>NC_058523.1:298485855-299762105 GCF_904849725.1 Hordeum vulgare subsp. vulgare
TATGAGTGGTAACCTTACAGAGCATGAAGAAGAAAGATTGTTAAAAACATTAAGGAATGACTGAGATGCTATTGGGAATACTCTTGATAATCTTAAGGGCATTAGTCCCACTCTCTGTGAGCACAAGATTAATATGGAACCAGACGGTAAACCCGTTGTTGAGCACCAACAAATACTATATCCCAAAATGAAAGAAGTGGTAGGAAATGAAATATTAGAGCTTCTGAAAGCAGGTATAATTTATCCCATAGCTGATAGTAGATGGGTAAGTCCCGTTCATTGTGTTCCTAAAAAAGTAGGTATTACTTCTGTTGCTAATGATAAAAATGAACTCATTCCACAAAGAATTGTGACTGGCTATAGAATGCTAATTGATTATAGAAAATTGAATAAATCTACTAGAAAAGATCATTATCCTTTAACTTTCATAGACTAAATGCTAGAAAGTTTATCGAAGCACACATATTTTTGCTTTCTAGATGGTTATTCTGGTTTCTCTGAAAAACCTGTGTCACAACGTGATCAAGAGAAAACCACCTTTACTTCTCCTTTTCAAAATTATTCTTATAGACGTATGCCTGTTGGATTATTCAATGTACCTGCTGCCTTTCAAAGATGTATGACTGCTATATTCTTTGGTTTTTGTGAAAAGATTATTGCGGTCTTCATGGATGGTTTTTCCGGTTATGGAAGTTCTTTTGATGATTTCTTAAGCAACCTTGATCGAGTTTTGCAGAGATGTGAGCAAACTAACCTTGCCTTGAAATGGGAGAAGTGACACTTCATGGTAAATGAAGGTATTGTCTTGGGTCATAAAATTTCTAAACGAGGCATTGAGGTGGATAAGGCTAAAGTTGATGCAATTGAGAAGATCCTTGTCGTAAAGATATTAAAGATATCCGTAGTTTCCTTGGTCATGCTGGTTTCTATAGGAGGTTTATTAAAGACTTCTCTAAAATTTCTAGGCCTCTTATTCATTTATTACAAAAGGATGCCCTTCCGTTTTTGATGAAGATTGTGTAGAAGCCTTTGAAACACTTAAGAAATCCTTAACTTCTGCACCTATTGTTCAACCACCTGATTGGAACTTGCCTTTTGAAATTATGTGTGATGCTAGATGCTGTTGGTGCTATTCTAGGACAAAGAGCCGATAAGAAATTAGATGTCATCCATTACGCTAGTAAAACTCTAGACAATGCTCAAAGAAACTACACTACCTAAAAATGAATTTTTAGCAGTTGTGTTTGCTTGCGATAAGCTTATACCTTATATTGTTGATTCCAAAGTAATTGTTCACACTGATCAGACTGCTATTAAGTACCTTATGGAAAAGAAAGATGCTAAGCCTAGACTTATTAGATGGGTCCTTCTGCTACAAGAATTTGATTTGCATATTATTGATCGAAAGGGCGTTGATAACCCCGTAGCAGATAACTTGTCTAGATTAGAAAATGTTCTTGATGACCCACTACCTATTGATAATAACTTAAATGTTATTCATTATGCTAGTAAAACTCTAGATAGTGCCCAGAGAAATTATGCTACCACTGAAAAGGAATTTTAAGAAGTTGTATTTGCTTGTGATAAATTCAGATCTTACATTGTTGATTCTAAAGTAATTGTTCACACTGATCATGCTACTATTAAATATCTTATGGAAAACAAAGATGCTAAGCCTAGACTTATTAGGTGCGCTCTTTTGCTACAAGAATTTGATTTGCATATCATTGATAGGAAAGGACCTGAGAGCCCCGTAGCTGATAACTTTTCTAGGTTAGAAAATGTTCTTGATGACACACTACCTATTGATGATAGGTTTCCTGATGAACAACTAGCTATGGTCTATGTATCTCATAATACACCATGGTTTGCCTATTATGCTAATTATATTGTTGCTAAATACATACCACCTAGATTCACCTATCAGTAAAAGAAAATAAATTCTTCTTTGATTTGAGATATTACTTTTGGGATGACCAACATCTTTATAAAGGGGGTGTAGATGGTATTATTAGATGTTGTATACGTGAGCATGAACATGAACAAATCCTTTGGAAGTGTCACTCCGAGGCTTATGGAGGACACCATGCGGGGGATAGAGCTACACAGAAGGTATTACAGTCTAGATTGTATTGGCCTACTCTTTTCAAAGATGCTCCTAAGTTTGTCTTCTCTTGTGATGAATGTTAAATAATTGGTAATATTAGTAGACGTCAAGAAACACCTATGAATTATTCACTTGTTATTGAACCATTTGATGTTTGGGGATTTGATTATATGAGACCTTTTCCTTCCTCTAATGGGTATACACATATTCTGGTTGCTGTTGATTATGTCACTAAATGGGTAGAAGTTATTCCAAACAATAGTGTTGATCATAACACCTCTATTAAAATGCATAGGGAAGTTATTCTCCCATGTTTTAGAGTCCCTAGATACTTAATGACTGATGGTGGTTCACATTTTATTCGTGGTGCTTTTCGTAAGTTGCTTGCTAGATATGATGTTCACCATAGAATTGCATCTCCCTATCATCCTAAATCTAGTGGTCAAGTAGAATTAACCAGTAGAGAAATAATATTAATATTCCAAAAGACTGTCAATAGGTCCCAAAAGAATTGGTCTAAGAAATTAGACGATGCATTGTGGGCCTACAGAACAGATTAGAAAAATCCTATGCGTATGTCTCCTTGTAAAATGGTTTACGGGAAAGCATGTCATTTACCTCTTGAGTTAGAACATAAAGCTTATTGAGCAATCAAAGAACTCAACTATGATTTCAAACTTACTCGTGAAAAGAGGTTATTTGATATTAGCTCATTAGATGAATGGAAAACCCAAGCTTATGGAAATGCCAAACTATTCAAAGAAAAAGTTAAAAGATGGCATGAAAAAACATCCAAAAGCGAGAATTCAAAGTTGGTGAATAGGTTCTATTATACAGTTCTCACCTTAGAATTTTTGCAGGAAGAATTCTCTCCAAATTGGACGGACCATATATCATCAAAGAAGTTTATCAGTCTAGAGCTATCAAGATCAACAACCCCGAAGGCACTAATCCGAAGGTAGTCAATGGACAAAGAATAAAGCACTACATTTGAGGTACACTAATTAATGTTGAAACTAATATTATCCAAACCATGACACGAGAGGAGCACATTAAGGAGACCTTTGAGAACACTCCAGAACCCTTAAAAGGAAGAGGTATGTGATACGATAATTAAACAGCCTCAGAAAAATCCGCACAAATATTTCGCCAGTTTTGGAATAATAGAAAAAATAGGAAATTGAGAAACACACAAGAAGGCAACCTAGGTGCCCACTAGGCACCAGGGCGCCCTAGCCCCCCGTTGTGACGTGATGTTGAAAGTGCGTTATATCGACTAGAGGGGTGTGAATAGGTGATTTTTAGAATTTCATCACTGAGGAAATTCCTTTTGAGGAAATTCCTCACTGATGATTAACTTACAACGGAAACAGTAAAGGATCAGGAGTGCAAAGTTTCACTACAACAGTTTTTCAGGATGAAGAATATGAAAACAGTTTGCACAGTATGCAGGCACGCGGAAAACAGATGAGGATTAACTTGCGTGAAGAATTTGGGGTTGAGGAATTTCAGAGAAAGTCTTCAGCAAATTCTTCAAACAGTGACAGTGGAAATCATCAACACATAATCTGAGGAATATAGAGAGTTGAGGAAATAGAACCCGTTTCACAGTGAAGACATTAGTTGATGACCTAGTTCCAACTGCTGTGACAGTTGTACATCTGGTTTGGAGCGGCTTGGTATTGAAACCAAAAGACACACAGTCCCGGGACACACAGTCCCTACCGTATTATCCTTGGTCTAAGAACACACAGTCCTCGCCCAACACTCGTGGTAAGTCTTCGGGGCAGACTTCCAAACCCTCACAAACTTGGTCACCCGGCGATCCACAATTGACTGCTGGATTTTTCTAGATCATGACGCCTAACCGTCTGGAGGATGCACAATCCTCAAAGGTAAAAGGCTTCAGTCCCACACAGGAACAACTTCTTCAGTGATGCTCAATCACTTGGTTCTCGGTTTGTGGTTTGGTGTTTGGGGGTATTTCCTCACTGATGAATTACTCTCGAAGACTCTAAAGAATTTGGGTTGCTCTTATGTCAAGTGTCAGTTTCTAACGGAGCAGCCAACCGGCTAATGGTTGTGGGGGGCAGCTATTTATAGCCTGGGAGCATCCCAACATGATTTGACATTAATGCCCTTAAATAATATGACCGTTGGTGTGGATAAGATCAATGATGTGGCGTGGCTATCAAAAACGGTCGGGACCCTCAACTGTGAGAGTCCTCATGTCACTCATATTCCTCACTTGAGGCTTTTGGTCGGATTAGGCTTGGGTTGAGCATCATGAGGAAATTCATTCCAATGTGTTACTTCGACCCCCTTTAACAGTACAATGTTCCTATTCCTCAAGTGTCAAGAAAACAAAACAGAAAGAATAAATCTTCATGCTTCAAAGTCTTCAGAATGATTTTCTTCAGGACACACCGAATTCCTCAATTTCAATATCTTCATGAGGAATATCAATTTCATCGCAAATTCTTCGTGATTCAAATCTTCAGCTTCAGACCAATTTCTCCAACCGAAGATATACATTTTAGGGGTCGATATTCATCTAATATTTCAAACTCCTCAGCGACTTATAAATCCTGTGTACACTCAAGAACACATTAGATACTTAACCTATAAGTCTTCAAACCAACAAAATCACTAAGGGGCACTAGATGCACTTACATTCTGTAACATCCCAAAATTATAAATTTTGGAATGTTAATATAATTATTAGATTGATTGTTTGTTTGCTTGCTTGAGTGATTGAAACTTGTGTGAAATTTGAAACTTTTCAAAAACTTTTGAATGAGAGGGAATAAAATGACTTTCCCCATCTCCGGTGAGTTCAAATTCAATCATTTAAAAGCAAAGAGAGAAGATGACATGATTTCTTCAACTATAAAGAATTTGAACGGAGTTTGCATTTGAATCTTTTCAAAATATTTGCCCTTGCTTCTATATTTTCCTTCCCCGAGAAAATGCCCCGACAAAATTCTTGCACGCAAGAAAGAGCGGAGGAATATGACCCTCAAAAACACGGGCATTTTGAAAGTTATTTGAACCCTAAAACTTAGAGGGTCATTTGAAAATTATTTGCAAAAGAAAATAAATCTTTTAGGCAAATTTGTGAAAATAATTTTTTCTGAAGTTTTTATTTTTGCCGTGGAAAAATGCCCATCTTTTAGATTTTATTTTTCTGATAATTTTAGTATATAGAAACTCTTTATTCCGAATTGATTTGAATTCCCTTTTATCGTTTTAGTTTCCTAGTTTTAAAAAAAGGAAAAAAATCGCGTTTAATAGGAAATAAAGAGCTGGCCCATTAAGGAGTTTCTAAATCTGGCGTGTTTAGTATCTTCTCCTTCCTCTAGTCATTCACATTACCAAGAACTTCCATGCCAGGAACCAAGAGATCCTCCCCTTCCGGAATTCGCGAATCTCCATCCCTCCCAGCACCTCCTCGCCACCTATAAAGGATCCCCTCGTCCTCCTCGTTCCATTCCCCTCGAGAAACGCCCCGTTGCTATGCTCGTAGCCACGGCGCCACCATCCTCATCTTCCTGTTAAGAACGGAGTACAGTAGGTCTCGTGGCGCTTCCCCATCACCCCTGCCGAGCCTCTCCAGCGCCCCACCCCCTGCCGTGCTACTCCTCCGCCGATTCCCCACCCCGCCGGCGACCTCCCCACCTCGCCGGAGCAGCTACCTCGCCGGAGTTCTTCCTGTGTGTCACCCATGGTGAGATTCACGAAATCTCGTACTGCAGTTTTTTCAGAAAATTGCAATCTTAGAAAATTCATATATATTAGTCTATAACTCCGAACTAGGTGATTCTTTTTGCGTTGGATCACAAATTTTATGTAGTTTCTGTAGATGTATAATTTGTCTATCTTTGGATTTATAAAAACTGAGTTAGATCAGATTTGAATTAAAGCTTGTTTTGCTTATTCCGGGAGTTTAAAAATAGCTTTTAATTTGATTCTTTTTGCTGCTGTTTCCTATTCATCATATATTTCAGTAGTTTACGTTTCAATGTTTTTCAAATAATTTTACTTAGGGTTTTAAGAAAAACAGATTCTGTTTTAGCCTTTTTTGTTTTCTTGCTATTTCTTTTGTAATAATTGTTCTTAATTTGTTTTTTTTTGTAATTGTGACAAGTTATATTTTGTTTTCTGATATTTACCAGTAACTTCTCAACAACAACAAAATTTTATTTTATTTATTCTTATTTGTTTGCATGGAATAAATTCTAGTTCTATACTAACTTGCGAATTGATTGCATTGCTAGTTTGATTTCCTATTTTGAAAATACTTATAAAAAATATTGTTTTGTAAATTTTACTTCTGTTATCTTAGTTATTTTATATTTTGTTTTCTGTTATTTTTTCTATTTTAGTGTTTTATTTTCTGTTAGACAAAAACTATTTAGTGTTTGACGTAGTAGAAGACTCCCTAGTCTTATTTGAAGTTCCCTTCGGATTCCTATTCGCTCTCTCTGTTGTTTTGATTGCTAGAATGATTGCTAGTATGAGTGCTTATGTAAATGATATGTTTGTTATATAGATTTCATTGGAGAGTGACGAGTAGTCTATCAAGTTATTTCTCGAGAAAACTCTTCTTCGTCAACATCACCAGGCAAGTCACTTTGATCATACTATCACCTATGTTTTATGCATCGTAGATCTACCATCCTATGCCCAGTTGCATGTTGCTTAGGTACTTGCAAATTTTAGTATAGATTGTAGTATCATGTGGTAGGCACACAACAACCCCGATACTTGGCCCCGGGACGACAAATTTCTTATTGCTATGCTTGAGTAGACGGGATTTCGGTTGAGTGCATAACACGAGTGATGCGAGGTTGATTAAATAATCAAGACCGGTTAAGACAAGATTTTCAAGACCTCGGACGCAATGCAACTCTGGGTGAAGGACGGTTGATCGGCTCCCTAGAGAACCTAGTGGATGAGCCGGGATGCTGGAGAGGCCATGACATCCTGCGGAAAGCTTCACCCAGGCTCAAAGAGACGGACGGATATTTTCAAGACCCAAGGCTTACCTGCACAGCCACAAGTCATTATGGGCACTGGCTTGGTTGGACAATGCGGCGACTCTGGACAGGCGGTGCTAGCAGATGTAGAAGAACGGTAGGAATGGATGGGCACCGACAGGGATTCAGAGGGACCCGTTGAAAGACCATGTTTTGATCATCCGGTCTTCAAACACCCTGAAGTGCAAGGACATACTCGGATGCGATCAAATCTTGTGGGGAACATGTGCAAAACTCTGCAGAGTACTCAAACCTAATCGATTAGCCGTGTCCACGGTCATGGACAACTTGAGCCAAAGGAACTGAAGTTATCTGAAATTCTCAACGCCATTAAATATATTTGATGAGGGTAATTATTGACAACTCGGGTACGAGAATTGGTTGGCGGAACCATCTCGTTAACAACAAACAACGTAGTAACATTTTGCTTTTAAGCCTCTCTTGATGTAGGAGAAAACTTGCTTTTCGCTAAAAACTTATAGCCCCACCTGCCATATATGCATATAGTATAGCTGATTACTTTTCACTCCTCTCATATGTGACTTGCCGGCATATTCAATATGCTGACCTACACGGCTGCAACGTCTTATGTTGCAGATATTTTTCTTCGACGAGTAAGAGTACGATTCAGGGTTACGGTCTACACTCAACTTGCCGTTGGTGTTTATTGGGACTCCACTCCCTTGACTGCTTCCGCTGAAATAATTAAGGTATATATCAGTTTTACGCTATTTACATGTGATTGCACTTTGATATATACATTGATGTACTGTGTGTGCCAGCATACTGATCCAGGGATGGCACAGAAACACAGAGGCTTGACTCGTTTTGAGTCGGGTCGCTACACAATCTCCCCCTTTTTGGTGGTTGATGAGAATTAGGTTAAGTCTTCAACAGGGATAAAAATATGAAGTGTAAATACTCATTTGAGGAATTTGAAATCAAGATTCAGAGAGACTCCCCCTGAAGATGTGCATATCTTGAGGATTTTGCTTTTCACAGCAAATGCACATTGATGATTTATATCATGGAGATCTCCCCTGAGTCTTGTAAATCATGCATACATATGACATATTGTATGAAGAAATTGAGGATGCATGATGACAAATGGTATCTGACGAATTCCAGCATGCGTGCATTAAAATTTTGAGGAATAAGCATGTGAAGAAAAACGTTCAAAAGCGTCGGAGTACCATCGGGCTTAAGTTACAACTCATTACATAAACACTTCAGAAGAGCCAAGAGTTTGTAACTTAAATATAGTCCATAAGCCCCATAATATCCCGCGTGAAGACTAACTCTCAAGTTTCTCCCCCTTTGTCATCAAGTGACAAAAAGGGACAAACTGAGGACTAACGCCCGTGAAGACTTTCACTCCTTTGCAGTTGATGAAGACGCGTGATGATTCTTGGGAGCAGTCTTCTTCCTTGGACCGGTGGCAGTGTCTTGTTGTTCTTCATCAGATTCAGAGTGTGGAATGAAGAAAAAGAACTGTCCTCAAGGTTTGGAACTGGAATTGGCCTGAATTTCTTCTTTGGTGGCCACAATCATTCGAAGTCTCGCACAAACTCCAATTCTTCAAGTTCTGTCGGAGTCTTCAGATGAGCAAGTGTGGCCCAGGTGCGACAAAAACCTCATGAAGATAATGATGGTTAAGCTTCACAACATTTGGCGTTTCATTGAGGGTTTTCACAATGGCGCCGAACTGGCGTTTGACCCACTTGTGATTTCGATCCACCTTCTGGTGAAGACTGAGAAGAAGCTCTCTGGTATTTAGCACCCAGGAGAAACATGCCTTGGAGGATGAGTCTCAGTGTTATCCCATGAAGAATAAGCTTCAGGCTCTCTGAACTGGCCATCAAGGGGCCTACGGCCTTCATCAATGACAGACTTGCCTTTTCCTTCAACAGGCTCGAAAGTCTTCTTGTTGACCCTTATAGGAGGCATATAACCAACATGGTTGTTGAAATCAGCGTGATAATTGATGCCTGACCTTGTTCTGATGAATCTCATGATCCATGGGGCATATATCTTGTGGTCAAAAGGACACATTGCATTGTCGGCCAAAGTCCTCAAGAAGAAGTCATGGATGTTGATTGGAATACCATGTATGATGTTGAAGAGGATATTCTTCATGATGCCTACGGCATGTTCTTCATCATCATGGTCCTTGATTGGCGCAAGAACGCTGCAGAGCATTCTGTGAACCGTCCTGGGTTCATAGTTGAGCTCATGGATCAGGAAGGTCGTTCTTGGTAGTTGCCCCTTAGCCAAAGGCTTCATGAGGACTTCCATCATCTTGTTAGGCAGCTCACGTTCATCATAAAGCTTCATGGCCTGCTCTGAGGGAATTGACACTGGTAGTTCACGCACGAGCTCAATGGCAGGAGCCTTGTAGTGTGTTGTTTGCGTCATCCAGTCAAACATCCATGTGTTGATGTCTGTTGGATCTCCTGATATGTTAAGAGTTGCATAAAATTGAAGAATAAGCTCACCGTTCCAATCACAGATATCCGAGCACATTGGGAGGAGTCCAGCTTCATGAAGGACGTTGAGGACTGGAGCAAGGCATGGTATTTCTTCAAGCTCAACATGAGGAATATGCTTGTGCTGGAAAATCTTGTTTCTTCCACACAGCACAGAGGCATAGTAGTTGAGCTGTGTCCTTGTCCAAAACTTCAGATGCCTGATGTGAGGCTTGTCATAGGGATTTTCTCTGATGAAGAACATGCGTTCTTCAAAGAAGGACTCCTTTTGAAACTTTGGCCGCTTGGAGAATGGCTGACGCTGCATTGGCTGAAGGTTTTGCTGTTGGACCTGAGGGGAGACAACTATAGCAGACTCCGGGTTGAGGACGATGAAGGCATTGTCTTGGTCTGGTGCATTTTCCTCAGCATGATCCTCAGGTTGAGGAATTTCATCATCTTGAGCTTCAGGCTGAGGAACATGCTCTAGTTGTGGTGCAGGCTGAGGAATGTGGTCTGGTTGAGCTTCAGGGTGAGGAATGTCATCAACCGGAGCATCCTGTTGAGGGTTTTGCTCTGGAGGAGGAATAGGTTCATCCTGAGCCTCAGCTTGAGGGTTTTGCTCAGGAGGAGGAGGAGTTGGGTCAGCCTGATCCTCAGGTTCAGGATTTTGCTCAGGCATGTGACTTTCATCAGGCTGAGGATTTTCACCTTGTTCTTCCTCAACTTGCTTGGTGACAGAGCCAGATTCATCAGCTGGTGCAGCTGATCCTTGTGCAGTCTCTTCATGAGGAATGGAGGGCTGAGGACTGTCATCAATGCGAATTTCCTCATCAGTGTGTTCCTCAGTTTCGGCATTCTTCATTTCCTCATCTGCCCCTTGCTCCTGTCTTCGCTTGCGAAGGGAATCATCTCATAAGATGGAGCACTGTTAAGAGGCACATGATCCAGAGGAGCATTTTCTTCAAGTGCTTTGGGGCGCTTGGCCTCAGTGTGTTCTTCTGCTGATAAAGCTTTTCTCTTCTTGGCTTCCTTTTCAGCAGCCCTGGTCTTTTTCACGTATGATGCAGATAGAGTCATTTTCTTCACCTTTAATCTTTTGGTGAAGGTGTTTTCTCAGCACAGACATTTTCATCAGCTGGCATTGAGGAACCAGCTGGAGCAGAGTCATCAGCTGGCTTTGAAGCAGCAGCTGAAGCAGAGTCATCAGCTGGAGCAGAGTCAGTCTCACAAGTTGTAGCAAAGTCATCAGCTGGATTTTCCTGGGTGATTTCCTCAATTGCCGGTTCATCCACACGGCTTCCTTGAGGGATTTCCTCAGCATGAGCAGTTTGATCAGCTGGTTCTTCAATCAGAGGCTGAGGAGTATTTACTGGAGGGTTGGCTTTCTTGTTATAGTTGTTAACAGCTTCAGTGGCAAGTTTGATGAAACTGCTTTTGAGACTTTGACGCTCAGAAAGCTTGCAGTACTTATCTGTCAAAGTCTTCAACTCAGCCTGTGTTGACACAAGTGCATCAGGCGTCAGGTTGAGGACATTCTGCTTGAGGAATTTCTCCTTTTTTAGCTTAGCAACCTTGGCCTGTTTGGCTTGCTGCTCCTTCCACTTGGCCTCGTTGATGAATGTGTCCACCATGTGGCTGATGCCTGGGGGAAGTTTCAAATCATCAAGTGGAGTGTTGGGGTCCTCATACCAGATGTTGATGTAGTCGAGGAGGACTTTTGGGTCCATGGCCACAGGAATGGAGCTGCCAGAAGCTTGAGCTACCCTCTCTTGTTTGTTTCTGATGATGGCCTGCACAGTGTCATCATCAAATTCATCACTACCTTCTGATGCAGAAGGGACCTTGATGATTTTGCTTGGGCTTGGTCTTGTTCCTCTCTCAACAGTCACCTTAGTCTTCAGAGGAGTTGGTGAAGACTTTGTCTCCGAACTTGTTGCAGATGGGATTGAGGAGATGGAGACAGCGGGGAGTGGCTTCACTACCAGCTTCTGTTTAGGCTTTGAAGCCTGTGGTGGTGCTGAGGATTTTGGTGCTAAGGGTTTTGGTGTTGATGGTTTTGGTGCTGATGCTGGAGCTCTTTTCTCTTGAGGCTTTGTAGCCTTTGGTTTTGGTGGCACAGACTTCAGTTGAGGAATTGTCGTACCAGAAGTCTGAGTAGTAGAGGAAGTAGCGGTAGTTGAGGCAGCAGCAGATTCTTCATTGAACTTCCTCACAGCAGCCTCTGCCTGCTTCTTGAGCTTCGACAAGTGTTTTGTCTTCTCATCAGGATAGTCATCAATTGTTTTGAGGCTTGAGGGGTCTGCTGCTTGATAATCCTCAAGTGGATCCCATTTGCGAGGAGGCTTGAGAGCGAATTTCTTCGCGTATTTGGGAATTACGAATCTGTACTCCTTCCACTCCTTAGCCCATCGGCGTTCTATCTTCTGAAGCCGAATATTTCTCTTGGGCATAGTTTCATTTTCATCAGGAGTGCAGTAATCCAGGTATATATCCTCAGGGATATCTGCAACAGTGTTCTGCTCAAGTTTCTTGCCTCCCTTTTGCTTCCTTTCATCCTCCATTTTCTTCAGCTGAGGATCTTGCTGATGAGATTGAACTCTTGAGGATTCTGATGAGACTTGCAGATTTTCTTCAAGAAACGCTGCAAATGAGTTAATTTGATGAGAACTGAGAGATTCATCAGCTGACATGTGTGTACCCATGAACAGAGTATAGTTGTGAGGAATTTGGAGAGGTCATATGCGTTCTGAGATTTGAAGAAAATGAAAAAATTTGACAGTTGAGGAATTTGACCAGTGGTTGAGGAATTTGTCTAAGCATACTGTTCTTGGGTTCCAGAGTTGTACAGATCAAAAATTCGCACAACTGAGGAATCTCGTGAAAAACTTAGATGCTTAGTGCAGTTCATCAATAGTTTGGTGATAGGCAGTGTTTGAGGAAAAGTAACAGATGGATTCTTGAGGAAAAACAGATTTCACATCTCAGAGGTAAAATAGTAGATCAAACTTGCTGTTAAAATAGGGTTTTTATTTACCCTAGATGGCGCGCACGAAGAACAAAGAAGAGTACAGTAGAAGCTCTTTCGGTGCGTGTCCAATGCGCCCTAACTCGGCAGCAGAGGACGGCTACGGCGGCGGCGGACGATGATGGTCCGACTCCGACGTGGTTTCGGCGACGGAAAAGTCGAGGCAGTGAAGCTCTTCTTCGCCGGCGTCGAAACTTCCAGCGGTGGCGCTAGGGTTTGGAGCTTGGCTGTAGCAGGAGGGCGATGGAGCGAAGAAGATTTTACCGAGGGAGATGGGGACATATTTATAGCCACGCGGTAACTGTTGGCGCGAGGAAATCAGACCAAATAGCCCCTGTCTCTACGTCTCCGTAGGACACGTGTAGCTCACGAGAGAAGCGCTGGAGATCGTGGTTTTCCGAACGAGGAAAGTGTGGTTCAGTTACTGTGCATTAAAAACATTTTTGAAGATTTGAGGATTTTGTTACAAAATCATCGGCTGACAAGGACGCAGTGAGGATTTCAAACAAAGTTTCTAGTAGAACGCATATGAAGAATTGAATAGACTGGGTGAGAATAGCATAGAGGGAAAGTAGGGTCTGATCACATTCACTTAGATGAAATATCAAATTGAAGAAATAGCTATAAGTGAATGCTATTGAGGACTTGAAATCACAGTCTATCTAGGTAAACTAAAATCATCAAGTGTTTTTGAAGATTTGAATGACTTGAGGATTTTGTGATAAAGCGTCATGATGATGAATTTCAGTTTTGAAGAAAAACTAATTTTGAAGAAATGAAACTTTGAAGAAATTCAACTTGAGGAATTTCACGTTGGGCAGTGGCGTGACCCACCATATAAGAATGTTGATTACAGACGCCGCGTACAATTGTCGTAGGGCCCTGAGAATCAATTTCTTCTTTGATTTCTTCACACTAAATGCCTCTTCGGCCACTCTCCACTCCGCGGAGCTGGCTTTGACCAGCTCCAGAAATTGTAACCGGACTCCGCTCCCCTCCAGCACGGAGTCGCGGAGTGGAGGGAATCCGAACGCTGCCTATGAGTGATATTCTTCATTGGTTGAAGAAAATCGATTCATCGTGTGTTGCACATCTAAATCATCAATTTTCATAAGTGTTAGGATGTCTGCATGTTTTTACAAAACATTTGAAGATTCTAAGATATTTAGCTCACACCGCAACTTGCAAAACCTTTTCTCATCCAAGGGCTTAGTGAAGATATCTGCCAGTTGATCATCAGTCTTCACATGGTCGATGAGGATATTGCCCTTGAGGACATGGTCCCGAAAAGAATGATGACGAATCTGGATGTGCTTGGTCTTTGAGTGCTCTACTCGATTGTATGCAATCTTGATTGCACTCTCATTGTCGCAGTAGAGAGATACATTCTTCATGTTGATGTCGTAGTCCTTGAGGGTTTGCTTCATCCATAGTAATTGAGCACAGCATGAACCAGCAGCAATGTACTCAGCTTTGGCAGTGGAGAGTGATACGCAGTTCTGCTTCTTTGAGGACCAGCAGACTAGTGATCTTCCGAGGAAATGGCATGTGCCAGATGTTGACTTGCGATCCACACGGTCACCAGCATAGTCAGAATCAGAATACCCTACCAGATGAAGATTGGAGCCCTTGGGGTACCATAATCCTAGTGTTGGTGTGTGAGCTAAGTATCGAAGAATATGCTTGACAACCTTATGGTGTGATTCCTTCGGTTTTGCTTGAAAACGTGCACACATGCAAACACTAAGCATTATATCTGGCCTAGATGCACATAAATACAATAAAGAGCCAATCATAGAGCGAAATACCTGCTGATCGAATTCTTTACCATATTCGTGAGTGCAGAGGTGGTTGTTGGTAGGCATTGGAGTCTGGGCACCTTTGCATTCATGCATGTCGAATTTCCTCAGAGCATCCTTGAGGTATTTCTCCTGTGATATGAAGATTCCATTGCGTTGTTGACGAATTTGAAGATCTAAGAAGAATTTTAGCTCCCCCATCATGGACATCTGATATTCTTCACTCATCATGTAAGCAAATTCATCACTCTATCATTTGTCAGTACAACCAAATATAATGTCATCGACATATATCTGGCACACAAATAGTTCATTATCATAGGATTTAGTGAAAAGAGTGGGATCGAGTGAACCAGGTTTGAAGCCTTTCTTCATGAGGAATTCCTTCAATGTATCATACCATGCCCGAGGGGCTTGCTTGAGACCATAGAGAGCCTTTTTGAGTCTGAAGACTTTGTGTGGATTCTTTGGATCCTCAAAACCTGGGGGCTGAGCAACATATACTTCTTCCTCAAGCTTACCATTGAGGAATGCACTTTTCACATCCATTTAATATAAGATGATGTTATGATGATTAGCATAAGCAAGTAGTATTCGAATAGCTTCAAGTCTAGCAATAGGTGCAAAAGTTTCATCGAAATCTATTCCTTCAACCTGTGTGTAGCCTTGGGCTACAAGTCGTGCCTTATTCCTCACCACTTGACCATCCTCATCTTGCTTGTTTCGGAAAATCCACTTGGTTCCGATGATATTGTGCTTGCGAGGATCTGTTCGTTTGACGAGCTCCCATACGTCATTCGGGTTGAATTGAAGAAGTTCGTCTTGCATAGCTTGGATCCACTCCGGTTCCAGGAAAGCCTCAACAACTTTCGAAGGTTCTGTCATAGATACAAAGGAGAACTGCCCACAAAAGTTAACTAAGTGTGAAGCTTTTGAGCGAGTGAGAGGACCTGGCGCGTTGATGTCATTGAGGATTTTGTCAAGTTCCACTTCATTTGCAATCCTCAGATGAGCTGGTTGAGGATTTCGTCTGGGCTGAGGAATTGGTTCTGGAGCAATTTCCTTAGGAGCATCTTCTTGATTTTCATCAGTAATGGGAATGTATTCTTCATCAATTTCCTCAGTGGGAACAATGTCTTCAGTAGCTTTGAGCTTTATTGCTTCCTCAGGAGACATCTTATCTGGATCAGAAGGCAGTTGCTCTCTTTGCGAGCCATTAGTTTCATTGTACCGCACATCTATAGTCTCAACAACTTTGTTGTGATAGTTGTTGAAGACTCTGTAGGTGTGCGAGTCCTTTCCATAACCGAGCATAAAACCTTCATGTGACTTAGGTGCAAACTGTGAGCTATGGTGAGGATCTCTAATCCAATATTTTGCACCGAAGACTTTGAAATAACTTACATTGGGTTTCTTGTCAGTGAGGAGTTCATATGAGGTTTTCTTGAGGAATTTGTGAAGATATACCCTGTTGATGATATGGCACGCAGTGTTGATTGCTTCAGGCCAAAAGCAACGAGGAGTCGGATATTCTTCAAGCATGGTTCTTGCCATCTCTACCAGAGTCTTGTTCTTCCTTTCAACAACACCATTCTGTTGAGGAGTATAAGGAGCAAATAATTCATGAGTGATACCAAGTTCATCAATATAATTATCAAGACCAGTGTTTTTGAACTCTGTTCCATTATCACTCCTGATATGTTTGATCTTGATGCCGAAGTTCGTCGAGGTCCTTGAAGAAAATCGTTTGAAGATTTTCTACACTTCAGTTTTATATAAGATGATATGCACCCATGTATATCTGGAATAATCATCAACTATGACGAAGCCATATAAAGATGCTGCATTTGTTAGTGTGTCATAATGAGTAGGTCCAAATAGATCCATCTGAAGCAATTCAAATGGACCAGTAGTGGTCATGATAGTCTTCCACGGATGCTTGTATCTGGTCATTTTCCCAGATTCACATGCACCGCAGAGGTGATCCTTGAGGAATTTTACTGATTCGATGCCGATGACATGCTTCTTCTTCGCGAGCGTGTGCAAATTCCTCATGCCTACATGACTGAGTCTTCGATGCCACAGCCACCCTTCTGAGGTTTTTGCTAGTAAGCAAGTGATTGGTTGAGGACCTGTAGATAAATCAACAATGTACAAATCCCCTCTTCTAACACCTTCGAAGACTTTGGATTTGCCAGATTCCGTGATGACAACACATCTATATCTACCAAAGATAACAATCATATCAAGATCACAAAGCATCGAGACTAACATGAGGTTAAATCCAAGGGATTCAACAAGAATCACTTTGTCCATGTGCCTATCCTTAGAAATAGCCACTTTGCCAAGTCCCAATACCTTGCTTTTACCTTTGTCAGCATATGATTTGCTTCAGGGGTGATGGAGTTATGGCATATTCATCAGCAAACTTTTATCACCAGTCATGTGATGTGTGCAGCCACTATCAAGAACCCACTCAGTACTCTCGGGTTTGTCATCCTGCGGATGAATTAGTACAACTTACATCTCATATGCTTCAGACTTGAAGAATATGATATCAATTTCATCAGATAGGAATTTTATCGTAACCGAATTATAAGGACGTGTGAAATATTTCTATTTCATCAATATTAGCTTGCGTCCCATCAAGCATTTCCTCAGGTCTCCAACAAATTCTTCAGATGATGATTTTCATCTAGAGACCTGACCTGCAGAAGTGATTAGTTCAATTTCTTCACCACCCACATCTGAAGGGGTGGTAAAGCATTCATCATCCTGCGAGCACCATATGAGAAAGGGGGAATTGAAGCTAATGCACTTCTCTTAGCAGCAGGGGGATTAAAGTACTCATATGAATATGCAGAGAATTGGTTTGAGGATTTATGAACATAATGATTTGAATAGTAACGCTCATATTCATATTCCTTGTAGTTTCCCTGCATGTTAGAAGCATTAGCACAGATACGAGCATAGTTTTGACCAGTTGAGGATTTTGATCCTCTTGAAGACTTTGGTCCTCCTGAGGAATTTGATCTGGGGTTCAATTCTTCATCGGTGGTGTCATGAAGACATTCACCTGAAGATTTTCAAGGCAACTTTTGGGAACCCGGATTTTCCTCAAGGGAGGGCCATTCCTACAGTTAGTTCCAACATATCGAGAAAATACTTCACCAGATTGATTTTTGAACAGTTTATAGTTGGAGTCAAATGACTCATCTGAGGAATAGGATAATTCACATGAAAAGCCAGTTAGATTGGATGGATCAAAAGGAGGCCCAGTAGCAGCAACCCATGAGGTTTTGGGATACTGCTCAGGTTTCCAATAAGATCCATCAGCATTCAATTTCCTCTCAAAGGCAATTCCTTCCTTCCTCGGGTTCCTATTCAAGATCTGCTTTTTGAGCACATCACAAAGGGTTTGATGTCCTTTGAGACTTTCGTATATGCCTGTCACATACAATTCCTTCAGCCCTGCATTTTCATCAATGACATTTGTGTTTTGCTCAAGTGAGGAATTTGACACTATAGGAGCAGTTGAAGAATTTGTAGCAATTGAAGCATTTGATGATTCTGGTGAAGAATTAGCAGTTTCACGTTCAATGCATTAGGACATGGAGGAATGAATTCAGCTTGAGAATCGCTGATCTGCTGATCTAGTAATGAATGATTTTCCATTCGAAGATCATCATGAGAAATCCTCAACTTCTCTAGATCAAGCTTCCTTTGAAGAAATTCATAGGAAAGTTTCTCATGATCAGCGAGGAGTGTAACATGACGATCTTGAAGATTATCAAATTTAGACTAAAGACTTTTCATGTCATCGGTGAGGATTTGGGTAAGATTCATTTCATCATTCAACACATCATCGCTTCTATCTAGCAGTTTCTGAAGCTTTTCCAGGGCAGTTTGTTATTTAGTGGCAATGATGGCAAGTTTACTGTAACTGGGTTTTTTTTATAATCATCAGGTTCACAGTCACTTGAATAAGAGGAGGAAGCATCATTCGATACCTTTGAACCTTTTGCCATGAAGCAATAGGTTGGAGCGAAGTCATCAGCATAGTCATCAGTGTGGATGGTGTTATCATTTTCTTCAAGGTTTAAGATTGACTTGCTTACAAATGTGGTTGCAAGTGCAAGACTAGCATGTCTGGATTCTGAGTCTTCATCAGACCCCTCCTCTTCATCACATTCCTCAGATTCTGCCTCGAAATCCATTTGCTTGCCAGTAAGTACCTGAGCCTTTCTGAAACTAGTCTTCCTGTGCGATGAGGACTTTGAAGATGAGGATTTTGAAGATTTCTTCTTTTTCTTCGAGTCATCAGAACTGTCATCCTTGTACTTCTTCTTCTTTGATTCCTTTCCCCAACGAGGACAGTCAGCAATGTAGTGACCTGATTTCTTGCATTTGTGGCAAGTTCTTTTCTTGTAGTCCTCACATGAAGATTCTGATTTCCTCATAACTCTTCTTGAAGATTTATCGAACTGGCCACGTCATGTAAACCTATGGAATTTCCTCACGAGCATTGCAAGCTCCTGTCCAAATTCTTCAGGATCACCAATGCTATCATCCGAGTCTTCTTCTTCAGATGAGGAAATTGCTCTAGCCTTCAGTGCACGTGGTCTAGAATAGCTTGGTCCATATATATCTCTCTTTTCTTCTTGTTGGAATTCATGAGTATTGAGTCTTTCGAGTATATCAGCTGGATCAAGCATCTTGTAGTCTGGTCTTTCTTGAATCATCAGAACTAAAGTATGAAATGAAGAATCCAAAGATCTTAGTAGTTTCTTCACAACTTCGTGATCATTAATGTCTCGAGCTCCCAGTGCTTGCAGTTCATTTGATATGTCAGTGAGGCGATCAAAGGTATCTTGGCAGCTTTCATTGTCAAACCTCTTGAAGCGCTTGAAGAGATTGCGAAGAACATCAACACGAGAATCACGCTGGGTTGATACTCCTTCATTAACTTTGGACAGTCTTTGCCAGATATGTTTTGCTGAGCCCAAAGCACTCACTCTGCCATACTGGCCTTTGCTCAGATGGCCAGAGATGATATTATTCGCTTGAGAATCGAGTTGCTTGAATTTCTTCACATCAGCAGCAGAGATACTAGCAAAGATGATGGGGACGACATGTTCCACAATATACCAGAGATCATTGTCAATAGCTTGTAGATGCATCTGCATCTTGGTCTTCCAGAAGGGAAAGTCCTTTCCTTCGAAAGTAGGACATGCTGCAGTAACCTTAATCATGCATGTAGTCGACATAACTAAAACTCCAGGTGGTTAAACCAAAATCACACAGAACAAGGGAGTACCTTGCTCTGATACCAATTGAAAGTGTATTATATCGACTAGAGGGGGGTGAATAGGAGATTTTTAGAATTTCATCACTGAGGAAATTCCTTTTGAGGAAATTCCTCACTGATGACTAACTTACAACGGAAACAGTAAAGGATTAGGAGTGCAAAGTTTCACTACAACAGTTTTTCAGGATGAAGAATATAAAAACAGTTTGCACAGTATGCAGGCACGCAGAAAACAGATGAGGATTAACTTGCGTGAAGAATATGGTGTTGAGGAATTTCAGAGAAAGTCTTCAACAAATTCTTCAAACAGTGATAGTGGAAATCATCAACACATAATCTGAGGAATATAGAGAGTTGAGGAAATAAAACCCGTTTCACAGTGAAGACACTAGTTGATGACCCAGTTCCAACTGCTATGACAGTTGTACATCTGGTTTGGAGCGGCTTGGTATTGAAACCAAAAGACACACAGTCCCGGGACACACAGTCCCTCTCGTATTCTCCTTGGGCAAAGAACACACAGTCCTCGCCCAACACTCGTGGTAAGTCTTCAGGGCAGACATCCAAACCCTCACAAACTTGGTCACCCGGCGATCCACAATTGACTGCTGGATTGCTCTAGACCATGACGCCTAACCGTGTGGAGGATGCACAATCCTCAAAGGTAAAAGGCTTCAGTCCCACACAGGAACAACTTCTTCAGTGATGCTCAATCACTTGGTTCTCGGTTTGTGGTTTGGTGTTTGGGGTATTTCCTCATTGATGAATTACTCTCGAAGACTCTGAGGAATTTGGGTTGCTCTTATGACAAGTCTCAGTTTCTAACGGAGCAGCCAACTGGCTAATGGTTGTGGGGGGCGGCTATTTATAGCCTCGGAGCATCCCAACAAGATTTGACATTAATGCCCTTAAATAATATGACCGTTGGTGTGGATAAGATCAATGATGTGGCGTGGCTATCGAAAACGGTCAGGACTCTCAACTGTGAGAGTCCTCATGTCACTCATATTCCTCACTTGAGGCTTTTGGTAGGATTAGGCTTGGGTTGAGAATCATGAGGAAATTCATTCCAATGTGTTACCTCGACCCCCTTTAACAGTACGGTGTTCCTAGTACTCAAGTGTGAAGAAAACAAAACTTAATGAATAAATCTTCATGCTTCAAAGTCTTCAGAATGATTTTCGTCAGGACACACTGAATTCCTCAATTTCAATATCTTCATGAGGAATATCAATTTCATCGCAAATTCTTCGCGATTCAAATCTTCAGCTTCAGACCAATTTCTTCAACCGAAGATATACATTTTAGGGGTCGATATTCATCGAATATTTCAAACTCCTCAGCGACTTATAAATCATGTGTACACTCAAGAACGCATTAGATACTTAACCTATAAGTCTTCAAACCACCAAAATCACTAAGGGGCACTAGATGCACTTACATATGTCTAGTGGGCCCCTCGGGCACCTTCCTGGCACCGTTTTCTTGTGGGACACACATTTCATTATAAAATAATTCTCTATATATATCTCTCGATGATTTGACCCGTGTACCACGAAAAAAACCTCTACTCTTGTTTCGTGCTGTTTTTCTGACAGATCTAGATCTAGCCTTATCAAGCTCCTCCAAGGACATGTTCTTCGAGAGGGTCATTAACCCCTACTTTACGGAGGTGATGAAGCACCCTCAGACCATTTATATGCATGATGGGGTGCTTCACATCTGGTATGTTCAGGCACCCAAGAAATGGGGACCGTGGAAGCTAGGCTTCAGGTGGTGGAACAGGAGATCTTTAGGTGCCAAGGCATGACGGAGGATGGATTCAGTGCCAACAACTCCATGATCACGGAATTCACCCGTGATCTAAAGGTGGATGACAGGCCCTTGGAGGATATCGTCTTCACCCTCAGCAAGCAAATCAATTTTCTACAAGGCCAAATCTTCGATCTTCAAAACCAAAATTTTGAGTATGAAGCAAGCTTTAAAGGTATGAGTTCAGCTGCCAGTTGTAGGACTATGGAGACTCGTGCCTCTTCTTATAATGGATAGCCACTGTCATGGAAGCTGGAGTACAAGCTTAATGCTACCTCGTCATCTACACCAATACCTACATCTTCATCACCAAAGAAAGAGACTTGAGTACATGGCTATGGGCACTCCCCTTGGCTTGTGCCAAGCTTGGTGGATGTATCGTGGTATCGTATCACCATCACTCTTATTATCCTTATCCATCTTAGATTCATCTGTAGTTATTTTGTGATTTAGACAAATAAAATCTTAGTTTGATCCCTTCCTTTTGGATGCTAGTTTCGTGATCTATCCATCTATCTATGTAATCGAGTGAGACTTACATAATAAAGTTTAGTTTTAGTTTTGCTTCTTTATTGTCTTGCTGCAATCAAAATAAAGGAAAAGAATGAAAAACATCATAAGCCAATCTTATAGTAAGTACTGACATCACATAAGGAAAAGTATAAGTGGTAAAATGTGTTGAAGGTTGACAAACATAGCATTGATCGATGATTCAACACATGAAAGAATTAATAAGGGAAGATAAGATTTACATGCAAATACACTATCCTTGACACCTTTTATGATTATGAGCCCCCATTAATTATAATATGCCAAAACTGTTGACACTAGACAAGGAAGACAACGTAATGATTTATGCTTGTTCACAATCGCATAGAAGTTATATTGTTATAGATCCTCTAATGTGTGGTTCTTGCCCAATATATTTGCTAGCAAAAACTCTGCACTAAGTAGAGATAGTACTTGTGCATCCAAAACCTTAAACCCAAATCCATGTTTCAAGAGTCCACCATCCCTACATATGGATTGAGTAAGATCCTTCAACTAAGTTGTCATTGGTGCACAAAGCAATAAAAATACTTCTAAACATGTTTGATCATTTATTGGAAGGAAAATAAACCGTTGTACAAACTTGTGATGGCGATAATAAAAATGACGGACTGCATAATAAAGGTTTCCATCACAAGGGGCAATAGAACATAATGTTCCTTTACACTAAGGGGTTCGGCATACAACCAACAAGCGCATGACAACCTCTGCTTACCTCTGTGAAGGGCCTATCTTTTACCTTTATGTATTTATTTTTGTGCAAGAGTCAAATTATTCTCCTCTACTCTCCTTTATCTTCTCATTGATAAGCATCATGTGGTTGGTAAAGATCTACACATATATATCCAGCTGAATATGGGTGGTCATGAGTTATTATTGTTGACATCACCCTTGAGGTGAATATGTTGGGAGGCGACACTATAAGCCCCTATCTTTCTATGTGTCCGGTTGAAACCTTTTGCTCATATATGCAGTGAGTGTTAGCAATCATAGAAGACAAAATGATGGTTGAGTATGTAGACTTGCTTAAAAGCGTGACCCTTCCTAAAAGTATGATGAATTGTGTTGTAAAGTTGACTCAGAACATAGTTTTTTAGTTTTTAATAGAGTTTATGTTTCATACTTTGATATTTTGATGAATTGTTACTTGTTTATAAGAAGCCTTTATAATGAAAGTTATATGATGAAAATGTTGTGATGAAGTATTTTATAAACTTCTATTAGATGTTCTAATAATGAGCACGATGCTGCTGAAAATGTTGTGATGAAGTATTTTATAAAGTTCTCAAAGCATGAGGTCATGATTTTTGTTATCGGCTTTCGCATGAGGACAAGCGAGGTCTAAGCTTGGGGGAGTTGATACTTCTATTTTGCATCATGTTTTGTTACTGTTATTTATAGTGCTTTTATGCATTTTGTCACTTAGCGGAGTAATTCTAATGCCTTTTATCTCATAATATTCAAGGTTTACATCAAGAGGGAGAATGTCGGCAGATGGAATTTTGGACCTGAAAAAGATACGTCAGAGATATCTATTCTACACATCTCCAATTGGGCTGAAACTTTATGGGGATTTATTTTGGAATAAATAAAAAATATTGGATTGAAGAAGTACCATAGGGGGGCTACCAAGCGCCCACTAGGCACTAGGGTGCGCTAACCCCCATGGCGTGGCCTGATGTCTAGTGGGGCCCCTGGCCCACCTCTAGCGACCATCGTCTGGTATAAATTCTCTTTTAACATGAAAAAAACACAGGAGGACTTTCGGGACGAAGCACTACAGTCTCGAGGCATAACCTGTGTAGGAGCACTTTTGCCCTCCGGCGGAGCGATTCCGCTGGAGGAACTTCCCTCCGGGAGGGGGAATTCAACGCCATCGTCAGCACCAATAACCTCTCATCTTGGGGAGGCCAACTGATACGCTCCAACGTATATATAATTTTTTATTGTTCCATGCTATATATTATCTGTTTTGGATGTTTTATATGCATTTATATGATGTTTTATATTATTTTTGGGACTAACTTATTAATCTAGAGCCTAGTGTCAGTTTCTGTTTTTTCCACGTTTTTGAGTATTGCAGATAAGGAATATTAAACGGAGTCCATATGAAAAAAAATCTAAGGAAAGATTTTTCTTGGACCAGAAGACACCCAGTAGACTTGCAGTAGGGGGCAGGGCATCTGTTGGGAGGCCACAAGCCTACAGGGCGCACCCTAGGGGGGGTGGCCGCGCCCCTGACTTGTGGGTCCCCTCCAGGTCTTCGAACCCTATTCTTCGGCCTATAAATTCCCAAATATTCCCCTATCGCCAAAAATAGCAACAAAAATACTTTTACACCGCGGGAGCTTCTGTTCTCGTGAGATCCAACCCAGGAGCCTTTTCCAGTAATCTATCAGAGAGGCAATTGATCACGGAGGGCATCTACATCAACTCCATTGCCCATCTAATGATGTGTGAGTAGTTCACCACAGACCTATGGGTCCATAGCTAGTAGCTAGATGGCTTCTTCTCTCTCTTTGATCTTCAATACCATGTTCTTCATGATCTTGATGGAGATCTATCCAATGTAATACTCTTTTGCGGTGTGTTTGTCGAGATCCAATGAATTGTGAGTTTATGTTCAGATTATCTATGAATATTATTTGACTATCTTCTGAATTATGATATGCATGATTTCATATCTTTGCAAGTTTCATCGAATTATTGGTTTGGTTTGGCCAACTAGATTGGTAATTCTTGCAATAACAAAAGTGCTTAGTTTTGGGTTCAATCTTGCGGTGTCCTCACCCAGTGAATAAGCAGGGGTACCTAGGCACGTATTCTATTGTTGACATCAAGGATAAAAAGACGGGGTTTTCATCATATTTCTTGAGTTTATCCCTCTACATCATGTCATCTTACTTAATGCGTTACTCTGTTCTTCATGAGCTTAATACTGGTGATGCATTGTGACAGCCCGATGCCGACGTTCTAGAAGATTCCCCCTTTATTCCGTTTACGTTGTGTGGTTATTTTAATTTGTTGCATCATCATCGCATCATGCGCATCATATGCATTGCATCGACATCTTTGTTGCCGCCAGTTTTCAAACTTGCATGCGTCGTTAGTTGCCGGTTCTCGTCGTTGTTCGTTCTGAGCCCGACCGCACACGCACGCGCCTGCGGCATCGTCAAAACCCTGTTTTAAAAGTGTGTTGAAAACTTTCTCTGATCGAGGTGAAACTTGGCATGCGGCCATGATTAGTTATAGCTAGGCCGCCTGTCGAATTCCGTCGCGATCAGAGTCCCTCTGGTACCCGAACGGTCGACCGTAGCGGTACTGTATTCGGTCTACCGTCGGACGTCTGTCGGTGTTTTAAAAATTCGTGCCGCGCCGTCCGTTCTCCCTCTCGTCTCCGGGTATCCCCTCTACACGGCCGCGTATCCATACCCGCATTCGGAATCGTCTGAATCCGACCCTGCGGTTGGATGCGGAACGTAATTCCCGCTAACCTAGCCCCCCGTTTGTTTATATATAGACCCCCTCTTAATTTAGACAGCCCCCTCCTCGAATTCCGTGTGACCCTACCCTAACCCTAGCCAGATCCGCAGCCTCTCTCTCCCCAGCGCCGAGGGCCCGCGGAGCCCATCGTAGGCCCGCCCGGACCCGAGCCGCCGCCGCCCACGTTCTGCCTCCCCGAGCTCCCGAGCTCGCCCGTGCGTGCGCCGCCCGAGGCTCTCCCTGCCCGAGCAGGCCCTCGCCGGAGGCCCTCGCCGCGTCGCCTCCTGCAAGCCACCGGCCGCCGCCTACCCAGCTCGCCGCAGGCCGCCGCGGTTCGCCGCGCCAGGAGCATGCGCCGCCGCCCGTAGCTGCTGGTCTCGCCCAGGCCGGTGTTGCCCTCGAGCTGCTGCCGATCTCCCGATCCCTGCATCACCGAGTCTCTCCACCTCCCGGAAGGGGTTCGCCCCGTTCAGATCCGGCGGATCCGTCGACCTTCGGCCTCCACCGCCATCGACCGCCGCCGGCCGGAGCCAGCTCTTCCTCCGTCGCCGCAGGGGCTCGGGAACAAGGAAGGAAACGCCCAACGAGCAGGAGGCGCTGCCTCCTCGCCCAGGTGGCCACTGTAGCCGGCCTTCCTACCCAGCACCGAGGCCCAGCTAGCGCCTGGCCAGCGCCCGAGCCAGGCCCAGCGCGCCCCTCGGCCTGCTCCTCCAGCCGTCTTCTCCAACCGGGTCAAGGCCCGAGGTGAGCACCCCCCCCCCAAGCCACTATTCTACGCCCATGCACTCACTTGTTACCTCGCGCCTACCTGTTCGGCCCATTTAGGAACTTTAGGAATTTTAGGAATTTAATTAATTCCAGTAATTAGATGATATTAGATTGCCCGTAGATTTTACTCCATAAGTCGGAATGAGGCGAATTTTATATGGTTTAGGGGTAGCTTTGCGAGTAAAACACGAATTTAAAACTTGCATATTGATTTGACGTAGTTCTACGTGCCAAACGCCTAGTTTAGCGTGCTGTCCCAATAGGGGAACGTCCCGTATTTATTTTTCTTGCGGTCCAGATTGCTTGAATACCTTAGGTAAAATGCGTATGTTTTAGGGATCATTTTTCCATGTATTTTAGAGCGGTCAGTTGTATTTTTGCGTATAGGGAATTGCCTCTAGTTTATTTTCCTGTATATATATTTTTTTTCTCGCATTTATGTGCGGCATTATTTTGTGTTGCAAAACCCACATATTTTATATGTATCCGGGGTAGAAAAATCCGATGGATTTTTCTGTGCAATTAGTTTTAGCTTTTGAGCAAGTTAGTTCGCGTGATATTTGGCCGTGATGCCCTTTTGTTTAATTCGTAGGATTTATTCCGTGCTCCGTTTGGTTATGTTGTCAACTAGAGATTTGATCTTGGATGTTTTGCCTAGCCTCTGGTATTTTTAGTTTCAATAGAAATGCATGTTTAGGTGTGTTTTGCTTGCTCTCAAGTTGCTAGAAATAGTGCTGTTTTAGAGGAGCTGAAATATTTCTAAGTCTTTAATCTGTTATATTTTGTTGCTGTCTTTTCTTGCTTACATCTTGTGATCTGTAGCTCTTTTGAGGTTGGTCCAATGGAGTTAGTTGTACCCCTTGTGTTTCTCTAGCATGCTGTAAATTTTCATGCCTTTTGGAGCCCTGTAGCTTATGGTTTTGCTGCTGTCAATATGCCTTCAGGCTGAAAACTGCACTTTCATGAGGTGTTATTTTCACTAAGTCTGAAATAGTGTGTCGGAAGCCATTTTGTGACTTCTTTTCCTACTGATCCTTGCTGCCATGCTAGTTCTTGTTAGTGGCTCGTAGTAGTGCTTCTTGCCCTCTTCCGTGCCATGCCTTACTTGAGCATATCGGAGTTGTGTATCCGTAGTTGTGGGGCGTAGAAGATGCTATGTGGCTGATTTTGGCAGTTTGTAGTGATATCTTGTTTTGCTCGTAGTTTTTGAACCGTAGCTCCGATTTGAACGTGTCCTACATGAAACTTGCTTAGAATCTCGTGTAGTTTCATTTTCTCTTGCTGGTTGTTTGTTTTGAAGTGCTCGTAGCCGTCGTTGCACACATATTGCATTCATGCTATCATATCTTGCGGTGTTTGTATCTTTTGAACCGTAGCTCCGTTGGACATGTTCTTTATGTGTAGATTGCTTGAAATGACGCGTAGAATCACGAGAACCTATTTGTCTTGCTGTTTAACAACCAATTAAATGTGTAAACTCAGATCTGGACAGAATTGTAAATTAACATGTGAGGTCGTCTCGGAGGTGCTATATGTCATTTCCGACCTCACTTAAAATGTCTAGATAGGTAGTTTAATTTCCGCTTCGCCTCTTGCATGTTTGACAACATTAATATTGCCGTGTATCTAATCGGGATAGAACTAAATAATTAAACGTGGAGTTTCGTCAATATACAACTCGTTGCATATCGAGCTTCACTTAATGTGTAGCGTTTGATTGTTGTGATTGTCATGCCTTGCGTTAGTCCGTTCATGCATCATATGTGTTGTGCATCATGTGGTGAATTCCGTGTGTTGATTGTTGTTTTCAGTTTGCTCCGTCTCGATAGAGTTCCGTAAGCGTGTCGGAATGTGAGGACCCGTTCGACTACGTTGGTTCGTCTGCTTCACGGAGGCATTCTTCTTCCAAGCGGGATCTCAGGCAAGATGACCATTTCCCCAAATACCATTACTATCATCGCCATGCTAGTTTTACCGCTTCTATCGTTTATGTCTCGTTGCCTACCACATGTTAAATATCAGCCTCTCAATCATGCCATGATAACCTTCAACCTGTTTGACCTAGCAAACCACTGTTTGGCTATGTTACTGCTTGCTTAACCTTGTTGTTAGCGTTGCTAGCTGCAGGTGCAGATGCTTCCATGTGAAAACATGGGTTCCTTGTTATATCACCATATTTAAATGCTATTTAATTCAATGCACCTATATACTTGGTAAAAGGTGGAAGGCTCGGCCTTTCTAGCCTAGTGTTTTGTTCCACCTTTGCCCCCTTAGTTTTGGCTACCGGTGTGATGTTCCATAAACGAGCGCTCCTAACACGATCGGGGTTGTTATGGGGACCCCCTTGATAATTCGTTTTAGATTAAAGTTGGTCCGGCAAGGCCCAACATTGGTTCTACATTTGCCCAACATAATAATTTTGTTAATATTGAAATGCATAGGGCGTCATGAACCCAAGGAGTAATTTTACATAAACAGGGGGCCAGTGCTGATGGTGTTGGTCCCAAACGGTCTGCCTGCAGGGCCACCACGGGGAAACTCGAGGTTTGGCACCCGTAGCTAGTTCCATCCGTCGTGTCCTGAGAACGAGATACGCGGCTCCTATCGGGATCGTCGACACGCTGGGCGGCCTTGCTGGATTAGTTTTACCTTTGACGAGATATCTTGTGCATCGGGATTTCGGTGATGCTTTGGGTAATCTCGGAGTTGAGGTTTTCCACTAGGGAATCCGACGAGATCGCGAGCTTCGTGATTGAGGATTTCTATGCGGCTTGTGGTAATTTGTGATGGACTCGTTGGAGCACCCCTGCAGGGTTAAATATTTTCGGAAAGCCATGCCCACGGTTATGTGGCAACGTGGAAACTTTGTTTAACGCTGGTTCTAGATAACTTGAAGTTAATTTAATTAAAAACTTCCCAACTGTGTGCGTAACCGTGACTATCTCTTTCGTGAGCCCCTGCTCCGATCGAGGACACGGTGGGGTTATGTCTGACGTAGGTAGGTGTTCAGGATCATTCATTTGATCATATGTAGTTCACGTCCGCTATGCGTAGATCTTCCCCCTCTTATTTCTGGTACTCGTAAGCTAGCCACCAAATAAATGCTTAGCCGCTGCTGCAACCTCACCACTTAACCATAGCTCACCCATTAAGCTTGGAAATGAGATTGCTGAGTCCCCCGTGGCTCACAGATTACTACAACACCAGTTGCAGGTACAGGTAAAGGTTACTTGACGCGAGCGCGTTGATTGTACATTTGGAGTTGCTTCTTCTTCTTCTTCTTCTTCATCGATCTAGGATGGGTTCCAGGCTGGCAGCCTGGGATAGCAAGGATGGACGTTGTTCTTATTTTTCTCGTTTGTTTTCGTCCGTAGTCGGACCCTTCTCTTACTCTTGATGATTATGTAATGTACTGATGTGACTCTGATGTAACTTGTGGCGAGTGTAAGCCAACTCTTTTATATATCTCTTCCTTTCAGTACATGTACTTGTAACAATATCCATTCTTGCGACACGACGAGATGCGCTTCTATCCCTGACGAGGCCTTCGTGCCAAATTAAGGATAGGGTCGCATCTTGGGCGTGACAAGTTGGTATCAGAGCCGTACCGACCTAGGAGCCCCCTTGATTGATCGAACTTGGCCGAGTCGAGTCTAGTAAAAATACTTTGAGTCTAGTTATATATCGGAGAGTAGGATTCTTTTTTCTCCTCTTCTATGCTCTGGTGAGGAATCTTGACGCAATAATTTACTCTACTCCTCTTCCCACTAAAAAAAAATTTAGGATCACGCGGATATTTTTGGAATCTATATGATGCCGATGTGACGGAGTTCTGTCTTGGTGCCTCCTGTCTGACTTGATTTTCTTCCGGGGAGTTGAGCTCCAGGGGATTCTTGAGCACATCGTTATCATTCAGATTTCTTAGTATCTCAGAACGAAGGATGTTCGTAATTGCTTCAATACTAGTAGTGGCGACATAACCCCGATGTCCCAAGTACTGGTGCAGATTGTTCGGGAGTACTTCCATACTTTGTATCGTTGTGATCACGAGGGTCTGTAGTAGATGAAGCTCCAAGATTCTGGTTGTGTGTTGACGGATGTGATACAGGTGACGGGTTAGTATAGGAGTTGAGTGAATATTACTCCTTGTATCCGTGTACCAGATTGCATGACCAGATATTTCGGGAATTCATAGGTGGGAATTCAAGTAGTTACTTATAGGACATTCTTCCAAAAAATGCATGATGTTAGGTTGGGGTTCGACATCTAGTGGATTCGTTTGTTCACGGTCGACTTACAGCGGTACACATTGTGTCTTAAAGAGTCCTTGTATCTTGCTACGACTCGGGGACGCTTTGTATGTCGGGTGCACTGCCTTGCACTTGATGGCTACTGTAAAATCGAGCCCGTGCGATCCTGTCCACGAAACTATCGGACGAAATCTTTCTCATAAGTTTGTTCTGGCTTGTTTCATAAGCCTCACCCTTTGTTTTGTTGGATTATGGTAATTCAAGTTGCTTCGATGTCAGATGGTGATTTCATATCTTTCCAAGGGCAGTTCTCATATTTCTATGAGAGTGATAATCCTTTTGCTTAATCAATTGTCATATAAATTCTCGTCAACCGGAGTCATCGTATCAATTCCATTCAACTGGTGTGTTTCTCTCCAAGTGGATTCAATCCTCTCCAATTTTTGCAAGAGCATTCTCTCATTTTATTCTGCAGTTCATCTCGTCTAGCCCAAGTTGTCTTTGTTTTTCCCCACCCTCCCGTCCTTTTTCTTCAGTGGTTGGATTTCATCCAACTGCATTTCATTTCAGTGATGCTTCCGCTATCTCTTCTTCCTTTCGTAGCCGGTGATTCTTGTGAAGATTCTCAGGAGCTTCGTGTTCATCTTTATTCAATATTGTTATCTTTTCCGGTGAATTCAATTCAGTTATCCGTGTCCATCATATCCCTGTCATCCTTTAAATTCTCTCTTGTGTTAGAAATTCTTATCTAGTCTTCTGTTGGCATTTGTCTCTATTTTATCTGGAGTGTTGAAGATATCTCAGAGTTTCTTGTTTCAGATCTTTAATTATTTCGAGGTGCTCAACCTCATCTAGTTCTCTTCATACTGGTGCAATATCAATCTTTCTAGCAATCTTTTCTAATGGTGGTTTTTTTAGTGGGCCCATAACCCACAGGTTCTTTCCCAGGATTTTACGTGGCTCTTTTAATCATCTCGGGAGATCTTTAAATCTTTTCAACTATGACGTAAGTATGATTTCCATCAGTCTTATTACCTCTTCAAGATCTATTTGAATTAATTATCTTATTTGGTTCAACCTTTCATTCTTCATTGTTCCGGAGTGTCTCAGTATTCTTGGTGTTGTTTCTCGTCATCATTCTCAGCTTGCAATTCGAAGGAGTGTTTCTCTCAGTCTTGTTCCATTCTTGTGAAGACTATCATCTCAGCTTCGTGTATCCTCTCATTTGTTCTCAATCATGAGTAATTCCTTTCGTGCTATCCGATGCTTTTCTGAATTGTTTTCATTCTCGATCCTCCGAAGGCCATCATTTTAGAAGATTCTTCGTTCTCAGCTTTCAACTTCATCCTCAATTCTTCTTAATTGTTGTCTCTTCGTTCGTCTCTCGTTTCTTCCGGTGCCTTGTTCAAGTGTTCAATCAGGTGGCTTATGATCTCTTCATTCTCTTGTATCTCCATTAATTCGTGGTGTTCCCATTTAATTGTGAATTCTTACCGGCGCTTCCTTCGTTTATGCTTCATGTGGTGCATATCTATCTCTCTCTTCAAGATTCTTTCAAGAAGAATAAGTCATATGCTAAATCCGTTGTTGTCATCAATTTAACTTGATGAAGGATAAGCATAACATAATCCTTATTCTTGTTCATAGTAATCTGAATTCTTCTTCCGGAGGACTCATGATATCAATTCTTTTCTCAAGTATCTGCTCTCTTGCATTCCCAAGTGCATTTGTTCTTCCGTTATCCTTTGAGGTGGTATTATAGCATTCTTGTTAGTGTAGGAGCCTCGAAGTGTTTTCCTCTCAAGAATGATATAATTAAACCCACCAATTCTATGATCATGAGATATTTGCAACCCATGATTTCTTCATTGAGCTATCTTGGTTTGGATTTCACCTAAAGCTTTTCCTGTGGATTGTTGCTATCATGGTGCTTGTCATTAATCCAAGTTCTCAATGTACCCTCTTGGTGTAAGAAGTTTTGATATCCTTGCATTCAACTATCCTTGTTTCTTTTGTGGTTGGTTGTCACCTCATAGATGTTGAGATGATTTTCATAAGGCCACTTCTACCTTGTTCTTTTCGTTGTCGGTTTCCCAACTACCACATTAATTCTCTTGTTCCGGAGGCATTCTGATGTTCCTCTTTGGGTCTATTATGTTGTTCTATCAAGATCATGGTGTTCCATTGCTCTATTTAGTTGCTTGTTATGTATATTGTCTATTTATTCCATCTTTTCGAATTTTTTGTCCCATTTTCCTACCGAAGTGCTGCCGAAATTTTCCGTGAATTCTTGCTTCTTCCTCATGTCATTCCTCATCTCCTTGCAACCTTCAAGGATCGTTGGTTTCACTCGTTTGTCAAAGAAGCGACTAAGTTTCACCTCTTGTTCTTTCTCATCCTCTCCTCCTCTCATTCTTGGATCTCGGGGCGAGATCCTCTTGTAGTGTAGGAGAGTTCTGACAGCCCGATGCCGACTTTCCAGAAGATTCCCCCCTTTATTCCGTTTTCGTCGTGTGTTTATTTTAATTTGTTGCAGCATCATCGCATCATGCGCATCATCTGCATTGCATCGGCATCTTCGTTGCCGCCGGTTTTCAAACTTGCATGCGTCGTTAGTTGCCGGTTCTCGTCGTTGTTCGTTCTAAGCCCGACCGCACACGCACGTGCCCGCGACATCGTCAAAACCCTGTTTTAAAAGTGTGTTGAAAACTTTCTCTGATCGAGGTGAAACTTGGCATGCGGCCATGATTAGTTATAGCTAGGCCGCCTATCGAATTCCATCGCGATCGGAGTCCCTCTGGTACCCGAACGGTCGACCATAGCGGTACCGTATTCGGTCTACCGTCGGACGTCTGTCGGTCTTTTAAAATTTCGTGCCGCATCGTCCGTTCTCCCTCTCGTCTCCGCATATCCCCTCTACACGGCCGCGTACCCATACCCGCGTTCGGAATCGTCCGAATCCGACCCCGCGGTTGGATCCGGAACGAAATTCCGGCTAACCTAGCCCCCCCGTTTGTCTATATATAGACCCCCTCTTAATTTAGACAGCCCCCTCCTCGAATTCCATGTGACCCTACCCTAACCCTAGCCAGATCCGCAGCCTCTCTCTCCCCAGCGTCGCGGGCCCGCGGAGCCCATCGCAGGCCCGCCCGGACCCGAGCCGCCGCCGCCCATGTTCTGCGTCCTCGAGCTCCCGGGCTCCCCCGTGCCTGCGCCGCCCGAGGCTCTCCCTGCCCGAGCAGGCCCTCGCCGGAGGCCCTCGCCGCGTCGCCTCCTGCAAGCCGCCGGCCGCCGCCTACCCAGCTCTCCGCAGGCCGCCGCGGTTCGCCGCGCCAGGAGCATGCGCCACCGCCCGTAGCTGCTGGTCTCGCCCAGGCCGGTGTTGCCCTCGAGCTGCTGCCGATCTCCAGATCCCTGCGTCACCGAGTCTCTCCACCTCCCGGAAGGGGTTCGCCCCGTTCAGATCCGGCGGATCCGTCGACCTTCGGCCTCCACCGCCATCGGCCGCCGCCGGTCGGAGCCAGCTCTTCCTCCGCCGCCACGCTCGGGAACGAGGAAGGAGACGCCCAGCGAGCAGGAGGCGCTGCCTCCTCGCCCCCGTGGGCTGGCCTGGCCAGGCGAGGCCCAGGTGGCCACCGCAGCCGGCCTCCCTACCCAGCACCGCGGCCCAGCTAGCGCCTGGCCAGCGCCCGAGCGAGGCCCAGCGCGCCCCTCGGCCTGCTCCTCCAGCCGTCTTTTCCAGTCGGGTCAAGGACCGAGGTGAGCACCCCCCAAGCCACTATTCTATGCCCATGCACTGACTTGTTACCTCGCGCCCACCTGTTCGGCCCATTTAGGAATTTTAGGAATTTAATTAATTCCAGTAATTAAACGATATTAGATTGCCCGTAGATTTTATTCCGTAAGTCGGAACGAGGCGAATTTTATATGGTTTTGGGGTAGCTTTGCGGGTAGAACACGAATTTCAAACTTGCATATTGATTTGACATAGTTTTACGTGCCAAACGCCTAGTTTAGTGTGCTGTCCCAATAGGGGAACGTCCCGTATTTATTTTTCTTGCGGTCCGGATTGCTTGAATGCCTTAGGTAAAATGCCTATGTTTTAGGGATCATTTTTCCATGTATTTTAGAGCGGTCAGTTGTATTTTTGCGTATAGGGAATTGCCTCTAGTTTATTTTCCCGTATATATGTTTTTTTTCTCGCATTTATGTGCGGCATTATTTTGTGTTGCAAACCCCACATATTTTATATGTATGCGGGGTAGAAAAATCCCATGGATTTTCTGTGCAATTAGTTTTAGCTTTTGAGCAAGTTAGTTCGCGTGATATTTGGCCGTGATGCCCTTTTGTTTAACTCCTAGGATTTATTCCGTGCTCCGTTTGGTTAAGTTGTCAACTAGAGATTTGATCTTGGATGTTTTGCCTAGCCTCTGGTATTTTTAGTTGCAATAGAAACGCATGTTTAGGTGTGTTTTGCTTGCTCTCAAGTTGCTAGAAATAGTGCTGTTTTAGAGGAGCTGAAATATTTCTAAGTCTGGAATCTGTTATATTTTGTTGCTGTCTTTTCTTGCTTACATCTTGTGATCTGTAGCTCTTTTGAGGTTGGTCCAATGGAGTTAGTTGTACCCCTTGTGTTTCTCTAGCATGCTGTAAATTTTCATGCCTTTTGGAGCCCTGTAGCTTATGGTTTTGCTGCTGTCAATATGCCTTCAGGCTGAAAACTGCACTTTCATGAGGTGTTATTTTCACTTAGTCTGAAATAGTGTGTGGGAAGCCATTTTGTGACTTCTTTTCCTAGTGCTCCTTGCTGCCATGCTAGTTCTTGTTAGTGGCTTGTAGTAGTGCTTCTTGCCCTCTTCCGTGCCATGCCTTGCTTGATCATATCGGAGTTGTGTATCCGTAGTTGTGGGGCGTAGAAGATGCTATGTGGCTGATTTTGGCAGTTTGTAATGATATCTTGTTTTGCTGGTAGTTTTTGAATCGTAGCTCCGATTTGAACGTGTCCTACATGAAACTTGCTTAGAATCTCGTGTAGTTTCATTTTCTCTTGATGGTTGTTTGTTTTGAAGTGCTCGTAGCCGTCGTTGCACACATATTGCATTCATGCCATCATATCTTGCGGTGCTTGTATCTTTTGAACCGTAGCTCCGTTGGAGATGTTCTTTATGTGTAGGTTGCTTGAAATGACGCGTAGAATCACGAGAACCTATTTGTCTTGCTGTTTAACAACAAATTAAATGTGTAAACTCAGATCTGGACAGAATTGTAAATTCACATGTGAGGTCGTCTCGGAGGTGCTATATGTCATTTCCGAGCTCACTTAAAATGTCTAGATAGGTAGTTTAATTTCCGCATCACCTCTTGCATGTTTGACAACATTAATATTGCCGTGTATCTAATCGGGATAGAACTAAATAATTAAACGTGGAGTTTTATCAATATACAACTCGTTGCATATCGAGCTTCACTTAATGTGTAGCGTTTGATTGTTGTGATTGTCATGCCTTGCATTAGTCCGTTCATGCATCATATGTGTTGTGCATCGTGTGGTGAATTCCTTGTGTTGATTGTTGTTTTCGGTTTGCTCCGTCTCGATAGAGTTCCGCAAGCATGTCGGAATGTGAGGACCCGTTTGACTACGTTGGTTCGTCTGCTTCACGGAGGCATTCTTCTTCCAAGCGGGATCTCAGGCAAGATGGCCATTTCCCCAGATACCATTACTATCATTCCCATGCTAGTTTTACCGCTTCTATCATTTATGTCTCGTTGCCTACCAGATGTTAAATATCAGCCTCTCAATCATGCCATGATAACCTTCAACCTGCTCGACCTAGCAAACCATTGTTTGTCTATGTTACTGCTTGCTTAACCTTGTTGTTAGCGTTGCTAGTTGCAGGTGCAGATGCTTCCATGTGAAAACATGGGTTCCTTGTTATATCACCATATTTAAATGCTATTTAATTTAATGCACCTATATACTTGGTAAAAGGTGGAAGGCTCGGCCTTTCTAGCCTGGTGTTTTGTTCCACCTTTGCCCCCTTAGTTTCGGCTACCGGTGTTATGTTCCATAAACGAGCACTCCAAACACGACCGGGGTTGTTATGGGGACCCCCTTGATAATTCGTTTTAGATTAAAACTGGTCCGGCAAGGCCCAACATTGGTTCTACATTTTCCCAACATAATAATTTTGTTAATATTGAAATGCATAGGGCGTCATGAACCCCAGGAGTAATTTTACATAAACAGGGGGGGCCTGTGCTGATGGTGTTGGTCCCAAACAGTCTGCCTGCGGGGCCACCACGGGGAAACTCGAGGTTTGGCACCCGTAGCTAGTTCCATCCGTCGTGTCCTGAGAACGAGATACGCGGCTCCTATCGGGATCGTCGACACGCCGGGCGGCCTTGCTTCATTAGTTTTACCTTTGACGAGATATCTTGTGCATCGGGATTCCGGTGATGCTTTGGGTAATCTCAGAGTTGAGGTTTTCCACTAGGGAATCCGACGATATTGCGAGCTTCGTGATTGAGGATTTCTATGCGGCTTGTGGTAATTTGTGATGGACTAGTTGGAGCACCCCTGCAGGGTTAAATCTTTTCGGAAAGTCGTGCTCGCGGTTATGTGGCAACATGGAAACTTTGTTTAACACTAGTTCTAGATAACTTGAAGTTAATTTAATTAAAAACTTGCCAACTGTGTGTGTAACCGTGACTGTCTCTTTCGTGAGCCCCTGCTCCGATCGAGGACACGGTGGGGTTATGTCTGACGTAGGTAGGTGTTCAGGATCATTCATTTGATCATCTGTAGTTCATGTCCGCTATGCGTAGATCTTCCCCCTCTTATTTCTGGTACTCGTAAGCTAGCCACCAAATAAATGCTTAGCCGCTGCTGCAACCTCACCACTTAACCATACCTCACCCATTAAGCTTTGCTAGTCTTGATACCTTTGGAAATGAGATTGCTGAGTCCCCTGTGGCTCACAGATTACTACAACACCAGTTGCAGGTACAGGTAAAGGTTACTTGACGTGAGCGCGTTGATTGTACATTTGGAGTTGCTTCTTCTTCTTCTTCTTCTTCTTCTTCATCGATCTAGGATGGGTTCCAGGCCGGCAGCCTGGGATAGCAAGGATGGACGTCGTTCTTATTTTTCTCGTTTGTTTTCGTCTGTAGTCGGACCCTGCTCTTACTCTTGATGATTATGTAATGTACTGATGTGACTCGGATGTAACTTGTGGCGAGTGTAAGCCAACTCTTTTATATATCTCTTCCTTTTAGTACATGTACTTGTAACGATATCCATTCTTGCGACACGACGAGATGCGCTTCTATCCCTGACGAGGCCTTCGTGCCAAATTAAGGATAGGGTCGCATCTTGGGCGTGACATGCATGCAGGAGTCGGTCGATGTGTGGAGTAATAGTAGTAGATGCAGAATCGTTTCGGTCTACTCGACATGGACGTGATGCCTATATGCATAATCATTGCCTTAGATATCTTCATATTTATTCACTTTTCTATTAGTTGTTCGACAATAATTTGTTCACCCACCATATTATTTTCCTTTATGAGAGAAGCCTCTCGTGACACCTATGGCCCTCGGGCCAATTTTCCATATGATATTTTCAGATCTATAAACCAAAAATACCAAAAATACTTTGTTGCAAATTATTTACTTTTGTTTCTGCAATCTTTTATACCTACCTCTGTGAGATCTCATCCTCGCAAATAACTCGGGATTGACAACCCCTTTATAGCGTTGGGTGCTAGTGTTTGATTGTTTGTGTAGATACTACTATGGGGGCCTTGCTTGTTCCTCCTACTAGATTGATACCTTGGTTCTCAACAAACCGAGGGAAATACTTATCTACTTCGATGCATCACCCTTTCCTCTTTAAGGGAAAACCAACGCAAGCTCAAGAGGTAGCAAGAAGGATTTATGGCACCATTGTCGGGGAGCATATATAGCAAGATCAAGCCTAGCAAGTACCCATCATGAACTCATCTCTTACATTTACATTATTTGCCTCTCGTTTTCCTCTCCCCCACTTCACAAATTTGCTGTTTTATTCACCTTTTTCTCACCGGATCTCTTTTTGTCTACTTGTGTTGCCATGTGCCTTCTATTTGCTTGCATCTTTGTTTGCCAAAAATCTATTGATATGGATCCTCATCCACTTGCTAGTATTTTAAGAGATCCAATTACGATGAACCAACTGCTAGTGAGTTGAGTGTAGTTGATTATCTCCATGAAGTTTTGCTTGAGATTCGTGAATCTGAAACTTGTGATGAAGTGATTCACGATGTTTCCTTGAATGAAAATCATGATTACAATGATATTGTTATAAATTCTATTAATATCAATTTTGCTAATGATATTCAAACCCACAAGCTTGGGGATGCTATATTTGATGAGTTTGATCAATTTTGCCATGACCACTACTTATTGCAGTGATCATGATTGGGGTGATAATGCTTCTTATGATCTTGATAATTTATTTAATACTCTTAATGATTATGATATTGAAACTGGGTTTGGAAGAGTGTCAACTTTAGGCATTATTGATCCCACTATTTTGGAGAGGGTTCAATCTTATGATTTTTTTTATAGAAGTGGGTTTGGAGAGGTCATGACTTTCGTTAATGATAATCCCACTATTTTGGAAGAGTGTCAACTTTGCATGCATGTGGACCATGAAGAGAAAATTTTATATGATAGTTATATTTTTGAATTCCATCATGATGATATTGAAATTTATTATGAGGGAGGAACATATGCTTGTAGGGATTGCAATAATATCAAGTTTCCTCTCTATGTGTTTAAAGTTTTGAAGCTATGCTTGTTTTGCCTTCGTATGCTAGTTGATTCTTGTTCCCATAAATTGTTTGCTCAAAAAATCCCTATGCATAGGAAGTGGTTAGACTTAAATGTGTTTTTCACGCTATTCATGATGCTCTTTTGCAAATCTCAATTACTACTTTTTATGTGAGCATCATTGAAATCTTCATGCCTTGCTAGGGGCGTTAAACAATAGCACTTGTTGGGAGGCAACCCAATTTTATTTGTTTTGCTTTTGTTTTTGCTTCTGTTTTTGAGTGCTGCACACATTATTACCTCTGCAATAATTATGTTTTCTTGTTGTAATTAGTGCTTGAGCCAAGTAAGACCTTTGGGATGGTCTACGGTGTTTGCAAGTTGATTTCGCTGAAAAATAGAAACTTTTGCTCTCAGTCCAGGAATTTTATAAATTCACTTGAATGTGATTTTCATATGAATTTATTACACATGATTGGTTTATAAATGTCCCGGATCATCCCAATGTTTCAGATTTTTTGGAGTTATAGAAGTATTCGAAGTAAACATATTGCTACAGAATGTTCTGTTTTTGACCGAGTCTGTTTTCTTTGTGTTGTTTGCTTATTTTGATGAATCGATGGGTTGTATCAGGGGTATGAACCATGGTGAAGTTCAAATATAGTAAATATTACATCAATATAAATAAAGAATGAGTTCACAATAGTACCTAAAGTTGTGATTTATTTTTCTTATACTAACGGATCTCATGATTTTTCTGTGGAGTTTTGTGTTGTGAAGTTTTCAAGATTTGGGTAAAGATTTGATGGACTACGGAATAAGGAGTGGCAAGAGCCCCAGCTTGGTGATGCCCAAGGAACCCCAAGCCATATTCAAGGATACCAAAAAGCCTAAGCTTGAGGATGCCCTGGAAGGTATCCCCTCTTTCGTCTTCAATCCATCGGTAAATTTACTTGAGGCTATATTTTTATTCACCACATGATATTTGTTTTGCTTGGAGCATCTTGTATGATATGAGTCTTGTGGGGACCCTGACTTACGAGTCGAGATCGCCGAATGAATGTGCTCAGTGATCCCAGAGATCAGTGCTCACCGAGCTCACATATACTGAACATTAAGAGTCTTACGTCCAAGCATACCGTTTGATACAACAAATAACCACCATGGTCAAGTCTCACATAGGTAGGGCCTATACGGCCAATTACACTGATACATCTACTAGCGGAAATCTTGGTAATAAACGGGAGCCCATGCCATCAGCCTTCACCAATAGGCATTCTGACCGCAAAGCGTCGTAGTTCGCGTGTCCGTCTCCGATGATGAATTGTTCTCCGAACTCTGGTTCCTCCATGTCTGGTCAATAACATAACCAGTGGCAAGCGAGTGAGTACTTTGAATGTACTCGCAAACAGCCCATGATATGGATATGAAGTTGGTGCCACAATAGAGTAATATGCAGCCTTTGCGGAAAACATGTTTTATCGAAAATGAACATGGTGAAGTATTTGTAAGGATATACATCATAAGCTAGATGGTAATATTAAGAACAAGTCATAGATATCAACATATCTATTGAGGGTTGAACACCACAACTTCACCCTATATGCCACGTCACTGAACTTGTCTTTTCATTCTTCTCAGACAACACCTTTTAAACACACACACACACACACACACTTGGTTTATGCAGAAACGACTGTATGTAGTTTAAGCAGCACCACCCAACTGTCCTTGACCGTGGACACAGCTATTCGAATAGTTTTACACTCTCCAGAGGTAGTACGCTGGACCCACGAGATCCGGGAAACTTCTGTGTCATCCACGACTCGCGTATATATCATGCGTGAGGTAAGTACCCAATCATTGACTTTCCCTGAAGATCTAGACAAAGAGTTCACTCGATTGGTACCCAGCCCACATGATGTATGTCTTACGAGCACCGACTCTAGACCGTATCATCCATGCGAGGACCAACGGTGTGCCCGAAACACGTAAAAACGATATATTCGACCTACCTGGTATGACCCCATCACGAGAGTAACCACATATCACTCCCGCCACTAGTAATGTGCCTCTTTGCTAGCACCGACCAAAGTAATCAACAAAGCCCCATCCCATAAAGGGGTATCATGGTCGCACATGTAAGGTCGGGACGGTCGACACATCATAAATCTAATTCCATTTCCGAAACCACTCACACAAAACATTCCCGGTGCACCACTTCTTTTACAAGTGGTCACCCAACACATCATCACCATCGTCGGGCATTAGTGGCACCCGACGGGGTTTTCGTAAAACCTTTGATATCAACATGGTGTTACCATCATCATGCACATGCTCTTTCTATGTGTAGCACTACTGTCTACTTGTCAATATATTATCCGCGTGACCCTCATAGATGGTAAGGTCATGCTCAATGCAAGGGCTCCGGAGGAGCCATCGGTAACACCATACCGGGGTGCACCGAATAACCTTAACTATATGCATCAGAATAAAGTATTCAACTTGGCATGCATGAAAATGTTTTCTCAGACATGGTCAAAGGGTTGCTTGCCTTGATCAGCTAGGTATCCGGGGTCTTCGGGTCCAAGTCCTTCGTCGAACGCGAAATCTATCGTCGTAATAATAGTAATAAATATAAGAAACTCATTAAAAAATAGAGCACAAAGTCACTTTAGAAATGTTATCATATTCTGATAAATCTTTACTATAGTTTTAGAAATGTTTTTCTCTGGTTTTGATGAAAACATGTATTTTTCAAACCTAATTAAGAGGGGTTAAAATATTTAAACTAGGCATTATAATCAAAGCCATGTATAAAAGTTTTTTACTATTTTTTTTGCAACAACACTAATAAATTCTACACATTTTTAGAAGAATTGTGGTGGAAAAATATTTAAATTTGATTAAATATTTAACTCTACAAAAATCATTAAATAAAAAGGAAAAGGGCTTAACCCTAGCCTGACTCGGCCAGTGGCTGGGCCGGCCCAACTGGAAAACCGGCCAGTTAGCCAGCCAACAACCTAGGTGCGCGCGTGCCGTCAGGTTTAAACCTGGCGCACGGGCCCGTGCGGTCAGCAGCAGAGAAAGGAGAGAGGGGGAGAGACTGGCCACCTACAGGTGGGGCATACCTGTCGGGGTCGTCTTCCTCCTTTGGACAGAGGGGAGGGGAGGCACGTCGGCGGTGATTCTGACGCCCTCGAGGCGAGATGACGGCAAGAACGACATCTTGGCATTGTCGCCTACATGCTGGTGGTCGAATGAACGACGGGGAGACTCTGGGTCACCGGCGATGACGTGGCCGCAACTGAGGTGATACGGGTGGTGGTGGAGTTGGGTGCTACGGGCAGGGAAATGCTCGGGGAAGAGTTGGAGAGGCTTGTAGAGCTCTCTACGGTCACGGAGGAGGCGAGAGGAGAGCGAGAGCTGGCCTGTAGCCCGAGATCGACGAAGCTCCGAAGCGGCGGGGCCTCGGTCGATCTCGAGCACCAGAGCTCTCTCTGATCGAATGGAGTGTCTAGGTCCTCAATTGAGGGTCTGGAAGAGTGGTGTGAGGTGCTGGAGTAAAGGGGGAGGGCCTATTTATAGGCCAGCAATGGTGCACCGAGCGGGGGAGCGCCGGTGGTTTCACCACGGGTGCATGAGATGGAGAGAGGGCTCGGGTCGATACCATAGTTTCGCGGGCCTGGTTTGAGACCCCAGAGACTCAACGAGAGAGAGAGAGGAGGCTCAGTGCGTGCGTGCTGCGGGGCCGCGCACTTCTTGCCAAATCTGGCACGCGCGGGCACACGTCGCCCTGGTCAGCAGAGAGGGGGTTAAGGGCCCGTGGGGCTGGCCAAAGTTAGTAGGTTTGTCGGATACGCAGAGGGATACTGACGGGAGGTGAGAACTGGCCAGGGCTGGCCTTCTTTGCCTCGGGTGCACACTATAGCGCGCCTAGAGCGCAGATTTGGCATGCCACGACATGTTGGCGTGCTCCGGGGTGCTTTCTCCATGTCTGGCGTGTTCGGGGTTGTCTTAGATGCCCGTTAGCCGTTTGGGAGCCGAAGGACTCACTTCTGGTCAAAGGAAGTGCTTGGAGAGAAGCTGTCATCCTTGAATCAGAGACTAAATTGTTGTTTTTGGCTTACCTGCTTGGAACCAGAGAGGGGCCACTCGTCTGTAGTTGAGGAGTGGTGCTGGCAGCCTGCACTAAGAGTTTAGTGGGAAGAGAGTGGGTGTAGAGGGTGTTAAGTGTTGTTTAACCATACTAGCAAAAGGTGTTTGATATGTGTTTGGGGTAGTTAACCTCGACCACCGATGCTGAAAGTTAACAGGATTGGGTTTTATGCAAAGGTAGGATGCTCCATCAAATTTGAGTTCCATTGGACAAGTTTGATAGTGCAAACTTGAAATTACCCCCAAATGGGCAGTTATGTCCCTTTAAAAGAAAATGTGGGTAAATTAATCCCCACAAATACAATATTTGGCATGGTCTCCTCATTTGGGGTGTTGAGCACTCCTGCAAAGCTTCAGGCCATATGGACAAACTTTGCTATGTATAGTTGCTACAACTTGATTGTGGAAAGGGAAGGTTTTAGGAATATTTGGTGAACCAAACCATCTTGGAATGAGGTGAAACTTGGCATGAACACTAAATATAGCTTGACAATTTATTGAGAATATTTCCTTTGGAAATATTTCAAAAGGTCAAAACAGACAGAATAGGTTTTCAAGGATTTGCTGAAATATTTTGAACATAAATAGGGGTTGAAAATCTTATGTATGGAAAATATATGTCATCTGAGTATCTCCAAATTTTCTAAGATTTTTCTAAGGCAGAAAAATAATTTTCCATTCAGAAATATCATTTCTGGCCTCAGAAAAGGACATGCAAATAAAATATAAAAACATTTTATAAAATAATTATTTTATGATTTTGGAGAGTTATAATAGTGATAAAATCAGAATACAATCCTTGGGTAAAGGCACTCCCTTGGAATCTGGGTCTTGTAATGCGAACCCAAAGCAAGGTTTTGAAATAGTCAAAAATGAGAAAAAGGATCTTTTTAGAAATATTATGTTATAAAAATATTGTTTTTCATACCTCACTCAAGCATACACACAAACAATGGCAATCATGGCACTCATAACACTTGCTTAAAAAGTTTTAATAAACTTAGGTTTTGAAGAGACTAAAGTTGAAATAAGGTGAAAACAGGGTGTGACAAGTCTCTACTTTTTAGTTTGCCACAATCATCCTTGCTGCACACATCTTTTGATAGAGACATGCTGAGTCGTGAATTTCTTAGAACTAGCAAGGTGGCCCTCGCAAATGGGAGGGCGTCGTGTGTACATTATCAAATATATCTCAAAATAAAATTTGATTAAATAATTATGAAATTATAGAGTTATAAAATATATTTCTATAGTGATTGTAAATGTTATGTTGAGTCAAATATCACCCAAGTTAGAAATATTTTGAATCCTTATGATTTGTGCATGAGCGATTATTTTGAAATTTCAAAAATACCATGTCGCCATATTGTAGAATATTGTCTATTCAATGTAGGTAGTGGTATCCAATGTACTTTTATATTGTTCTACTTTTCGCTCTAGATGTTATAATCTTTCCCTTGCTTCTATTTGTTGTGCCATGTAAGATGTTGTGTGACATGGATGTCATGTGGTGTAAAAACTTTAATCACTCACCAATTTACTTCATGTGGTGAACCAAATAATCGTTCTGGCAACATCACCATCAAATTCTGTTAACAAAATATGAAAAGATGGTTTGGCGGCTAATTCCATAACTGATGAACAACATGCAACCCCGTAGTTAGTCAGACTAAGCAATATCCAATCATTTTTTGTTTTGAGAGATAGTATGTTTCATTGTGACTCGCGTGCCTAAATTTCATGAGCAAGTTAGGTGCGGATGCACCATTAATTAGAAGGTACCGTCTGGAGTACTTTATCATACGAACTTACCATACCTATATACGACATAATCTCTATCGATACAGATCTAGAAGTCTCGAACTACACATGAATACATAGGCTCAAATTTTATGGACCTAATGATGATTGGACGTGAAATAAGGTACTAAAAAGTCATAATTTTATATCTTGTGATGGTAAAAAGAGAAAAATGTTCATTTTCCACCAAATTTGCTGGAATCATACTTTACTAAGTAATCTAGGTTTAGCTATCTGATTTCTTTCAGAAACAGTTAATTTTTAATATTTTGAAACGTTTTTTAGTTAAAAATAATCATTGTTACACAATACATATGCATGTGGTAGCCAGAGGTTTTTTCTCCTTTTTAATCCATACTCTAATGATAGTGTTTCTATGTCCATGCGAAGGTATGTATAGACTGGATGTTGTGGCATTTGAAATATGTCAATAGAATTTTACACGGGCATATATATCGAAGGGATTGATGTGTTATAGACGTGATGGGCCTCCGTAGGTACTTAGACAAAGTGACATGTTGGATGCGTGACTTGATTGAGAGTTTGAATCTGGATCCATCTAATTTATATTGTTACAAAAATTTAAGGAATCAGGAAAGTTCGACCGACATAACGCGCAGGGCCGTACCGTATTCTGCACATGGGTCAACATCCTTTACAAATGACTTGTTACACTAGGACATGCAGTCGGTTAAGTCATCTGGGAACAATATGCTTGAAGATGCAGTGAACTCAGAACTACATATAACTGAGTGTACCTTAATAGGCCAGATTTTCTTTATGATGATGTGAACTCTTAACTCCATATACCAGAACATAAGATGCTACAATTGATATCATTATGTATGGACAAAATTCATGTGAATGATGTGCTTTAGAATTTCATACTTGCTTTTCTACTTCTGGGTGTGAGTACAATCCATACAATACTCCCAGCTAGAAAGTATAGAAAGTCCATATACTTATTAAGTACTCCCAGCTAGTAGTGTGTACAATACTGTTAGCAAATTTAGAGACGGACAGTAAACCTTATAACCAATATCAGAGATTAATGCCAAAATTCCATGAGTAAGGTGTGGATGCAGCGGACACGAGGAGGTACCGTGTAGAGTACTTATCATTCCAAGTTATCAGGCCTATATGGGATTTAAGTTCTTTCCCACATCCATGTACGTACACAAGCTATATAAATACATATTTATAAGGGTCAAACTGCACAGGAATACATAGACACTAATTGGAATGACTTAATGATGATCGGACGTGGAAAAAGTTAGTGAAAAAATCATTATTTTATCGCATGTGGAACTAAAAAAGAGGAAAAATGTTTATTTTCCATAAATTTTCTTGTGTTCATCTGTACTATGTAGTTTAGGTTTAGCTGTCTCATTGTTTTCAGAAAAAAAATGTTGAATTTTGAGAGATCGTATTCTTTGATGGGACTGTCGAGCCTAGATTTCATGAGCAAGGTACATGTGGAGTAATCATCCTACCAACTTATCACACATACATAACATGATATGACACGAGGTATTCTCCATATCGGAAAACATCCATCACGAACAGCCTGTGACGCCGAGACTTGCAGCCGATCAAGTCATCCAATGGCCGATAGTGCATCGAGCTCCAAAGTTTCTAGGGTGGACGAGTAGTCAATATATTTTCCGAAGGTTTAACGGTTGTAATCTTGTTATAATATAAGATTTAGAAGATCTAGGGGTTGGTATTTTATGAAATAAATATCTTGATAACAAAATTGATAGACTAGGAGGTTCGCAAAAGGGGACTGCTACGCATCTATCGGTGGATATTTATTAAATATCCACCCCCTGAACAGCGTTCGATCTCGCGCGTGTAGCCGTCCGATCCGCTGCGTCTGATCCGTTCTGGATGCAACTCCTGAAACGATGCTCGAGTTGCAGAAACTTTCGCTTTGTTGCAAGAAATAAACTTTGGATCCGTTAATTTCTGAAACAACGGTCGAGTTTCAGAAACAATTTGCTTGTTGCAGAAGCACTACCCCAGCCGGGATCCGGTCTGGCGCGGGGAGGCAGGGCCGACGCGAGTCAGCCGGCGGCAGGAACGCGACGGCGATGGCTGGGGGCTCCGACGGCGGTGCCTGGGGCTCCGGCGCCGGTGGCTGGGGCTCCGGCGCCGGTGGCTGGGGCTCCGGCGCCGGTGCCTGGGGCTCCGGTGGCGGCAGGATCGGCCGGCGGCGGCGCACCACGGCGGGGCGTGCGAGACCGGTGGCGGAGGGGGTGGCAGGGCCGCAGCAGGCCGGCAGCAGAGGGGGCGGCGGGGCTGCAGCAGTCGACGGCGGAGGGGCGGCGAGCCACAGCAGGCCGGCGACGCGATGTCGTCGGGGCGGAGCACGGACTGGACAGTTTCTGTGAAACAACTGCCCAGTTTCAGAAACTGTACCCCAGTTTCAGAAATCGATTGATGCGCGCGAGACGAGGAAGCGGTGGACAGTTTATTTGGATCCGTCGGTGGAAGGTAAGAGTTTCCCTTTGCAAAAAAAGTGCTTTGCAAAAACATGACGGATTAAGAAGTCTATCAATAATATTACCAGAAATAAACATTTTATGCATTTTGTTTATTAATTTACGTTCGGTGGCTATAGTATAGCGGTGAGAAAAAATTGTGGTATCATGCTACGATCGTTCCTGGTTGATGTACTGAAGGGAAAAAATGAAAATGCTTAAATCTGGGATTATGGGCAGTTTGACATGTTCACGTGATTATCAAGGGGCAGGTACATATACGCACTGTTACGACTCCACAGGAGTATATAAGGAATTAATCAAGTTGCATCACCAAAGGATCTTGGGAATTAATCAAGTTGTTTATTTATACAAGAGGAGGAGGATCTAAGGAATTAATCGAGTTTGCATGACCGGAGGATCTAGAGAATTAACAGAGTTGATTTTTCTACGGGATGTACATTATGTATTACTGTACGTTGTATGTGCGCTGGGATCCGATTTGGAAGAAGAGAGATGTGCAACATATACTAATATAATAAGCTAATTCTTGTATGAGATAGCCTCTTTTCTACTTCTTTTTTCCAGGATAGAAATTATTAGGAATAGCTTCCTAGATGTTCACGTGTTGGCAGGGTCTACCTATCAAATACGTTGCACGGTCCACTGGATATATGTACTATACTTGTGTCACGTAAAAGCCATCTGGGCCTATGATGTCACACATATCTAATGGTCATAAATTGATGATTTTAAAAACTTTCCAGATCAAGGGCTAGTATTTTCTAATTAACGGGGGAATTTCCAAATTATTTCCTTATATTGGTCCGTATTTTCCTATTAGTATATAATAGATATTTTTTGTGCGTCACTTATATCTTTTGAGCTAGGAAATGTTGCTCTAGTGCTTCACTTATATCTTTTAGAGCACGACAGTGTTGTGTTTTACAGAAATTATTAAACTCTCGTACCTCACTTATATTATTTTAAGAGTTCTTTAAACAACATGGTAATTGGTTTAGGTTATGAATTTAGTCCTAATATAATAGCCATCCAAGAGGGATATAATAAAAAAAATCATATTAAGTGCATTGAATATGATGAGAAGTTTGATTCCTTGCATATAGTTTTGAGATATGAAGATGGTAATATGAGAGTCATGCTAGTAAGTAATTGTGAATTATAAGAAATACTTGTGTTAAAGCTTGTGATTCCCGTATCATTTACGTATGGTGAACCGTTATGTGACGAAGTCGGAGCATGATTTGTTTAACGATTATCAACCTTTGTGTGGAGGTCGGGATCGCGCTATGGTGAACTTCTACTAACCCTTCCCCTAGGAGCATGCGTCTAATACTTTGCTTCGATAAGTAATAGGCTTTTGCAATAAGTATGTGATGTTGAGTTCATGGATTATACGCACTCTCACCCTTCCAACTTTGCTAGCGTCTCTAGTACCGCGCAACTTTCGTCGGTACATTAAATCCACCTTCCTCAAAACAGCCACCATATATTTTCCTCAAAACAGCCACCATATATTTTCCTCAAAACAACCACCATATCTACCTATTATGACATTTTCATAGTCATTCCGATATATATTGCCATGCAACACCACCTTCTCGTTTTTATGACACGCACCGTCACTTCCATATTGCTTATAGAGTCATATTTTGTTCTAGATATCGAGTTGTAATCTTTGAGTTGTAAGTAAATAGAAGTGTGGTGATTTGCTTTATTAGAGCATTGTCTCGTGTGAGAAAGGGATGATGGAAGTTATGATTCCCTCACAAGTTGGGATGAGTCTCCGGACTTTACAAAAAATAAAAGAGGCCAGCGAAGCCCTAAAAAAATAAAAGAGGCCAAAGAAGCCCATCCAGAAAAAAGGAAAAAAGGGAAAAAATGAGAGAAAGAGAGAAGGGACAATGCTAATATCTCTTTCCACATTTTTGCTTCAAAGTAGCACCATGTTCTTCATAGAGAGTCTCCTATTTTGTCACTTTCATATAACTAGCGGGATTACATCTTTTGCACAACCACTTAGTTTTCTTTTTGAGATTTCATACACTTATAGCTCTAGTGCATTTGTTGCATGGCAATCCCTACTCACTCACATTAATATCTATTGATGGCATCTCCATAGCCCGTTGATATGCCTAGTTGATGTGAGACCATCTTCTCCTTTTTTTGCAACCTACACCACACTCTATTCCACCTATAGTGCTATATCCATGTCTCACGCTCATGTATTTGCGTGAGAGTTGAAAAGGATTGAGAACATAAAAAGTGTGAAACAATTGCTAGATTTTCATCGGGGTTGTGCCTGATTTAGATACTTTGTGTGGTGAAGATGGAGCATAGCTAGACCATACGATTTTGTAGGGATAACTTTCTAAGACCATGTTATTTTGAAAGGAAGCAATTGCCTTATTGGTATGCTTGAAGTATTATTGTTTTTATGTCAATATTAGACTTTTGTTTTGAATCTTATGGATCTGAATATTCATGCCACAATAGAGAATATTACATGGATAAATATGTTACGTAGCATTCCACATCAAAAATTCTGTTTTTATCATTTACCTACTCGTGGACGAACATGAATTGAGCTTGGGGATGCTTGATACGTCTCCAACGTATCTATAACTTTTGATTGTTCCATGCTATTATATTATCTGTTTTGGATGTTTTATATCCATTTATATGTCGTTTTATATTATTTTTGGGAGTAACCTATTAATCTAGAGCCTAGTGCCAGTTTCTATTTTTCCACGTTTTGAGTATTGTAGATAAGGAATATTAAACGGAGTTCAAACGGAACAAAATCAACGAAAAGATTTTTCTTGGACCAGAAGACACACATGAGACTTGGAGTAGGGGGCAGGGCATCTGCCCGGAGGCCGCAAGCCTGCAGGGCAAGCCCTGGGGGGTGGTCGTGCCTGCCTGGCTTGTGGGTCCCCTGCAGGTCTCCTAACCCTATTCTTCGGCCTATAAATTCCCAAATATTCCCGTATCGCCAAATAGAGCAACAAAAATATTTTTATGCCACCGGGAGCCTCTCTTCCCATGAGATCCAATCTGGGAGAATTTTCTGGTTATCTGTCAGAGAGGGAATTGATCATGGAGGGCATCTACATCAACTCCATTGCCCCTCCGATGATGTGTGTGTAGTTCACCATAGACCTATGGGTCCATAGCTAGTAGCTAGATGTATTCTTCTCTCTTTGATCTTCAATACCATGTTCTTCATGATCTTCATGGAGATCTATCCGATGTAACGCTCTTTTGGAGTGTGTTTGTCGACATCCGATAAATTCTGAGTTTATGTTCAGATTATCTGTGAATATTACTTGAGTCTCTTCTGAATTCTTATATGCATGATTTCATATCTTTGCAAGTCTCTTCAAATTAATGGTTTGGTTTGGCCAACTAGATTGGTAATTGTTGCAATAGGAGAAGTGCTTAGTTTTGTGTTCAATCTTGCGGTGTCCTCACCCAGTGAAAAAGTAGGGGTAGCTAGGCACGTATTGTATTGTTGCCATCAAGGATAAAAAGATAGGGTTTTAATCATATTGCTTGAGTTTATCCCTCTGCATCATGTCATCTTACTTAACACATTACTCTCTTCTTCATGAACTTAATACTCTAGATGCAGGCAGGAGTCGGTCGATGTGTGGAGTAATAGTAGTAGATGCAGAATCGTTTCGGTCTACTTGACACAGACGTGATGCCTATATGCAAGTGTTTGATTGTTTGTGTAGGTACTACTATTGGGGCCTTGCTTGTTCCTCCTACTAGATTGATACCTTGGTTCTCAACAAACTGATGGAAATACTTTTCTAGTTCGCTGCATCACCCTCTCCTCTTCAAGGGAAAACCAACACAAGCTCAAGAGGTAGCACCAAACTTCATCAACATCTTCATTAGCACCATCTCCTCTCAAAACCCTAGTTTATCTCTTGTGCTCAATCTTGTTAAAACTTCGGATTGGTACCTGGGGTGTGACTAGTAGTGTTGATTACATCTTGTAGTTGATGCTTTATGGTTTATTTGGTCTAAGATCATATGTTCAGATCCAATATGCTATTTAATATCTCTCTGATCATGAGCATGTTTATCAGTTGTGAGTAGTTACTTTTGTTCTTGAGGCCACGAGAGAAGTCATGTTGCAATTAATCATGTGAAGTTGCTATTCATTTGATATTTTCACGATCTGAATGTTGTTATTCCCTTAGTGGTGTTATGTGATCTTGATTACATAACACTTCACCATCTTTGGGCCTAAGGGAATGCGGGTTGCGGGAGTGACAGATACTTAAACCCTAGTTTATGCGCTATTCCGTAAGGGGCTGATTTGGATCCCTATGTTTAATGCCATGGCTAAAATTTATTCTTAGTACTTTTTTGGTAGTTGTGGACGCTTGCGGGAGGGTTAAACACAAGTGGCACGTTTGTTCATGTAAGAACAGAACCCAAGCACCGGTCCACCCACATATCAAATTATCACAGTACAAACTTCAAATAACCCAACATGAGGAAAGTCACTAGATGAAATTCACGTGTGCCCTCAAGAACGCTTTGCCTATTATAAGAATTTGTTTTGGCATGTCCTTTGACGCAAAAAGATTTGGCTACCTTGCCGCACCTATTGTTAGTATTCCTACTTATAACTTGTTACAATTATCTTGCTATCAAACGACTTATTACCGCTATTTTAGTGCTTGCAGAAATTACCTTGTTGAAAACCGCTTGTCATTTTCTTCCACTCCTCATTGGGTTTGATACTCTTACTTATTGAAAAGACTATGATTGACCCCCTATACTTGTGGTTCATCACCAGATCATGCAAGAACTGAGTTATGAGGTCAACCTTGATGACGGCGTGATCGATGTCGGCGAGGCCGTCCATGAGGAGCTTCACGCGGTGGACGTATTCAACGACCGACGAGTCGCCCCACATGAGGTTGCTGTATTGCCGATTGAGTAGCTTGAAGCAAGCGGCGCGATTTTCCAGGAAGTAGTCCTGAACTTTCTTCCAGATGGCAAAAGTGTTGGTGGCTCCGACCAGATGATCGAGGAGGGGATTAGGGAGGGTTGCGTAGGGCCAGAGCGCGACATGAACATCGAGTTCCTGATAGTGGGCATCGACATTGGGAGGTGGGAGTGCTTGATGAGAAAGTACACACTGTAGTGGATCAAGACCATGAGGAAGAATGACTTCCACTTGTGGGTTTTGTGTTCAGCGGGGTTGCGGTGGAAATTGAGGTGCTTGGTTATGTGCATGGAAGATGGGGTGGCAGGGAGCAGCGGGTGCTGGAGCCGTTGCGGGTGTAGCGGAAGAGAAGAGAGGGGGAAAATGGGTGCCGGTGGCGGGGTAGGTGCCTTGGTGGTGAGAGGAAGCAGTCCAAAAGACAAATGACGGCGAGGAAGTCGCGGAGGGGCTCGCGGTGGTGTCCGAGGACGAGGCAGGAGTGGTCGCCATGGAGGAGAGGGAGCCCAACGATGAGGTGGATGAGGGAAGTCCAGCACTGGGGAAGAACCCTGGTAGCTGATACCAAGTTAGAGAGAATACTGCTTTCCTTAACTGAATGTATTACACATTACATGGGATATGTACCCAGGAGGGAGAGACCGATTGCCCTACGATTCAGGCATGTAGGCCTTCGCATCGTGGGCTCCTAAAGACCAGGACAAGTACAACAGAAGGTAACGTTACAATGTAAAAGTGTTTAACAACCCCTCCCAATACTTGTAGTTGCAGACTTGCAGTGCCAAAAATTCACATAAGAATACATAGTGAATAACTTACATACTTTCTGTAAATTTACCCCCTATTCATACTCATACTAACTGCATAATAATAAAGTACAGTAGGTTATCCTTTTGTCTCTTATGGCCTTTGGGTTTTGTTGACATTCTCGCATTTAATGTTTATCACAATAACCTGTATTTTAAATCAGTTTGTTTCAGTGAACATAGAACATCCTTACGTCCTTTTTCTATCCCTCGCACAATTTTCATGATATAGTCCCTCTCAATGTCGGGAATGTGCTTGTGATAGAAGACAATGAACAAGGTGCAAGGTGGCTTGCTCTAATAAACCGCACGCTAAACAAACCAGTTGATGGGGATGCTGATATCTTTAGTCACAAGCCATCTCTATCCCTTGACTTAACCTTGTCTCGATCTTCATCAAACCTTGACGCTCCTTTCTCCAACCGCAGACTTAGTGCATCCATGAGATGCATCTGATCAAACATGAATGTGGACATGCTTACACGGAAGAGCACATTTGTAATGTCCCATAAAATTATGATTTTAACAAAGGCGCGTTAAGTTTTGCACGTGGAGAGTGTTGCCATCTAGAATGCCTTACAAGTCTGAGCTCTAGCAAGGTAATCTTATTAGTGTGTCACAAGTGGACAAGCCTACTATTCCTAATTGTCCAAATTATGTAGTTATTATTTGTGTTTTATATAATGCATAGATTTTTTAGAACATAAAGAAATCATTCAATTACCTAATATTGCTTATTCTTTTGTTCCAGTTGACTTTGTAAATAAAAATCAATTTCTAAGTACTGTTGATGGGTGTCAAATTGTCAAATTAGACTCATCTTTCTCTGTGGACAACTTGATATTTGTCATGTTATGATTTTGCTTTTGTTAAACCACTGCAAGAAGCTTCATATTCAGTTTTTTGTTAGCTTCTTGCCTTCTTGAAGTGTGTACATATTACATGTAGAAAGTTTCTTCATGTGTCCACGGACTACAGGAAGTAACTTCCTTACAAAAGGAGTCAAACCTAGATATTAATTTAATGGAGCCATTAGATTTCTTATTACAAGTAGTCAACAGATTTCTACAGGGGCTACAGCGAAGCAGAGAAACTCATGTATATCAGCATATCGTGATGGTCCATATTTATAGTTCAAAGGGATGACTTCCTTGTAGTTATATATGCAAATATCTTTCGGTTTGCTACCAAGGTTCAGTTTGCAAGTATTTCGAGACGAAGGGAATATTTGATCTCAATGCAAATTATTGGTTCATTTTATTTTTTGTTTTTTCCATTGTTTGTTTTGATGCAAGGCCTCCATGGAGTTCATTGCCCACTACTTGTTGCCTACACTGACACGCCCATATATGATCTACCCCTCCTTCTGTGTACTTCCCCCCACTGTGGCAATTTCACCTCGAGTAGTTGTAGTTCTCCCCCAAGTTGTCTTTCTATCTTCATATTTTCCATTGATTTGCGGCCCTCATAGTCTTGGTTCCTTCCAATAATTTTATTTGTTTTGTGTTTTTAGGAAAGATGTTCCTTTTTATGTCAAAATTTTCAGGTACTAGCGGTGCAAGTTTTCGTCGTGACTCTGTCCATTTCTTCGCAGAATTCTAGGAGGCCGTGGACCTGTGGTTATCATATATTGGTTCGGAGATTCTTCACATGACATGTTGCAATGACTAACATGCCAGGTTAGTTTCTGCAATAGCTCATCTCTTAGTTCTGTAATTTCTTGGACTTGATAGCCCTAAAGTATGTGTATTAGGATTGAAGATGTAGGAAACATCTCTAGAGAATGGAGATGAACGAGGAAGTACTAATATAGCGAGAGATGAGATTCCAACTTTGTAAGGCAACAAAGATCATTATCTATTTATGTCATAAAAATGTATATATCCATTTCTGATCTTTTTTAGTTTTGATTGTTTGGAAAAGGGTCCTGGTCCAAGAATGTTGTTACGAAATGTTATTTTAAACTAAAAGCTAATGTTTCCATTCAGATTATGCAGTTTAGAAGGTGTTACAAATTAACTTCAGACTATCCCTTTTGGCCTTTAATTATCGAGTTTGTATTCTTTTAATTATTGCATATCCATTTACATACATGGTTGCATTACCAAAATTAGGGAGGAGCTTGGTGGTGCTAGAGTTAAGGAGGAGTATAGCTGGTGGTGGGTTAGAACAGTGTTGTTGTTTTTATGCGTTCTGTCTTCAGGTCCTCTCACGATTTCCTGCACCACTAGGAACTCCTCATTCTCTCATCACAATACACACTTCTACGTCGGCTACTCATGATGATCTGTATTGTCCCTTTGTTGATTTCTTGGGCTTGATAGCCCTAAAGTATGTGTATTAGGATTGAAGATGCAAGAGGCATTCCTTTAGAATGGAGATGAATGAGGAAGTACTAAGATAGTGATAGATGAGATTCCAACTTGGTAAACAACACATATCATTATCTATTTTGTTCATAATGATGTATATATACATTTCAGCTCTTTTTAGGTTGTGTCCTGGTCCAATAAAGATGTTACAAAGTGGTATTTTACAATAAAAGCTAATGTTTCCATTCAGATTATGCAGTTTAGAAGGTATTACAAATTAACTTCACACTATCCATTTTGGCCTTGAATCATTGAGTTTGTCTTCTTTTAATTGTTGCATATCCATTTACATACATGGTTCCATTAGTAAAATCAGGGAGGATGTTGATGGTGCTAGTGTTAAGGAGGAGTAGAGTTGGTGGTGGGTTAGGACATTGTCGTTGTTTTGATGTGTTCTACCTTGAGGTCCTCTCGCGATTTCCTGCACCACCAGGAACTCCTCATTCGCTCATCACCATACACACTTCTACATTGGATGCTCATGATGATCTATATTGTCCCTTTGTTGTGTTTTTAGCTTTCTGCATGATAATTGTTTTGTTACTTATACATGGAGTATTAGGTTGCGTTTTCTGCAAATATGTTGATATGAAAGCCTTTCTTCTCATGGATGTGGTTCATTCCGCTTTTAATATCTTATAAGTACTTCTAGCATTTTATCCTAATGATTAACCAACTATTGAGGAGTTGGACATATCTTTATAAAACATAAATTTTGGATTACATTCAAGATCTAGATATTGTTCTACCATGTTCTATTATATGCATCAAGTGTTGACTAGCAATGTCTCCACTACTTCCACCTATCCCTTTTGTTACCTTATCCCAGTTAGGTTGATCCCAATTCTCTATCTAATTTATCCCTCCTTATTCTTGGGCAATAGTTAAGTTAGTGGTTGTGCTTTGCTCTAAGTTCTTTTAAGGTTAGAGAATGTAAGTTCATTTAGACGACAAGCTAGATTTAGGAAAAAAGTATCTAATCCATTCATTTGTGGCATTGTTTAGAAAAATGTTTTAGATAACCTGAATTTCCACGAGACCTTTAGATATTGCAGTGCTGTCTCCCGAGATACAACATCATCGCATAGTTCCTTTCCTTCATATTTATGTGTGCTTCACTACTCCATTTTCTTACTGAAATATCTTGTAGTCATCGTCATTATCTGCTTTTTGCATCCCAAAAAACTGGAAAGAAGGACACAATTTTTTTGTGACATTGAGTGCTTCGTACCATGACATGGAATCTAGTTGTTGTATTATCTATAAACTCTCTTCCATCGGATTAGAGAAATAGACTGTTGGCACCTGTTAAACAATATTGTGCAATTTTCAAGAGGTGTCACGATGAGATGTTAGTACCTTGGAGATCAAGGTTGTTCGGTTTAGGATAGATAGGTTGTTAGCAATTATTTTCATCTCGTGCAACCGAATCTATCTCTTCCTTCTTTCCTTGTATCCCAAGCTTGTAATCTCAACCTCTTGTACGCATATCCAACGGACCAGCTCCTGGCTATTTAACATGGAACCGTTACCCTCAGCAGGGTATGACGTTCCGACAATTTCTACATGGTATACAGAGCAATCCATTCCACCACATCTAGCTCTTAGCCTCCATAGCCGAACCACCATGTCCTCCTGCTCAAGCTTATCCCCGACCAACCTCAATGGCCAGATCATCGAGAGGCTCACCCTCACAAACTATGTGCCTTCGCGGACATAGATCACACCGCAGCTCTGAGGTGTTGGTTTGTTCGGCTACGTCGATGGATCCATGAAGGAACCCGCCCAAACTGTCACCACCAAGATAGTGGACGGGAAGGAAGAGACGTCGCCAAACCCTGTGCATTCAATTTGGGTCAAGGAAGAATAAGAAGTAATTGGATACTTGCTGAATAACTTGTCGAAGGAAGTGCTTGTGTAGGTCACCTCCATCACCCATGCGCATGATCTCTAGACAACACTTGCAATCATGTTCTCCTCGATATCCATGTCATGCATCAACAACATACGCATAGACCTTGCTAATGCGCAAAACGGGCAACAATCTGTGGCGACATACTTCGCGCAGATGCATTCGCTGGCGGACGAACTAACGGTTGCACGCAAGCCGATGGACGATGACCAACTCATCTCCCACATCCTCACCGGCCTTGACATGGAGTATCAGCCGCTGGTCTCAGCGCTTGATTCCCGCACCATCCCGGTCATGCTTGATGAGCTTTTTTCTCAGATGAGCAACTTTCATTAGAGGGTGGCGCTCTACCGAGGCAATGATGGTGGCTTCAAGACCTCGGCTAACGGTGCCTCTTGTGGCCACAGCAGCGGTGGCGGAGGAAACCCTTGCTACCATGGACTACCACACAAAGGGAAGAACGAAAACACCCCTCGTGGCAACAATGGCGGCAAAAACAACGGACGACCCTCCTACAACAAATCCAAGGGTCCCCGCATGAACTCCTCCACCAAGTCTCGCCCTGACTCCATCAAGTGTCAAACCTGTGGAAAGTTGGGGCACTCGGCGAAGGACTGCTGGTACCATTTTGAGGATGACGACGACTCATCCCAAGATGAGAAGGTGACCGGCGGTGCTAATGGATTGTACGACATCGACACCAACTGGTACGTGGACAGTGGTGCCATCAACCACATCACAGGTGAACTAGAGAAGGTTAGTATGCTGGAAAAGTACCACAGTGGCAACCAAATCCATGCCACAAATGGAGAAGGTATGAAAATTAGTCACATTGGTCACTCAATTATAAAAACCCCTGATCAAAAAATTCATCTTAGAAGAATACTGCATGTCCCTAAAGCATCAATGAATCTCCTTTCTGTTCATCTTGTATCCCTTGACAATCATGTTTTTCTTGAGTTTCACCCATTCTTCTTTCTTATCAAGGATCAGGTCACAAAGAAAATCATGTGTCGAGGTAGATGCGTTTGAGGGCTTTATCCATTGATTCCTGAAATTAGGAGACTCAGTAAACAAGCATATGGTGTCACCAAGCTTTCATCCTCTCGATGGCACGATCATTTAGGGCATGCATCGTTTTCTTCAGTTGAAAAATTTCTTAGGAATAATAAGCTCCCATATGTTGGAGCGTAGCACTAAAACTATTTGTGATCCTTGTCAAAAGGCCAAGAGCCATCAATTACCATATCCAATTTCTACAAGTGTTTCTACCGAACCACTGCAACTCATTTTTCTGATGTTTGGGGCCCTGCTCCTTCCTCTGTTGGTAGATATACTCACTATGTGAGTTCTATTGATGATTACAGTGAATACTCATCGATCTATCTCCTTAAGAAAAGATCTGATGTGTTTCAAGTGTTTCAAAATTTCCAAGAACTTGCTGAATGTAAGTTTGACAGCAAAATACTTGTTGTCTAATATGATTGGGGAGGAGAGCATAAAAAATGAACTCCTTCTTTTAAAAACTTGGTGTGTCTCATCACATGTCGTGTCCCCATGCTTATCAACAAAATGGGTCTTCTAAACACAAGCACGCACACATTGTAGAAGTGGGGCTTGCCTTTCTTGCACGAGCATCTATACCCCTCAAATTTTGGGATGAGGCATTCCTCACTGCCATGCATCTCATCATTATATTGCCAAGTTGAGTCATCAACTATGACACCCCCACTGAAAAATTTCTCCACACAAAACCAGAATACAATTCCCTTCGTGTCTTTGATTGTGCTTGTTGGCCAAATCTTAGACCATATAACAACCGAGAGCTCATGTTTCGCTCCAAACAATGTGTATTCATTGGGTATAGTGCTCAACACAAAGCCGTCAAGTGCCTTGATGTTCCCACTAGCTCGGTTTACATCTCCAGGGATGTGGTCTTCGATGAAACTAAATTATCGTTTTTTGATCTCGAGCCAAACGCCAGAGCACTTCTTCACCAAGTAATTCTCCTCTTGCCCTCTCATCTCATTAGTGGTGACATAGGGGAAAATAATTGTGATGAATCCATTTTGACTGACGCCCATAACCGTGCGCATGAGCTCTGTGATGTTACAAGAGAAATTTCCAACGAAAATGTTGAACAAACGACTCCAAATACTGCAGAAACACGGCCATATTTTATGTGTCCCCTGCCCGGGAATAGATCCTCCTTGGGATCAGCACTGCAGCAGTCTGGCAGCGGATCCTCCTCGGGATCCATACCTCAGATGCGTGCAGCGTGCAAACCTCGGCGCCAGATTGATCTCCTGGCGACAACGACATCGGCCAAGTGGGCGTCTCCAACACGACCTACCACAACCACTCGCTAGGCAAACCCATGCGGCCTCCTGTGTCTAGGTGGCCAATCGACAGGGCCACTGCTACGCTAGGCGCCACACGTGGCAGCCGCCTGGCCCTCACACGGGTGCGGATCCCGCCCGACCGGAGTCATTATTGGGCAATGATCGGCCGCTGGATGGCAATGGTTCTTGATCCTCTGTTCTGGTTCTATCCCCTACACATGTACCGACGGCCATAGGCGATCCCAGCATGCATCGATCATCGGTTGGTGAATTAGCCTCGGGATCTGATGTTGTCGGGGGCAACTCCGGATCCCGTGTTCACATACCTATGGATGCACCTACAGCTGCAGCTCCTACACCGCGTGCACGACTTAAAAAGGGGTAATAAATTCCATTAATTACGAAAATATTACCAAGTTTGGATTGGCTTGCTCCAAAGGTGAACCTGGTACACTTCATGACGCTCTTGGTGATGCAGCTTGGGGAAAGGCTATGGAAGAGGAACACATGGCCCTTTAGAAAAACAAGACATGGCATCTAGTTCCCTCTCGACAAGGTAAACTTAACTGATTGCAAGTGGGTCTTCAGCATAAAAAAGAAATCTGATGGAACTATAGATCGCTACAAAGGTAGGCTTGTTGCAAACGGTTTTAAATAGAGATATGGCCTTGACTATGAGGACACTTTTAGTCCAGTTGTAAAAGCTGTCACCATTCGCCTTGTTCTATCTATTGCTGTTTCGAGTGGATGGAGTCTTAGACAGCTAGATGTGCAGAATGCATTCCTTCATGGTGTTCTGGAAGAGGATGTTTACATGAAACAACCTCCTGGGTTTGAAGATAAAAATTTTCCGCTACATGTGTGTAAGCTTGATAAAGCTATATATGGATGAAGCAAGCTCCTAGAGCATGGTACTCACATCTCAGTAACAACCTGCAAGCACTTGGTTTTACTCCCTCCAAGGCTAACACCTCATTGCTTATTTACAATAAGTCAAATACTTCCATATTTGTACTTATATATGTTGATGATATCATTGTTACAGGTTCATCTAATCAGGCTGTGGCAGACCTGCTTAAAGATTTGAGAGCTGAGTTTGCTCTTAAAGACCTAGGAGATTTACATTTCTTCCTAGGTATTAAGGTAAACAAACATGGAGATGATCTTCACCTTTCTCAAGAAAAATATGCAACTGATCTTGTAAAATGAGATGGCTTGCAGGGATGTAAACCATCACCAACTCCATTGTTTAGCTCTGAAAAAATATCTCTTACAGAAGGAAATCTCCTAAATCAAGAGGACACCACCAACTATAGAATCTTGGTAGGTGCACTTCAGTACTTGACTCTTACAAGGCCAGACATTTCCTTTGGTGTCAATAAAGTATGCCAGTTCCTTCATGCACCCACTACTGTTCATTGGACAACTGCTAAACGTATTGTCAGATATATTAAACATACTTTGAGTACTCGCTAACATTCAGCAAATCACCATCTACTCTTGTTAGTGGCTTTTCTGACTCTGACTAGGCAAGATATTTAGATGACACACGCTCAACAGGTGGTTTTGCAGTGTTCTTTGGACCCAATCTCATATCATGGTGTGCCAACAAACATGATACTGTCTTGTAACGCCATAGATGCGACCCTATCCTTATTTTGGTACGAGGGCCTCGACAGAGATAGAAGTGCATCTCATCGTTTCGCAAGAATGGATATCGTTACAAGCACATGTACAGAAGATATGAGTATATGGAATTGGCTTACACTCGCCACAAGTTACAACATGAACAACAAAATACAACAATATATTCACGCATCATGTAAAAGAGGAGGGCCCGACTATGGACGAAAACAAACGATAATAAAACGATGTCCATCCTTGCCATCCGAGGCTGCCGTCCTAGAACCCATCCTAGATCGATGAAGAAGAAGAAAACTCCAAATGGAACAATCATCATGCTCAAGTCAAAGTATCTCTTTACATGTACCTGCAACTATTGTTGTAGTAATTTTTGAGCCATAGGGACTCAACAATATCATTTCCAAAGGTATCAAGACTAGCAAAGCTTAATGGGTGAGGTATGGTTAAGTGGTGAGGCCACAACAAGCAAATAAACATTTATTTGAGTGGCTAACTTAGGAGTACAAGAATAAGAGGGGGTGATCTACGCATAACTGGCGTGAACTAATAATGATCTCGAAGTGATCCTGAACACCTACTTATGTCAATCGTAACCCCATCGTGTCCTCTTCCGGATGCAGAACTCACGAGAATAAGCAGTCATGGTTACGCACATAGTTGACATATTTTAATTAAGTTTACTTCAAGTTTGCTATGACCTGGTGTTAAACAAAGTTTCCTAGTTGCCACATAACCGCGAGCATGACTTTCTTAAAGATATAACCGTGCAGGGGTGCTCCAACTAGTCCATCATAAAATACCACAAGTTGCGTCAGAAACCTCGACCACGGAAAACTCATGATCTCCTCAGCTTCCTAGTGGAAAACCTCAACCTCGAGATAGCCCAAAGTATCCTCAGAATCCCTCGGAGAAGACGTTCGAGAAAGGTAAAACAAATCCAGCAAGGCCCCCCGGCGTGTCGATGATCCCGATAGGAGCCGCGTATCTCGTTCTCATGACACGACGGATGAGCAGTACATACGGTGGCTAGATGGAAATCCCCCGAGTTGCCTCGGGTGGCCCCGCAAGTGGCTCTGTTTAGGATCAACACCATCAGCACTAGCACTCACTGTATTATGTTGAATTACTCCTCGGGTTCATGACGCCCTCTGTTTTTTCAGTATTATTATGTTGAGCAAATATAGTACCCAAGTTTCACCTTGCCAGAAGAGTCTTACCCAAAACGAAAGTCAAGGGGGTCCCCATAACACACCAAGCATGTCAGGAGCGCTAAATTATGGAACATAACACTGGTACACAAGTAACTAGGGCGACAAATATGGAACAAAACACCAGGCTAGAAGGCCAAGCCTTCAACCTTTTACCAAGTATATCGGTCCATTAAATTAATTAGCAATAATATGTTGAGATAATAAGGAATCCATGTTGTCACATGGAAACAATTGCACCTGCAACTAGCAATGCTACAATCAGGCTGAGCAAGCGGTAACATAGCCAAATAGTGGTTTGCTGGGTTCTGGAAAGGTTAGAGGCTTTTCATGGCAATGCTGGGAGGCTTATTAAATAGGTGGTTGGAAGCAATACATAGCGAAAGAAACGAGACAACAAGCATGGCAATGATAGTAATGTTATCTAGGGAAATGATCATCTTGCATGTGATCACGCTTGGAAGAAGAACAAATCCATGAAGCACACAAACCAACGTAGTCGAACAAATCCTCACACTCCAAAGCGGTTTGGAACTCTATCGATAAGGAACAGTTCAGAAACAACAATCAACACACGATAATAAACACCACATATGCATGACATGATACACAATTATGATGCATGTCCATTTAAATTATGTAAGGCATGGCGAGCACAACAATTAATACTAGACATTAAATGAAGCTCAATATGCAACTCACTGCATATTGACAAAACTCCATATTTGAATTATTTAGTTGACTCCCGTTTAGGTACTCAAGAATGTTAAATGTTGTTAAACATGGCAAGAGGTGAAGCATATATAAACTACACTATCTAGGCATATTAAATGAGGCGGAAACAACATATAGCATTTCTGAAACAACCCCATATGTTAGTTTCGAAATTGGTCCATATCTGAACTAAACATGTTTTATATTTATTAAACAACAAAATAAAGTGGACCGGCACGACATTCTTGTCAATTTACATATATAGATCACTTCAAACGAAGCTACAATTTAAAAGATATGACCAATATAAGATGATATGGCATGAATGCAAAATGTATGCAAATGACAGCCACAAACATGTTGCATCATGGATGCAACAAGATATTACGGAACTACATAAAAATCTAGGCAAGTTTAAATGAGGCCGGAACAACGAACGACAATTCTAGAAAGTCCCCATATGCAAATTAAGATTCTATACTATTGTGCCTATAACACAACTTTAGAGTAGTTAAACAACTAAATAAATGTCACCATATTGTTCTACACATTTTTATGGTCAAGTTACATATTTGAAACATTTTAATCAGAGCTACAATAAGTTAGTTATGAATTTAATCATTTTAATATGACATTAATGAAAAATACATGAGCACAACAAGTTAAACATTTTAAACACATGTGAGAGTTGGATATTGTGAAACTACACAAAATTCTAAATATTTTTCATGTTCAATTTTTTTAAATCCGATGCAAGATTATGTTTCTATGTATTAAATCATTTTAATATGGCATCATGCAAATTAATGAAAATAGCAGGTTAAACAATTTTAAATATGCATGAAATTTGGAAATTAATAATCTCCACGAAATTATAATCATTTTACATATATAAAACATTTTCAACCGATGCATGGTTCACAAGTTATAAAATGCATGAGTTTAGAGTTTTTTTTTCTATAAATCTCGTAATGCATTGGAAAATCAATAACATTGCGAGAGGGGAAAAACATTACGTGGGCTGAATGTGCGCACTCAAGGGCTTAAGAGGGCATGTGCAAAATAACTAAGAGGGCCGTGGGCAACATATAGAGGGATTAGGCGATGGGCTCACCATAGTGGGCCTAGCCTATTTCAGTCGAGCATCTGGCAGAGCGGGCCCGCTTGACGCGATGCGGTGGGTCGAGGCTCGCGTTGATAGACCTACACGTCATTCTAGTTGATTTACATAAATAGATCATTGCAAACGGAGCTATGGTTTAAAAGATATGACCAATACAAGATGATATGGCATAAATGCAAAATGTATGCAAATGACAACCACAAACATGTTGAATCATGGATGCAACAAGATATTATGGAACTACATAAAAATCTAGGCAAATTTAAATGAGGCCGGAATAATGAATGACAATTCCGGGAAGTCCCCATATGCAAATTAAGGTTCGATGTTGTTCAAGGTATAACAAAATTTAGAATTGTTAAACGGAAAAATAAATGTCACCATGTTGATCTACACATTTTTCTGGTCATGTTACATATGTAAAACATTTTAATCGAAGATACAGTTAATTAGTTACGAATTAAATAACTTTAATAAGACATTAATGCAAAATACATGTGAACAGCAAGTTAAACATTTTAAACACATATGAGAGTTGGATATTGTGAAACTACACAAAATTCTAAGCATTTTTCATGTTTAAAGTTTTTAAAATCCAATGCATGGTTATGTTGCGATGAATTAAATCATTTTAATATGGCATCACTCAAATTAATGTAAACAACAGGTTAAACATTTTTAAACATGCATGAAATTTGGAAATTAATAACTACACGAAATTATAATCATTTTACATACATAAAACATTTTCAACCGATGCACGGTTCTCAAGTTATTAAATGCATGAGTTTAGGTTTTTTTTATAAATCGGTTAATGCATTGGAAAATTGATAAAATTGCCACAGGGAAAAACATTACGTGTGTTGAATGTGGGCATTAATGGGCTCAAGAGGGCGTTTGCAAAATAACTAACATGAACTTGGCGACATATAGAGGGGTTAGGCGATGGGCTCACCATAGTGGGCCTAGCCCATGTCGATGGAGCATCTCACAGAGTGGGCTGGCTTGACGTGATGCGGTGGGCTAAGGCCAACGTTGAGGCCCACGCGCAGGAAATCGACCGAGGTGGCTGGCTGGGCCACAAAGTTGGCCCTGGCTGGGGCGACAACCCACCTAGCACCGACGGGTGAACGCACTAGGCCTCGCTAACAGTGGTGCATCAACACGCTTGTGCGCCAAATCTGGCGAAACGGGCCGAGTAAATCGGGCCGGGCCGACAGCCCGCGTGCCTGGCATGACACGGGCCCGGACCGGCATGGGCTAATTGTGCTCGGGCCCGGCACGAAGCACGCCTCGGGCCGTGCCTTGGCCTGGCAGCTAGGCACGCGGGCCGGCACGACACGACCCATTTGTTTTTATATTTTTTTAATATATATACAAAAATATGGTCCAATAGGCCCAAAAATAAGCCCATAAGGCTAAAAATATGTGACCCAGCGTGCTAATTCGGCCAACATGCCGGGCTGTTAAATAATCGGGTCGTGCGTGGGCGTGGAGGCGCAGCCCATGGGCCGGCACGGCACGGCCCGACTAATAAACGTGCCTGGGCGGGACGTGCCGTTCCAGGCCCAATTACAATGGGCCGTGTCGTGCCGGCCCATTTGGCCAGGTCTGTTGTGCGCTCGAAGGCGGTGCGGGCGCTGCCCATGGCGGCACGATGCTGGGCTCAAACGTGATGGCCTTGGCGCGGGAAGGCAGGGACGACGAACTTGACACGGTGGAGCATGGATCTGAGGCACGGGGCTCGAGGAGGCTTGAAACGGACAGAGGGATTGCGTAGAAGCCGACACAGGAAATGACGGCAGAGCTGGTGCGAGCTCCATCCATGGCACATGGGGGGGGGAGCGGTCGAGAGATGCACGTCGGGCAGGGCGAGGCACTCGCCATGGCGGGCCTGGCAATGCTAGAGCGCTGCTGCGACCAAGCGGCAGCGAGGTCGGGCATGAGGCCCAGGCGGTGAGCGCGCGGGGCAGCGGAGCTTCACCATCAGATGCGAGGGCGAGGGGATGGTCGTGGTCTGCGACTCGGGCAATGTGGCGCCGATGTGGTGTGTTGTGGGTGGCTGGAATGATGATTGTGGTGGCTGGGTGGTGTCAAAGTGGCGGCGGCGGATGAGGTCGGCACAGAAAACAAGGCAAAGCTGGGAGGAGGCCATTTTTGGTATGTGGGTGGTTTAAATAGGCACAGGTTAGGGTTTGCGAGTTTTTGGGGCGTTTCGAGCCCTCGAATTGCGATTGGATGGCTCTGGTTGCACCCTAGGGTTTGGTAGGCTTAGGTGGGCTGGTTGGGGTGTGTAGGGGGTTTTCGGCTCAGATGAGAGGGAGATTGTGGCCCGTGAAAAGGTTTGAAAATGCAAAAACATCCAATATTTAAACCAGTTATAGTGTTGTTATACATTTAACTATACGGGTATCAAACGACCTCCGATTGCGATGAAATTTGGAAGGCGGTCTAGTACACAATAATAAGACCACATGCCAACTTTCAACCCAATCCTAGAAAGATTTATAGACACTTTTAAAAACAATATTTTAGCGTTGCCGCGGGCGCGTGCGTGTGTGGTTGGTCTCAACATGGTCAATGACAAGAACGGAGAGAACCAACAACTAACAACAGGTGCAAGTTTTGAAAAATGACAGGAACGAAGTGTCAATGTAATGTGGATGATGCGCATGACGTGATGATGAATGAGAAATACAAAATTAATCATACGATGACAATGGAATAAAAGGGGAATCTTCTCGAGTGTCGGTTCCGGGTTGTTACTTGTCTCCAGGTCAAGTACAGAAGCAGAGTATAAGGCACTGGGAAATGCCAGTGCTGAAATCATTTGGGTTTAGTCCTTGCTAAAGGAACTTGGTATAAAGCGTACCCAAGCTCCTTGTTTCTGGCGTGACAATCTTGGTGCTACGTATTTGTCAGCTAATCTAGTTTTCCATGCTAGAACAAAGCACATTGAAATAGACTTTCACTTTGTTAGAGGAAGAGTTTCTAACAAGCAACTAGGCATTCGCTTCATACATTCCAAAGATCAAGTTGCAGATTGATTCACCAAAGCATTATCGTTCAAGAGTTTTAAATAATTCAAGCATAATATCAACTTATCAAATTTGTGATTAAGGGAGGATGTTAAACAATATTGTGCAACATTCTAGAGGTGTCGCGATGAGATGTTAGTACCTTGGAGATCAAGGTTGTTTGGTTTAGGATAGATAGGTTGTTAGCATTGAAGTTTATCTCAAATACCCGAATCTATCTCTTCCCTCTTTCCTTGTATTCCAACCATGTAATCTCAACCTCTTGTATGCATGTGCCAAGGATCAACTCCTCGCTATTTAACACGAAATTGTCGCCTTCAGCAGGGTATGACGTTCCCACACTTTCTACAACACCATCTCCACCGCAATCCAGTCGTGACCGATCAGTTCACATCGTGCATGGTGATGCACTAGGAGAATCCATAAGAGAAGCAAGAGGAGAAGCTACTCGACGCTGCTACAGATTTTGTAACCCGACTTAGAAGAGAAAATTTGTGTGATTTCTACGAGACTTTCTGATCCGCTATTGATTTGTTGTTTTCATGTGTTGTTTGTTTTCTCTCGTAAGTTAAGTAGTTTATTGGTGTTATTTTTGTAATATGAAGTGTGTACGACATGGTAGCCAAGAGTTAATCATTTATATTGTCTTGGATGAAATATATATACTATGTTAATGGTTTATATGATTAACCAAGTCCTAAACTTGTATTTGAATTCAACATGGTTTGTTATATAGGACTATAATTTCTGAAAAGGATTCAGACTAGCTTGAAGAATATGACAGACAAATAATTGGCTTTATTTTGTTAAGCTAGCCCCGTTACATGTCGTCCAAAACGGCTCGGCATCCAACATCATAGGCTAGTGTGTCATTTAGTTTGCCAAAGTGCAGGGAGTTTGCAGCTTAAACATCATGTGGCACATGTACAAATGCAACTTGAAATCAATAATACTACCATGGTCTGTCGGTGCACTAGAGACTGGGGTTTCCTGTGCCCCAGACTTGTGCACGGCACCGGCAACACACTTGGCGGCAGCACACCAAGACAGCCGACGGGAAGGTAAACCCAAGGCTTACTGAGACCACGCCCCACCAGAGGTGTGAAGAACCAACCCAGGATACAAGGCCCCGGCAAGCCCTCCTTGCTGGTAAGACTCACAAGGCCCCGGCAAGCCCTCCTTGCCGGGAAGACTCGCAAGGCCCCAGCAAGCCCTCCTTGCCGGGAAGACTCGCAAGGCCCCGGCAAGCCCTCCTTGCCGGAAAGATAATATAGTCCATAGATAGGGACACCAGGCCAGCAAGCTCCCTTCGCTCGCCAAGTGTCCTCCCCCGCTTTTACCATAGTTCCACCGCTCCAATGCGTCCCTCATGCGCCAGCGCAAGACCCAGGTGTCGATCCACCTGAGTACGTGTCGAAGCCACCTTGATGCAGGTCACGGGCCAGACAAGGCATTTACTGCCCCTGACACCGCAGTAGCAAGATAAGTGGTGAACCATGTTCACTATACAACCTGTGAGCGCACTGGTGGTGACCCCTTTGCCTATAAAAGGAGGCCCAAGGATCATTTTATAGGGGTTGGACCTTTTGGGATTTGAGACTCCCTAATCACTAGTTAAGTTAGTGTAGCACATAACCCTACAGTAAGCATCCAATACAAAACTAAGCAGGAATAGGGTTTTACGCACCAAGTGGCCTGAACCTGGGTAAAGGACCTTGCCGATGTTGATTGCTAGCTCCGCTCTTAGCGCCACCTCTCTCCCTCCGCCGAACCATCAAGGGACCCTTAGAGCTTCCCATAGGTGTCGATTTCCCCAACATCTTTGGTGTGTCAGGTAGGGGATAGGGGTCGCGTTGATCCGACCTAGCCATCAGCGCACCAGTTCCTCTTCACCGCTATGGCCCCCAAGAGGAGGGGTGCTCCGGCAACCGACACACCCGCACCCAATGCTCCTGCCCCTGCGCGGGCGGGCGAGGGTGCGGGCACACGACAAGGAGGTAGAGGTCTTGAACTTCCGCAACACCCTCGAGAGCAGACCCGGACGAGTGGTATCGTGCGCGACCACGGTGACCATCAGCGCGCCCGTGCGTCGAAAGATGTAGCTACGCAGCCTACGGGCGGCGCCGCTACTTCGAAGGATGTGAGGACATCCTCCAAGACGACGACGCAGACGGACCCGCCCCGACCATCCGAGGGCGCGCGCGACGGACCACCCCAGAGCGGCGGCGATTAGCCGCCCCCACGAAGGACTCCAGGGCGTCGTTCCTAGGACTTGTAGGGCCGACGCACACGCTCTACGACTGGCCAGAGCGGCGCACAGCAGCAGGACCAAGGGGCACTCCTTTTAACGGAGTTAGAAGTAAGAGCCCCTCGCGGTCTTCGCACAGATCGCCGCCGGCCACGCCGGCAGAAGCCCTGAAGTGAGCTCGACTGCTCTTGGACTTCTCTCCAACAGCGGCAGGCTCGAGGAGTGGAGGGCCACCATCCAGAGTCTCGTCGACCTCGCCAAAGGGGACGGGCCCAGTAGGCGGGGACGTCGAAACGACCCTCCAGCAAATGCGCCCACGGCCGTATGGAGAAGACCGGAGCTGCCACCGCCACCGTGCACTCTCCCCGACGGCGGCGGCAAAGGGTTATTGTCTGTGACGATTCGACCGGGTCTTCCGACCCAAGGACCCGCCACGATCAACGTGATGTTCTTCACGAGCGGCGCAAGGAGGACGCGCGTACTCTCATCTAGCGACGACGAGAAACGTGCCATCAATCAGACAGATGTGCTGGAGCCGCTGCAGACACTCCTGCATGAGGGTATCCTGGCGACCTACCTTACGAGGTGGGATGTCCGGCATTTACCCGCGAGTTGCGTCAGGTCCAGTGGCCCAGCTCCCGTACCTTCAAGCCGGAGATCCCAGAGAAGTACGACGGCAAGACTCACCCGTCCGAGTTCCTAAGTATCTACACCATCGCGGTGCATGCTGCCGGGGGCCGAGATGACAAGATACTAGTCAACTAGTTCCCGTTTGTGCTGAAGCCCAATGTCAGTTCATGGTTGATGCACCTACCCAAGAACTCCATTTCCTCATGGAAGGAGTTGTGCCAGGACTTTGTTGGCGCCTTCACGGGCGGCCACCGGGCCCCTAGCTAGGAGAGTGACTTGCACATCATCCCCAGAAGGAGCGTGAGACTATGCGTAAGTACATCCAGAGATTCAGCCGCATATAGCACAACATCCTGGATGTTCTTCCAGCCGCAGTCATCAGCGCGTTCCATCAGAACGTGCGAAATCGGAAGATGCGTGAGGAGCATGCGATGAACCAAGTCCGCGATGTTGCCGAGCTTTACGCCCTAGCGGACAAGTGTGCACAAGCGGAAGAGGGGAGGAGGCTTCCCGGCAAAGACGCCGGTGCAGAGGCCGACTCCAAAGAGGAAGACGCCGATGTCCCCACGAAAAAAGGGAAGCAGCGCAATAAGAAGCGGAAGGGGCAAAGCCGTGTTTGTCTTCGAGACATGAGGCAGCGACGACACCTCCAAGAAGGCGAAGTCTGAGGCTCCCAGCAAAGACGCCGTCGGGTGCATCTCTTGCCAGGCCTTGGCGGCCGCCGACAAGCCGGAGGGCTCCAACGCCAAGTACTGCAAGATCCACCGCACCAAGGGTCACGAACTCCAGCACTGTTGACAAGTTGAACACCTTGCCAAGAAGCAAAGGGCGGAGTACCAAAGACGCGACAAGGAAAAGGCCCGATATGGTGGCGAAGGATCAGGTAGGAAGAAGGGCGGCCAAGGGGGTCCCCCGGGAAAGTTCAAGAACAAGAGGGTGAAGCCCGCGCCGACACGGGAAAGAAAGGAGAAGGATGAGGATGAAGACTTCCCAGACGACGACTCGAGCCACCACGAGTTTCAAAACACAACAAATATGATGTGCCTCAATGGAGGTGCATCGCTTCACTCTTCCCACCGGCAACTAAAGATGTGGGCGTGTGTGGTGAGCGTGGCGGAGCCCTCCATCGGCACTCATAGGCTCTTGAAGTGGTCGCACACACCGATCATCTTTGATTATGAGGATCATCTAGACCGCCTTACGACGGTCGGATGTTTGCCGTTGTTGGTATCCCCAATGATCCGCAACCTCAAGGTGATGAAGATGTTGGTGGATGGCGGGTCGGGTCTAAATCTTATCTCCCCCGACGTGATCCGGAGGTTGCAGATTCCGACGAAGATCTCGAGGAAACAAGAGCATTCCAAGGGATCAACCCAGGGAAGATTCAGCCAAATAGAAGATCACGCTGCTGGTGACCTTCGGCAACGGCCAGAACTACTGGACGGAGAAGATTGTCTTCGACGTTGCTGACAATCTGTTCACGTACAACGGGATCCTCGGGCGCCCTGCGCTGGCCAAGTTCATGGCAGCTTCCCGCTACACCTACAACACCCTGAAGATGCCTGGGCCAGTCGGCGTCATCGTCATCAACGCCGACAAGAAGGATGCACTCGTGTGCACAAACCGCCTCTACCGGGAGGCAGTGGCGGCACCCACCGCCAAGGCACCACCCCCGGGAGAAGAACCCTGGCAGGAGGGCTTCCCACGCTGATCCCGGCAAGCACGCTTATCCAGAGTACTTTGTTGCCGCCGGGGACGCACCGGAAAGCTCCACTGGCCGGAACAAGAAATCCAGGGCTGCCCTGCCAGAGATCAAGAAGGTACCAGTCCGAGAGGACGGCACGGGTGGAACTTTCACCATAAGTTCCGCCCTCGACAGCAAATAGGAAAGTGGCTCATCGCCTTCCCGCGGGTGAATCTCGTTATTTTTGCATGGCAACCATCAAATATCCCCGGTGTTCCCAGGAAGGTGATTGATCACGACCTCGCTGTGTGCCCCGACGTGCGGCCGATCAAGCAGAAGGTGAGGAAGCAAGCCCTGGAGAGGCAATAGTTCATTGTCGAGGAAATCAAGAAGTTAGAAGCACCGGGACTGGTTAGAGGAGTCATCCATCCCACATGGTTGGCCAATCCGGTTGTAGTGCGCACGGCAAATGGGAAGTGGCGGCTCTGTATCGTCTTTATCGATGTCAATAAAGCTTGCCCAAAAGACCCTTTTCCCTTGCCGCGCATCGACCAGATTGTCGACTCCACCGCTGGCTGTGACCTGCTGTCCTTTCTCGATGCCTACTCAGGGTATCACCAGATTTACATGGCCAAGGAAGATGAAGAGAAAACCGCCTTCATCACCCCCTGTGGAACGTACTTCTTTGTACAAATGCCCTTCAGTTTGAAGAATGTCGGCTCCACCTTTCCAATAGTGATCCATGTTGGTTTTGAGCCCCAACTCCACAGGAATCTGGAAGCCTACATGGATGACATAGTGGTCAAAACCAAGGACAAGTCAACACTCGTGCAAGATCTGGAAGAGACATTTGCCAACCTGCACAATATCAACCTCAAGCTCAACTCCGAAAAGTGCGTCTTTGATGTACCATCCGGCAAGCTTCTCGGGTTCTTCGTGTCCAAACGCGGGATCGAAGCTAACCCCGACAATATCAAGGCCATCGAACAAATCGAGGCATCGAAGCGCGTCAAGGATGTGCGACGCCTAGCCGGCTTTGTAGCCGCCCTGAGCAGGTTCATCTCCAAGTCTGCCAAACGTGCCCTGCCATTCTTCACAATCTTGAAGAAGGTGGGACCAATGGAATGGACCGTCGAGGCAGAAATGGCGCTACAAGACCTGAAGCAATACCTTTCCTCTGCGCCAATCCTGGTAGCGTCCAAACCACAAGAGCCACTGCTCCTGTACCTAGCGGGAAACAACCAAGTGGTTAGCGCCGCCCTGGTAGCACAGAGGGAAGACGACGAAGATGCGCCGGCAAATGCAACGCCTTTGGATGGGGAAGCGCACACCGGCGACCAGGGACCCCCGGTAGAGTCCGTAGGCGATCAAGAGGAACCCCCGTCAGCAGGCAGACTAGTGCAGAAGAAGAAGATGGTGCAGCGCCTGGTCTATTTCGTCAGTTCCCTCTTGCGGGGGGGCTGATCGAGATACTCTGGTGGTGCAAGAACTGCTTTTTGGCCTCCTCGTGGTCTCGAGGAAGCTGCGCCACTACTTCCAAGCACACGAGATCACTGTCGTCACCCGCTTCCCGCTGCGAAGGGTTTTACGAAACCCCGATGCATCTGGCAGGATCGTGGAGTGGGCGTTGGAGTTGTCCAACTTCGGCCTCAAGTTTGAAAGCACATCAACCATCCAAAGTAGGGCCTTGGCGGAGTTCATTGCCGTATCGACCCCGACACCAGGCGAGGAAATACTAGAATCAACCCTCCCAGGCAAGGAGTCCAACCAAGAATGGATCATGTACTTTGATGGAGCGTTCTCACTACAAGGTGCTGGAGCCGGCGTGCTGCTAGTTGCACCTACTGGAGAACACCTCAAGTACGTAATCCAGATGTACTTTCCCCGGGAGAAGTTCACCAAAAACACCGCCGAGTACGAAGGGTTGCTTGCCAGCCTCAGGATCGCGGTAAATCTGGGGATCAGGAAGCTCATCGTCAGATGAGACTCACATCTAGTAGTCCGGCAGGTCAACAAGGACTACCAGAGCCCATTCATCGAAGATTACGTGGAGGAAGTGAGGAAGTTGGAAGAACGCTTCGATGGTCTACAGACGGAGCACGTCCCCCATGTCAAAGCACCGTCGCCGACGACCTATCAAAGCGTGCGGCCCTTAAGTTACCTGTGCAACCGGGAACTTTTGTGCTATGACCGATTCAACCTTCCGTGACACCATCAACCAAGCGAGAAAAGAGGAGGAAGCTAAACTCCGGCAAGTACTTTTTCATGGACCTGCCAAGGAGCCCCGGCAAGGACCTTGCCAGGAAGGAAGCTATCGGGGCAGATACAGATCCTATCGGGAAAGACACCACCCTAGCAGAGGATGTGCCTTTAGTCCTTGCCGTCGAACCTCAGGCTGCGGCGTGGACGCAACACATAGTCTGATACCTCCAAACTAGGGACCTGCCCGAAGAGCCGGAAGAAGCGGAAAGAGTAGCCCGTCAGTCCAACATGTACAAATTCGTGGACCATGCCCTATACAGAAGGTGGCTGAACGATGTGAAATTGAAGTGCATCCCCCAAGAGGAAGGACTCGAGCTGTTGTCCGAGATACATGGGGGGATATGTGGCTCCCACATACTATCAAGAGACCTTGTCAGCAAGGTATTCCGGCAAGGCTTCTTCTGGCCCACAGCCCTCCAGGATGCAACTGCACTAGTAACCAAGTGTGAAGCTTACATGGAGGAAGTGAGGAAGTTGGAAGAGCGCTTCGATGGTCTACAGATGGAGCACGTCCCTGTGCCAAAAACACCGTCGCCGACGACGTGTCGAAGCGTGCGGCCCTTAAGTTACCTGTGCAACCAGGAACTTTTGTGCTACAACTGACTCAACCTTCCGTGACACCATCGACCAAGCCGGAAAAGAGGAGGAAGCTAAACTCCGGCAGGTACTTTCCAATGGACCTGCCAACGAGCCCCAGCAAGGACCTTGCCAGGAAGGAAACTGCCGGGGGAGATAGAGATCCTGCCGGGAAGGACACCAACCCGACAGAGGATGCGCCTTTAGTCCTTGTCGTCGAACCTCAAGCTGCGCCATGGGCGCATCACATAGTCCGGTACCTCCAAACTGGGGACCTACCCGAAGAGCAGGAAGAAGCGGAAAGAGTAGCCTGTCAGTCCAGCATATACCAATTCGTGGATGATGCCCTATACGGAAGGCGGTTGAACGGCGTGAAACTGAAGTGCATCCCCCAAGAGGAAGGACTCGAGCTGTTGGCCGAGATACATGGGGGTATATGTGGCACCCGCATAGGGTCAAGAGCCCTTGTCGGCAAGGTATTCCGGCAAGGCTTCTTCTGGCCCACAGCCCTCCAGGATGGAACTGCACTAGTAACCAAGTGTGAAACGTGCCAGTTCCATTCAAGGAAGGTTCATCAGCCAGCCCAAGCTCTCCAGACGATCCCTCTCTCCTGGCCATTCTCGGTCTGGGGGCTCGATATTCTTGGCCCTTTCCCCCGTGCTGTTGGGGGCTTTGAGTACTTGTACGTCGCAATTGACAAGTTCACAAAGTGGCCAGAGGTGGAACCAGTGAGGAAGGTGACCGCTAATCAGCCGTCAAGTTCTTCAAAGGAATTGTCTGCCGTTTCGGTGTCCCGAACAGGGTCACCACGGACAATGGCACCCAGTTCACGAGCCGCGCCTTCATGCAGTACGCCCAAGACCTCGGCAGCAAAATATGCTTCGCTTCTGTTGCCCATCCAAAAAGCAATGGTCAAGCTGAAAGAGCAAATGCCGAGGTACTCCGGGGGCTCAAGAAAAGAACTTTTGACAAGCTGCGAAGGCATGGAAAGCACTGGATTGATGAATTGTTGGCGGTTCTTTGGTCGATCAGAATGATGCCAAATCGAGCCACCGGCCAGACACCCTTCTCCCTGGTCTACGGAGCGGAGGCAATTCTTCCCATGGAACTCACTTATGGGTTGCCTCGAGTGCTCGCTTACGATGACCTTAAGCAAGAGCAATTGCGTCGGGATGATGCAGTGCTCCTCGAGGAGACCCGGATTCAGGCGGCTGTGCGAGCCACTCGCTATCATCAAGCCTTGCGTCGCTATCATAGCCGCAAGGTCCGATCCAGAAGTCTTGAGGAAGGCGACCTTGTTCTTTGGCACGTTCAGTCGACAAAGAATTCAAACAAGTTGACTCCAAAGTGGGAAGGCCCATATCGGGTAGTACGAGTCACCAGGCCCGGCGCTGTCTGCCTGGAGACCAAAGATGGCACACTGGTGAGCAATTCCTGGAACATTGAACATCTTCGAAAGTTCTACCCGTAGGGAGACGTTGCCGGGCCTCCCGGTGGCCACCTTTTGTACAAGTCTTGCTGAAGTTATATGTAATCCTTTGTACAAAGCTAGGCAAAGACCCCGTGCGCAGTTGAATAAAGCATAGCGTTCTGCAGCATCATTTAGATTTCCATGTTAGACCATATGCATGCATAATCTAAGATTTTGTGAAATGCCTGAACTAATGGACTGCCAAGGTCCCGACACATATTTTCTCTTCTTTCATTTTCTTAAAAGACAGATGCAACCCCGCGCACACATTTGTTGGGGGGGGAGATAGTGGAGATGCCCACGGCAGCGGAAAGAATAAGGACAATCTACCTAAGACAGAAACAAGAACCGCAAACTAAAGATAAGTTGCAAAAACTTCAAGTAAGTCTTCTGGCAGATACAACCCTCCCCTTTACGTGTCCCCGACACATTTGTATGAAAAACCTGTGCACGAGGGAACTCCGTCGCAAGACTCCTAAACATTTTCTCGCAGCATGCTCGATAACTTAAGTGGCCCGCCCCGTGTGCCCCTTCTGCTTGAAGAGTGTGCTCGACAACCTATGGGAAAAACCAGAGGGAGGCAAGGCACCTTGCCGGCAGTGACGACTCCGGCAAGAGCCACCCCTCGGAAGCGCTTGCAACAGAGCCAATTGAGCCGGCAAACCCTCAGCGAAACACAAGGACAAACCAGACAAAAATAACAAAGGAGGAAAGTTATACTTATCAAGAACATCGAGTATATTACAATACTAAGAGTTATAAACAAGATACAACAGCTCTCGGTTGAGAATTGCAGCAGCAGGAGAACACAAAGAATTAATCCCGGCACGGACCTTGCACCCTCTTGATCTGGTCCACCTTGTCAACAATGGGCATGACCAGGTTCTCAAGTTCCTCGAGGTTCTCCTCTTTTGGTAGACGCCCCAGGGTGAGGTCGATGCCGGGATTCTTGTACGCCAACTTGGTGAGGACCTTGAGAAGGGTGCCCCGGCACAACCTTCGAGACTCGTTCGCCACGCACACAGCCTCGCCGCCTCGAATCTGCTTCATAGCGTCGATCACGCTCTCGAAGAACAGAGTCAGCTTGGCGCTTGGAGACATCTCCGTGTCTAGAGAATAACCAAAGCCTTGGAGATCCATAGAAGACAGCTGTGCGAAAATCCCTTCTGCAACGTTGACAAGACGTTCAGTCCACAACTCCACACCACCCGTATAGCTCTCGCGGGCGGCGGAGGCGGCCTCGAGCTGGCTCTTCACGCCAAAGAATTTTTGAGCCAAGACATCCTCACATGCTTTGCTTTCTTCAAGAACCCGCTTCAGAGGAGACAGTTTATCCTGCAAGGCGGCAAGGGAGGCGTTTGCGGAGCGGAGTTGAGCACTCTTGCCGGAAACGGCAGCTTGGGTCTCACTCAAGTTGGAGAGAACCTGTTGTCTCTCAACTGTGACGGTGGAGATCTCTTTGGCGAGGCCTTCAAGATCCTCTTCCAGCTTCTACAACTTGTCGGCAAGCTCCAACCTGGCAGCCTCGGCACTGGCTGCCTTGTCGACGACCTCCTCCAACTTGCAGACATGCTCCAAAGCCTGGGCGGCAAGGGCGTCCTTATGTCGGTCCATGAGCTCTTGGGTATGCTGCGCCACATGCTTCTCAACTTCTTCGTCCTTGGAGCGGAGCCTGCCATTGAGCGCTTTCTCGCGATCGGCAAGTTCCTCCACATGGGATTCGAGACTGATCCGGAGCGCATTGAGGTGGTCGTCTTAGTCGGAAATACCGCGTCAGGCCTCTTCCTCCTCCTTCCGGATGTTGGACGACTTCAGAAGGAGCTCGTCCCGCTCGGCCCTCGGCTTTTCGTGATCAACCTTCAACTCCCTGTGAGCCTCAGCGAAGTGGGTCATCGTCTCCTCGAAGCGCTTCTCGAAGGCCTCCTCTGCTACCTCCACAAACGCCGCCCGAGACTCCAGTTTCTCCTTCCGGGCCTGATAGAGGGCCTGGAGCTAGCTGACGTTATCCCTCATGGACTAGAAGAGCTGCGCTTCGCTGAGCTTTCGGCCGCGGGCCTCCGATCGCCCCACGATCTCGAGCCCAGCACTAGTGGATATATCAGCATCGAAGCTCTCCCCCTCTATGGCTATCCTCGTGCGACACACCCCCGGCGGGTTGATGAACCGACCCTCGCCGGCGCAAACGTACTCGCTCGCTGGCGGGGGCCCAGACATACGAGGTTGGTCGCCAGCAACATCCTCGCTGGCTGGCGGAGGTGTAGACATGGGAGGCTAGTGGCCACCAGCATCCTCCCCTGCAAGAGGGGGGTCCTCGTCCAGAACTGCCCTCACAGCCTCAACAGCAAGAGAATCACCGACACGTGATCCGGGTCCTTCGGTGGACTCCTCCCTCAGTTCCTGGTGAAAAGGATCGAGATGGACCTAGAGGGGGATGAATAGGTACAGTTGCAAATTTTATTAATTACTTAGCAATTTTAGGCAAAAGTGCGGAATATGAGTGTAGGCCTAATAATTGCTACGACAAGGAGTAAGCTATTTAGAGTGAAGTAAGACAAGCGGTAAACAATAATCAAATACAAGTACGTAATAAGGATTAACACAAGTAGAGAGTTAGGGTTAGGAATAACCAAAACTCCAAGAGAGACAAGGATGTATCCCGATGTTCACTTCCTTGGAGGGAAGCTACGTCACCATCAGAGAGGTGGATGTTACCACGAAGGCACACCAACGCCACGAAGGCTCACCCTATACTCCCTTTGAGAGAACTCCACGAAGGCGTTTCTCAACCACTAGTGGTAAGCCTTGAGGTGGCTTCCAAACCTTCACAAACTTTCCGGGGGAAATCACAATGGTTTGATTCCTCTCCGAATACTCCTACCGCCTAGGAGTCTCCAACCTCCAAGAGTAACACGATCATGGGGATTGCTCAAAACTTGCTCAAATCACAAATCACTTTGGTGGGAAGGAGGAGAGGGAGACGATCTATCTTTTGATTGGAACAACACTCAAAGGGACTCACAAATGCTCTTGGGATCTAAGATTTGGTATCGACAAGAGTGAGTGAGAAGATAGGTGTTCTTGGATGTATTCTAGCTGTGTTGAACACCCTCTCACGAAGTGGGAGAGGGGTATATATAGTGGGGAGTGTAAAACAGCCGTTGGGGACACTTTAAGTCACACAGGGTCCGGACGTCCGGCAGTTCTCGGAAGTCCGAGCGTCCGCAAGGGGTCGGACGTCCGACAGGGGTCGGTCGTCCGAGGGCTGTAGCTATGACTGGAAACACCGTGAATTGAACAGTGACCGGACCTCCGGAGAAGGCCGGAAATCCGAGTTATTCGACTCAACTTTTCCTGGTGGGAGGTTCCGGATTTCCGAAAGGGGACGGACGTTCGGCCCTCGGACGTCCGGAGGGAGCCGGAAATCCGAGTTATAGAGCTCATGTTCTTCTGGTGCAGGGCTCCGGATTTCCGAAGGTGGTCGGATGTCCGGCCCTCGGATGTCCGGAGGGAGCCGGAAATCCGAGTTATATGACTCAAATACTTCTGGTGGAGGGCTCCGGATTTCCGAAGCCTGCCGGTCGTCCGGCCCTCGGATGTCCGGAGGGAGCCGGAAGTCCGAGGCAATAGACCTGTTTTGAGATAGGACCAGAGTAGAGAATATGTGGTATTGGGTAGGATAGTGAAGATGTGGTATGAGCAAATTTATCGCAAAACCTGTGATCCCCTCTTAATAGTGCGGGATCCCTATACTCAATAATAGTAAACTCAAAAGGATAGTCTGCATCATCTTTTCTCAACCCCGAGCCTTCTTGAAATATAAATCCCAATCTTCTCAGACCACCTTTGGCACATAATTTTCAATCTACTAAAGTACTTTCCATCCTGAGATACACTCAACAAATAGTATTAGTTTCCTATGTATGTGTTGTCATTAACACCAAAAGTCTATTAGGGGCATAGCATGCACTTTCAATCTCCCCCTTTTTGGTAGTTGATGACAACATATACATAGGTCTCAAAATGATTTAACATACATTATAGCCTAGGAGATATTTAGTACGGAGCTCCCCCTTAGTATGTGCATGATAAAATATCGGAGCTCCCTTTTAATGTGTTTATCGAACATATAATGGATCATCATGTAAAGATAATAGATCATCATAGAAAGACAACAGATCATCATAGAAGTAGTGGAGCAAAACATAATAGTCTATGATGATATCATAGCAATCCATAGCAATCACAATCATTCATAAGTAGCCATACATGAGTTTATCCATTACATTAAATATCCAAAGACTAAAAAACTACGATACATTACCCCCCCTTTGGCACCAAGTACCAAAAAGGGAGGCACCAACAACACCAACCATGCTCAGAGCTCATCAGCATCATCACCATCGTCAGGCAAGCCACTGCCACCAGCCTCGTCAAGGAAATCAGCCCACTCAGGACCAGATGGGAAGCCGAAGTCAGAAGGAGGAGTAGCAGGAGGGGCCTCATCATCACTCACATCAAGAGCACCCGAGGCTCTCAGACGAGCCTTGAGGGCATTCTTGGAGGAGACTAGGCGAGAAACCACATCATGGGTTTGACCACACTGGAAAGAGACGGCCTTCATCATAGCAGAATGTGCCTTGCCAAGGAATTTGGCAATGCGACCGAGTGGAGCGGAGCTAGATGAGGGGGTGGCTTACCGGGCAGCAGTGCGGCGAGTGGATGTGGAGGATGGGGCTTTCTTGGAAGCATAGTTATCCGCCATGTGAGCGGGAATGACCCACTTGCGATGTGTGTGAGTGACAGCAACCGAGAAATCAGCAACATGATTAATAAGAGCCTGGATGAAGGGGGCATGAGGAAAGGCTCGCTTGTACTCAAAGCTAGCAAGCCGAATCTCATGCCATAGAAAGTGAGGCACATTAATTTTGCTCTTGGGGTGCTCGTACAAGTGAGACATGATGTCAATACAATAGCCACTGCAAGAGCCCTTATCACCCATCTTGGGATAGAGGGTGCGGATAAGACGCTGAAAGATGATGAAGTAAGGTGAGCGCCAGATGGATACCTGGTTAAGATCCTTCATGCGTTCATCTGCATCAAGCTCACTTAGTGGTTTGTGAAGATACCCACACACCTAAATGGACTTAGGCGCATGGTTAGGATCATCCCTATGTATTTTAAAGCTGGAGTTGGGGAAACCAAGTGCGGCAACAAATGTATCATAAGAAGCTGTGAAGCGAACGTCAGAGGTGATCCAGCTAACAGTGTGGTTTGGAGCAAAGAAGCATGTGGCATAGAACTGGTGAATAGCAGCAGCATTAAAGTCGCGATGAAAGGCAAACGGAGCGGCAAGCCCCGATGCCTCAATAAGCTCAATGGCACCCAGATATTTTGCCGGGTGCATGCGAATATGCTCAAGATCTATATAGAGATGAACAGATAAACCCTTAGGAACTATGACTGTAGTAAAAATGTCCGCCTGGACATGTGTGCGGAAACGTGAGTCCGTAGAGTCACGTACGACAGCGTATTGATCAATGTCATGGCGGGAAGTGAGGTATGACGACTTGGAAAGTGTGGTGAAGTTCGTGATTGCACGACCTAAGGTAGCAGGGGGTTCTAGTGAGATGCGACGAGCTTCACCTGCGGGCTGAGCAGGAGGAGGTGGTGGCACGTAGGACGCCCTGTGAGTCCCGGGCTTTGGCCTGGACCTCCGATCGGCGGGCTGGTCAGCAAGGTCCTCGGCGGCAAGTTCATCCTCGAAGTCGGAGTCATCACCATCAGACGACGAGGGGAGCTGTGGAGACGGAGAACGCCGGGCAGTCCGTTTGAAGGGATGACGTGGCCCGTCCGAGTCCGACCCCGTGCTAGTAGGGGCGCGAGAGGATGATCCAGCAACGTTCTTCCGAGCGGCGGGCTTGGTGTTGGGCATGGTGCACAATATCCTACACGGATGGAAATCCCAAATAAGGAACGAACATGGTCAAACCATAGGAACGAACATGTGGACTTGGAAGAGAGGGAACCAAACGCGAGGGGAACGGAGGAGCTACCTGTAGACGGATCCCGCGGAGGAAGAAGAGGAAGAAAAGAAGGATCCGCGGAGGAGATTGGGCAGATCTCGGGAGTGGCGGGGCTAGCGGGTGCTCCTGGAGCTGGCGGCGGCGACAACGGGGAAAAAAGGGGGCGCGTGAGGGCTAGGGCAAAGCCCAGCCCCGCGCCCAGCTATTTATAGGCCCCTATGCGTCGGACGTCCGGAGAGGATTGTGTCGCCGGACGACCGACACTGGTCGGATGACCGGAAGGAGATTTGCCGCTGGACGTCCGAGACACGTCAGACGACCGAGAAAGAGGAGGAGGCAGAGGCTGATTCTGGAATTATTGATGATGAGATGATGATTTTCATGGTTTCTCACAAAAAGTACGAACACAGTTTCCTACAAGCATTACATATACTACTTGTGGACAGAAATTGATTTATGCGTACTTTGTAAGCTCAAAAACAGAAAATTAAGACTCACTCCCCCTAAATGCATGCCCAAATCAAGACACAAACATAATGTGAGTGTGTGTATGTGTGCAAGGTTTCAAGTTATGTTGTCAAGCTCCAAGATACCAAGTTCACGCCTAAGTTGACAGAACCTAGCTACGCTAAGTGGCTTGGTGAAAATGTCGGCTAGCTGCATGTCGGTACCCACATGGGTAATATCAATGTCACCCTTTTGCACATGGTCTCTCAAGAAATGATACCTAATATCAATATGTTTTGTGCGAGGGTGATCATTGGGGTTCTCGGAGATCTTTATGGCACTTTCATTATCACAGAGAAGAGGAACGTGTCGATACGTGATACCATAATCCTTTAGTGCTTTCCTCATCCATAGCAGTTGCGTTGCACAGCTTGCGGCTGCAATATATTCGGCCTCGGCCGTGGAGAGAGAAACACAGTTCTGCTTTTTTGAGGACCAACTTACCAAGGAGCGTCCAAGAAACTGACATGCACCGGAAGTGGATTTCCATCCCACTTTGTCACCGGCCCAATCCGCATCGGAGTATCCAATAAGATCGAACTTTGCATCCTTAGGGTACCATAAGCCTAACTTTGGGGTGTGAACAAGGTATCCAAGAATATGCTTAACCACCTTATGATGGCTTTCCCTAGGGGAAGCTTGAAATCTAGCACATATGCCTACACTTAACATGATGTCCGGTCTAGATGCGCAAAGATAAAGTAGCGAACCAATCATGGAGCGGTAAGTAGATGGGTCAAAAGGAATACCGTTTGTGTCTTCATTTAGAACTACATCTGTGGCCATGGTGTCTTCATTGGTTTAGCATTTGTCATATCAAATTTTTCAAGAATGTCCTTGAGGTACTTAGTTTGAGACAATAAAATCCCTTCTTGAAATTGTTGTATTTGAAAACCAAGAAAGTACTTCAAGTCCGTGTTGAGTGACATCTCAAAGGTCTTGGTCATGGAAGCCGCAAACTTCTTGCATAAATGGATGTTAGGAGAACCAAAAATGATGTCATCTACATAGATTTTGCATAAGATCAAATCACCATTTTCCCTCTTAGTAAAAAGAGTGGGATCGATCACCCCCACCACAAAGCCATCATCGAGTAGGAACTTCTTAAGATGATCGTACCAAGCACGGGGTGCTTGTTTGAGGCCATACAAAGCCTTGTGAAGTTTGTATACATGGTCTTTGTGGTGAGGGTCAACAAACCCAGGTGGTTGTGGTACATATACCTCTTATTGTAGAGGACCGTTAAGAAAAGCACTTTTCACATCCATTTGATGCAAAGTAAAACCATTGAAAGCAGCATAGGCCAATAAAATGAGAATGTACTCAAGACGAGCAACAGGGGCGAAAGTTTCACCAAAGTCCAAACCTTCAACTTGAGAGTACCCCTGTGCTACTAACCTTGCCTTGTTGCGTAGGATAGTCCCATTCTTATCTTCCTTGTTATTGAAAATCCATTTAGTTCCAATGACATTATGTTCCTCAGTTGGTCGTTCTACTAATGACCATACTTCGTTGCATGTAAAACTATTTAACTCCTCTTGCATAGCAAGGAGCCCGTCATTGTCGCACAATGCATCCTGAACCCTGTGTGGCACGGTACTAGAGACAAACGAAAAGTGAGCACAAAAGTTTGTTAATTATTTACGAGTCACTCTACCTTCCGACACGCCGGTGAGGATTTGATCAATATCAACACGACCGGCCACACGTGGCATGATGGAGGTCAACGTTTCACGAGGTTCGACTTCGTTTCCATCATCAACGTCCTCAACATATGGATCATTTATGTGCGGAGGAAGATATTCCTCTTCGCGTTGCACCTGTTGAGGTTCATCATCAAACATACCCATACTTTGGTCTAGCTCTTGAAGATCAACTTGTTCTTGAGTGTGATCAGGGTGAGAGACATGTTCTCCCACTTGATCCTCAACAACTGGCATGATGTGTGTGGTAGTATCTTGTGGAGGTACGGGCAGTGAACTATCTTGAGGATGAGAAATACTCTCATCATCTTCATCATCATCATGGGGTCTTTGTTCCATGGGAAGAAGTGCACCTACACCCATGTTTAAGATATCTTGTGGGGAGTCTTCTTCACCTGCATCATTTAGATCAACTTGCTCCCCATGGGAGTGGTTAAATTCATCAAACGTCACATCACAGGTTTCTATAACACATCCAGTGGATTTGTTGTAGACTCTGTAGGCGTGAGAGTTTGACCCATAGCCAACAAAAATCCCTTCAGTTGTTTGGATTGAAAGTTTCCTAACCGTTCCCGTTTGTTGAGGATGAAACACTTGCATCCAAACACACGAAAGTACTTAACATTGGGCTTGTTCCCAGTTAGGAGCTCATATGGAGTCTTCTCCAATATTGATCGAAGGAAGAGCCGGTTTGATGCATGTCATGCAGTGTTGATGGCCTCAGCCCAAAAACTATGTGGTGACTTGTATTCGTCTAACATGGACCTTGCCATTTCCACAAGTGTCTGGTTCTTCCTCTCTGCCACACCTTTTTGCTGAGGGGTGTAAGGTGCGGAGTACTGATGTTCAATTCCCTCATCACTAAGAAATTCTTCTAGGGTGTAGTTCTTGAACTCAGAGCCATTATCACTTCTTACTGCCTTGATTTCCTTGTCAAACTTCCGCTGGGCTTGTTTGGCAAAATCAATGAAGGTGATCTTTGTCTCGTCCTTGGACTTGAGAAAGAACACCCATGTATATCTTGAGTAATCATCAACAATGACTAGGCCATACTTTTTCCCTCCAAGACTTGCCCATGAAGGAGGCCCAAACAGATCCACATGAAGGAGCTCTAATGGCCTCGAAGTGGATACAATGTTCTTGGGTGGATGTTTTGATTGATGTTGTTTCCCAGCTATGGATGCACTGCACACACGATCTTTCTTAAAAGATACATTTGTTAGTCCAAGGATGTGATTGCCGTTTAAGAGATTTTGAAGATTTTTCATGCCAACATGGGCGAGCCGGCGATGCCACAGCCATCCCATGTCGGCCTTGGCCATTAGACAAGTTGTATGGAAGGTGCTCTCTTTCGAGAAATCAACCGTGTAAAGGCTGCCATCCAACTCTCCAACAAAGGCCACTTCGAGAGTGTCTCTCTTAAAGACTTTCACATCTGTTAGTCCAAATAATGTGTCATAACCAACGGAAGCCAATTGGCGAACTGAAAGTAAATGATATTGAAGAGATTGAACAAGCATGACATTTGCAATAGACATGTCGTTAGTGATTGCCACCTTGCCCAACCCAATTACCTGCCCTTTCGACCCTCCACCAAATACAATGCTCATGTATGGTCGAATGGCTAGAATGAAATCATAGAGCAAGTTACTATCTCCGGTTATATGATTGGTGCATCCACTGTCGATCACCCATTTGGCTCCTCCGGAGAAAACAGCCGGTAACGAATTAAGACTTGGTTTGAGGTACCCATTTCGTCATGGGGCCTTTCACATTAGTTACAAGAGTCTTAGGGACCCAAATAGCATAGAATCGGAATGCATTACGGGGACCAACGAATTTAGCATAAACCTCTCCTTCCTTTGATTTGCGTAGTACATAGGATGGAGGCATGAATTCAGTTATCTTGTTGTGAGTAGGCGAACCCCTAGTGGCCGACCCACTCACAACCTTACCTTTCTCCTTGTGTCCCTCTCGTACAAATATTTCTTTAAGCGGAGTGGTACACTTGAGAGGAGATGCACTTTTCTTGGCGGTGCTTGGGTTGAACCCAAGCCCTTCCTTGGCAAGGCCTCCATTGTGTCGACTTAAGATCTCATTGAGAGTGTTTTGTCCTTGTGCACATGTCATGAGACCTCTGTCTAGCTGTGCCTTTAGCGAACAGTTTTCCTCAAGGATAGATGTCAGTTCACTACTAGAGTTAGTAGTGCAGGTATCAACATTAATAATAGGTGAGGAGTAGGCCTTAGCTAAAGTGTCAAGATAAGTAACCTTGAGTGCCTCAAAGCTCTTTGTAAGAACAATGCGTTTCTCGTCCTTGTCTTTGAGAGACAAGGATAGACGCTCACAGTCCTTAGAAAGGAAAGCATGAGAGTTCACTAGTCGGTTTTTATCATTTAGTAACTCTTTGCACACAGATTCAACCTTTTTCAAGGAGGCAAGATCATTAGCATGTTTATCAAGGTTTTCACCTACTTTCGAGCATAATGCATCATTTTGTGCTTCCTCATACAGGACTTTCTGCTCAAGGATCTCATTTCTTTCCTTCTCCTCAGTGACGAGGGTTTCGAGTTCCTTGATGGTATTGGTGTGCTTACTCACCATTTCCATGTTATGCAAAACTTAGTGAGCTTCTTTCCTTTAAGAGAGCACGTCAATTTGTTTATTTTAGCAAACATGGGATGATCTAGATCATTATCCTCATAGTGATCTTCCACATCAAGATACTCATCAGATGGGGTAGAAGCTAGACTGAAAGAGTTTAACCGTGGAGTTACCTTAACCTTATCATGGGAGCTTTGGTCTTCCTCATCTCCCATGGCAGTCTTTGCCATCAAACACTTGTGAGCGTTGCCCTTGTAGTCCTTCATATAGTTGTAGTGAACAACATCACCACTTTTGTTGACTAGCCTCAAGGTGTTTTGTGTATTCTGAGCTACTCCGGCAACCCCACCAACATCTTCTGGATCCGATTCTTCTTGTGCAACCATTTCTCTTCCACCAGTCCTCTTGAGCTTGGAGTTCATAGGGTTTGGCAACTTCTTCTTTACAAAGGTCTTTGGAAACCTTGGTTTGTCTTCTCTCTTCTCATAAGGGCAGTCATTGGAGAAGTGGTTGGTTTCCTCACAGTTGTAGCATTTCCTTACCTTCTTCTTTGGGAATCTTCCCTTGAATTTTCCTGCACTCAACTTCTTTACAAAGAGAGCAATGTCCTCATAAGATGGGCTTTCATCAGAGTCAACATCATCACCATCTTCGCAGTCATCATCACCCTCTTCCTCTTCACTTTCTTCTTCGTCACATTCATGCTTGGCTTTCAAAGCAAGATTGATCTTTGATGTTGAAGTGCCATGCATGGCAAGGTGCTTTGTTGCATTCGCCTTTGACTCTTCAAATAATTGGAAAGTGGATATGATGTCATCTGAGTCATTTATTTGAACCCATGGTGCTGTCTCATGTCCCATACCATTTGATGGTCATATGGAGCAAGAGCATGAAGTAACTTGTCCACGAGAAATCTCTTGGTCAGATTGAAACCATCTTGCGTCTTGTCACAGTCACATGACTCAATGACCCTTTTCCATACAGAAATTCTGTAATTGCCCCTTGGCAATTTCATATTGAGCAAGCCGAAGAGTGGAGGTACCGGTCTTGGCCCTCATAATGCTATCCCACAGTTCCTTGGCACTTGTGATGTGAATGTAAGGTCTCCGTTGCTTGTCATTCATTCCTTTTCTTATGCACATGATCGAGTGTCATTGAGATGCTTTTCATAAGTTTCTCTCGGAGTGAGGCACCTTGGATCTACAGGATTGTACCCATGCTCAAGGATGTCCAACATCTCATCATTGGCGTACCTAAGATGATCCTGCATACCAACTCTCCACAAAGCAAAATCGGAATTGTCATCAAGCAAGGGAGGTTTTCCTCCAGGATTGTACTGAGGTTTCTCAATTTGAGATCTAGCATAAAGCCATGGAACACTGGTTCGGTTCCTTTCCGGAGGTTGTTGGCCAAATGAAGTACCGTGCACATGTGGCCCGGAGGCCCTCGGGGACGTGGTTGTCCCCATTGTTAGTGATGCCAGTCTCATTTGGACCATGGCCTCAAGAGAAGCATCATGCTCCTCCTTTTGCTTGGCAAGGGCCCGTTCCAGGTCCTCACAGGTGAAAGACTTGACTTCCGTGGAAGTCCCGTCCCTCTGCACTGGAGCTACCGTAGCTGGAACCCCGTCCATCTCGCTCTAGGGCGGTTAAGCCAAAAGAATAGAGCACGAGGCTCTGATACCAATTGAAAAGGATCGAGATGGACCTAAAGGGGGGGGGTGAATAGGTACAGTTCCAAATTTTAATAATTACTTAGCAATTTTAGGCAAAAGTGTGGAATATGAGTGAAGGCCTAATAATTGCTACGACAAGGAGTAAGCTATTTAGAGTGAAGTAAGACAAGCGGTAAACAATAATCAACTACAAGTACGTAATACGGATTAACACAAGTAGAGAGTTAGGGTTAGGAATAACCGAAATTCCAAGAGAGACAAGGATGTATCCCGATGTTCACTTCCTTGGAGGGAAGCTACGTCACCGTTAGAGGGGCAGATGTTACCACGAAGGCACACCAACGCCACGAAGGCTCACCCTATTCTCCCTTTGAGATAACCTCACGAAGGCGTTTCTCAACCACTAGTGGTAAGCCTTGAGGTGGCTTCCAAACCTTCACAAACTTTCCGGGGGCAATCACAATGGTTTGATTCCTCTCCGAAGACTCCTACCGCCTAGGAGCCTCCAACCTCCTAGACTAACAAGATCACGGGGATTGCTCAAAACTTTCTCAAATCACAAATCACTTTGGTGGGAAGGAGGAGAGGGAGACGATCTATCTTTTGATTGGAACAACACTCAAAGGGACTCACAAATGCTCTTGGGATCTAAGATTTGGTGTAGACAAGAGTGAGTGAGAAGAAAGGTGTTCTTGGATGTATTCTACCTGTGTTGAACACCCTCTCACGAAGTGGGAGAGGGGTATATATAGTGGGGAGTGTAAAACAGCCGTTGGGGACACTTTAAGTCACACAGGTCCGGACGTCCGACAGTTCTCGGAAGTCCGGGCGTCCGCAAGGGGTCGGACGTCCGACAAGGGTCGGTCGTCCGAGGGCTGTAGCTATGACTGGAAACACTGTGAATTGAACAGCGAGCGGACGCCCGAGGGCTGTAGCTATGACTGGAAACACTTTGAATTGAACAGCGACCAGACGTCGGAAGAAGGCCGGAAATCCGAGTTATTCGACTCAACTTCTTCTGGTGGGAGGTTCCGGACTTCCGAAAGGGGACGGACGTCCGGCCCTCGGACGTCCGGAGGGAGCCGGAAATCCGAGTTATAGAGCTCATGTTCTTCTGGTGCAGGGCTCCGGATTTTCGAAGCTGGTCGGACGTCCGGCCCTCGGATGTCTGGAGGGAGCCGGAAATCCGAGTTATTTGACTCAAATACTTCTGGTGGAGGGCTCCGGATTTCCGAAGCCTGCTGGTCGTCCGGCCCTCGGACATACGGAGGGAGCCGGAAGTCCGAGGCAATAGACCTATTTTGAGATAGGAACAAAGTAGAGAATATGTGGTATTGGGTAGGATAGTGAAGATGTGGTATGAGCAAGTTTATCGCAAAACCTGTGATCCCCTCTTAATAGTGCGGGATCCCTATACTCAATAATAGTAAACTCAAAAGGATAGTCTACATCATCTTTTCTCAATCCCGAGCCTTCTTGAAATATAAATCCCGATCTTCTCAGACCACCTTTGGCACATAATTTTCAATCTACTAAAGTACTTGCCATCCTGAGATACACTCAACAAAGAGGATTAGTTTCCTATGTATGTGTTGTCATTAACACCAAAAGTCTATTAGGGGCATAGCATGCACTTTCACCTGGGTGGCCTGTTCCCGTGCCTCCGCAGCAGACTCGCTCGCGGCAACCTTATCAGCCTCTGCAGCCGCGTCTCACGCGGTCTCCTTGATGACAGAGTCGACGTTCATCTGCTCCCCAGGGGAGAGGCCCGAGGTACAAGACAAAGAAGAAGATGATCAGAACAAGATGGGCATCCAAGAAAACAAGAGGAAAAGCTCGTGGACATCCTTTGTCGGGATACTCACCCTCGTCGAGCTGGTGAGGGGTAGTTGTCCCCTCCGCAACAACATTTGTCACTGGGGGCTCGTCTTCAGGCGTCATGGTCCTCGGCGACTCCCGCTGGGGGCTGTGCCGAGGGATGGGCACCGTGGTGGTGGAAGCTGCCGACGGCGCCTCTGGGGCACTTGCCAAAGGACCGCTGCCTGCTGACACCTTAGCCCTCTTTGCCATCCTCTGGGCCAACGTCTCCGTGTCCCTGCGAAGAAGAACCAGCACCCGATGAGTAAGAACACAAGGCAAGGGGTTCACAGAGGGTAAAGAGTCAGGCACGTACTCTCCCTCCTCCCCTGAGTTGAAAGCCGATAAATCAAAATCCACATCCCCCTCGACATCCGCCGGAGGGGACGCGGCCCTGGGACGCTTGATGGGCGCGACGAGCGGAGCTTGCCGGATGGGGAGATTGGAGCCAGTGTGTCGAAGCACTCACTTGGACATCCGGCGGGCTAGAGGTTCCTCCTTTTCCTCCTCTGCGCCGGGCGCCCATTCCTCCGAAGGGCCCCCGGCCGCTGAGCTGCTGGGCTCTCCAGCGAGCTCCTCCTCCTGCAGCACCTCTTCATCAGACGCTCCCTCATCCGACCGCGATCGCATCTTCATGAGCACGCTCTGGCGCGAGTTGTTCTCCAAGGGTGGCACCAAGCTCCTCTACTCGACATCATACCATCCGCAGACAGGCGGGCAGAGCGAGCGCGTCAACCAATGCGTGGTGATGTACCTACGCTGTTCAATCCACGGCCCACCTCAACGCTGGCGTCACTGGCTACCCACGATAGAATTCTGGTACAATTACTCCTTCTACTCCGCCATCAACAGCACTCCTTTCAATGCCTTCTACGACGTCGAGCCAAACCTCGGGGCTATGGATCTCTGGGACGACACGACAGTGCCCACCCTCGACACTAAGCACTCGGATTGGGGCGCCAACACGATGCGTCTATGGGAGCAAATCCAACGTACCCAGGGCCGTTTGAAGAATCAGGTGGACCGCCAACGCACGGAGTGCAGCTTCCAGGTGGGCGACTCCGTGCAACTCAAGATGAAACCCTACACGCAATCCTCCATCATCAAAAGGTTGTGCACCAAGACCACCTATAAATTACATGGACCATTCAAGGTTTAATACATGATCGGCACCCTTGACTACAAGCTCGAGCTACCTACGGACAGTCACATCCACAACATCTTCCACGTCTCGCAATTGAAGCCAATCACGCCCAACTACGCACCTGTCTTCGTCGAGCTCCGGATTTTGAGACTGGAGACATCAAGCCCGCGGAGATCCTTGAGCGAGGCATGGTCAAGGGTGACAACAACGCCATTGTTCAACTACGCATCTGCTGGTCTTCTTCATCCTCAAGCACCACCTGGGCGGACTACAACACTCTTTGACGACGCTTCCCTTCGGCAGTCATATGGCAGGACCAAGTAACGGTTGAACAAGGGGATCCTACAGCAACTGGCGAGCCTGACCAACGTGAGGAGGAGGCTTTTTCTAAAGAAGAGGGGAGTCTCACACCTGCATCCTACTGATGTGATGGACAGTTGTGTGTGGGTGTAAGCCATGTGAGTGGGGACCACTAGTCAGGTGTGTCTGTGCCTATAAGTGTGGGTGTAAACAGAGGAGAGGCATGTGTGTTGTATTAGACTCTGAATCCTGACCTACCTCCTCTTTGCTCCTCACCTAACTTCATGTGTACCTCATCTCCCTCCTTCAATAAAGAAGATGAAAGGATCGATATGGTTGACTAGAGGGGGGTGAATAGGCAACTACCAATTTTAAGCTTTTCTTTAAGAACTTATGATTAGCAACAAATAGGTTGACTAGATATGCAACTATATGAACAACCTATATGATGCTAGCAATAATAATAACAACAAATAATTTTTCTCAAAGTAAAGGTTAGAAATAACCATAGGTGGAACCGTTGGAGATGAGGATGTGTTACCAAAGTTCCTTCCCTTTGAGGGGAAGTATCTCTCCGTTGGAGCGGTGTGGAGGCACAACGCTCCCCAAGATGCCACTAAGGCCACCGTGTTCTCCTCACGCCCTCACACAATGTGAGGTGCCGTGATTACACTATTGGTGCCCTTTAAGGCGGCAACCGAACCTTTACAAACAAGGTTGGGGCAATCTCCACTACTCAATTGTAGGATCCCAAAGGGACCACGAAGCTTCACCACAATGGAATATTTCCTCAAACACCCAAGAGTAACAAGATACGCAAGGGGTTAGTGAGGGGAATCAAATTTCTCTTGGTGGAAGTGTAGATTGAGGCCTTCTCCTCCAAACCCTAGAAAATCAACAAGAATCGATGGCTAGGGAGGGAGATCGGGCAAGAATGACCTTAGGGGCAATAATGGATCTTTGGAAGGATAAGAGATGAGACTCCATGGGGAAGAAGACCCACTTGTATAGTGGTGGGAAATCTGACCGTTTTCTGCCTACAAAACGTGCATAAGCGGTAGTACCGCTCGAGGGAGCGGTACTTCCGCTTGCACGAAGGTACAGGTTTGCGTAGTCAATCTGACCGGACTCAGGGGCGGTAGTTCCACGGGAGTGGTACTACCGCTCCTGGAAGCGATACTTCCGCTTAGCATTGACATACACCCAGACGACTAAGACACAGGGGAGTAGTACGATAGTGCCGACGAGATCGGTACTACCGCTAAAAACAGCTGTCCAAAAATCCACTCGGAATAGAATTGAAAAAATGAAAATGTAAGCGGAAGTGGGGCCGAAAGTAGGGAGCAGCAATACCACCCAGGCGGTGCTACCGTGTTAGCCGACCAGTACTTCCGCTTACGAAGAGACAAGATCCCGAAGGAACTAGAAGCACAATCACAAGTGGTACATGACTGGTACCATTTGGCAGCACTACCGTTTGAGCGGTACTATCGCCCATGGTAGCGGTACTACCACTTATGAGGGTGCACATGATCCTAATGACAAATGCAGCTCCAAAGTGCATGGGAGAAAGAAGGAGATGAATGTGTACGTGAGAGATTCTCCCAACATTTCCAACTACGGACCCCTCTTGATAGTACGGATTATCCTATGACTCAAGTCCACCAACACTAAATCATACAAATCATTCCATCTTCTCGTTCAACATCTGAGGGGTAGAATAACCGTCTCGTGCCACCTCATAACCTCTGAAAGCTGAGAGCACATGATTAGTCTACAACGCTGTTGTCATCAACCAACAAAAACTACTTAAGGAAGATTATATTCTTACAATCTCCCCCTTTTTGGTGGGTTGATGACAACACAGGATTTGCCACTAGGATTTAATAGTAAGGTTAGGCAATTCCAATACCTATAAAATATAGGCAGGCTCCCCCTAGACGTGTGCTCTATTTGGATATGCTTTTGGATTGCAAAGAGAATACACTAGGATCAACACTCCCCATATATTTTATAGACATAGCCATATACTTGCATAACGAGAAGATAGGTAAAGCAAGTAAGCAAGCATATGATACATAATAGCATAGAAGGGGTAGCATATGTCTTACACCATCCATAAGTTCACACGAGGCTTGGACAAACATAAACCATAACAAGGAATAAACGGGTTCACGAGAGATAGGAAACACATGCGGATACAAAATACTCGTGACTGAGCAAGCATATGAAGGAAAATCCCTAACTCTCTCCCCCTTTGGCATCGAGACACCAAAAAGGGGCAAAGAGAACTAAAAAATGAGACAAGGTGATGGCAAGCCCAAAGAGATCAGTCCTCCTCATCATCATGCTCTTGATTAGTGGGAGCAGGAACATCCTCATCTGACTCAACCCACTGACAATTCTTCTTGACCGATACCTCCTCATCAGTAATCCAGTCCTCAGACCCGCAATCAACAATCAGCCCCATCTTCCTCATGATGATTTTCTCATGGCCGCGAGCTTTCTTGGACTCCGCATATGCCATGTACTCTCCTTTGACCTGAAAGCAGAGAAGGTTCTGCATCTTCATGTTTAGCTTGGCTGCCCAAGATGGAACGTGCTCAGAGGGAGGAGCATAAGTATCATCAGTGTAGTTCGGGTCAGGCTCATCGTCAGTGTCTGTGGCAACTATTTGTGGAATCGAAGGTGCAATGCCCTAGTTTTCCTTCACACGGAGTTTATGGATACCACAAGACACCATATGATCAATCACCATGAGCTCACCAGGAAACGTAGTAGCCTAGGTATCCTAAATGAGTTAGAACATAAATGGACCATACATGGGCACCTTCTGGTCAAGAACCGCAGACCGAAGATCCTTCCACATGATGTGGGAAACATCCAAAGTAGACTCACGGACTTTCTACTTGATGCACAGAAGCAGAAGATTCACAAGATAGGAGTGAACCTGATCCTTGTTTCCAACCCGAGGAAACAGAGTGTTGCGGAATATGCGATGCATAATATCCAGGAAAGGAACATGTTTAGTGCGAGTACCCTTGGCACTCTAGACTATCTTGGAATAACGAATAAGCTTGTTCTTGTGAACAGGCCTATCCTCAGTGTATGGCCTCATTCCAATAGGCTCATTCAGTCCACGATCTTCATAGCCCAAAGTGTTATTGAATGTTTTCCAGTCGGAGCGCCGAAGTCTGGCGCTAGTCAACCAAGTCAAGCGGCATTTATCATTATCGTGAAAGTGAACTGTGGCATAAAATTGAGCCACAACCTCATAGTCAAAATCCTTGTTGAAGGTGATGATGGGGAGCATACCCCATTGAGCACACAGAGCCCGGGCTTCAACAAAGTAGCAAGTGTGGGGATTGTTGTCCATGTGCTATGTGTCTATGGACATGGCAGCATGCACAAACAGATTGGTTATGTTTTCCAAGATCCCTGTAAGAATGATTGATTGGTCCTTGGTCCAGAAGGGACCACCAACCATGTTCTCGTCCTGAGGTCGACGGTATGGGTTGTGCTTGAGGAACTCCACAAATTCAACATTTGTCATCTCATAATGGCCTTTGGGAGCCTTCTTCTTGCGGACAGCCCGCTTCACCTATGGTTGAGGTTGATTGGAACTAGCACTCGCCCCTGCAACTTCAGACGTACGGAACCGCTTGGAACCACCAGCCCAACCAGGATTCACGCGACGAGGAGAGGCACCATCACCTGGAACTGAGAGAAAAAGAGCGGAAAGGGACAAGATACAAGTGAATTCAAAGCAACAAACAAAAATCCAAGAAATAGAAAAGGCCCGAGAACAAGAAAAACACAAAAAAGAGAGGTTCTCGAGTACCAGCGGTAGTACCGCTCTACGGGAGCTGTACTTTCGCTTGCACGTTCACTCAGAAGTGCTACTACCACCCGAGCAGCGAAAACACGTCCCCGGCACGGGAACCGAATAACCGTTGAGAAAAGTATCACACAATTGGAGACAATCGAGAGTACACAATACATGGATACAAATGACGACCTACTCACACCTAGAATCCTCTAAAAATCAGGAAAACTTCTCATGCATTGCCCTAGAACGAGATTTCAAAACACAAAGCCGATGGGAAAAGAACACGGGCAATACCGGAGTCGATGGCGCAAGGAGGAGAGGGGGGAGGAGCCCCTTCGGTCGGAAGAGCGAGGAACGGCCGAGAGAGAGAGATCTGTAGTCGGCCCCCGGGGGCATTGCGGTCGCGTGTGGGAAGAAACCGAGAGGGAGGAGGAGAGAATGGGTATGGGGGAAGCTAGAACCCTGCTGCCCATCTCGTAACCTCCTAGGTGTTTCCCGAAGCGGTAGCACCGCTTCGTTCACAGGAACAACCCAGCCCAAACAACGATAAAAATGGCGAAATCCAGATACTTCAACAAAGACAAAAGGAGAATATACTCCAAGGGAGTAAAGATACACAAAAGGAAGAGAAACAAGATTTAGACTTACACAAAAAATGAAGACGCTCTTAAAAAATCAAATGTCTCATGAGGAAGGGGTGGTGGTCGAGGCCACCTATGTTTGAGTCAATAGGTATGGCACCGCAAAGATTTGAACCTTGGGCCCATGACCGAAACTCGTCTTTGAAGCACTAGTACCAATCAATATGTTCAAAGTGAAAGACTTGATCGATTTATGCATAATAGGGGGAGGGAGAGTTCATTGAGAGAACAACACTCCCCCTAAATTCATGCCTACATCTAAACAAGATAATATGATGAGAGTGTTGGGGTGTGCCTAGTTTCAATTCTCATTGCTCAAATCAATGATATTTAGCTCATGCCTTAACTCACGAAATATTCCTTCATTCGGTGGCTTCGTGGAAATATCTGCAAGCTAATCATCGGTGTTGCGGTAAATGAGATCCATCTCCCCATGCTTGATATGATCCTCGAGGAAGTGGTGATGAATACTATTGTGCTTCGTCTTGAAGTGTTGAACTGGGTTATTGGAGATCGAGATAGCACTTTTATTGTCACAATAAAGAGGCACTTTATCACATGTGACACTGTACTCCTTTAAAGTTTGCCTCACTCACAGCAACTCAGCACGGCAACTTGCACCAGTAACATACTCGGCCTCGATGGACGAGAGAGAAATACAGTTTTGCTTCATGGAATACCAACTTACCAGAGAACGACCAAGAAATTGGCAAAGTCCGGAAGTTGACTTCCTCTCCACACGGTCTCCCGCCCAATACGAATCTGAGTATCCTATAAGATCAAATGAAGCACCTTTGGGGTACCATAGGCCAAAGTTTGGGGTATGAGACAAATGTTGAAAGATTCGCTTGACAGCCACATAGCAACTTTCCTTAGGTGCCGATTGAAATCGTGCACAAATTCCGACACTCAACATAATATCTGGTCTAGATGCACAAAGGTAAAGCAAGGAGCCAATCATAGAGTGATATTCCTTCTGATCCATAGCTTTACCATTGGGGTCGAGATCAAGATGGCAGTTGAGAGGCGTAGGAGTGTTTGCCTTGGCTGGTTTGAGGGCATCCATCTTGAACCTTTTGAGCATGTCTTGAGTATATTTTGTTGGATTGATGAAGGTTCCTTGACTTCGTTGCTTGACTTCGAATCCAATGAAAAACTTCAACTCTCCCATCATAGACATCTCAAACTCTTTGGTCATTAGTGTGGAAAACTCTTTATTATAAGCTTTGTTAGGACAACCAAAGATAATATCATCAACATATAGTTGGTATATGACCAAACTCCCTTTGAACTTCTTAGTAAAAATAGTGGGGTCAATTTTCCAAATTTCAAACCCACGGCCATGTAACGTCTCGGTAAGGTGCTCATACCACACACATGGGGTTGGTTAAGGCCATAGAGTTCCTTATCGAGAATGTATACATGATTGGGGAACTTGGGATCCTCGAACCCTGGGGGTTGCTTGACATAAAGCAACTCCCTAAGGGGAACATTAAGAAATGCACTCTTCACATCCATTTGATATAATTTGAAGTTTTGATATGAAGCAAATGCAAGCAACATGCGAATAGATTCAAGGTGAGAACAGGAGCAAAGGTTTCACCGTAGTCGATACCCTTGACTTGGGAGTAGCCTTGTGCTACCAATATTGGCTTGTTACGAATGACGACACTGTTTGCATATTGCTTGTTCGTAATTATCCATTTTTTCCCAATGACATTGTGGTTCTCCTTTGGTCTTGGCACCAATCGCCACACTTTGTTGCGCTCGAAGTTGTTGAGTTCTTCATGCATGGCTTCAACCCAGTCCATGTCCTCGAGCCACCTATTGTACCTTTAGGGGTTCAATGCAAGAAACAAATGTGTGATGGGAACTAAAGTTTGTTAATTGACGATGAGTGGTTAGCCCTGTCATTAAGCTGCCATAGACATTCTCGAGTACATGAGAATTTTTTATGAGCTTTTCAGCATTCCTGGCATCACATATTTCTTGAATCTCCTCAGGGGTAAGCTAAGGAGGAACCTTTTTGAGAACTTTAGTGCCTTTGCAAGGTTGATCTTGATCTTGAGCTTGGTATTGATCATGAGATTGCTCTTGATCTTGAGCATTCTCGGGGGTGTGAGCTTGATCAAGGACATCACTTGGTGCAGCACCTTCACGAGGTTGATCTTCTCCTTGATCTTGATCACACGGTTGAGGGCATTCAGATAGTTCAACGGAAACGTGTGGGTCATGCATTGTTGATGGTTCCAATTGAGTGGAACATTGTCCTTCTGCTTCTTCCGCAAGGGGTTCCTCAATGGACAGGAAGTGTCCCACACCCATTCTTCTTATGGCTTGGGGAGCAATTTCATCACCTACATCACAAAGACCACTTTGCTTCACTTGGGAGCCATTATTATCATCAAACTCCACGTTACACATCTCCTCAATGAGTCCATTGGACTTGTTGAGGACGCGGTAAGCATGAGAGTTTCTAGCATAACCAACAGATATGCCCTCTTGAGCTCTAGGTTTGAATTTATACAAACAAAAAACCTTTTTTTCGAATGAAACACATACAACAAAACATGCGGAAGTACTTGAGGTTGGGCTTGTTACCAGTAAGAATTTCATACGGAGTCTTGTTTAAGCCTTTGTGGAGGTAGAGCCGATTGGATGCATGACATGCGGTGTTGATTGCTTCGACCGAAAAGTTATACGGAGATTTAAACTGTGGCATAGTAGTTCTTGCCACATCCATCAACATCCGGTTCTTCCTTCTCAACACCATTTTGTTGAGGGGTATATGGTGCGGAGTATTGATGCTTGACTCCTTCATCACTAAAAATTCTTTTAAGGTGTAATTCTTGAACTTGGTTCCATTATCACTTCTAATCATCAATATCTTTGCATCATGTTGACGTTGAACTTCATTGGCAAAGTCGATGACGGTTTGTTGAGTCTCACTTTTCCTCTTGAAGAAGTATACCGAAGTATATCTTGAGTAATCATCCACTATCCCCAAGACTATGAAAAGATGGAGGACAAAAGAGATCCATTTGGAGGAGCTCCAAAGGCCTCTTCGAGTATATGTTAGTCGTGGGGCAGTGAGTTGTCTCGTGTAGCTTTCCTTCAATGCACGCATTTCAAGCATGATCTTTAGCAAAACTCACATTTGTTAGTCCGAGAACGTGGTCCACTTTGAGGAGACTTTGCAAAGATCTCATATTGACATGGGCTAGCCTGCGATGCCAAAGCAAGGCAATATCAACTTTAGCCATTAGGCAAGTCGCGGTCTTGGTGGGTTGCTACGAGAAGTTAACCACATAGAGACCGTTCTCGACATGCCCAACAAAGGCTACTTGAAGAGTCTTGCTCCACAAAAGGGCCACAAAGTCAATACCAAAGAATGTACTGAAACTCATGAGGACAAGTTGATGAATGGAAAGTAAATTGTATGCAAGGGTCTCAACAAGCATAACTTTTTCAATGGTAAGTTCTGGAGAAATTACCACCTTGCCAAGACCCAATACCCTTGAAATCGCATCATCGCCGAAGGAGACTTGGGTGGCCACGGATGGGTCGAGATGAACGTCCACCACCAAGTCCTTGCTCCAGGTCATATGATTTGTTGTCCGCTATCAAGCAACTATGACACTCCACCAGAAGCAAAATCCTGCATAGGATCAATGCTTGGATTTAGGTACCCATTCTTTAATGGGTCCTTTCAGGTTAGTAACAAGGGTCTTGGGAACCCAAATAGACCATTCAATGTACTCATAAGGGGAATCAACAAATTTAGTAAATACATTTCCATCACTAGCACGACATAGGACATAAGATGGGTTAATGTCATCAGCATTGTTAGGAGGGAGGGTTTTCCCCTTCTTGGCATTACCACCGTTAGCTTTGCTCTTCTTCTTTTTGTGGGTACCCTCCCCAGCCTTGACAAAGGATTCTATAATCAAAAAGGGTTTCTTGGTCTTGGTCTTCTTGTTCTTCTTGGCCTTGGGGGCAAACCTAACTCCTTCCTTAGCAACCACTTCCTTTTGATTGCTTAGAAGGTCATTGAGATTCTTTTTGCCTTGAATGCATGTCACAAGGCCTTTCCCGAGATGGTCCTTTAACTTGGCATTCTCATCCACAAGATGCACATGCTCACAATATGGGTTAGTAGCAAGTGCATTATCAATTAAAACAAACGGAGAACACATGGCTATCTCCTTAGTAAGTTTTACTTGGAGCTGAGCGTGACGCTCTTTTAGCGAAGCATGAGTACTTTTCATGGCCTTGTGGGCCTTTTCAAGTATGTCAAGCTCTTTCTCGAGTCTAGCATGGTCAACCCCAAGTGCAACCTTTTCACATTCAAGCACATGAGTAAGAACAGGAGCATGATCATGATCTTTTTTTAATTTAGCAAGGTCATCGTTGTGTCACTCCTCAAGAGCCAAATGAAGCCCTTGCTCTTCCTCAAGAGCAATGGGGAGATCCGCAATCTCATCGGCATAGTCATGACTATGTCCTTGCAAAGTAGAGATAGTTTCTTGATGAGTTGCTATGAGGTCATTAGCCTCTCCGAGTTGTTCCAAAAGAGCAACAAAATGCTTCTTGGTTTTACCCTTGTTTTTGTTCATGAAACTATCAAAGGAGTTTTCTTCATCATTAACCTCCTCTTGTTCATATCCACTAATCATATGAGAGGGGGTAGTGGAAATGACGGTTTTGATGTTGGAGGTTACCTTTGTGGATGCCTTGGCCATAAGGCACTTGGCAATGCGGTTCCCGTTGGGGCGTTGAAGAGAGACACCTTGCTTGGGGACGAAGATGCAATGGCCACAATGGCCATTCCCAAAAATTCACCACTTGCATCATCGTCATCATCCTCATCATATAGATACTCTTCTTGCGCCAGCAACACCTTTTGGGGCATGTTCTTAAATAAGCTTTTATTGTCGGGGAAGGGCTTGGCCTTGCCTTTGCGAATAAGTTTGCCACCATTGTCTGCTCTCTTCTCATAAGGATAGTCAGCCACAAGGTGACTCACATTGCCATATTTGTAGCAAGTCCTCACTTGTTTCTTGCCTTTGGACCCATTTAAGTTGTTCTTGGTGAAATTGGGCTTTGAGTTTCTCTTGTTGCCCCAAATTTCTCTTGACGCAAGAGCCATATGCTCGTGATAAGTGTAGTTGGTGTCTTCAGGGCACAATTCCTCTTCTTCTCCTTCATCTTCCTCCAAAACAGCCTTGGCCTTCAAGGCAAGGTTGGGAGAGTATTTTCTTGACCGTTGGACACAACCTAGAGCATTGTCAGCGGTCTTGTTCAATATGTTCATGGCTATGAACTCATCTAACACATCACTTGAGGACATGTAGTGAAAGTCTGGCCTCCGGATGACGGAAGACATGGATTTGTTGAAAGGCATAATAGCCTTGAGAAACTTACGCTTGATCCATTTGTCATCCACATCTTTGCTTCCATGATTTTGAAGAGCAACTGGAAAAGTTTTCACCCTTCGGTAGAGCTCACGAGGATCCTCATCCTTAATCATAACAAATTCATCGGCCTCATCAAGTATCACTTCATGGTTCGACCGTTGAATACTAGAGCTTCCCTTGTACATAGAAATGATGTGCTCCCAAAAATCTTTGGCACGAGTGAAGGGACACAAATGAGCAAGATCTTCAATAGGTATACCTGCTTGAAGGATGAACAAGGCGGAGTAATTGAGCTCATTATGAACATCTTTTCTTGGAGTGAGGTTTCTTGGATCATGTGGGTAGTAGCCTTGCTCAATGATTCTCCAAAGTTGTGTTAAGCTGTGATTAAAATGAGGCTTTATATGAAAAATCCTATTAGCAAAATCATTCTTAACAAGCTTAGGTGGAGCACCGAGGTTAATAATATGCGGTGGATCAAATGGTCCTCCATGGACCACGAGAGGAGGAACCGAGGCAAATGTATTTGCCCCACTCGTTCCTTGAGGCAATATATTTTTATCACTACTAGCATTTTCCTCTTCGAAATTGGTCCCATATCCGAAGTTGTGTGATTAACCACATGCAATGGATGGGTAGACAATTTGAAATAATTGAGTGAATCTTTGAGCATATTCTTAACCTAGATACCACTTAGGATCTGAAGGTGGACATGGCCTCATTTAGGTCCTCTCGGGAGAGCAAGTTCGCAACACATGCCTCAGGCAACTCAATCGGCCTAACCTCATCGTCATCCATACTATTTGGGTGGTGAAACCCTTAATAAAGAGATGGGGATCTAGTACCAATTGAAATGATCGATATGGTTGACTCGAGGGGGGTGAATAGGCAACTACTAATTTTAAGATTTTCTTTAAAAACTTATGATTAGCAGCAAATAGGTTGACTAGATATGCAACTAGATGAACAACCGATATGATGCTAGCAACAATAATAACAACAAATAACTTTGCACAAAGTAAAGGTTAGAAATAACCACAAGTGGAACCATTGGAGACGAGGATGTGTTATCGAAGTTCCTTCCCTTTGAGGGAAGCACGTGTCCATTGGAGCGGTGTTGAGGCACTATGCTCCCCTAGATGCCACTAAGGCCACCACGTTCTCCTCACGCCCTCACATAATGCAAGCTACCTTGATTCCACTATTGGTGCCCTTGGAGGAGGCAACCGAACCTTTACAAGCAAGGTTGGGGCAATCTCCACAACTCAATTGGAGGCTCCCACCGGGACCACGAAGCTTCAGCACAATGGAATATTTCTACGAGGTGACCTGTTCCGTCTAGGGTGCTCAGACACCCAGGAGTAACAAGATCCGCAAGGGATTAGTTGGGGGAATCAAATTTCTCTTGGCGGAAGTGTAGATTGAGGCCTTCTCCTCCAAACCCTAGAAAATCAACAAGAATCGATGGCTAGGGAGGGAGATCGGGCAAGAATAAGCTTAGGGACAACAATGGAGCTTTTGATGGATACGAGATGGGTCTCCACGTGGAAGAAGACCCATTTATATAGTGGTGGGAAATCTCACTATTTTCCGCCTACAAAACGTGCATAAGCGGTAGTACCGCTTAAAGGAGCGGTACTTCCGCTTGCACGAAAGTAGATGGTTCTGAAGTCAATCTGACCGGAGTCACGGGCGGTAGTACCGTCGGAGCAGTACTACCACTCCTGCAAGCAGTACTTCCGCTTAGCATTAACAGACACCCCACACGAGTAAGACATTGGGCAGCAATATGGTAGTGCCGCCCAGAGTGGTACTACCGCTAAGAACTCTCCCCCAAAAATCCACTCGAGACAGAATCGATAAATAGAAAACATAAGCGGAAGTGGAGCCCGAAGTAGGGAGTGGCAGTACCGCCAAACGGTACTACTGTGCTACCCCAGTGTTACTTCCGCTTACCAAGAGACAAGAGCCCAAAGGCACCAGACGCACAATCACAAGTGGTACATGACCGGTACCGCAGGGCGGTACTACCGCCCATGGTAGAGGTACTACCGGTTTTGAAGGTGCACATGATCCTAAGGATGGAAAATGGCTCCAAAGTGTTTGGGAGGAAATAAGGAGATGAATGTGTACGTGATATATTCTCCCAACATTTCCAAATTGATCCGAATGGATTATCCTATGACTCAAGTCCACCAACACTAATTCGTACGAAGCACTCTGTATTCTCGTTTAACATTGAGGGGTAGAATAATCGTCTCGTGCCACCCGATAACCTCTGAAAGCTCAAAGCACACAATTAGTCTGCAAAGGTGCTATCATCAACCAGCAAAACTACTTAGGGAAGATTATGCTCTTACAACGGACCGATGTCATCCCCTTTCCCCTTGTATCGATCCTCTCATCAGCGGGTTGTTACACTTTCCTTGTATCTCCTCGGTGGAGCGCGGCAAGCCCTTCACATGCCCCCGTGTTGTCGGCGCCAAGACACGCTCCTGCGCCGTGCCACTTGGTGCAATCCCATTTCCATCGCTTGTTCCTGCTCTGGCTAGTCCCTCGCCTCAGATGCCGGTTGTTGTTGCTTTGACCGCGGTAATAGTGACTACCATTCAGACATATCCAGTTCAAGCCACCCAGGCCACGACATTGAATCCTCTCTTCACTTCCATATAGTCTTCATTGCTAGCAACGCCCCATTTTTCACCATGCAGGCCTCCGATGAATCGCAAGAAGACCATGGCTGGCATGACCCTCTCATCCGGGGTTGATGGCTTCTCGCTTCACTGCTCCAGCAGCCGCCTCAAGAACAAGCTCAGTGGCATGCTAATGGACAAGATGGCGGAGAAGATGTCATGTGTCGTCGTTTTCCCGGGACAGATGCCATGGGGTGGTTTATCGAGAGTGGTTGGGGCCGAAGGACTCCGGCGGGCTCCGGTAACGGGATTGACACAAGCGGTGCGAGACACACGATGTACCCAGGTTCGGGGCCCTCCGCGGGAGGTAACACCCCTAGTCCTGCCAGGATGGTTGATGAACTGAAGTGTTTACAAGTTGCTCCTTGAGTTGTTTGACAGCGAGGAAGAAGGAGCAGTCGGCTCACGTTCTTCCTCGCATGGGAATGGCCGACCCTCTACATGGAGGAGGGCTAGGGGGTTTTATAGGCGAACCCCCGGGCATACAATAAGGATATAAGGTACATAGGGGGGAACCGGATCGCAACCTCTCAGGCCGGCCAGAGGGTCCCGTGACTGAGCAATCTTATTACCTGTGGGGCCAGCCGGCTGCAGGGTCCTAGCGGGTACTGGGGCCCGTCGGCTGGCCGATGGGATGGGATTATGTCCGTCTGGCACGGCGCAGACCGCACTGTGGCCGTAGTTGGCGTGGGACCCGACATGGTCAGCGGTACAGTCGGGTCCACTTTAGCCACGCCGGGGCAGGTAATGGAGTGGGTGGCGTGGTGCTCGCACCGTGCAAGGGCAATCGGCGCAGCCGGCGCTGGCCAGCAGTATGGCCACCTACACTGTAGCCACGAATTCCACACTCCGCGGTACCAGTGCTCACGCCAACCTGTACTTAGTCGTGGGCACCAGTCGCATCCGTCATGTTGATGCGACAGGTGATCACCATTTGGTTGGCGGGTGCCCGCATCCGGTCAAGAGGAGTCAGCGTGTGGGAAAACATCCGTCCTGTGCCTTGCCTGAATGTGAAGGAGCAGGCTCAATGAGCCTACCCTGGGGTTATCCCCCATTAGTAGTCCCCTAAGCACGGGAGGATCGCTGGCTTGGCAGACCTCGTCGGCTTGGTAGTGTGCCGGCAAGCCCTTGAACCTGCAGCCGATTGCCGGTTAGTCGGAGACGGCCGGGTCTACAACCGGCCCATGCCCCCAGGACGCCTCGGCTTCTCCGTCGATGTCGCGTCATGCCACGCGTAACATGCCGAGTGCCACGCCCTAATAGGCCACGCGGGCGATGCGACGGGGCCGTGGGCGAGGCCCCTGCGACCGTTGCCTCGGCTCCTTCGCGCTGATCCTTTGCAGGTTTGGGGTGATGGTTGGTGCCCTGAAGCCCAATGACACCGCCGGGCGACGCGGATGGGGTGGGGATCGTGCGCAACGGATCCCCTCCCCCACTACCCGCGTGGGGTTTAAATGGGCATGAGGAGGACCCAAGGGAACCATTCCCTCCTAGCCCCCACCCCCTGCCATTCCGACTCCCCCTCCTCCCTAAGCGAGAGAGAGACGTCGTCGGAGCGCTCGTCGCTGCCGCCGGCTGATACGTCTCCAACGTATCTATAATTTTTGATGGTTTCATACTATTATCTTGTCAAAGTTTGGATGTTTTGCATGCCTTTTATTTATTTTCTGGGACTAACTTATTAACTCAGTGCCAAGTGCGAGTTCCTGTTTTTTCCATGTTTTTGACCCCTTTCAGAGGAGATTTTGAAACGGAGTCCAAACGGAAGAAAATCCCCGAAAAGATTTTTTCTGGAACGGAAGAAGATCGGAGAGCTTGGGGGCCAAGCCAGAAGAGCCCCAGGGGCCCCACAAGCCCTCACCACGCGGCCAGGGGGATCACGCCATGTAGGCTTGTGGGCCCCCTGGAGGTCCCCTGACCTAGATCTTGCGCCTATAAATTCCCAAATAATACCAAAAAATGAGGGGAGCATCGTAATCACTTTTCCGCCGCCGCAAGCTTCTGTCTCCACAAGATCCCATCCGGGGCACGTCCTGGTGCCTTACCGGAGGGGGGATTCGGACACGGAAGGCTTGTCCATCAACACCATGACCTCTCCGATGATGTGTGAGTAGTTCACCATAGACCTATGGGTCCATAGCTAGTAACTAGATGGCTTCTTCTCTCTCTAGGATCTTCAATACAAAATTCTCCATGATCTTCATGGAGATCTATCCGATGTAATCTTCTTTTGTGGTGTGTTTGTCGAGATCCGATGAATTGTGGATTTATGATCAAATTATCTATGAATCTTATTTGAGTTTCTTCTGATCTCTCTTATGCATGATTTCATATCCTTGTAATTCTCTTCGAGTTGTGGGTTTCGTTTGATCAACTAGATCTATGATTTTTGCAATGGGAGAAGTGCTTGGTTTTGGGTTCATACCGTGCGGTGACCTCACCCAGTGATAGAAGGGGTTGCGAGGCACGTATCGTGTTGTTGCCATCAAGGGTAAAAAGATGGGGTTTTCATCATTGGTTTGAGATTATTCCTCTACATCAAGTCATCTTGCTTAAAGTGTTACTCTGTTCGTCATGAACTCAATACACTAGAAGCATGCTGGATAACGGTCGATGTGTGGAGTACAAGTAGTAGATGCAGAAAGTATCGGTCTACTTGTCTCGGACGTGATGCCTATATGCTAGATCATTGCCTTAGATGTTGTCATGACTTTGCGCGGTTCTATCAATTTCTCGACAGTAATTTGTTCACCCACCGTAATCTTTGCTATTTTGAGAGAAGCCTCTAGTGAACACTATGGCCCCCGGAGTCTACTCCACACCATATTTTCAGCCTTACACTTTTCACTTCGTTGCACTTTCCGCCTTCAGATCTCACTTTTGCAAAAAATCTTGAAGGTATTGACAACCCCTTTGAAGCGTTGGGTGCAAGCTTGTTTGTTTTTGTGCAGGTACTTTGGACTTGACGAGGCCCTCCTTCTGGATTGATACCTTGGTTCTCAAACTGAGGGAAATACTTACTGCTCCTGTGCTGCATCACCCTTTCCTCTTCAAGGGAAAAACCAACGCAAATCAGAGAAGTAACAAGAAGAATTCCTAAGCGCCAGGGAAGGACTTTTGTTGCCGCAGCAGAAGAATTTCTGGCGCCATTGCCGGGGAGGAAGATCAAGTCAAGAACTCATCCAAGTAAGTGTCGCAAACTTATCTCTTGCATTTACTTTGTTTGCCAGTTGCCTCTCATTTTCCCCTCCCCCACTTCACCAATTTTCCTTTTTTCGTTCGCCTTTTCGTTCGCTCTTTTTCTCGCCCGCTTTTTGTTTGCTCGTGTGCTTGCCTGCTTGCTGAAGTCACCATGAACGAAAACACCAAGCTTTGTGACTTCTCGAATACTAATAATAATGATTTTATTAGTACTCTGATTGCTCCCGCCACTAGTGCAGAATCATACGAAATCAATGCCGCTTTGCTGAATCTTGTTATGAAAGAGCAATTCTTTGGCCTTCCTAGTGAAGATGCCGCATCCCATCTCAATACCTTGATTGAGCTTTGCGATATGCAAAAGAAAAGAGATGTGGATAATGACATGATTAAATTGAAGCTTTCTCCTTTCTCGTTGCGAGATCGCGCAAAAACTTGGTTTTCTTCTTTGCCCAAAAATTGCATTGATTCTTGGGATAAGTGCAAAGATGCTTATATATCCAAGTATTTACTGCTGGCTAAGATCATCTCTATCCGTAATGATATCATGAATTTCAAGCAACTTGATCATGAGCATGTTGCACAAGCTTGGGAGAGAATGAAATTAATGATTAAAAATTGTCACGCTCATGGCTTGAGTCTTTGGATGATTATTCAAATCTTTTATGCTGGCTTGAATTTCGCTTCTAGAAATATCTTGGACTCCGCCTCAGGTGGAACGTTCATGGATATCACCTTAGGAGAATCCACAAAGCTGTTAGACAACATCATGACGAACTACTCTCAGTGGCACACTGAAAGGTCACCTACTAGTAAGAAGGTACACGCTATAGAAGAAATTAACTCGTTGAGTGCTAAGTTGGATAAGTTAATGAATTTGGTTGCTAGTATAAGTGCTTCTTTGGATCCTAATTATTTTCCTTTGTCTTCTTTGATTGAGAGTAGCAACGCTAGCTTGGACGTAATTTTTTTGGTAGGAATAACTTTGGCAACAACAACGCTTTTAGAGGAAACTATGTTCCTAGGCCTTTTCCTAGTAACTCCTCTAATAACTTTGGCAACTCCTACAACAATACCCATGGAAATTACACTAGATTACCCTCTGATCTAGAGAGTAATATCAAAGAGTTCATCAACTCTGAAAAGATTTTCAATGCGTCCATAGAGGAAAAACTACTCAAAATTGACGATTTGGCTAAGAGCGTTGATAGGATCTCTTGTGATGTTGATGCTTTGAAAGTTAGATGTGCTCCTCCCAGAATCAACATGGATGAAACTTTGAAAGCTATGCGTGTTTCCATGATTGAGAGCCAAGAAAGAACCGCCCAAATTCGTGCTAGAGATGAATGGCTTAAAAAGGCGTGTTCTCGTGATGAGAATCACGAAGATCTTAAAGTGCTTGGTGTGACTCCCATTTAATCTTTGTTTTATTGTGTCAAACCTAATAATTATGGGGCTGGATATGAATCTAATTTGGTTGAAAAGTACCCCAATGATTCGGAGTCCATATATCTTGATGCTAAAAGCGTTAAAAGTGGAGTAGAAGACGTTAAAACTTTGAGTAGTAATGAAGTTACTACCGTGGATTTCAAGGAATTCAATTATGATAGTTGCTCCTTGATTGAATGCATTTCTTTGATGCAATCCATGTTAAAATCTTCGCATGCTTATAGCCAAAACAAAGCCTTTACCGATCATATCGTCGAAGCTATGATAAAAGCTCTTGAAGAGAAACTTGAATTGGAAGTCTCTATCCCTGGAAAGCTTCATGATGAGTGGGAACCTACCATCAAAATCAAAATCAAAAACTATGCGTGCAATGCTTTGTGTGATTTGGGTGCTAGTGTTTCTGTGATTCCAAAGTCTTTATGTGATATTCTGGGTTTTAATGAGATTGAAGAGTGTTCTCTTAAGTTGCATCTTGCTGATTCTACTATCAAGAAACCCTAGGGAAGGATCAATGATGTTCTTATTATTGCAAATAAGAACTATGTACCCATGGATTTCATTGTGCTTGACATTGATTGCAATCCTACATGCCCTATTATTCTTGGTAGACCTTTCCTAAGGACTATCGGTGCTATCATTGATATGAAGGAAGAGGACATTAGATTTCAAGTTCCTTGAAGGAAGGGCATGTAACACTTTCCTAGAAAGAAAATAAGATTGCCTTATGAATCCATGATGAGGGCTACTTATGGTTTGAGAACCAAAGATGACGATACGTGATTCTATCGCTTCTACGCCTAGCTAAGGGTGTTAAACAATAGCGCTTGTTTGGAGGCAAACCGAGGAATTTATCTTTTTTTCTTTCTGTTTTGTTGCGTGCACACTTTCATAATTCTGTTGTGATTGTCTTTTTTGTGTTTCTTTTTGTGTTTGAGCCAAGCAAAACCTTTATGATTGGTCTTTGTAATGGTTGTTTCATCTTGCTGGAAAAAGACAGAAACTTTTCTCTCACGAGATGACTTTTCATTTTTATTCAGAAATAGCTTTTGAGTTGATTCTTTTTGCTTCTGATTGATATGCTTTTTCCCTAGACCGTTGTAATGTTTCAGATTTTTTGAGGTACCAGAAGTATATGAAGTATACAGATTGCTACAGACTGGTCTGTTTTTGACAGATTCTGTTTTTATTGAGTTGGTTGCTTGTTTTGATGAAACTATGGTTAGTATCCATAGTTTCATCCAAATAAGCAATCAACACAACAAAAACAAAATCTGTCAAAAATAGACCAGTCTGTAGCAATCTGTATACTTCGTATACCTCTGGTATCTCAAAACTTCTGACAACTTATGACAATTTGGGAAATTGGCATATCAATCAGCATAACAAAGAATCAACTCAAAAGCTCTTTCTCGATAAAAATGAAAAATAATTTCGTGAGCAAAAAGTTTCTGTCTTTTTCCAGCATGATCAAACAACCATCACCAAAACTAGTCATAAAGGTTTTACTTGGATCAAACACAAAAAGAAACACAAAAAATACAATCACAACAGAATTATGATGGTGTGGACGCAACAAAACACAAAGCAAAAAGCAAAGATAAATTCATTGGGTTGCCTCCCAACAAGCATTAATGTTTAACGCTGTTAGCTAGGCATAAGGCGATAGAATCACATATCGTCGTCTTTGGTACTCAAACCATAAGTAGCCCTCATCATGGATTTATAAGGCAATCTCATTTTCTTTCTAGGAAAATGTTCCATGCCCTTCTTTAATGGAAATTGAAATCCAATATTCCCTTCCTTCATATCGATGACAACACCAATAGTCCTTCGGAAAGGTCTACCAAGAATGATAGGACATGTAGCATTGCAATCAATATCAAGCACAATGAAATCTACGGGTACATAGTTCCTATTTGCAATAATAAGAACATCATTGATCCTTCCCATAGGTTTCTTAACAGTAGAATCCGCAAGAGACAAATTAAGAGAGCACTCATCAATCTCATTGAAGCCTAGAACATCACATAAAGACTTTGGAATCGCGGAAACACTAGCACCCAAAGCACACAAAGCATTGCATAAAGTTTTTGATCTTGATTTTGATAGTAGGTTCCCACTCATCATGAAGTTTTCTAGGAATAGAAACTTCCAATTCAAGTTTCTCTTCAAGAGATTTCATCATAGCATCGACGATATGATCGGTAAAGGCCTTGTTTTGGCTATAAGCGTGTGGAGAGTTTAGCATGGATTGCATCAAGGAAATACATTCAATCAAAGAGCAACTATCATAATTAAATTCCTTGAAATAAAAAGTAGTAGTTTCATTACTACTCAAAGTTTTGATATCCTCTACTCCACTTTCAATGCTTTTAGCATCAAGATAGATGGACTCTAAATCATTGGGGCGTTTTTCAACCAAAGAGGATTCATATCCAGCCCCATCATCATTATGTTTGACACTATAACACAAGGATTCAATGGGAGTCACACCAAGCACTTTAAGATCTTCGTGATTCTCATCACGAGAACACGTCTTTTAAGCAGAGGGCAATTTATTGTAATTTCCATGAGCATTGTTGTAGGAGTTGCCAAAGTTATTAGAGGGATTACTAGGAAAAGGCCTAGGAATATAGTTTCCTCTAAAAGCATTGTTGTTTCCAAGATTATTCCTACCAACAAAATTAATATACAAGCTTTCATTGCTACTCTCAATCAAGGAAGACAAGGGCATATCATATGGATCTAAAGGAGCACCTTTACTAGCAAACAATTTCATTAACTCATCCATCTTAGCACTTAACGAGTTAATTTTTTCTATAGCGTGTACTTTTTTACTAGTAGGTGACCTTTCAGTGTGCCACTGAGAATAGTTTGTCATGATATTGTCTAGGAGTTTTGTGGCTTCTCCTAATGTGATTTCCATGAAAGTTCCACCGGAGGCGGAGTCCAAGATATCTCTAGAAGCAAAATTCAAACCAGCATAGAAGATTTGTATAATCATCCAAAGACTCAAGCCATGAGCGGGACAATTTCTAATCATCAATTTCATTCTCTCCCAAGATTGTGCAACATGTTCATGATCTAGTTGCTTAAAATTCATGATATCATTACGGAGAGAGATAATCTTAGCCGGTGGAAAATACTTGGATATATAAGCATCTTTGCTCTTGTTCCAAGAATCAATACTATTTTTGCTCAAAGTGAAAACCAAGTTTTTGCTCGATCTCGCAATGAGAAAGGAAATAGATTCAATTTAATCACATCATTATCCACATCTTTCTTCTTTTGCATATCGCATAACTCAATGAAGGTATTAAGATGGGATGCGGCATGTTCACTAGGAAGGCCGGAGAATTGCTCTTTCATAACAAGATTCCGCACTAGTGGCGGGAGCAATCGGAGTACTAATAAAATCATTATTATTACTATTCGAGAAGTCACAAAGTTTGGTGTTTTCATTCATGGTGACTTCAGCAAGTAGACAAGCACACAATTGAACAGAAAGCAAGCGAAAGAAAAGGGCAAACGAAAAAGGCAAATATTTTTGTAAATTTTTATTTTTCAGAAGTGGGGGCGAGGAAAACGAGAGGCAAAAAAGTAAATGCAAGAGATGAGTTTGCGACGGTTACTTGGATAAGCTTCACTTGATGCTCCCCGGCAACGGCGCCAAAAATTCTTCTTTTAACCTCTTGAGCTTGTGTTGGTTTTTCCCTTGAAGAGGAAAGGGTGAAGCAGCACAGTAGCAGTAAGTATTTCCCTCAGTTTGAGAACCAAGGTATCAATCCAGTAGGAGTATCAAGCCAAGTCTCCACAGTACCTGCGCAAAAACAGCAAACTTGCACCCAACGCTACAAAGGGGTTGTCTATCCCTTCACGATTGATTGCAAGGTGAGATCTGAAGGCGGAAAGTGCAACAAAGTAAAAGTCTAGGGCTGAAAATATGATGTGAAGTAGACCCGGGGGCCATAGTGTTCACTAGAGGCTTCTCTCATGATAGCAAATATTACGATGGGTGAACGAATTACTGTCGAGCAATTGATAGAACCGCGCAAAGTCATCACGATATCTAAGGCAATGATCATACATATAGGCATCACGTCCGAGACAAGTAGACCGATATTTCTGCGTCTACTACTATTATTCCACACATCGACCGCTATCCAGCATGCATCTATTCTATTGAGTTCATGACAAACATAGTAACGCCTTAAGCAATATGACATGATGTAGAGGGATAAATTCATGCAATAGATATAAACCCCATCTTTTTACCCTTGATGTCAACAACACGATGCGTGCCTCGCTACCCCTTCTGTCACTGGGTGAGGTCACTGCACGCTATGAACCCAAAACCAAGGACTTCTCCCATTGCAAGAATCATAGATCAAGTTGGCGAAACAAAACCAACAACTCGAAGAGAATTACAAGGATATGAAATCATGCATATAAGAGATCAGAAGAAACTCAAATAAGGTTCATAGATGATCTGATCATAAATCCACAATTCATCGGATCTCGACAAACACACCGCAAAAGAGGATTACATTCGATAGATCTTTGTATTGAAGATCCAAGAGAGAGGAGAAGCCATCTAGCTACTAGCTATGGACCCGAAGGTCTATGGTGAACTACTCACGCATCATCGGAGAGGCAATGGTGTTGATGAAGAAGTCCTCCGTGTCCGAATCGCCCACTCCGGCAGGGCACCAGAACGTGCCCCAGATGGGATCTTGCAGAGAGAGAAGCTTGCGGCGGCGGAAAAGTATTTTTCGGGGATTTATAGGCGGAAGACGTAGGGCAGGGGAGCCACAGGGGGCCCACAAGTCTGCTTGGCGCGGCCCCCCGGCCGCGGCTAGGGGGCTTGTGGCCTCCCCTCGTGCCCTCTGCCTTGGTTCTCAAGCTCCCTGCGTATCTTTTGTTCCGGAAAAAATCTTTTCGGAGGTTTTATTCCGTTCGGACTCCGTTTAATATTCTCCTCTGAAAAGGGTCAAAAACACGAAAAATCAGGAACTGGCACTTGGTACTGAGTTAATAAGTTAGTCCCAAAAAAGATATAAAAGGCATACAAAACATCCAAAGTTTGACAAGATAATAGCATGGAACCATCAAAAATTATAGATACGTTGGAGACGTATTAGCGCCCGGCTGGGAATCCTCGAGGCGGAGGGACTTACCAGCGTGGATCTCCTTGCCACCATGCTGGCACACGGGATCCTACTGCTGCAGCGCCGGTCTCACCTTATCTGCCAGTTGGGCGACTAGCATGACCCATGCCGGCTCTCGACAAAGGTGCTGCAGGCGTCTAGCGTGGCGGCACAGGTGAATTTTATATCATCCACCTTGATGGACGAAGGCAACGACTAGGAGTGGGGCAGTGGGGCAAGCCCCCTTACGACCGGGAGAATCCGACCCCGATGGTAAGCCACGCATCAGCCTTGTTGTACTTTGTTTTGATGTTTGTGTCTTTCTCCGGCTGCTGACGCTGGATGCCGGCTCCGCCGTGAGCTGTTCGAGCGGCTGCAGGTTTATGGCCAACCGGAGATGATGTGGACATGTCAGATCCCGAAGTTGTCGACGAGGTGGAGCCACAGGAGGCGGCCCACGCCTGGGACCAGGAGTCCGGTGATGAAGCGAAGGAGTCGGACGACTTTGAGCCGGCAAGATGACACGGAGTCTCCCAAGTTGCACGGTGCAACCGTCGTGGAGGATCCGGAGAAGCCGGATGACGTCTCAAGCGTGCCGAGGAGACGGCTACGCCGAGCCGCAATTAACCAATTCAAAGATGACGAGGGGGCAAGGAAGAAGGGCAAGCAACAAGTTCTCGCTCGTCCGGTTCCCAAATGCCCGGCTGGTGGGCCTCCGGCTGGAGGTCGCGGAGGCGGCGCGGAGAAGCAACAGCTAGCCCCGGTAGGGCCTTCCAGGTGGCCGATTCCCGTCAGCACCAGGAAGTCAATCCGAGCGTCCTGTTTCCTTTGTTTGGCCTTTCCCTTTGTGAGCTTCCTTGCTTACTGGGAGATGGGGTGCAGAGCCGCTGGCTCCCTGAAGAAGCCCATCCAAATGGCGAGGACGGATGTCGAAGGGGGCTCAGAGAAGGAGCAGGCCACATTGGCGGCGGTGGATGCGATGCACGAGGCGCTGCGCGATCAGGAGCACTATTCATGGGAGGAAGCGGCCCGGAAGACGATAGTCGGGTCGGATCCCACGGGGAAGAAGGTGGACGACTTCGGCCTGGAGCCAAAACCGCCCAAAGAGAGGCGCTCCAAGAAGAAGAATGGCCCCTCGCGGTAGCGGGAAGAGGACTTGCAGATCGTCGAGCCGACGTGCGTGGATGTGAGCGCGGCGGATGCCGCGAAAGAGCCTGAGTCGGGGCTCGACAATACGCCGAAGGGGCCCGAGTTGGCGCCCGAAGCACCCACGGCCTAGCCGGATGCTATGTCGGATCCGCCGAAGGACGCGCCTTAGACCGAGGGCCCGCCACTGAGGATGAAGATCCCGAGCGGTGGAGCGGACGACTTGGACGGGTAGGTGCTGAAGGAGGGAGACGGGGTTTCAAGGGTTGAGGTTGCTGCCCCGCCAACCCAAAGCGTCGAGCGAGCCATCTAGGAGGACGCCTCTAGGGGTTGGGACCGTGATTTGACGACGCGCGTTCTGGCTGCACCCAGAACCGGCACCAGCTCTAGGGTTCGGCCATTGGAGACCTGGGGTATAGCCGGCGTGAACCCAGGGCAAGGCGCTCCCGGTGCCCCGATGAGCGGGGTCCCTGCGTTGATCGCAGGGTTCACCCGATGCCGTAATCAGGCGGGGCAGGTGGCGCAGGTGGCACAGGACAAGCTGCGATACCTCGCCCTCACATCTTCTTTGAGATTTTCTTTTCTTCTCGCTTTGCTTCCGTGGGGGCGTGCCAGTGCACCCACTGGGTGTAGATCACGAGAATCGGGCCAGCTGGGAATCAGCCAGGTCAAGTCTTACACACAGCTGCTTGTTTCTCCTTCTTCTTTTAGTGGGGTCGAGAGAGCGCACCCACTAGGTGTAACCCCCAAGAGTTGGGCCGGCTAGGAATCAACCGTGTCGAGTCTTACCCATGGCTAATTTACTTCTTTTTTCCTTGCGGGATTATCACGACTACCGGATGATTGCTCACAACACCCTGTTGAGCCAGCAGAAGGAGGTGGAGGGCCAAATGGTCGATCTTTGGGACCGGCTAGCCCGAGTCGGCCATGAGAGAGATGCCCTTCATGATGAGTGCCTCTGGCTGCAGCAGGAGGTGGAGCTTCTCCAGGCGGAGAAGAAGGACCAGGAGGCGGCCCATCAGGCGGTGGAACTTCTCTAGGTGGAGAATAAGGACCGTAGGCGGCCCATCTTGCGGATCTAGAGTGGCGAGACGCTGCCTATCATGACGCCCTGTCCGAGAAGGGCGTGGCCCACAACACCGATCTGGAGCGGCTGGTTCACGTTCATAACGGGGAGCTGGAGCAATGGGACGCATCCCACGTCGTGGCCTTGAAGGAGAAGGATGCCCGGCTAGAGGAGGAGGCCAAGGCGGCGCGGGCCGCGTGAATTGAGCTCGCCCGGAGGGTCCACGCATTTGAGACTCGGGACGATGAGTTGCAGGAGGAGGTCGGTGAAGTCGACAGGTTCTTCGACAGTGATTCCCCTTTCTTGTTTTGCTTTGATGGTGCTAGTTCGAACTATTTTCCCCTCTTTCTTACGTCGCGCGCCCATTTTAGTTCCTCGGCTCTCTTCCCAGGGATGCGGGAGGCAGCGGATGCGGCCGTGGAGGCCTACCGCGAGCAGGAGCAAACTACAGGCGCGTGGGTTGAGCTGAATGTCAGCTCGTTTGTGGAGGAGGTGGGAATCGGCGCCAAAGCTCGCCTGCGGGCGCTGGCGCAATCCATGGTCCGTCTCCACAAGGTCGGGCTGGCCGTGGTTCGTGTCCTTTGGCCGGACGCGGTGGTGCCGGCTTCCATGAGTCGGCTATCACGGTGACTCAAGGCGGGGGGGGGGCGCTCGGATGAATGTCTGGCGCATGTCGGCGGTGCGGGCCGGAGTATACATGGCGCTTCGGGTTGCCAAGTCGTGGTATGAGGACCTCGACTTGGGCCTGCTCGTGGTGCAGCATGCCGGACAGGAGGTAGAGCTTGTCTCCGCCAAGGATGAGCCGCTCGTGCAATCCAACGATCTTGCCTCGTTCTCCCTGTGGGATGAGTACGCCTACGAGCGGGCGGTCAACGGTAGCCTGGTTCCGGAAGGTCGTTACCAACTGGCGTTTAACGACCTCGATGGTAGTGCCGGCGAGACGGATCTTGAAGATGGTGACTCCAACGACGAGGCTTATGCCGACTCCAAGGCGGGAGGTGATGTGGCCGTGATCGCCGATATGGGAGGAGCCCAACCGGATGACGGAGCGTCCACCACGACTGCCATGGGAGATACCGGTGCCGAGGGCAGGGCCTGCATCAGCTAGAATTTTATCTCGTTCTTTTCTTTTCCCTGCATTTGCTAGTTCGTTCGTAGTTCCTCCCGCTAGGGTTGTGTAATGGACCTTGGCCATGGGACTTTGGTACTTTCTTCTAATATATGCATGCTTCAAATGCTTGTTTTGGAAAAAAATTGTGCTTGCCGACTCGTTTTCGATCTTTGTTCCCTTTGGCTTCCGGCTACCCAAGGATTTGTCCTTTCCAGTTTCCACCCCGCCAATCCAACAGGCGGGAGCCAGTCTATGACTGGGACGAGGCTTCCGGTATTGGGATGTCGGTCGTAGATTTCTTAGAAGCCGCGAGAACACTTAGACATAGCACGAGTCGGAAGGGGACGGATAGAAAAGGAACAAGAGATGGTTAGACTAGCCCGAGCCGACTGCTTCTTCACAGCCGGAATTTGCGAGTGGCAAGCTTTTCGTCCCATGGACCCGCTAGCTGGACAGCCAGGAGCCGTTCTATAGCTAGAAGGTATGGTAAGGGTTTTTCTTGACACACACCATGTGACCGGCTATGAATGGAAGAAAGGCTCGGACCGGCCATCGAGCCCCCGGATCCGAGGAATCGGACCGGGGAGCCGGCTAAGGAAGCCATAAACTTGGGAATTAAAAAGGTATGCCCCAAACGTCAGCTTGGGGAACCCGCTGCATTCATTTAAGCCCAAAAGGGCACGGGATATGTACGTACATTTGTTTCCTTCTTTCTCTTAATAGTAGGACGAGCGAAGGAGTGCCGCATTCCATGGCCGCTCCATCTCCTTGCCGGAGTCATCTCTTTTACGCTTCTGTGGCTTCTAGGCTTGTGTTAGATAGTACGCATTGTTGCACAACGCCTTGCTAATGATGAAGGGGCCCTCCCATGGGTAGGACAGCTTGTGTTGGCCGGCCGTTCGCTCGATTCTACTAAGTAAAAGGTCCCCCTCGTGGAAAGAGAGGGGCCTAATCCTTTTGCTGTGGTAGTGCGTCAGCTTTTGCTGGTAGATAGCCGTGCGGCTTAAGGCTAGCTCGCACGCCTCTTCGAGTATGTTGACACCGTCTTCTATTGCTTCTTTTGCATTTGTCTCTGTGTACAAGGTGATGCGAGGCGAGTCTAACTCGACATCCGTGGCGATCACCGCCTTGGACCCGTACACGAGGAAGAATGGGGTGAAGCCGGTTGACTGGTTTGGCATGGTGCGTACGCTCCATAGTACAGCCGACAGCTCTTCGATCCAGCAGCCGGCTGAACTGACGAGTGGCGCCACGAGCCTTGGCTTGATGTTGACCAAGATTAGCCGTTTTCCCTTTCCGCTTGGCCATTTGATTGTGGGTGGGCAACCGATGCAAGATCGAGCCGGATGCCCTCCTTGCATAGTAGAGCTCCATAGCACTTCTGGCGAAGTTGGTGTCGTTGTTAGTGATGATTATGTGGGGGGTGTCGTAGTGGACAGTGATGTCCTGGACGAACTAGAGGGTTGTTGGGCCATTTAGCTTCTTAATGGGTCTCGCTCCGATCTACCCGGTGAACTTGTCGACGGCCACCAGAAGGTGCATCATGCCGCCTCGGGCTGTCTTGAATGGTCCCACCATGTCGCACCCCCAGACGGCAAAAGGCCACGACGGGGGAGGGGTGGTCTTGAGGGCACGAGCCGGCAGGTGGCTCTGCGTGCTGAAGCGTTGACAGACCTTTCACTTGTCGACCATGGAGTTACCTCCTCCAGGGTTGTGGGCCAGTAGAACCCATGCTGGAAAGCCTTAGTCACCAGGGTTTTGGAGGCGGCCCGTGGTAGATATCTCTGAGGATTTCTTGTCCTTTTTCTGATTCGTTGCAGCGTTGGAACACGCTGGTCGTGCTGCGCCGAACCAGCTCGTGGTTTATGATGGCGTAGGTGGAAGATCGTCGCTGGACCAACCGCGCCTCGGCCTCGTCAGGTGGGAGCTTGCTACAAAGGAGGAAGGCGAGGATGGACTCGGCCCATCTTGGGGACGACACATGAGTCGGCTCCGGCTCGCGCTGAGGACCAGGGGCAACCGTAGCCCCCGGGTTCGTCGTTGAAGTTCCCGAAATGGAGCCGTCGGTCCCCGATATTGCGGTCATACACAGCCCGCCATCCACCTCCATGACGGCAGCGGGCTCAGGGTTGGGTGGGCTGGATGTGGGGTTTGTCGCAGCCGGCGACATTGGCGGAGCCGGTAATGTCAATGGGGTCGTTGAAGCAGGCGGAGTCGGTAGGGATGGTGGAGGCAGAGAAGAAGGCGAAGCGGGCCGAGCTGACGGAGTTGGCGCGGTCTCTGGTCCTGACAGGCCGGATGGGTCCGCGGGTATGAAGATTGATGTTGATTCTAGAGACGGCTTGATTGACGGCTTGTACAACTGCTCGAGGGAGACGTCGTCTGGGATTGATCGCCGAGTGGAGCCGATTTTTGCCAACGCGTCCGCTACCTCGTTGTCCGCTCGGGGGACATGGTGGAACTCAGAACCCTCGAAGGAGCCGGTGAGTTACTGCACGAGGAAGCAGTAGCTGGCCATGTTGGCATCCGTGGCGTCCCATTCACCAGAGACCTGCTGCACCACCAGGTTGGAGTCGACGAAGCAAAGGATCCGCCAGATGCCGATTTCTCTAGCAAGTCGAAGGCCGTGTGCGAGCGCCTCATACTCGACCACGTTGCTGGAGGCAGCAACGTGAATCTAGAGAAAGTACTTGAGATGGTCCCCTTTTGGGGACGATGGGATGATGCCGGCTCCCAAGCCGGTCCGCATCTTGGAGCCGTCGAAGTGCATCCGCCAGTGCGTGGAGTCGAGAGACGGCGGCAGGAACTGGGTCTCAGCCCAGTCGACGAGGAAGTCGGTCACCGCCTAAGACTTGATGGCGGTGTGCGGCTCATAGCGGATGTCATGGTCGGCCATGGTGATAGACCACTTGGCGATCCGTCCCATGACGCCTTGGTTGCCCATGATCTCCTAAAGTGGAGTTGTACTCACCACCGTGATGGTGTGCTGCTGGAAGTATTGCTTCAGCTTCTTGGCGGCGAAGTATATGTCGTAGCACATCTTCTGGTAGTAGGGGTAGTTTTGCTTGGAGGCGGAAAGGACTTTGCTTAGATAGTAGTCAGGGCGCTAAACCGGCAGTGCCCTGCCCTCCTCCGGCCACTCCACCACCAGGACGACGCTCACCACACGGGTGGTCGCCGCCATGTACGCGAGCATCGGCTCTTTCTCTGCTGGCATGGCCAAGACATGCGTGTTGGAGAGGGCGCACTTTAGGTCGCGGAAGGCATCATCCGCCTAGTCGTTCCACTCGAACTTGGTGGTCTTCTTCATCAGTTCATAGAGGGGAAGCACCTTCGCACCCAGTCGGCTGATGAACCGTCTACGGGAGTCCAGGCAGTCGGCGAACTTCCGGACATCATTAAGTTGAGCCAGCTTGGCCATACGCTCGATGGCCTCGATATTCTCGGGGTTTGCTTCGATGTCGCGCACCGACATGAAGTAGCTCAGGAGCCGACCGGCCGGGACTCCGAAGACGCACTTCTCCGGATTGAGCCGGATCTTGTACTCGCGCATGTTGGAGAAGGTCTCCCGCAAATCGTTGAGGAGACTCAAATGCTTCTTGGTCTTGATAACGATGTCGTCTACACAGACATGTATGATGGGGGGATAACCTCGGGGTAGGCTCATTAATCCTACTCCTTTGCATTCAAGACCAAAGAGAAAACACAAGTCTCTCCATACGGTTGAATCCCCGTGCCCGGCTAGGAAGCTCCTGCCGGGTAGGGGCGAGACGATCAACTCCACTTGGCCGAATTACCTGCCGGCTAGGGGCGAGACCGCTAAACTTAGGTCACATCAGATCGTAGGTCATGACGAGACCCTACGATTAAAGGCGAATACGCGTTAGCGCGGGTACATGATTGGAGCGCACGGCAGGTACAGCGTCAACGCCCATGCCGCTAACCTACTCCGGCTTCGATCTATCATCCTCGCACAGTGTCAGCCTGTCAAATACCCACTACATTACCACACTCGACGTGGGATCAGTGGAGGCGGCCGTACTGGTAGCCCATGACGAATCTCGCAAGACGACGCTGGATGGACTACACGTGTCATGCGTCGGTGTTACACGAGAGCTTCATTGGCTAGCCGGCGGGTCCCATAGCCAGATGGGACCTTGCAGCCGGCGGGCCCCTTCAGCGATAAGACAAGACCACCATGGACCCCATGGCCAGCTGGCGAGGCTGCCAGCCGGGTCCCACCTTTTTACTTTTATCCTTATTGTAGGTCAGTGGGTTCGTCTATAAAACCCCCCGACCCCCCTCCATGCAGAGCGTCGGCTAACTGCACAAACACACAACCATACATGAGAGGTAGTCGCGAGCTGGCAGCTCCTTCTTCCTCCTCCATCGAACAGCTCAAGGAGCACACTACAACCACTCTGGTGCATTATACATTCCGGCAGGACCAGGGGTTTTATCTCTACGGAGAACGCCGAACCTAGGTACATCGTGCGTCCCTCGCTTGTACCAACCCCGTTCCCAAAGCCTGTTGGTGTCCTCTCGGTCTCCACCTCATATATTAGCCTACCCATGGCTTATGTCGTGAGTAAACACCGACATTTGGCCCCCACCATGGGGCCGTCCGCGGCATCGGCCGGAGTTACGCTCTGGGCGGGGCCCTTCGCCAACACCGCCGGATGCTTCGCGTCCGAATCGATCAGCATGCCCGTGGAGCCTGCCCTCAAGGAGATTTCCGCAATGCTGGTTGATGTCCCAGTCCATCTTATGGACTCTGATGAGGAGTCTAACAACGAGTCGCTCCCCAGCGTCGTCATCGATGCTGTTGCGAACCTTGGCGTCCTCTTCAGCGACTTGCGCCTCGACGATGAGCCTCGCTACCTCAGCGAGGGCATCGACATCGACGCGCTTTGAGCCAGCTTCAGCTGGCTTTCCCTCGAGGAGGCGCCTGCGCATGACGAGTACCCTAGCGAGGTGCTCGTCTTTGATGGTCCACCATCATCTGCAGGGTATCTTGCCCCGCATCACATCGTTGTCGTCTCCAACCTCATGGAGGTGATGGTCATTGGCGGCGGCACTAGGAAGCCTCACGTTAGCAGAGGCGGCTGACCCCGCTGCGAGTGCTTCCGACACGCTTCATGTTGTCGTTGCCTGCTTGAAGACGCCTATCACCACTTCTGTAAACCCCACCGACGCTCGGGCCTCGATCAAGGAGGCCCACATGCAGATCCTGGAGGAGGGCATTGTCATTGCCGCTGCCAAGCGCCGGATGGAGGCCAAGCAGCGCAAGTATAACTCCGCTTATGGCCTCACTCCGGCTGCTGATGGTCCTAGCCGACTCATCGTGGTCCGCGGCCGCGGCCGGGTCATTGCCGATATCTTAGGTGGCAAGCAGCCCATCTACAATACCCCAGTGGCCAACTTGCGGGCTGCTCGGGCGGCTATGGAAGAAATGCCAAGTTTGGAGGGCGAGGAGCGCGTCCTTCAGGAGAAGCGGGTCAAAGATCTCCTTGACACCGCTCATGAGCAAAAATCTCTTCTTGACCCTGGTAATGCACAGTTGGTGTCTCCGGGAGTCGACCCCGGAGCACACCGCAACCCCAACGGTCGTCATCATGCCGAGGGTTCCTCCTCACATCGCACTTTTGGACGGAAGGGCAAGGGTAGTCAAGACACGCGTTCTCTACGCCAGAGCGAGCCAACTTCAGGCCGACATCGTAGAGATGCTGGCGACGAGGGGGATTCGGTGCGGGAGGTACCTCCTCCGAGGCGCCGGGAGGGGTCCAACGCCACAAGTTCCCAGGATACCCTTCCGATCTCAGCCCGTATCGGCCCTCGCGTCCCTCACAGCGACAACGACAATCGTAGACGCCTCAATATTCTCGCGCAGTTGGCCCTCCTTGAGGAGGATGGTCCCATTGGTCCGGCGTGCTTCGGCCCTCGGATCAGAGGGTAGCCGTTCCCCAGAGGTTTCACTCTTCCTCGGGACACCCCCAAATACAACGGCATAGCCAAGCGAGAAGACTGGCTCATCGACTACACCACCACAGTCGGCATCGCCCGGGGCAACAAGCGCGTAGCAGTCCGCTACGTGCCAATCATGCTGGCCGGCTCGGCCATGACGTGGCTCAATAGCCTACCAGCCGGCAGCGTCAACTCTTGGGTTGACTTCGAGGAGGCGTTCGTCCGCCACTTCACTGGCACCAACAAGCGCCCTGGTCGGCCTCGCGAGCTGGCCATGTGCGTCCGGAGGCCTGACGAACCCCTTCGCGACTACGTCACGCATTGGACGGAGCTACGCAACTCATGTGAAGGAGTGCATGAGGTACAAGCCATTCAATATTTCCTTGACGGCTGTCGAGACGGCACTCTACTCAAGCACAAGCTCATGTTCTCCGAGCCCACCTCTCTGGCGGTGCTCATGACCAAGGCGGACAAGTACGCCACGGCCGACTCCGCTATGCGGGTCAAGGTCACCGCCTCGGACAAAATTGTACCCACACAGTCTACACCCAAGCTGCCTGGCGACAACCGAGGCGGTCAGAACAACAAGCGCAAGGCGGATCAACTTGATTCATGCTCTACAAGCAAGCAGGTGGATAACATGGAGGAAGAGGCGCCAGCTACTCAAGCCGGCTCTCAGCGGCAACGGACCGGCAAGAACAACTGGCAGCCCAAGCTCACATTCAAGCAAATGCTCGACGCGCCATGCAAGATGCATACTGGGGCAAAGTCGGCCACTCATACCCTCCGGCAGTGCAACTTTGCACAACGACTGTCGCGAGGAGAGGGTATGCCTGCTCCCCCGGCGGCAGCTGCTGCACCTCATGCTCCGGCTCCTGGGCGGGCTTTGGCTCCACTACCGCCGCCTCACAATGAAGGCCATCTCCACGACGAGTACCCCTATCAAAACGGAGCTTATATCGTCTTCACAAGTGAGGGAGATGACAAGCATAGCCAGCGACAACGCCTGCGTGAGGTGAATGCCGCGGTCCCCCCGATTCCCCAATTCATGCATTGGTCTGAAAAGCCCATTATGTAGAGCCAAGCTAACCATCCTGCGGTGATGCCGAAGCCTAGCTCATACGCACTCGTCCTCAACACCACCTTTGCCTCCAAGAGGCTCACTTGCCGGTTCTCCTGAGTGTTGGTTGACGGCGGCAGCAGCATAAACATCCTCTACTGCGACACCTTGCTCAAGCTTGGGCTAAAGGAGAAGAACCTCCAGCCGACCAGCACTGTCTTCCATGACATCGTGCCGGGACAGTCCTGCTCGCCGATCGGCAAAATCCAGCTGGATGTCCTCTTCGGCGACAAGGCGCATTTCCGCCAAGAACCAATTTGGTTCGAGGTGGTGAATCTCAACAGTCCATACCACGCGTTGCTGGGTAGGCCGGCTCTGGCCAACTTCATGGCAATCCCCCACTACGCCTACCTCAAGATGAAGATGCCGGGCCCAAAGGGCATCATCACCATTGCTCACGACTACAAGAAGTCCCTCAAGTGCGCGCAAGACAGCAGCCGTCTGGCTGACACCTTGGCGATTGCTGAGGAGAAGAGGCGGATCGACCGGCTCGTGGATCAGGCTACCGAGCAGCTGGCGATCCCTAATCCACCATCCCAGCCGGCTAGTGAAGGCCCATTCAAGGCAGCCAAGGAGATCAAGTAGGTGCCACTCGACCCTGCGGACCCCAAGCAGTGCGTCACCATCGGTGCTAATCTCAGCACCAAATAGAAAGGCGAGCTTGTCGAGTTCCTCCGTGAGAATCAGGAGATCTTTGCATGGTTGATGTCTACTATGCAACCTTCTTCTTGTAGACATTGTTGGGCCTCCAAGTGCAGAGGTTTGTAGGACAGTAGGAATTTTCCCTCAAGTGGGTGACCTAAGGTTTATCAATCCGCGGGAGGCGTAGGATGAAGATGGTCTCTCTCAAGCAACCCTGCAACCAAATAGCAAAGAGTCTCTTGTGTCCCCAACACACTCAATACAATGGTAAGTTGCATAGGTGCACTAGTTCGACGAAGAGATGGTGATACAAGTGCAATATGGATGGTAGATATAGGTTTTTGTAATCTGAAATAACAAAAACAGCAAGGTAACTAGTAACAAAAGTGAGCACGAACGGTATTGCAATGCATGGAAACAAGGCCTAGGCTTCATACTTTCACTAGTGAAGTTCTCTCAACAATAATAACATAATTGGATCATATAACTAGCCGTCAACATGCAACAAAGAGTCACTCCAAAGTCACTAATAGCAGGGAACAAACGAAGAGATTATTGTCGGGTACGAAACCACCACAAAGTTATTCTTTCTGATCGATCTATTGAAGAGTCCGTAGTAAAATAATACGAAGCTATTCTTTCCGTTCGATCCATCATAGAGTTCGTACTAGAATAATACCTTAAGATACATATCAACCAAGACCCTAATGTCACCTAGATACTCCATTGACACCTCAAGTATCCCTGGGCATGATTATACGATATGCATCACACAATCTCAGAATCATCTATTCAACCAACACATAGAACTTCAAAGAGTGCCCGAAAGTTTCTACCAGAGAGTCAAAACATGTGCCAACCCCTGTGCATAGATTCCTAATGTCAAGAACCCGCAAGTTGATCACCAAAACATACATCGAGTACTCACATGAATCCACGTGTGCCAACCCATATGCATAGGTTCCCAATTGTCACAAACCCGCAAGTTGATCATAGTAGATAGACACGTGGAATACATACATCAAGTGTTCTCAAAGACTCAATCCGAGAAGATAAATCCAAAGGGGAAACTCAATTCATTACAAGAGGGAGAGGGGGAAGTACATCATAAGATCCAACTATCGTAGCAAAGCCCATGGTACATCGAGATCAAGACATCTCAAGAACACAAGAGAGAGAGAGAGAGATCAAACACATACCTATTGGTACATACCCTCAACCCTGAGGGAGAACTACTCCCTCCTCGTCATGGAGATCGCCGGGATGATGAAGATGGCCACCGGAGATCGATTCCCCCTCCGGCAGGGTGCTGGAACGAGCTCCGGATTGGTTTTTGGTGGCTACAGAGGCTTGCGGCGGCGGAACTCCCGGTCTAGGTTTCTTTTAGGGGGTTTCTAAATTTATAGGAATTTATGGCGGTGGAATTAGGTCGGTTGGGCCCACGAGGAGGTCACAAGCCTACCCTGCGCCACCTAGGGGGGTGGTGGCGGCGTCAGGGCTTGTGACTCCCTCGTGGCTCTTCTGGCCTTCTTCCAAAGCTTCGGGGGTCTCTTTTGGTCCAAAACAAATCATCGTAAAGTTTCATTCCATTTGGTCTCCATCTGAAAATGGGCCAAAAACACGGAAAAAACAGAAACTGGCACTTGGCACTGAGTTAATAGGTTAGTCCCAAAGAGATATAAAATAGCATGTTCATGCATATAAAACATCCAAAGTTGACAAGATAATAGCAGGGAACCATCAAAAATTATAGATACGTTGGAGACGTATCAAGCATCCCCAAGCTTATCTCCTACTTGTCCTCGAGTAGGGAAGTGATAAAGAATGAATTTTTTTGATGTTGCATGCTACCTAGCATATTTGTCCTTTGTAACTCCTCTTCTATGACATGAATGTTCAGATCTGTTAGATTCAAAACAATAGTTTTCTATTGATGTGGAGACAATAATACTTCAAGCAAACTAGCAAGGTAATCATGAACTTTCAAAATAACAAGGCCAAATGAAAGTTATTCCTACAAAATCATATAGTCTGGCTATGCTCTATCATCCTTGCACAACAAATTTAAATCATGCACAACCCCGGTATTGGCCAAGTAATTGTTTTCACACCTTTACTTTCTCAAACTTTTTCGACTCTCATGCAAAACATGAGCGTGAGCCATGGTTTTAGCACTATAAGTGGTGTGGAGTGTGGTGGAGGTTGCAAGGCAAACAAGGAGAAGATGGTCACATTGACTAGGCATATCAATGAGCTATGGAGATGCTCATCAATAGATATCAACGTGAATGAGTAGGGATTGCCATACAAATGATGCACTAGAGCTAAGAGTATGTGAAAGCTCTTAAAGAAAACTAGTGGGTGTGCATCCAACTTGCTTGCTCACGAAGACCTAAGGCAATTTTGAGGAAGCCTATCATTGGAATATACAAGCCAAGTAATATAATGAAAATTTCCAACTAGCTATATGGTGGTGACAAAACAAGAGACTCTCAATCATGAAGATCATGGTGCTTAATAAGCACAAGTGTGGAAGGATAGTAGCATTGTCCCTTCTCTCTTTTTCTCTCATATGTTTTTTTATTTTTATAGGTGGGCTCTTTGGCCTCTTTTATTTCCTCACATGGGACAATGCTCCATCAATGATGATCATCACACTTTCAACTCAAAACTTAGAGCAAAGATGACTATATGGAATGCCTTCGGTAGTGTACGTGGCAATGATCTAGCATGGCATAGACATTAATGGAAACATCATGCTAGCTATCTTATGATCCTGCAATGGCAATGTAGAAGTGGTGGAACATGTCATGGTGGTAGTTGCATGGCAATATATCTCGTAATGACTTTGAAAAAGCCATAATAGGTAGGTATGGTGGCTGTTTTGAGGGAGGCTAATGGTGGGTTTTGTGCACCGGCGAAAGTTGCACGGCACTAAGAAGATAGTGATGGTGGAAGATGAAAGTGCATCTAAACCATGGACTCAACATTAGTCATGAAGAACTAACATACTTGTTGCAAAAGTTTTATTAGTAATCGAAACAAAGCATTCAACACATACTCCTAGGGGAAGGGTTGGTAGGTATAAACCATCGCGCGATCCCGACCGCCACGCAAAGGATGACAATCAAAAGACTAATCGTGCTCAGACTTCATCACATAGCGGTTCACCATACGTGCATGCTACGGGAATCACTAACTTCAACACAAGTATTTCTAGATCCACAACACCTTACTAGCATGACTTCAATATTACCAAAACCACAACTCAAAACTCATTGAGATGAATCAAACTTCTCTAACTATTCAATGTACATGAAGGTGGAAGTTTTCGTATCCCTTTGGATAACAACCCCTTTTGATACTACTTTTAAAGCATATATCAACTACCAAGCCACGCACCGTTGTGCTCTAAAAGATATAAGTGAAGCACGTGTGAGCTGAATTGTCTACCAAAGGATATAAGTGAAGCTCGACAAAATCACGGTGAGTGCATGTATCTCTCTCTAGGTGTGCAGCAAGGATGATTGTGACACAAAAAAAAGACTCCTGCGATACCAGACACTCCAAGCAAAACACATAACATGTGGTGAATAAAAATATAGCCCCAAGTAACGTTACCGATGGATCGGAGACGAAAGAGGGGATGCCTTCCCGGGGCATCCCCAAGCTTAGGCTTTTACGGCATCCTTGAATCTCTTGGGGTACCTTGGGCATTCCCAAGCTTGATCTCTTGCCACTCTTTATCTCTTTGTCCATAAGGAATTCTCCCAAAACTTGAAAACTTCACAACACGAAACTTAAACAGAAACTCGTGATAACATTAGTATGAGAAAGCAAACCACCACTACCTTAGGTACAGTAACAAATTTAAATTCTACTTATGCTGATGTTGGGTTACTATATTTTCAATCTTCCATGGCTAATACCCTCCGATACTATCCATAGTTTTATCAAAATAAGCAACCAACTCAACAAAAACAGAATCTGTTAACAGCATACCAGTCTGTAGCAATCTGTATACTTCGTATACTTCTGTGACTTCAAAAATTCTGAAACATTACGAAAGACTAAAGAAATTGCACAGAAATCAGAAGCAAAAAGAATCAACTCAAAAGCTCTTACAGAATAAAAATGAAAATTCTTTTCGTGAGCAGAAAGTTTGTGTCTTTTTCCAGCATGATCAAACAATCATCACCAAGACTAATCATAACGGTTTTGCTTGGCACAAACACAAAAAGAAACACAGAATACACAATCATAACAGAATTATGATGGTGTGGAGAGAACAAAGCAGGAAGCAAAAATCAAAGAAAAATTTATTCATTGGGTTGCCTCCCAACAAGCGCTACCGTTTAACGCCCTTAGCTAGGCATTGATTTCAATGATGCTCACATAAAAGGTAAGGATTGAAACACAATGAGAGCATCATGGAGCAAATGGCTAGCACATTCGAGTCTAACCCACTTCCTATGCATAGGGATTTTGTGATCAAGCAATTTATTGGAGCAAGATTCAACTAGCATAGGAAGGCAAAACAAGCATAGCTTCAAAAATTTCAACATATGGAGAGGAAGCTTGATACTATTGCAATAAGTAGAAGCATATGATCCTCTCTCATAGTAATTTTCAGTAGCATTATGAATGAATTCAAGAATATAACCAGCACCTAAATCATTCTTTTCATGATCTACAAGCATAGAAATTTTACTACTCTCCACATAAGGAAATCTATTCTCAAGAATAGTAGTGGGAGTATCGAAAAAGACTTGAACACTACAAATTGTGTCCACAATGAAAAAGCAAGGTTTAGCAAAGGGGTTTTCGAAAGTATGACACGTTTTATCATCCCTTTTCTTCAAAGCATAAGTATCCTCACAATAATCATCATAGATAGGGGCATGCTTTCATCAAAATGATTTTTATCATTCAAAGTGGAAGAACTAAAAAGATCATCTTCATCAAATATAGCATCCCCAAGCTTGTGGCTTTGCATATCATTAGCATCATGGGTATTAAAAGAATTCATGCTAAGAACATTGCAATCATGCTCATCATTCACATATTCTATGCCAAGCATTCTATGTAATTCTTCTTTCAGCACTTGAGCACAATTTTCCTTCTCATCATGCTCACCGAAGACATTGAAAAGATGGAGCATATGAGGCATCCTCAATTCCATTTTTTTGTAGTTTTCTAGAGAAAGAATAAGAAACAAAAAGATTCGATTGCAAGATCTAAAGATATACCTTCAAGCTCTAACCTCCCCGACAACAGCGCCAGAAAAGAGCTTGATGTCTACTACGCAACTTTCTTCTTGTAGACGTTGTTGGGCCTCCAAGTGCAGAGGTTTGTAGGATAGTAGCAATTTTCCCTCAAGTGGGTGACCTAAGTTTTATCAATCCGCAGGAGGCGTAGGATGAAGATGGTCTCTCTCAAGCAACCCTGCAACCAAATAGCAAAGAGTCTCTTGTGTCCCCAACACACCCAATACAATGGTAAGTTGTATAGGTGCACTAGTTCGGCGAAGAGATGGTGATACAAGTGCAACATGGATGGTAGATATAGGTTTTTGTAATCTGAAATTACAAAAACAGCAAGGTAACTAGAAACAAAAGTGAGCACGAACGATATTGCAATGCGTGGAAACAAGGCCGAGGGTTCATACTTTCACTAATGAAGTTCTCTCAACAATAATAACATAATTCGATCATATAACTAGCCATAAACATGCAACAAAGAGTCACTCCAAAGTCACTAATAGCGGGGAACAAACGAAGAGATTATTGTCGGGTACGAAACCACCACAAAGTTATTCTTTCTGATCGATCTACTGAAGACTCCGTAGTAAAATAACAAGAAGCTATTCTTTCCGTTCGATCAATCATAGAGTTCGTACTAGAATAAAACCTTAAGATACATATCAACCAAGACCCTAATGTCACCTAGATACTCCATTGTCACCTCAAGTATCAGTGGGCATGATTATACGATATGCATCACACAATCTCAGAATCATATATTCAACCAACACAAAGAACTTCAAAGAGTGCCCGAAAGTTTCTACCAGAGAGTCAAAACGTGTGCCAACCCCTGTGCATAGGTTCCTAATGTCACGAACCCGCAAGTTGATCACCAAAACATACATCGAGTACTCACATGAATCCACGTGTGCCAACCCATATGCATAGGTTCCCAATTGTTACAAACCCGCAAGTTGATCAGAGCAGATAGACACATGCAAGACATACATCAAGTGTTCTCAAAGACTCAATCCAATAAGATAACTCCAAAGGGGAAACTCAATTCATTACAAGAGGGAGAGGGGAAAGTACATCATAAGATCCAACTATAGTAGCAAAGCCCATGGTACATCGAGATCAAGACATCTCAAGAACACGAGAGAGAGAGAGATCAAACACATAGCTACTAGTACATACCCTCAACCCCAAGGGAGAACTACTCCCTCCTAGTCATGGAGATCGTCGGGATGATGAAGATGGCCACCGGAGATGGATTCCCCCTCCGGCAGGGTGCTAGAACGGGCTCCAGATTGGTTTTTGGTGGCTACAGAGGCTTGCGGCGTCGGAACTCCCGGTCTAGGTTTATTTTTGGGGGTTTCTGAATTTATAGGAATTTATGGCGGCGGAATTACGTCGGTTGGGCCCACGAGGAGGTCACAAGCCTGCCCTGCACCACCTAGGGGGGTGGTGGCGGCGTCAGGTCTTGTGACTCCCTCGTGGCTCTTCTGGCCTTCCTCCAAAGCTTCGAGGGTCTATTTTGGTCCGAAAAAATCATCGCAAAGTTTCATTCCATTTGGACTCCGTCTGAAAATGGGACAAAAACACGGAAAAACAGAAACTCGCACTTGGCACTGAGTTAATAGGTTAGTCCCAAAAAGATATAAAATAGCATGTTCATGCATATAAAACATCCAAGGTTGACAAGATAATAGCATGGAACCATACAAAATTATAGATATGTTGGAGACGTATCAAGCATCCCCAAGCTTATCTCCTGCTCGTCCTCGAGTAGGGAAGTGATAAAGAATGAATTTTTGATGTTGCATGCTACCTAGCATATTTGTCCTTTGTAACTCCTCTTATGTGACATTTATGTTCAGATCCTTTAGATTCAAAACAATAGTTTGCTATTGATGTGGAGACAATAATACTTCAAGCAAACTAGCAAGGTAATCATGAACTTTCAAAATAACAAGGCCAAAATAAAGTTATCCCTACAAAATCATATAGTCTGGCTATGCTCTATCATCCTTGCACAACAAATTTAAATCATGCACAACCCCGGTATTGGCCAAGTAATTGTTTTCACACCTTTACTTTCTCAAACTTTTTCGACTCCCACGCAATACATGAGCGCGAGCCATGGTTTTAGCACTATAAGTGGTGTGGAGTGTGGTGGAGGTTGCAAGGAAAACAAGGAGAAGATGGTCACATTGACTAGGCATATAAATGAGCTATGGAGATGCTCATCAATAGATATCAACGTGAATGAGTAGGGATTGCCATACGAATGATGCACTAGAGCTAAGAGTATGTGAAAGCTCTTAAAGAAAACTAGTGGGTGTGCATCCAACTTGCTTGCTCACGAAGACCTAAGGCAATTTTGAGGAAGCCTATCATTGGAATATACAAGCCAAGTTATATAATGAAAATTTCCCACTAGCTATATGGTGGTGACAAAACGAGAGACTCTCAATCATGAAGATCATGGTGCTTAATAAGCACAAGTGTGGAAGGATAGTAGCATTGTCCCTTCTCTCTTTTTCTCTCATATTTTTTTATTGGTGGGCTCTTTGGCCTCTTTTTTTTTTGTGGGCATCTTTGGCCTCTTTTATTTCCTCACATGGGACAATGCTCCATCAATGATGATCATCACACTTTCAACTCAAAACTTAGAGCAACGATGACTCTATATGGAATGCCTTCGTTACAGTACCGTGGCAATGATCTAGCATGGCATAGACATTAATGAAAACATCATGCTAGCTATCTTATGATCAAGCAATGGCAATGTAGAAGTGGTGGAACATGTCATGGTGGTAGTTGCATGGCAATATATCTCGGAATGACTTTGAAAAAGCCATAATAGGTAGGTATGGTGGCTGTTTTGAGGGAGGCTAATGGTGGGTTTTGTGCACCGGCGAAAGTTGCACGGCACAAAGAAGATAGTGATGGTGGAAGATGAAAGTGCATCTAAACCATGGACTCAACATTAGTCATGAAGAACTCATATACTTGTTGCAAAAGTTTTGTTAGTAATCGAAACAAAGAATTCAATGCATACTCCTATGGGAAGGGTTCGTAGGTATAAACCATCGCGCGATCCCGACCTCCACGCAAAGGATGATAATCAAAAGACTAATCATGCTCAGACTTCATCACATAGCGGTTCACCATACGTGCATGCTACGGGAATCACTAACTTCAACACAAGTATTTCTAGATCCACAACACCTTACTAGCATGACTTCAATATTACCAAAATCACAACTCAAAACTAATTGAGATGAATCAAACTTCTCTAACTATTCAATGTACATGAAGGTGGAAGTTTTCGTATCCCTTTGGATAACTACCCCTTTTGAGACTACTTTAAAAGCATAGATCAACTACCAAGCCATGCACGCTGTGCTCTAAAAGATATAAGTGAAGCACATGTGAGCTGAATTGCCTACCAAAGGATATAAGTGAAGCTCGACAAAATCACGGTGAGTGCATGTCTCTCTCTCTATGCGTGCAGCAAGGATGATTGTGACACAAAAAAAAGACTCCTATGATACAAGACACTCCAAGCAAAAAACATAACATGTGGTGAATAAAAATATAGCCCCAAGTAACGTTACCGATGGATTGAAGACGAAAGAGGGGATGCCTTCCCGGGGCATCCCCAAGCTTAGGCTTTTACGACATCCTTGAATCTCTTGGGGTGCCTTGGGAATCCCCAAGCTTGAGCTCTTGCCACTGTTTATCTCTTTGTCCATAAGAACTTCACCCAACACTTGAAAACTTCACAACACAAAACTTAAACAAAAACTCGTGATAACATTAGTATGAGAAAGCAAACCACCACTTCCATAGGTACTGTAGCAAACTTAAATTCTACTTATGCTGATATTGGGTTACTGTATTTTAAATCTTCCATGGATAATACCCTCCGATACTATCCATAGTTTCATCAAAATAAGCAACCAATTCAACAAAAACAGAATCTGTTAACAGCATACCTGTCTGTAGCAATCTGTATACTTCGTATACTTCTGTTACTTCAAAAAATCTGAAACATTACGGAAGTCTCTAGCAATTGCATAGAGACCAGAAGCAAAAAGAATCAACACAAAAGCTCTTACAGAATAAAAATGAAAATTCTTTTCGTGAGCAGAAATTTCTGTCTTTTTATAGTTTTCCAGAGAAACAACAAGAAACAGAAAGATTCGATTGCAAGATCTAAAGATATACCTTCAAGCGCTAACCTCGCCGACAACGGCGCCAGAAAAGAGCATGATGTCTACTACGCAACTTTCTTCTTGTAGACGTTGTTGGACCTCCAAGTGGAGAGGTTTGCAGGACAGTAGCAATTTTCCATCAAGTGGGTGACCTAAGGTTTATCAATTCGCAGGAGGCGTAGGGTGAAGATGGTCTCTCTCAAGCAACCCTGCAACCAAATAGCAAAGAGTCTCTTGTGTACCCAACACACCCAATACAATGGTAAGTTGTATAGGTGCACTAGTTCAGCGAAGAGATGGTGATACAAGTGCAATATGGATGGTAGATATAGGTTTTTGTAATCTGAAATTACAAAAACAGCAAGGTAACTAGTAACAAAAGTGAGCACGAACGGTATTGAAATGCGTGGAAACAAGGCCTAGGCTTCATACTTTCACTAGTGAAGTTCTCTCAACAATAATAACATAATTGGATCATATAACTAGCCCTCAACATGCAACAAAGAGTCACTCCAAAGTCACTAATAGCGGGGAACAGACAAAGAGATTATTGTCGGGTACGAAACCACCACAAAGTTATTCTTTCTGATCGATCTATTCAAGAGTCTGTAGTAAAATAACACGAAGCTATTCTTTCCGTTCGATCCATCATAGAGTTCGTACTAGAATAAAACCTTAAGATACATATCAACCAAGACCCTAATGTCACCTAGACACTCCATTGTCACCTCAAGTATCCGTGGGCATGATTATACGATATGCATCATACAATCTCAGAATCATCTATTCAACCAACACATAGAACTTCAAAGAGTGCCCCAAAGTTTCTACGGGAGAGTCAAAACGTGTGCTAACCCCTGTGCATAGGTTCCTAATGTCACAAACCAGCAAGTTGATCACCAAAACATACATCGAGTACTCGCATGAATCCACGTGTGCCAACGCATATGCATAGGTTCCCAATTGTCAAAAACCCGCAAGTTGATCATAGCAGATAGACACGTGGAAGACATACATCAAGTGTTCTCAAACTCAATCCGATAAGATAACTCCAAAGGGGAAACTCAATTCATTAGAAGAGGGAGAGGGGGAAGTACATCATAAGATCCAACTATAGTAGCAAAGCCCATGGTACATCGAGATCAAGACATCTCAAGAACACGAGAGAGAGAGAGATCAAACACATAGCTACTGGTACATACCCTCCGCCCTAAGGGAGAACTACTCCCTCCTCGTCATGGAGATCGTCGGGATGATGAAGATGCCCACCGGAGATGGATTCCCCCTCCGGCAGGGTGCTGGAACGGGCTCCAGATTGGTTTTTGGTGGCTACATAGGCTTTCGGCGGCGGAACTTCCGATCTAGGTTTCTTTTTGGGGGTTTCTGAATTTATAGGAATTTATGGCGGTGGAATTACGTCGGTAGGGCCCATGAGGAGGTCACAAACCTGCCCTACACCACCTTGGGGGGTTGGTGGCGGTGTCAGGGCTTGTGACTCCCTCGTGGCTCTTCTGGCCTTCTTCCAAAGCTTGGGGGTCTCTTTTGGTCCAAAAAAATCATCGTAAAGTTTCATTCCATTTGGACTCCGTCTGAAAATGGGCTAAAAACACGGGAAAAACGAAAACTGGCACTTGGCACTGAGTTAATAGGTTAGTCCCAAAAAAGATATAAAATAGCATATTCATGCATATAAAACATCCAAAGTTGACAAGATAATAGCATGGAACCATCAAAAATTATACATATGTTGGAGACATATCAATGGTCTCCAAAAGACATGCCAGGAGTTCCGAGGAAGTACGTCGAGCACAAGATTCATGTACGACCGGATGCCAAGCCGTTGAAACAACCCTTGCGCCGCTTCGCCGAGGGGAAGCGGCGCAAAATTGGAGAAGAAATCGCCCGGCAGCTCGCAGCCGGCTTCATAATGAAGGTTTTTCACCCAGATTGGGTGTCCAATCCAATCCTGGTGCTGAAGAAGAACAACACATGGCGAATGTGTACCGACTACACGAGCGTAAATAAGGCGTGCCTGAAAGACCGTTTCGCCATGCCCAGGATAGATCAAGTGATCGACTCCACAGCCGGCTGCGAATTGCGGTCCTTTCTGGACGCTTACTCCGGCTACCATCAAATCAAGCTGGATTCGGCTGATTGACTGAAGACCTCCTTCATCACGCTCTTCGGGGCCTACTTTTACACCACCATGACGTTCAGTCTGAAGAACGTTGGTGCCACGTTTCAACGCTGCATGCAGCAAGGCCTCCTGCCGCGGATCGGCAGGAACATCCACGTCTATGTGGATGACATCGTCGTCAAGACCAAGCAACACTTCAGTCTCCTTGAAGACTTGCGAGAGACGTTTGCCAATCTGCGCGAATACAAGATCCGGCTCAACCCGGAGAAGTACGTCTTTGGGGTTCCAGGCGGCAAGATCCTGGGTTTCTTCGTGTCCTCTTGTGGCATTGAAGCAAACCCTTAGAAGATCAGAACCTTTGAGCGGATGGTGAAGCCAGCTCGAATCCTCGACGTCCAGAAGTTCGCCGACTGCTTGGCGTCCCTTAGCCGGTTCGTAAGCCGGTTGGGCGAGAAGGCTCTTCCACTCTATCAACTGATGAAGAAGACGACCAAGTTCGAGTGGAACGACCAGGTGGACGAAGCCTTCCGCGACCTCAAGCGCGTCATCTCGAGGCTACCAATCTTGGCGGCGCCGGCTGAAAGGGAACCCATCCTCATCTACATCGCGGCGACGACTCGCGTGGTTAGTGTGGTTCTGATAGTGGAGCAAAAGGAGGAGGGCAAGGTACTGTTAGTGCAACGCCCTATCTACTACCTCAACGAGGTCTTGTCCGCCTATATCAAAAGATGTGTTATGGTGTTTACCATGCCGCAAAAAACTTGAAGCAATACTTCCAAGAGCATGACATCACTGTTGTGAGCACTGCTCTGCTTTCAGAAATCATGGGCAACCGTGATGCGACAGGGTGGATTGCCAAGTGGTCCATCTCCATGGCTGACCATGACATCCGCTACGAGCTGCGCAACGCCATCAAGTCCCAGGTGGTGGCCGACTTCCTCGTTGATTGGGCTGAAACCCAATTTACGCCGCCGCCTCGAGACTCCACTCATTGGCGGATGCACTTCGACGGCTCGATGATGCGAACTGGTCTGGGACCCGCATCGTCTTGACGTCTCCGAAAGGAGACCAACTCAACTATGCTCTCCAGATACACTTCGCCGCCTCCAACAACATCGCCGAGTACGAAGCGCTCACTCACGGCCTCCGGCTTGCCAAAGAGATTGGCATCCGGCGGATTCTTTGCTTTGGCGACTCGGACCTAGTGGTGCAACAAGTCTCTGGAAAATGGGACGCCAGGGACGCCAAGATGGAAAGCTAATGCTTCCCCATTCAGCAGCTCAGTGGTCCTTTCTAGGGTTGTGAGTTCCATCATGTCCCCAGGGCAGACAACGAGGCGGCCGACACCTTGGCTAAAATCGGCTCCACAAGGCAGGCAATCCCAGCCGGTGTCTCCCTCGAGCAATTGCACAAGCCATCCATCAAGCTGTCTCCGGAGTCGGCGTCAATCTTTGTGCCGACAGATCTTTCAGTACCAACGACGTCGGGTACGCCAGTTCCGCCGGCTACACCTACTGTGCCGGCTACACTGGCCCTGCCGACTCCAACTGATGCGCCGGCTACAACAACAACTTCGGTCACACCAAGCCTCGAATCATGTCGGCTCGACACCTAGTGGGTGGCCATCATGGAGGTAGACAGCATGCCGGCTGCCACAACGGCATCAGAGACAGAAGGTCTCGAGCCTGCGACTACATCAACAAACATGGGGGCCGCAGAAGGTCCTGATACTCAAGTCGAGAAGGTTGTGGACTTGGTCAACAAGTGTGAAGGCTGCCAACGCTTCAGTACGCAGAGCCACATGCCGGCTTCGGCCCTCAAAACCATCCCCTTGTCATGGCCGTTTGGCGTCTCGGGGTTGGATATGGTGGGTCCATTCAAGACCGCTTGAGGCGGCATGACGCATCTCTTGGTGGTTGTTGACAAATTTACCAAGTGGGTTGAGGCCAGGCCCATCAAGAAACTTGATGACCCCACGGCCGTCAGGTTCATAAAGGACATCGCTATCCGCTACGGTGTCCCCCACAGCATCATCACCGACAACGGCACCAATTTCGCCAAGGGTACTTTGGCACTCTACTGCTCCAAGGAAGGCATTCGGCTGGGCTTGGCATAGGTAGCGCACCCACAGTCCAACGGCCAGGTGGAAAGGGGAAACGGCCTGATCCTGGCCGACATCAAGCCAAGGCTGGTGGCGCCACTTGTCAGGTCAACCGGCTACTGGATTGAAGAGCTGCCGGCTTTGCTGTAGAGCCTCTGCACCACGCCGAACTGGTTAACCGGCTTCACACCATTCTTTCTGGTATACGGGTCCAAGGCAATCATCCCCACAGATGTTGAGTTCGACTCTCCTCGGGTCACCCTATACACAGAGTCGGAAGCAAAGGAGGCAAGAGAAGACGGCGTCGATCTGCTCGAAGAGGCACGGGATCTGGCCTTGAGATGGACGGCTATATATCAACAGAAGTTGAGATACTACCACAACAAGAAGAACAAGCCCCTCTCTTTTCAGAGTGGGAGACTTGGTGCTCAGAAGAATCCAGCGGTCTACTGACCAGCACAAGCTCTCTTCCCCATGGGAGGGACCTTTCATCATCAGCAGGGCATTGCATAACAATGCATACTATATGATAGATGCCCAGAATCCAAGGAAGCGCAAGAGAGACGACTCCAGCCAGGAAACGGAGCATCCATGGAACGCGGCATTGCTTTGCCCGTTCAATTGCTAGAGTGCAAGAGAAAGAAAAAGGAAAAATCATGTACGTATGTATCTTCCTCCCTTTTAGGGATTTTCAATGAATGTAAAGGGTGTTTCAAGCTGGTGCTTGAGACACACCTCTTTCAGATTCATGGCAAGAGTTTTTCACTCGTTTGTGAGTTCCATGGTCCAGCTCTACAGGCTCGGGGGCTCGCTAGCCGGCCCGAACTATTTCCTTAGTTGTACGTGAGCGTATAATGTACACCAGGTCGAACCCTTGCCGTCTCGCACAAGCTACAGTCCGGCTCCCGGCTGTCCGGCTAACGAGATGGTGGCACGGAAGGCAGGCCGCATGAAAAGCTCAACTACAAAGAAGGTTGCCGACTCGGGTCGGTTTGATCGTTTTGATCTTATTTTCTAGCCGGCCTCTATTGGCTCGCTTTTGAGTCTAAGTGTCTTTATGGCTTCGAAAAGTCTAAGTCTAATGTTTTCAAAGGCAGAAGCCTCGTCCCGGTCACAGACCGGCTCCCAGCTGTCGGGCTGGTGAGGCAGATGTTAGAGAGAACAAAAGAGTTGTATGAAAAGGAGTCAAACAGGAACCAAAAGACAAAAATGCGTGTCAGCAAGCACAGTGCATTCGAATTCAATGTAGAATAAGATAGCTTACATCACATTCAAAAGCATTCAGAGGCCCACGGCCGAAGTTTATTACAGTAAAACACCCCGAGTGGGTGGAACTGTTGGACTTGACAACAAAATGCAGATAAAAAACAAAAAGGCAAGCTAAGGGGTGGTGGCTCCGTCTGTGGCCCCGACAGCAGTTCCTGAAGTGGTGGCTTTACCATCACCGGTTACGCCTGAGGTGGAGGCGCCGTCTCCGCCTCGAGCGCCCTAGGAACCATCCTTCGCGGTCGAGTCCGTGTAGGCCTCGCTGCTGGAGTTGTCGGCTTCCTCCTCGAAGGTCGCCTCGGCAGAACTGCCTTCGGCGTCGTAAGGCTGCAGATGGAACATGTCTTCAGGGACCACATTGCCATCTGCATCTCGCTCCAAGCCGAATTCGTCCCAGACGGCGAAGGAGGCATGCTACTGGCTCTCACTTGCAGCTGGTCTTCCAGGGCCACCAGCTCCTCCTCCGAGCCGGCGCGATATGCTGCAAGCTTGCCCAAGTCCAGGTTTCGGTACTAGGACTTGGCCAGGCGGAGCACCAGGTATGCACCAGCACGCGTAGCTGAGGCGCGCCAAGCTTCGAGGTGGGAGCTGCCATCCTCAAGCTAGCGGGACAGCCAGCTCTTGGATGCCGGCTCCACAGCATCGGGCCACAGCGCCCTCACCATCTCCTGTCCTGCACTCTGGAGCCGCTCCAAGGAGCGGGCCAGTACGTGCAGGCGGGCCTTGACGCCGGTGGCGATCTCCTCCACGGACCAGCCGGCTTTGGCGTCCACCTCTTCACCAGTGGCGCGACGTTCTTCGCGCATGGTTTCCACAGCCATTTACGCTGCTTCCCGTGTCCCAGGGAAGAACCCTGGGGAGTGGGGAGTATGAAGACAAATGAGGGAAGATGCCAACGAAAGAGAAAGATCAAATTAATACGAAGGAAACTTACGGTTGAAATGGATGTCAATCTCGCGGGCCTCCTCCAGGGATTCGTGCTCCCGTGTCATACTCTCTTGAGACACGTGGGTGAGCTCGCCTCGGAGGGCCTTGGCCGCCTCCGTCTCCTTCGCAAGCTGCGCCTGCACTTGGGTCAGGGCGACCTCCTTCTCCCTAAGGGCAGCGTCCTTACGCTCCATCTCTTCGAAGGGTGGCGCGCAGTTGTTCCAGCTCCACCTGGTGGGCCGCCTCGCGGTCCTTCTTCTCGGTATGGAGAAGACCCAGCTGCAGGTGGAGCTGCTTGTCCGCCTCGCGCAAGGCATTTCGCTTCGAGAAGGCAGTATCCAGCCGGGTCTGAAGATCGCCGGCTCGGCCTTCGGCCGCCTGGATCTGGGCCTACAGTGTGTTATACGCCTCCACTTGGGCATCATGAAGCTCCTACGAACAATAGAAATGAAGCAAAAAGTAAGATTCAACCCGTCTAACTCTCAGCCGGCCCGATTCTCGGGGGCTACACCCAGTGGGTGCGCTAGTGCGCCCCCACTAAAAAAGCAACTACAAGCATAGCACAATGAGATTCGGCCCTGCCAACGCTTCAGTACACAGAGCCACATGCCGGCTTCCGTCAAAGAACAAGGAAGAAAAGTAAAATCAAAGCAAAGAAAACACAAAGGTTTGAAAACTCACCCTGGTTCGATCTTCCAGGCGGTCCAGGTCGCACTTGGCCACCACGGCTGCCTGCGACACCTTGTCGCAGGTGCGAGAGAACAACGCCACCAGCGCCGGGATGCCACTGAGCTCGGTGCCTGGGGGCAGTGTCGCGCTTTCTCCTTTGGCCGTGCGCCAGGTCTTCATTGGCTGGCTCACAAAGATGGGGCCGGCTCCTGGAGTGGCCAGGCCGCGGATGACCACGACAATGGTGCCGTCTCCGGGTGGTGGGCTCGCGGCCGGCTCCCTCGACATTTCGGCTAGTGATGACCCAAAAGCGTATGGGATCGCATCACTTTCCAAGGGTAGAGTATTCAACCCAAATTTGTTGGTTCGCCAAGGGAAGCGAAAGAATATTCTCAAGTATTAGCAGCTGAGTTTATCAGATTCAACCACACCTGAAAGATTAGTGTCTGCAAGCAAAGTTTCAGTTGAAAAGTAGTATGATAGCAACGGTGCCAGAAACGATCTGTTGACGGCAGACTATTCCTAACTGTTGTATCAATGGCGCCAGTAAAAAGCACGTGGACGGGGAACTATTCTTCCCTGGCAACGGCTCCAGAAAAGTCTTGCAACAAGTAACAGAGAAGTAGCAAGGAACAGCAGTAATAGCAGCAGCAGAGTAACAAGTAACCGCAGTAGTGGCAGTAGTAGCAACAGTAGGAGCAAAGTGGCCCAATCCCTTTTGTAGTAAGGGACAAGCCTAGACAAAGTAACGTAGCAAGGACTAGTAGTAAAAGACTCGTAGGCAGTGGATCGGTGATGGATGAGTATGACGGATGTGATTCATCATGTAACAACTATAACACTGAGAGATATGTAACTAGCTCCCGTTCGTTAATCTAATGTAGGCATGTATTCCGTATGTAGTCATACGTGGTTAGGGAAAAGAACTTGCTTGACATCTATTGTCCATCCCTCCCGTGGCAGCGGGTTCCTAATGGAAACGACGAGATATTAAGGTTCTCCTTTTAATAAAGAACCAGACCAACGCATTAACATGCGGTGAATACATGAACTCCTCATACTATGGTCATATCCGGGAGTGGTTCCGGCTATTGTCACTCCGGGGTTGCCGGGTCATAACACATAGTAGGTGACTACAACTTGCAAGATAGGATCTAAAACACACATATATGGGCGACAACATAATAGGTTCAGATCTTAAATCATGGCACTCGGGCCCTAGTGACAAGCATTAAGCATAGCCAAGTAATAGCAACATCAATCTAGAACATAGTGGATACTAGAGATCAATCCCCGTCAAAAACTAACTCGATTACATGATAGATATCATCCAACTCATCACCGTCCAACAAGCCTACGATGAGATTACTCACGAACCATGAAGAGCATCATGGAATTGTCGATGGAGAAAGGTTGATGATGACGATGGCGACGATTTCCCCTCTTTGGAGACCGAAACAGACTCCAGATCTGCCCTCGAGATGAAGAACAAGATGTGGTGGCGCCTCCGTATCACAAAACGCGATGAAACCTTCTCTTTGATTTTTTCCCGGGCAAGACGGAAAATATAGAGCTGAGTTTGGGGGCGGTGGTGCCACGTGGGCCGCAGAAGCCTGCACGTCGCGGCCTAGGGGGGGTGGCCACGGCCTATGGGCTTGTGGCCCACTGGCACGCCGCCTTCGGTGGATCTTTGCGCAGGTATTTTTCTTTTATTCCAGAAAAAATCTCCGTAAACTTTCAGGACGTTCGAGAACTTTTATTTCTGCACAAAAACAACACCATTGCAATTCTGCTGAAAACAACGTTAGTCCGGGTTAGTTCCATTCAAATAATGCAAATTAGAGTCCAAAACAAGGGCAAAAGAGTTCGAAAAAGTAGATACGACAAAGACGTATCAACTCCCCCAAGCTTAAAGCCTTGCTTGTCCTCAAGCAATTCAGTTGACAAACTGAAAGAGACAAAAGAAAAACTTTGACGAACTCTGTTTGATCTTGTTCTTGCAACTATGTCTAACTCATATCCAGAGTCTCAGCAAGATCACAAGCAAACCACATAAGCAAATGACATCTAGGTCTCACGCTAAACTCATATCAATGGCATAATCAACTAGCAAGAAAATAATAATAAGTCTCAAACGTCAACACTTCAATCAAAACAACATGAAGCAGTACGAATAGATGGTATCTCGCCAGCTCTTTCTGAGACCGCAAAACATAAATGCAGAGCACCTTAAAATACCAAGGGCTGACTAAACATTGTAATTCAAGGCAATGAAGATCCAGTCACAGTCATACTCAACACAGTTAAAAGCAAAGCATAAAAATGACAGAGGTGCTCTCTAATTGGTGCTTTTGTAAGAGGAGGATGACTCAACAGGAACATAAATAAACAGGCCCTTCGCAGAGGGAAGCATTGATTTGTAGAGGTGCCAGAGCTCAAGCTTTTAAAATAGAGATAATAGTTTTGGGTGGCATGCTTTCATTGTCAACACAATGACTAAGAGTTCTCAACATCTTCCATGCTACACATGCTATAGGCGGCTCCCAAACAGAAAAGTAAAGTTTTGACCTCCCCACCATCAATTAATCACACTCCACGGCTAGCCAAATCCTCGGGTACCGTCCATACGAACATCAATCCTGGGGGAGTTTTGTTTGCAATTACCTTTTCGATTTGAGCATGGAACTGGGAATTCCAATTACCGGCCCCTTTCTCGTGAATGATAGTGAATAAACACATATCGAGGATAACACGCCTAGCATGGAAGATACCAATAGCCCCCTGTCACCACATAAGCGGTTCGGGCATGCAAAACAGATTATTTCTTGAAGATTTAGAGAGTGGCACATGCAAATTTACTTGGAACGGCAGGTAGATATCGCACATAGGTAGGTATGGTGGACTCATATGGCACAACTTTGGGTTTATGGGAGTGGATGCACAAGCAGTATTCCCGCTTAGTACAAGTGAAGGCTAGCAAAAGACTGGGAAGCGACCAACTAGAGAGTGACAACAGTCATCAAAATGCATTGAGATTAACTAATATTGAGGGCAAGCATGAGTAGGACATAAATCACCATGAACATGAACATCATAGAGGCTATGTTGATTTTGTTTCAACTACATGCGTAAACATGTGACCAGTCAAGCTACTTGAAACATTCAAAGGAGGATACCATCCTATCATACTACATCATAGTCATCTGAACATTCATGTGGGCATCCAAGACAAACCATTATAAGCTCCTAGCTAAGTAAGCATGGCATAAGAAACTACGATCTCTAAGTTGTCATTGCAAACATGTTTCCCTCACAACAAAGCTGAATCAGGCATGATGAGCAAGTCATATTTACAAAAACAAAATAGATCGAGTTCATACCAGCTTTTCCAGGCTCAGTCACTTCATCATATATCGTCATTATTGCCTTTCACTTGCACGACTGAACGATGTGAAAAATAATAACCGTGCTCGTGCATTGGACTACGCTGGAATCTGCAGGCAAACACAAAGGAGAAGACAAAGTAATATGTCTCTATGAAAGCTAAACAGGTATGCATGCAAGAGCCAGTAAACATTGTAAACAATATCTTCTACCTTGACCCAAAGAAAAAGAAAACTATCTACACGGGAAAGCTCCCAACAAAAAAAAGAAGAAAAAGAAAATATTTTTGGTTTTCCAAACTAGACAGACACATGAAAAGAAAACTAGAAAAAGAAAATAAACTAGCATGGATGATACAGTGGTAAAGTGTGAACACCGACGAACAAAGTGAAAGCATAAGCAAGAATGTAAAGTCGGTGAGAAACACGTACTCCCCCAAGCTTAGGCTTTTGGCCTAACTTGGTCTACTCCCAAGGAGGGAAATAACCAGCTCCGGGGTACTCCGGAGTGGACTGAGGATGCCACTGCTGTGAGAGCTCCTCTGGCTCCCACTGATAAACTGGCGTGTGGTACTCGACTGGTGGCTCAGGCACGGGCACCTGTGGCTGGGCTAGGCCCCAATATGCGTAGATGTCTGAGGGCATAATAATGTACCTGCCTGCATGAAGATTGAACAAAGAAGGAGCAGGAAAAGTAATAGTCTCACGAGTACCCTGACTAAATACCAGGTTATAAATCATCCTTCCACCTATATCTCTATCAAGAAATTCATGGCGAACCATGCTATCGTAATCTAGATATCTCTCGGGAAGAAGAACCTCTTCTTCCTCATCCAGTCTAATGGGTATATCAAAGTGTCTGGCAAGACGGATAGCATAGATACCTCCATAGACAACACCTTTAGAACGGTTCACATTCAACCGTTGAGCTACTATAGCGCCCAAACTATAAGTTTTATCGTTATAAAGAGCTTCGCGCAAGACCGCAAGATCTGGGGAACTAAGTGACCAAGCTTTCCCATGACCAATCAAACATTTTCCAACAAATAATGAGAAGTACCGAAGCACGGCAAAATGAATGCTAGCAGCTCTAGCACAAGACACTCGTCTCTCCTCTCCTACAGCAATTGTACCGATGAAAGTTTACAAGTCCCATGGACGAGGTTCATGAATATCCCCAACAAAAGGCAATTTGCAAACATTGCAAAAATCCTGGAGTGACATGCACTGGGGGATATCATAAAGTTTAAACTCAACCATAGGAGGATTCTTCCTCGGATAGAAGTTAAAGCTTTTTACGAAGATATTAGTGGGGAGGAGGTATTGCAGACACTTATCTTCAACGAAGGCGGTAAGGCCTGCGTTCTCCACCAAGTGATAAAAGTCCTCATAAATTCGGCGCGTAAGAAGACGTCGCTTGGCCATTCGCACGCTCGAACTTCTGCGACTCGAGGAACCAGATACTTGGGCTTCTTCTCACTCCCATCATCCTTGGGGTCATGGCTTGAAGAGCCTCTTAAGAACCTCCTCATCTTTTCCCTTTTCTATCTCTGAAAATTTCTGAAATTTTTAGTGATTCTAAGGAAAAGTGAACAAGGCTCAACGAAACTGGTAGCAACTACTCCCACAAGTGCCTAGAGGCCATATTACACATCAAAACTACTTGGGACCAGCTAAAATCAGCATGCAAAGCTCAAGAACGTGGTCACCAAGGCAGCAAGAATACGCACAGTATAAGGCACTAGAGAAAAAACTAATTGGACCAATGGAGGAGTAACTTACCAAGGAGTAATTTTCCCAAAGCAGTTCGTAGAATGGTGATTTGAGCAAAGAGATCGAAAATCACAGCAAGAGGAGCAAGAACACGGGTTTGAGCTGCGAAACAATTTTTTCTGGAGGTAGGAGAAGCAGATGAGAGCAAGAATGAGTGGAGGGTGCCTGTGGGCCCCACAAGCCTGGGTGGCGTGCCAGGGGTGCCCGCGCCCCTAGGGCTTGTGGCCCGCTGGTGTGGCCCCCACACAAGCTCTTTGTCTCAGAATTTTCAAAAATTCCAGAAAAAATCATACTTGATTTTCACGGCATATGGAGAACTTTTATTTTTGGGGTACTTTTCTACCGGACGCTGAAACAGAAAACAGGGAAAAATAAACTAAATCTATCATTTTTTTCTAAGCAACCCAAAGTGAAAGCTTGGAACAGAGGTTTGTGACTCCTCGATTCATCCATCTCATGGTCATCAAAAGAAAATCCGTCAATGAGGTTGATCAAGTCTTCTCGACAAACCTTTTCGAATCACAAAAGAAGACGGAGAATTTTCGAATAGTCACTAAGTCACCTCAATGGGCATGTGTATCTCCCCAACAAGCAAATCATACTTCATCTTGACACGAGGAATAGGGCATTCAAAGCTCCCGATAAGAATCGATGAAGTTTTTTCGATAGCATTGATGCAATGTACTCGATATTGTTTCTTCGGAAAGTGCATCGTATGCACATTACCGTTGATATGGAAAGTGACATTGCCTTTGTTGCAATCTATAACAGCCCCTGCAGTGTTTAAAAGGGGTCTTCTGAGGATGACCGCCATGGCATCGTCCTCAGGAATATCCATGATAACAAAGTCTGTTAAGATTGTGGTGTTAGCAACCACAACAGGCACATCCTCGCAAATGCCGATAGGGAAAGCAGTTGATTTGGCGGCCATTTGCAGAGAGATTTCAGTGGGTGTCAACTTATCCAGTTCAAGTCTATGATAAATAGAGAGAGGCCTAACACTAACACTGGCTCCAAGATCGCATAACGCAGTTCTAACGTAGCTGCCTTTAATGGAGCAATGTATAGTGGGCACACCAGGATCACCTAGTTTCTTAGGAGGTCCACCCTTGAAGGTATAATTAGCGAGCATGGTGGAAATCGCAACCTCAGGTATCCTCCTCTTACTAGTCACAATATCTTTCATGTACTTAGCATACGGAGACATTTTGAGCATATCCATCAAACGCATTTGCAGAAAGACAGGTCTAATCATCTCAACGAAGCGCTCAAAATCCCCATCATCCTTTTTCTTGGATGGTTTTGGAGGAAAGGGCATAGGTTTCTAAACCCATGGCTCCCTTTCTTTACCATGCTTCCTAGCAACGAAGTAATTCTTATCGTATCTTCTATTCTTAGGCTGTGGGTTATCAAGATCAACATGTTCAATCTCCACATCCTTTTCATTGCTAGGTTGATCATCAACATGAACATCACTATTGATATCATCATTAGGCTCATGTTCATCACCAGATTGTGTTTCAGCATCAGAGATAGAGGCATCGTTTGGACTCTCAGGTGTAGTAGCAATAGGGTTGCTAGCGTGCAGGTTCCCATCATCTTTCTTCTTCTTTCTAGGATGACTAGGTGCATTAGTGCTAACTCCTTGAGAATCTTGTTCAATTCTCTTCGGATGACCCTCAGGATACGGAGGTTCCTGGGTCATTCTACCGCCTCTAGTGATGACTCTGGCAGAATTGTCATTCAACTCGTTGAGCAAGTCATTCTGAGCTTTAAGTACTTGTTCTACTTGGGTAGTAACCATAGAGGCATGTTTACTCAGAAGCTTAAGATCATTGACATTTCTGTCCACACAAGCACTTAAATGACTAAGCATACGAGCATTATTTTCCAATTGTCTGCTAACATAATCATTGAAACTTTGTTGTTTGGCAACGAAGTTATGAAATTCATCCAGGCATAAGCTAGCAGGTTTATCAAAAGGAATGTCACTCTCCTCAAACCTGCACAGAGAATTTACTTCTACTACCTGTATCGGGTTCTCGAGACCATGGATCTCTTCGATAGGTGGTAGATTTTTGACATCTTCAGATTTAATGCCTTTCTCTCGCATAGATTTCTTGGCTTCTTGCATATCTTCAGGACTGAGGAATAGAATACCTCTTTTCTTTGGAGTTGGCTTAGGAGGTGGTTAGGGAATAGTCCAAGCATTCTCATTGCACAAGATGTTATTCAGTAGAATCTCAGCTTGTTCTACGGTTCGTTCCCTAAAAACACAACCAGCACAGCTATCTAGGTGGTCTTTGGAAGCATCGGTAAGTCCATTATAAAGATATCAAGTATTTCGTTCTTCTCAAGAGGGTGATCAGGCAAAGCATTCAGTAGCTCGATGAGCCTCCCCCAAGCTTGTGGGAGACTCTCTTCTTCAGCTTGAGCAAAGTTGTATATTTCCTGCAAGGCAGCTTGCTTCTTATGGGCAGGGAAATATTTTTCAGAGAAGTAGTAGACCATATCCTGGGGACTACACACACAACCAGGAGAAAGAGAAGTGAACCAAGTCTTAGCATCATCCTTTAGCGAGAAAGGAAACAACTTGAGCGTATAGTAGTGGTGGATCTTTTCCTCACTGGTGAATAGGGTGGTTATATCGTGCAGTTTGGTAAGATGGGCTACAACCGTTTAAGACTCATAACCGTGAAAGGATCAGATTCGACCAGAGTGATTAAATCAGGGTCGACAGAGAATTCATAATCCTTATCGGTCACAAAGATAGGTGAAGTGGCAAACTTCGGGTCGTATTTCATCCTAGCGTTCAGAGATTTTTCTTTCCACGTGCGCAGAAGTTTCTCAACATCATAGCTATCCTTACACGCAAGAAAATCCTCAGCTATCTCTCCCTCCATAACATAGCGCGTATCACGCATAACACGCAATTCAGGCATAGTAGCAGGTTCTACTTCAATAGTACCAGCAGTTTCAGAAGTATCATCACATCTAGCAGCAACTCTAGCAATTTGTGCATCAAGGGATGCACCTAGTGGCAAAGCAGTATCAGGCATAGCATCATCGGGCATAGTATCAAGCATAGCATCATCACGCATAGTATCAAGCATAGCATCATCAGGCATAGTATCAAGCATAGCATCATGGGCAGCAGAAGTAGCATCATCAAGCACAGGCGACATATCAAGATTTCTAGCAAGAGGCGAAGTCGCAAACTTACTCAAAACTGAAGGTGAATCAAGTGCAGAGCTAGATGGCAGTTCCTTACCTCTCCTCGTAGTGGAAGGCAGGATTTTAGTTCTTGGATCTTTCGGATTCCTCATAGTGATCAGCAGACGTCAATCGCAAGTGACTCAGAGAATATAGATGTGCCTCCTCGGCAACGGCGCCACAAAAAGCCTTTGATGACACAAAAGCATATGGGATCGCAGCAGTTTTCGAGGGTAGAGTATTCAACCCAAATTTGTTGGTTCGCCAAGGGAAGCGAAAGAATATTCTCAAGTATTAGCAACTGAGTTTATCAGATTCAACGACACCTGAAAGATTAGTATCTGCAAGCAAAGTATCAGTAGCAAAGTAGTATGATAGCAAGGGTGCCTGAAACGATCTTTTGATGGCACACTATTCCTAACTGTTGTATCAATGGCGCCAGTAAAAAGCACGTGGACGGAGAACTATTCTTCCCTGGCAACGGCTCCAGAAAAGGCTTGCAACAAGTAACAGAGAAGTAGCAAGGAACAGCAGTAGCAGCAGCAGCAGAGTAACAAGTAACAGCAGTAGTGACAGCAGTAGCAATAGTAGCAGCAAAGTGGCCCAATCCCTTTTGTACCAAGGGACAAGCCTAGACAAAGTAACTTAGCAAGGACAAGTAGTAAAAGACTCGTAGGCAGTGGATCGGTGATGGATGAGTATTACAGATGTGATTCATCATGCAACAGCTATAACACGGGGAGATATGTAACTAGCTCCCGTTCGTCAATCTAATGTAGGCATGTATTCCGTATGTAGTCATACGTGCTTAGGGAAAAGAACTTGCATGACATCTGTTGTCCATCCCTCCCGTGGCAGCGGGGTCCTAATGGAAACTACGGGATATTAAGGTTCTCCTTTTAATAAAGAACCGGACCAACGCATTAACACGCGGTGAATACATGAACTTCTCATACTATGGTCATCTCCGGGAGTGGTTCCGGCTATTGTCACTCCGGGGTTGCCGGGTCATAACACATAGTAGGTGACTACAACTTGCAAGATAGGATCTATAACACCCATATATTGGCGACAACATAATAGTTTCAGATCTAAAATCATGGCACTCGGGCCCTAGTGACAAGCATTAAGCATAGCCAATAGTAGCAACATCAATCTAGAACATAGTGGATACTAGGGATCAATCCCCATCAAAAACTAACTCGATTACATGATAGATCTCAACCAACTCATCACCGTCCAGCAAGCCTACAATGAGATTACTCACGAACGATGAAGAGCATCATGGAATTGTCAATGGAGAAAGGTTGATGATGACGATGGCGACGATTTCCCCTCTCCGGAGCCCGAAACGGACTCCAGATCTGCCCTCCAGATGAAGAACATGATGTGGTGGCGCCTCCGTATCGCAAAACGCGATGAAACCTTCTCTCTGATTTTTTTTCCTGGCGAGACGGACGATATAGAGCTGAGTTTGGGGGCGGTGGTGCCACGTGGGCCCCACAAGCCTCCACGGCGCGACCTAGGGGGGTGGTCGCGGCCTGTGGGCTTTTGGCCCACTGGCACGCCCCCTCCGATGGATCTTTGCGCAGGTATTTTTCTTTTGTTCCAGAAAAATCTCTGTAAATTTTCAGGACGTTCCGAGAACTTTTATTTGTACACAAAAACAGCACCTTGGCAATTCTGCTGAAAACAGCGTTAGTCCGGGTTAGTTCCGTTCAAATCATGCAAATTAGAGTCCAAAACAAGGGCAAAAGAGTTCGGAAAAGTAGATACGACGGAGTCGTATCAGCCGGCACCGTCTCTGGAGTCGGAGGTGGATCGGCCGTCTCCGGCGCCTCCATCGTCGCCTGTGGCACGCCGTCTACATCAGCTTCAGGCGCGTCGGGGACCATGTCAAGATCCACCGGTGAGGAGACGGCCGGCTTGGCGGACTTGGCTGGCTCGGCCCCCTAGGTACGGTTCGGAGCCGCATCGCTAGCTGGCTCCTCCACACGCACCCGCTTGGCGGGGTCGTGCTTTGCCTTCAACTGCTTTTCCTTGGGGGGCTTCTTGGGTCGACTGGGTTGAAGTTGGCCTTCGGCCGCCTTTCGAGCCGTTGTCTCCAAGTGGAGGGCGGACTCATCGTCCAACACCTTCTTGGCAGCATCCGCAGCTGCCTAGGCAGCACGCTCGACGGTGGAGGCAGTCTGCTCCTCCACCTCTCTGGTATCCCTGCCAAGTTCAAATCAGTGAGGAATTTATCCTCGCGCAAGAAATCATAAGAGGGTAATAAAGATCTCTTACCCAGGCACGACGGGCACTCGCTTCCTGGCGGTGGTGGCTCGTTGCTTCTTAGCTCCGCCGGCTCGGCCTCCGGCTGGAGGTCCTGTAATAGCACACTTGGGATCCGGCTTGGTAGTGGTGACCCCCTTGCCTTTTTGCCAGGCCGCCTCGCCATGCGCCGCCGTCTCGGCAACATTGCAGCGACCTCGCGTCAGGGGAGGGCTGTAGACTTCCTCCAAGTCCTCTGGGTCCTCCCCGAAGGCTGCACCATGCAGAGAAGGCGGCGTCTCATCATCGTTCTTCCAGTCAAGAAGGGAAGGCTTTAGGTGCTCACCAGGCGGCTCGGAGCTCTCCGACTCCAACGCATCCTCCAAGTCTTCGGAGGCGGCGGCCCGAGGCTCTATCACCCATTCATCCTCTATCTCTGAAGGGTCCGATGCCTCCACATCATCGGCTGGTGGCTCAAGCGCTTGCAGGAACTCGAACATATGGATGATGGAGACGGCATCCGGCTCAAAAAGAGAAAAACACAATCAAAAATAGTAAAGGGGATTTGGGGAGGTACTTATAACCGCAGCCGGATGGTCTCGGTCGTAAGAGGCATTCCCAATTCCCAGTCTCCGCCATCATCCATGTTGGCGGAGGAGATCATGTTTACATTCCGAGCCACCGCGCCGGGTCGGAAGTTATTGGTGGAGAGCCAACAAGGGTCGCATCGGCCGCCCATATGGCAGATCAGATGCGGCCGCTTCTGCAGGGGCAGGACCTGGCGGGACACCATGGTGGCGAGCAGGTCGCGGCCCAGAAGGCCGCGAATTCTCATGTTGTCGAGGTGAGCGCATATCTGTGCCACCTCGGCAATCGGCTTCGGAAACGTCGCCTTCCAGTTCTTCTTCGCCGTGGGAGGAGCGATGGCGAAGCGGGGCAAGTTGATGCAGTCGTGGGAGGGGTCGACGTTCTTCACCTAGAAGAAACCCCTCTGCCACATCTTGATGGAGTCCTAGAGCGGCATCTGGGGGAAGCCGGACGTCGTTCGGTGATGCACCAGCACCGCGCCGCATGGGATCATTGGCTTGGGGCCCTTGAGCTTCGCCGCCTCGGCCTTGTCCATCGTCACGGACTGTTGTTTGAAGAAGAACAACTTTTGCAAGAGGTCGAGGCGGTGTTCCACCCCAGGAATCCTTCGCACATAATGACGAAGGAAGCTAACTGGAGAATGGCATTGGGCGCGAGATGATGCGGCTGCAGGCCGAAGAAGGTGAGGAAGCCGACGAAGAAGTCGCTCGTTGGGAGCCTGAAGCCACCTTAGAAGTGCTCTTCGAACACCACTATGTCGCCCTTCTCCGGAGTCGGTGCTGCTTCGGCTCCAGGCACCCGCGCCGCGACAAGGGTTGTGGGAGGCAGCATGCGGCGGTTGCGGAGCGCCTCGATGTTGCCATCGCATATGTCGCTGCCCACCCAAGTGTCGCGGTGCGGCCCCTTCTTAGGGGCACTGCTGGACATGGTGGGTGGCGGCGGAGGCTAGGATGGCTCTGGAGGCGGTCGGTGGCGACGGCTGGAACGACGGCAAAGACGAGGTAGTGCTTCTTCTTTCTTTGGCTCATGGAAGGAAGGGGCGCTAGTGCGGGGCGAGAAGGGGCGAATGGCCTCGTCGACGCCCCCGCACTCTATTTAAACCCCTAATATAGATCGTGTGGTGGGGATCCGGTGCGCATAACGCCCACTTCATCCAATTATTACGGGTGCATTTCACCGCTTGGAGCCCAATCGCCGCGGAGTAATCCGCACATGATCTGTTCGCACGGGGGCCGAGGGGGCGTCGTGGCGGGACCCAGGGCTCAGGCCCAGTCCCGTCACATGTTCAATTCGTCATTATGTCAGGCCGGGGCCTAGCACGTGGCGCAACAGTGCACCTTGCAGCGAAGCTGAGGCGTCCCTTGGAAGCCAGGCGGCTTAAAAGAAGAACGTCGTTAAAGAACTCAAGACGACAAGGCCTTCCACTCTGAGGCGGCGGGCCTCCCCTACTTCGGGGACTACTGACGGGGGGATAACCCCGGGGTAGGCTCATCAAGCCTACCCCTTTGCATTCAAGACCAAAGAGAAAACACAACTCTCTCCATACGGCTGAATCCCCTTGGTTGGCTTGGAAGCTCCTGCTGGCTAGGGGCGATACGGTGAACTCCTCTTGGCCGGCTAGGGGCGAGACGGCTACCTCCTTCTGGCCTTATGGGAGGCATCTACCGGCTAGTGGAGACGGTCGTTCCTAGGCCGGCTAGCGAGGCTGCTAGCCGGCCAAGGAACCCAAGTCACATCAGATCGTAGGTCATGACGAGACCCTCCGATTAAAGGCGAATACGCGTCAGCGTGGGTACAGGATTGGAGCGCACGGCAGGTACAACGTCAGCGGCCATGCCGCTAGCCTACTCCGGCTCCAATCCATCATCCCGGCACAGTGTCAGCCCGTCAAACACCCACTCCATTACCACACTCGGCGTGGGAATAGTGGAGACGGCCGTACTGGCAGCCCATGACGAATCTCACAAGACGACGCTGGACGTACTACATGTGTCCTGCGTCGCTCTTACACGAGAGCTTCATTGGCTGGCTGGCGGGTCCCATAGCCTGATGGGACCTCGCAGCCGGCGGTCCCCTTCAGCGACAAGACAAGACCACTTTGGACCCCTGGCCAGCCGGCGAGGCTGCCAGTCGGGTCCCACCTTTGTACTTTCATCCTTATTGTAGGTCGGTGGGTTCATCTATAAAACCCCCCGACCCCCCTCCATGCAAAGGCTCGGCCAATTGCACACACACACACCCATACAGGAGAGGTAGTCGTGAGCCAGCGGCTCCTTCTTCCTCCTCCATCGAACAGCTCAAGGAGCACACTGTGACCACTTTGGAGCATTATACATTCCGGCAGGACTAGGATGTTATGTCTACAGAGAGCCCCGAACCTGGGTACATCGTGCGTCCCTCGCTTGTACCAACCCCGTTCCGAGAGCCCAATGGTGTCCTTTCGGTCTCCACCTCATATCTTTAGCCTACCCATGGCTTATGTCGTTAGTAAACACCGATAATGTACGTTCATGCCAATCTGTGATAGGAGGCATTTCTACATGCAGTGCTGGAAGGTTGCACCTGCATTCTTCAGGCCGAATGTCATGGTGGTGTAGCAGTAAGCTCCGAAGGGGGCGATGAAGGAGGTCTTGAGCCGGTCGACAAGATCGAACTTGATTTGATTGAAGCCGGAGTAGACGTCCAAGAAAGACATCAAGTAGCAGCCACCCGTGGAGTCGATCACTTGATCTATCTGAGGTAGGGCGAAAGGGTCCTTTGGGCATGCCTTGTTCAGGCTCGTGTAGTCGATATACATGCACTAGGTCTTGTTCTTCTTCAGCACCAGGACTGGGTTGGCCAGCCAGTCTGGGTGGACAACTTCCATGATGAAGCCGGTTGCGAGCAGCCAGCCAATCTCTTCTCCGATGGTGCGTCGCTTTTCTACGGAGAAGCTGCGTAGTGGTTGCTTGATCGGCTTTGCATACGGCCGCACATGAAGCTTGTTCTCGGCGTACTTCCTCAGAATACCCGGCATGTCCTTGGGGGACCATGCTAAGATATCTTCATTCTCACGGAGGAAGTCGACTGAGCTCGCCTTCCTATTTGGGGCTGAGGTTGGAGCCGATGGTGACGCACTGTTCGGGGTTGGTCGGGCCGAGTGGCAACTACTTGGTGTCCTCAGAAAGCTCGAATGAGGCCTCGCTGGCCAACTGGGACTGGGGAGTCGGAAGGGCCAGCTGCATGGTGGCTTGAGCCACCAGTCGGTCGAGCTGCCTTGTCTCCTCTGCGCTCATGAGTGCTTCAGCTAGCCGACTGCTATCGCGCGCACTCGACCAACTTGTTGTAGTCGCCGGCAACGGTGATAATGCCCTTGGGTCCCGGCATATTTATCTTGAGGTAGGCATAATGGGGGATCGCCATGAACTTGGCAAGCGCCGGCCTACCCAACAGTGCATGGCAGGGGCTGTCGAGGTCCATCACCTCGAACCAGATTGGCTCACAACGGAAGTGATCCTTGTCGCCGAAGAGGACGTCCAGCTGGATCTTGCCGATGGGGTAGCAGGCTGACCCGGCATGATGCCATGGAATACAGTCTGGGTCGGCTGCAGGTCCTTCTCCTTGAGCCCCAGCTTAAGCACGGTGTCGCAGTAGAGGATGTTGATGCTGCTGCCGCTGTCGACTAGGACCCGTGAGAACCGGCAAGTGAGCCTCTTGGAGGCGATGGTGGGGTCAAGGACGAGTGCGTAGTTGCCGGGGTTTGGCATCACTGCGGATGATCCGCCCGGCTCCATGTGACCAGCTTCTCAGACCAGTGCATGTATTTGGGGACCGAGTGAACCGTCGCGTTTACCTCGTGCCGGCGTTGGCATTAGTTGTGCTTGTCGTCGCCCTCGGTCGTGAAGACGACATAGGCCACGTCCTGCTCGAGGAATTGGTCGTGGAGGCGGCCATCATTGTGGGGATCCGGAGTCGAACCCGGTCCGGGATTCGAGCTTCAGGAGCTGGTGGTAGGCCCTCGCCCCGGGCCAGTCGTTGTGAGAAGCTGCACTGCCGGAGCATGTTGGTAGTCGGCTTCGCTCAGGAGTGCATCTTGCATGGCGCGTCGAGCATCTGTTCGAAGGTGAGCCTCGGCTCCCAGGCGGCCTTGCCGACTCGCTGGCACTGGCTGTCGGCCTCAGCAATTGGCTGCTCTTCCTCAACAGCTGCAATTTGCTTGCTCCCGTGCTGACGATCCGGCTGGTCGGACTTGCACTTGTTGTTCTGGTGGTCGCGGTTGTCGCCAGCCGACCGCAGCATGGCGGGCGGCTGGGTGATGCTCCACAAGTGTAGGGGATCTATCATAGTCCTTTCGATAAGTAAGAGTCTCGAACCCAACGAGGAGCAGAAGGAACTGACAAGTGGTTTTCAGCAAGGTATTCTCTGCAAGCACTGAAATTATCGGTAACATATAGTTGTGTGACAAGATAATTCGTAGCGAGTCGCAAGTAACAATAGTAACAAAGGTGCAGCAAGATGGCCCAATACCTTTTGTAGCAAGGGACAAGCCTGGACAAACTCTTACATGAGGTAAAGCACTCCCGAGGGCACATGGGAATTTCTGCCAAGCTAGTTTTCATCATGTTCATATGATTCGCGCTCGCTACTTTGATAGTTTGATATGTGGGTGGACCCGTGCCTGGGTGCTGCCCTTACTTGGACAAACATCCCACTTATGATTAACCCCTCTTGCAAGCATCCGCAACTACGAAATAAGAATGAAGACAAAGTCTAACCATAGCATTAAACTTGTGGATCCAAATCAGCCCCTTACGAAGCAACGCATAAACTTGGGTTTAAGCTTCTGTCACTCTAGCAAACCATCATCTACTTATTACTTCCCAATGCCTTCCTCTGGGCCCAAATAATGGTGAAGTTTTATGTAGTGTACGTTCACATAACACCACTAGAGGAAAGACAACATACAATGCATCAAAATATCAAACGAATACCAAAATCACATGACTACTTATAGCAAGACTTATCCCATGTCCTCAGGAACAGAAGTGACTACTCACAAAGCATAATTATGTTCATGACCAGAGAGGTATTGAATAGCATCAAATATCTGAATATATAATCTTCGACCAAGTAATCCAACTAGCATCAACTACAAAGAGTAATTAACACTACTAGCAACCTTAGAACTACCAATCGGAGTCGCGAGACGGAGATTGGTTACAAGAGATGAAATAGGGTTTGGAGATGAGATGGTTCTTATGAAGATATTGATGGAGATGAGTTCCCTCCGACGAGAGGAGTGTTGGTGATGATGATGGCGACGATTTCCCCCTCCGGGAGGGAAATTTCCCCGGCAGGACGGCCTTGCCGGAGCTCTAGATTGGTTTTTCTCAAGTTCCGCCTCGTGGCGGAGGCGGCTCCTCCCAAAAGCCTCCACTTGATTTTTTCTGGAACGAAACCCTCCATATAGCAAAAGATGAGCGCCGGAGGGGCAACAGGTGGCCCACAAGCCACCCATGCCCGTCTAGGGGTTAGGCTGGGCCTGGCATGCTTGTGGCCTCTTGGTGGCTCCCCTCCGGTACTTCTTCCGCCCAGTATTCTTCATAAAATCCAAAATAATTCCTCGTTGATTTTCATGGCTTTTGGAGTTGCGCAGAATAGGTGTCTCAAACTTGCTCCCTTTTTAGACCAGAATTCCAGCTGTCGGCATTCTCCCTCTTCATGTAAACCTTATAAAATAAGAGAGAAAAGGCATAAGTGTTGTACCGTAAAGTGTAATAACAGCCCATAAAGCGATAAATATCAACATAAAAGGATGATGCAAAATGGACGTATCAACTCCCCCAAGTTTAGACCTCGCTTGTCCTCAAGCGGAAGCCGATATCAACAAATATTCCCACATGTTTAGAGATAGAGGTGTCGATAAAACAAAGTACGGACATGCAGGCATCATGATCATAATTAGAACAGAAATATCGTCATATAATCTCTTATGCTAAAGTGACAATTCCTTCACAATGTAAAGTAAGGATCAAGAACCTTATTGAGAATTAACAACCAATAGTCTTTAGTCATTGAAGCAATTGCAATTTATCTTAACATCGGAAAGAGTCAAATAAGAGCTTGTAAAGCAAATCCACATACTCACTCATCCTTTCATCTTCTACAATTGCTAAAACTCACGTGGTACTCATGAGATCAAAGTTTCAGATGGACACAGAGAAAGATAGAGGCTTATAGTTTCGCCTCCCAACTACTTACCTCAAGGGTAATGTCAACAATAATAATTCATGAATACTTACTTCCAAGTTGACATATGAATATAGATCTTTCCCTAGCACATGACGTTAGCCAAGATAAAGGCAGGTATCTTTTAAGGAATTGGTGTTGATCACCATGACTCTTTTAAGGATAAAAGGTAAAGGTACAAGATAGGCCCTTCGCAGAGGGAAGCAGAGATTGTCGTGTGCTTCTGAGGTTTCGATGTGTGATCTCTTAGTGTGGAGGAATGTCACTTTATATTGCCTTCTGTGATAAAGAACTTTATTATGCAGTCTGTCGCTTTTAGGTCTTCATCGTCACAGGTTCGCACAAACTTATTTTCCACACACTAATAGATCATACATATTTAGGGAGCAATTTTTATTGCTTGCACCAATGACAACTTACTTGAAGGATCTTATTCAATCCATAGGTAGGTATGGTGGAATCTCAAGGCAAAACTGGGTTGAAGGTTTATGAATGCACAAGTAGTATTTGTACTTAGTGCGGAAGTTTTGGTTGATATGAGGTGGAAGCAAGCGTCACATGCTAAGGGATCTCTAGTCATATAACATTGTTCGGAACCAAAAAAACATAATTCATTATGTTGTCTTCCTTGTCCAACATCTACTTCTAAGCATGTAATAGTTTAATGAGTGTTGACAATCATAGATGGTGCCCAAGATGATATATTTATATGTGAACCTCTCCTTCTTTATTACTTCCTATTAATTGCAACAATGACCAAGGTCTACGTTTGTCCACCCGCAACAAGTTTCAATCAACATTCTTCTTATAGGTGAAGTCATCACTTCCCATAAGATCATTACATGATCTTTCATGCTATTGTTCTTTTATTATTCTTTTCTTTAGATCATGGCATGAGGCAAGGCCCTTAACTAAAACACTCTTTATTATATGACTCACGAACTTGATTACATCGGGGGAGACACAAAGAAAAACTCAAGCCTAGAACATACTAAGAGCATTATTCTACTAGAAAAAGATAAAATCAAAATGGATCGAACTAAGAAAATGGTAAAAGCAAAAGATGTGATGGTGATACGATACCAGGGCAACGCCCCCAAGCTTGGCACAAGCCAAGGGGATTGCCCATACCCGTGCTTAGTTGTCTTCCTTCGAAGGTGATGGTGCTGGAGTTGTTGCAGAGGTCTTGAACTTGTTTAATTTCCTCTTGAGCTCAAAATTATGATCCTTCAGATCATTAATTTCCTCTTCAAGCCTCAACACCCTATGTCATAATTCTTGCTTACTCTCCTGCAAAAGACATGAAGGGATAAACAAAATCTTAGGTTTCTTCCTTGAGTCAGGGAGGCTCGACTTCTTGAACTCCACATGTGTGTCTCCAGGTTGGGGTAGAGGAGCCTCCTCTTCATCGGAACTTGTTCCTTCCTTCCCCTTGGGATCATAATCTTCTTCCTCATAAGTGGTCCAACCATAATGATCCAAGTCCCCATAGACCTTGGGGTTAGCAAGGTAAACGGCCACATAGCTCTCCCTCTCTGAATCTTAAGAGGACATCTTGCCTTAAATCTGCGGCAGAAATAGGCTCGAAACGAAAATAGAGGATATTTGCGTGATACGAGGGTTAGACCTTCCGGGAGAATATATAATGATTTTTTCCGACCAAAAGGAGTTATCCGCAAGAAAATGGAGTCCGGGAGGCACACAAGGTCCCCACAAGCCACCCAGGCCCGACCAGTGGGGTAGGCCGGGCCTGGCAGGCTTGTCGCCTCCTCATGCACTTTCCGGACTACTTTAAATTTTTTATTTTTTCTAAAAATTCCAAAACGGAGAAAATTGCTACTGGAAAAGTTTTGGAGACAGTTTACTTACCGAATCACATACCTCTTCGTTTTCGGAGTCTGAAACAGGCTGATAAATATCCCTTATGTACTCCTCCGGAGTTATGGTATTAATAATGTTGATTTCAACATTTATGGGAATACCTGAGATATAATGCTTGATTCTTTGCCCATTTACAACTCTCGGAAAATTACCTTCCGTGTTGTTGATCTTTATGGCACCGGAACGATATACTTCCTCAACAATGTAAGGACCTTCCCATTTAGAGAGAAGATTGCCTGCAAAAAATCTTAAACGAGAATTGTATAGCAAGACATAATCACCTACATTGAACTCATGTTTCTGTATCCTTTTATCATGCCACCTCTTAACTTTTTCTTTGAACAACTTTGCATTTTCATATGCCTGAGTTCTCCATTCATCGAGTGAGCTAATGTCAAATAACCTCTTCTCACCAGCAAGTTTGAAATCAAAGTTGAGCTCTTTGATTGCCCAATAAGCCTTATGCTCTAGCTCAAGAGGTAAATGACATGCTTTACCGTAAGCCATTTTGTACGGAGACATGCCCATGGGATTCTTATAAGCAGTTCTATAAGCCCACAGTGCGTCATCAAGCCTCTTAGACCAATTCTTTCTAGACCTATTAACAGTCTTTTGCAGAATTAGTTTAATCTCTCTATTACTTAGTTCTACTTGACCACGGGACTGAGGATGATAGGGCGATACAATTCTATGGTTGACATCCTACTTATTAAGCGATTTACGGAAAGCACCATGGATGAAATGTGAACCACCATCAGTCATCAAATATCTAGGGACTCCAAATCTAGGGAAAATAACTTCTTTAAGCATCCTGATAGAGGTGTTGTGATCAGCACTACTAGTTGGGATAGCTTCTACCAACTTAGTAACGTAATCAACAGCAACTAGGATATGGGTATACCCGTTGGATTTTGGAAAAGGTCCCATATAATCAAAACCCCAAACATCAAATGGTTCAATGAAAAGTGAATAATTCATAGGCATTTCCTGACGTTTACTGATATTACCTATTCTTTGACATTCATCATAAGACAAGACAAACTAACGGGCATTCTTGAAGAGAGTAGGCCAATAGAAACCTGATTGCAATACCTTGTGTGCAGTTCTATCTCCCGCATGGTGTCCTCCGTAAGCCTCGGAGTGACACTTCTGTAGGATTTGTCCCTGTTCATGCTCAGGTACACAAAGTTTAATAACACCATCTACTCCTTTATAAAGGTGAGGATCATGCCAAAAGTAATGTCTCGAATCTAAGAAGAATTTCTTCTTTTGGTGGTATGTGAAACTAGGTGGTATATATTTAGCAACAATATAATTTGCATAATCATCATATCACGGTGTACTACGTGAAGCATTGATGACATTCAATTGCTCATCAGGAAAGATACCATCAATAGGTTGTGGATCATCAAGAACATTCTCCAAACTAGACAAGTTATCTGCTACGGGGTTCTCAGCACCCTTCCTATCAACAACATGCAAATCAAATTGTTGTAGCAAGAGAACCCATCTGATAAGTCTAGGTTTAGCATCTTTCTTTTCCATAATATACTTAATAGCAGCATGATCAGTGTGAATAGTCACCTTGGAATCAACAATGTAAGACCTGAACTTTTCACATGCAAACACGACTGATATAAATTCCTTTTCAGTAGTAGCATAGTTTCTTTGGGCACTGTCTAGAGTTTTACTAGCATAGTGAATAACATTCAACTTCTTAACAACTCTTTTTCCTAGAACAGCACCAACAGCATAATCACTAGCATCACACATAATTTCAAAAGGTAAGTTCCAATCACGTGGTTGAACAATAGGTGCAGTTATCAAGGCCTTCTTAAGTATTTCTAAGGATTCCTCACAATCATCATCAAAAACAAAAGGAATATCCTTTTGCAAGAGATTGGTAAGAGGCCTAGAAATCTTAGAGAAGTCTTTAATGAACCTTTTATAGAAACCAGCATGACCAAGGAAACTTCTTGTACCTTTAATGTCTGTGGGGCATGTCATTTTCTCGATCGCATCAACCTTAGCCTTATCGACTTCAATACCTCTTTCAGAAATTTCATGTCCTAAGACGATGCCTTCATTAACCATAAAGTGGCACTTCTCCCAATTCAAGACAAGGTTGGTATCTTTACATCTCTGCAAAACTCGATCAAGGTTGCTGATGCAATCATCAAAAGAAAACCCGTAAACGGAGAAGTCATCCATGAAAACCTCAAAAATATTTTCACAAAAGTCAGAGAATATAGCCATCATACATCTTTGAAAGGTCGCAGCTGCATTACATAAGCCAAAAGGCATACGTCTGTAAGCAAAGGTACCGAAGGGGAAGGTAAAAGTGGTTTTCTCCTGATCAGATTGCGCAACAGGTATTTGGGAGAAACTAGAATAACCATCTAGAAAGCAGAAGTGTGCGTGTTTAGACAATCTTTCTAGCATTTGGTCAATAAAAGGCAAAGGGTAATGATCTTTCCTAGTGGCCTTATTCAATTTCCTAAAATCAATCACCATCCTATAGCCAGTAATAATCCTCTGTAATACCTCCCTTCTTATCATTTGGGACAACGGTAATACCTCCCTTCTTAGGGACGCAATGCACCGGACTTACCCAATCACTATGAGCAACGGGATAAATAATACCTGCTTCTAGGAGCTTTAGTATTTCTTTTCTTACTACCTCTTTCATCTTAGGATTTAATCTCCGTTGATGATCACCAACTCGTTTGGAATCAGGATCGGTTGTGATTTTGTGCTGGCATAGAGTGGGACTAATGCCCTTAAGATCATGAAGAGTATATCCAATAGCAGCACGGTGCTTCCTCAGAGTTTTCAATAATTTCTTTTCTTCATGCTCTGTAAGGCTAGCACTAATATTAACAGGATATATATCTTTTTCATCAAGATAAACATACTTAAGAGTATCAGGTAACTGTTTAAGCTCAAACACGGGATCACCCTTTGGTGGGGTGGATCTCCAAGCAGTTCAACATGCAAATTATTCTTAAGGATAGGATGTTGTTCAAAGATAACTCTATCTATCTCGTTCCTTTCATCCATATGCATATCATTTTCATGCTCAAGCAAGTATTCTCTAAAGGATCAGTAGGAGGCACATCAATAGAAGCTAGGGAAATAATTTCATCCTTACTAGACAATTCTTTTTCATGAGGTTGTCTAACAAACTTGGAGAAATTGAATTCGTGTGACACACCTTCAAAGCCAATAGTGTCAGTTTGCTTCTCACAATCAATATGAGAATTGACACTATTGAGGAAAGGTCTGCCAAATATGATGGGACAAAAGCTATCTTGTGTGGTGGCAAGAACAAGAAAATCAGCAGGATACTTAGTTTTACCACACAAGACTTCAGCATCTCTAACAATTCGAAAAGGGCAGATAGTATCTCTATTGGCAAGCTGAATAGTGACATCAATAGGTTCCATCTCGACAGGTGCAATCTCGTCTTTAATTTCATCATATAAAGATTGAGGTATTGCACTAACATTAGCACCCACGTCACATAAACCATGATAACAATGATCTCCTATCTTAACAGAAACAACAGGCATGCCAACAACAGGCCTATGTTTGTCTCTAGTATGAGGTTTAGCAATTCTAGCAGCATCTTCACAGAAGTGAATATCATGCCCATCAACATTGTCGCATAGGAGATCTTTGATAATAGCAATGCTAGGTTCAAATCTAATTTTCTCAGGGGGTGTAGGTGTTCTGATGTAGCCTCTACGTATCACAGTTGAAGCTTTAGAATGATCCTTTATTCTAACAGGGAAAGGTGGTTTCTCAATGTAAGCACTAGGAACAAATAGGACCATTATAAGCAATGACTTTCCCTTCAACTAGATTGGGTTTAACTATATTGACTTCTATGGGAGGATGATATTTAAACCACTACTCTTTAGGGAGATCAATATAAGCAGCAAATGATTCACACAATGAAGCTACTATCTCAGACTCAAGTCCATATTTAGTGCTAAAATCACAAAAAGTATTTGGTTCAACGAAGGATTTAACGCAATCGAACTTAAGATTCATACCTGACTCCTTACCTTCACAAAACTCCCAATTTTAAGATTTTTGTTTAATTCTTTCCAATAAATTCCAGTTGAAGTCAATATCTCTCTTCATAAAAGAACTGGTACAAGAAGTGTCAAGCATGGTGCGATTATCATGAGAAAGCCGAGCATAGAAGTTCTGAATAATAATTTCTCTCGATAGCTCATGGTTGGGGCATGAATATAACATTGATTTAAGCCTCCCCCAAGCTTGAGCGATACTTTCTCTATCACGAGGCCAAAAATTATAGATATAATTCCGATCACGATGTACCAAATGCATAGGATAAAACTTTTGATGAAATTCCAATTTCAATCGGTTGTAGTTCCATGATCTAGTATCATCACATAGCCTATACCATGTCAATGATTTATCCCTCAAAGATAAGGGAAATACCTTCTTCTTGACCTCATCCTCTGGCAAACCTACAAGCTTAAATAAACCACAAACTTCATCTACATAGATTGGATGCAAGTCTGGATATGATGTTCCATCTCCTGAAAAAGGATTAGCCAACAATTTCTCTAGGATGCTCGAAGGAATTTCATAACAAATATTTTCAGTAGGTGCAGAAGGTTGAGGAGAAACTCCTTGTGCTTCCATTCGAGCTGAAGATACCCCGAACAAGTTCCTCAAAGGATTAGTTTCCATAGTGACAAGTGACAATAAATTTCAGCACACTATATTAATGTTTCCTTACCAAATTCCACTTACCAAAGGCGCTTCACTCCCCGGCAACGGTTCCAGAAAAGAGTCTCGATGACCCACAAGTTTAGGGGATATATCGTAGTCCTTTCGATAAGTAAGAGTGTCGAACCCAACGAGGAGCAGAAGGAATTGACAAGTGGTTTTCAGCAAGGTATTCCGTGCAAGCACTGAAATTATCGGTAACAGATAGTTGTGTGACGAGATGATTCATAGCGAGTAGCAAGTAACAATAGTAACAAAGGTGCATCAAGATGGCCCAATACCTTTTGTAGAAAGGGAAAAGCCTGGACAAACTCTTATATGAGGTAAAGCGCTCCTGAGGACACATGGGAATTTCTGTCAAGCTAGTTTTCATCATGTTCATATGATTCACGTTCGCTACTTTAATAGTTTGATATGTGGGTGGACCAGTGCTTGGGTGCTGCCCTTACTTGGACAAACATCCCACTTATGATTAACCCCTCTCGCAAGCATCTGCAACTACGAAAGAAGAATTAAGACAAAGTCTAACCATAGCATTAAACTAGTGGATCCAAATCAGTACCTTACAAAGCAACGCATAAACTAGGTTTAAGCTTCTGTCACTCTAGCAACCCATCATCTAGTTATTACTTCCCTATGCCTTCCTCTAGGCCCAAATAATGGTGAAGTGTTATGTAGTCGACGTTCACATAACACCACTAGAGGAAAGACAACATACAACGCATCAAAATATCGAACAAATACCAAATTCACATGACTACTTATAGCAAGACTTATCCCATGTCCTCAGGAACAAAAGTGACTACTCACAAAGCATAATTATGTTCACAACCAGAGAGGTATTGAATAGCATCAAAGATCTGAACATATAATCTTCCACCAAGTAATCCAACTAGCATCAACTACAAAGAGTAATTAACACTACTAGCAACCTTAGAAGTACCAATAGGAGTTGCGAGACGGAGATTTGTTACAATAAATGAACTACGGTTTGGAGATGAGATGGTTCTCATGAAGATGTTGATGGAGATGAGTCCCCTCCGATGAGAGGAGTGTTGGTGATGACGATGGCGACGATTTCCCCCTTCGGGAGGGAAATTTCCCCGGTAGGACGGCCCTCCCGGATCTCTACATTGGTTCTGCTCAAGTTCCGCCTTGTGGTGGCGGCGGCTCCTCCCGAAAGCCTCCTCTTGATTTTTTCTAGAACGAAACCCTCCATATAGCAAAAGATGAGCGCCGGAGGGGCAACAGGGGGCCCACAGGCCACCCAGGCCCGGCCAGGGGGGTAGGCCAGGCCTGATAGGCTTGTGGCCTCATGGTGGCTCCTCTCCGGTACTTCTTCTGCCTAGTATTTTTCATAAAATCCAAAATAATTAATCGTTGATTTTCACGGCTTTTGGAATTTCGCAGAATAGGTATCTCAAACTTGCTCCCTTTTCAGACCAGAATTCGAGCTAACGGCATTCTCCCTCTTCATGTAAACCTTATAAAATAAGAGAGAAAAGGCATAAGTATTGTACCATAAAGTATAGTAAGAGCCCATAAAGCAATAAATATCAACATAAAAGCATGATGCAAAATGGACGTATCACTGGGCAGGTCCGTCGGCCGCACTTACCTTGATACGCATTGCGGAGTCGGCTGTGGCGTACTTGTCCGCCTTGGCCATGACCGCCACCAGCGTAGTCGGCTCAGAGCACATGAGCTTGTGCTTGAGGAGGGTGTTGTTGTGGCTGATACGTCCATTTTTGCATCATGTTTTCATGTTGATATTTATCGCATCTTTGTCTGTTATTTCACTTCACGATACAATTCTTATGCCTTTTCTCTCTTATTTTGCAAGGTTTACATGTAGAGGGAAAGTGTTGGCAGCTGGAATTCTGGCCTGAAAATGGAGCAAAGTTGAGATACCTATTTTGCGCAACTCCAAACGCCGTAAAAATCAATGTGGTTTTTTTTCCGAATTTATAAAAAATACTGGACCACCACCCCAGGCCGCGCCATGAGGGCTTGTGCGCAGCCTGATGGCCCACTGCCCCCCCCCCCCCTCTTCTGCTATATGAAGGGTTTCGTCCAGGAAAAAATAAGGGAGGAGCTTTTTCATGGATTCGCCGCCGCCACGAGGCGGAACTTGTGCAGAACCAATCTAGAGCTCCGGCAAGACGATCCTCCCGGGCAAACTTCCCTCCCGGAGGGGGAAATCGTCGCCATCGTCATCACCAACACTCCTCTCATCGGAGGGGACTCTTCACCATCAACATCTTCATCAGCACCATCTCATCTCCAAACCATAGTTCATCACTTGTAACCAATCTCCGTCTCGCGACTGCGATTGATACTTGTAAGGTTGCTAGTAGTGTTGATTACTCTTTGTAGTTGAAACTAGTTGGATTACTTGGTGGAAGAGTTTATGTTCAGATACTTGATGCTACTCATTACCTCTTTGGTCATGAATATGATTATGCTTGGTGAGTAGTTACTTTTGTTCCTGAGGATATGGGATAAGTCATGCTAATAGTAGTCATGTGAATTTGGTATTCGTTCGGTAATTTGATATGTTGTATGTTGTTTTTCCTCTAGTGGTGTTATGTGAACATCGACTACATAACACTTCACCATTATTTGGGCCTAGAGGAAGGCATTGGGAAGTAGTAAGTAGGTGATGGGTTGCTGGAGTGACAGAAGCTTAAACCCTAGTTGACGCGTTGCTTCGGAAGGGGCTGATATGGATCCACTAGTTTAATGCTATGGTTAGACTTTGTCTTAATTCTTCTTTCGTAGTTGCGGATGCTTGCGAGAGGGGTTAATAATAAGTGGGATGCTTGTCCAAGTAAGAGCAGTACCCAAGCGCCGATCCACCCACATATCAAACTATCGGAGTAACGAACGCGAATCATATGAACATGATGAAAACTAGCATGACAGAAATTCCCGTGTGTCCTCGGGAGCGTTTTTCCTCCTATAAGACTTTTCCAGGATTGTTCCTTGCTACAAAAGGGATTGGGCCACTTTGCTGCACTGTTTCTACTTTTGTTACTTGTTGCTTGCTACGAATCATCTCACCACACAATCACTTGTTACCGACAATTTCAGTGCATGCAGATTTTAGCTTGCTGAAAACCACTTGTTAGATCCTTCTCCTCCTCGTTGGGTTCGACACTCTTACTTATCAAAAGGACTACGACTGATCCCCTATACTTGTGGGTCATCCATACTCTTTTCTAGCGTCGTTTCTAGGGAGTGAAGCGCCTTTGGTAAGTGGAACTTGGTAAGGAAACATCCACATAGTGTGCTAAAATTTATTGTCACTTGTCACTATGGATACTAATCCTTTGAGGGGCTTGTTCGGGGTATCTTCACCTCGAACGGAAGCACAAAGAGTTTCTCCTCAACCTGCTGCACCTACTGAAAATATTTTCTTTGAATTTCCTTCGGGTATGCTTGAGAAACTGTTGGCTAATCCTTTTATAGGAGATGGAACATCACACCCATAAGTTTGTGGTTTGTGGTTTGTGGTTTGTGGTTTATTTAAGCTATGTAGATGAAGTTTGTGGTTTATTTAAGCTTGCAGGTTTGCCTGAGGATGACGTCAAGAAGAATGTATTTCCTTTATATTTGAAGGATAAGGCGTTGACATCGTATAGGCTATGTGATGATACTGGATCATGGGACTACAATCAGTTGAAATTGGAATTTCATCAAAAGTTTTATCCTATGCATTTAGTACATCGTGATCGGAATTATATTTACAATTTTTGGCTTCGTGACAGAGAAAGCTTCGCTCAAGCTTGGGGGATGCTTAAATCAATGCTATATTCATGCCCCAATCATGAATTCTCGAGAGAAATTATCATTCAGAACTCCTATGCTCGGCTTTCTCATGATGATCGCACCATGCTTGACACTTCTTGTACCGGTTCTTTTATGAAGAGAGATATTGACTTCAAATGGAATTCATTGGAGAGAATTAAACGCAACTCTGAAGATTGGGAGCTTGAAGAAGGTAAGGAGTCAAGTATGAACTTCACGTTTGATTGCGTTAAATCCTTTGTTGAAACAAATATTTTTTGTGACTTTAGCGCTAAGTATGGACTTGACTCTGAGATAGTAGCTTCATTGTGTGAATCCTTTGCTGCTCATATTGATCTCCCCAAAGAGAAGTGGTTTAAATATCATCATCCTTTAGAAGTCAATGTAGTTAAACCCACTCCAGTTGAAGAGAAAGTCATTGCCTATAATGATCTTGTTGTTCCCAGTGATTACATTGAGAAACCACCTTTCCCTGTTAGGATAACGGATCATTCTAAAGCTTCAACTGTGATACGTAGAGGCTACATTAGAACACCTACACCCCCTGAGAAAATTAGAGTTGAACCTAGCATTGCTATTATCAAAGATCTTCTGTCCGACGATGTTGACGGACATAATATTCACTTCTCTGAAGATGCTGCTAAAATTGCTAAACCTCACATTAGAGACAAACATAGGCGTGTTGTTGGCATGCCTGTGGTTTCTGTTAAGATAGGAGATCATTGTTATCATGGTTTATGTGACATGGGTGGTAGTGTTAGTGCAATACCTCAATCCTTATACAATGAAATTAAAGACGAGATTGCACCTGTTGAGATAGAACCCATTGATGTCACTATTTAGCTTGCCAATAGAGATACTATCTGCCCTGTGGGAATTGTTAGGGATGTTGAAGTCTTGTGTGGTAAAATGAAGTATCCCGTTGATTTCCTCGTTCTTGCTACTGCACAAGATAGCTTTTGTCCCATCATATTTGGTAGACCTTTTCTCAATATTGTCAATGCTCATATTGACTGTGAGAAGGAAACTGTCACTGTTGGCTTTGAAGGCGTGTCACATGAGCTCAACTTATCCAAGTTTGGTAGACAACCTCATGAAAAGGAGTTGCCTAGTAAGGATGAAACTATTGCCTTAGCTTCTATTGTCGTGCCTCCTACTGATCCCTTAGAGCAATACTTGCTTGAGCATGAAAATAATATGCATATGGATGAAAGGGATGAGATAGATAGAGTTGTCTTAGAACAATATCATATCCTTAAGAATAACTTGCCTGTTGAACTGCTTGGGGATCCACCTCCACCAAAGGGTGATCCTGTGTTCGAGCTTAAACAGTTGCCTGATACTCTTAAGTATGCCTATCTTGATGAAAAAGAGACATATCCTGTTATAATTAGTGCTAGCCTCTCAGAGCATGCAGAAAAGAAGTTACTAAAAACTCTGAGGAAGCACCGTGGTGCTATTGGATATACTCTTGATGATCTTAAGGGCATTTTAGTCCCACTCTATGCCAGCACAAGATCAAAACTTATCCTGATTTCAAACCAGTTGTTGATCATCAAAGGAGATTGAATCCTAAGATGAAAGAAGTAGTAAGAAAAGAAATACTAAAGCTCCTGGAAGCGGGTATTATCTATCATGTTGCTCATAGCGATTGGGTGAGTCCGGTGCATTGCGTCCCTAAGAAGGGAGGTATTACCGTTGTCCCTAGCGATAAGGATGAATTGATCCCACAAAGGATTATTACTGGCTATAGGATGGTGATCGGTTTTAGGAAACCGAATAAAGCCACAAGGAAAGATCATTACCCGTTGCCTTTTGTCGACCAAATGCTAGAAAGACTGTCTAAACACACACACTTCTGCTTTGTAGACGGTTATTCAGGTTTCTCCCAAATACCAGTTGCACAATCTAATCAAGAGAAAACCACTTTCACCTACCCTTTTGGTACCTTTGCTTTTAGATGTATGCCTTTTGGATTATGTAATGCACCTGCCACCTTTCAAAGATGTATGATGGCTATATTCTCTGACTTTTGTGAAAAGATTGTTGAGGTTTTCACGGATGACTTCTCCGTTTATGGGACTTCCTTTGATGATTGCCTCAGCAACCTTGATCGAGTCTTGCAGAGATGTAAAGACACCAATCTTGTCTTGAATTGGGAGAAGTGTCACTTTATGGTTAATGAAGGCATCCTCTTAGGACATAAAATTTCTGAAAGAGGTATTGAAGTCGATAAGGCTAAGGTTGATGCAATCGAGAAAATGCCATACCCCACAGATATCAAAGTTCTAAGAAGTTTCCTTGGTCATGTTGGTTTCTATAGAAGGTTCATTAAAGACTTCTCTAAGATTTCTAGGCCTCTTACCTATCTCTTCTAAAAGGATATTCCTTTTGTTTTTGACGATGATTGTGAGGAAGCCTTCGAAATACTTAAGAGGGCTTTGATAACTGCACCTATTGTTCAACCACCTGATTGGAACCTACCTTTTGAGATCATGTGTGATGCTAGTGATTATGTTGTTGGTGTTGTTCTAGGGCAAAGAGTCGATAAGAAGTTGAATGTTATTCACTAAGCTAGTAAAACTCTAGACAGTGCGAGAGAAACTATGCTACTACGGAGAAGGAATTTTTAGAAGTCGTGTTTGCATGTGAAAAGTTCAGGTCTTACATAGTTGATTCCAAAGTCACTATTCACACTGATCATGCTGCTATCAAGTACCTCATGGAAAAGAAGGATGCTAAACCTAGACTTATGAGATGGGTTCTCTTGCTACAAGAATTTGATTTGCACGTTGTCGACACGATGGGTGAGGATAACCCCGTAGCAGATAACTTGTCTAGGTTGGAGAACGTTCTTGATGACCCACAACCTATTGATGATAGCTTTCCTGATGAGCAATTGAATGTCATCAATGCTTCACGTAGTGCACCGTGGTATGCTGATTATGCAAACTATATTGTTGCCAAAAATATACCACCCAGTTTCACATACCAGCAAAAGAAGAAATTCTTTATTGACTTAAGACATTACTTCTAGGATGATCCTCACCTTTATAAGGAAGGAGTAGGTGGTGTCATTAGACGTTGTGTACCTGAACATGAATAGGGACAGATCCTACAGAAGTGTCACTCTGAGGCCTACGGAGGACACCATGCGGGAGATAGAACTGCACACAAGGTATTTCAATCATGTTTCTATTGGCCCACTCTCTTCAAGGATGCCCGTAAGTTTGTCTTGTCTTGTGAGGAATGTCAAAGAGTAGGTAATATCGGTAAACGTCAAGAAATGCATATGAACTATTCACTTGTCATTGAAGCATTTGATGTTTCGGGCTTTGATTATATGGGACCTTTTCCAAAATCCAACGGGTATACTCACATCTTAGTTGTTGTTGATTACATCACTAAGTGGGTAGAAGCTATCCCCACTAGTAGTGCTGATCACAACACTTCTATCAGGATGCTTAAAGAAGTTATCTTCCCAGATTTGGAGTCCCTAGATATCTAATGACCGACGGTGGATCACACTTCATTGATGGTGCTTTCTGTAAAACACTTGCTAAGTACGATGTCAACCATAAAATTGCGTCTCCCTATCACCCTCAGTCCAGTGGTCAAGTAGAGCTAAGTAATAGAGAGATTAAACTGATTCTGCAAAAGACTGTCAACAGGTCTAGAAAGAATTGGTCTAATAAGCTCGATGATGCACTGTGGGCTTATAGAACTGCCTATAAGAATCCCATGGGCATGTCTCCGTACAAAATGGTGTACGGTAAATCATGTCATTTACCTCTTGATCTAGAGCATAAAGCTTATTGGGCAATCAAAGAGCTCAACTTTGATTTCAAACTTGCCGGTGAGAAGAGGTTATTTGATATTAGCTCGCTTGATGAGTGGAAAACTCAGGCATATGAGAATGTCAAGTTGTTCAAAGAGAAGGTTAAGAGGTGGCATGATAAGAGGATACAAAAGCGTGATTTCAATGTAGGTGATTATGTCTTGCTATATAACTCTCATTTAAGATTCTTTGCAGGCAAGCTTCTCTCTAAATGGAAAGGTCCCTATGTTGCTGATGAAGTATATCGTTCCGGTGCTATCAAGATTAACAACACGGAAGGTAATTGTCCGAGAGTGGTAAATGGGTAGAGAATCAAGCATTATATCTCAGGTATTCCCATAAATGTTGAAAGCAATATTATCAATACCATAACTCCGGAAGAATACCTAAGGGACATTTATCAGCCTGTTTCACACTCCGAAAACGAAGAGGTATGTCATTCGGTAAGAAAAAGAGTCCAAAACTTTTCCAGTAGGAAATTTTCTTCGTTTTGGAATATTTGAAAAAATACAAAAATTGGAAGTAGTCCGGAAAGTGCGCGAGGTGGCGACAAGCGGCACGGCGCTGGCCCACCCCCTGGCCGCGCCGTGAGGGCTTGTGGCCACCTCGTGCGCCTCCCGGACTCCGTTTTCGTGCGGGGTACTCCTTCTGGTCTGAAAAAAATCATTATATATACTCCCGTTTGGTCTGACGCCTGCATCACGCAGATTTCCTGTGTTTTTCGTTTCGAGCCTGTTTTCTGCCGCAGATTTGGAGCAAGATGTCGTCTCAGGAATCTGTGGGGGAGAACAATCTCCCCCAAGTTTATGGGGAAGCAAGTGTTGATCTGAAAAGGATGGAGGTCATGGAGGCTAAGGAAAGGCTACCTAAAGAAACCAAGGGCAAAACCAAGGAGAGGAATCAGGCGTGGGACGAAGTGCAATCTGTGCTCAACAGGGAAGAAGTTGAACAAGTGGATTTCCTCCAACCCTACCTCCACCTACTGTCTCCATCCTTGATTGAACTCTTGAGGTTTTGTGAAACAACTCGTGCTCGCAATACTTGTCTCACTCGTGAAGTTGTTTTGTTGGAAAAACATATCGTAGATCTCCAAGGTATAAATAAAAGATTAATGGCCCTCTTGGAGTCAAAGATTGCAACAACTCATCCACCTTCACCACAAAAGGAAGACAACTGAGATTGGTATGGGCAATCCCCTTGGCTTGTGCCAATCTTGGGGGAGTTGCCCCGGTATCGTATCACCATCACATCTTTTGGCTTTACCTTTGTTTTAGTTTTCCTTTTCAGTTTTCTCTTTCTCTAGTAGATTAAAAGTCTTAGTGTTTTAGTCTTGAGTTTTGCTTTGTGTCACCCCCGATGTATTCGAGCTCGTGAGCCATATAATAAAGAGTGTCTTAGTTGAAGGGCTTTGCCTCTTGCCATGATCAAAAGAGTGAGAATAGAACAAAAGCATGAAAGACCATGTAATGATCTTATGGGAAGTGATGGATTCACATATAAAAAGAATGAGGATTTAAACTTGTTGAGGGTAGGCAAACGTAGACCTTGGTCATTGTTGCAATTAATAGGAAGTGATAAAGAAGGTGAGGTTCATATATAAATATATCATGTTTGACACCATCTATGATTGTCAACACTCACTAAACTATTACATGCCTAGAAGTAGATGTTGGACAAGGAAGACAACATAATGAATTGTGTTTGCTTGGCTCCGAACAATGTTATATGATTAGAGATCCCTTAGCATGTGACGATTGCTTCCACCTCATATTAGCCAAAACCTCCCGCACCAAGTAGAGATACTACTTGTGCATCCATAAACCTTCAACCCAGTTTTGCCATGAGTGTCCACCATACCTACCTATAGATTGAATAAGATCCCTCAAGTAAGTTGTCATCGGTGCAGGCAATAAAAATTGCTCTCTAATATGTATAATCTATTAGTGTGTGGAAAATAAGCTTTGCACGAACCTGTGACGAGGAAGACATCAAAGCGACAGACTGCATAATAAAGTTCTTTATCACAGGGGGCAATATAAAGTGACGTTCCTCCACACTAAGAGGACACGCATCCAAACCTCAAAAGCGCATGACAACCTCTGCTTCCCTCTGCGAAGGGCATATCTTGTACCTTTACTTTTTGCCCTTGAAAGAGTCATGGTCATCTTCACCAATTCCTTATTTCGCCTGTATCTTGGCTAACGTCATATGCTTGGGAAAGATCTATATTCATATGTCAACTTGGAAGTAAGTATTCATGAATTATTATTGTTGACATTACCCTTGAGGTAAGCAGTTGGGAGGCCAAACTATAAGCCCCTATCTTTTTTTGTGTCCAGCAGAAACTTTGATCTCATGAGTACCACGTGAGTTGTAGCAATTGTAGAGAACGAAAGAATGATTGAGTATGTGGATTTGCTTTACAAGATCTTATTTGACTCTTCCTGATGGTGTGATAAATTGCAATTGCTTCAATGACTAAAGGCTATCGGTTGTTACTTCTCGGTAAGGTTCTTGATCCATGCTTTACTTTGTGAAGGAATTATCACTTTAGCATGAGAGATTATATGTTGGTATTGATGATCTGATCATGATCATGATGCATGCATGTTCGTATCTTGTTTTGTCGACACCTCTCTCCCGAAACATGTGGACATATTTATTGAGCTAGGCTTTCGCTTGAGGACAAGCGAGGTCTAAGCTTGGGGGAGTTGATACGTCCATTTTGCATCATGTTTTCATGTTGATATTTATCGTTTCTTCGGCTGTTATTTCACTTCACGGTACAATTCTTATGCCTTTTCTCTCTTATTTTGCAAAGTTTACATGAAGAGGGAGAATGCCGGCAGCTGGAATTCTGGCCTGAAAGTGGAGCAAAGTTGAGATACCTATTCTGTGCAACTCCAAACGCCGTAAAAATCAACGAGGATTTTTTTCCGGATTTATAAAAAATACTCGGCTGAAGAAGTGCCATAGGGGCACGTGAAGGTGGCCACAAGCCTGCACGGCGCCGCCACCTCCCAGGCCGCGCCATGAGGGCTTGTGGGCAGCCTGCTGGCCCACTAGCCCCATCTTCTGCTATATGAAGGGTTTCGTCGAGGAAAAAATCAGGGAGGAGCTTTTTCGTGGATTCGTCGCCGCCACGAGGCGGAACTTGAGCAGAACCAATCTAGAGCTCCGGCAGGACAATCCTGCCGGGGAAACTTCCCTCCCGGAGGGGGAAATCGTCACCATCAACATCTTCATCAGCACCATCTCATCTCCAAACCCTAGTTCATCACTTGTAACCAATCTCCGTCTCGCGACTCCGATTGGTACTTGTAAGGTTGCTAGTAGTGTTGATTACTCTTTGTAGTTGATGCTAGTTGAATTACTTGGTGGAAGAGTTTATGTTCAGATCCTTGATGCTACTCATTACCTCTCTGGTCATGAATATGATTATGCTTGGTGAGTAGTTACTTTTGTTCCTGAGGACATGGGATAAGTCATGCTAATAGTAGTCATGTGAATTTGGTATTCGTTCGGTAATTTGATATGGTGTATGTTGTTTTTCCTCTAGTGGTGTTACGTGAACGTCGACTACATAACACTTCACCATTATTTTGGCCTAGAGGAAGGCATTGGGAAGTAGTAAGTAGATGATGGGTTTCTAGAGTGACAGAAGCTTAAACCATAGTTTATGCGTTGCTTCGTAAGGGGCTGATTTGGTTCCACTAGTTTAATGCTATGGTTAGACTTTGTCTTAATTCTTCTTACGTAGTTGCGGATGCTTGCGAGAGGGGCTAATCATAAGTGGGATGCTTGTCCAATTAAGGGCAGTAACCAAGCGCCGGTCCACCCATATATCAAACTATCAAAGTAACGAACGCGAATCATATGAACATGATGAAAACTAGCATGACAGAAGTTCCCGTGTGTCCTCGGGAGCGTTTTTCCTCCTATAAGACTTTGTCCAGGCTTGTCCCTTGCTACAAAAGGGATTGGGCCACTTTGCTCCACTGTTGCTACTTTTGTTACTTGTTGCTTGCCACGAATCATCTCACCACACAATCACTTGTTACCGACAATTTCAGTGCTTGCAGATTTTAGCTTGCTGAAAACCACTTGTGAGATCCTTCTCCTCCTCATTGGGTTCGACAATCTTACTTATCGAAAGGACTACGATTGATCCCCTATACTTTTGGGTCATCAGCGGCATCCGTCGATGAAGTACTTGATGGCCTGCACCTCATGGACTCCTTCACAGGAGTTGTGCAGTTCATTCGAGCGTGTGACGTAGTCACAGACGTGCTCATCCGGCTTCTGGACACACATAGGCAGCTCGTGGGGTGGCCAGGGCGTTTGTAGGTGCCTCTGAAGTTGCAGACTAAGTCCTCCTCGAAGTTGACACAAGTGTTGATGCTGCCGGCCGGTAGGATGTTAGGCCATGTCTGGGCCGAGCCAATCAGCATGAGCAGCACGTAGCGGACGGCTATGCTCTTGTTCCCCGTGATGATGCGAACTGCAGTGGTGTAGTCGATCAGCCAGTCCTCCGGTGTGGCGGTGCCATTGTACTTGGGAGTGTCGCGGGGGAACATGAAGCCAGTCGGGAACGGCTCTCAGTGGATCCGGGGGCCTAAGCACGCCGGTCCGATTGGGCCCTCCTCCTCTAGGAGGGCCGACTTTGCTAGCCGGTAGAGGCACGTGCGAGTGTCGTTATCGTTGCGGGGGACACGTGGTCCGATCCGGGCTGCGAGTTCCGACCGAACAGCAAGCGGGGGAGAGCCGGCCAGCTCCGACCGGGGGCGGCGTAGGGGCGCAAGGTAGCTGTTCGACTCCCCCGGCCGGCTCCCAGAGCCGGCTGGAGACTGTCGGTTGCTAGTTTTGCGGCTGGGTGCACCGGTCGCGGCTCCCGTAGTTCTTCCGACCGGATACGCGGTGCGAGGTGGAGTGTTGGGCCGGCTGGCGGCCGCTAGGACCCCGCGGGTCCTCGTACTCGTATTGAGGGGATACGGAGAAGGCATGGTCAAGGTCGAGGCGACCATGTTGCTCGATGGAGGCAGTGAGGAGCTCCTCAACATGCTTCTCCTGTCGCGCACGCTCCTCTCCCTCCATGGTGGCCATCTTCTCATGGGACACCTAGGCGACCCGCATGTTGGCTACGGGGGTGTCGTAGATGGGCAGCTTGCCATCGAAGATGTCGGCGAGAACGCGGCCGCAGTTACGAACCTGACCATGCCACCTGGGACCGTTGCCAACTGGGGTGAAGCCATAAGCGGAATTGTACTCGTGCTGCACGGCCTCCATCTGGCGCTTGGCAGCCGCAAGGGCGAAGCCCTCCAAGAACAGCTTTTCGCGAGCTTCCTCTAGCTCGGTCGTGACGGCGGTCGGGTTCGTGAATGGTGCGAGGGGGGTGCTCAGCCCACGCAGGGTGGCGTGGAGAGTGTCGGACGGACCCGGACGAGCCACAGCGGCATCTACCGCGGCCCTGACGTGGCTTGAGCTGGTGTTGGAGCCGGCGACCATCACCTCCACGAGGATGGAGGAGGGAGTAGCGTCGAGAGGAGCGTGGGATCCCGTGAATGCCGGTGGATCGGTGTAGTCGAGTACTTCGCTAGGGTATATCGAGGTAGATGTGTTTGAGGGTTATATCCTTTGATTCCGGAGATTCAAAGATTCAATAAACAAGCTTTTAGTGTCACCAAATTATCCTCCACAAGGTGGCATAATCGATAGGACATCCAGCTTTTTCTTTAATTGAACGAGTGCTTAGGAAAAATAAGCTCACATATGTTGGAGAGCGTAATGTTGAAACTATTTGTGACTCTTGCCAAAGAGCTCAAAGTCCTCAGTTACCTTATCCAATTTCTACTAGTGTTTCTACCAAGCCATTGCAACTTATTTTTTCTGATGTGTGGCGGCTTGCTCCCTCATCTGTTGGTAGAAACACATATTATGTTAGTTTCAATGATGACTACAACAAATATTCTTGGATCTATCTTCTTAAGAAACTATCCGAAGTTTTCCAACTTTTCCGTAACTTTCAAGCACTCGCTGAACAAAAATTCGATAGTAAAATCATTCCTCTCCAATCTGATTGGGGAGGCAAATATGAGAAAATAAACTCGTTTCTTCAAGAACTTGGGATTTCTCATCACGTGTCTTGCCCCCACGCCCATCAACAAAATGGGTCGGCCGAACGTAAGCATCGCCACATTGTAGAAGTTGGTCTAACTCTACTTGCTGGTGCCTCCATGCCCTTCAAATTCTGGGATGAGGCCTTCCTTGTTGTGGTTAATATTATCAGTATGCTCCCTAGTCGTGTTATAAACAATGAAACACCCACAGAAAGACTCCTCCACATCAAACCTAACTACACATCTCTGCGTGTCTTTGGATGTGCATGTTGGCCTAATCTTCGACCATACAACAATCGCAAACTCATGTTTCGATCTAAACAATGTGTCTTCATTGGATATAGTGCCCAACATAAAGGTGTCAAATGCCTAGATGTGTCTACCGGGCGGGTATATATCTCCCGTGATGTTGTCTTTGATGAGATTAAGTTTCCCTTTGCTAATCTTCATCCCTATGTCGGTGCCCTACTTTGCAAAGAAATTTTGCTTCTACCTTCTTCTCTCACCGGGTCTGATCAAAGAGGGTATGATAATTGTGTTGACCAATCATTGACTAATCATCATAACCATGTGCATGAGATCTGTGGTGATGCAGCAGAAGAAATTGCAGATGCAGAAACTGGTGAAGAAATCCCTCAAAAATCTCAAGAAATCAGCCTGGGAAGCAAATCCTCCTCGGGATTGCTGCTGCAGCACCTGCCCACGCGATCTTCCTTGGAATCTAAGACACTACATGCACCATAAATTGTGTCTCCCATCAGGTGCAGAGGGGACAACTCGCCAGGCGACACACGGCGTGCGCCGACCCCTTGTCCACCCGAGAGGCGCTGGCCGACCTATGGGCCCCGTTGTTATGAGCAGCGACACACGGGCTCGGAACCCAACGTTGATCCAGTCGGCCCCTTCCACTCATTACACCACGATGGGGATGCAGGGGTTGCAGGATCCTCTGTGTCACATGCGACCGACCCGCCTCCTGCCATAGCTGCAGAAGATCCTAGGTTGGTGCATGCTACAGGAACATCACCAGGTGCATCTGCCTCTAGATTAGGTACATGATCGTCTGTCCCAAGGGCCGATGCAGTTTCACCTGTGCAGCCTCAAACTCGTCTTCAAAAAGGGGTAATCAAGCATGTTAATTATAAAACAAAGTTTGGTCTAGCCTGCTGCACCACAGGTAAACCAGCCACGGTTGAGGAGGCTCTCAAGGATGCACGTTGGAAGAAAGCCATGTAAGAAGAATACTTGGCACTCGAGAAAAACAAAATGGTGCCCGTGGTTCCTCCAAAACGAGGTAAAAACTTGATTGCAAATGGGTTTTTCGAACCAAAAGAAAGTTTGATGGAACCATAGACCGCTACAAATCAAGACTTGTGGCAAAGGTGTTAAAACAAAGGATGGCATAGATTATGAGGACACTTTTAGTCTTGTTGTTAAAGATGCCACCATTCGCCTTGTATTGTCTATTGTTGTGTCCAGGGGATGGAGTCTTAGACAACTAGATGTGCAGAACGCGTTTCTTCATGGTGTTCTAGAAGAGGAAGTATACATGAAACAACCTCCTGGGTTTGCAAGCAAAAACTCACCATCTTATGTGTGCAAGCTTGCTAAAACCCTATATGGACTAAAACAAGCTCCTAGGGCATGGTACTCACGCCTTAGTCAGAAAGAACAAGCACTTGGCTTCATTGCTTCTAAGTCTGATACATCACTCTTCATTTACAATAAGTCAAACACATCCATATTTGTGCTTATCTATGTTGATGATATCATTGTCACTAGTTCATCCGATGAGGCAGTGACAGGACTGTTGAAGGACTTAAGTGCTGAGTTTGCTCTGAAGGATCTGGGTGATCTGCATTATTTCTTAGGGATTGAAGTAAAGAAACAGGATGATGGTCTTCACCTCTCTCAAGAAAATATGATGTTGATCTGGTAAGAAGAGTTGGTCTTCAAGGATGTAAACCATCACCAACCCTCCTGCTTAGTTCAGAAAAAATATCACTCATAGAAGGGGACCTCTTGAATCAAGAGGATAGTACAAACTACAGAAGTCTCGTAGGAGCACATCAGAACTTGACTCTAACAAGACCTGATATTTCTTTTGTTGTTAACAAAGTAGGTCAATTTCTTCATGCACCCACTACAGTTCATTGGACTGCTGCTAAGCGTATAGTGAGATATGTGAAAAATACTATGAATCTTGGTCTTAGTTTTAGTAAGTCTTCATCTACTCTAGTCAATGCTTTTTCTGACTCTGACTTGGCAGGATGTATAGATGACAGACGCTCCGCTGGTGGGGTTGCAGTATTTTTTGGACCCAACCTAATATCATGGTGTGCAAAGAAACAAGCTACTATGTCAAGAACAAGTATTGAGGCTGAGTATAAGGCACTTGGAAATGCCACAGCTGAGATCATCTGGGTACAGTCCATGCTGAGAGAGCTTGGTGTCAAGAGCACCAAGGCTCCATGTCTATGGTGTGATAACCTTGGTGCTACCTACCTATCTGCTAGTCATGTGTTTCATGCAAGAACAAAACACATTGAAATAGATTTCCATTTTGTCAGAGAAAGAGTTGCAAATCAACAGTTGGAAATTTGTTTTCTTCATTCTAGGGATGAGGTTGCAGATGGCTTCACAAAGTCCTTGCCTACAAGCAGCTTTGAAGAATCCAAGCATAATCTCAACTTGATGAAGTTATGATTAAGGGAGGGTGTTAAACCAGGATGTAAGCATGACATATACAAGTCTTGGAGTCCAAGGCAATCAGCTGAAGCCACATAGATTAGGTTGTTAGTTTAAGATCTTATCTCTATAACAACTCTATCTCTATATCTCTGATATTTCTTGACAAACAAGATTGTAATCTGATTGTACGCGATCTGTTGAGTTGCGCCCCCAGTCTATATAAACCCGAAACCGTCTACCATAAAAGGTATGACGTTCAAGCCTATTTTACATGGTATCAGAGCCAAGAGGTCTTGAGTTCGAGACCATGCCAACACAATATTAAAAATAAACGATTCTATGGCCTACATCGATCCCACATCTAAGGACTAAAATAGCCTAGACGCGAGGGGGGTGTTGAAATATATTGCCCGCCTCTCTCGATCATTTTAGACTTTTGGATGAGTTGGTTGAAGCATGAATTCAATACTAGGGACATCACATTTATCCCTAAAAATATTGTTACCAATCTTTATTGATGGCATTTTAGCTCATGCTTCATTTATATGCTGGCTCAAAATGTGGGTCAAACAATTGTTGAAAATGCAAGATGCGTTCTTAATGAAATTTAGGACTCCTATATACAAAATTGTACACAAGATAATAGTTGTATGCCTATACTTGGTATGTTGTTTATTTATTTATTTTGAACCTTACTGCGAGTACCCCCTTATTCCAAAAATGAGTGCTATTTATTTTTCCTTTTACTATGTTGTGCCGGATCTAGAAGACATGGAACTATTTACGTGTTGCTTTTCGTAAAAGTTTGGTATTTAATGGTAGGATAACTCGTGAGAGCTGGTGCACTTTTTTTCTGATCTCTCAGGTTTACTTGTTCTAATTGCCTCTAATGGAGTAGGTTTCCTCATAGTTTTTCCACTACCTTTCATGCCTACTCCATGTTAGTAGTATATGATATAATGTTTGCTTAAATCCTTATGACGTGAACTAGCTGCAGTTTCCATGCACATCATGTGGTTTTCTACTATGATATTTGGTTAACTCTTTTTTTTCTGGCTATCTTGGGCGTTTGCACTTCACCTGAAAAGAGCTCCAAACTCAGCTACTTCGTTGGAAGGAGAGGAGAGTAGAAAGTGAAGGTAACACAAAAACATAGTGCCTGATGTGAGTGTTCTTCAGGTGTCTATGTAAATTTGCACAAGATTGAGAATGTTCACCTAGTTAGGTCAAATTGGAAGAGGTTTTTTCTATGTTGCTGGTTTGGTTTATCAAGTTCTTAAACCAGGTGTCCGGGAATGCTGCTAGCAATTGCTGAGAGGTGGCATTGAGAAAATTTGCATCAAACACAAACTCTTTTGCTGGCTGCAGTAATCTTTAGGACACTTTCTTTGTTGCTTTCTGAATTTTCATGTACTATTAGGCCCCGGAGCCTCCAATTGAGTAGCTAATTCCTCACTTTTATTTCTTCAATATATTCCACGTGTGATTTTCTAGCTTCTGAAAGGAAAAATGTAAGCCTACCTATAGGGGGGCAAGATCCATTAAGGGGCACACTTTTCTCATGCTGACTCAACCCATTGAAAAACCACACGACGGCCATTAGAAAACATGAAGCTGCACAGCTCATAAAAATAAAGTTAATTTTGCAACTACAAAGAAAATCGGCGCGGCAAAGCACGTGTTTGTTTCTAGTCTATATCTATATGGAAAATGCAAATGGGGGCCGAGCATCAGGTGGGCCTTTATCCAAAACATTGGCAAGATATGGAGATCCAAGCTTCCCCGATATTCTAACGTCATGTCCCTCATATCGATGCGTCGCAACATGTATTCAGGTAGAAAGGAGGCTGCATTAGGTGGGGAATCTAGGCATGGAACAATGCCCTCACATGTACGCACACCGCGGACAGGAAGTCACCCGTCCCGCCCACCACAGGGTAGTCAGACGGCCTGGTGTTGAGGCTAGCTTCGCGTTTCCTACCCTAACTGCCGCCATGATCCACGACTAGGGAGGGGATTTTCTTCCACCAGATCTCAACCAGCTAGGGCGTTGGCCCCTCTCCTTCCGGCTGCTCCTCCAGCGGCACGAGGGATGGGGCCCGTTCCTCTGGTCTGTAATTAGGGTTTGGATCTATAGGTCGTGGTGCGTCGATGGGGTGGTGGGAGCAACGTCCGGACAAATAAATCTGCCTCAGCTTCACTCACATACCGACGGTGTCCTTCATGGCGGCGCCTCGGAGTTGATGGTATCGTGTGTTTGCGGATCGTTCACATTGGTGTTAGGGTTCATGCATGGTGTCGGCGAGGCAGCGGCGACAACTCCATCAGGTGTGTCTCTCCTTTTTCTTTGTCTCGCTGCTGTGAAGTTGTATCCGACGTCATGGTGGAGCAGGGAGGTTTTGTCGTTCAGGAGTACGTGCAGACGGTTGTCTATGCAAGTGATAGTTGGAAGATGATGCATATTGTGCTGGTTTTATGGTCGGTGGATGGAAGTTCTGGTTTCCTCCTCCGACGTTGCCGTCATGGGGGGACATGTTGCCTCGGTCTGATTCTTTCAATGGCAATGGTTTTTCTTGTGGCAAACTACTTTGGAGGTCTACAAAGTTGTTGATCAGCGATGGAGTAGCATTGAGCTCGGGGTAAAGAGGTGATCTGACTTATTTTCTTTTGGTGGCCGGTTTGGTGGTGTCAAAGGAGAGGGACACAGGATGGAATTTTGCATAATATTTTTCTATCCTTTCAGTCTTGTAAGGTCGGTGTTTACGTGCCTTGTAACATGATCTTATTCTATAAATGAGACACATATTTACCATGAAAAAAGGTACACATACCGCGACGAGCTTCCTGCTTGTCCATGATAGATTCGCACTCAGACCTATAGGTCCACAGGCTGCACACTGATGAAAGGATTCCCTGCTTGCATGGATGGCCACAAATTCTACAAGGCGGTTGCTACAGATCAAGCGGATGATTTGGCGCCGGGCACGTCCGATGTGGCGCTGCATCCGAAGCTGCATGTGTTGTCCATGGCATTGACAAAGCTCCATAGCAACCCCCCCCCCCAGCGAGATGAAGAGGCAACGGAGCATCGATGGCGCAGGCGAAGCTCCAGTGCAGTACCGGCGAAGACGGAGCTCCAATACAGCATCGACGGAGCTCCATTGTAGCCTAACGACCGAGCAATGCACCGACGAAGCTCCATTGCAGCAGTACGGTTGCTCCATTGAAGCCCCGAATGGTGTGGACAAGCTCCAACGCAGCACCAATGGCACCCCGGTGAAGATCCATTGTGGTCGGAGTTGATGAAGATGACCTTCCCCAACAATGGTGTTGGCATAAAAAAACATGGATTGCAGCACGGTGTGATAGTGACTAGCGGAAACATTCCATCAGTGGTGGTCGGAGTTGCCCTCCCCCCGATCTCTGCTGCAACCATGCCATTCTGGTGCTGGTGTCGTGATAGAACCAAAGTTGTCCATGTCTTTCGATGAGATGGTGGTTATCGTTTTAGTGGAATAGACTTTGACGATCCGACTACGAATGTGTGAGGACGTCGCGCCTTAGCAATCTCTAAACCAACTCCGAGAAGTTATTGACCATGCCGGAGCATGATCAACCTGACATCGAGGGTCTATTTCCTCCACGCAAACAAAGAACAAGCAAGAAACTAAGATTGCAATCTGAATATTGCAAATATAAGAGAAAATCTTTATTGATGAAAGTGGGGTTTTATGACGCCTTTGCCTGGTAGTGGAACACAAACGAAGAAGCGAACTTGTAGCTATGGCAAACTTGTAATCTAAACAAAACCCAAGTCTAAACGGCACCCTACGGGCTGTATATATGGGGGAATAGAGGAGGAATTTTGTGACCCCTTGGAGGAGGGGTCCGAAACCGACCCTAACTCTGCTTCCCCACACATACAGACTCTAAAAAAAGCCTATAATATGGTATTTCGAAATTACATGGGACTATCCCAAAAAATAAAGTGGCGCGGCACCTATAATAGCCTATGGACGAAATTTATAAAGTGACGTCTTGAATATTTCGTCCAAGCATTCATGCTCTCCTTATGGTGGTTTCAAAGTGCGAAAATCACCAGTGGAAGCTCCATTATTCTTTCCCGCTCGTGCACCTTCTTCTCTATGCTTGATCCTGCTCCATCGGATATCCTTCTTGTCCATGATAGGTCCTTCATCCGTAAGTACAACAAAGGTATCTAACTTAGGCAACAACATATGCTCATGAACATTAGAAGGATTTCCAAGAAACGAAAATACCTGGTAATTCAATTGGCATGCGCGACCTCTATTAACTTGTCCATTATGTATAGCAGCTGGGGATGTGGGTGTAACAATGGTATTGATGTCCTCATCATCCTCCCCTTCTTGAAGTGAAGTCGTCCTCGACGGAAGCTCATCTTCCTCACCCAAATATGGATTCAAATATGCAGTGTTAAAAGTGGGACTAACCCAAAAATCTACATGCAGCTCAAGTCTATATGTATTATCATTTATTTTCTCTAACACCTTGAAAGGACCATCAACACGTGGCATTAGCTTTGACTTGCGCAAATTAGGAAACCTATCCTTACGCAAATGCAACCAAACAAGATCTCCAGGTGCAAAGACAACATGTTTTCTACCCTTATCTCCAGCAAGTTCATATTTAGCATTCATACGCTCAATGTTTTCCTTAGTTAACTCATGAATCTTTAATATCAAATCAGCAATATCTTTAGCATCAAAGTTAACCTTCTCCGAAGATGGAAGAGGTAACAAATCAATAGGTGCACGAGGTAAGAAACCATGCACAACTTTAAAAGGACACATCTTAGTAGTGGAATGCAGCGGACTATTATAAGCAAATTCAACATGAGGCAAGCATTTTTCTCACATTTTCAGGTTTTTCTTCAAAACAGCCCTAAGCATAGTAGACAATGATCTATTGACTACTTCAGTTTGTCCATTAGTTTGGGGTGACATGTAGTACTAAACAACAGTTTTGTCCCGAACTTAGCCCATAAAAATCTCCAAAAGTGGCTAAGAAATTTAGCATCATGATCTGAAACAACCGTATTTGGCACACCATGCAAGCGAATAGTTTCACGAAAGAAAAAACCAGCCACATTAGCAGCAGCATCACTTTTATGACATGGTATAAAGTGTGCCATTTTTGAAAATCTGTCCACGACAACAAATATGCTATCCCCCCCTTCTTTGCTCGAGGTAAACCTAAAACAAATTCCATAGATATATCCGCCCAAGGAACACTAGGTATAGGTAAAGCCATATATAAACCATGATGATTGAGTCGTGACTAAGCTTTTTGACATGTCGTGCAGCGAGCAACAAAATGCTCAACATCCTCTCACATCTTTGGCCAAAAGAAGTGAGTAGCAAGTACGTCCTCCGTCTTTTGTACGCCAAAGTGCCCCATCAATCCTCCTCCATGCACCTCCTGTAACAACAAAAGATGAACGGAGCTAGCTGGAATGCATAGCTTGTTAGCACGAAACACAAATCCATCTTTAATTATGAACTTGTTCCATATTCTCCCTTCTTTACAATTCCACAACACATCTTTAAAATTAGCATCATGCACATATCAATCTTTGATGGTCTCCAAACCAAATATTTTGAAGTCAAGTTGTGAAAACATAGTATAACGACGGGACAATGCATCAGTAATAACGTTGTCTTTACCCTTCTTGTGTTTAATGACATACGAGAAAGTCTCAATGAATTCAGCCCATTTAGCATGTCTATAGTTTAGTTTTGCTTAACTTTTAATATGTTTCAAAGATTCATGACCAGAATGTATGACAAATTCTTTGGGTCATAAATAATGTTTCCATGTTTCCAAAGTCGGAACAAGAGCATATGATTCTTTATCATAAGTAGAATAATTCAGACTAGGCCCGCTCAATTTTTCAGAAAAGTATGCAACAGGTTTACCATCTTGTAATAACACACCTCCTAATCCAATTGCACTAGCATCACATTCAAGTTCGAAAGTCTTATTAAAATCAGAAAGTTGGAGTAAAGGAGCATGTGTTAACTTATCTTCAAAAACCGTGAAGGCTTCTTCATGTTCGGTACCCCCAAGCATAAGGCACATCCTTCTATGTAAGCTCATTGAGAGGTGCAACAATGGTGCTGAAATCTCTCACAAAACGCCTATAAAACTCGACGAGTCCAAGAAAACTCCTCACTTGTGTGACCGTTTTGGGCTACGGCCAACTCCCAATAGCTTCAATCTTGGCTTTATCAACTTCTATTCCCTGTGGGGTAACAACATAGCCAAGAAAATATACTCAGTCGATGCAAAATGTGCACTTCCCAAGGTTACCAAACAAACGTGCATCACGCAGAGCAATAAAAACAGCACGCAAATGATCCAATGGTTCCTCCAAAGATCTAATATAAATCCGTATGTCATCAAAGTAGACTACCACCAATCGTCCAATGAAAGCACGCAAAACCGCATTCATTAATCTCATGAAAGTGCTAGGTGCATTAGTTAACCCAAAATGCATAACTAACCACTCATATAATCCAAACTTAGTTTTAAATGTTGTTTTGCATTCATCTCCCAATTTCATGTGAATTTGATGGTATCCACTAGAGCCAATTAAATCATCTAGCCTAGGAATATGATGACGATAGCGAATAGTAATATGATTAATTCCTTTACAATCAACACACATACGCGATGCATCATCCTTTTTTGGCACTAGAATAATAGGAACAACACAAGGACTAAGAGATTCGTGTATATAACCTATGACGAGCAACTCTTGTACTGTACGCATAATCTCCTTCATCTCCTCTTGATTGGTGCGGTATTGTGCACGGTTGGGTAGTGATGCACCATGAAATTAAGTCAATGTGATGCTCAATCCCTCTAATAGGTGGTAATCCAAGTGGCACGTCTTGTGGAAAGACGTCAATGAACTCCTACAAAATGTTAATGAAAGCAGGAGGCAAAGAGGGTGGCATGTCCTCAAAATAAAATAATACATCTTTGCATATGAAAGCATAGCAAACAGATGCAGTAGCATCCAAATCAGTAATATCAGCTTTAGTGGCAAGTAAACAACCACTCTTCAGTTTTATTTCAGATGCAACACTAGATGATGGTTTATTTAGGCTTATTGTGTTACTCAAATTCCTTTGCTACAATCTGATTTTCACTCTCATTTAGGTCATGTTTTGCTTTACTAGCTCTAGCAATGTCATCTTTCATAATATGTTCAGGAGACATAAGAAGCAAAGTTATATTTTGATCCTTATGAACAAGAGTATACTCATATGTCCTACCATGGTGTACAGAATTTTTATCAAATTGCCATGGTCTACAAAGTAAAACGGAGCATGCTTGCATGGGTACCACGTCACAATCAACAAAATCAGAATATGTAGCAATGCTAAAATGCACAAGAACAGTACGTGTTACCTTAACCTTGCCACTATTGTTGAACCACTCAATGTAATAAGGATGAGGATGTGGTTTACTGGTGAGAGACAACTTCTCCACCATCTCCATGCTAGCTAAGTTGTCACAACTCCATCGATGACTACACGAACAAAACGTTCCTTCACAACTCCCTTTGTATGGAATAAGTTGTGCCTCTAATTTTGCTCAAGCAGTGTTGCCTACACACTGAAAACACATTGAGCAACTAAGCTTGCGTACCTGTCAGCATAGTCAACAATCATTTATTATGTCTCATGTTCAATATCATCTACACCCTGTTCTTCACTTGCAATAAGAACCAGAGTCTCCTCGTCAAATCGCTAGCGGGGTCATATCCACCATCCTTAGTAACAATCATCACACGCTTGGATGGGCACTCTCTCACATAAAGACCTCTACACTTGCGACAACGATACATAACCTCATGCGTTTGCCCTATGGATGCCATGGATAAAGAAGAACTCTGTGCTGGCCCGGAAAGTGCGCTATTGGCGGAGGGTGGGGCCTGTTTCCTAGTATTGGTGTTGGCGTTGGTCGATGAAGTAGGCGGTGCTGGTGCAGGAAGACATGTGGAAGTAGATGAGGTCCGTGGTGTCCATGAGGAAGTGTGACCTGTAGAAAAGTTAGTTCTCACCAATGCGTGGCGATCCTGCAGTTCACGTTCAGCTTTGCAAGCAAGATGGAATAAACGAGTGATAGTGTTATAATCCTTATATTCTAGAATAGTCTGAATATCTCTATTTAATCCACCCATAAAACATGCAAGCATAGCTTCATTGTCCTCAACAATACCACATCTAATCATGCCAGTTTGTGATTCGTGATAATATTCTTCTACAGAATTGTTTCCTTGTCTTAAACGTTGTAATTTTTTAAGTAATTCATGTTGATAATATGGTGGAACCCAACGAGTACGCATAGTAGTTTTCAAAGTAGCCCAAGTAGTTGGAATATTAGCATGATGTATTCGACAATGTTCAGACCACCAAACACAAGAAAAACTAGTGAATGAACAAACAACAGCAGCAACACGTCTATCCTCAGGAAATTGTAAGCATGTAAAATATTGCTCTCTTTCTAACTCCCAAGTAAGATATATATCAGGAACATACCGACCATCAAATGTAGGAATATTCAATTTAAGTTTTGGGAGATGGTCATGATCCCATACCTGGGGGGTGGTGCAGCCCTACCATTCTGATTGTTACCATGTGGTCGACCCGGTGCTTGTGATTGTGGTTGTTGTCCCTAGTGCTGATTTGGAGCAACCTCTCCCTCATCATCATCATCACCATCATAATCCTCATTCTAGTCAGCCATAGAAATCTCACTAGTAGCAGCAGGAGCAACAACACTAGAATTATGTGCTTGGCCGGAAGGCACACGTCGCGCTCGTCCCACAGAATCTAGGCCTCGTTATTGTCGTTGTTGTTGTTGTTGGAGAGGGACGGAAGCTGCAACTAGTGGTGGTAGACAAGCAAACACCTCACTGAACTTGGCATCCATCTTGGTGTCGAATGTCTTCTCCAAACCGTTAGCTTCTCCATGGCCTCTCCAAGGCTAGTCACGAAGTATTTTACCTGGTCAGCCAATATTTGCTGAAATTTATCATGGAGCTCCCGCTTGGTCAGGTTCTCCTAGTCGATCTCGTCAGCTTGTGATCTTTGCATGGTTAGCAGCAATAGGAACACAAAAGAATATGAACCTACAGACTACTTTGAAGTGGTGGCGGTGGTAGTGGTGGTAGTGGTGGTGGTGGTGGTGGTGGTGTGTCACAAATCCGTCAAGCAAATCTCAAATTTTTACCAATTCTTACTGAGAAGCAGACGGTGATCGGCAACCGGTGTAGTCAAAACTCTCAAAGATTGGATAGAGCGATTGTTAGCTGGTGTCAAACACACGATGTAGATGTATGTGGAGATAGGAAGGCTTATAATATGGTAGCAAAAAAGAATCAGCAATAATCAGTTTAGAGATGCAATGTTGAAAGGACGCTCAACGATGGTACTGTGCTCGTCCTAAGCTAGACCGTATTAGAGACGCGAGCCTAGAACACCAACAAAATCACAACACTACACGTAATCAAGGGAAGTGCTGCTCTAATTTTCTCTTCTTTTCCTTTTTTTGCGCTCTTTTTCAGAAAATCACTATAATGGCGAGTGTCTCAAAACTCTTTCGAAGGACTAAAAAATAGGATAGGCATGAAAAAAATTGGACTATTTTTTCTGGAGTAATTCGGGGCTGCGACGACCAAAAATTACGACAAAAATCACTATGATGGCGAGTGTATCAAAACTCTCTAAAAAGCCTAACAACACGATAGGGGGGAAATCACCCTCCGAAATTTTGGCCTAAAAAGTGCTTTGAAAAGCGTGCCAGACTCTTTTTATCATTTTTTTTCCGAAACCTACTCACCTATGGAAATGCGAAACCGAAAACAAGAGTATCTCAAAATTAACCTAATACGTAAAGGACTCAGGCTAGGATTGGTGGTGGATATGTGGTGGTGATATATGGGAGCAAGGATGATGGTGGCGTAGTGGTAGTATATGGCAGCAGCGATGATGGTAGCGTAGTGCTGGTATATGGCAGCGATGAAAGATGGCACGGTGGCGATGTGAGAACCTATGAACAGAACTCAAAACTCTAAAGTACTAGACACTAAGACCAGCAACTCGACACGATGATGTAACCGCAAATTCAACGAAGAAAAATACTAAAAAGACTATGCAAAGGCTTAGATTGGTTCAGATATGATGATCTAACCCTAATTGTTTTGTGGCTTTTCTGTCGACTATAGGTATGAAGAACATATGCGATCTAACTATGAAAAACTGGTAAAATCTCACCAAGCAACCTGGAAATCTGATACCACTTGATAGAGGCAAAGTTGTCCTTCTCTTTCAATGAGATGGTCGTCATCATTTTGGTGTAGTAGATTTTGATGATCCGACTATGAACGGGTGAGGACATCACGCCTTAACAATCGCTAAACCAAATCCGAGAGGTTATTGACCATGCCAGAGCAGGATGAACCTGACCACGAAGGTCTGTTTCCTCCATGCAAACCAAGAACAAGCAAGAAACTAAGATTAAAATCTGGATATTGCGAATATAAGAGGAAAGCTTTATTGATGAAAGCGGGGTTGAAAGCACATATGCTCCCTTGGTGGTTTTGATAATTCATGACAACATACATTGTCTCTTGGACTAACACTTTTACCTAGTATATTTCAGGAATAGTCCATAGAGAGCATTGGCTAAAGGATTATGTGGAGATGCCCCTTGATGCAATGAAGGATTTTATATTTCTGAGAAATCACTTCTGAGTCCATTCGAAAGCCAATATTATTAAAAGGGGGTGAGGTATTAAAATGAACTGGTTGCTCAAGTGCTCAGACATAGCCACCAAAAATACCCAGTCATTTTTCCCACAGAACCATTCTGTCCAAAGCCTCATACACAAAATCGGTGCCACCAACTTTCTGATTTTGGACCTACCGATTTTCATCTCAGCCAGAACCCTAGCCAAAGCTACCATATATGTGCAATCGAAACCATGTCGGTGCTACGGAGTTTAGGTGACCAACTTTTTGTTGCCTCGGTACACAGAATCGGAATTTCCAAGGTTGAGTATCGGTGTCACCGAGTTGTGTCATCTGACCGTTAGCCACCTTTTCGGTGTCACCGAGTTGTGTATATCGGTTCCACCTAGATTCAATAGTTGCTGCCTTTAGTGCAAGTTGGTACCACCGAGTTCATAACTTCGGTGTCACCGAGTTGGCCACTTTAGGTGTAACGCTTTGATTTTGGGGACAGCCTATATATACCCCTCCACCTACCTCTCATTTGAAGAGGAAGCACTCATAACACGCACTTCATTGCCAGATCCATTTTTCTGAGAGAGAGCCACCTACTCATGTGTTGAGTCCAAGATATTCCAATCCAATCATTTGAACCTTGATCTCTAGCCTCCCCAAGTTGCTTTCCACCAAATCAATCTCTCCTACCCATGCCTACTCTGTGAGTGAGTGATTGTGTGTTGAGGAGACTATCATTAGAAACACAAGAGGAAGGAGTTCATCGTTCTACCACATCTATTACTTTTTGTAGGGTGGTGCCTCCTAGATTGGTTAGGTCTCGCTTGGGAACCTCCTACTTAGTGTTGTGGAGTTGAACCAAGATGTTTGTAAGGGCAAGGTGATCGCCTACTTTGTGAAGACCTACTGTGAGTGATGCTAGTCCTTTGTGGGCGGAAGCCGTGGTGGAATAGGAAAGGCCGCTTCTTTCTGGACCCCATGTGGGTGGAGCCCTCCGTGGACCCTCGCAACTGTTACTCTTTGTGGGTTGAAGTATCCACTAACATGGATGTACGATAGCGCCACCTATCGATACCAAGCCAAAAATTGTCGTGTCAACCTTTTGCGTTTGATCTCCTAAACTATACTCCTTTACATGTGCAAAGTCTTTACTTTTTCGCTGCCATATATGTTGACTAGCATGTGTAGGGTGTACTAGACTTGTTAGAATTGCTAAAATCTGTCAACTATAAAATTGGGAAAGGCTAGGATTTTAATCTTGACAAGTAGTCTATTCAACCCCCCCCCCTTTAGACACACCTTCTATCGATCCCACAATTGGTATCACAACAAGGTCTCCAAAACCATGGTTTAATCACCATTGGAGGAAGATGAATGTGACTAGTTCCGGGGTTTTTAGTTGTAGAGTGCCTATTCTTTATGGGGAATATTTTAGACAATGAAAAAATTAAATGCTTGATATATTTGATGAGTTCCATTTACGCAAGTATGTTGAATATCCCTATTCGCCTCCCATTGATCCCATACATCCTTCTGATGATGATGAAATTGATATGCTTGGTAATTAATGTTAATATAATCATTAGAGGATTACCAAGAAATATGCTTAATCAAATGCAAAACTTTGAGTGTCCTCATACTTTGTGGAAAACCTTAGAGGAAATATATCCAAACTATTCCTTGAAAAATCTTGGCATTATTGTCCACAAATGCGTTGCCTTTCACAAAATGAAGCCAGCTGATCCTAATTTTGATAAATGTCTATTTGAGCTTCGTGACCTCATGCGTGCTAAAGGAGATGTTATTACTATTAACAATATCATTGTTGAAGCCATTCGCATGCATAAATATGAACATTGTCATAGTCAAAATTCTGATGAAACTCTTGTTTCTTATGAGGGAACTTCATCCGATGATGATTATGTGGAGCATGGCTACTACGATGAAGATGAGGAGTTTGTCATGGAGTATGAGAAGACCATGAGGAACCTTAGTCTTATGGTGAACCTTGGAGACTACATGGCCGGTGGAAATGAATTGTTCTCGACAGTGGATGCACCGATCACAAGACAAGAGATAAAGACATGTTTCATGAGATTACACCAAACCATGGACCTCGACGGTATGTGACCTTTGGAGATAACTCCAAGGGTAAGGTACTTGGTCTTGGTAAGGTGGTTGTATCTCATGATAGTTCCATTCAAAATGTCATGCTTGTTGAATCCCTTGGCTACAGTCTTCTTTGCGTATCCAGACTAGCAGACTTTGGTTTCGATGTGTTATTTTTGAAAGTTGAATGCCGAGTGTTTCGTAGTGACAACCATAACATTGTATTTACTGGTTTCCGTAGAGGTGATCTATACATTGTCGATTTCTCTAAGAAATCCAAACCCCGTACATGTCTTATTGCTAAATCTTCTAAAGGTTAGTTATGCCATAGAAGGTTAGGGCATTTAGTTCTGCGTAATCTTGACAAACTTATCAAAGGTGATCATATTCTTGGTGTTAAAGATGTTATCTTTGACAAAGATAGACTTTGTGGTGCTTGTCAAGAAGGAAAGCAAGTTGGTGGAAGTCATCCCGTGAAGAACATCATGACTACAAGAAGACCACTTGAGCTGCTTCACATGGATCTTTTTTGTACCAATGCTTACAAGGCCTCGGTGGAAATTCTTACGGTTTAGTCATTGTTGATGATTTTTCTAGATTTACATGGGTATTATTTCTTGATGATAAGTCACAGGTACAAAAGATCTTCAAGAACTTTGCTCGGAAAGCTCAAAATCAGTTTGAAGTGAAGATCAAGAGGTTCGGAGCGACAACGGAACGGAGTTCAAGAACAAGAATGTGAACACCTTTCTTAACAAACAGGGTAGCTCACATGAGTTCTCGGCGATGTACACGCCTCAACAAAATGGAGTTGTTGAGAGGAGGAACCGGACTCTCATAGATATGTCCAGAACGAGGCTTGACGAATACAAGACTCCAAGACACTTTTGGGCAGAAGCCGTGGAAACAGCTTTCCATGCCATAAACCGATTCTTCCTACACAAGATTCTTGGTAAAATGGCATACGAGATATTCACCGGTAACATACCCCAAGTTGGATACTTTTGAGTATTCGGATCTAAGTGTTATATTCTTGCATCATCGCTCTAAATTTGCTCCTAAATCTTATGAAGGTTTCCTACTCGGTTACGGATCAAACTCTCACACTTACCATGTCTACAACAAATTCACTCGAAAAGTTGAAGAGACGGTAGATGTGAAGTTCGATGAGACTAATGGTTCGCAAGTCAAACAATTGTCAAATGATGTAGGAGATAAGGAACCTTTGGAAGCCATCAAAGATTTATCTATTGGCAAGATTCGTCCCATGGAGGTGAAGGAGAGTTCTTCATCAACTCAAGTGGAAGCTCCTACTTCGCGTCAGGGCAAACCACAAAACGACATGGAAGAATCCACAAGCGATACACGACATGATGAAGAAGAGGAAGAAGTACATCATGATGATCCACCTCAACCTTCCTCACCACCACCTCAAGGAGATGACGACGTCAACAACAATCTGCAAGATGATGAGGATGATGATGATGATGATGAAGCTCCTCCATCCAACAAGAAGAAGATGTCACGAGTTCAAGCAAGAGTGGACAAAGATCATCCGTAGAATCAAATCTACAGTGGCATAAAAACCTTGAGAATCACTCCTCTAAATCTCGTTTAGCTAACTTTTGTGAGCATTACTCTTTCATCTCTAGCATTGAGCCTTTGAAGGTTGAAGAAGCCCTTCAAGACCCAGATTGGGCGAATGCCATGCACGAAAAGCTACACAACTTCGAGAGGAACCAAGTATGGACACTTGTTGAAAAGCCCGAAGGCGAGAAAAACAGCATTGGTACAAGATGGGTGTTTCGGAACATGCAAGATGAAGATGGACAAGTTGTACGCAACAAGGCGTGTCTCGTATCCCAAGGATACACGCAAGTCGAAGATATGGACTACGATGAGACTTATGCACATGTTGCTAGACTCCAAGCCATTTGCATTCTTCTCGCTTATGTCAATCACCATGACATTACTCTTTACCAAATGGATATCAAAAGTGCTTTTCTTAATGGTGAAATTGAGGAGGAAGTTTATGTTAAACAACCTGCCGGATTTGTGAACCCTAAGAAACCGAATCATGTTTACAAACTTTGAAAAGCTTTATTTGCTCTTAAACAAGCCCCTAGAGCTTGGTACAAACGCCTAACGAAGTTTTTCATTGATGCAACCTTATTCACTAAAAGAGTTAATGGGGAATTATTTGTATGCCAAATTTATATGGATGATATTATCTTTGGTTCTACTAACCCACATTTTAGTGAAAAGTTTGGAAAGTTGATGTGAGAGAAGTATGAGATGTCCATGATGTGTAAGCTGAAATTCTTCCTTGGATTGCAAATCAAACAATCGAGAGAAGGTTAGTTTATATATCAAACCAAGTACACCAAGGACTTAATCAAGAATTTCAACATGCAATAATGCAAAGGTATGAGAACCCCCATGCCTACTAGTGGGCATGTTGGCCTCACTAAGGACGACAAACTAGTTGATAAAAAGGTTTATCGATCAATGATTGGTGCATTGCTATATTTATGTGCCTCCCATCCTGACATTATGTTGAGTGTTTGCATGTGTGCCCAATATCAAACAGCACCTCAAGAGTGTCATCTATTGGCTGTGAAAAGAAAAGTAAGATACCTCATACATAAACCAAACTTTGGCATATGGTATCCCAAGGGATCTTATTTTAATCTTGTTGCCTATTTCGACTCGGACTATGCTGGAGACAAGGTTGATAGAAAATCCACCTCTGGTACATGTCAATTTCTCGGGAGATCTCTTGTGTCTTGGTCATTCAAGAAACAAAACTCAGTATATTTATCTACTGCCGAAGCGGAATACATTGCCGCTGGATCATGTTGTGTGCACTTACTTTGGATGACTCAAACTATTAAGGATTATGGCATTCTGTTGGAAATATGCCCTAAAGGCAATGATAAATAGTTATTATTATATTTCTTGTTTAAAAGATAATCGTTTATTATCCATGCTATAATTGTATTGAATGAAACCATAGATACATGTGTGGATACATAGACAAAACAATGTCCCTAGCAAGCCTCTAGTTGGCTAGCCACTTGATCAATGATAGTCAAGGTTTGCTAACTATATGCAAGTGTCGTCACTTGATAACTCCATCACATCATTAGGAGAATCATGTGATGGACTAGACCCAAACTATGAACGTAGCATATTGATCGTGTCGTTTTATTGTTATTGTTTTCTGCGTGTCAAGTATTTGTTCCTATGTCCATAAGATCATATAACTCACTGGCACCGGAGGAATACCTTGTGTGCATCAAACGTCGAAATGTAACTGGGTGACTATAAAGGTGCTCTACAGGTATCTCTGAAGGTGTCCGTTGAGTTAGTATGGATCAAGACTGGGATTTGTCACTCCGTGTGACGGAGAGGTATCTCGGGGCCCACTCAGTAATACAACATCACACACAAGCCTTGCAAATAATGTGACTAAGTGTAAGTCACGGGATCTTGTATTACGGAATGAGTAAAGAGACTTGCCGGTAACGAGATTGAAATAGCTATGCGGATACGACGATCGAATCTCGGGCAAGTAACATACCGAAGGATAAAGGGAATGACATACGGGATTATATGAATCCTTGAAACTGAGGCTCAACCGATAAGATCTTCGAAGGATATGTAGGATCCAATATGGGCATCCAGGTCCCGCTATTGGATATCGACCGAGGTGTGCCTCGGGGCATGTCTACATAGTTCTCGAACCCGCAGGGTCTGCACACTTAAGGTTCGATGATGTTTTTGTATAGTTGAGTTATATGTGTGGTTACCAAATGTTGTTCGGATTCTTGGATGAGATCACGGACGTCACGTGGGTTTCCTGAATGGTCTGGAAAACAAGATTGATATATAGTATGGTTTCATTTGGTCACCGGAAAGTTTCGGGCAATTTCGACAGTGTACCGGGAGTGACGAATGGGTTCCGGGTGTTCACCGGGAGGGGCCCACCCACCCGGTAGTGAGCCCAAGGCCCTAGGGTGGCGCCACAAGTCCTTAGTGGGCTGGTGGAGTCAGCCCAAGGAGTCGATGGTGCCACATAACAATATACCAAAAAGGAAAGAAAAAGAAAACGGAAAGAGGGAGGTGGGAAGGAAGAGGAGGACTCCTGCTTCCCAAACTGAATTGGAGGAGGAGTCCTCCTCCTCCCTGGCGGCTGGCGAACCCTTGAGGCCTTGGGCCTCAAGGCTAGCCCCTTCCCCTCCCTCCTATATATAGTGGTGTTTTAGTGCTTTTTGAGACACAACTTTGCCACGTGCAACTCTAGCCTATACCACACAGTTTCACCTCTAGATCGGATTTCTGTGGAACTCGGGCGGAGCCCTGGAGGAGTAGATCATCACCACCACCGGAACGCCTTCACATTGCTGGAGTACTCATCTACTTCTCTGTCTTGCTTGCTGGATCAAGAAGGCCGAGATCATCGTCGAGTTGTACGTGTGCTGAACGCGGAGGTGTCGTCCGTTCGGCGCTAGATCGGAACGGATCATGGAACGGATCGTAGAACGGTTCAAGGGACGTGAAGATGTTCCACTACATCAACTGCATTTCTTAACGCTTCCTGTTGTACGATCTACAAGGGTACATAGATCCAAATCTCCACTTGTAGATGGACATCACCATGATAGGTCTTCGTGTGCGTAGGAACTTTTTTGTTTCCCATGCAACGTTCCCTAACACATTCATGTTAGTAAAGTTCCATTGTTATGTGACAATGAAAGTGCAATTAAAATTTCCTATAATCCAGTGCAACATTCTCGAACAAAACATATTCAGGTGCGACATCATTTCATTTGTGATCATGTTGGCAATGGAGATATAGATCTCAAGCATGTTCGTACTGACAAAAAATTAGCTGATATATTTACCAAACCACTTGATGAGAAAGTGTTTTGTCATTTGTGGAGTGAGTTGAACATCATTGCTGCTTCAAACCTGAGCTAGACTCACTCGGATGCATGCAAGGGCATGAGCTTGATTGCCTATTCCATGATGCTATTTGTTTGAATATCTTATATCTTGGAAAGTGTGCTCCCTTGTATTGCATCTAATCTTTTGTAGGTACTTGGAAGAACTACACTCCACAAGATTCCAATCAACTTACATCAAAAGCAATCTTGTCATAGCCAAGTATCAATAACCCCTTCTTCTGAGATGAAGGAAGAAAACAACAAAATCATATCCTTGACTATCATTTGATGAATTTATTCACTCTTGTCATTTGGATATATTATGTTCTTCCTTGCATGACTAACCAATTTAGGTGAAAAGTGAATCAAAACGACAAGGATCGCTCTCATATCAAAATGATCTTCATCAACATTGAGCATCCACAACAAGTTCACCTACATGCCAAGTCACCAACATCATTCGAAGGTATGTAGTCATATTCTTGATAAAGCTTTACACCAAGTGATGAGGGAAAGCAACTCAATTGATATAAAGACAATCAAATGTTGAATCAAAAAATGGTAACCCCATTTTTGTGCTTAACGATGAGTATGACCGATCAAGCAACCTTGCTTGACTCCTCAAGTCAAATACTCTAATATAGGTGACCTAGTCACCGCCCCACGTCTAGATGGAGACTCTTGTATAGTTCACATTTGTTATTTCATATCTTCTTGGAACCATTCAACTCTCATCTAAATGTGTGTGTGTGTGTGTCTGTATATATATATATATATATATATATATATATATATATATATATATATATATATATATATATATATATATATGTATGTATATACAAACACAAATATATTTGGAATTAGTTTGCGTTGATTTCGTTTCTCAACTGATATCTTATACCATTCCTTAGATTTTCTTTCTCTCTATTTTTCAGTTCAAGAGTTGATTTTCAATGCAACTCTGTCTCACCGATCTAGCAAACTCGGTCCAGCCGATTTCTCCGAGCTGCCTGATTTTTAGTCTCAGTTCTACCGAACCACTTTGCCTCGGTGATTCCGATATTACCATTGCCTTAGTATTTATCATATTTTCTAGACTTTTGCCTTAGGGGAGAAAGATTATCAATCATCCCATGTTTCATTGACTTCTAAGATTTTATTGAAAATTTTATGAAACAAAAATTAGTTTTAGCATTATTTTCTAGGGGGGGGAAACCTCGGTGATCCCATACAATATAAGAGGGAGAATCATGTAGGATCCCTAACATAGAGGAAGATAGTTCAAGGAACTCTTATCCATATTAAAGGGGGAGAACATTCAATGAACCTTTCCTGCTACTTAAGGGGGAGAAAAGTCAAATACAAGGAACCCTTATCAAAGAGAGAAGTATCAAGGATCCCTTTCTCTCAATGAGCCCTTACCCTCTAACCTTTTTTGGAAATTAATGCCTAAGGGGGAGAAATATCAAAGCTTCCAATGAACCTATATAGGGGAGAAATATCACCAATACGCTTACGCAAAAGAGGAAGAAATATGGGGAGATATTTGTTCCGAAAGGAAGGTTTACCCAAGGGGGGATCTACCTAAGGGGAGATGTATCAAACCTTACATATTAAGGGGGAGAGGGATAAATCTGTTTCTATCATTGCTATACATATTTGTTCAATAAAAAGATAAAACTGTTGAGAGATTGAACTTGTCTTACCCTACCAACTCCTAATATCTACATGTTATGATTCAGGGGGAGAGGAAATTCTTTCATATTCATTCTTAGGGGAGAAAGTTCTAAATATTCTTGGAGACATATCTGTTATCAAATTATATTTCCTCATATGTGCTCCATATCTTGGTGTTCTTGAATCTCTTTGCATCTTTACAATAGTATACTCTTGTGTTATCTAACAAATGTTTTCTCTAGTCTACTCCTACTGCTAAGATGCTCAAGATCCTCAAGGTAAGTATATGCACCATATCCTTGTTCTTGATGATCTCTTGTTTCTTGAACATATTCTTTGATAGAGGGATTCTTGAACATGGAAGCCCTTCATTCACATATGTTTCATGCATATAGCTAGGATGTACATGAGTTGTCTTGTCCTTTCTACCATGTGTGTGCCCATGCATTCCAAAGAAACTATACCTTTAAAAGATTGCACACACTTTGGGGGGAGCTTGTACTAGTCATGTATCTTTTAAAGATTTCATATTCTAATGCTTATCTTTATTTGAAGCTTTGATTGTTTGTTGTTATCAATTACCAAAAAGGGGAAGATTGAAAGCACATATGCTCCCCTGGTGGTTTTGATAATTCATGACAACATACATTGTCTCTTGGACTAACACTTTTACCTGGTATATTTTAGGAATAGTCCATAGAGAGCATTGGCTAAAGGATTATGTGTAGATGCCCCTTGATGCAAGAAAGGATAAGATTGGCCCAAGCTTCAAGCTAGAAGACTCTTCCTTTTATATTTGTGAGAAATCACTTTTGAGTCCATAGGAAAGCCAATACTATAAAAAGGGGTGATGTATTAAAATGAACTGGTTGCTCAAGTGCTCAGAGATAGCCACCAAAAATACTCAGTCATTTTTCCCACATAACCATTCTGTCCAAAGCCTCATACCCAAAATTGGTGCCACCAACTTTATCATTTCGGCCCTACCGATTTTCGCCTCACACAGAACCCTAGCCAAAGCCTCCATATCGGTGCAAACGAAACCATGTCGGTGCTACCGAGTTTAGGTGACCAAGTTTTTGTTGCCTCGGTACACAAAATCAGAATTTTCGAGTTTGAGTATTGGTGTCACCAAGTTGTGTCATCTGACCGTTAGCCACCTTTTCGGTGTCACCGAGTTGTGTATATAGGTTCCACCGAGATTCAAAAGTTGATGCCTTTAGTGCAAATCGGTACCACCGAGTTTATTACTTTGGTGTCACCGAGTTGGCCACTTTAGTTGTAACGGTTGGACTTTGGGGATAGCCTATATATACCCCTCAACCTACCTCTCATTTGAAGACGAAGCACACAGAACGCATACACTTCATTGCGAGATCCATTTTTCTGAGAGAGAGCCACCTACTCATGTGTTGAGACCAAGATATTCTAATCCAATCATTTCAAACTTGATCTCTAGCCTCCCCAAGCTGCTTTCCACCAAATCAATCTCTCCTACCCAAACCTATTATGTGAGAGAGTGATTGTGTGTTGAGGAGACAATCTTTAGAAGCACAAGAGCAAGGAGTTCATCATTCTACCACATCTATTACCTTTTGGAGGGTGGTGCCTCCTAGATTGGTTAGGTGTCTCTTGGGAGCCTCCTATTTCGTGTTGTGGAGTTGAACCAAGATGTTTGTAAGGGCAAGGATATCGCCTACTTCGTGAAGATCTTCCGTGAGTGAGGCTAGTCCTTCATGGGCGGAAGGCGTGGTGGAATAGGCAAGGTCGCTTCTTCGTGGACCCCTTATGGGTGGAGCCCTCCGTGGACTCTCGCATTCGTTACCCTCCGTCGGTTGAAGTCTCCACTAACATGGACGTACAATAGCTCCACTTATGGGAACCCTGCCAAAAATCGCCGTGTCAACCTTTTTGCGTTTGATCTCCTAAACTCTGCTCCTTTACATGTGCAAAGTCCTTACTTTTCCGCTGCCATATATGTTGACTAGCATGTGTAGGGTGTACTAGACTTGTTAGAATTGCTAAAATCTGCCAACCATAAAATTGGGAAAAGTCTAGGATTTTAATCTTGACAAGTAGTCTATTCACCCCCCCCTCTAGACACACCTTCTATCGATGTCACACGGGTTGTGTGACGCCTTGGTCTCGTCGTGCAACACAAATGAAGAACGTGAAATTGCAGCTATGGAGAACTTGTAATCTAGACAAAACCCAAGTCTAAATGACACCCTAAGGGTTGTATATATGGGGGGATAGAGGAGGAATTTCGTGACCCCTCGGAGGAGGGGTCCGAAACCGACCCTAACTCAGCTTCCCCACACATACGGACTTTAAAAATAGCCTATAATATGGTATTTCAAAATTACATGGGCCTGGCCCAAAAAATAAGGTGGCGCGGGACCTAGAATAGCCTATGGACGAAATTTATAAAGTGTCGTATTGAATATTTCGTCCAAGCCTTCATGCTCTCCTTATGGTGGCTTGAAAGTGCAAAAATCACGAGTGGAAGCTCCATTGTTCTTTCCCATGCACGCACCTTCTTCTCCATACATGATCCCGCTCCAACAGATATCCTTCTTTTTCACTCTAGGTCCTTCATTCATAACTACAACAAAGGTATCTAACTTAGGCAACATCATATGCTCATGAACATTAGAAGGATTTCCATGAAACGAAAATACCTGGTAATTCAATTGGCGGGTGCCAGCTCTAGTAACTGGTCCATTATGTATAAAAAGTGGGGATGTGGGTGTAACAATGGTATTGTTGTCCTCTTCATGTCGCCCCTCTCCCGGACATGGTGTGGATGCAAACAGCAACGGTTGCAACCATGGGAGGATGCAAACAACAGTGGCTGCTTCTCCTCTGATTGCAGCGGTGGTGTGTGGGTAGGATGAAGAGGAAAAGAAACGAGTGGACAACATCAGTTGAGGTTGAGATAAGGTGCGTGGTGGGTCACCTGACGAGGATGTGTGGATGACCCAGTTGATTCCTTCCGAGAAATATCCGGTTGATTTCAAGATTTTTCCATTCTACAAGCGCATACGTGGATCAATACTGCCCGGTGGGCGGGTAAGTTTGGCTACAATTAGCCACCTTTTATTAAGCATGAAGAACACCTAGATTATTTGGATCACAACGGCTCCATGGCAAAACTGTTAGATTTAATTAATTTTGTTAATTATAGGGTAAATCTCCCCTTGTTATCTACCATGCGGTTAGCACTAATGCTAACGGTCGCATTTGTCCAAAACAAACGCATCATGTGATCACGTCCTTCCAACTTGTATATAAGCATCACTATCAATGAAAGAGGTAGAGAGTTACATCGTTTGCTTTTGTTTCAAACATGTTATCAGCACGCCTCTTCCAGAGAGCAATTAGGCCAGCATCGGCATGATACACGGTTGCGGCGGAGGTTCCCTCCGACACTTCAATCTGCCACATGACCGTCGATGGCACCGGTGGCAAATAACAAGACCTCGCTATGGCTAGAGGCCATCTGGCCATGACCCAGCATCCCAACGCGGTCACGCGTCCTCCGTGACACGGATGCTGGTGACCGGCCATGCCCCCAATCTGCCGCCCATGGTCATGGCCGTCAGCGCCAGGTCGTGGCCGCCCGTGGCCGGTAGCGCCTGGTCGCGCCAGCCCGTCCGCTCCACGCGGCCACCACGCCGGCTCGCCCAGCGCCCCGCGCCCGGCAAGCACCACATCACACTCATCCGACTGATCGTCCGCTCCGCCCGGCAGCTACGTTAGCTCACGCCGCGTCGCGCCCCGCCCCTGGCAGCGTCACGCCCATCCACCTGGTCATCGCGTGTGCCTTGGCCTCACCGCTTGCGCCCTCGCGTGGCCGTGGTCGCGGTCGCACTCCCTATGTTGTGCCGCAAGGACCCCATGAGGGTGTTGTCCTCGCTGTCTCCTCTTGGAGAGGATCTCGTCCGTGTTGTGTCGTTGATCCCCAGAGATGCAAGAGCAGGAGGCGACGGACAATCCTCCCATTGGCTACGCTAGGTGGGACTGTGGGAGTGGGGATCGGGGTGGTGGTAATTCTCCGGCCTTAACCCGTAATCGCTCCACCCCTTCCCTCCTCTTATGTGGTGGTGGATGGACTGGGCCATCCAAAGGCCGTTGCGTCCCAGGCCTTGGCGCCCGGTGGCTCCGCTCGGCTATGTGCCGGCCTGAGGAGGATTTTCATTATTTCTGTGTTTTCTATTAACAGTAGTTCTAGATATGATTTCATTCATGTGTTAGTCTGCTAAATTCAGTACATATAATTCAATACTATATTTTTGTTGAGTACCAAGGTGTATTCCAGATCTTAAAATGATGTAATATATTTCCATGTTTGCCACGTGTCGAGATTAATTAAATCTATTAATTAACAAATTAAGATTTTGTATCTCGTGCAAAGATAAATTCAGTACCTCTAGAGTACTGATTTGCGACTAAGAATTTTCTTCTCTCGCAAAACAATCTCATTGTGATTGAGATTAATTTTCTCTCGCAAAATATTAATTCACGTTGATGAATTATCTTGCAACTTGATACAAGATCATCTCATTTAATTTGAGGTCTATACAATTCAAGTTTTTCACTTGAGCATCAAGTTTGCAACATTACTACTAATCATTACAATAGTAGTGTATATCTGTTGAGTACCGAGATGTATTCCAGAAGTTCATGTAATATATTTCCACGTTTATTACGTGTCGAGATTAATTACGTCCATTTGCAATTCAGATTTTTTATCTATTGCAAAGATAAATTCAGTACCTCTCCAGTATTGTTTCTCTGTTGACTATGATGTATTCTGGAATGTATGTATATCCATGTTTGCTACATGTCGAGATTAATACATCTATTTGCAATTGAAATTTTTAATTTCTTGCAAATAACCATGAAAAGTTCAAAGTGATTTCTTCAAATTGATGCTTGGGAGCACAAGGTAATGTGTTGATCTACTGCTCTGTAGATTATCACCACTACTGTTTAAGCCAACATTTTGTCATATTTGATATTATGATTGCTTTACAAAGTGCTCTCCCACACATTTTACTAAGTCGTGACATAAGGCATTACGAGTGAGTATCTGGTGATTTCATCATATTATACTCCCTATTGATGTGAGATCTACTCCATTTTGGAGATTCTCTTCAAGGTGTCATACTTAGCAAATTGAGATTCGCACTAATGATTTCAAGCTAACTTCTTAAAATATCGAGTAACTTTGCAAAATTAAATGCAACATCAACCATCATGCTCTTTAATTTACTAAGTGTAAATAAATTATAGAGGTAACATGTGGTTATAGAATTTGAGGCATTCGCCCTCAATGGTCGTCACTACCCTATCTGGGACATGGACATGATGATCTCTCTCGTGTGTCGTGGGATAATGTGTGCAATCCAGGATTCACTTCTGGTCAGGATCACATCGTTAACAAAAAATATTGTCTTATACATCATAGGGCACTATATTAATTCAAATCTCAGCATCTGCTTATTCTGTATCAGCAATTCCTAGGACACGATGAACCTCAAGGGCAAAGGTTTGAAGCTCACTTCAATCGTCAACCCGACATCACCAGTGATGACGGGGCCCTATGGGCAGGTAGAACGTGTGGTTGAATATGCCTCAACCGACATGTTTGGAGACTATGAGTAGTCTCTCAATCTCTTGAGTTGTTAATATTTATTTATGTCCATTTATGATGTTGTAATAACAACAGAAGTATTGTTGTCATCATATATTGTTCATCACAATATATTGTATCAACACTTTGGAACAAATGCATTTATATGTATTCTATATATCTGATAGTGATTTTCATACTAAGAATCTTCATGTCCATATAGAGATTTCTATGGGAGTCAATCTGATGAAAGATGATATGTGCCTTGTGGACATATGCACCACAAACTCTATACTCAGGAAAGTGAAAATTTTCCACTCTCTTTGAGAGAAAGAAGATATTTTAAAATCTCTAGACGCGATGAGGTATTTGTTGGCTCAACTCGAGTCATATTTACTACCCCTCTGGGTACTCGAGTAACGTCGGGATGCTTTATTGCTTCCCAGTTTAACTCGTACCCTACTAAACTATAGAGGTATACGTCAAAATAGTTTCCATAGAGAAACTTGTGATAACAACAAAGAGGACTGATTATGTTTACCATATGCAAGAGATATGGCAAGCACATTTGTAACGCCCAAGATGCGACCCTATCCTTAATTTGGCAGGAAGGCCTCGTCAAGGATAGAAGCGCATCTCGTCGTTTTGCAAGAATGGATATCGTTACAAGTACATGTACTAAAGAGAAGAGTATATGGAGTTGGCTTACACTCGCCACAAGCTACATCAGAGTCACATCAGTACAATACATAATCATCATGAAGAAGAGCAGGGTCCGACTACGGACAAAAACAAACGAGAAAAGAAGAACGACGCCCATCCTTGCTATCCCAGGCTGTCGGCCTGGAACCCATCCTAGATCGATGAAGAAGAAGAAGAAGAAGCAAATCCAAATGAACAATCAACACGCTCGCGTCAAGTAACCTTCACCTGTACCTGCAACTGGTGTTGTAGTAATCTGTGAGCCACATCGGGCTCAGCAATCTCATTTCCAAAGGTATCAAGACTAGCAAAGCTTAATGGGTGAGGCATGGTTAAGTGGTGAGGCTGCAGCAAGCGACTAAGCATTATATGATGTGGCTAACTTACGAGTACAAGAAATAAGAGGGGGAAGACCTACGCATAACGGACGTGAACTACTGTTGATGAAACGAATGATCCTGAACACCTACTTACGTCAGACATAACCCCACCATGTCCTCGATCGGAGAATGAGCTCACGAAAGAGACAGTCACGGTTACGCACTCAGTTGGCATGTTTTAATTAAGTTAACTTCAAGTTATCTAGAACCAATGTTAAACAAAGTTTCCACATTGCCACGTAACCACGGGCACGGCTTTCCTTTCTGAAAGATTTAACCCTGCAGGGGTGCTCCAACTAATCCATCACAAATAACCACAAGCCGCATAGAAATCCTCGATCACAAAACTCATGATCTCGTCGGACTCCTTAGTGGAAACCTCAACTCTGAGAGTACCCAAAGCATCACCGGAATCCCGATGCACAAGACATTCGTCAAAGGTAAAACTAATCCAGCAAGGCCTCCCGGCGTGTCGACGATCCCGATAGGAGCAGCGTATCTCGTTCTCAGGACACGACGGATAAGCTACGCGTACGGTGGTGTCACACCCAAGATGCGACCCTATCCTCAATTTGGCACAAGGGCCTCGTCAGGGATAGAAGCGCATCTCGTCGTGTCGCAAGAATGGATATCATTACAAGTACATGTACTGAAAAGATGAGATATATATATATATAATTGGCTTACACTCGCCACAAGCTACATCAGAGTCACAACAGTACAATTCATAACCATCATGAATAAGAGCAGGGTCCGACTACGGACGAAAACAAACGAGAAAAGAAGAACGGCGTCCATCCTTGCTATCCCAGGCTGCCAGCCTGGAACCCATCCTAGATCGACGACGAAGAAGAAGAAGAAGCAACTCCAAATGAACAATCAACGCGCTCGCATCAAGTAACCTTTACCTGTACCAGCAACTGGTGTTGTAGTAATCTGTGAGCCACAGAGGACTTAGCAATCTCATTTCCAAAGGTATCAAGACTAGCAAAGCTTAATGGGTGAGGCATGGTTTAAGTGGTGCGGTTGCAGCTGCGGCTAAGCATATATTTTGTGGCTAACTTGCGAGTATAAGAAATAAGAGGGGGAAGATCTACACATAGTGGATGTGAACTATGATTGATCAAATGAATGATCCTCAACACCTACGTACGTCAGACATAACCCCACCGTGTCCTCGATCGGAAAAGGAACTCACGAAAGAGACAGTCACGGTTACGCACACAGTTGGCATATTTTAATTAAGTTAACTTCAAGTTATCTAGAACCAGTGTTAAACAAAGCTTCCACGTTGCCACATAACCGCGGGCACGGCTTTCCGAAAAGATTTAACCCTACAGGGGTGCTCCAACTAGTCCATCACAAATTACCACAAGCCGCATAGAAATCCTCGATCACGACACTCGCGATCTCGTCGGATTCCTTAGTGGAAAACCTCAACTGTGAGAATACCCAAAACATCACCGGAATACCGATGCACAAGATAATCCGTCAAAGGTAAAACTAATCCAGCAAGGCCGCCCGACGTGTCGACGATCCCGATAGGAGACGCGTATCTCGTTCTCAGGACACGACGGATGAGCGATGGTTACCACGCCAAACGTCGAGTTGTCCCGGGTAGCATTAATAAGCTGCTCTGTTTTGGACCAACACTCATGAGGAGCACTGGCCCGGGGGTTGATTAAATTCCCTCGGGTTAATTACTCCCTATGCAGTTAATTAGTTGTTAGGCAAATGTAGTACCAAAGTTGGGCCTTGCCAGACCAGCTTTAATCTAAAACGAATTATCAAGTGGGTCCCCATAACAACCCCGATCGTGTTAGGAGTGCTCAATTATGGAACATAACACCAGCCTAGAAAGGCCGAGCCTTGCACCTTTTACCAAGTATATAGGTGCATTAAATTAAATAGCATTTAATATGGTGATATGACAAGGAACCCATGCTTTCACATGGAAGCAACTACACCTGCAACTAGCAACGCTAGTAACATGGTTAAGCAAGCAGTAACATAGCCAATGAGTGGTTTGCTAGGTCGAGCAGGTTGAAGGTTATCATGGCATGGTTCAGAGGCTGATATTTAACATGTGGTAGGCAACGAGACATAAACAATAGAAGTGATAAAACTAGCATGGCAATGATAGTAATGGTATCTGGGGAAATGGTCATCTTGCCTGAGATCCCGTTTGAAAGAAGAACAACTCCGAGAAGTCAAGGAACCAACGTGGTCGAGCGGGTCCTCACATTCCGAAACGCTTGCGGAACTCAATACAGATATTCACCACGGCAAAAGCAAGACATGATGCATACCGTAATATGATGCATGAATAGATCAACATGCAAGGGATGGCATGGCAATTCACCTCAGAAAAACACTACACATTAAGTGAAGCTCGATATGCTACGAGTTGCATATCAATGAAACTCCACGTTAATTATTTAGTTCACTCCTGTTAATTTACACGGCAATATTTAATTGTTGTTAACATGGCAAGGGGTTAAGAGGTGATCCTACATGTCATCCTAGACGACTAACACATGGAACATAGAACGGAGCTACGGCAGAAGAGACATGCAACACAAGATATCATGCCATGAATGCGTCATGCATGCGAGTTCAAACATCACGGGCAAGAAGAGAAATAAACAAGTGTCGCCACGGCGAGCGAGAGGGAACCATGGCGGCAAGACGGAAACGATGCCACGGCAACATTGCTATCCCGATAACTCGTCGAGATATGGTGCCAACGTATAGGAAGCGCGTGCGGGAACGTTTACTAAAGATGGGGTGATCCCGCTACCGGGTTCCCATGTGTCGAGGGCGCGACGGAAGAGAGTCAACGTACAACGGGCAAACATACGGCGCAAACATACGATACATCTCATACAACACATGCATTTGGTACACGACACGTTCCAACGGTATACCTTCGAAGCGTGCGAATCGGAGGGGTTCGGTGAAGGTGAAGGAGAACAACGATCGTCGTGGTCACCGTGGAAGTCGTGGTCACCGTGGAAGTCGTGGTGCACGGTCTCGTCGACGGTAGCCGTTCGCTTGGCGTTGGTAGACGGGTCTTTGGCGTCGGTAGACGAACACGGTTCTTCTCGCCGGTAGTCGAACACGCTTCCAAAGATGGTCGGGGCCGATCGAGGGCGTCGTGGTCTCGGCGAACTTGTCGATCCCACGGCGGCGGGGACGGTCTAAGCGGCGACGGCAAGCGGCAGCACAAGCAACATCTAGCAGTCACGGCAGAATAGCAACATAGCACGCTACGGCAGCTACCCTATAGCAAGAGCAACATCTACTAAGCTACTACAGCAGCAGCAGCAAGACGCAAGAAAGAGCAAGCTAGCATGCACTAAGCAGCAAGCACGCAGCAACCTAGCCTAATCAACTACAGCTAGCAGCAAGCAAAGCGGCATGCATCGGCAACAGCACTAGCAACCCAAGCAACTAGCAAAGCGGCATGCAACAGCTACAGCGGCAGCAACATGCCTCGGCCACAAGCAAGCACCAGCATGAGCATCTCCAAGCAGCAGCCCGCAATAGCAAAGCAAGCAAGCATCGGCACTTGCAGGCAACAGGCTCGGCAGCAACACATGGGGAACGGTGGTAGGGAACAGCAATCGCGAGGGGGAGCAGCATGCAACACGGCAGGGAACGGCCAAGGCGGCTCGGCGACGGCAACCGGAGGACGAGGTCGGGCCCTGGAACGGCGGCTCGGCAGGGAGCGCGGGGCGGCTCGAGGAGGCGTCCACGGCGGGGCGGCACGGAGAGGAGGTCGGGGCGAGGGCGAACGGCGACGTGGCGGCAGCAGGGCGTGCACGGGGATGAGGAGGCGACGACGGCGGCACGGGGAACGGTGCAACGAGGCGCAATGAGGAGGAGGAGGCCGGCCATGGCTGGGCGGCACTCCGGCGACAGGAGGCGGCCGACGGGCGACCACGGGCTGCGCGCGGGGCCGAGGGGAACCGGGAGGAAGCCGGCGGCGGGACAGCTCGAGGCGGCGTCCGGCAGGAGCGAGGGCGGCGCGCGGGGCAGGGAGAGTAGAGAGGGGGTCGGGGCTGGGAGAGGTCGACACGCACGGGGGAAGACGCCGATGCGGGGAGAGGACGAGGGACGAGGGAGGCTGGGCTCTGGCTTGCTATGGTTAGGGGACCTCGGCCTGGGCCAGGCTTTCTCTCTCCCTCTCTCTATTTTTTTTACTTTTAAAACAAAAAATCTTAAACAAATAAAAACTTTTAACAAAAATGAAAATAGAAAAAATGATTTTTCTCCTTTGAAAATTAAACCCCAACTATAAGAAATAGATTGGGCTTTTAAAAGAATAAGATAAAACCTTTTGAAGAAATAAAAAAACCCTTTTACAAAAGAATAAAATCGAACCCCTTTTAGAAATAAAAATGCAACTCTAGTTTGAAATGAAACAAAAGAAGAAATAAGAGAAAACCCCAAGGGGTTGCCCCCACCTTTTAACAAAAGGAGTTTTAAAAGAAGACGATTTTTAAAAGGGGTTAAAACGGAAACTTTTACGCAACCCCAAAACAAATAAAAGAGAAGAGAGGAGGGTAGTTACTATCGCACTAAGACTCGGAGAGCGCTCGAAGCACACACACTCAAAACACCACACGCGACAAACGATGCAAGATGCCATGCATGATGCGACGATGCAAACTAAATGATGATGCAACAAATGAAACAATCACACGATGAAAACGGAAATAAAGGGGAATCTCTTGGGCGTCGGCATCATGCTGTCACAACTCTCCTACACTACAAGAGGATCTCGCCCCGAGATCCAAGAATGAAAAGGGGAGAGGATGAGAAAGAATAAGAGGTAAAAAACTCAGTCGCTTCTTTCACAAACGAGTGAAACCAACGATCCTTGAAGGTTGCAAAGAGATGAGGGATGATAAGAGAAACAAGCAAGAATTCACGGAAAATTTTGGCAGCACTTCGGTAGGAAAATGTGACAAAAAATTCGAGAAGAAGAGAGAATTAGACAAAATACATAACAAACAACAAAATAAAATAAGGGAACACCACAATCTTGACAGAACAAGATGATAGACCCAAAAGAGCAACATCACAAAGCCTCTGGAACAAGAGAATATGAACTAGCTCAAGCGGAAGAAGAGAATGAAGAAAAGAATGACAACTACTATCACAATAGAATTGAAGAGCCTCCGGATAGAAGAATTGACGTAGTAGATGGAAAACCAACAACGGAAAGAACAAGATAGTAGTGGGTTTATGAAAATCATCTCAACAAATATGAGGTGACAGCCAACCACTAAAAGAAACAAGGATAGATTGAGAGAAACAAGATATGAAAAATTTCTTACACCAAGAGGATACCTTGAGAACTTGGATCAATGATAAACACCACAATAGCAACATCCTTAGACAAGCTTTAGGTGAAGTCCACACAAAGATAGCTCAATGAAGAAATCATGGGTTGAAATATCTCATGATCATAGAATTGGTGGGTTTAATTATCTCATTCCTGAAAGGAAAACTCTTCGAGGCTCCTACACTAACAAGAATGCTATAATACCACCACAAAGGATGAAGGAAGAACAAATGCACGGAAATGCAAGGGAAAGAATGCTTGAGGTACTCCAACAGGAATGTTGAAGAACACTTTGAGAAAAATCACATCCTTGAAGAACCACCAAAACGGGCCTCCATATCAAAAGGATGATGCAAGATAAGAAGGATGAAAGAATAAGATTGAAGCCTTGCAAGACTTCGATGAATCTTCATGAAGAGATACTTGAGAAAACTTGGAACTCTGGGAAAGAAAAGATAAGAACACATGAGAAAAAGGAATTGATACCGTGGGCCACTCCGGAAGAAGAATTGAAATCATCTAATGAAGCAAGAATAAGAATTATGTTATGATTATCCTTCATCAAGTTAAATTGACGACAATCAATGGATTTAGCATATGACTTAATCTTCCATAAATGAATCTTGGAGAGACAGAGAGAAAAACACCACTTGAGGCGTAACTAAAGGAAGCACTTGTAAGAATTCACAATTGAATGGAAATACCACGAATTAATGGAGATACATGAGAATGAAGAGATCATGAGCCAGCTGAGATAAAACTTTGAACAAAGCACCGGAATAATAGAGAGACGAATGAAGAGACAACAATTGAGAAGAATTGAGGATGAAAGCTGAAAGCTGAGAACGAAGAATCTTCTAAAATGATGGCCTTCGGAGGAACGAGAAACAAAAACAACTCAAAACTGGACCGGATAGCAAGAAAGGGATTACTCATGATTGGAACAATTCAAGATGATGGCATAAGCTGAAAAGATGAATCTTCAAGAGAATGAACCAAGATTCGAGAGAAACACTCCTTCGGATAGCAAGCTGAGAATGATGACGAGAAACAACACCAAGAACTACTGAGACACTCCAGAATAATGAAGAATGAAAGGTTGAGCCAATATGAGAATTAATACAAATAGATCTTGAAGAAGTAATAAGACTGATGAAAATCGTACTTATGTCATAGTTGAAAAGAATTAGAGATCTCTGGGACAAGATTACACGAGCTAAATAAGATCCTGGGAAAGATTGCTTAGAAGAGAGATATTGCACCGGTATGAAGAGAACTAGATGAGGTTAGCACCTCGAAATAATTAAAAGAATTGAAAACACGAAACTACTGAGATAACTTCAACACTCCGGATAGAATAGAGAGAAATCATAACAACATAGGCTGATAAGAATCTCCAACACCGGAAAGAATTTATGAGGATGAAAAGGATATGATGAACACGGGCAACTGAATTAAATTCACCGGAAAAGAACAAAATTAAGAAATGATGAACTCGGCTCGTGAGAATCTTCACAATGAATCACCGGTTAAGAGAGAAAAGAACAGACAACGGAAGCACAATGAAAAGAAAAATCTTGGATGAAAATTGAAACCCCGAAGAAAAAGGGTGGGAGGGCGGGGAAAACAAAACACAACTTGGCACAGATGAGATGAACTCCAGAATAAAAGAGCGAATGATCTTCATCAATTAGACAGGATTGAATTCACTGAAGAGAAACACACCGGTTGGAAAGAATTGATACGATGACTCCGGTTGAAAAGAATTGATATGACAATTTGATTTGAGCAAAAGGATTAGTACTCTCATAAAAATATGAGAACACCACTTAGGAAAGATCTGAAATCACCACTTGACATCGAAGCAACTTGAATTACCTTAATTAGCAAAACAAAGGGATGAAGCTTACAAAACAAGCCAGAACAAACTCATGAGAGAGATTTCGTCCAATATTTTCGTGGACAGGATCGCACGGGATCGAACCTTACAGTAGACATCAAGTGTAAGGCAGTGCACCCGACATACGAAGCGTCCCCGAGTCGTAGCAAGCTACAAGGACTCTTTAAGACACAACCAGAACAGCTGTAAGTCGACCGTCAACAAACGAATCCACTAGATGTCGAACCCCAACCTAACATCATGCATTTGTTGGAAGATTGTCCTATAAGTAACTACCTGAATTCCCACCTAAGAATTCCCGAAATATCTGGTCATGCAATCTGGTACACGGATACAAGGAGTAATATTTCACACAACTCCTATACTAACCCGTCCAATGTATCACATCCGTCTACACACGACCAGAAGCTCGGACCTTCATCTACTACATACCCTCATGATCACAACGATACAAAATATGGCAGTACTCCCGAACAATCTGCACCAGTACTGGGGACATCGGGGTTATCTCGCCGCTACTAGTATTGAAGCAATTCCAAACATCCTTCGTTCTGAGATATTAAGAAACCTGAATGATAACGATGTGCTCGAGAATCCCCTGGAGCTCAACTCCCTGGAAGAAATCAAGTCAGACAGGAGGCACCAAGACAGAACTCCGTCACATCAGCATCATATAGATTCCAAAAATATCCGCGTGATCCTAAAAAAATTGAGTGAGAAGAGGAGTAGAATAAATTATTACGTCAAGATTCCTCACCAGAGCATAGAAGAGGAGAAAAAAAGAATCCTACTCTCTGATATATAACTAGACTCAAAGCAGTTTTTCACTAGACTCGACTCGGCCAAGTTCGATCAATCAAGGGGGCTCCTAGGTCGGTACTGCTCTGATACCAACTTGTCACGCCCAAGATGCGACCCTATCCTCAATTTGGCACGAGGGCCTCGTCAGGGATAGAAGCGCATCTCGTCGTGTCGCGAGAATGGATATCGTTACAAGTACATGTACTGAAAAGAAAAGATATATATATATATAGAATTGGCTTACACTCGCCACAAGCTACATGAGAGTCACAACAGTACAATTCATAACCATCATGAATAAGAGCAGGGTCCGACTACGGACGAAAACAAACGAGAAAAGAAGAACGACGTCCATCCTTGCTATCCCATGCTACCGGCCTGGAACCCATCCTAGATCGACGACGAAGAAGAAGAAGAAGAAGCAACTCCAAATGAAAAATCAACGCGCTCGCGTCAACTAACCTTTACCTGTACCTGCAACTGGTGTTGTAGTAATCTGTGAGCCACAGGGGACTCAACAATCTCATTTCCAAAGGTATCAAGACTAGAAAAACTTAATGGGTGAGGCATGGTTTAAGTGGGGAGGTTGCAGCAGCGGCTAAGCATATATTTGGTGGCTAACTTACGAGTACAACAAATAAGAGGGGGAAGATCTACGCATAGCGGACGTGAACTACGGTTGATCAAATGAATGATCGTGAACACCTACCTACGTCAGACATAACCCCACCGTGTCCTCGATCGGAGAAGGAACTCACGAAAGAGACAGTCATGGTTACGCACACAGTTGGCATATTTTAATTAAGTTAATTCAAGTTATCTAGAACCAGTGTTAAACAAAGCTTCCGCGTTTCCACATCACCGCGGGCACGGCTTTCTGAAAAGATTTAACCCTGCAGGGGTGCTCCAACTAGTCCATCACAAATTACCACAAGCCACATAGAAATCCTCGATCACGACACTCGCGATCTCGTCGGATTCCTCAGTGGAAAACCTCAACTCTGAGAATACCCAAAGCATCACCGGAAGCCCGATGCACAAGATATTCCGTCAAAGGTAAAATTAATCCAACAAGGCTGCCCGACGTGTCGACGATCCCGATAGGAGCCGCGTATCTCGTTCTCAGGACACGACGGATGAGCAATGGTTACCACGCCAAATGCCGAGTTGTCCCGGGTAGCATTAGTAAGCTGCTCTGTTTTGGACCAACACTCATGAGGAGCACTGTCCCGGGGGTTGATTAAATTTCCTCGGGTTAATTACTCCATATGCGGTATATTAGTTGTTAGGCAAATGTAGTACCAAAGTTGGGCCTTGCCAGACCAGCTTTAATATAAAACGAATTATCAAGGGGGTCCCCATAACAAACCTGATCGTGTTAGGAGGGCTCAATTATGGAACATAACACCGGTAGCCGAAAACTAAGGGGGCAAAGATGGAACAAAACACCAGGCTAGGAAGGTTGAGCCTTCCACCTTTTACCAAGTATATAGGTGCATTAAATTAAATAGCATTTAATATGGTGATATGACAAGGAACCCATGTTTTCACATGGAAGCAACTACACCTGCAACTAGCAACGCTAATAACATGGTTAAGCAAGCAGTAACATAGCGAATCAGTGGTTTGCTAGGTCGAGCAGGTTGAAGGTTATCATGGCATGGTTGAGAGGCTGATATTTAACATGTGGTAGGCAACAAGACATAAACAATAGAAGCGATAAAACTAGCATGGCAAGGACAGTAATGGTATCTGGGGAAATGGTCATCTTGCCTGAGATCCCGCTTGGAAGACGAACAACTCCGAGAAGTCGACGAACCAACGTGGTCAACCGGGTCCTCACATTCCGACACGCTTGCGGAACTCTATCGAGACGGAGCAAACCGGAAACAAACATCAATACAGATATTCACCATGGCAAAAGCAAGACATGATGCATACCCTAATATGATGCATGAACAGATCAACATGCAAGGGATGGCATGGCAATTCACCTCAGACAAACACTACACATTAAGTGAAGCTCGATATGCTACGAGTTGCATATCAATGAAACTCCACGTTAATTATTTAGTTCACTCCTGTTAATTTACACGGCAATATTTAATTGTTGTTAACATGGCAAGGGGTTAAGAGGTGATCCTACATGTCATCCTAGACGACTAACACATGGAACATAGAACGGAGCTACGGCAGAAGAGACAAGCAACACAAGATATCATGCCATGAATGCGTCATGCATGCGAGTTCAAACATCACGGGCAAGAAGAGAAATAAACAAGTGTCGCCACAGCGAGCGAGAGGGAACCATGGCGGCAAGACGGAAACGATGCCACGGCAACATTGCTATCCCGATAACTCGTCGAGATATGGTGCCAACGTATAGGAAGCGTGTGCGGGAACGTTTACTAAAGATGGGGTGATCCCGCTACCGGGTTCCCATGTGTCGAGGCCGCGACGGAAGAGAGTCAACGTACAACGGGCAAACATACGGCGCAAACATACGATACATCTTATACAACACATGCATTCGGTACACGACACGTTCCAACGGTATACCTTCGAAGCGTGCGAATCGGAGGGGTTCGGTTCGGTGAAGGAGAACAACAATCGTCGTGGTCGTCGTGGAAGTCGTGTTACACGGTCTCGTCGATGGTAGTCGTTCGCTTGGCGTTGGTAGACGGGTCTTCGGCGTTGATAGACGAACACGGTTCTTCTCGTCGGTAGTCGAACACGCTTCCCAAGATGGTCGGGGCCGATCGAGGGCGTCGCGGTCTCGACGAACTTGTCGATCCCACGGCGGCGGGGACGGTCTAAGCGGCGACGGCAAGCGGCAGCACAAGCAACATCTAGCAGCCATGACGGAATAGCAACATAGCACGCTACGGCAGCTAGCAAAAGCAGCTAACCTACAACAAGAGCAACAGCTACTAAGCTACTACAGCAGCAGCAGCAAAACGCAAGCAAGAGCAAGCTAGCATGTACTAAGCAGCAAGCAGGCAGCAACCTAGCCTAATCAACTACAGCTAGCAGCAAGCAAAGCGGCAAGCATCGGCAACAACACTAGCAACCAAAGCAACTAGCAAAGCAGCATGCAACAGCTACATCAGCAGCAACATGCCTCGGCCAGCAGCAAGCACCAGCATGAGCATCTCCAAGCAGCAGCCCGCAACAGCAAAGCAAGCAAGCATCAACACTTGCAGGCAACAGGCTCGGCAGCAACACATGGGGAACGGCGACAGGGAACAGCAATCGGTAGGGGGAGCTGCATGCAACTCGGTAGGGAACGGCCAAGGCGGCTTGGCAACGGCAACCGGAGGAGGAGGCCGGGCCCTGGAGGGGTGGCTCGGCAGGGAGCTCGGGGCGGCTCGGGGAGGCGTCCACGGCAGGGTGGCGGGGAAAGGAGGTCGGGGTGAAGGCAAACGGCGGCGAGGTGGCAGCAGAGCGAGCACGGGGACGAGGAGGCGAAGACGACAGCACGGGGAATGGTGCAGCGAGGCGCAACGAGGAGGAGGACGCCGGCCATGGCAGGGCGGCGCTCCGACGAGAGGAGGCGGCCGGCGGGCGAGCACAGGCTACGTGTGGGGCCGAGGGGAACCGGGAGGAAGCCGGCGGCGGGGCAGCTCGAGGCGGCGTCCGACGGGAGCGAGGGCGGTGCGCGGGGCAAGGAGAGTAGAGAGGGGGTCGGGGCTGGGAGAGGTCGACACGCACGGGGGAAGACGCCGATGCGGGGAGAGGACGAGGGACGAGGGAGGCTGGGCTCTGGCTCGCTAGGCTTAGGGGACCTGGGCCTGGGCCAGGCTTGCTCTCTCCCTCTCTCTATTTTTTATACTTTTAAAATAGAAAATCTTAAATAAAGAAAAACTTTTAACAAAAATGAAAATAAAAAAAATGCTTTTGCTCCTTTGAAAATTAAACTCCAACTATAAGAAATAGATTGGGCTTTTAAAAGAATAAGATGAAACCTTTTGAAGAAATAAAAAAACCTTTTTACAAAAGAATAAAATCAAACCCCTTTTAGAAATAAAAATGCAACTCTAGTTTGAAATGAAACAAAAGAAGAAATAAGAGAAAAACCCAAGGGGTTGCCCCCACCTTTTAACAAAAGGAGTTTTAAAAGAAGACAATTTTTAAAAGGGGTTAAAACGGAAACTTTTACGCAACCCCAAAACAAATAAAAGAGAAGAGAGGAGGGGAGTTACTATCGCACTAAGACTCGGAAAGCACTCGAAGAACACACACTCAAAACACCACACGCGACACACGATGCAAGATGACATGCATGATGCGATGATGCAAACTAAATGATGATGCAACAAACGAAATAATCACACGACGGAAACAGAAATAAAGGGGAATCTTCTGGCGCTTCGGCATCGGGCTGTCACAGGTGGACTGATAGAAATCACCCGAGTTGCCCTAGGTTGGCCCCGCACAGTGCTCTATTTTGGACCAGCACCATCAGCACTGGCCCTCCCTGTATTATGTAGAATTACTCCTCTGGTTCATGACGCCCTATGCTTTCAGTATTCACAAAATTATTATGTTGGGCAAATGTAGTACCAATGTTGGGCCTTGCCAGACCAGCTTTAATCTAAAACGAATTATTAAGGGGGTCCCCATAACAACCCCGATCGTGTTAGGAGCACTCAGTTATGGAACATATCACCGGTAGCCGAAACTAAGGGGGCAAAGGTAAAACAAAACACCAGGTTAGAAAGGCCAAGCCTTCCACCTTTTACCAAGTATATAGGTGCATTAAATTAAATAGCATTTAATAGGGTGATATGACAAGGAACCCATGTTATCACATGGAAGCATCTCCACCTGCAACTAGCGATGCTAAGACATGGTTAAGCAAGCGGTAACATAGCCAATCACTGGTTTGCTAGGTTGTGAACAGGTTGAAGTATTTCATGGCAACGTTGGGAGGCTGATATTTAACAGGTGGTAGGCAACGAGACAATAACGATAGCATCGAAATAACTAGCATGGCAATGATAGTAATGGTATCTGGGGAAATGGTCATCTTGCGTGACATCCCGCTTGGAAGAAGAGCGACTCCGTGAAGCAGACGAACTGACGTAGTCGAACTGGTTCTCACTTCCCGACACGCTTGCGGAACTCTATCGAGATGAAGGAAACGGGAAAAAGAATCAACACACGATATTCACATGCACGACAAGATGCAATCCACATACGATGCATGATCAGTTGAATATATGCAAGACACGGCATGTTAATTCACAACAATCAAATACTACACGTTAATTGAAGTTCAATATGCACAAGTTGGATATTGACAAAACTCCACATACGAGTTATTTAGTTCTATCCCGATTAGGTACACGGCAATATTAAATGTGGTTACCCATGGCAAGAGGTGAAGCGCAATTAAACTATCTATCTAGGCATTTTAAATGAGGTCAGAAATGACATATAGCACCTCCGAGACGACCTCACATGTTAATTTACAATTATGTCCAGATCTGAACTAACACGTTAAAATGTTTGTTAAACGGAAAAACAAAGTTGTTCACATGATTCTACTCGTCGCTCTGGTCCATTTACATATATGGCACATCTCCAACGAAGCTACGGTTCAAAAGTTACGGGTTAAACGGTTTTAGCACGGCACGACACGCAAAACTAGGTAACCAGCAAGGTTAAAAGTTTTTATCATGCATGAGAGTTGGAAATTATTAACCTTTTGAAAAATCAATTCTTTTTCTGAAATTAGCAACGTCCGTGGAAATTGGAAAAAAACACACGATGTTCAAAAAAAGAACAATGGATCGAATTGCACTATAGTGAAGTGGCCCAGGCCTGAAATCGGTCCAATGAACAGGAGCGTGGTGTGCAAAAAAAAATACAGAACATGGCAAAATATTGGGGCTTGACTAGGATTCGAACCAAGGACCTCCTGGTTGCTAGAGTTGTGGGTTAACCAGCTTGCCTACTGCATGTTTGTATGATGAAGGCAGCGCAATACCAATTGAACAAATGCAACAGGAGTTACCCACCGAGGCCAAAAAGGAAAAAACAAAAGGTGCAGCCACGGGGTTCGATCCCTGCACCTCAAGCATGCAAGCGCGGGGAGCCAACCAGCTGGTCCAACTAGGCTTGGTGATAAAACGTGGGTTCTACTATGTATGACATATACCTTGCGCGAATCTGACGAAACTGAAGAAACGAAGACAGAGCCTTCTGTTCCAGGGCGGGGCTGCAGGGAATTCCATGGCGGGATCGGCTTGGGGATGAGGTCCGGAGGCGCGGGAACGGCGTGGTTCGATAGATCCGACACTGGGGGTTCCATTCCTGGCGACGAGGAGGCTTGGGGCGGCGCGGACGCGGAGATCGGGCGGCCAGTTGCAGCTCCTCTCCATGGCTGCCTACGGGAGAACATGGGAAGAAAGCGCTCGGCTGCACCTGCTTCTAACCGAGAGAGAACACAGAGAGATGTGAGGTTGAGAGAGAGAAGAAACAGAGATGGGAGAGCACAGAAAGAGCACGGGGCAACCTGGTGGCTTCGACCTGAGAGCGACGGATGCGTCCGCAAATGCTGCTCCTGCTGCAGGGAGGTGGAGCAGATCGAGCTCCTCGGGTGCATGCTCACGCGAGGAGGCGGGAGCATCTCGGGAGGTTCTGGCCGCAGACGGGTAGTAGGCGAGGGTGAACTCGGGCACCTCGGTCTCTCGATTGGGTGGAGCGGGAGCTCGGCTGTGGCTGCGGGCTAGCTCTGGTTGGATGCGAACGCACAACAAGGAGGAGGGGTCGGTCGGGAGGAGATCCCGAGGGAGAGAGTGGCGGCGGCGCTGCGGGAATTGGGGAAGGAATGGATGGGACAAGGCTCCTAGTTTGTAGGGTTAGGCTAGCTTTAGGTCTAGGGTTGGTCTATATATACCTAGTGGTTAGGTTTTAGGGGCATCTGGACCTTTCGATTTAGATCGGGTGGTCGAGATAATTAGGATAGGGAGTCCAATGGACAACCAATGACGATTTGCACTAAAACCGGGTTGATCTGGACCCAACGGTCATGAGCACCCGGTTCGGGTTTCGGGAGGTTTCCAGACTAGGCTACACATAGGGTCGGTGCACTGTGCAGAGGGGCTAGGCGGGGATGAGAGGGAAAATGATAACCCGGCGATAGAGTTTAACGATGTCGGGGGCGCGTGCATGTGTGGTTGGTCTCAAACGGTCAACGACAAAACGGAGAGAACCAACAACTAATAACGGACGCAGTTTTGAAAACTGGCGGCAACGGGATGCCGGTGCAATGCAGATGATGTGCATGATGCAATGGTGATGCGACAAATCTTTACCTTATAATAAAGAGGCTATCGCTTCCGTCGGAAAACCCACCGAGGTGATTTTACAAAAAAGCCCTTACTGTTTATGACATTAAACTCGTAGTATATATTAAATATTTTTTTAAATACTCATATCTTTTAGACCGTAACTTCAAATTTAACATATTATACATGGAATTTGATTAGAAAAATATGTATAATTTAAATATGATATTATTTTATCTGTTAAACGTTTAATAAAAATACTATCTAGGGTGAAATCTTAATAAATATGTCATTATTCGTCTTTCTTTCATACCGGTACTCATCCGGGTTGGGAATGAACACGTCAACAAAATCAGGATTAGAGATGAAACTGAAGGTCACTTGACTGATTCTTTGTACGTATTAAATCTACATGCAAGCCGTGTTAAAATAGAAGACCTGTGAAATTTTGAACTGCATTTTTGTAGGATAAGACCATCTTTATTTGTATCGTAACTATAAATTCTCAAATTATAGACATTTTTTATAAATTAAGAGCGTTTGCCGTGTGATATTTTTTTCTCCCGTTGCAACGCATGGGCCCTTTTGCTAGTAAAAAATAAACACCCGACGAAAACGGAATAAAAGGGGGAATCTTCTGGAACGTCGGTCTCGGGCTGTCACAACTCTCCTACACTACAAGAGGATCTCGACCCGAGATCCAAGAATGAAAAGGGGAAGAGGATGAGAAAGCAAGAGGTCAAACTTAGTCGCTTCTTTGACAAACGAGTGAAACCAACAATCCTTGAAGGTTGCAAAGAGAGGAGGAATGATATGAGAAACAAGGAAGAATTCACAGAAAATTTCGGCAACAGTTCGGTAGGAAAAGGGGACAAAATTCGATAAGATGAAAGAACTAGACAAAATTCACAACCAACAACTAAATAGAACAAGGGACTAACATGATCTTGTCAGAACAAGATGATAGATTGAAGAGAGCAACATCACAAAGCCTCCGTTAGAAAGAATAGAAACTAGCTCTTTGCAAGAAAAGAACGAAGAAGAAATTGAGAACTACTGCCACAAGAATCTTGAAGAACACCTTGAGACAAAGAATTGATATCATGAGCCACTCCAGAAGAAGAATTCAAATCACTATGAAGAAGAATAAGAATCATGGTATGCTTATCCTTCATCAAGTTTAATTGATGACAAGCAACAGATTTAGCGTACCACTTATTCTTCTAGAAATGATTGAGGAGATATAAGAGCACAAACTTGAAGAAGTCTTGAAGGAGACACCGGTGAGAATTGCAACGAATGAGGCCACCATGAATGAATGCAGATACATGAGAATGAAGAGATCATGAGCCACCTGAGAGAAAAAACTTGAACAAGGCACCAGAATAATTGAGAGACAAACGAAGAGACAACAATTGAGAAGAATTGAGGATGAAACCTGAAAGCTGAGAACGAAGAATCTTCCGAAATGATGGCCTTCAGAGGATCGAGAAATGAACACAACAATGAAATGTTGGAATTATGCCCTAGAGGCAATAATAAATATAGTTATTATTATAATTCCTGTATCAAGATAATCGTTTATTATCCATGCTATAATTGTATTGAATGAAGACTCATTTACATGTGTGGATACATAGACAAAACACCGTCCCTAGCAAGCCTCTAGTTGGCTAGCCAGTTGATCAAAGATAGTAAGTGTCTTCTGATTATGAACAAGGTGTTGTTGCTTGATAACTAGATCACGTCATTGGGAGAATCACGTGATGGACTAGACCCAAACTAATAGACGTAGCATGTTGATCGTGTCATTTTGTTGCTACTGTTTTCTGCGTGTCAAGTATTTATTCCTATGACCATGAGATCATATAACTCACTGACACCGGAGGAATGCTTTGTGTGTATCAAACGTCGCAACGTAACTGGGTGACCATAAAGATGCTCTACAGGTATCTCCGAAGGTGTTAGTTGAGTTAGTATGGATCAAGACTGGGATTTGTCACTCCGTGTGACAGAAAGGTATCTCGGGGCCCACTCGGTAATACAACATCACACACAAGCCTTGCCAGCAATGTGACTTAGTGTAAGTTGCGGGATCTTGTATTACGGAACGAGTAAAGAGACTTGCCGGTAAACGAGATTGAAATAGGTATGCAGATACTGACGATCGAATCTCGGGCAAGTAATATACCGAAGGACAAAGGGAATGACATACGGGATTATATGAATCCTTGGCACTGAGGTTCAAACGATAAGATCTTCGTAGAATATGTAGGATCCAATAAGGGCATCCAGGTCCCGCTATTGGATATTGACCGAGGAGTCTCTCGGGTCATGTCTACATAGTTCTCGAACCCGCAGGGTCTGCACACTTAAGGTTCGACGTTGTTTTATGCGTATTTGAGTTATATGGTTGGTTACCGAATGTTGTTCGGAGTCCCGGATGAGATCACGGACGTTACGAGGGTTTCCGAAATAGTCCGGAAACGAAGATTGATATATAGGATGACCTCATTTGATTACCGGAAGGTTTTTGGAGTTACCGGGAATGTACCGGGAATGGCGAATGGGTTCCGGGAGTTCACCGGGGGGGGCAACCCACCCCGGGGAAGCCCATAGGCCATCAGGTTAGCTCACCAGCCCTTAGTGGGCTGGTGGGACAGCCCAAAAGGCCCTATGCGCCATACAAAGAAAAATCAAAGAGAAAGAAAAAAAAGGGAGGTGGGAAGGAAGGGAAGGACTCCCACCCACCAAACCAAGTCCAACTCGGTTTTGGGGGGGGAGCCATCCCCCCTTGGACTCGGCCGACCCCCTTGGGGCTCCTTGAGCCCCAAGGCAAGGTCCCCGCCCTCCCACCTATATAACGGAGGTATTGGGGCTGATTTGAGACAACTTTCCCACGGCAGCCCGACCACATACCTCCACGGTTTTTCCTCTAGATCGCGTTTCTGCGGAGCTCGGGCGGAGCCCTGCTGAGACAAGGTCATCACCAACCTCCGGAGCGCCGTCACGCTGCCGGAGAACTCGTCTACCTCTCCGTCTCTCTTGCTGGATCAAGAAGGCCGAGATCATCGTCGAGTTGTACGTGTGCTGAACGCGGAGGTGCCGTCCGTTCGGTACTAGATCGTGGGACTGATCGCGGGATTGTTCGCGGGGCGGATCGAGGGACGTGAGGACATTCGACTACATCAACCGCGTTCACTAACGCTTCTGTTGTATGATCTACAAGGGTACGTAGATCACTCCTCCCCTCTCGTAGATGGACATCACCATGATAGGTCTTCGTGCGCGTAGGAAAATTTTTGTTTCCCATGCGACGTTCCCCAACAGTGGCATCATGAGCTAGGTTCATGCGTAGATGTCTTCTCGAGTAGAACACAAAAATTTTTGTGGGCGGTGATGTGCGTTTTGCTGCCCTCCTTAGTCTTTTCTTGATTCCGCGGTATTGTTGGATTGAAGCGGCTTGGACCGACATTACTCGTATGCTTACGAGAGACTGGTTTCATCGTTACGAGTAACTCCGTTGCTCAAAGATGACTGGCAAGTGTCGGTTTCTCCAACTTTAGTTGAATCGGGTTTGACCGAGGAGGTCCTTGGATGAGGTTAAATAACAACTCATATATCTCCGTTGTGGTGTTTTCGTAAGTAAGATGCGATCCTACTAGATACCCTTGGTCACCACGTAAAACATGCAACAACAAAATTAGAGGGCGTCTAACTTGTTTTTGCAGGGTATGCTTGTGATGTGATATGGCCAACGATGTGATGTGATATATTGGATGTATGAGATGATCATGTTGTAATAGAAATATTGACTTGCACGTCGATGGTACGGCAACCGGCAGGAGCCATAGGGTTGTCTTTATTCTAACGTTTGTGCTTGCAGATGCGTTTACTATTTTGCTAGGATGTAGCTTTAGTAGTAATAGCATGAGTAGCACGACAACCCCGATGGCAACACGTTGATGGAGATCATGGCGTGGCGCCGGTGACAAGAAGATCGTGCCGGTGCTTTGGTGATGAAGATCAAGAAGCACGTGATGATGGCCATATCATGTCACTTATGAATTGCATGTGATGTTAATCCTTTTATGCACCTTATTTTGCTTAGAACGACGGTAGCATTATGAGGTGATCTCTCACTAAAATTTCAAGACGAAATTGTGTTCTCCCCGACTGTGCACCGTTGCTACAGTTCGTTGTTTCGAGACACCACGTGATGATCGGGTGTGATAGACTCAACGTTCACATACAACGGGTGCAAAACAATTGCGCACGCGGAACACTCGGGTTAAGCTTGACGAGCCTAGCATGTGCAGACATGGCCTCGGAACACATGAGACCGAAAGGTCGATCATGAATCATATAGATGATATGATTAGCATAGGGATGCTTACCACTGAAACTATACTCAACTCACGTGATGATCGGACTTGAGCTAGTGTAAGTGGATCATGAACCACTCAAATGACTAGAGAGATGTACTTTTTGAGTGGGAGTTTAGCGAATAATTTGATTAAGTTAAACTCTAATTATCTTGAACATAGTCTAAGTCCACTTTGAATATATTTGTGTTGTAGATCATGGCTCACGCGACAGTCATCCTGAATTTTAATACGTTCCTAGAGAAAGCTAAGTTGGAAGATGATGGAAGCAACTTTGTAGACTGGGCTCGTAATCTTCAGCTAATCTTACAAGCTGGGAAGAAGGATTATGTCCTTAATGCTGCGTTAGGAGATGAACCACCCGCTACGGCTGATCAGGATGTTAAGAACGCTTGGTTAGCACGTAAGGAGGACTACTCAATAGTTCAATGTGCAGTCTTGTATGGCTTAGAACCGGGACTTCAACATCGCTTTGAGCGTCATGGAGCATTTGAGATGTTCCAGGAGTTGAAGTTTATCTTTCAGAAAAACGCCCGGATCGAGAGGTATGAGACCTCCGATAAATTCTATGCTTGCATGATGGAGGAAAACTCATCTGTCAGTGAACATGTGCTCAAAATGTCTGGGTACTCAAACCGTCTAGCTGAGCTGGGGATTGAACTCCCGCAAGAAGCTATCACTGACAGAATCCTTCAATCACTGCCGCCAAGCTATAAAGGCTTTGTGTTGAACTACAACATGCAAGGGATGAACAAGTGTCCCGGCGAGTTGTTTGCGATGCTGAAAGTCGCAGAGTCTGAACTCCGTAAAGAGCATCAAGTGTTGATGGTGAATAAGACCACTAGTTTCAAGAGAAACGGCAAAGGCAAGAAGGGCAATTCGAAGAAGAGCGGCAAGCCTGTTGCCAATCCGACGAAGAAACCAAAGCTGGACCTAAGCCTGAAACAGAGTGTTACTATTGCAAGGGTATGGGTCACTGGAAGCGCAATTGCCCCAAGTATCTAGCAGATAAGAAGGCGGCCAAAGAAAAATCAGGTATATTTGATATACATGTTATTGATGTGTACTTAACCGGCTCTCATAGTAGTGCCTGGGTATTCGATACCGGTTCTGTTGCTCATATTTGCAACTCGAAACAGGAACTGCGGAATAGACGAAGGCTGGCGAAAGATGAAGTGACGATGCGCGTAGGAAATGGTTCCAAGGTTGATGCAATCGCCGTCGGCACAGTGTCACTTCAGTTACCGTCAGGATTAGTGATGAACTTAAATCATTGTTATTTAGTGCCTGCGTTGAGCATGAACATTATATCTGGATCTTGTTTATTGCGAGACGGTTACTCTTTTAAGTCAGAGAATAATGGTTGTTCTATTTCTATGAGTAACATCTTTTATGGTCATGCACCAAATGTGAGAGGATTGTTCATATTGAATCTTGATAGCAATACGCATATACATAACATTGAGACCAAAAGAGTTAGAGTTAACAATGATAGCGCCATATTTTTGTGGCACTGCCGCTTAGGTCATATTGGCGTAAAGCGCATGAAGAAACTCCATGCTGATGGACTTTTGGAGTCACTTGACTTTGATTCACTTGACACATGCGAACCATGCCTCATGGGCAAGATGACTAAGACTCCGTTCTCCGGAACAATGGAGCGTGCATGTGACTTGTTGGAAATCATAAATACCGATGTGTGTGGTCCGATGAGCGTGGAGGCACGCGGCGGATATCGTTATTTTCTCACCTTCACTAACGATTTAAGTAGATATGGTTATGTCTACTTGATGAAGCACAAGTCTGAAACATTTGAAAAATTCAAGCAATTTCAGAGTGAAGTGGAAAATCATCGTAACAAGAAGATCAAGTTCCTGCGGTCTGATCGTGGGGGTGAATATCTGAGTTTCGAGTTTGGTACTCACTTAAGACAATGTGGAATTGTTTCACAGTTAGCACCGCGTGGAACACCACAGCGTAATGGTGTGTCCGAACGTCGTAATCGTACTCTATTAGAGATGGTGCGATCTATGATGTCTCTTACTGATTTGTCGTTATCGTTTTGGGGTTATGCATTAGAAATAGCTGCATTCACTTTAAATAGGGCACCATCAAAATCCGTTGATACGACACCATACGAACTGTGGTATGGCAAAAGGCCAAAGTTGTCGTTTCTTAAAGTTTGGGGATGTGATGCTTATGTCAAAAAGCTTCAGCCTGAAAAGCTGGAACCCAAAGCGGAAAAGTGCGTCTTCATAGGTTACCCAAAAGAGACAGTTGGGTACACCTTCTATCTCAAATCCGAGGGCAAAGTGTTTGTTGCTAAAAACGGAGCTTTTCTCGAGAAGGAGTTTCTCTCGAGAGAATTGAGTGGGAGGAAAAAAGAACTTGACGAGGTTGTCGAACCTCTCATCCCTCTGGATGGTGGCGCAGGGCAAGGGGAAACCTCTGTCATTGCGACGCCGGTTGAGGAGGAAGTTAATGATGATGATCATGAAACTCCAGTTCAAGTTTCTGTCGAACCACGCAGGTTGACGAGACCACGTGCTGCTCGAGAGTGGTAAGGTAATCCCGTCTTATCAATCATGTTGTTAGACAACGATGAACCTGCGAATTATGAAGAAGCAATGGTGGGCCCAGATTCCAACAAATGGCTAGAGGCCATGAAATCCGAGATAGGATCCATGTATGAGAACAAAGTATGGACTTTGGAGGTACTACCTGAGGGCCGCAAGGCTATTCAGAACAAATGGATCTTTAAGAGGAAGATGGACGCTGACGGCAATGTGACCGTTTATAAAGCTCGACTTGTGGCAAAGGGTTTTTCACAAGTTCAAGGAGTTGACTACGATGAGACATTCTCACCCGTAGCGATGCTTAAGTCCGTCAGAATCATGTTAGCAATAGCTGCATTTTTCGATTATGAAATCTGGCAGATGGATGTCAAAACAACGTTCCTTAATGGTTTCCTTAAAGAAGAGTTGTATATGATACAACCCGAAGGTTTTGTCGATCCTAAGAATGCTAACAAGGTGTGCAAACTCCAGCGATCCATTTATGGACTGGTGCAAGCATCTCGGAGTTGGAACAAACGCTTTGATGAGGTGATCAAAGCATTTGGGCTTATACAAGTAGTTGGAGAATCTTGTATTTACAAGAAAGTGAGTGGGAGCTCTGTGGCATTTCTAATATTATATGTGGATGACATATTACTGATTGGAAACAACGTAGAGTTATTGGAGAGCATAAAAGGTTACTTGAATAAAAGTTTCTCTATGAAGGACCTAGGAGAAGCTGCTTACATTCTAGGCATTAAGATCTATAGGGATAGATCAAAACGCCTGATAGGACTTTCACAAAGCACATACCTTGATAAAGTTTTGAAGAGGTTCAAAATGGAACAGTCCAAGAAAGGGTTCTTGCCAGTTCTACAAGGTACGAGATTGAGTAAGACTCAGCGCCCAGCAACTGATGAAGATAGAGAGCGTATGCGCTCCGTCCCCTATGCTTCAGCCATAGGTTCTATCATGTATGCGATGCTGTGCACTAGACCGGATGTTAGCCTGGCCATAAGTATGGCAGGTAGATTCCAGAGTAATCCAGGAGTGGATCACTGGACAGCGTTCAAGAATATCCTGAAGTACCTGAAAAGGACTAAGGAGATGTTTCTCGTGTATGGAAGTGACGAAGAGCTCGCCGTAAAAGGTTACGTCGATGCAAGCTTTGACACAGATCCGGACGACTCTAAGTCGCAAACCGGATACGTATTTATTCTTAATGGGGGTGCGGTAAGCTGGTGCAGTTCAAAGCAAAGCGTCGTAGCAGATTCTACATGTGAAGCGGAGTACATGGCTGCCTCGGAGGCGGCTAAGGAGGGTGTATGGATGAAGCAATTCATGACGGATCTTGGAGTGGTGCCAAGCGCACTGAATCCAATAACCTTGTTCTGTGATAACACGGGTGCCATTGCCTTAGCAAAGGAACCACGGTTTCACAAGAAGACCAGACACATCAAACGACGCTTCAACCTCATCCGCGACTACGTCGAGGGAGAGGACGTAAATATATGCAAAGTGCACACAGATCTGAACGTAGCAGACCCACTGACTAAACCTCTTCCACGGCCAAAGCATGATCAACACCAGAACTGTATGGGTGTTAGATTTATTACAATGTAATTCACATGATGATGTGAGGGCTATATTATTGGAATTATGCAAGTGGGAGACTGTTGGAATTATGCCCTAGAGGCAATAATAAATATAGTTATTATTATATTTCCTGTATCAAGATAATCGTTTATTATCCATGCTATAATTGTATTGAATGAAGACTCATTTACATGTGTGGATACATAGACAAAACACCGTCCCTAGCAAGCCTCTAGTTGGCTAGCCAGTTGATCAAAGATAGTCAGTGTCTTCTGATTATGAACAAGGTGTTGTTGCTTGATAACTGGATCACGTCATTCGGAGAATCACGTGATGGACTAGACCCAAACTAATAGACATAGCGTGTTGATCGTGTCATTTTGTTGCTACTGTTTTCTGCGTGTCAAGTATTTATTCCTATGACCATGAGATCATATAACTCACTGACACCGGAGGAATGCTTTGTGTGTATCAAACGTCGCAACGTAACTGGGTGACTATAAAGATGCTCTACAGGTATCTTCGAAGGTGTTAGTTGAGTTAGTATGGATCAAGACTGGGATTTGTCACTCCGTGTGACGGAAAGGTATCTCGGGGCCCACTCGGTAATACAACATCACACACAAGCCTTGCAAGCAATGTGACTTAGTGTAAGTTGCGGGATCTTGTATTACGGAACGACTAAAGAGACTTGCCGGTAAACGAGATTGAAATAGGTATGCGGATACTGACGATCGAATCTCGGGCAAGTAATATACCGAAGGACAAAGGGAATGACATATGGGATTATATGAATCCTTGGCACTGAGGTTCAAACGGTAAGATCTTCGTAGAATATGTAGGATCCAATATGGGCATCCAGGTCCCGCTATTGGATATTGACCGAGGAGTCTCTCGGGTCATGTCTACATAGTTCACGAACCCGCGGGGTCTGCACACTTAAGGTTCGACGTTGTTTTATGCGTATTTGAGTTATATGGTTGGTTACCGAATGTTGTTCGGAGTCCCAGATGAGATCACGGACGTCACGAGGGTTTCCGGAATAGTCCGGAAACGAAGATTAATATATAGGATGACCTCATTTGATTACCGGAAGGTTTTCGGAGTTACCGGGAATGTACCGGGAATGACGAATGGGTTCCGGGAGTTCACCGGGGGGGCAACCCACCCCGGGGAAGCCCATAGGCCATAAGGGTGGCGCACCAGCCCTTACTGGGCTGGTGGGACAGCCCAAAAGGGTCGTATGCGCCATACAAAGAAAAATCAAAGAGAAAGAAAAAAAAAGGGAGGTGGGAAGGAAGGGAAGGACTCCCACCCACCAAACCAAGTCCAACTCGGTTTGGGGGGGAAGCCTTCCCCCCTTGGACTCGGCCGACCCCCTTGGGGCTCCTTGAGCCCCAAGGCAAGGTCCCCTCCCTCCCACCTATATATACGGAGGTATTGGGGCTGATTTGAGACGACTTTCCCACGGCAGCCCGACCACATACCTCCACGGTTTTTCCTCTAGATCGCGTTTCTACGGAGTTCGGGCGGAGCCCTGCTGAGACAAGGTCATCACCAACCTCCGGAGCGCCGTCACGCTGCCAGAGAACTCTTCTACCTCTCTGTCTCTCTTGCTGGATCAAGAAGGCCGAGATCATCGTCGAGCTGTACGTGTGCTGAACGCGGAGGTGCTGTCCGTTCGGTACTAGATCGTGGGACTGATCGCGGGATTGTTCGCGGGGCGGATCGAGGGACGTGAGGACGTTCCACTACATCAACCGCGTTCACTTACGCTTCTGCTGTACGATCTACAAGGGTATGTAGATCACTCATCCCCTCTCGTAGATGGACATCACCATGATAGGTCTTCGTGCGCGTAGGAAAAATTTTGTTTCCCATGCGACGTTCCCCAACATGAAATGCATCGGATAGCAAGAAAGAAATACTCATGATTGGGAACAATTAAGATGATGCCACAAAGCTGAAATGAAGAATCTTCAAGAGAATGAACCAAGAATTAAGAGGCACACTCCTTCAGTCTTCGAGCTGAGAATGATGGCAAGAAACACCATCAAGAATTAATGAGACAATCCGGAATAAAGAAGAATGAAAGGTTGAGCCAGATATGAGAATTAATTCGAATAGATCTTGGAGAAGGGATATGACTGATGAAATTCATACTTATGTCATAGTCAAAAAGAATTAGAGAACCCCGGAAAGATTACAAGAGCCAGATAAGTTCCTGGGAAAGAACTTGTGGGTTATGGGCCCACTCACAGAAACCACCGTTGAAAAGATTGCTTAGAAGAGAGACATTGCACCAGTATAAAGAAAACTAGATGAGGCTAAGCACCTTGAAATAATATAAAGAATTGAAAACAAGAACTTCTGAGACAACTTCAGCACTCCGGATAGACTAGAGAGAAATGAATAACAAGATAGGTTGATAAGAATTTCCAACATGGGAAAGAATTACAAGGATGAATAGGATATAATGAACACGGACAACTAAATTGAATTCACCGGAAAAGATAACAAGATTGCCTAAATATGAACACGAAGCTCCTGAGAATCTTCACAACGAATCACCGGATAGGACACGGAAGAAAAGATAGTGGAAGCAACAATGAAAAGAAAACTCTTGGATGAAAATTGAATCACTGAAGAAAAGGGTGGGAGGGCGGGAAAAACAAAGACAACTTGGGACAGATGAGACAAACTCCGGGAAGACAAGAGAGATTGATCTTGGAAAATTGGAGAGGATAGAATTCACTTAAGAGAAGCACACCAGGTGGAAGAGAATTGACATAACAACTCCGTTGACAAGAGTTGATAAGACAAGTTGATTTGAGCAACAGAACTAATGAGAATTCCCATACAAATATGAGAACAGCTCTTGGAAAGATATGAAATCACCATTTGACATCTAAGCAACTCGAATTACCATATTCCAACAAAACAAAGGATGAGGCTTACGAAACAAGCCAGAACAAACTCATGAGAGATATTTCATTCGATATTTTCGTGCACAGGATCGCACGGGCTCGATCCTTACAGTAGCCATCCTATGCAAGGCAGTGCACACGACATACGAAGCGGCCCCGAGTCGTAGCAATCTACAAGGACTCATTAAGACATAACGAGAACCATTGTAAGTCGACCGTGAACAAACGAATCCACTAGATTTCGAACCCCAACCTAACATCATGCATTTGTTGGAAGATTGTCCTATAAGTAACTACTTGAATTCCCACCTAAGAACTCCCGAAATTTCTGGTCATGCAATCTAGTCCACGGATACAAGGAGTAATATATCACTCAACTCCTAAACTAACCCGTCCAGTCTATCACATCCGTCAACACATAACCAGAATCTCGGAACCTCATCTATTTCAGACACTCGTAATCACAACGATACAAAGTATGGCGATACATTCGGAACTCTCTTCACCAGTACTGGGGAAGCCGGACTCCTCTCGCCACTACTAGTATTGAAGCAATTTCGAACATCCTTCGTCCTGAGATACTAAGAAATCTGAATGATAACGATGTGCTCAAGAATCCCCTGGACCTCAACTCCCCAAAAGAAATCAAGTCAGATAGGAGGCATCAAGACAGAACTCCGTCACATCGAAATCATATAGATTCCAAAACTATCCGCGTGATCCTAAAAAAAATTGAGTGAGTAGAGGAGTAGAGTTAAATTATTACGTCAAGATTCCTCACCGGAGCATAGAAGAGGAGAAAAAAAGAATCCTACTCTCCGGTATATAACTAGACTCAAAGCATTTTTCACTAGACTCGACTCGGCCAAGTTCGATCAATCAAGGGAGCTCTTAGGTCGGTACTACTCTCATACCAACTTGTAACGCCCAAGATGTGACCCTATCCTTAATTTGGGACGAGGGCCTCGTCAGGGATAGAAGCCATCTCGTCGTTTCGCAAGAATGGATATCGTTACAAGTACATGTACTAAAGAGAAGAGTATATGGAGTTGGCTTACACTCGCCACAAGCTACATTAGAGTCACATCAGTACAATACGTAGTCATCATGAAGAAGAGCAGGGTCCGACTACAGACGAAAAAAACGAGAAAATAAGAATGACGTCCATCCTTGCTATCCCAGGCTGCCGGCCTAGAACCCATCCTAGATCGATGAAGAAGAAGAAGAAGCAACTCCAAATGAACAATCAACACGCTCGCGCCAAGTAATCTTTACCTGTACCTGCAACTGGTGTTGTAGTAATCTGTGAGCCACAGGGGACTCAACAATCTCATTTCCAAAGGTATCAAGAGTAGCAAAGCTTAATGGGTGAGGCATGGTTAAGTGGTGAGGCTACAACAAGCGACTAAGCATTATATGATGTGGCTAACTTACGAGTACAAGAAATAAGAGGGGGAAGACCTACGCATAACGGACGTGAACTACTGTTGATCAAATGAATGATCCTGAACACCTACTTACGTCAGACATAACCCCACCGTGTCCTCGATCGGAGAAGGAGCTCAAGAAAGAGAAAATCACGGTTACGCACTCAGTTGGCATGTTTTAATTAAGTTAACTTCAAGTTATCTAGAACCAGTGTTAAACAAAGTTTCCACGTTGCCACATAACCACGGGCACGGCTTTCTGAAAGATTTAACCTTGCAGGGGTGCTCCAACTAATCCATCAAAAATTACCACAAGCCGCATAGAAATCCTCGATCACGAAACTCGCGATATCGTCGGACTCCTTAGTGGAAAACCTCAACTCTGAAAGTACCCAAAGCATCACCGGAATCCCGACGCACAAGACATTCGTCAAAGGTAAAACTAATCCAGCAAGGCTGCCCGGCGTGTCGATGATCCCGATAGGAGCCGCGCATCTCGTTCTCAGAACACGATGGATAAGCTACGCGTACGGTGGCCTGATAGAAATTACCAAAGTTGGCCTGGGTTGGCCCCGCACAGTGCTCTGTTTTGGACCAGCACCATCGGCACTGGCCCTCCCTGTATTATGTAGAATTACCCCTCGGGTTCATGACGCCCTATGCTTTCAGTATTAAGAAAATTATTATGTTGGGCAAATGTAGTACCAATGTTGGGCCTTGCCAGACCAACTTTAATATAAAACGAATTATCAAGGGGGTCCCCATAACAACCCCGATCATGTTAGGAGCGCTCAATTATGGAACATAACACCGATAGCCGAAACTAAGGGGGCAAAGGTGGAACAAAACACCAGGCTAGAAAGGCCAAGCCTTCCACCTTTTACCAAGTATATAGATGCATTAAATTAAATAGAATTTAATGGGGTGATATGACAAGGAACCCATGTTATCACATGGAAGCATCTGCACCTGCAACTAGCAACGCTAACACATGGTTGAGCAAGCGGTGACATAGCCAATCAGTGGTTTGCTAGGTTGTGAACGGGTGAAGGTTTTCGTGGCAATGTTGGGAGGCTGTTATTTAACAGGTGGTAGGCAGCGAGACAATAACGATAGCATCGAAATAACTAGCATGGCAATGATAGTAATGGTATCTGGTGAAATGGTCATCTTGCCTGAGATCGTGCTTGGAAGAATAGCGACTCCGTGAAGCAGACAAACCGACGTAGTCAAACGGGTCCTCACTTTCCGACACGCTTGCGGAACTCTATTGAGATGAAGGAAACCGGAAACAAGAATCAACACACGATATTCACATGCACGACAAGATGCAATCCACATATGATGCATGATTAGCTGAATATATGCAAGACACGGCATGTCAATTCACAACAATCAAATACTACACGTTAAGTGAAGTTCAATATGCACGAGTTGCATATTGACAAAACTCCACATACGAGTTATTTAGTTCTATCCCGATTAGGTACAGGGCAATATTAAATGTGGTTACACATGGCAAGAGGTCAAGCGCAATTAAACTATCTATCTAGGCATTTTAAATGAAGTCAGAAATGACATATAGCACCTCCGAGACAACCTCGCATGTTAATTTACAATTATGTCCAGATCTTAACTAACACGTTTAAATGTTTGTTAAATAGAAAAACAAAGTTATTCACATGATTCTACTCGTCGTTCTGGTCCATTTACATATATGGCACATCTCCAACGGAGCTACGGTTCAAAAGTTACGGGTAAAACGGTTTTAGCACGGCATGACACGCAAAACGAGGTAACCAGCAAGGTTAGCAGTTTTTATCATGCATGAGAGTTGGAAATTATTAACCTACGCAAAATTCTAGTCAAGTTACAAATTCGAATCACTCCGATCCGATGCACGGTTTAGAAACTACGCTCGTTTGAAAAAACAATGCTTTTTCTGAAATTAGCAAAGTCCTTGGAAATTGGAAAAAACACATGACGTTAAAAAAAGAACAATGGACCGAATTGCACTATAGTGTACTGGCCCAGGGCTGAAACCGGCCCAATGAACAGGAGCGTGGTGTGCAAAAAAATACAGAACATGGTAAAATATTGCGGCTTGACTAGGATTCGAACCAGGGACTCCTGGTTGCTAGAGCTGTGGGTTAACCAGCTTGCTTACTGCATGTTTGTATGATGAAGGCAGCGCAATAGCAATTGAACAAATGCAACAGGAGTTACCCACCGAGGCCAAAAAAGAAAAAGAAAAATTGCAGCCACGGGGTTCGATCCCTGCACCTCAAGGATGTCAGCGCGGAGAGCCAACCAGGTGGACTAACTAGGCTTCGTGATAAAACGTTGGTTCTACTGTGTATGGCATATACCTTGCGTGAATCTGACGAAAAGAAACGAACACAGAGCCTTCTGTTCCAAGACGGGGCTGCAGGGAATTTCATGTCGGGATCGGCTTCGGATGAGGTCCGGAGGCGCGGGAACGACGGGGTTCGATAGATCCGACACCGGGTGTTCCATTCCCGGTGACGAGGAGGCTTGGGGCAGCGCGGACGCGGAGATCAGGCGGCCAGCTGCAGCTCCTCTCCATGGCTGCCTACAGGAGAACATGGGAAGAAAGCACTCGGCTGCACCTACTTCTAACAGAGAGAGAACAGAGAGAGATGTGAGGTTGAGAGAGAGAAGAAACAGAGATGGGAGAGCAGAGAAAGAGCACGGGGCAACCTGGTGGCTTCGACCAGAGAGCGACGGATGCGTCCGCAGATGCTGTTGCTGTTGCAGGGAGGAAGAGCAGATGGAGCTCCTAGGGTGCGTGCAAGCGCGAGGAGGCGGGAGCATCTCGGGAGGTTATGGCCGCAGACGGGTAGCAGGCGAGGGTGAACTCGGGCACCTCGGCCTCTCGATTGGGTGGAGCGGGAGCTCGGCTGTGGCTGCGGGCTAGCTCTGGTTGGATGCGAATGCACAACGAGGAGGAGGGGTCGGTCGGGAGGAGATCCCGAGGGAGAGGGTGGTGGCGGCGCTGCGGGAATTGGGGAAGGAATGGATGGGACAAGGCTCCTAGTTTGTAGGGTTAGGCTAGCTTTAGGTCTAGGGTTGGTCTATATATACCTAGTGGTTAGGTTTTAGGGGCATCTGGACCTTTCGATTTAGGTCGGGTGTTCAAGATAATTAGGATAGGGAGTCCAACGGACAACCGATGACGATTTGCACTAAAACCGGTTTGATCTGGACCCAACGGTCACGAGCACCCGGTTCGGGTTTCGGGAGGTTTCCGGACTAGGCTACGCGTAGGGTCGGTGCACTGTGCAGAGGGGCTAGGCGGGGATGAGAGGGAAAACAACAACCCGGCGACAAAGTTTAACGATGTCGCGGGCGCGTGCGTGTGTGGTTGGTCACAAACGGTCAACGACAAAACGGAGAGAACCGGCAACTAATAACGGACGCAGTTTTGAAAACTGGCCGCAACGGGATGCCACTGCAATGCAGATGATGCGCATGATGCAATGATGATGCGACAAATAAAAAATAAACACCCAACGAAAACGGAATAAAAGGGGGAATCTTCTGGAACGTCGGCCTCAGGCTGTCACAACATTCTCTATGTATCATCTAGATTTTACTACACATACTACAAAGCCCGTAGCACATGTTGCATCCAAGATAGTTTTCCAAAATGTCTTGTACATGACAAACTTGGCATTCTCGCCTTGGTCATCGAGACATTGGGTTGAAACCTAAACTATCAGCAATTCCAATGGTTTATGATTATTATGAAGCTAATTTTTAGGCTCGCGCACCTTAAAGTCCACGCTGAACCACTCAGACTCCTTGAATGCGTCAAGTCGAGGTAAGTGACTCTTCCCATCCATTTACTAGACCATTCAAGTATTCCATGGTTCTAACAGTCATATCTATATGATTGTCTCAAGTGTGATTTATCCACATGAAACCATTGTCTCATTATCCTAAGATCGATTTCAAGCAAATCAAATGGATAACATTGCAGAATTCTTCTTGAGTGCCTTCTCGATGGCCCTCGGATTGATGTTTAGCAATTTATCCTAATGTGTAGAGTCAAAATGGTTTGGTAGAATCCTTTATGAAAAGAGTTAAGCTCATTGCATTATCTTTACTTTGTAATTGTAACTTACCAACTTTGCGTTGGAGTCATGTAGTTTTACACGCTCATGATAGAACTCCATAATAATATTCCCCTCTATCTTTGGTACGTGGAAATCTATCGAGTATTTCCCATCTGTGGTAGTTCGGTTGTATACCGATATCACCATCCGGCATACATCATTGTCCCGTCAACATATAGTTGGGATCTATGTGAGGAATAACTGTTGTTCTGTCAATACCTCCAGCCCCTCGCATGGGGAGTTATTCAAGGCCAGTATACTGATTCATGAGGAATATTTCTAGGCATTAGGGGGATATTTCAAGTACCATAATGAATGTCAGGAAATTAGTGGAATGTTCAGCACATTTCTACCTCAAATCCATGTACTCAGAGAGCCGAACCATGCATTCAGCAGATTTGCAACACATTGCAAATAACCTGCCCGAATTATTTACTGAATATAAAGGTATCACACAGTCCTATAATCCTGCAAAAGTACGCCTGAAAGAGTGTAGGTACCAACGAAATCCACTCCACTCCCTATTGAAAGCAACATGGGGAGATATATGGCAAAAGTGTTGGGTAACGTAGCATAAATTCAAAAAATTTCCTACGCCATATTCAGATCTTCCTATGGAGAGACCAGCAACGAGAGAGGGGTGAGTGGATCTTCATACCTTTGAAGATCGCTAAGTGGAAGCATTGCTAGAACGCGGTTGATGGAGTCGTACTCGTGGCGATTCAGATCGTGGTGTGATTCTGATCTAGTGCCGAATCACGGCACCTCCGCGTTCAACACACGTGCAGCCCGGTGACGTCTCCTACGCCTTGATCGAGCAAGGAGGGGGAGAGGTTGGGGAAGATCTCCGGCAGCATGCTACCTCTTGAGCTTGCGTTGGTTTTTCCCTTGAAGAGGAAAGGGTGATGCAGCACAGTAGCAGTACATATTTCCCTCAGTTTGAGAACCAAGCTATCAATCCAGTAGGAGTATCAAGGCAAGTCTTCAAAGTACCTGCGCAAAAACAATCAAACTTGCACCCAACGTTATAATCAATCCCTTCACGATTAATTGCAAGGTGAGATCTGAAGGTGGAAAGTGCAACAAAGTAAAAGTGTAGAGCTGAAAATATGATGTGACGTAGACCCGGGGGCCATAGTGTTTACTAGAGGCTTCTCTCATGATAGCAAATATTATGGTGGGTGAACGAATTACTGTCGAGCAATTGATAGAACCGCGCAAAGTCATGATGATATCTAAGGCAATGATCATACATATAGCCATCACGTCTGAGACAAGTAGACCGATACTCTCGGCATCTACTACTATTACTCCACACATCGACCGCTATCCAGCATGCATATAGTGTATTAAGTTCATAACAAACGGAGTAACGCCTTAAGCAAGATGACATGATGTAGAGGGATAAATTCATGCAATAGATATAAACCCCATCTTTTTACCCGTGATGGCAACAACACGATGCGTGCCTCGCTACCCCTTCTATCACTGGGTGAGGACACCGCACGGTATGAACCCAAAACCAAGCACTTCTCCCATTGCAAGAATTATAGATCAAGTTGGCCAAACAAAACCCACAACTCGAAGTGAATTACAAGGATACAAAATTATGCATATGAGAGATCAGAGGAAACTCAAATAACATTCATAGATAATCTGATCATAAATCCACAATTCATCGTATCTCGACAAACACACCACAAAAGAAGATTACATCGGATAGATCTCCATGAAGATCATGGAGAACTTTGTATTGAAGATCCAGGAGAGAGAAGAAGCCATCTAGCCACTAGCTATGGACCCGAAGGTCTATGCTGAACTACTCACGCATCATCGGAGAGGCAATGGTGTTGATGAAGAAGCCCTCCGTGTCCGAATCCCCCCTCCGACAGGGCACCAGAACGTGCCCAGATGGGATCTTGCGGAGACAGAAGCTTGCGGTAGTGGAAAAGTATTTTCGTGGCTCTCTCCCGTGGTTTTAGATTTTTAGGGAATTTATAGGCGGAAGAAGTAGGGCAGGGGAGCCACAGGGGGGCCACAAGCCTGCTAGGCCCGCCCCCCACCTAGGCCGGGCCTGGGTGGCTTGTGACCTCCTCTGAGGTCCCCTGCCTTGGTTCTCAAGTTTCATGTGTGTCTTCTTGTTAGAGCATATATCCCCATATGTGGTTTTGGTAATTGATGACAACTCCTATGGACTAATGGTTGCCTTAAGTTATATTTATAGGATTTGTCCATAGGCACTTCTTGAAGTCCATCTGTCGGGTTCAAGGAGTTTATATGATGACCAAGATGTTATTCAAGGTATTATCCAACGAATGGTCATAGAAACACTAGGTTGATCAAGATCTCAGACAAAGAGTAAATCAAGATGATCAACACACAAAGCGTATAAGATGTACCGAGAGGGATCAAGTGATCCCATGGTATGGTAAGCATTGTCCATTACATGTTTGTGTACTAACCCATGGTCTTTGTGAGACTCCTGTGTGGGGGTTAGGTGTGCTTCCATTGGGCTTGCGTCAAAAGGAAGATCTCATACAACCCATGAAGGATGACGTCAAGTGGTGATCGTCATCAAGATTGTGGTGTGCAAGTTCAAGTGGATCAGCACGAATATATCATTGAAACTATTGTCAATGATCATGTGCTGATAAGGACAACCTCATGTGCTAACAAGGACAAGATCAAGATAAGCATTTCCTGAGCACTACATGCTTGATTCTTGTGGATGTTCACATGATGGACAAATGAAGATGAATACATAAGCTAGGCTTTCCGCATTGTGTATGGGAAATCTACTTGAAGACTTCATCATGTCTTGCTTTCAACTTGAGACAAGAAGGAACAACAACATCAAGCTCAGGTGAAAGGGCTAACTCAAAGGTATCAGTTCCTTTGACGTTAGTTGTGCGGAGTGATGATCAGCGAATAAAAGTATACACTCAAGTATGGATCATCAGTACTCTTTTATGATTCTTGAGTCCTTAGGGATCCCGCACTATTAAGAGGGGATCACAGGTTTTGCGATGAACTTGCTCAAACTACATCATCACTTTCTGCTCAGACCACATCTCCACTGTTTTGTTGTTATCTCAAAACAGAACCAGTGCCTCAGAAATCCGGCTTTCTCCGGACGTCCGAGGACCGGACGACCGACTAGTTCGGAAATCCGGAATCCTATACCAGAGAAATTAGAGCCATATAACTCGGACCTCCGGCTCCCTCCGGACGTCCGAGACCCGGATGTCCGGCCAAGTCAGGGAAATCCGGAAGCCTGTACCAGTAGAAGTTGAGTTCTATATCTCGGAAATCCGGCTCCCTCCGGACGTCCGAGCGCCGGACGTCCGACACCCGTCGAAAATCCGGAACCTACCACCAGTAGAAGTTGAGCTGTATAACTCGGATTTCCGGTCCTCTCCGGGCGTGCGGTGGCTGCTAAATTCAACATAGGTTCAGTCGTATCTACACGCCTCGGACGACCGACCACTGTCGGACGTCCGGTCGCTGTTTAATTCAAAATAGTTTCAGTCGTATCTACACGCCTCGGACGGCCGACCCCTGTCGGACGTCCGACCCCTCGCGGACGCCCGGACTTCCGACAACTATCGGACGTCCGGACCCTGTGTGACTTAAAGTGTCCCCAACGGCTCTTTTTCTCTCCCCACTATAAATACCCCCCTCCCACTTCGTGAGAGGGTTGGCCAACACAGCCTTATTCTCATAAGAACACATTTCCACCTCACACACATTTGCTCACTCCAAATCTTAGATCCCAAGAGCATTTGTGAGCCCCTTTGAGAGTTGTTCCAATCAAAAGATAGATCGTCTCCCTCTCCTTCTCTCAACCCAAGCTATTTGTGATTTGAGCAAGTTTTGAGCATTCCCCGTGATCTTGTTACTCTTGGAGGTTGGAGACTCCTAGGCGGTAGGAGTTCTTCGGAGAGGAATCAATTCATGTGATTTCCCCCGGAAAAGTTTGTGAGGGTTTGGAAGCCACCTCAAAGGCTTACCACTAGTGGCTGACAAACGCCTTCGTGGTGTTATCTCAATGGGAGAATAGGGTGAGCCTTCGTGGCGTTGGTGTGCCTTCGTGGTAACATCCACCTCTCTAACGGTGACTAGCTTCCCTCCAAGGAAGTGAACATCGGCATACATCTTCGTCTCAGTGACCTTGGTTATCCTTAACCCTAACTCCTCACTTGTGGTTTACTTGTGTTATTTGAGCATACATACATTGCATATTGGTTGTGCTCATTATATTGTGTTGGCTATTTCTTGTACAAGATTAATCATCCAAGCATACCCTCTATATTCACACGTTCATACTTGCAGCCCTTGATATATTGTGTTGATATAGTGTGATCTAGTATCTTGTGTTGTTCACCTACTTGTCGTGTGATATAGCTCAAGTAAGTTTGTGTAACTTACTTGTGCTTGTCAGTAACTGTATTGTGTCCATCTTGGTAGATCGTGTTGTTGATACACGTTACAGTGCCTAGTGCATTTAGGATTTGTGCTTGACAAGTACCCTCTTAGTTTATTTCCGCATTAGGTTCAAGCCAAATCCGAAGAAGTTTTTAAATAGCCTATTCACCCCCCACCTCTAGGCGTCATCGAGGTCTTTTCACTTCTGTTATGGAAAAAATCATTCCGCGGGTTTTATTCCGTTTGGACTCCGTTTAATATTCTCCTCTGAAAAAGGTCAAAAACACGGAAAAAACACGAACTGGCACTTGGCATTGAGTTAATAGGTTAATCCCAAAAAGATATAAAATAACATATTCATGCATACAAAACATCCAAAGTTGACAAGATAATAGCATGGAACCATCAAAAATTATAGATACATTGGAGATGTATCAAGCATCCCCAAGCTTAACTCCTACTCGTCGTAGAGTAGGGAAGTGATAAAGATCGAATTTTTGCTGTGGAATGCTACCTAACATACTTGTCCTTTGTAACTAATTTCTTGTGGCATGAATGTTCAGATCCGTAAGATTCAAAATAATAGTTTGCTATTGACATGAAAACAATAATACTTCAAACATACTAGCAAAGTAATCATGATCTTTTGAAATAATAAGGCCAAAGAAAGTTATCCCTACAAAATCATATAGTCTGGCTATGATCCATCATCCCCACACAACGAATTTAAATCATGCACAACCCCGGTATTGGCCAAGTAATTGTTTTCGCACTCTTACTTTCTCAAACTTTTTCAACTCTCACGCAATACATGAGCGTGAGCCATGCATATAGCACTATAGGTGGAATAGAGTGTGGTGGAGGTTGTGAGGAAAAAAGGAGGAGATGGTCACATTGACTTGGCGTATTAATGGGCTATGGAGATGCCCATCAATAGATATCAATGTGAATGAGTAGGGATTACCATGCAATGGATGCACGAGAGCTATAAGTGTGTGAAAGCTCAAAAAGAGAACTAGTGGGTGTGCACCCAACTTGGTTGCTCACGAAGACCTAGGGCAATTTTGAGGAAGCCCATCATTGGAATATACAAGCCAAGTTATATAATGAAGATTCCCACTAGTATATGGAAGTGTCAAAACAAGAGACTTTCTATCATGAAGAACATGGTGCTATTTTGAAGCACAAGTGTGGAAAAAGATAGTGGCATTGTCCCTTCTCTCTTTTTCTCTCTTTTTTGTTTGGGATCTTTGGCCTCTTTTCATTTTATTTTATTTAGTGGGCACATTTGGCCTCTTTATTTTCCTCACATGGGACAATGCTCTAATAATGATGATCATCGCACTTTTATTGACTCACAACTCAACACTTAGAGCAATGATGACTTTATAGGAAATACCTCCGACAGTGTACCAGGATGTGCAACGATCTAGCTTAGCGTATGACGTTGAAACATCTCGCTAGCTATCTTACGATCATGCAATGGCAATATGAAAGTGACGGGACAAGTCATGGGACGGAACGGTGGTAGTTGCATGGCAACATATCTCGGAATGGCTATGAAAATGCCATAATAGGTAGGTATGGTGGCTGTTTTGAGGAAGGTATATGGTGGGTTTGTGCACCGGCAAAAGTTGCGCGGCACTAGAGAGGCTAGCAATGGTGGAAGGTGAAAGTGCATCTATACCATGGACTCACATTAGTCATGAAGAACTCATATACTTTTTGCGAAAGTTTTATTCGTAATCGGAACAAAGTGCTAAACGCATACTCCTAGGGGAAGGGTTGGTAGGTGTTAACCATCGCGCGATCCTGGCCGCAACACAAAGGATGGCAATCGATAAATCAATTATGCTCCGACTTCCTAACATAGCGGTTCACCATACGTGCATGCTACGGGAATCACTAACTTCAACACAAGTATTTCTAGATTCACAACACCCTACTAACATAACTCTAATATTACCAAATCCATGTCTCAAAACTAATTGAGAGGAATCAAACTTCTTTTTATAATCAATGCACATGAATATTGAAGTTTTTATTATATCCTCTTTGGATGCCTATCATCTTTAGGACTACTTTCATAGCACAAGCCAACTACCAAGTTACTTAGAGAGAGCACTCTCAAAAAGATATAAGTGAAGATCGAGAGTTTTTATTTCTCCAAAATATGACACTGACCTGCTAAAAAAGATCTAAGTGAAGCACTAGAGCAAATTTATCTAGCTCAAAAATTTATAAGTGAAGCACATGCGAACTATATTGCCTAACTCAAAAGATATAAGCGAAGCTCAATGAGTATTCTAGCAAAATCACGTTGAGTGCATGTCTCTCTCAAAAAGGTGTGCAGCAAGGATGATTGTGACACACCAAAAAGAAAAGACTCCTGTAATACACGATGCTCCAAGCAAAACACATATCATGTGGTGAATAAAAATATAGCTCCAAGTAACGTTACCGATGGATTGAAGACGAAAGAGGGGATGCCTTCCCGGGGCATCCCCAAGCTTAGGCTTTTTCGTGTACTTGAATTTGGCTTGGGATGCCTTGGGAATCCCCAAGCTTAAGCTCTTTCCACACTTTATGCCATTGTCCATGAGAACATCACCCAAAACTTGAAAACTTCACAACACAAAACTTAAACAGAAACTCGTGATATCATTAGCATAAGAAAACAAACTACCAACTCTTTAGGTACTGTAGAAAACTTGATTTCTATTTATATTGATGTTACATTATTGTATTCTCACTTTTCCATGTCTAGACCCCCCCCCCCCCCCGATAATATCCATATTTTCATCAAAATAAGCAATCAACACAACAAAAAACAGAATCTGTCAAAAACAAACCAGTCTGTAGCAATCTTTATACTTCGTATACTTCTGGTATCTCAAAAATTCTAAAAAATTATGAAAATTAGGTAAATTGGCCTATAAACCAGTAGAAAAAATAATCAACTCAAAATCTCTTTTTGGATAGGAATTAAAAATAATTTTGTGAGCGCAAAGTTTCTGTCTTTTTCAGCAAGATCGAACAACCATCACCAAAACTAATCATAAAGGTTTTACTTGGCACCAACACAAAGAGAAACACAAAAAACACAATCATAACAGAATTATTATGGTGTGGACACAACAAAACAGAAAGCAAAAAAAGAAAATATAAATTCATTGGGTTGCCTCCCAACAAGCGCTACAGTTTAACGCCCTTAGCTAGGCATAAGGCGATAGAATCAAGTATCGTCATCTTTGGTCCTCAAACCATAAGTAGACCTCATCATGGATTCATAAGGCAATCTTATTTTATTTCTAGGAAAATGTTCCATGCCCTTCTTTAATGGAAATTGAAATCTAATATTCCCTTCCTTCATATCGATGATAGCACCAATAGTCCTAAGGAAAGGTCTACCAAGAATGATGGGACATGTCGGATTGCAATCAATATCAAGAACAATGAAATCTACGGGTACATAGTTACTTTTTGCAATAATAAGAACATCATTGATCTTTCCCATAGGTTTATTAATAGTAGAATCCGCAAGATGCAAATGAAGAGAGCACTCATCAATCTCATTGAAGCCTAGAACATCACATAAAGACTTTGGAATGGCGGAAACGCTAGCACCCAAATCACACAAAGCATTGCATTCATAGTTTTTAATCTTGATTTTGATAGTATGTTCCCACTCATCATGAAGTTTTCTAGGAATAGAAACTTCCAACTCAAGTTTCTCTTCAAGAGATTTCATCATAGCATCGACGATATGATCGGTAAGGGCCTTGTTTTGGCTATAAGCGTGTGGAGAGTTTAGCATGGATTGCATCAAGGAAATACATTCAATCAAAGATCAACTATCATAATTGAATTCCTTGAAATCCAAAGTAGTAATTTCCTTACTACTCAAAGTTTTGATATCCTCTACTCCACTTTCAATGCTTTTAGCATCAAGATAGATAAACTCTGAATCATTGGGGCGTTTCTCAACCAAAGTGGATTCATATCCAGCCCCATCATCATTAGGTTTGACATTAGAAAACAAGGATTCAATGGGAGTCACACCAAGCACTTTAAGATCTTCGTGATTCTCATCACGAGAACACGCCTTTTTAAGCCATTCATTTCTAGCACGAATTTGGGTGGTTCTTTCTTTACTCTCATTCATGGAAACATGCATAGCTTTCGAAGTTTCATCCATATTAATCTTGGGAGGAGCACATCTCAATTTCAAAGCATCAACATCAAGAGACATTCTATCAACGGTCCTAGCCAAGTCATCAATTTTGAGCAGTTTTTATTCTATGGACGCATTGAAAATCTTTTGCGAGTTGATAAACTCCTTAATATTACTCTCAAGATCAGAGGGTAATTTATTGTAATTTCCATGAGCATTGTAGTAGGAATTGCCAAAGTTATTAGAGGGATTACTAGGAAAAGGCCTAGGAATAAAGTTTCCTCTATAAGCATTGTTGTTGCCAAAATTATTCCTACCAACAAAATTAGCATCCAAGCTCTCATTGCTACTCTCAATCAAGGAAGACAAGGGCATATCATTTGGATCTAAAGGAGCACATTTACTAGCAAAAAATTTCATTAACTCATCCATCTTAGCACTCAAAGAGTTAATTTCTTCTATAGCATGTACTTTTTTACTAGTAGGTGACCTTTGAGTGTGCCACTGAGAATAGTTTGTCATGATATTATCTAGGAGTTTTGTGGCTTCTCCTAGTGTGATTTCCATGAAAGTTCCACCGAAGGCGGAATCCAAGATATTTCTAGAAGAAAAATTCAAACCAGCATAGAAGATTTGTATAATCATCCACAGACTCAAGCCATGAGCGGGACAATTTCTAATCATCAATTTCATTCTCTCCCAAGATTGTGCAACATGTTCATGATCTAGTTGCTTAAAATTCATGATATCATTACGGAGAGAGATAACCTTAGCCGGTGGAAAATACTTGGATATATAAGCATCTTTACACTTGTTCCAAGAATCAATGCTATTTTTGGGTAAAGATGAAAACCAAGTTTTTGCTCGATCTGGCAATGAGAACGGAAATAGCTTCAATTTAATCACATCATTATCCACTTGTTTCTTCTTTTGCATATCGCATAACTCAATGAAGGTATTAAGATGGAATGCGGCATCTTCACTAGGAAGGCCGGAAAATTGCTCTTTCATAACAAGATTCAGTAAAGCAGCATTGATTTCATGTGATTCCGCACTAGTGGCGGGAGAAATCGAAGTACTAATAAAATCATTATTATTAGTATTCGAGAAGTCACAAAGTTTGGTGTTTTCACTCATGGTGACTTCACAAGCAGACAAGCAGACAAGCGAACAGAAATCAAGAGAAAGAAAAGGGTGAACGAAAAAGGCAAATAATTTTGTAAATTTTTGTTTTTCAGACGTGGGGGAGAGGAAAACGAGAGGCACAAAAGTAAATGCAAGAGCTGAGTTCGCGACAGTTACTTGGATAAGCTTCACTTAGAATAGTCCCCGGTGCCAGAAATTGACACGTTGGAGGAAGACTATTCTTGACTTGATACTCCCCGGCAACGGCACCAGAAATTGGCACGTTGACGGGAGACTATTCTTGACTTGATCCTCCACGGCAACGGCGCGAGAAATTGGCACGTTGACGGGAGACTATTCTTGACTTGATCCTCCCCGGCAACGGCGCCAGAAATTCTTCTTGCTACCTCTTGAGATTGCGTTGGTTTTTCCCTTGAGGGAGAAAGGGTGATGCAGCACAGTAGAGTAAGTATTTCCCTCAGTTTGAGAACCAAGGTATCAATCCAGTAGGAGTATCAAGGCAAGTCTCCAAAGTACATGCGCAAAAACAAACAAACTTGCACCCAACGTTATAAAGGGGTTGTCAATCCCTTCACGATTGATTGCAAGGTGAGATCTGAAGGTGGAAAGTGTTGGGGAACGTCGCATGGGAAACAAAAAAATTCCTACGCGCACGAAGACCTATCATGGTGATGTCCATCTACGAGAGGGGATGAGTGATCTACGTACCCTTGTAGATCATACAGCAGAAGCGTTAGAGAACGCGGTTGATGTAGTGGAACGTCCTCACGTCCCTCGATCCGCCCCGCGAACAATCCCGCGATCAGTCCCACGATCTAGTACCGAACGGACGGCACCTCCGCGTTCAGCACACGTACAGCTCGACGATGATCTCGGCCTTCTTGATCCAGCAAGAGAGACGGAGAGGTAGAAGAGTTCTCCGGCAGCGTGACGGCGCTCCGGAGGTTGGTGATGATCTTGTCTCAGCAGGGCTCCGCCCGAGCTCCGCAGAAACGCGATCTAGAGGAAAAACTATGGAGGTATGTGGTCGGGCAGCCGTGAGAAAGTCGTCTCAAATCAGCCCTAAAACCTCCGTATATATAGGTGGGAGGGAGGGGAGGAGGCAGCCTCAAAACCTAAAGGTTTGGCCGAAATTGGAGGTGGAGGAGTCCTACTCCAATCCTACTTGGAGTAGGATTCCACCTTCCCACTTGGAAACTCTTTCCACCTTGTGTTTTTTCCTTCTCAAACCTTATGGGCCTTAGTGGGAACTTATTCCAGCCCACTAGGGGCTGGTTTATCTCTTCCCATAGCCCATGAGACCCCTTGGGGCGTGACACCCCTCCCGATGATCCCCGGCACCCCTCCCGGCACTCCCGGTACACTACCGATGAGCCCGAAACTATTCCGGTGACCAAAACAGGACTTCCTATATATCAATCTTTACCTCCGGACCATTCCGGATCTCCTCGTGACATCCTGGATCTCATCCGGGACTCCGAACAACATTCGGTAACCAACCATATAACTCAAATACGCATAAAACAATGTCGAACCTTAAGTGTGCAGACCCTGCGGGTTCGAGAACTATGTAGACATGACCCGAGAGACTCCTCGGTCAATATCCAATAGCGGGACCTGGATGCCCATATTGGATCCTACATATTCTACGAAGATCTTATCGGTTGAACCTCAGTGTCAAGGATTCATATAATCCCGTATGTCATTCCCTTTGTCCTTCGGTATGTTACTTGCGCGAGATTCGATCGTCGGTATCCGCATACCTATTTCAATCTCGTTTACCGGCAAGTCTCTTTACTCGTTCCGTAATACAAGATCCCGCAACTTACACTAAGTCACATTGCTTGCAAGGCTTGTGTGTGATGTTGTATTACCGAGTGGGCCCCGAGATACCTCTCCGTCACACGGAGTGACAAAACCCAGTCTCGATCCATACTAACTCAACGAACACCTTCGGAGATACCTGTAGAGCATCTTTATAGTCACCCAGTTACGTTGCGACGTTTGATACACACAAAGTATTCCTCCGGTGTCCGTGAGTTATATGATCTCATGGTCATAGGAACAAATACTTGACACGCAGAAAAAAGTAGCAACAAAATGACACGATCAACATGCTACGTCTATTAGTTTGGGTCTAGTCCATCACATGATTCTCCTAATGATGTGATCCCGTTATCAAGTGACAACACTTGCCTATGGCCAGGAAACCTTGACCATCTTTGATCAACGAGCTAGTCAACTAGAGGCTTACTAGGGACAGTTTTTTGTCTATGTATCCACACAAGAATTGTGTTTCCAATCAATACAATTATAGCATGGATAATAAATGATTATCATGAACTAAGAAATATAATAATAACTAATTTATTATTGCCTCTAGGGCATATTTCCAACAGAAAGTGCAACAAAGTAAAAGTGTAGAGCTGAAAATATGATGTGAAGTAGACCCGGGGGCCATAGTGTTCACTAGAGGCTTCTCTCATGATAGCAAATATTACGGTGGCTGAGCGAATTACTGTCGAGCAATTGATAGAACCGCGCAAAGTCATGATGATATCTAAGGCAATGATCATACATATAGGCATCACGTCCGAGACAAGTAGACCGATACTGTCTGCATCTACTACTATTACTCCACACATCGACCGCTATCCAGCATGCATCTAGTGTATTAAGTTCATGACAAACGGAGTAACGCCTTAAGCAAGATGACATGATGTAGAGGGATAAATTCATGCAATAGATATAAACCCCATCTTTTTATCCTTGATGGCAACAACATGATGCGTGCCTCGCTACCCCTTCTGTCACTGGGTGAGGACACCGCACGGTATGAACCCAAAACCAAGCACTTCTCCCATTGCAAGAATTATAGATCAAGTTGGCCAAACGAAACCCACAACTCGAAGAGAATTACAAGGATACAAAAATCATGCATATGAGAGATTAGAGGAAACTCAAATAACATTCATAGATAATCTGATCATAAATCCACAATTCATCAGATCTTGACAAACACACCACAAAAGAAGATTACATCGGATAGATCTCCATGAAGATCATGGAGAACTTTGTATTGAAGATCCAAGAGAGAGAAGAAGCCATCTAGCTACTAGCTATGGACCCGAAGGTCTGTGGTGAACTACTCACGCATCATCGGAGAGGCAATGGTGTTGATGAAGAAGACCTCCGTGTCCGAATCCCCCCTCCGGTAGGGCACCAGAACGTGCCCCAGATGGGATCTTGCGGAGACAGAAGCTTGCGGCGGCTGAAAAGTATTTTCATGGCTCTCTCCCGTGGTTTCAGATTTTTAGGTAATTTATAGGCGGAAGATGTAGGGCACGGGAGTCACAGGGGGCCCACAAGCCTGCTAGGCCCAGGCCCCCCTAGGCCGGGCCTGGGTGGCTTGTGACCTCCTCCGAGGTCCCATGCCTTGGTTCTCAAGTTTCCTGCGTGTCTTCTGTTATGGAAAAAATCATTCCGCGGGTTTTATTCCGTTTGGAATCCGCTTAATATTCTCCTCTGAAAAAGGTCAAAAACACGGAAAAAACATGAACTGGCACTTGGCACTGAGTTAATAGCTTAGTCCCAAAAAGATATAAAATAGCATATTCATGCATACAAAATATCTAAAGTTGACAAGATAATAGCATGGAACCATCAAATATTATAAATACGTTGGAGACGTATCACAGCACGATGGCATGGTGTCGATGGAGAGATGAGGTCTCTCGGCAGGGATTCGCCAAGCACCGTGGGAGAGGAGGAATAAGAGAGACAGGGCTGCGCCGAGAGAGATGGAAAACCGTGTTCTCAAAGGCCAAAAAACCCCGCTATATATAGGGGGGATGGAGGGTGGCGCCCCCTTTAGGGTTTCCCACCCTAAAGGGGGGCGGCAGCCCTAGATGGGAGACGGGGTGGCGGCCAGGAGGGGGAGAGCGGGTTGGCGCACCCCTGGTGGGCCTTAGGCCCACCTGATTTAGGGTCCCCCCCCCCCTTTCCCTCTCAAGGTGCCTTGGGCTGTGTGTGGGTGGTGCACCAGACCACCCAGGGGTTGGTTCCTTCTCACACTTGGCCCATGTAGCCTCCTGGGGCTGGTGGCCCCTCCCGGTGGGCCTCCGGAACCCTTCCGATGGTCCCGGCACTTTGCCGGTGGTGCCCGAAACATTTCCGGCGTCTAAACCCATCCATCCTATATATCAATCTTTACCTCGGACCATTCCGGAGCTCCTCGTGATGTCCGGGATCTCATCCGGGACTCTGAACAACCTTCGGTAACCTCGTATAGCAATTCCCTATAACCCTAGCATCATCGAACCTTAAGTGTGTAGACCCTACGGGTTCGGGAGGCATGCAGACATGAACGAGACACTCTTCGGCCAATAACCATCAGCGGGATCTTGATACCCATGGTGGCTCCCACATGTTCCACGATGATCTCATCGGATGAACCGCGATGTCAAGGTTTCAATCAATCCCGTATACAATTCCCTTTGTCTGTCGGTATAGAACTTGCCCGAGATTCGATCGTTGGTATACCCATACCTTGTTCAATCTCGTTACCGGTAAGTCTCTTTACTCGTTCCATAGCACGTCATCCTGTGACTAACTCCTTAGTCACATTGAGCTCATGATGATGTTCTACCTAGTGGGCCCAAAGATATCTCTCCGTCACACGGAGTGACAAATCCCGATCTCGATTCGTACCAACCCAACAGACACTTTCGGAGATACCCGTAGTGCACCTTTATAGTCACCCAGTTACGTTGTGATGTTTGATACACCCAAAGCACTCCTGCGGTATCCGGGAGTTGCACAATCTCACGGTCGAAGTAAAAGACACTTGACATTAGAAAAGCTTTAGCATACGAACAACACGATCTAGTGCTATGATTAGGGTTGGGTCTTGTCCATCACATCATTCTCCCAATGATGTGATCCCGTTATCAATGACATCTAATGTCCATGATTAGGAAACCATGATCATCTATTGATCAACGAGCTAGCCAACAAGAGGCTTGCTAGGAACACATTGTGATCTATTTATTCATACATGTACTGTTGTTTCCTGTTAATACAATTATAGCATGAACAATAGACAATTATCATGAACAAGGAAATATGATAATAACCATTTTATTATTGCCTCTAGGGCATATTTCCAACGAAAAGTACATCAGGAAGTGTACAATTGTCGACATACATTTCTCAACTAGATTACAAAAACCTTTCAAATGATTCAGATCCCAAGACCATGGCCATGGCAAAGTGTGAGCAACACCCGGACTGAACTCAAGCAAAGGGTATAATCTAGGTAGAAATGATCTTGCTCAGTAATGGGAAGGTATTCATAGGCAATACCTACACTAGTTTTCTTCTGGAAACAGAATTGAGAACAACCAGGTGGTGAAATAAAGAGCAAGTATTGTAGCACAAGGGTTCACGCAGATACCCAACTATTCTCCAAAGGTGGAATCTCTTTCCCATAACTTATATCATTGGCAGTTCAATATCATGTATCTCTGCACTTGATAGATGTAGTGATTACATATCCATGTAGATCACTAGATTTAGATATAGATGGTTCTCATTGGAATCTCGCTTCTGAATTGAAATGCAAAATAAAGCATACATTGTGCAAAATCAATAAGTCACCATATGACTTATTATTATTGTCGGTACATTTGGTACAGCCGACATAGTGAGTTACTTATGCACAAGGATTACTCATATAATGATGATTATCCATGTTTCTGTGTTTGCAATGACGACACGTGTAATCATCTAAATGACGGAGTTTAAAATGAAGGATTTGGGTAAACCAAAATACCGCTCGTTACTACAACATGAGCACCTTCATTCATAAATTATGCTATACTATGTTGTCTATATCCAAAATATATTGGAGAAATTCATTGTGGACAAATCTTATCCATCCATAACTCTCATGGTAGTTCATTCTATAGACGTAGAGAAAGATCTATTTATACCAAGAGATGATGGAAATGAGATATTGGGACTCAACGTTCCATAATGCCATTGGATCCACCAAACACAATTGGTTGGGAAGAATATCTATCGATATCTCCAAAGGCATCAAACATCATGTCCTGCCTTTTCAGTTTCAGAGAAATCTGAAAACCAATGTCATTGGATACATTCATAAGATCCCGATATAATCATAGACAAGCTTAGTATTCCTACTAGGTGTGGTAGCCCTCTCATGAAGAGTCTTCGAAACAAACCTCATGGCTACATCTACCAATCATTATCCCAACGATAATGTTTCTTGTGTTACCCGGATGCAAACATGTTACACAATAAGCAATATCACTATATTGCATATCTTCCAAATCAAATCATGTGACTCATTTGTTCATGAGGTCTCTACCAACTTTTACATTCCAGAACTATGTTCATGAAATTGGTATGTGACGGCTTCGAAATTTGCAAGAATCAGGGGGGGTATATTCCTGAATTGTTCATGTTGAATGCATCCTATTATACTCTTTTTTCCTTCATGAGTTTACTATACAGGTTCTCATAAATATTTTTAATGAGGTAATATAAACATGAGGTCATATGTCATACTTTTTGTTTTCCCCATCGTGGTTTTTAGGAAAGTATATATGACATATTTATTGTCCTCTTAGTTCTATTAGTTTTCTCATATTGAGTTAAAAGAGGCAATAATGATTATATGTTGCGTAATTTTCTCCTTATTTTTTCCACTGCGTTTGAAGGAGTTTTAGCAACATATCATATCTCCTCACATTTTTCCACGGGGTTTTTGAGGAGCTCTTCAAGATGATGATGCTATATGAACAAGTGTAGATCAGGGAGAGTGTGAGAATTAATTAACTATGTTAATTATAGGGTAAATCTCCCCTTGTTATCTGCCAGGCGATTAGTACTAATGCTAACCGTCGCATCTGTCCAGAACGGACACATCCTCTGGCCGCGTCCCCCCAACTTGTATATAAGCATCACTATCAATGAAAGAGGTAGACAGTTACATCATTTTCTTTTGTTTCGAACAAAAATGCCTGAGTTTATAGTGTTGTGTGAAAACGTTTACCATTAATTTGTTAATTAAATTTATTGGTTTGACACGCTAGTAATTCTGCACAGCAAAGGTAATTGAGCTTGCTAATGTTGGTTGTTATAGGGCAAACATCTTTTAATACACGCTAGTTTTGACTTGACGTACCCGAGCGGCAGGGTCATGCTTATTGCATGTTTGGGTTCGAAAACGACAATCTGTACTAATTAACATGGTTTAACATCTATTGTACCATCATTACAATGGTCAGTTTTGATTCACTCCATGATCCTTGATTGTTGCCGGAGAACACACCCAGCCGCACATCAGTTTCTGGTTTGTCCATGTTGCATGGATACATTTGCAAATTGCAATGGAGCTAACCGGGGAGTCCATGCCGCTCACTGCTTCTTGCTAAGAAAACTAAGAGTCACCGATGCATAAAAGCTCACACACGGGGGTGGTGTCATACATACTTCCATAGATTATGCACGACATATGAAATCATTTGTTGTTTCTATCAACTGCTTGCAAAAATCAGAATATTAACAGGTGCACGCAAGAACAAAATGATCACCCCAATGCCTCACAAATTACCTATTCATATTCATCAGGAGTGTATGATCTAGGAATATATATCATTTACAAACAATTTTCACAAATGGTACCAATCCATTACAATAATTACAAAAATATGCCCGAGTCGAATCGGTGGCCAACAGAAAACAACAGCCAAAGAAACAGAGCTTGAGCAGCTCGAACCAGGGAATTTTGCTGAATTACCCAGAAGGCAACATTACAAGATCACAACAGTAGGAAAATGCATCAGATTTAACACCTTCTACTTCAGGGTTCAGGATACAGACCATACCAGCATGGTTCTGATCAAGAACATAACAAAAATCGCTTCATTAGAGGATGCTCCGAAGTAAGTTACACAATGAACAAAGAACAAGACAATCAGGCAATGCATTCAAACATGTCAAATTCATTTCGTGAATAAACAAAGTCCATCTATCCGGGAACACCAATGATGGACAACCCTACAAACGCAGTAGAACACAAATGCATCATCATATTTTTTTTCTAAATATATAACCCACAGAATGTTTCTCGCACAAGGGACACATAAGGCACGAAATTCAATTTTGTATGATACTAATCTCGGGAGAGAAATGTGGTTGTATTCAAAACATAACCAAGAACAAGGCCTACTCTTACTATGTTCAGAATTAAAGGATTTTTGGATGAGAACATTTTAATCTGAAATACCTTCTAGTTCAGCCACTTTTTTTTCGAATACGCACGAGTGTACGTATCTTTCCTTAAAGGAAGGATGGCGAAAAAGAGCCCCAGGATCCACATTGTACAAACTATTTACATGCGGGGCTAGGCCCGCCAACCGAACAACTCAATACGTAATCTACTTGCCTAAATCCCCCTCCGCATGGCTGCCCATGTCTTCAGTGAGTAGACCTGCCATTTTCCATATCTTTCCTTCCTCTTCTATGCACTGCTTGATCCGTCGAATGCACGATGAGGCCCCATTGAAGACAATGTCATTTAGGTGCTTCCACAGATGCCACATGCCTAGCAAACATCTCGCTCTCGTTGCTTTCTTGTTCGCCGTCCCTCTATCCAGCCGGATGCACCACTCCCCCAGGCTTTCATCATCCCTAGTCGCAAACTCTGGTCTACCCGTGGCCGCACTCATCCAGTGCCACACTTGCCTTGCAAAGGGACAAGTAATGAGCAGGTGGTTCATGGTCTCTTCCTGTTGGTCACACAACGGGCACGCCTACGGGTGCGGTAGGCCTCTCCTTGCCAATCTGTCGGCCGTCCAACACCGGTTCTTAAGTGCAAGCCAGGCAAAGAAACGACATTGCAGCGGCGCTTTTAAAACCCAAGTGAAGGCTGTTGTAGGCGACACTTCCAGCCCCATGAACTTCGCCGCGTAGCTGGACCGCGCAGAAAACTGCCCTTCCTTCTCCCACGACCAAAAGAGTGAGTCCTCAACCTCTTCGTCGACTCGGAAGGCTGTGATCCTCGTCCATAGGCGTAGGAACTCAGCGAGCATACCTTGCTCGATGTCTGGTCCAATATCTCCAGCCCACGCGTTGCTTGGGACCGCCTCCTCAACTATGCGAGTCTTTCTGATATGTTTCAAAATCCTTAACTAGATTCCAAGAGCCAGCTCGCAAACTCTGAACCCGTCGACCCATCGATCCTCCAACAAGAGAGTTTCCTTCCCATTGCCCACTGTAGCGCTAGTGGCTGCACGGAATAAAGCCATTGACTCCACTGGAACCTTTAACTGAAACTCCGTCCAGGGCCACCACGCTTGGAGTGCTTTGTTTAGCCATGCCAGGTTGGGAATGCCCAAGCCACCGGCCCATTTTGTCATGAACGCTAGCTCCCATGCCACCGCACAGTTTCCGCCGTTTGCTTCTCGCTTTCCACACCAGAGAAATCCACGACATACCTTGTTCAGTGCTGCGAGTGTTTTTGGTGGAAGGTCGAGTGCCATTGTTGAGTGGATGGGGATGGCACATAGAGCTGATAGTATGAGAAGCAGGCGACCACTCTTAGGCATCATCATTGCCTTCCACATAGTAGGTATCCCGCAACCTGATCCACAAGGCCCTGCAGCTGCGCAGCCGACTGTTTCCGCAAGGTAAGCAGCAAACCCAAGTACGTGCATGGGAAAGCCGAGATTGTGCAGCCCAGAAGCTCGCCAACCATATATATCATCTACTGCGAGCATCTAATCGGAATTGCCATGCTCTTGGCTTTGTTGACCACCAGCCCTGAAGCCCCATCAAAAAGTGCCAAGATGGCATTGCATGCTTGTGCCTCAAGTTCCAACGGCTTGAGGAAGATCATCACATCATCCGCGAACATGGAAACACGCTGGTGCATACCAGACCGTGCGAGGGGCAAAAATGCCCCTCGTCATGGCATGCTGGAATAGTCGGTGGAGGGGGACATGCATAAGATGAATATCAGTGGTGACAATGAAGCCCTTTGTCGTAAGCCTTGGCAATTCAGAATTGGCTTGCCCGGTACTCCATTAATCAAAATTCTCGTTGATGATGTAGATAGTAATCCACACATCCAGGAAATCCACCTCTCCCCGAAGCCCATTAGCATGAGGACCTCCATCACAAACGGCCAATGAATTGAGTCAAATGCCTTCGAGATGTCAAGCTTTAGCATTGTCGTTGGCTTTTTGAGCGCATGCAGCTGCCCTGCCGTGCATTGGACAAGTATGAAGTTGTTGTGAAGTGAACGCCCCCGCACGAAGGCACTTTGATGTTTCCCAACCAACTTTGGACGGTCGTTCGTAAGCCTTGATGCTAGAATCTTCTTGAAGATCTTGACATCCCCATGATTCAAACTAACCGACATGTAGTCCTTGATATCAACCACTCCCTTTTTCTTAGGCAGCAGCGACACAAGCGCCTTGTTGATAGCCGGCAGCCCTCTCATATCTCCCTCATAGAATTGGGACAAAGCCCTCAAGAAATCCTCTTTGATTATGAGCCAGCAAGTCGCGTAGAAGCTACCAGTGAAGCCATCCGGTCGGGGTGCTTTGTCCAAAGGCATGGACTTATTTATTCATGCCACTTCCTCCTTGCCGAACAGGACTTCAAGGTGTGATAGATCATGAGACGGTAGGTCATTGTAGTCCATGTTTAAGGTGTGGTCACGTGTCGCCGCCGATCCGAGCAGATTGTCGTTGTACTCCTCCACCACCTCGAAGATCTCAACCTGCCCTGAGAAAATCTGCCCGTTGTGGCGCAAGGTGGTGATGACGTCTTTCCATTGTCGGTGGCTAGCCTGTCGATGAAAGAGCGTCGAGTTCGCATCCCCTTCCTTCAGATGCAACAGTCGTGATCTTTGCCTAGCGATAGATCAATCCAAGGAACTGAGGCCGAGCAGCTTCTTATTAAGAAGTTTGCGCAAGTCATGCTCTCGCTCAGTTAAGACGCGAGACTCTGCGGCTGCATCCACGCACAAGATCACCTCCATAGCGATGGATATCTGTAGTCGAATGTTGCCAATGAACCGGTCACTCCACCTTTGAAGGGCTTTGGCAGTTTCATGCAATTTGTTGTCTAGTTCAAGAAACGGGTTCCCCTCATATGGGATAGTCTGCCAAGCCTCAGCCACCGTCTGCATGAAGCCATCGGCCGTGGGCCAAAAACTCTCGAACCGAAAACGGCGGCCCATACTGAATTCCGCATCCAGATCCAGTAGAAGCGGATAGTGGTCCGAAATTGCCGACCTAAGCGCAGTCAACATGGTAGATGGGTACAGATCCTCCCACGAGTTCGTCACAAAGATGTGGTCAATTTTCTCCAACGTTGGCAATCTTCTTTCATTTGACCATGTATACCTCCGACCATTGAGGTATAGCTCTTTTAGCTCCAACCTGTTTAAGAGAGCCTTGAACCGTGCCAACATCCGCCGATTAATATTTGCATTGCTCTTGTCGCCCGTGTTGACGAGGAGATTGAAATCCCCAACCAAGGGCCAGGGGCCTGCATGAAGATCACGCCCATCCGCAATCTCAGTCATGAATTCTACCTTTTCCACATCCCCTTGGGGTCCATAGACTCTGGTTATCCACCAGAATGGGCCTCCCCTTGTTGAAAAAGTGTCGTAATCGTGTTCTGTGTCACATGCTGGTTAGATAGTGAGACGACCAACAAATCCCATACTAACAAGATACCCCCACGAGTGCCGACCACCAGGACATAGAAAAACTTTTCGAATTTATTTCCGAGGCAATGCCTTACAATTTCATCTGAAACTACCTCTAACTTAGTCTCTTGGAGGCACACCATGGCCACATTGGCCGCATCCACAACTTGGTAGATCGCACTCCGCCGCGCCGGGAGTTGAGACCTCTCACATTCCACACAAGTATTTTGGGTGGTTGCACACTCATCTTAAAGGCCCACATCAATCACCAGCCACGAGCACCTGCTAGTGCCCAACCGACTCACCATCTGAGTCTCCTTGTAGCTGCAGCATTGCTGCGTCCAGGACCGGTCCATACATATTTGGGGCCCTCGGACGAGAAAACAAAATGGAACCCTTGTGTAATTTATTTTTCCAGAATATATTGTATTTCGAGTGTAATTTAGTACATAGCATAGATTAATGGTTTTTGAACTAAAACCACATCAGGTCTTGTTGTTTTTCCTAACACTTCTGAAAGAAAAGTCATCAATAACCACATGAGTATTTTATTTTTTTTCTCTTATTTCTGTGGATGTAAGAAAGAATTATCGTAAAACATATGCTATGCTACTACCTGGCCGGGGCCCCTACCTCTCATGGGCCCAGGGCGGGTGGCCCGCGTCCCATCCAAAGAGCACCAGCATTCATCAGGCTGTCGACCAGCGGCTTGTCGAAGAGCCGGACATAAGCCTGCAGGGCTTCGTCCCCGATCACATCTTCCTCGTGGACGAGACACAGCTTTCTGATAATAAGCGCCTGTTGCTTCGTGGCCTTCGACCCCCGTGTTCCCTTGCCCAGCCTAACACTTCTCCTGGGGGTAGAGACAGGAGGTCGCTTCTGTCGTGGCTTCCTCTCTTTGGCTGGAGGGATCCTTGTCGCAGGTTGTGCCAACAGAGGTGAAAGGGTCTTCTTCAGCTCAGCCCATAGCTGCGATATTTGGTCCTGCATGGAGGGAGTTCTATCCACAACCGTGGCCTCCTGTCCCTGCCCTCCTTCGGCGTCTAGACGTGTGCATGTCGGCACCCCATCGCCCTATCCCAGTTCCACGGTCACAGCCCCACCTCGAGAGGCGTCACGAGCTTCCGCCACACCAGACCCACCACAATCAGCCACTGCTTCTGGGGCCACATCATCCTCGTGGTGCATGCCAGCCACAGATGTTGCAAGGACCAGGTCCCAACCACCCACCCGCACCATGGGCGAGCCGCTGGATTCCGCAGCCTGCAAAGGTGGAGATGGTGTGCTGGGAGCTGGGTTCTGCCATTGTCCCCTGTCGGCAATCAGGCGACTGGCGAGCCGGATGTTGTCTTGACGTGCTGACCGATCCAGGATTGGTCTCGTCCTCCTGGGATCCAGCCTGTCGGCTAGGCCGTAGGCCGGCCACCTGTCCACTTCTGATAGGGCCTCCCATGCTTTCGGTTGGATTTTTTCACTGTTTTGATCCTTAAGGCGTAAGTTGATCACGTAATGAATTCGGTTCGAAAGTATTTCACGTTTCGACCCTTTTGAAAACGCCACGCACCGTGGCGTTGCAGCCCTGTTATGAAACGCCAGTCTACTAGACGTTGCGAGCCTCGTGTGCAACGCCAGTCTACTGTACGTTGCGGCCCTTCCCAGAAACGTCAAGGGGGCTGGCGTTGCAGACATGAGGTGGAACGCCAGGACCTATGGCATTGCAGCTCTGGTTGCAACGCTGGCCAGGACCCAGCATCGCGGTACTCGACTAAGGAAACGCCAGTCTCCCTGGCATTCCTGGTATGGTCTGCAACGCCAGAACCTATGGCGTTTCAGCTCCGGGTGCAACGCTGGCCAGGACCTCAGCACCGCGGTACTGGACTAAGGAAACGCCAGGCTCCCTGGCGTTCCTGGTATGCTCTGCAACGCCAGCACCTCTGGCGTTTCTGCTCTGGCTTGGCGTTCCTCTCTTTTTATTTTTCTCAGACAACACTTTCACACACACATCATATATAGCTCACACACACATCATACATAGCTCATTTAGCACATTCACACATAGCTCATATGCAACACACATCATACATAGCCCATTTAAAGTTCACGTCGATAGATGCATAATAGGTTCTTAAAGTACATAATAGTGGATTTCATAGTCAAATAGCACGCAAGGGAACAAGGTTCAACATATAGGGTTCAAACATGAAAGCGTACATGACAAATAGAAGCCTCCGGCTCTACTGCGTCGAGCAAGGCCCCTTCCTCTTTTTCTTCTTCCTCTCTTCCTCCTCTTCGTCTTCCCTTTTGCGCATTTTTGAAGCCTCTTCTAGCACCCTCTCCATGAAGAGTTCCTCCTCCCGCTCTCTCTTTGCTACACCCTCTGCGTAAGCAATCTTAAATTTAGCTGCCCATTCATTGTGACGTTGCTCCAGCGCCTTCTTGTCTTTGTCCGCCATCCTTTTCTCATAAGCCTTGTGCTCAAGAAACATTTTGAGGTCCTCCTTCCTCTGTGTTGCGTCCTCTTTGTACTGGCGCTCCCTCTCCATCTTCTTTGCTTTGGCTGCGTCCTGCTCTCTCAACTTCTTTGCAGCCCTCTCCATCAACCGCTGCTCCTCACTCGCTGCATCCTTCTCCGCCCCCCACTCCATTTTCTCCTTGTTGCGTTGAGACGTCGCCATACCTACATAAAAACATCAAGGTTCACGGTTAATACAACAACATAGAAAGTTACGGAAATGATCGTCGTAGGTAATAACATCAAAACACCTAGGCATGAAAACATGATAGATTAACTTACGGAAATTCTCCTCGTAGGTAACCGAACATTCCTCTACCACCACCCGAACCTCTACCCATAAAACCAGCACGTCTACCACCGCCGGATCCTCGTCCCATAGAAAGGCCACCACGTCTACCACCGCCGGATCCTCGTCCCATAGAAAGGCCACCACATCTACCACCGCCGGATCCTCGGCCCACAGGAAGCCCACCACTTGAACCACCACGTCTACCACCGTCGGATCCTCGTCCCATAGCAATGCCAGCACTTGAACCACCACATCTACCACCGCCACCACTTGAACCACCACGTCTACCACCGCCACCACTTGAACCACCACGTCTACCACCGCCAGCACTTGAACCACCTCTGCCCCCCCCCCCACATCACTAGTAGATGCGTTGTTTGTTTTGCAAGTCCTCCTATTATGTGTCGTTTCATTGCGATCACCACATTGTTGCCTATCACGTGGCTCCATGAAATGTCCACTACCAAACTCTCTGGTGCTCATCAGGTCATCCATTTCATTCCTGTATCGTTTTGTTCTCCTTCTACCCTTCGGTTGAACCATCATCTCTGGATCCGGCCTAATATTAGGGCCGTGATACTCGGGCCACTGTGATGGGTCAAGAAAAGGGTGGAATCTCGACACCCATGTTAACTGATGAGTCTGCAAGTTGAATTCATGCAACCTCACAACTACACCATCAGAGAAGGGCAAATTCCTCATGCGACATGCCGTCATCATGTGCGAGCATGTCCAGTGGTACTTACTAGGACGCTCACAAGTGCAATGCCGCGTCTGAAGGGAAACAATAAATGAGCGACCACCATATGATTGCCCATCTCTCGTTGTACCGCCTGGCTCATCCACTTGGTATTTCATTTCAGCGTTATCGAAACAAGTGGCTCGCTGCATTGTTGACTTCTCCTTTTGAAACTCTAGCCACTCAGCAACCTTCTTTGGATAGATCTCATTGGGAGGCTTCTCACTCTCACCAATCAACTTGCCAATTTCTTCCGAGTGCTTAAGAAAATACTCATTTAGCTTGTAAAAGATATATTCAGCTATTGCCGTGACCGGCAACGACGTGCCCCCTTCAAGACAAAGTTGAAGCACTCAACAAGATTGCTTGTCATGTCGCCATATCTCATGCCTCCTTCGTCACATGCCCGTGACCACTTATGTCTCTCATCTATATTCCTTTGTAGGAATTCTTTCCCACCTTCATTTGCCTTCTCATATATTTTGTTCAATCGCTTAGTGAACGACTCAACGGAGAAGGCCACACATGCGGAGTTAAGATCCTTCATCAGATCTTTGTTCTTACAAGCCCTGTAAAAGTTTGCAACGAAGTGCCTCATGCACCATCGACGGTGAAGTCTCGCATGCCCTGGAATGTGAACATCCACGGCCTTCAATATGCCTTGGTGCCGATCGGATATGATGCATACCTCCCTATTGGGAGGAATCACCGTGCTTCTCACAAGTCTCATGAACCATTCCCAGTTGTCTTGGTTCTCCGCTGACACCAAAGCAAATGCCACAGGCAACACCTGATCATTAGCATCATGTGCCATTGCTATCATTAGTGTGCCCTTGTATTTGCCAGTCAGGAATGTTCCATCTATAGACAAAACCGGACGACAATGCTCAAAAGCTGCAATGCATGGGCCAAACGTCCAAAAGGCACGATGGAACACTCCTTCAATATCTTGGACATAGTGGTACATTCCGGGGTTTCTATAGGCCATCGCGCCCAGCAACCGGGGTAGCATGTTGTACGCCTCTTCCCATCCACCGTACAACATTCTAAAAGCGACTTGTTTGGCCTTCCATGTCTTCCCGTACTTGACCTTATATTCAAATCTCTCGAAAACCCAACTCAGCAACAACTTCACTTTAATGGTTGGATCCTCAGCTATATGTTTCTGGTATTTAAAACCGATGAATTCCGAGGTTAACTGACGGTGTGTCTCTGGTGCTTCATCTGTCGGCGGTCTGCATTGGTGAGTTGCAATGCAACTACTTATCTTCCACATACCATCTTTCATGAGTCTTGAATTGACTTTCCATTTGCATTTTTCTACCTCACATTTCACGGTGTATCTGTCACATCCCTAACCCCTTAAGCAAGTTAGTCTTGTGCTCATGTCTTCTTTGCATTGCATCTAAGAAATCTTCAACAAGAACAAAGAAAGAGGTGAAGGAAAAACTCAAACCCTAGCCACTTCTTCAAATAAAGGAAATCTCAAAACTAGTTAAAATCAATGAACCCAAAATGGCCTCAAGAAATGTTCAAACTTTCTGATAAATCATGAAAGTAAATGAGCAATGAAGAACACCATTTTCTTGACACTTTAAGCATTTTAAATAAATGCAAAAAGCTACTGGTTTCAAATTTTAAATTTGAAATTAGAAACTTTAAATTTTCAAAAATGTTGAAAACTTTGGAAATGGTTGGGAATATTCCAACAAATATTCAGGTGTGTTCAAAATAATTTTTACAACCCATTTTGGAGCTGAAATAAATAGCAAAACAATAGTTAGCAAAACAGAAACAAAATAGAAAAGAAATAAGAGAAAGAAATAACTTACCTCTATTTGTCGCCGGCCCAGCCCACCAGGGGCTCCCCGGTCATCTTCCTCCTCCTGCCAGAAGGCACGGGAGAAGATGAGCACGGCGGCCGAGCCGGCCACCTCCTGCCTGCCTGCTCGCTGCTGGAGGCCTCCAGGAGCACCAGCGCGACGCCTGCGTCTTCTTATCCTCCTCCCCGCGGCTCTATCCTCTCCCATAGGCCTCTCGATCCCCTTCCCCTCTCGGATCTCTCTCTCCCCGAAGCTCCGGTCGCCGTCGATCCGTCGTCTCCCGGTCCTCCCCGACCCTGCCGGTAGCCTCACAAGATCCGCCATGAGCTCCTCTTCCTTCCCCCTCCTCTAACCACGTTAGCCGCCGGAGCCCGAAGGACCTCGTCGCCGGCCATGTCATTGCCGTCGTTGTGGTACTCGGCTCACGAGGTCGAGCTCAGGAATGAGCTCCTCGAGCTCTGTAGATGGCGTAGGGCCTCTCTCCCAGCTGGCTAGCCCCCTGCATCGGCACTCTCGTCGACGCCCGAGCCGCAGCCGCCGCTGGCCTCGTCGCCGGCAAGGATTCCGGTGACCACCGGGTCCAGCTCCACCCCAGATAGATGCGGCGCTTCCCCAGCTGCCTGTAGCTCTCTTCTGCGCCCAAAACCGACGGCCATAGTGCTATCTGGCTCTCTCCGGCGAGCCCTCCGCCGCGCCCGTGGTCGCCGCCTGCCATACTCCGGTGGGGGCCGACGTGGCCAAGTTAATCCAGTAGTTTAGTGGCTTAAACTCTCGCTCACAGTGGGCCCAAGGCCAAGTCAACTTAGTTAAGGGGCTGGTCAGCGCGGGATTAACCCCAGAGAGGTTGACCAGTGGGTCCCCCCTGTCAGGTTTGACCTGAACAGGTCCGCTGACCTGCTGATGTCAGGCTGACGCAATAAAGAGAATTTCTAGTATAGAAATAATTCCAGAAATGTTTAAAAACTTCAAAAATTCATAGAAATTAATCTGTAACTCCAATGAAAATAATTTATATATGAAAAAGTATCAGAAAAATTCAAGGAATCTGAATATGTTATTTTAAATCATGTTTGAAAAGGTTATAGAACCCAAACATGTAGATTAATGATTAAGTCAATTCGTATAATTACTTTATAAATGGAATTTGGAAAATATTCAAATTTCATTATGAAATGACATGATCACACACTGTCCTAATTACAAATCAGTACCTTAACATGACATATCATGCATGTTAACATCAATTTGATCTGAGCATCAGGTCGAATCAATTAAATCGGTATCCGAGAATACCTCGTTTGAATTGATAATTGAATGTGATTCAAATCAATTTCAAACCTAATACATGTTGATTATATTAGTTTATCACCTTGCATTCTCATGCCATGCTCATGCATCATCTTGTTTGCATATGATTGTTATTGATTGTTGCCATTCATTTCGGTAGGCTCCGCACCCCCGGATTCCACCGAATATCCGTTTGACGGATATTGTCCCTCCTCTGAGCAACAAGGCAAGCAACCATTTTTGATCATCCCGATAAATCCCATGTTCTTGCTCCTGCACTTATTTATTGCATTAGGATCAAATGCTTCAACTGCTTTTGCCACGATTAGTTGAACCCACTTCCTTTGCATGACCTAACTTTGTCACAGTAAATAGCCGAACCTTGCAACCTAGCATACCTGGTAGTTACTTGAGCCTTGATGTGCCTTATCCTGCTATGCATGCTATGCTTAGAGTTGTGTATGGTCTGTTATCTGGGAGATGAACAGAATTGTGAGAATGTGTTCGGTAAGCAAAGGTTGTGTGTTGAACCTGATTTGGTAAAGGTACCGGTGAAAGGCTGTGTAGGACTACATGGCGGGTTGTTTCATTGGAACCGTCCTTAGGAACTGAGTTCCATGTATGTAATCCAAGACTAGATACTACCACACGCTGGGATACTTAATTGACCCTCTCGACTTATTAATCGCTTAGTACTCGGTCCAGGAGTTGCAAGTAGTTTCTGGTGTTTATAGTAATGCTGGAGGCCGTGCATGGTGCTGACCTGAGAGGTGGGCCGTGATGCGGTAGGCAATGGCACGGTGTACCAAGTGGCACCGGATGGTGGGCTTGGGAACCCTGCGCACATCGTTTGAGGCCGTGGCGGAAACCTCGGCCGGACTTCCGTACGGGTTACTCTCAGATAGGCGATAAACATGGACTAGGTACTAGTGTGGTTAACGGTCGTGGCCGACTCCCTCGATGGGCTTCCGCTTGAAGGTTGCCGAGGTGCATGAAGTGCACATGGCGATAAGTGGCGAGAGCGTGTGTGACGAAGTACACCCCTGCAGGGTTATGATCTATTCGAATAGCCGCGTCCGCGGATATGGACTACTTGGAGACATATGTTGTTCATAGATAACTTCAATGGCTACTCATAAAATTGCCAAGATAAGGGTGAGTGTCGTGGACGGCATTTCCGTATGGAGACGGAATGATTCCACGATAGTGTATTGTTGTGGTGTTAGTGGACTCGTGTGCGAGAAATCAAGTTGTCAAAATTATTTAAAAATGCAAGTTGTCTAGCCACGAGTCAGACGTTGGCTTTCCGCATGAAACCCCACAATACCCTTTTGATACCTTGCATGAGTAGTTAGTTATCCTAAAGTCTTGCTGAGTACCTTCGTACTCATGTTTGTTTAATAAATGTTGCAGAGGTTGCTAATGACCCTAATGGAGGGTTCTTCGTAGAAATCGACGACGACGAGTAGCTGGTGTCCCAGCTACGATCTGGCCCTACGTTGGATCTATAGTATAGTCAGGCCATGTGCCTTCTAGTTGCCCTGTCTGTACTCACACAGTTAAAATCTTCCGCTGGCTTGTAACTGAATGACTGCTGTTATGGGTCATGAGACCCGTAATGTGTAATATTATGTGTGTGGCTCTTCCGAGCCTCTTAAATAAAGGTTGTATGTTTATGGTTATGTTGTGATGCCATCGATGTATCTATACATATCGGTATGCCATCCGTACGTGTGTCGTACTTGATATGTATGGGGTTCGATTACTTAGTCGTGAACTTTAGTAGCACTCCTCACAAGGAAATGCCCCTTTGTGATCCAACGAGCCTTGGTAGTTCGCTACTGCTCCGGACACATTGGTTGACCGGCATGTGTCCTTCTTAGCTATTGTGTCTGTCCCCTTTGGGGAAATGTCACGCGATGTAATGGAGTCCTTGTAGCTTGCTACGACTCGTCTACATTCGCTGATGACCGACACCTGCTTTGTTGGGTCATGTATGCCTGTCCTTGTGCGGTACTGCCACTTTGGTTTATGACTAGACATGTCGATCCGGGTTCTTCGACATTGGAATGCTAGCGACACTATTGCATACGTGAGTTAAAAGACACAAACGGTCCCGGCTAAGGTAAGGCTGCAGCCGTGGAGTTAACCGTGCGTGGGACCGCAAAGGGATGCGATGTGTTATAGACTAGATTCCTATGGCTTAGGATTGGGGTCCCGACAGCGTTGGTATCAGAGCCTGACTGACTGTAGGATTACTAAGCCAAACTGGTCGAAGTTGAGTCTAGAATTGCTTTAGTTATATATAAGGGAATTGTTTGTGGAAGGGAACATAAGGCTCTTGTTCTCTTCTCAAGTTATTCTATTCTGGTCATCCTCGTCTTTTCTGCGGGAATTAAGGACTAGGTTACTCATCTTCCTCTAGGCTCGTGTTTCTGATCGGTAGATTATAGGACTACGGGTCAAGAGATATTGGGTTTCTGTCATTCCTATGAAAAAGGAAGTAAGTTTGATGATCAGAGAGTTGAACTTGATAGTTGAGTGGTTACGCTATTCCATTTTGGGTTGTCTCAAAATTTGTTTTTGAGCCTTTACAGCCGTTATGCTGCCCAATTTTGCATTCAGAGCTCTAATGCTTTTGCATTACTCTCTATTTACAGATGCCTGGCCGTCCTTCTCGTCAGGTGGTACGTCTGACCAGGTGCATTGATGTACCGGGTCATACAGTCATGCTGGTCAGGGTGATGTCGGTGTGCGGTTACCGCTGGTACCCCAAGTACACAGTGGAGGAACAGTACCGAGACTTCCACCAGAGCCAGTACATCTGCACTGTTAGGGTATTTCCAGACTACCCTGGAGCTGAGAAGCCAATCCATTGGTCCTATGGGTTGGGGGTCACCGTTGACATGGCAGTACAGGATGCTGCCTATTCAACGCTGACCATAATGAGAGCGAGACATGCACTGCTGCAGAATTCAGAGTTCTGCTATGTTCCGGCCTCTCAGCCTGGTGACGAGGGATACCTCAGTGGAGTCTATTTTGATTCTTCTATGGAGGATCCACTACTGCAGTCCACTGTTGAGATGCTAGAGAACAGAGACAGGGATGCTCGTGCTCTCCGCATGGAGCTTTATGCTACCCGTGCCCGTCTGTGGACGGCTTTGACGCAGCTGGCACCGGTAGTCCAGACAGGATATGGAGAGATGGAGATGTTGAACCCTGTTAGGACCCATCTTCCGGCTCACGTTGACTGGCCAGCTATAGGAGGAGTCACACCTCTTCGGGGACCCCTCTTACCACCAGTCAGGGGACCAAGGCCACATCCGTGTCCTTATGGATCCCAGGGATCTCAGGCTAGAGTGTTTCCTGATCCGCAGGTTGAGCTTCCAGGTCATGGAGGTAATCTCTATGAGATGTTCTATGCGGATGCCTGAGCTGTGAGCGGAAGGATAGGATGGTAGTAGCCGTACGTTCATAGTCCTGCGTGACTTGTGAAGTATGCCGGTGATGTGAAATAAATTCCGGAGGCCTAGATAAATAATGTATAGGAAGCTCGTAAGCCTCTGATGAGTAGTTTCATAATTTCAGTAGTTTGCTCTTCGGTTAAGGTTGTACTGAACTATGTAAGGGTGTGTATGAACCATGGTGTATATATAGCAGTTGCTTGTTACCATGCTGTTCGGATATTCATTTCCGCATTCCGTGTGTTCAGTACATTCTTAATCCATAGCTAGTATTGATATGATATTGGTCTAAGCTATGAGTTTGTTTATCAGGATGGTGTTCACCAGGTTGAACCGTGCCCCTGCTCATGAGCAAGGCGAGGGTAGTCAAGCGTCGCAGGAAGACCTGCCTCACCCGCCTTCTCTGGTGGAAGTGATGCTTGAGGCAGAGAGAAATAAAACAGAGACCAACCGACTGCTAGAGCCTATTGAGCAGAATACGGCTCGTCAGCCTAGGAATGCTGTAGTGTCCCTTAATGACTTTGTGAAGTTGAATCCTCCAAAGTTTCATCATTCCGTCGATCCCCTCGACGCTGATGACTGGCTGTGCAGCATCTCACGCAAGATTCGCTCTGCGAATGTGTGTGAGGCCGACAAGGTGACCTTTGCGGCATATTTCCTGGAGGGACCCGCCAATCTGTGGTGGGAGAACTTTGAAGCTATGCGTCCCGCTGAACCAGTAGCCACATAGGCAGACTTCAGTGTAGCTTTTCGTCTGCACCATATTTCAGAGGGCCTGATGGACATAAAGAGAGAGGAGTTCTGTGCCTTCACACACGGCAAGTTGTCTGTGGATGCCTATAGCCGCGAGTTTGGTAACCTCGCCCGCTATGCAACAGAGGAGGTGTCTACTGACGCCAAGAAGCAAGCAAGATTCCGTAAGGGCCTGAGCCCTGAGCTCCGTCGTGATCTGCGCCTCCATGAGTGTGCAAGCTTTCAAGCCCTGGTCAACAAAGCGATTAGTGCCGAGACTGGTCATACTGACTTCGAAGCCACAAGGAAGCACTCCCGTGACTTTGGCTCATCTTCTGGTTCCGCGTTTCCAAAATGCAGGCTGTGGGTTCCGAACAGTTCCCTGTCGCCAAGATATACTCCGAGGCCATCCTACATGGCGCCTCAGACGAATGAGGCCAACCCTCCAGCAAAAGCTTATGGTGGTCCAGCTAGCAATGCTGCACCACGTGCCAACCAAGTGATATGCTATAAGTGTGGAGAACCAGGGCACTATTCCCGTGAGTGTCCTCAGAATGTGGGTGCCAAGCAACCCGGAAAGTCCGTCGGGCAGGCCAAGTCGGGCAAAGCTTACTATGTGAAGCCAACTCCTGCACGTGGCCGTGTGAACTATGTGTCAGCAGAAGAAGCTGCAGAGGATCCCGACGTCATGCTGGGTACGCTTCTTGTTAATCATCACCCAGCGTCTGTTCTCTTTGACACTGGGTCTTCTCATTCCTTCATTTCAGAAAGTTATGCACAGTTGCATAACATGTCTTTTTGTGATATGCCAATCCCATTGGTTGTCCAAACCCCTGGTAGTAAATGGCAAACCTCTAGGGTAACCTATGACAATGAAATTCTAGTAGATAGGCTAGTTTTTCTAGCCTCATTGATAGCCTTGAAATCTTCGGATATTAATATCATCTTGGGCATGGACTGGATGTCAGCTCACTATGCCAAGATTGATACTCATTCTAGAAATGTCCAGCTTACCCATCCCTCGGGTGAGATAGTAAATGTCTCTACTCGAGTTGCCAAATGCCAACTCTATTCCTTAAATGCCAACCCTCTTCCGGAACTTGAAGACATTCCGGTAGTCCGTGACTTCCCGGATGTCTTTCCCGAGGAACTGCCAGGAATTCCACCTGACAGAGATGTAGAGTTTGTGATAGATCTTGTTCCCGGAACTGTCCCAATAGCCAGAAGACCTTATAAAATGGCACCCCTGGAGCTAGCCGAACTTAAGAAGCAACTAGATGAGGCCTTGAACGAAGGTTTCATTCGTCCTAGCTCTTCTCCTTGGGCTTGTCCCGTCCTCTTCGTCAAGAAGAAAGACGGAACGGATCGGATGGTTGTAGATTATCGACCCGTTAATCTGGTCACCATAAAGAACAAGTATCCGCTCCCCAGGATCAACGATTTGTACGATCAGCTCGCTAGATCCTCAGTCTTCTCCAAAATGGATTTGAGGTTGGGATACCATAAAATCAAGATCAAGAACGGGGACATTCCAAAAACGGCTTTTGTTACTCGTTATGGCCAATACGAGTACACCGTCATGTCCTTCGGTTTAACCAATGCCCCAGCCACCTTCTCTCGACTGATGAATTCAATCTTCATGGAGTATTTGGATAAATTCGTCGTGGTATACCTCGATGATATTCTCATCTACTCGAAGAACGAACAAGAACATGCCGAGCATCTAAGGCTGGTATTGATGAAACTTCGAGAGCATCGCCTTTATGCCAAATTTTCAAAATGTGAATTCTGGTTACCATAAGTGACCTATCTAGGACACGTAAGCTCTGGTAAGGGTATTGCTGTCAATCCCGAGAGAGTTCAATCTGTCCTTGATTGGACTCAACCTGAATCGTTTAAGCAAGTTAGGAGTTTTCTTGGTCTAGCGAGCTATTGTCGCCGCTTTGTCGAGAATTTCTCCAAGGTTGCAAAGCCTCTGACTGAACTCCTCAAGAAGGATAAAAAGTTCGAGTGGACACCATAGTGTGAGCATAGTTTTCAGGAACTGAAAAGACGCCTGACTTCCGCACCTGTGTTGCTACCACCAGATTTTTCTAAGGACATTGTTATCTATTGCGACGCCTCGCGACAAGGATTAGGTTGCATTCTCATGCAATATCGTCATGTGGTCGCATACGCATCTCGTCAGTTGCGTCCACATGAGGATAATTATCCCACACATGACCTTGAGCTTGCAGCTGTGGTCCATGCACTAAAAACCTGGCGACATTACCTTCTGGGTAACCGTTGCGAAATATTCACTGATCACCAAAGTCTGAAATATATCTTCACCCAACCGGATTTGAATCTCAGGCAAAGACGGTGGGTTGAGTTGATCTCGGATTACGACTTAGGGATAACTTACACCCCGGGGAAGGCCAATGTTATGGCCGATGCACTAAGTCGTAAATCTTATTGTAACAATTTGATGCTACAACAAGGTCAACCACATCTCTATGAGGATTTTCGGAAGTTGAATCTTCACATTATCCCTCAAGGATTCCATTCTACCCTGGTGGCGAAGCCTACACTTAGGGATCAAATCATAGCCGTGCAGGCCTATGATAAGGGTATATCCCGGATCAAGGAGAATATCGCTTGCGGCAACGCTAGGGATTTCTCCATCAATGAGAAAGGTGTTGTGTTCTTTTAGAACCGTTTAGTGGTTCCCAAGAGCAAACGTCTGCGGCAATTGATCCTTAAGGAGGCTCATGATTCTCCTCTCACCATTCATCCCGGTAGTACTAAGATGTATCAGGACCTACGCCAGAGGTTCTGGTGGACTAGGATGAAGAGAGAAATTGCTGAGTTCGTCGCTAACTGCGACGTTTGTCGTGGAGTTAAGGCAGAACATCAAAGGCCTGCTGGCACCCTTCAACCTCTAGCTATTCCTGAATGGAAATGGGATAAAGTTAGCATGTATTTCATTACCGGATTTCCCAAGACCAAGAAAGGAAATAATGCTATCTTTGTGGTCATTGACCGTCTTTCCAAAGTGGCTCATTTTCTTCCCGTTCGTGAGAGCATAACAGCTAGCCAGCTAGCAGAGTTATATATCTCCCGAATAGTGTCTCTTCATGGTGTTCCCCTGGAGATAAACTCGGACCGTGGAAGTATCTTTACTTCTCGCTTCTGGGAAAGCTTTCAAAATGCCATGGGGACTCACTTATCTTTTAGCACTGCTTTCCATCCCCAATCAAGTGGTCAAGTAGAAAGAGTGAATCAAATCTTAGAAGATATGCTCCGAGCTTGTGTTATTTCGTTCGGTATGAATTGGGAGAAGTGCCTCCCATCCGCCGAATTCGCTTATAACAATAGTTATCAATCAAGCTTGGGCAAAGCCCCTTTTGAAGTTCTCTATGGACGAAGATGTCGGACACCTCTTAATTGGTCAGAAACCGGAGAGAGGCAACTCTTTGGTCCGGATATGATCCAGGATGCAGAAGAGCAGGTTCGCATTATTCTTGAAAAGTTGAAAACAGCCGAGTCTCGTCAAAAGAGCCAATATGATCATCATCATAAGGCTGTGACCTTTGAAGTTGACGAGAAGGCTTACCTTCGGGTTACACCTTTGAAGGGTACCCATCGATTCGGTATCAAGGGCAAGTTGGCTCCTCGTTACATTGGTCCTTTTCGCATTCTTGCCAAACGAGGAGAAGTTGCCTACTAGTTGGAACTTCCTCCGCATCTTTCCAAGGTTCATGATGTCTTCCACGTCTCGCAACTCAGGCGTTGCTTTTCGGATCCTATCCGTGAAGTGGACCACGAAACGCTTGATCTCCAAGATAACCTTTCATACCGAGAATACCCCATGCATGTTCTTGATCAAGCTGAGCGTACCACTCGACGTCGAAACCTCAAGTTTCTTAAAGTTCAATGGTCAAATCATTCTGAAAAGGAGGCAACTTGGGAAAGAGAGGATCGTCTCCGACTTGAGTATCCTGCGTTATTCCCGACGACTTCTAAATCTCGGGACGAGATTCCTTTGAGTGGGGGTGAGTTGTCGCATCCCTAACCCCTTAAGCAAGTTAGTCTTGTGCTCATGTCTTCTTTGCATTGCATCTAAGAAATCTTCAACAAGAACAAATAAAGAGGTGAAGGAAAAACTCAAACCCTAGCCACTTCTTCAAATAAAGGAAATCTCAAAACTAGTTAAAATCAATGAACCCAAAATGGCCTCAAGAAATGTTCAAACTTTCTGATAAATCATGAAAGTAAATGAGCAATGAAGAACACCATTTTCTTGACACTTTAAGCATTTTAAATAAATGCAAAAAGCTACTGGTTTCAAATTTTAAATTTGAAATCAGAAACTTTAAATTTTCAAAAATGTTGAAAACTTTGGAAATGGTTGGGAATATTCCAAAAAATATTCAGGTGTGTTTAAAATAGTTTTTACAACCCATTTTGGAGCTGAAATAAATAGCAAAACAATAGTTAGCAAAACAGAAACAAAATAGAAAAGAAATAAGAGAAAGAAATAACTTACCTCTATTTGTCGCCGGCCCAGCCCACCAGGGGCTCCCCGGTCATCTTCCTCCTCCTGCCAGAAGGCAGGGGAGAAGATGAGCACGGCGGCCGAGCCGGCCACCTCCTGCCTGCCTGCTCGCTGCTGGAGGCCTCCAGGAGCGCCAGCGCGACGCCCGCGTCTTCTTATCCTCCTCCCCGCGGCTCTATCCTCTCCCCTAGGCCTCTCGATCCCCTTTCCCTCTCGGATCTCTCTCTCCTCGAAGCTCCGGTCGCCGTCGATCCGTCGTCTCCCGGTCCTCCCCGACCCTGCCAGCAGCCTCACAAGATCCGCCATGAGCTCCTCTTCCTTCCCCCTCCTCTAACCACGTTAGCCGCCGGAGCCCGAAGGACCTCGTCGCCGGCCATGTCATTGCCGTCGTTGTGGTACTCGGCTCACGAGGTCGAGCTCAGGAATGAGCTCCTCGAGCTCTGTAGACGGCGTAGGGCCTCTCTCCCAGCTGGCTAGCCCCCTGCATCGGCACTCTCGTCGACGCCCGAGCCGCAGCCCCCGCTGGCCTCGTCGCCGGCAAGGATTCCGGTGACCACCAGGTCCAGCTCCACCCCAGATAGATGCGGCGCTTCCCCAGCTGCCTGTAGCTCTCTTCTGCGCCCAAAACCGACGGCCATAGCGCTATCTGGCTCTCTCCGGCGAGCCCTCCGCCGCGCCCGTGGTCTCCGCCGGCCATACTCCGGTGGGGGCCGACGTGGCCAAGTTAATCCAGTAGTTTAGTGGCTTAAACTCTCGCTGACAGTGGGCCCAAGGCCAAGTCAACTTAGTTAAGGGGCTGGTCAGCGCGGGATTAACCCCAGAGAGGTTGACCAGTGGGTCCCCCCTGTCAGGTTTGACCTGAACAGGTCCGCTGACCTGCTGATGTCAGGCTGACGCAATAAAGAGAATTTCTAGTATAGAAATAATTCCAGAAATGTTTAAAAACTTCAAAATTTCATAGAAATTAATCTGTAACTCCAATGAAAATAATTTATATATGAAAAAGTATGAGAAAAATTCAAGGAATCTGAATATGATATTTTAAATCATGTTTGAAAAGGTTATAGAACCCAAACATGTAGATTAATGATTAAGTCAATTCGTATAATTACTTTATAAATGGAATTTGGAAAATATTCAAATTTCATTATGAAATGACATGATCACACACTGTCCTAATTACAAATCAGTACCTTAACATGACATATCATGCATGTTAACATCAATTTGATCTGAGCATCAGGTCGAATCAATTAAATCTGTATCCGAGAATACCTCGTTTGAATTGATAATTGAATGTGATTCAAATCAATTTCAAACCTAATACATGTCGATTATATTAGTTTATCACCTTGCATTCTCATGCCATGCTCATGCATCATCTTGTTTGCATATGATTGTTATTGATTGTTGCCATTCATTTCGGTAGGCTCCGCACCCCCGGATTCCACCGAATATCCGTCTGACGGATATTGTCCCTCCTCTGAGCAACAAGGCAAGCAACCATTTTTGATCATCCCGATAAATCCCATGTTCTTGCTCCTGCACTTATTTATTGCATTAGGATCAAATGCTTCAACTGCTTTTGCCACGATTAGTTGAACCCACTTCCTTTGCATGACCTAACCTTGTCACAGTAAATAGCCGAACCTTGCAACCTAGCATACCTGGTAGTTGCTTGAGCCTTGATGTGCCTTATCCTGCTATGCATGCTATGCTTAGAGTTGTGTATGGTCTGTTATCTGGGAGATGAACAGAACTGTGAGAATGTGTTCGGTAAACAAAGGTTGTGTGTTGAACCTTATTTGGTAAAGGTACCGGTGAACGGCTGTGTAGGAGTACATGGCGGGTTGTTTCATTGGAACCGTCCTTAGGAACTGAGTTCCGTGTATGTAATCCAAGACTAGATACTACCACACGTTGGGATACTTAATTGACCCTCTCGACTTATTAATCGCTTAGTACTTGGTCCAGGAGTTGCAAGTAGTTTCTCGTGTTTACAGTAATGCTCGAGGCCGTGCATGGTGCTGACCTAAGAGGTGGGCCGTGATGCGGTAGGCAGTGGCACGGTGTATCAAGTGGCACCCGGATGGTGGGCTTTGGAACCCTGCGCACATCGTTTGAGGCCGTGGCGGAAACCTCGGCCGGACTTCCGTATGGGTTACTCTTAGATAGGCGATAAACCTGGACTAGGTACTAGTGTGGTTAACGGTCGTGGCCGACTCCCTCGCTGGGCTTCCGCTTGAAGGTTGCCGTGGTGCATGACATGCACATGGCGATAAGTGGCGAGAGCGTGTGTGACGAAGTACACCCCTGCAGGGTTATGATCTATTCGAATAGCCGCGTCCGCGGATATGGACTACTTGGAGACATATGTTGTTCATAGATAACTTCAATGGCTACTCATAAAATTGCCAAGATAAGCGTGAGTGTCGTGGACGACATTTCCATATGGAGACGGAATGATTCCACGATAGTGTATTGTTGTGGTGTTAGTGGACTCGTGTGCGAGAAATCAAGTTGTCAAAATTATTTAAAAATGCAAGTTGTCTAGCCACGAGTCAGACGCTGGCTTTCCGCATGAAACCCCACAATACCCTTTTGATACCTTGCATGAGTAGTTAGTTATCCTAAAGTCTTGCTGAGTACCTTCGTACTCATGTTTGTTTAATAAATGTTGCAGAGGTTGCTAATGACCCTAATGGAGGGTTCTTCGTAGACATCGACGACGACGAGTAGCTGGTGTCCCAGCTACGATCTGGCCCTACGTTGGATCTGTAGTATAGTCAGGCCATGTGCCTTCTAGTTGCCCTGTCTGTACTCAGACAGTTTAAACTCTTCCGCTGGCTTGTAACTGAATGACTGCTGTTATGGGTCATGAGACCCTTAATGTGTAATATTATGTGTGTGGCTCTTCCGAGCCTCTTAAATAAAGGTTGTATGTTTATGGTTATGTTGTGATGCCATCGATGTATCTATACATATCGGTATGCCATGCGTACGTGTGTCGTACTTGATATGTATGGGGTTCGATTAGTTAGTCGTGAACTTTAGTGGCACTCCTCACAAGGAAATGCCCCTTTGTGATCCAACGAGCCTTGGTAGTTCGCTACTGCTCCGGACACATTGGTTGACCGGCATGTGTCCTTCTTAGCTGCTGTGTCTGTCCCCTTTGGGGAAATGTCATGCGATGTAATGGAGTCCTTGTAGCTTGCTACGACTTGTCTACATTCGTTGATGACCGACACCTGCTTTGTTGGGTCATGTATGCCTGTCCTTGTGCAGTACTGCCACTTTGGTTTATGACTAGACATGTCGATCCGGGTTCTTTGACATTGGAATGCTAGCGACACTATTGCATACGTGAGTTAAAATACGCAAACGGTCCCGGCTAAGATAAGGCTGCAGCCGTGGAGTTAACCGTGCGTGAGACCGCAAAGGGATGCGATGTGTTACAGACTGGATTCCTATGGCTTAGGATCGGGGTCCCGACAGTATCGCTTGTGACAGTCCGAGTAAGCAACTCTGAAAGGCCTGTAGTGCTTGACGGCATACTCACACAACCACATCTTCAATTCTAAAATGTCCTCGAACATCAAACCTTTCTTTAGGTAAGACGTTGAGATAGCGTTGGGTGTGCTACTTGGGAACAATCTAGCCTCAATTGTCTTGCTCATGCCACCGTCGACTAAAGCCTTATCTGCAAGGCTAACATCACAAAACAAGGGAACTTTGTGATCCCTCCCGGTGATTTTTGTATACCACTCTGCTTCTTTCTCAGTGAAGCCATCCTCATCCAACTCATTCTCCGGGCCTTCATCATCCGACTCGTCCACACAAGCACGCTGATAAACAATGTCAGGATCAATGTCATCATGCCTTCCTTGAGCCTCTACGTCACCAACAATGTTGTGTTGCCTCTCATACTCTTCGTCGGACTCATGACCATCATCTTTGATCGGTGCACTACCTCCAAACTCATATTGGGGATACTCATTCACTTGCACTTCTACTTTATGCTCAACAATAGGTGCCACAACATTATACGGGCTCAAATCATCTACTATGGGTTGGTTCAAGTCAACATGAAGAGGAGCATTGACCATCGTACTAGCAAACACTTCGAGTGACTTGTCTATCGAGGATGCAAGAGCGTCCTTGTATGCAACCCAATGCAAATTAGACTTGATAGGCATTGTCTTCATTCGACACTTGTGTGCCGACCCAACATCATATCTTCCTAATAATTCTACTTGGTCACTTGGATCAACCCACTTCAATCTTATCCGAGTTTCTGCCACAACCTCTTCATAAGTAGGACTATCAAGAAATGTCAACACTTCTTCATATTTGTCAACAATAGCAATATTCATGAATGCCTCTTTGTCAACATAATGAATATTCACAATCTTGTCCATCTAAAAAAGGGGACAAAATTACCAATTCTAAGTATAACAAAACAACTAACAAAACAACTAAACATTTGCATCCAAATTAGGCATTAACACAAACCCTAACCCTAAACCTTGTCCATCCAAATTAGGCATAACACAAAACCTAACACTAACCCTAACCCTTGTCCAACCAAACTAGGCATAACCCTAACCAAAACCTAACACTAAATCTACTCAATAATAAGAAACCAACCAATACAATGCAACATAAATAGAACACCTAGTGCAAAAGAAATCTACACAAATACAAAATCATTGCAGAAACTAATTGGAGGGATTGGAGGAGCTTAGCGGCTTCTTCGATTTGCCCCAAAGAACCTACTAAAAGGTTGAGGGAGGAGGGAGATCGAAGGGGGGATGGTGAGGAGGAGGGAGAGCTTTTTCGGGCTAACAAGAACAAGAGGAGAGGAGAAATGGTGGTTGGTGGATGAGGGGGTCGGGGTGGCAGAATATAAAGGCAATAAACGTCATAGGTCCTCGCGTTCCACCTCATGTCTGCAACGTCAGCCCCCTTGGCGTTTTTGGGAAGGGCCGCAACGTCGAGTAGACTGGCGTTGCACACGAGGCCCGCAACGTCCAGTAGACTCGCATTTCATAACAGGGCTGCAATGCCACGGTGCGTGGCGTTTCCAAAAGGGTCAAAACGTGAAATACTTTCGACCCGAGTTCATTACGTGATCAACTTACGCCTTAAGGATCAAAACAGTGAAAAAATCCCTTTCGGTGCCCATCGAGCTTGCCGAGCCCAGCGACAGCGATGGCCTCCCCAACGGACCGCTCATGACATGCAGAGGACCGTGACGACTAGTGGCCCTGGGTGCTTGGCCCACCTCCACACTGCCTCACCGGCGGCGACGGGGCCAAGGCCGCAGATCAACTGGCCAGACTGCCCGGCAACGGCGACGCGGGATGGTCCCTGGCCGCACCAACCCGCCGACCCGCGGTATCGCCGCCACCATTTTCCGCCGTTCTCTGAAGATGGCGATGGTGGCCGTTCTAGTGCCACCTCTGCCGGCGCCACGACGCGGACTGGCTTCGCCTCCTGAAAGATGCTGACCGGATACCACAGAGCATCGTCTCCGCCAACATCGCGCACCACGCTCGTGCTTCTGCTCCGGGCCTCCTCTACGACCATGATTCGACAGGAAGGGATGCGGGCGGGGTCGTCGGTGCGAAGCCACATTCTGAAGTCCGCCATGTTGCTCTGCCCCTCCATGCTAGCTGCAATCTTAACGGCGATGCCGAGGCCAGATCTAGCCAAAGACGGGTCAGCCCGACTGCCCGCAGGCCAGAAATGACACGGGCCGGGCCCGACACGACTTAAACGGGCCGTGCCAGGCACGCGACATGCCTCGGGCCGTGCCTGGACCTGGAGGCTGGATACGCGGGCTGGCACGACACGGTCCGTTTAACGTTTTTATTTTTTATTTTTATTATATATATATATATGAGATAAAAATAAAATTTAATAGGTCAATATTAACCCAAAAAGAGCCTAAAATGTCAAAACCGGTCGAAATAATAGCCGAATAGGCCGAAATCGTCCCAAATAGCGGTCTAAAATATTAAAATCAGTCGACCCGGAGGCGGCGATGGAAGGCTAGGGTGCCGCCCGCACAGTCGAACCCGATGGCGCGGAGGGGGACATCCGCGCAGGGAGAGCCGACAGCGCACGGGGGCGCGCGGCCAGGCAACCTGGCCCGCAGAGCAGGCGAAGGGCCCTTGTCACCCGCACCACACGCACATAGTCTTGTTCGTGCATATGGCGGAGATGTGCCCATCGTCACCACAGTTGTAGCAGCAGCCAATGAGCTCCGCCGGAATTCGCGACCTAGGGGACGCGAAGACGGAAGGATATTCGGCCACCTGTTAACCTGGGTAGGGGGTGGACGGGAGGCCTCCCCCTGGAGGATTGGGCCATGCGCCGTGCCCACGACCTCGGGGACGACGATGAAGGACCGGAGCAAGGGGCGAGGCGGGAGAGTCTGCACTGCCCAGGAGTGCCCGCCGGCGCGGGGCTTGGAGCGGAGCGCCGGGGAGTCCTCGCTGGTTTTACCGTCCTGGTCCAGCCACCTGTAGCTCCCCAACCAACGTTTCCAACAAGGGATGCGTCCTCGCCACCGCGGCACAATTGATTTGGCCGCCGGACTGGAAGCCCAAAACTAGCGGCTACAGAATTCGAACCCAAGACGTCAGTTCCACTTACGAACAAGCTAACCAATGGAGCTATCGTCGTGAAGTGATTTGTTACTGCCTGAAAATCATAATAACACGGTCCCAACGCTATTTGGTAATGCATAACCATGTACTGAATAGCTTATTTTTTTGGAAAAAAAATCATGGTAATTTTTATGGACAAAGAAACGTGACAAGCTTGAAAAAAGTACATCAAAATTGAAAAATGTTTGTATATTTTAAAAAGTTCATAGAAAATGAAAAAAACGTATATTAATTTTTTATCAATTTTCAAAATAGTTCATCGAAATTTAAAAATTGTTCATGACTTTACAAAAAAATAAAACTACAATTTTTCAAAAAAATTCATCAATTTTGAAAACAGTTCATTGAAATTTAAAAATTGTTCATGACTTTACAAAGAAGGAAAACAAAAAAATTTGTAGATTGATCAAATTTTGAATTTTTCTAAAAAGGTTCACCGATTTTGAAAAAAGTTCACAGTTTTTAGCAAAAAATTCATCAAATTTGAAAAAAAGTCCACCGATTTTGGAAAATAGTTCATCAAGTTTGAAAAGAGTTCATAAAATTTGAAAAAAAGTTAATAGATTTTAGACAAAAGTTCATCGACTTCGGAAAAATAAATCATCAAATTTGAAAAAAATTCAATAATTTGAAAACAGTTCATCATTTGAAAAACAGTTTATAAAATTTGAAAAAATATTAAAATTTGTAAAATATTTATAAATTAGTAAAAATGTGGATGTATTTGAAAAAATCATCGAACTAGTAAGAAGGAAAAATAAGAAAGAAACTCAAAAAACGAAAACAAAAAACAGAAAAACTGAAGAAAAAAAAACTGAAAAACGGAGTATAAAAAGACGAAAGAGAAGATGATCAAAACAAAACCTGCTTGCATTAGCATATCAAGTTTTTGTGGCGCAGTGGTTTCCACATTATGCTACAAATTGGAAATTTGTCGGTTTGATTCCTCGCTCTTGCGTCCTTTTTTCGCTAGATGGGAAGTGAGCGAAACATGCCGAGCCCAGCTAGCGCAGTTGCACGCGTCCGTTTGCGAAAATGCAAGTTAACGAACGCCTCTCACGCTAAATAGAAATTGCCCAAAAAACATACATATAATGTGAGCGAGGCAACAAGAGCAGGCCGATGGGCCAAGCATGTTGCCTAGGGTGTGTATTCAGGACCGTATATGTATGCCTAGCCCGATAGCAGCCTGACATAATCCATGTCCCAAAGGACACTCTGAGGACGGGAAAAAATCACTGTTCTGACCTTCTAAGTAAACATGAGCACAAAATGAACTCGATCTGAAAGTATTTCACGATCTAACCCTTTTAGAAACGTCAGAACCCATGACGTTGCTGCTGCACGTAGAAACACCAATCTACGGTGGCATTTCTGGTCCACGTTCAAACGCCAGTCTACCAACGCGTTGCAATCCACGTAGAAACGTCACTAATGTTGGCGTTGCTATCCACGCGCCAAAAGCCATGGACAGTGGTGTTTCAGCATTAGATCCTGGGTACTTCGTGTGCAGCGCCACCGCTTGCGTCGTCAACGGAGGCCGACCCGGCGGTGCTGATGCGACTCGTGCGGGCAGTCGAGCTGTTGGGGGCTGGAGCCAGCATCTGGAAGCACGCGTGAGAGGACGCTCACTGCCAGCTGCATTTTACGCTGTAGAATTATCATGTCAATGTTGTAGCTCCAGTCTACGCTCCACTCCATGCAAGAAAAGAAAAGAAACTTTCGGAACCAGCAAAGACCAAGGAGAGGATAGAAAGGCTACTGTATGTAGCGGAAAGAGCAAGATTGGATGCTCTGATCAGATCACTCGCTCTAGCGGAAAGAGCAAGAAAAGGCTATTATATGTCCCCTCTCTCATTCATGCCGCCCTAGCCTGCACCGCACCGCACTGCAATGCTTGCAGCCATCTGCTTTCTCTCTATCTCTGTCTTCTGCACTCTTTCTCTCCGGACATTGACATGGTACGTGCAGCCAACAATATAAACACCCACAAAACAATGATGATTCTAATGCTGAAACGTCACTGTCCATGGCGTTTGGTGCGTGGGTAGCAATGCCAACATCGCTGGCGTTTCTACGTGGACTGCAACGCGACGGTAGACTAGCGTTTGAATGTTGACCAGAAACGTTAAGGTAGACTGGTGTTTCTGAAAGGATCGATATGGTTGACTAGAGGGGGGGTGAACAGGCAACGACCACTTTTTAAATAATCTTAACAAGTTAAGGTAAACAACATATGGGTTCACAATTAATACAACAATGGGGTGAACCCTAATAAAGCTAATAACGAGAGTTACTAAGACAAGTAAGAGATAGACGACAACATAAGCATACACAAAGTAAAGGTTAGAGATAACCACAAGTGGAACCGATGGAGACGAGGATGTGTTACCGAAGTTCCTTCCCTTTGGCAGGAAGTACGTCTCCGTTGGAGCGGTGTGGAGGCACAATGCTCCCCAATAAGCCACTAAGGCCACCGTATTCTCCTCATGCCCTCGCACGATGCAAGGTACCGTGATTTCACTATAGGTGCCTTTCAAGGCGGCGACCAAACCTTTACAAACAAGGTTGGGGCAAACTCCATACAAAGCTTGGAGGCTCCCAACAAGACCACGAAGCTTCACCACAATGGATTGTGGCTTCGATGTGACCTCAACCGTCTAGGATGCTCAAACACCCAAGAGTAACAAGATCCGCAAGGGATTGGTGGGGGAATCAATTTTTCTCTTGGTGGAAGTGTGGATCTAGGCCTTCTCAACCAATCCCTAAAGAATCAATAAGTTTGATTGTCTAGGGAGAGAGATCAGGCACTTTTTAGCTTAGGGAGCAACAATGGAGCTTGGGAGAGGAAGAGATAAGGTTCCACAGCTAGAAGAACCCTTTATATAGTGGGGGGGGGGGGGAATCCAACCGTTTTCCCCACTCTCTGCCCGAGTCTAGCGGTATTACCGCTGGGTGCAGCGGTACTACCGCTGGCTCTCCAGCGGTACTACCGCTGGCTGTAGCGGTACTACTGTTGGCCCCCTGGTAGTGCATAAGAACTACCACCGCCAAGAAAGTCTTCGCAAAAAGGTCCGTCCACGAACAACCGCTAGGCAGGCGGTACTAAGCTCCTGGAGCGGTACTACCGCAGACCAGGGGCAGTACTATCGCCAGCTAGCGGTACTACCGCTGGCTGCAGCGGTACTACCGCTAGCACTCCAGCGGTACTACCGCTAGGGCTGGCGGTACTACCGCTAGGGCCAGTGGTACTACCGCTTGGCCCAGCGGTACTACCGCTGGGGGACCATTTGCGAAGAAGAAGGAAACACAAAGGCGGGAGCCACTCCAAAGATGCCGGTAAGGGAAAATATGTGAAGTGTGAGCGTGCAAAGATTGATTCCACCCAAACCTTTCGACTACGGTTCCCCTCTTAATAGTACGGCTTTCCTCTGACTCAAATAAAGAGAATCGTAGAGAACGCCGGTCTTCTGTTCCACGAACGAGGGGGCGAGTCGTCTTGTGCCGTTGACGTGTGTTATCTGAAATCTTAATCACACACACGGTTAGTCCTTTGCGATACTGTCATCAATCACCAAAATTACTTAGGCATAAACTATGCCCCAACAATCTCCCCCTTTTTGGTGGATTGATGACAATACCGGATTTGCACATAGAATAATATGAGAACCAAAAGATAGAGATATATGACAATAAGGAGCATATGACTCACAACATATTACGGAAATAAATCTCACACAAGTTCATGTCTCACAAAAGATAACAAAATAGAAGCAAACCAAGTTCGAAGCAAAACACGAAAGATAAGCAAAGCAAAGTTTCGACTCTCTCAAAGCAAATCTCCTAGACTCTCTCCCCCTTTAGCACAAGACACCAAAAATGGGCACACCTAACGCCACAGGTAGTTACTCCTCATCCTCAGCATCGCCAGACTCGTCTGTGCCCTCCGGATCATCCTGCTCCTCCTCTTCCTCCTCGGCACCAGACCACTGGTAACCTTGAGCCCGCATCCAAGTAGCCTCTGGAGTTATGTCGTCCTCTGATCCGCTGGACATGTCAACACCAAGAGTCCTTAGGACACGCTTGTGCCTCTGACGGTTCTCTTTCTGAGCCACGTGCGTCTGGTACTGGCCCTTAGCCTGCATGTAGAAGAGAGTCTTCATCTTATCCTGCAGTTTGATGGCCCAAGATGGCATAGCAGAAGAGCGGGACTGAGAGGCGGTTCCTCTATCAGCAGCAGTCTCTGTGTCAGTGTCCATGTGCTGAGAGGAAGTTGATGGGTTGGCCCATTTATCCTTGACGCAAAGCTTGACAGGATCGTGCACAATGTAGTCAGCCTCAATGTATAACTCCTCCTGCGGATAGGTGTCTTGCCAGTTCTAGCGGATATAAGCGAACAGATAGGGCCCGTAGATGGGAACCTTGCGCATCATGATGCAGTTCCAGAGCTCAGTGAACATCACATCAGAAATATCAAGAGGGGCAGACTCCTTAGTCATAGCCTCCTCACAGAGCAGCAGCATCTCAGCCAGAGAGCCATGTACCTCGTCGAAGTTGCCAATGCGAGGAAAGAGGGTGTTGCGGAAGATCCGATGCATGATGTCCAGATGCTTGGGGAGCACACCCTTCTTCACATAGAGTTGCTGCAATCTGTCCTTGGCGGGGGCCCTATCAGTGGGAGCTGCAGCATGAGGACGCGACCCAAGTGGAGTGTCAGCTCCCTGGAACTCAACCTTGAGGAATGCCATGAATTCCCGCCAGGTACCGGTCATCTTCTGAGTCCCAGTCATCCACACCATGGAGCACTCGTCATCAGGAGAGAAGTGAACCGTGACATAGAACTGGGCAACAACATTGGGGTCAAAGTTTGTCTTGAAAGTGATGATGTCCTCGATGCCCAGTTTGTCAATCAGAGAAAGAGCATCACCAAAGTAGTCCAAGTTCCGCTGAAGGTGAGCCAGGTCAATCCACTGAACGGGGACAAAGTTCTTGAAACTCATGACAATATCACGGTAGATCCTGCAGTGATCCCTCGCCCAAACATGCTAAACAGTCTTGATCACAGCCCGCTCTTGGAGGTAATGGTTTTGAGTGCGGAACCGTAGAAAGTCCTTAGGGGGCATTGTGCGGACGTTGATCCCCTTATCCTTGTGAGCGGTCTTCTTGAAGGCCTGCTTTTTGGGTTGCAGACCTGACGTGGCGGAACCCTCTGGAGCCTCTGGATTGCAAAAGTGCTTTGACTTTGTGTCCCATGGGGGGTTCGAGCGGCGAGCACCACCTGTGAAACAAAACGCACACCGAAAAAAGAACGACAAAAGGAGTCAAGGCAATGAACCAGATGTTAGAGCATATATCTCCATATGTGGTTTTGGTAATTGATGACAATTCCTATGGACTAATGGTTGCCTTAAGTTATATTTATAGGATTTGTCCATAGGCACTTCTTGAAGTCCATCTGTCGGGTTCAAGGAGTTTATATGATGACCAAGATGTTATTCAAGGTATTATCCAAAGAATGGTCATAGAAACACTAGGTTGATCAAGATCTCAGACAAAGAGTAAATCAAGATGATCAACACACAAAGCGTATAAGATGTACCGCGAGGGATCAAGTGATCCCATGGTATGGTAAGCATTGTCCATTACGTGTTTGTGTACTAACCCATGGTCTTTGTGAGACTCCTGTGTGGGGGTTAGGTGTGCTTCCATTGGGCTTGCGTCAAAAGGAAGATCTCATACAACCCATGAAGGATGATGTCAAGTGGTGATCGTCATCAAGATTGTGGTGTGAAAGTTCAAGTGGATCAGCACGAATATATCATTGAAACTATTGTCAATGATCATGTGCTGATAAGGACAACCTCATGTGCTAACAAGGACAAGATCAAGATAAGCATTCCTGAGCACTACATGCTTGATTCTTGTGGATGTTCACATGATGGACAAATGAAGATGAATACATAAGCTAGGCTTTCCGCATTGTGTATGGGAAAGCTACTTGAAGACTTGATCATGTCTTGCTTTCAACTTGAGCCAAGAAGGAACAAAAACATCAAGCTCAGGTGAAAGGGCTAACTCAAAGGTATCAGTTCCTTTGACGTTAGTTGTGCGGAGTGATGATCAGCGAATAAAAGTATACACTCAAGTATGGATCATCAGTACTCTTTTATGATTCTTGAGTCCTTAGGGATCACGCACTATTAAGAGGGGATCACAGGTTTTGCGATGAACTTGCTCAAACTACATCATCCCTTTCTGCTCAGACCACATCTCCACTGTTTTGTTGTTATCTAAAAACAGAACCAGTGCCTCGGACATCCGTCTTTCTCCGGACGTCCGAGGACCAGACGACCGACTAGTTCGGAAATCCGGAATCCTATACCACAGAAATCAGAGCCATATAACTCGGACTTCCGGCTCCCTCCGAACGTCCGAGGCCCGGATGTCCGGCCAAGTCCCGAAAATCCGGAAGCCTGCACCAGTAGAAGTTGAGTTCTATATCTCGGAAATCCGGCTCCCTCCGGACATCCGAGAGCCGGACGTCCGACACCCGTCGGAAATCCGGAACCTACCACCAGTAGAAGTTGAGCTGTATAACTTGGATTTCCGGTCCTCTTCGGACGTCTGGTGGCTGATAAATTCAACATAGGTTCAGTCGTATCTACAAGCCTCGGACGACCGACCCCTGTCGGACGTCCGGTCGCTGTTTAATTCAAAATAGTTTCAGTCGTATCTATAGGCCTCGGACGTCCGACCCCTCGCGGACGCCCGGACTTCCGACAACTGTCGGACGTCCGGACCTTGTGTGACTTAAAGTGTCCCCAACGGCTCTTTTTCTCTCCCCACTATAAATAGATCCCAAGAGCATTTGTGAGCCCCTTTGAGAGTTGTTCCAATCAAAAGATAGATCGTCTCCCTCTCCTTCTCTCAACCCAAGCTATTTGTGATTTGAGCAAGTTTTGAGCATTCCCCGTGATCTTGTTACTCTTGGAGGTTGGAGACTCCTAGGCGGTAGGAGTTCTTCGGAGAGGAATCAATTCGTGTGATTTCCCCCGGAAAAGTTTGTGAGGGTTTGGAAGCCACCTCAAAGGCTTACCACTAGTGGTTGAGAAACGCCTTCGTGGTGTTATCTCAAAGGGAGAATAGGGTGAGCCTTCGTGGCGTTGGTGTGCCTTCGTGGTAACATACACCTCTCTAACGGTGACTAGCTTCCCTCCAAGGAAGTGAACATCGGGATACATCTTCGTCTCAGTGACCTTGGTTATCCTTAACCCTAACTCCTTACTTGTGGTTTACTTGTGTTATTTGAGCATACATACATTGCATATTGGTTGTGCTCATTATATTGTGTTGGCTATTTCTTGTACAAGATTAATCATTCAAGCATACCCTCTATATCCACACGTTCATACTTGCAGCCTTTAATATATCGTGTGATATAGTGTGATCTAGTATCTTGTGTTGTTCACCTACTTGTCGTGTGATATAGCTCAAGTAAGTTTGTGTAACTTACTAGTGCTTGTTAGTAACTGTATTGTGTCCATCTTGGTAGATCGTGTTGTTGATACACGTTGCAGTGCCTAGTGCATTTAGGATTTGTGCTTGACAAGTACCCTCTTAGTTTATTTCCGCATTAGTTTCAAACCAAATCCGAAGAAGTTTTTTAAATAGCCTATTCACCCCCCCTCTAGGCGTCATCGAGGTCTTTTCAATTGGTATCAGAGCTAGGTCTCTCTTTAATTGGGTTTCACGACCTAGAGAGTATCGATGTCGACTATTGGATTAGTGCACAATGGCATCTTTGACTTTGATGGCACAAATTATACCCTATGGAGAATTCATATGCTTCATCACTTTCGGGCCATGGGCCCAAATACTTTACAAATTGTTCTTGTAGGGATTGCCAACAAAAAGGATGATGCATCTTCATCTACTAATGAAATGTATCTTGATTGTGAGGCTTTTCTTGCCATTCATCGAACCATAAGTCCTGAAGTGTTTAAGTCTATCTCGACTTGCAAGTCAGCTCATGAAGTTTGGACTAAACTTGAAGATATATATGGTGGGTCCAATCTTGATGAAGACGGTATTATGATGAAGGAGTTGGTGCATGAGCTCTTCACTGTTTTCGATCTTAAAGAGTCCACCACTACTTCCATATCTGATTGCTTGCACACCTCAGCATCTTCAATCTCACAAGGTAATGACATGGTGAGTGAAGAAATATATGTTGATGAAAATGTCATAGCCTCTATGGACACAAGCATATCTAGCACCACACATAGTGTAAATTATTGTGCTGATAGGTCATGCATTTCACCTAAAGATTCCTCGACAAATGTCTGTGGTGATATGCCTGCTTCCTCGTGTCCTCTTGATCAAAATATCTTGTTTCTCCCTAGTTGCTCTATGACTAACCATTTAGGGGAAATCAAGAAATACGAAGTACCTTTGACTAATGAAGAATATGATTCACCAAAAGAATCATCATCCACTCCTCCAGTTCACATGTGCCTCATGGCAAGAGGTAATAATGAGGTATCATCTTCCCTGTGCAATAACGATGATATTTGCAATGAGGATGATGATGATGACTTGACTGAAAATATCTATGTGATCAGTAAAATTCTTCATAAAGCTAAAAATAACTCTCTTCAAAGGTTCCAAGATGTTCTTGCTTACTTTGAAAATTGTAATGATTCACTTAATCATGAACAAGCTAAAAGTGAACAACTTGAACATGAACTTGAGAAGAGTCATCAAGCATGTAGAAATTTAAGATCTTCAAAAGGAGAGATTGAAGTTGCTCATGATAAACTTAAAAAGGATTTTGAGGTCCTTAACCTTGAATGCAATAATGTCAAGGGAGAGCTCATCAAAACCTCTAAGATCTATGAGGAGCTTCAATCTACTCATGAGAAGTCTCTACTTGCTACTTACTCCTCTCATGTTGCTGATGATACTTGTACATCTAACCCCATCTCTTTTGAAGTATCAACATTGAAGGAGAATGTTGAGCTACGTACTCAACTTGACTTACTAACTAGCAATTATGGGAAGTTGGAAGAAAACCATATAATGCTCACAAGCTCTCATGCCGATCTTCTAACATCCCATAATGTGCAAAATTTAGCTCATGAGGCTATCATCACCAAGGTAACATCAAGTGAGCCTCATGTGGACAATGGCACTACTTCTAGTCAAAGTACTATATTTCCATGTGCTAGTCCTCGTAATTCGTCTAATCACAATTTTGCTACCTCGTGTGATGAATTACTTTCCTTGCCTTGTTGCTCTAACATTGAAGCTTACACTTCCTCTAGTACTTGCATTGATACTAACCGTGTAGAGGAAATCGAAGAGCTCAAGGCCCAAGTCACTTCTTTGAAGAAAGACTTGGAACAGTGTCATGAAGGGATGTCCACACTCAACAACGTCCTGTGTGAGCAAACATCTCCGAATGACAAAAATGATGTTGGAGTAAACTCAAACAAGAACAAGAGGGGCCTAGAATAAGTCAAGAATTCGGCCAAAATCATTTGCTTCAAGTGCAAAGTTAAAGGGCACCATGTTAGATCTTGCCCTCTGAAGACGAAGTCTCAAAGTCACGAGCAACAAGGGAAGCGGCCACAAACTCAATCACATATTCAACTACAAGTTGAAGGAAGGCCTCTTCCCAATAAGACCCAAACCAACACTCCCCAAGGTGAGAAATCAACTGGGAAGAAAACAAAGGGTAGATGTTGCTAATTATGTTGTGAGAAGGGTCACGTCGCTTCGTCTTGCACGAGAGGTAACTTATCCAACCCAATAACTATTGATGATACCTATTCCCTTGGGAAGGATAAGGTTGGCAATGTGTTTGCCAAGTTTGTTGGTACTCAAAATGGTGTCAAGAAAAGAACCATTTGGGTTACCAAGCCTATTGTGATTAACCTCTTAGGACCCAACGTAGTTGGGGACCAACAAGCTTAAACTTGATCAATAGGTGACCTTGGAGGACATTAGAGACTTGGATACATAATGAAGAATTAAGGGGTCTTCATCATTCATATTATCTCAAGCCAAGTCATTTGGATTATCGAGTTTCTATCTTATATCCAATGTGCCTCCTTACGGTAACTTATACTTAAACTATTTACATTGTTAGGTGCTTGCCCCTTTGCATGTTGTGGTTTTGTACCTTGCATGCGTTTGTATATGTTGTGCTTCCAACTTGCTTATCTTGAGTAATCGAGTATGGGTATATTGGTTTGCATATCATGTACATGTGAGTCTTGTATTGAGCCTTTTGTGTCTTCTTTGTATTTTTGTTGGCTCTTGTGAGAGATTAATGGATTATCCCATTGTGGGGGAGTGATGTGCTTTGCACACCTCTCAATCCTACAAATGTGTATACATGGGGAATACCACTTAGTTTTGATATTTCAAGATTATCTAGTTTCTATGTGGTTTGTCTTACTCATGAGAAATTCAAATTCTATATGGTCCATTAATTATCTCTTGTTGGTTTCAATTTGCCACTTGTTAATATTGTTGGGTTATCACATTATGGGGGAGTAATATGCTATGTGCATATTACAAACCTAGAAAATGTGTACATTTGAGGTGTTGCCACTTAGTGTTGATATTGTAAATTATCCTGTTCCTAGGTGGCATGTTATGTCTACAAGTGTCATTTGCTTGCGTTTTATGGGTAAAGATGATCTTAGATATATTTGTGATCTACCAATGAGTATCATTTCGAAAATACTTCTTGTCCTTGACAATTGGTATTCCCATCATGTGATTGGAATTGCTAATCATCTTTACATTGGATTTTGTGTTTCGTTTGTCTTCCTTGCCTCTTATGGATCTATTTTAACCTGTCTAGTGCTTTTATAGATATAGAGAAAGTGATGATCCCATCGTGTGTGTTTTGTATTTAAATGCACATTCTATATAATGCACGTCCCTTGGGGGAGCTATGCTATTTTCTTTAGAACACTCTCTTTATTCACTCATCATAAAATCTTTTGATCCCCATCAAGTGTGTGTTGATGGGAGGCAAGTCTTTCTCTTTATGATGCTTTGTGCCATCATGAAAATTTGTCGAGGGTTTGGTTTGTTGGAACCTAGCTCTCTTTTGGAAACTAGAAACCTCGTGTTTGTTTTCCTTCAATTGGTTTCTTGTTGCCTTCTATTTGGCATGTGTCAATGGATATCTCATTCCTTGAGGTATCTTTCAATTGATATCCTTCAAGTGATAGCTCTTTTGTTTTAGGATCTTATTATCACTTGATACCTTGTCTTTTGGTGACTTATCAACTTTGTGTTGAGTTGATTCTTAAGAGTCTTGAGCATGCGTATCTAGCTACTATATACAACTTATTTTGCTTGCTTTCCTTCTTTGACCCAATATATAGGGGAAACCCCACCTTGTCATAAATTGGCTAAAAGTGTGCATGAAATTCAAATTCATATCCATATGCACATACGTATGTGGAGGTTGTCCTATGCATTGCTGGTTTTCTAACTCTTTGGTCCCAATGAGTTTGGGCACCATTTTGTTTGTTTTGTTGTTCCAGGAACAATTGGAAATGGATTGGATGCTCGGCTCACCTATAAGGAAGATGTTAAGACCATGTGATTATTGGAGCCAAGTTAGGATGATCAAAGAACAACTATCTACTACATCAATCCAATGTTGTCTCGGTAACAAGTATCCACTTAATGCATTCTTTTCTTGCAAAGGACCCAACCCGTCTTTCCTTTTCAGGTTGCATCATGGCATGAATCTCTTGATTTGTTCTCGTAGTACTTGTTTGCTTTCTCAAAGCATCCGAACGATGTTGTCTTACTATTAGTTGGGATGTCTTTGATGTTCGTATGTTGGAAGTTCATATTGTACAATAAGAAAATATTAGGCCATGTGCTATGCTTCCAAGCAAAAGATCTCATTGATATATTTATGACTTCCTTTTTGGATATCTAGTTTGTTCCTTCTTGTAACCATTTCGTGTGTACATCCTTCTCTGTGGATATATATCATCATGATTGTCTTCTACTTAGAATCTTTTACACGTGAGAGAAGTTACATCTCTAATTGATATCCTCTTTTATTTCACGTCCATCGTTGCATTTCCTCTTTCAAGTTTTTTTTATGGCTTCGTGAAAGGATTTGTTTTGAGTGCGCATCTTATTTCTACATCTTGATGCACTCTTTGGCAGTGAAGATTATTTTTCCTCATGCTTGTCTTGATGAGGGTTTTGCCATTTCAACTAGTATCCCTCCTATTGACAAGGTTCTTACTTCCTATCTTCACAATGGGTTGTCACAAGCGTTGGTTCTTATTTTATTTATTAGTAATCTTGTGAATCCATTTTCTAGTATGTGTGTGTGGGAATGATATGTCTTGCACTTTGTATCTCATATTCATCAAGACTATGTTGATGAGTAATGCTCATCCTTATCTTAAGTCTTCTCAAGTGCTTTGCCATGACTCACACACATTACTTTGGTTGAGCTTATTCCTAAGTTGCTTCCTTTACATGTTGCTCAACCATTAGTTTCGTGCAATTGATATGCTTATTGTCTCATCTATCTTCTTGCACTCGTTGTTTGTTTCTATTAATTCTGGGGGAGCAACGATCCTATTTTGTGCACCTGTGTCAAATACAAAAATCTCATATTAGTGCACAAATCATGGGGAGCTTCTCTAGTTTTTGATAAAGCACTATGTTTCCTCTATCATAATATCTTTTATTCATGTGGTTCGAAGGACCATATGATTGTTTGTTCCATCTGGAATTCTTTGATTGCTTGCCTCTATCTTTGTATGTCTTTGTGGCATACGATCCTTTTATCTGCAATCTTTGGGTCCTCAATATAGTTTGTTTTCCTCCAACTACTTATCATTGTATTTGTGTATTTTTCTGCACTCATTTGCTGAGAAGTACACACTTTTTGGAGTACCACCTACTATTTTGGCTTTCTAAACTTGTCGTCCATTTTGGCAATCGATGCCAATGGGGAGAAGTTTAGAGAGTTTACTTTGGATATGTTTACAGGGTTTTGCTTTTATTGCGTAAGCATTTACATCTTCGACACATGCATTATTACCTTGTATGTGTGCGCTTGGTTATGCTTATTTCCTTATATAAACTCTCTTGAAGTGGTTGTCTTCAATTACCAAAATGGGGGAGATTGTTAGAGCATATATCTCCATATGTGGTTTTGGTAATTGATGACAATTCCTATGGACTAATGGTTGCCTTAAGTTATATTTATAGGATTTGTCCATAGGCACTTCTTGAAGTCCATCTGTCGGGTTCAAGGAGTTTATATGATGACCAAGATGTTATTCAAGGTATTATCCAAAGAATGGTCATAGAAACACTAGGTTGATCAAGATCTCAGACAAAGAGTAAATCAAGATGATCAACACACAAAGCGTATAAGATGTACCGAGAGGGATCAAGTGATCCCATGGTATGGTAAGCATTGTCCATTACGTGTTTGTGTACTAACCCATGGTCTTTGTGAGACTCCTGTGTGGGGGTTAGGTGTGCTTCCATTGGCCTTGCGTCAAAAGGAAGATCTCATACAACCCATGAAGGATGATGTCAAGTGGATCAGCACGAATATATCATTGAAACTATTGTCAATGATCATGTGCTGATAAGGACAACCTCATGTGCTAACAAGGACAAGATCAAGATAAGCATTCCTGAGCACTACATGCTTGATTCTTGTGGATGTTCACATGATGGACAAAGGAAGATGAATACATAAGCTAGGCTTTCCGCATTGTGTATGGGAAAGCTACTTGAAGACTTCATCATGTCTTGCTTTCAACTTGAGCCAAGAAGGAACAACAACATCAAGCTCAGGTGAAAGGGCTAACTCAAAGGTATCAGTTCCTTTGACCTTAGTTGTGCGGAGTGATGATCAGCGAATAAAAGTATACACTCAAGTATGGATCATCGGTACTCTTTTATGATTCTTGAGTCCTTAGGGATCCCGCACTATTAAGAGGGGATCACAGGTTTTGCGATGAACTTGCTCAAACTACATCATCACTTTCTGCTCAGACCACATCTCCACTGTTTTGTTGTTATCTAAAAACAGAACCAGTGCCTCGGACATCCGGCATTCTCCGGACGTCCGAGGACCAGACGGCCGACTAGTTCGGAAATCCGGAATCCTATACGAGAGAAATCAGAGCCATATAACTCGGACTTCCGGCTCCCTCCGAACGTCCGAGACCCGGATGTCCGGCCAAGTCCCGGAAATCCGGAAGCCTGCACCAGTAGAAGTTGAGTTCTATATCTCAGAAATCCGGCTCCCTCCGGACGTCCGAGCGCCGGACGTCCGACACCAGTCGGAAATCCGGAACCTACCACCAGTAGAAGTTGAGCTGTATAACTCGGATTTCCGGTCCTCTTCGGACGTCCGGTGGCTCATAAATTCAACATAGGTTCAGTCGTATCTACAGGCCTCGGACGACCGACCCCTGTCGGACGTCCGGTCGCTGTTTAATTCAAAATATTTCAGTCGTATATACAGGCCTCGGACGACCGACCCCTGTCGGACGTCCGACCCCTCGCGGACGCCCGGACTTCCGACAACTGTCGGACGTCCGGACCCTGTGTGACTTAAAGTGTCCCCAACGGCTCTTTTTCTCTCCCCACTATAAATACCCCCCTCCCACTTCGTGAGAGGGTTGCCCAACACAGCCTTATCCTCATAAGAACACATTTCCACCTCACACACATTTGCTCACTCCAAATCTTAGATCCCAAGAGCATTTGTGAGCCCCTTTGAGAGTTGTTCCAATCAAAAGATAGATCGTCTCCCTCTCCTTCTCTCAACCCAAGCTATTTGTGATTTGATTAAGTTTTGAGCATTCCCCGTGATCTTGTTACTCTTGGAGGTTGGAGACTCCTAGGCGGTAGGAGTTCTTCGGAGAGGAATCAATTCGTGTGATTTCCCCCGGAAAAGTTTGTGAGGGTTTGGAAGCCACCTCAAAGGCTTACCACCAGTGGTTGAGAAACGCCTTCTTGGTGTTATCACAAAGGGAGAATAGGGTGAGCCTTCGTGGCGTTGGTGTGCCTTCGTGGTAACATCCACCTCTCTAACGGTGACTAGCTTCCCTCTAAGGAAGTGAACATCGGGATACATCTTCGTCTCAGTGACCTTGGTTATCCTTAACCCTAACTCCTTACTTGTGGTTTACTTGTGTTATTTGAGCATACATACATTGCATATTGGTTGTGCTCATTATATTGTGTTGGCTATTTCTTGTACAAGATTAATCATTCAAGCATACCCTCTATATCCACTCGTTCATACTTGCAGCCTTTAATATATCGTGTGATATAGTGTGATCTAGTATCTTGTGTTGTTCACCTACTTGTCGTGTGATATAGCTCAAGTAAGTTTGTGTAACTTACTAGTGCTTGTTAGTAACTGTATTGTGTCCATCTTGGTAGATCGTGTTGTTGATACACGTTGCAGTGCCTAGTGCATTTAGGATTTGTGCTTGACAAGTACCCTCTTAGTTTATTTCCGCATTAGTTTCAAGCCAAATCCAAAGAAGTTTTTTAAATGGCCTATTCACCCCCCCTCTAGGCGTCGTCAAGGTCTTTTCACCAGAGAAGGCAGAAAAGTAAACACACATTGCCAAGCATATGAAAAGAATACACAGAGAATCCTGCTGACGGTAGTACCGCTACCCCTGGCGCTAGTACCGCTGGGGTCCTGGCGGTAGTACCGCTACCCCTGGCGGTAGTACCGCTGGGGTTCGATTTTCAGATATGTAAGAAAAATAGACCCCATAGATATGGCTACACGGATTTTACATGGGGCATGGGCTGTGTAGGAACACTAAGAACTCCACCACAGCCCTAATCACATGAGGAACAGAAGTACCACCTAAATAAGCACATGGCTAGTCAAGAGAGAGCAAGTTTTAGATCTAATCCAAACATAGTTCAAGTGTTTGATCTAAAACATGTAAATCCTAGGGAATGGCAAAATAAACTGCACGATTCATAAGACCTACACTCCCCTCAAATATCTCCTTCATGCCATCCAAGAACAAGACAAAGACATGGATCCAAACCACCAATGCTCTTAACCCTAGAACAAGAACATCAACCAAGAGAAGAAGGAGAGGAGCTTTACTGGGGTCCATTGCACTTGGAGGAGGAAGGAGAAGTGAAGCAAACCCTCCAACTCAATGGAGAGAAGGGGCTCCACGAATAGAGATTGAAATAGGAGGAGTTCGGGGTTGGGGAGGGAGGAGCTGCGAGGAAGAAGAAAGAGGCAGCAAAAAAGGGCCCCCCCTCCTTTATATAGCCCAAAGGATACGGGCCAGCGGTAGTACCGCTGTGGTCCTGGCGGTAGTACCGCTAACTGGCGGTAGTACCGCTACCTGGCGGTAGTACCGCTGGCTGCAGCGGTAGTACCGCTGGGGTCCTGGCGGTAGTACCACTCCCCCTGGCGGTAGTACCGCTCCCCCTGAGGCAGCCCTAAAAATTCCTTGTTAGGTCGTGGTAGATTGGGATCCTGGCGGTAGTACCGCTATCCCGAGCGGTAGTACCGCTGGGGTCCTGGCGGTAGTACCGCTACCCCGGGCGGTAGTACCGCTACCCCTAGCGGTAGTACCGCTGCAAATGTCACAACGGGACCTAGGAGAAGAGAAGAACGTGGGCAAATGACAAGTAAGTGGAAAAAGAAGATAGCACCAGAAATATATACTGACTTGTCATTTTATATCCTTTCTTCGATAGGAGAGAAAGGTGGGGGTGGGCGGTGGCCGAGGCCACCTATGTTTGAGACAAAGGTATGACACCGCGAGGAATTATCCTTGGGTTCATGACCAATGCTCGTATTTGAAGCACAAGTGCCATTTGACAATGGCTAAAGTGAAAGACTAGATCGATTTAGGCATAATGGGGGGAGGAAAAGTTCATTGAGAGAACAACACTCCCCTTATGTCCATGCCTACATCTAGACCAAGATAGAATGCAAAGTGAGGTGCAACATGCCTAGCTTCAATCCAGATTACTTGAATCAATGATATTTAGCTCATGCCTTAACTCCCGGAACCGTGCTTCATCTAGAGGCTTAGTAAAAATATCTGCAAGTTGCTCTTCAGTGTGGATGAAGTGAACCTCAATATCACCTAGCTTGATATGTTGACGAATGAAGTGATGACGAATATCAATATGCTTGGTTTTGCTATGTTGCACTGGGTTGAGGGAAATCTTGATAGCACTTTGATTGTCACATAGAAGGGGCACTTTGTCACAAGTGACACCGTAATCCTTTAAAGTTTGCCTCATCCATAGCAATTGTGCACAACAACTTGCATCTGCCACATACTCAGCTTCGGTGGATGATAGAGAGACGCAATTCTGCTTCTTTGAAGACCAACTTACCAGTGAGCGACCAAGGAATTGGCATCCTCCAGAAGTTGACTTCCTCTCCACACAATCTCCTGCCCAATCTGAGTCAGAATAGCCAACTAGATTGAAGTTTGCTCCTTCGGGATACCAAAGACCAAAGTTTGGGGTATGAGCCAAATATCGAAAGATTCGCTTAACAACCATATAATGACTTTCTTTTGGTGCTGATTGAAACCGTGCACATATCCCTATACTCAGCATAATATCCGGTCTAGATGCACAAAGGTAAACGAGGGATCCAATCATGGAGCGATATACCTTTTGATCCACTGCTTTACCATTGGGATCACTGTCAAGCTTGCATCTTGTTGGCATGGGGAACTTGACCGGTTTGACATCTTCGAGCTCAAATCGTTTGAGCATGTCTTGAGTGTACTTGGCTTGTTTGATGAAGGTCCCTTCTAGGCCTTGTTTAATCTCGAACCCGAGGAAGAACTTCAACTCTCCCATCATGGACATCTCGAATTTCTCAGTCATTAGTGCAGCAAATTCTTCATTGAAGGAAATGTTAGGAGAGCCAAAGATAATATCATCCACATATAGTTGGCATATGAACAAATCTCCTTTAACCCTCTTAGTAAAAAGAGTGGGATCTATCTTCCCAATTTCAAACCCACGATCTTGTAGCAACTCAGTAAGATACTCATACCACACACGTGGGGCTTGTTTAAGGCCATAGAGTGCCTTATTAAGTTTGTACACATGATTGGGGAGCTTGGGATGTTTGAATCCCGGGGGTTGTTTGACATAGACCAACTCATTTAAAGGACCATTAAGAAAGGCACTTTTCACATCCATTTGTTGTAATTTGAAGTGATGATGAGAAGCAAATGCAAGCAACATGCGAATAGATTCTAGACGAGCAACAGGGGCAAAGGTTTCACCTTAGTCGATACCCTCGACTTGGGAGTAGCCTTGAGCCACCAGTCTTGCCTTGTTTCGAATAACAATCCCATTGGCATCTTGCTTGTTCTTGAATATCCATTTGGCCCCGATGACATTATGTTCCTCCGTTGGCCTAGGCACTAAATCCCAGACTTGGTTGCGCTCGAAGTTGTTAAGTTCTTCATGTTGGGGAACGTCGGATGGGAAACAAAAATTTTCCTACGCGCACGAAGACCTATCATGGTGATGTCCATCTACGAGAGGGGATGAGTGATCTACGTACCCTTGTAGATCGTACAGCAGAAGCGATTAGAGATCGCGGTTGATGTAGTGGAACGTCCTCACGTCCCTCGATCCGCCCCGCGAACAATCCCGCGATCAGTCCCACGATCTAGTACCGAACGGACGGCACCTCCGCGTTCAGCACACGTACAGCTCGACGATGATCTCGGCCTTCTTGATCCAGCAAGAGAGACGGAGAGGTAGAAGAGTTCTCCGGCAGCGTGACGGCGCTCCGGAGGTTGGTGATGATCTCGTCTCAGCAGGGCTCCGCCCGAGCTCCGCAGAAACGCGATCTAGAGGAAAAACTATGGAGGTATGTGGTCGGGCAGCCGTGAGAAAGTCGTCTCAAATCTGCCCTAAAAGCCCCATATATATAGGAGGAGGGAGGGGGACCTTGCCTTGGGGTCCAAGGGATCCCCAAGGGGTCGGCCGAGCCAGGGGGGAGGACTCTCCCCCCCCAAACCGAGTCCTACTTGGTTTGGTGGGAGGGAGTCCTTCCCCCTTCCCACTTCCCCCTTTTTTTTCTTCTTTCCTTTGATTTTTCTATCTTGGCGCATAGGGGATTGGTGGGCTGTCCCACCAGCCCACTAAGGGCTGGTGTGACCCCCCCAAATACCTATGGGCTTCCCCGGAGTGGGTTGCCCCCCTCCGGTGAACTCCCGGAACCCATTCGTCATTCCCGGTACATTCCCGGTAACTTCGAAAAACTTTCCGGTAATCAAATGAGGTCATCCTATATATCAATCTTCGTTTCCGGACTATTCCGGAAACCCTCGTGACGTCCGTGATCTCATCCGGGACTCCGAACAACATTCGGTAACCAACCATATAACTCAAATACGCATAAAACAACGTCGAACATTAAGTGTGCAGACCCTGCGGGTTCGAGAACTATGTAGACATGACCCGAGAGACTCCTCGGTCAATATCCAATAGCGGGACCTGGATGCCCATATTGGATCCTACATATTCTACGAAGATCTTATCGTTTGAACCTCAGTGCCAAGGATTCGTATAATCCCGTATGTCATTCCCTTTGTCCTTCGGTATGTTACTTGCCCGAGATTCGATCGTCAGTATCCGCATACCTATTTCAATCTCGTTTACCGGTAAGTCTCTTTACTCGTTCCGTAATACAAGATCCCGCAACTTACACTAAGTTACATTGCTTGCAAGGCTTGTGTGTGATGTTGTATTACCGAGTGGGCCCCGAGATACCTCTCCGTCACACGGAGTGACAAATCCCAGTCTTGATCCATACTAACTCAACTAACACCTTTGGAGATACCTGTAGAGCATCTTTATAGTCACCCAGTTACGTTGCGACGTTTGATACACACAAAGCATTCCTCCGGTGTCAGTGAGTTATATGATCTCATAGTCATAGGAATAAATACTTGACACACAGAAAACAGTAGCAACAAAATGACACGATCAACATGCTATGTCTATTAGTTTGGGTCTTAGTCCATCACGTGATTCTCCTAATGACGTGATCCAGTTATTAAGCAACAACACCTTGTTCATAATCAGAAGACACGGATTATCATCGATCAACTGACTAGCCAACTAGAGGCATGCTAGGGACGGTGTTTTGTCTATGTATCCACACATGTAAATGAGTCTTCATTCAATACAATTATAGCATGGATAATAAACCATTATCTTGATACAGGAATTATAATAATAACTATACATTTATTATTGCCTCTAGGGCATAATTCCAACAGTCTCCCACTTGCACTAGAGTCAATAATCTAGCCCTCACATCACCATGTGAATTACATTGTAATAAATCTAACACCCATACAGTTCTGGTGTCGATCATGTTTTGGCCGTGGAAGAGGTTTAGTCAGCAGGTCTGCTACATTCAGATCCGTGTGCACTTTGCATATATTTACGTCCTCCTCCTCGACGTAGTCGCGGATGAGGTTGAAGCGTCGTTTGATGTGTCTGGTCTTCTTGTGAAACCTTGGTTCCTTTGCTAAGGCAATGGCACCAGTGTTGTCACAGAACAAGGTTATTGGATCCAGTGCACTTGGCACCACTCTAAGATCCGTCATGAACTGCTTCATCCAGACACCCTCCTTAGCCGCCTCCGAGGCAGCCATGTACTCCGCTTCACATGTAGAATCTGCTACGACGCTTTGCTTGGAACTGCACCAGCTTACTGCACCCCCATTAAGAATAAATACGTATCCGGTTTGCGACTTAGAGTCGTCCGGATCTGTGTCAAAGCTTGCATCGACGTAACCTTTTACGGCGAGCTCTTCGTCACCTCCATACACGAGAAACATCTCCTTAGTCCTTTTCAGGTACTTCAGGATATTCTTGACCGCCGTCCAGTGATCCACTCCTGGATTACTCTGGAACCTGCCTGCCATACTTATGGCCAGGCTAACATCCGGTCTAGTGCACAGCATCGCATACATGATAGAACCTATGGCTGAAGCATAGGGGACGGAGCGCATATGCTCTCTATCTTCATCAGTTGCTGGGCACTGAGTCTTACTCAATCTCGTACCTTGTAACACTGGCAAGAACCCTTTCTTGGACTGTTCCATTTTGAACCTCTTCAAAACTTTATCAAGGTATGTGCTTTGTGAAAGTCCTATCAGGCGTTTTGATCTATCCCTATATATCTTAATGCCTAGAATGTAAGCAGCTTCTCCTAGGTCCTTCATAGAGAAACTTTTATTCAAGTAACCTTTTATGCTATCCAAAAGCTCTACGTTGTTTCCAATGAGTAATATGTCATCCACATATAATATTAGAAACGCCACAGAGCTCCCACTCACTTTCTTGTAAATACAAGATTCTCCAACCACTTGTATAAACCCAAATGCTTTGATCACCTCATCAAAGCGTTTGTTCCAACTCCGAGATGCTTGCACCAGTCCATAAATGGATCGCTGGAGCTTGCACACTTTGTCAGCATTTTTAGGATCGACAAAACCTTCGGGTTGCATCATATACAACTCTTCCTTAAGGAAACCGTTAAGGAACGCCGTTTTGACATCCATCTGCCAGATTTCATAATCGAAAAATGCAGCTATTGCTAACATGATTCTGACGGACTTAAGCATCGCTACAGGAGAGAAAGTCTCATCGTAGTCAATTCCTGGAACTTGTGAAAAACCCTTTGCCACAAGTCGAGCTTTATAAACGGTCACATTACCGTCAGCGTCCGTCTTCTTCTTAAAGATCCATTTGTTCTGAATAGCCTTGCGGCCCTCAGGCAGCATCTCCAAAGTCCATACTTTGTTCTCATACATGGATCCTATCTCGGATTTCATGGCTTCTAGCCATTTGTTGGAATCTGGGCCCACCATTGCTTCTTCATAATTTGCAGGTTCATTGTTGTCTAACAACATGATTGATAAGACGGGATTACCGTACCACTCTGGAGCAGCGCGTGATCTCGTCGACCTGCGTGGTTCAACAGAAACTTGAACTGGAGTTTCATGATCATCATCATTAACTTCCTCCTCAACCGGCGTCGCAATGACAGAGGTTTCCCCTTGCCCTGCGTCACCATCCAGAGGGATGAGAGGTTCGACAACCTCGTCAAGTTCTATCTTCCTCCCACTCAATTCTCTCGAGAGAAACTCCTTCTCGAGAAAAGTTCCGTTCTTAGCAACAAACACTTTGCCCTCGGATTTGAGATAGAAGGTGTACCCAGCTGTCTCTTTTGGGTAACCTATGAAGACACACTTTTCCGCTTTGGGTTCCAGCTTTTCAGGCTGAAGCTTTTTGACATAAGCATCACATCCCCAAACTTTAAGAAACGACAACTTTGGCCTCTTGCCATACCGTAGTTCGTATGGTGTCGTCTCAACGGATTTTGATGGTGCCCTATTTAAAGTGAATGCAGCTGTTTCTAATGCATAACCCCAAAATGATAACGGCAAATCAGTAAGAGACATCATAGATCGCACCATCTCTAACAAAGTACGATTACGACGTTCGGACACACCATTACGCTATGGTGTTCCAGGCGGTGTTAACTGCGAAACAATTCCACATTGTCTTAAGTGAGTACCAAACTCGAAACTCAGATATTCACCCCCACGATCAGACCGTAGGAACTTGATCTTCTTGTTATGATGATTTTCCACTTCACTCTGAAATTGCTTGAACTTTTCAAATGTTTCAGACTTGTGCTTCATCAAGTAGACATAACCATATCTACTTAAATCGTCAGTGAAGGTGAGAAAATAACGATATCCGCCGCGTGCCTCCACGCTCATTGGACCACACACATCGGTATGTATGATTTCCAACAAGTCACTTGCACGCTCCATTGTTCCGGAGAACGGAGTCTTAGTTATCTTGCCCATGAGGCATGGTTCGCACGTGTCAAGTGAATCAAAGTCAAGTGACTCCAAAAGTCCATCAGCATGGAGTTTCTTCATGCGCTTTACACCAATATGACCCAAGCGGCAGTGCCACAAAAATATGGTGCTATCATTGTTTACTCTAACTCTTTTGGTCTCAATGTTATGTATATGCGTATCTCTATCAAGATTCAATATGAACAATCCTCTCACATTCGGTGCATGACCATAAAAGATGTTACTCATAGAAATAGAACAACCATTATTCTCAGACTTAAAAGAGTAACCGTCTCGCAATAAACAAGATCCAGATATAATGTTCATGCTCAACGCAGGCACTAAATAACAATGATTTAAGTTCATCACTAATCCCGATGGTAGTTGAAGTGACACTGTGCCGACGGCGATTGCATCAACCTTGGAACCGTTTCCTACGCGCATCGTCACTTCGTCTTTCGCCAGCCTTCGTCTATTCCGCAGTTCCTGCTCCGAGTTGCAAATGTGAGCAACAGAACCGGTATCGAATACCCAGGCACTACTACGAGAGCCGGTTAAGTACACATCAATAACATGTATATCAAATATACCTGATTTTTCTTTGCCCGCCTTCTTATCTGCCAGATACTTGGGGCAATTGCGCTTCCAGTGACCCATACCCTTGCAATAGAAGCACTCTGTTTCAGGCTTAGGTCCAGCCTTGGGTTTCTTCGGCGGATTGGCAACAGGCTTGCCGCTCTTCTTCGAATTGCCCTTCTTGCCTTTGCCGTTTCTCTTGAAACTAGTGGTCTTGCTCACCATCAACACTTGATGCTCTTTACGGAGTTCAGACTCTGCGACTTTCAGCATCGCAAACAACTCGCCGGGAGACTTGTTCATCCCTTGCATGTTGTAGTTCAACACAAAGCCTTTATAGCTTGGCGGCAGTGATTGGAGGATTCTGTCAGTGATAGCTTCTTGCGGGAGTTCAATCCCCAGTTCAGCTAGACGGTTTGAGTACCCAGACATTTTGAGCACATGTTCACTGACAGACGAGTTTTCCTCCATCTTGCAAGCATAGAATTTATCGGAGGTCTCATACCTCTCGATCCGGGCGTTCTTCTGAAAGATGAACTTCAACTCCTGGAACATCTCAAATGCTCCATGACGCTCAAAGCGACGTTGAAGTCCCGGTTCTAAGCCATACAAGACTGCACATTGAACTATTGAGTAGTCCTCCTTACGCGCTAACCAAGCGTTCTTAACATCCTGATCAGCCGTAGCGGGTGGTTCATCTCCTAGCGCAGCATTAAGGACATAATCCTTCTTTCCAGCTTGTAAGATTAGCTTAAGATTACGAGCCCAGTCTACAAAGTTGCTTCCATCATCTTTCAACTTAGCTTTCTCTAGGAACGTATTAAAATTGAGGATGACACTTGCGTGAGCCATGATCTACAACACAAATATATTCAAAGTGGACTTAGACTATGTTCAAGATAATTAGAGTTCAACTTAATCAAATTACATGCTAAACTCCCACTCAAAAGGTACATCTCTCTAGTCATTTGAGTGGTTCATGATCCACCTACACTATCCCAAGTACGATCATCACGTGAGTCGGGAGTAGTTTCAGTGGTAAGCATCCCTATGCTAATCATATCATCTATATGATTCATGATCGACCTTTCGGTCTCATGTGTTCCGAGGCCATGTCTGCACATGCTAGACTCGTCAAGCTCAACCCGAGTGTTCCGCGTGCGCAACTGTTTTGCACCCGTTGTATGTGAACGTTGAGTCTATCACACCCGATCATCACGTGGTGTCTCGAAACGACGAACTGTAGCAATGGTGCACAGTCGGGGAGAACACAATTTCGTCTTGAAATTTTAGTGAGAGATCACCTCATAATGCTACCGTCGTTCTAAGCCATATAAGGTGCATAAAAGGATTAAATCACATGCAATTCATAAGTGACATGATATGGCCATCATCACGTGCTTCTTGATCTCCATCACCAAAGCACCGGCACGATCTTCTTGTCACCGGCGCCACACCATGATCTCCATCATCATGATCTCCATCAACGTGTCGCCATCGGGGCTCTCGTGCTACTTATGCTATCACTACTAAAGCTACATCCTAGCAAAATAGTAAACGCATCTGCAAGCACATATGTTAGTATAAAGACAACCCTATGGCTCCTGCCGGTTGTCGTACCATCGACGTGCAAGTCGATATTTCTATTACAACATGATCATCTCATACATCAAATATATCACATCACATCATTGGCCATATCACATCACAATCATACCCTGCAAAAACAAGTTAGACGTCCTCTAATTTTGTTGTTGCGTGTTTTACGTGGTGACCAAGGGTATCTAGTAGGATCGCATCTTACTTACGCAAACACCACAACGGAGATATATGAGTTGCTATTTAACCTCATCCAAGGACCTCCTCGGTCAAATCCGATTCAACTAAAGTTGGAGAAACCGTCACTTGCCAGTCATCTTTGAGCAAAGGGGGTTACTCGTAACGATGAAACCAGTCTCTCGTAAGCGTACGAGTAATGTCGGTCCAAGCCGCTTCAATCCAACAATACCGCGGAATCAAGAAAAGACTAAGGAGGGCAGCAAAACGCACATCACCGCCCACAAAACCTTTTGTGTTCTACTCGAGAAGACATCTACGCATGAACCTAGATCATGATGCCACTGTTGGGGAACGTCGCATGGGAAACAAAAATTTTCCTACGCGCACGAAGACCTATCATGGTGATGTCCATCTACGAGAGGGGATGAGTGATCTACGTACCCTTGTAGATCGTACAGCAGAAGCGATTAGAGATCGCGGTTGATGTAGTGGAACGTCCTCACGTCCCTCGATCCGCCCCGCGAACAATCCCGCGATCAGTCCCACGATCTAGTACCGAACGGACGGCACCTCCGCGTTCAGCACACGTACAGCTCGACGATGATCTCGGCCTTCTTGATCCAGCAAGAGAGACGGAGAGGTAGAAGATTTCTCCGGCAGCGTGACGGCGCTCCGGAGGTTGGTGATGATCTCGTCTCAGCAGGGCTCCGCCCGAGCTCCGCAGAAACGCGATCTAGAGGAAAAACTATGGAGGTATGTGGTCGGGCAGCCGTGAGAAAGTCGTCTCAAATCTGCCCTAAAAGCCCCATATATATAGGAGGAGGGAGGGGGACCTTGCCTTGGGGTCCAAGGGATCCCCAAGGGGTCGGCCGAGCCAGGGGGGAGGACTCTCCCCCCCCCCAAACCGAGTCCTACTTGGTTTGGTGGGAGGGAGTCCTTCCCCCTTCCCACTTCCCCCTTTTTTTTTTCTTCTTTCCTTTGATTTTTCTATCTTGGCGCATAGGGGATTGGTGGGCTGTCCCACCAGCCCACTAAGGGCTGGTGTGACCCCCCCAAATACCTATGGGCTTCCCCGGAGTGGGTTGCCCCCCTCCGGTGAACTCCCGGAACCCATTCGTCATTCCCGATACATTCCCGGTAACTTCGAAAAACTTTCCGGTAATCAAATGAGGTCATCCTATATATCAATCTTCGTTTCCGGACTATTCCGGAAACCCTCGTGACGTCCGTGATCTCATCCGGGACTCCGAACAACATTCGGTAACCAACCATATAACTCAAATATGCATAAAACAACGTCGAACCTTAAGTGTGCAGACCCTGCGGGTTCGAGAACTATGTAGACATGACCCGAGAGACTCCTCGGTCAATATCCAATAGCGGGACCTGGATGCCCATATTGGATCCTACATATTCTACGAAGATCTTATCGTTTGAACCTCAGTGCCAAGGATTCGTATAATCCCGTATGTCATTCCCTTTGTCCTTCGGTATGTTACTTGCCCGAGATTCGATCGTCAGTATCCGCATACCTATTTCAATCTCGTTTACCGGTAAGTCTCTTTACTCGTTCCGTAATACAAGATCCCGCAACTTACACTAAGTTACATTGCTTGCAAGGCTTGTGTGTGATGTTGTATTACCGAGTGGGCCTCGAGATACCTCTCCGTCACACGGAGTGACAAATCCCAGTCTTGATCCATACTAACTCAACTAACACCTTCGGAGATACCTGTAGAGCATCTTTATAGTCACCCAGTTACGTTGCGACGTTTGATACACACAAAGCATTCCTCCGGTGTCAGTGAGTTATATGATCTCATGGTCATAGGAATAAATACTTGACATGCAGAAAACAGTAGCAACAAAATGACACGATCAACATGCTATGTCTATTAGTTTGGGTCTTAGTCCATCACGTGATTCTCCTAATGACGTGATCCAGTTATTAAGCAACAACACCTTGTTCATAATCAGAAGACACTGATTATCATCGATCAACTGAATAGCCAACTAGAGGCATGCTAGGGACGGTGTTTTGTCTATGTATCCACACATGTAAATGAGTCTTCATTCAATACAATTATAGCATGGATAATAAACCATTATCTTGATACAGGAATTATAATAATAACTATACATTTATTATTGCCTCTAGGGCATAATTCCAACACTTCATGCATGGCCATAAGCCAATCCTCATCATCGAGCGCTTCCTGTACCTGTTGAGGTTCACAATACGAAACAAACGCGTGATGCTCACAATAATTCCAAATCTCTTGACGAGTGGATACTCCCCTTTTCAAACTGCCAAGTACATTCTTCATAAGATGTGACTTGACTTTCAGCTTGTTCGCAATCTTGGCTGCTCGACGCTCCAAGAGTTCTTCATTGGATAATGGGGGAGCATCGACTTGTTCACTTTGCTTGCCCTTGCGTCTTGAGCCTCCCTTGGCACCGGCTGTTGGTGCTGCAGAAGGGAATTGTGAGACAGTATCCTGATCATCTTGTCCTTCGATTTGAGCAGGTTCACTCATTTGTTCTTGTATTTGTGATTGCTCTTGATCTTGATCTTGTGCTTCTACTTGGTCTCGTGGTTGCACTTGATCTTGATCATGAGCAGGTTCGGAGTCTTGGGAGAGTGCTTGAATATCATGGGACACATCATCACTGTTGGGCAATTTATCTTGACCTTGAGCTTGTTCATTTTGTTGAGAGTCTTCTCTTTGTTCATCGGAAGCGTGTGGGGCTTGTGAAGGTGATGGCTCCTCTTGAGTAGAGCATTGTCCTTCTCCTTCGGCCACAAGGGGTTCCTCAATGGGGAGTATTTGACCAATCCCCATTCTTCTTATGTCTTGGGGAGGAATTTCATCACCTACATCACAAAGACTACTTTGCTCCACTTGGGAGCCATTATTTTCAACAAACTCCACGTTACACGTCTCCTCAATGAGTCCGGTGGACTTGTTGAGGACACGGTAAGCATGAGAGTTTGTAGCATAACCAACAAAGATGCCCTCATATGCTCTAGAATCAAATTAAGCTAAACGTGCACCTTTCTAGAGAATGAAACACTTACAACCGAATACCCGAAAGTACTTGAGATTGGGTTTGTTTCCAGTTAGAATCTCATACGGAGTCTTTTTCAAGCCTTTGCGAATATAGAGCCGATTGGATGCATGACATGCTGTGTTGATGGCCTCTGCCCAGAAGTTATATGGAGATTTGAATTCTGCCATCATTGTCCTTGCAGCGTCTATCAAGGTCCGGTTCTTCCTTTCTGCCATGCCGTTTTGTTGAGGGGTATATGGTGCATAATATTGGTGTTTTATTCCCTCATCACCTAGAAACTCATCCAAGGTGTAGTTCTTGAACTCGGTGCCGTTGTCACTTCTAATCATCAAGATCTTTGCTTCATGTTGACGTTGGGCTTCATTAGCAAAGTTGATGGCAGTTTGTTGAGTTTCACTCTTCTTTTTGAAGAAATATACCCAGGTATATCTTGAGTAGTCATCAACAATCACCAAGCAATACTTTCTACCTCCAAGACTATCAAATGACGGAGGGCCAAACAGATCCATATGGAGAAGCTCCAATGGCCTCTTAGTGTAGATAAGAGTCGTTGGACGATGAGCAGTTTCATGAATCTTTCCTTCAATGCAGGCACTGCAGATACGATCTTTAGCAAAACTCACATTTGTTTGTCCATGAATAAGGTCCCCTGTCAGAAGACTTTGCAAAGATCTCATATTGACATGAGCTAAACGGCGATGCCAAAGCCAGCCCACATCAACTTTAGCCATTAAACATGTCGCGGTCTTAGGGGGTCGCTTTGAGAAGTTCACCACATAAAGACCATTTTCGACATATCCAACATAGGCTTCTTTAAGAGTCTTGCTCCTCACGAGGACCACAATATCAAGATTAAAGAATGTGTAAAACCCCATAATTGCAAGTTGACGAACCGAAAGTAAATTGTAGGCAAGTGACTCAACAAGCATGACCTTCTCAATAGATAACTCTTGAGAGACGACCACATTACCGAATCCCAATACCTTTGACGAGGATGCATCGGCGAATTGGACATGGGTGGGCATAGATGGAGAAGGATGCACATCCACCACTAAGTCCTTGCTTCCGGTCATATGATTTGTTGCTCCACTATCGAGCAACCATGACACCCCACCGGAAGCAAACTCCTGCAATAGATCAAGGCTTGGTTTTAGGTACACATTTTTTAATGGGTCCTTTCATGTTAGAGACAAGGGTCTTAGGAACCCAGATAGCCCATTCAATATACTCATCGTAGGAACCAACAAATCTGGCATACACATGCCCATCACTAGCACAACATAAGACATAAGAAGAATTGAGTTTGCCGGCTGTGTTAGTAGGAATGGTTTTGCCCTTCTTGAGGTTTCCATAGTCCACCTTGTTCCTGTTCACCTTCTGAGTCCCCTCACCCTCTTTGACAAAGATGTCCATGAGGGTAGGAGATCATTTGTTACTGTTCCTCCTTTTACCTTTTGACTTGGAGGTAAGTCCAAGTCCCTCCTTTCCTACAACACCCTTTTGAGTGCTCAAGAGGTCGTTCAAGCTCTTCTCACCTTGTATGCATGCCACAAGGCCCTTCTCAAGTTTCTCCTTTAACTTGGCATTTTCCTCCACAAGATGTACATGCTCACAACAGGGGTTAGTTGCACAAGCATTATCAATTAACACAAAGGGAGGACAAGTAGAGATCTCCTTGGTAAGCTTTGCTTGGAGTTGATCATGAGACTCTTTCAGAGAGAAATGAACACCTTTCAAGACCTTGTGGGCCTTGTCAAGTGTGTCAAACTCCTCTTTGAGTCTGTCATGGCCAACCCCAAGAGCATACTTTTCAGAATTAAGCATACGAGTAAGAACAACATCATGATCTAGTTTCTTTTGCATTTTAGCGCAGTCATCGTTATATGACTCCTCAAGAGCCAAACGAAGAGTGCGCTCCTTTTCTAGAGCATTAGATAATTCAGCAATTTCATCGGCATAGTCACAACTGTGTCCCTGAAGCTCAGAGATGGTCTCCTCATGAGACTCAATTAGGTCAGTGGCCTCACCCAGTTGTTCCAGGAGAGCAAAAAAGTGCTTCTTGGGTTCTCCCTTAATGGTGCACACAAACTTGTCAAGATCATGCTCATTAAGTTCCCCAACATCACTATCATCAACACAATTCAACAATGAAGGAGCAGTAGCGATGTTGGTCTTAATGATGGGGGTTACCTGATTGATACCTTTTACCATGAGGCACTTGGTGATATGGTTCTCGTTGGGGGCGTTGAAGAGAGACACCTTCTGGGGAGAGGTTGTGGCAATAGCTACAGTTGTCGTTGCCACTGTATCATCATCATCATCATCATCGGAAGGGTACTCTTCAAGGGCCACCATTCCTTTTGGGTGGGGTTTCTTCACAAAGTTGTTCTTGATTGGAAATAATTTGGTTTTGTCTTTGCGAATGAGCTTTCCCCTTTGTCTTCCCTTTTCTCATAGGGACATTCGGCCACGAAGTGACTCACGTTACCACAGTTATAACATGTCCTTACTCGTTGTTTGGGTTTGAATCCACTCGAGTTGTTCTTGGTGAAGGTGGGTCTTGAGTTCCTCTTGTTGCCCCAGAATTGCCTTGATGCAAGAGCCATGTGCTCATGATAGGCATACTTTGTGTCTACAGAGCAGCTCTCCTCTTCATCATCCTCTTCTTCTTCTTCAGGCATTGCTTTTGCTTTCAACGCAAGGTTGCGTGAAGTTGTCTCTGAGCGAACACGAGCAAGTGCATTGTCGGCTGTTTCGTTCATGATTGACATTGCAATGAATTCATCCAACACCTCACTGGAGGACAAGGAGTGGAAGTCTGGCCGCTGACGAATGACAGATGACATGGCTTTGAGAAACTTGCGCTTGACCCATGTATCATCCACATCCTTGCTCCCATGATCCTTGAGTGCCACAGCAATAGCAGTCACCCTCCGATAGAGATCACGAGGGTCCTCGTCTTCCTTCATCACAAACTCATCGGCCTTATCAAGTATCACTTCATAGTTGGATCGTTGAATGCTTGAGCTTCCCTTGTACAACACCATAATATGCTCCCAACAATCCTTGGCCAATGTGAAGGGACGCAAGTGAGGAAGATCTTCAGGTGGCACTGCGGACTTGAGAATAAACAAAGCGGAGTGATTGTATTGATTGTCTGCATCTTCTCTTGGAGTGAGGTTGCTTGGATCATGGGGATAATATCCTTGTTCGATGATTCTCCACAAGTTTGTTGAGCTGTGATTCAAATGAGACTTAATAGAAAATACCCAGTTAGCAAAGTCACCTTTTACAAGCTTAGGAGGAGGACCAACAGGATTAAGACGCGGTGCGGGTACGGATCCTCCGTAGGCCATGGGGGTGGAACTGAGGCATATGTTCCAGTCCCATCCTTTTCGTGAGATGAGGAAGGTCGCATACCTTTAGCCGCTTCCTTCGAGGAGTTGGCCTCCGAATCGGTGACGGTGGGTTTAACCACTATAGCCGGTTCGGGAGAACTTTTAAATCCCTCAGTTAACTCTTTAAGCATGGTCTTGACTTCATTCGTCAAGGACGTCTTGAGGGCGGCCATAGCCATGTTCAAGTCGTCCCTTGTGACTGAAGTCAAGTCCATGGCCTCGGGTTGCCCATGGTTAATTCCTATTCGCCTTCCATACTCTTCGGGTGGTTAAACCCTTAATAAAGAGACGTGTCTCTGATACCAATTGAAAGGATCGATATGGTTGACTAGAGGGGGGGGTGAATAGGCAACGACCACTTTTTAAATAATCTTAACAAGTTAAGGTAAACAACATATGGGTTCACAATTAATACAACAATGGGGTGAACCCTAATGAAGCTAATAATGAGAGTTACTAAGACAAGTAAGAGATAGACGACAACATAAGCATACACAAAGTAAAGGTTAGAGATAACCACAAGTGGAACCAATGGAGACGAGGATGTGTTACCAAAGTTCCTTCCCTTTGACAGGAAGTACGTCTCCGTTGGAGCGGTGTGGAGGCACAATGCTCCCCAATAAACCACTAAGTCCACCGTATTCTCCTCACGCCCACGCAAAATGCAAGGTACCATGATTCCACTATAGGTGCCCTTGAAGGCGGCGACCGAACCTTTACAAACAAGGTTGGGGCAAACTCCACACAAAGCTTGGAGGCTCCCAACAAGACCACAAAGCTTCACCACAATGGAATGTGGCTTCGAGGTGACCTCAACCGTCTAGGATGCTCAAACACCCAAGAGTAACAAGATCCGCAAGGGATTGGTGGGGGAATCAATTTTTCTCTTGGTGGAAGTGTGGATATAGGCCTTCTCTACCAATCCCTAAAGAATCAATAAGTTTGATTGGCTAGGGAGAGAGATCGGGCACTTTTGAGCTTAGGGAGCAACAATGGAGCTTGGCAGAGGAAGAGATAAGGTTCCACAGCTAGAATAACCCTTTATATAGTGGGGGGGGGAAATCCAACAGTTTTCCCCACTCTCTACCCGAGTCTAGCGGTACTACCACTGGGTGCAGCGGTACTACCGCTGGCTACAGCGGTACTACCGCTGGCTCTCCAGCGGTACCACCGCTGGCCCCCTGGTAGTGCATAAGAAGTACCACCGCCAAGAAAGTCTTCGCAAAAAGGTCCGTCCACGAACAACCGCTAGGCAGGCGGTACTAAGCTCCTGGAGCGGTACTACCGCAGACCAGGGGCGGTACTACCGCTAGCACTCCAGCGGTACTACCGCTAGGGCTGGCGGTACTACCGCTAGGGCCAGCGGTACTACCGCTGGGGGACCATTTGCGAAGAAGAAGGAAACACAAAGGCGGGAGCCACTCCAAAGATGCTGGTAAGGGAAAATATGTGAAGTGTGAGCGTGCAAAGATTGATTCCACCCAAACCTTTCCACTACGGTTCCCCTCTTAATAGTACGGCTTTCCTATGACTCAAATAAAGAGAATCGTAGAGAACGCCGGTCTTCTGTTCCACGAACGAGGGGGCGAGTCGTCTTGTGCCGTTGACGTGTGTTATCTGAAATCTTAATCACACACACGGTTAGTCCTTTGCGATACTGTCATCAATTACCAAAATTACTTAGGCATAAACTATGCCCCAACAGTTTCTACGTACAGCAGCAACGCCATGGTCTCTGGCGTTTCTAAAAGGATTAGATCATGAAATACTTTTAAACGGAGTTCATTGTGTGCTCATGTTTACTTATAAGGTCAGAACAGTGATTTTGTCTTCTGCAAAATTACTAATTAGTGAATACTTCTTTTAAATATCACTTCCACCCCCGGTCACGACAAGTGACACACTGCCTACATGTCACTTGTCGTAACATGTGAGTTTTATTTTTTTCGTAGATTTGTTTTTTTCAACATGTTTTATCCCCTAAGTGCGCTCAGATTTCGAACCGTTTTCACCGTTGGATTTCTCGCGTCGAGATCTTGAAAACTAGATCTCATGTTGATAGGTTTTGATGAACTTTTTTTAACGGAAAAAAATCGGACCAAACAAAATCGTGCCTCTCGCGATAGAAAAAAAAGAAAACATGTTTGTGCGTTGTTTTCTCTTTCCCAGATGCACGGTCGTGTCTCTCACGAAGACACAATCGTACCTCTCACAGAAGCAAAATTGTGCTCTCCTGAAAAAAACGCGTTTTCCCTTTCCGAGAGGCACGGGCATACCTCTAATGAAGGCAAAATCGCGGCTCTCATGAAAAAAATAGAAAGCTCATTTTTTTTATTTCAAGAGGCACGACCGTGCCTCTCGTGTAAGCAAAATCGTGTGTCTTGCGAAAGCAAAGCCGTGCCTCTCGCAAAATGAAAGCACAATTGCTCTCTAGGGTGGTTTTGATAATTGATCACAACATATGCATCATTGGACTAATTTGTTTTCTAAGTATATTTCAGAAAAGTTCAAAAGATGCTATGGCTAAAGGTTTATGTGGAAATGCCCCTTGATGAAAGAAAGGAATAACATTGGCTCAAGCTTCAAGCTAGAAGACTCTTCATTTTCTATTTTGTGAGAAATCACATTTGAATCCATAGAAAAGCCAATACAATTAAAAGGGGGTGAGGTAGTAAAATGAACTGATTGGTCAAAGTGCTCTAAGTCAGCCACCAGAATACTCAGTCATTTTTTCCACAAAATCATTCTATCAAATTCCACATACACAAATTTGGTGTCACCAACTTTCATATCTCGAACCCACCGAGTTTAACCTTAGACAGAAACCCTAGCCATTCCCACCAAATCGGTGCAACCGAATCCATATCGGTGCTACCGAGTTTGGGTGACCAACTTCCGGGTGCCTCGATACACAAAATCAGAAATTATGAGTTTGAGTATCGGTGCCACCGAGTTTGGCCATCTGATCGTTAGCCACCTTTTTGGTGCCACCGAGTTTCAAAAGTTCACACATTTGTGCTAATCGGTACCACTGAGGTTTCAACTTCGGTGTCACCGAGTTTGCCACTTTCTGTGTAATGGTTGGATTTTGGCTGCTGCCTATATATAGCTCTTCACCCACCTCTCATTCGAGAGAGAAGCACTCAGAACACACACTTCATATCCAGATCCATTTTCTGAGAGAGAACCACCTAGTCATGTATTGAGACCAAGATATTCCACTCCATGCATTTGAATCTTGATCTCTAGCCTCCCCAAACTGCTTTCCACCAAATGAACCTCTCCTACCCATTCATATTTTGTGATAGAGTGATTTTGTGTTCATGAGACTATCTTTAGAACCACAAGAGCACGAATGTTAGGGCATATTTCTCCTTAAGTGGTTCTAATGATTGATGACAATACCTGTGCGGACTAATCGTGTGCATTGAGCATTTGAGATACTTCATGACTAGGCACAAGACGATTCGATGCCCCTCGCAGTCTTTCAAAGAAGGTTGCTTTCTACGTTTCTCTTTGGTGGATTCAAGTCGTAGGAAAGTCGTACTATTAAGAGGGGGTCCGCGTCGGAAAGGTTTGGGTGGAATCATCACGTACACATTTCTATCGCACCACCTTTACCTTGCTACAAATGGAGCTCCAACCTTATTTTCCATGTATGTGCAAATGAGCCAGCAGTAGTACCGCTGGCACGGCGGTAGTACCGCCCTAGGGGCGGTAGTAGTTTTTTACTACCGCTCCGTCGGACTTTTTGCCCATCCTTTTCCCTCCATAGTGGTAGGCATGGTAGTATTTTCTTACTACCGTGGTTGGTGAGCTGCCGGGCGGTAGTACCGCTGCTAGCAGCGGTAGTACCTCTCCTAGTAGCGGTAGTACCGTTTGGCTAGTGCAGTTGGTCGGTGGGTAACAGTTGGATTGTACCCGCACTATATAAAGGTGTCTTCTTCCGTGAGAAGCTTACCTCTTACCTCCGTAAGCTCCATTGTTGCTCCAAAGCTCATTCTTGCCCGATCTCTCTCCCTAGCCAATCAAACTTGTTGATTTCCTAGGGATTGCTTGAGAAGGCCTCGATCTACACTTCCAACAAGAGATATTTGATTCCCCCACTAATGCCTTGCAGATCTTGTTACTCTTGGGTGTTTGAGCACCCTACATGGTTGAGGTCACCTCGGAGCCACATTCCATTGTGGTGAAGCTTCGTGGTCTTGTTGGGAGCCTCCAAGCTTTGTATGGAGATAGCCCGAACCTTGTTTGTAAAGGTCCGGTTGCCGCCTTCAAGGGCACCAATAGTGAAATCACGGCATCTCGCATTGTGTGAGGGCGTGAGGAGAATACGGTGGCCCTTGTGGCTTCTTGGGGAGCATTGTGCCTCTACACCGCTCCAACGGAGATGTACTTCCTGTCGAAGGGAAGGAACTTCGGTAACACATCCTCGTCTCCACCGGTTCCACTTGCGGTTATCTCTTACCTTTCCTTCATACTTATTATTGTTGTGGTATATTCCTTGGTTGCACTTGTTGTCCTTGTTGTTAGCATCATATAGGTTGCTCACCTAGCTATTCATATAGAGAACCTATTGTTGCTAACCCTAATTTGTTAAGACAAGCTAAAAATTGGTAGTTGCCTATTAACCCCCCCTCTAGTCAACCATATCGATCCTTTAAATTGGTATCAGAGCCACGTCTCTTTATTAAGGGTTTCACGACCCGAAGAGTATGGTTGACGATGGAGATGTTCGGCCCGAAGGGTCCGAGGCCGTGGAGTTGGTTTCGGTCATGAAGGACGACTCGAATGAGGCCATGGCTTCACTCAAGACGTCCATGACAACTGAAGTCAAATCCATGCTTAAAGAATTACTTGAGGTGATGAAGAATTCTCCCGACCCGTTGCTTGTGGTTAAACCCATCACATTGGAGTCGGAGGCCAATTTCGACAAGGAAGCGGCTAAAGGTACTCAAACTTTTTCCCCTCTTGACAAGAATGGGACGGGAACCTTTTCCTCGGTTCCTCCTCCCCCGGTCTATGGAGGATCGGTCCCTACACCGCATATTAATAACCTTGGTCCTCCTCCTAAACTTGTTAAAGGTGATTTCGATAATTGGCTCTTTTCCATCAAGTCTCATTTGAATCACAGCTCAACAAATCTTTGGAGAATCATCGAACAAGGCTATTACCCACATGATCCAAGGAACCTCACTCCAAGAGAAGAGGCAGACAACCAATACAATCATTCCGCGTTGTTCATCCTTCAATCTGCGGTTCCTCGAGAAGATCTACCTCACATGCGCCCCTTCTCCCGTGCAAAGGATTGTTGGGATCACATCATGGTGCTGTACAAGGGGAGCTCAAGCATTCAATGGTCTAACTTTGAAGTGGTTCTTGATCAGGCTGATGAGTTTGTGATGCTAGAAGATGAGGACCCCCGTGATGTCTATCAAAGGGTGACTTCTCTTGTTTTTGTTCTCCAAGACCATGGGAGCAAAGATACGTATGACACTTGGATCAACCGGAAGTTTCTCAAGGCCATCATGCCATTCAACAAAGCCATGGCTTCACTCATTCGTCAAAGACCAGATTTCTACACCTTGACCTCAAGCGAAGTGTTGGATGAGTTCATTGATATGGATATTAAGGACAAGACCACCGACAATGCTCTTGATTTTGTCCGATCAAAGATAACCTCACCCAACCTTGCTTTGAGAACCAAGGCCATTGTTGATGAAGAAGAAGAGGAAGAAGATGGCTGCCCCGAAGACACAAAGTATGCTTATCACAAGCACATGGCTCTTGCTTCAAGGCAGTTTTGGGGCAACAAGAGAAACTCAAGGCCTAACTTCTCCAAGGACAACTCAAGTCGGTCCAAGAACAAGCAACGAGTACGGACATGCTACAACCGCGGCAATGTGAGTCACTTTGTGGCACATTGTCCTTATGAGAAGAGGGAAGACAATGGGGGCAAGCTCATTCGCAAGGACAGAGTCAAACCCTTCCCAAGCAAGAACACCTTCATCAATAAGACTCCTCCAAGGGGTTTGGTGGCCCATGAAGAGTACACCTCTGATGATGACGAAGATGATACAGGCCGTGAGGGGATGGCAACGGCTACCGTGTCCATTGCCACTTCCTTCCCCAAGGTGTCTATCTTCGGCGCCACCAATGAGAACCGTATCGCCAAGTGCCTCATGGCCAAGGGTATCAATAATGTAACCCCCATCATCAATACCACTCTCACTACCGCTCCTTGTTTATTATACTGTGTTGATAATAGTGAGGTAGTGGAGCTTGATGAGAATGAGTTTGACAAATTTTTGTGTAAGATCAAAGGTGAAACCAAGAAGCACTTTGTTTCTCTTTTGGAACAACTTGGTGAGGCCAATGATCTCATTGAGACTCAAGAGGAAACTATCTCCAAGTTGCAATAACATAGTCATGATTACGCCGATGAGATAGCGGAACTATCCATTGCTCTAGAAGAAGAGTGGTCTTCGTTTGGCTCTTGAGGAGTCACACAACATTGATCATGCTAAATTACGAAAAGATCTTGATCATGCTATTGTTCTTACTCGTGTGCTTCAATCTAAGAAAGTTGCACTTGTTGGGGAACGTTGCATGGGAAACAAATAAATTCCTACGCACACGAAGACCTATCATGGTAATGTTCATCTACGAGAGGGAGATCGAATCCACATACCCTTGTAGATCGCTAAGCGGTAAGCGTTAAGAAACGCGGTTGATGTAGTGGAATAGCTTCGTGATTAAAATCACCGTCGTCCCACGATCCGTTCCGATCTAGCGCCGAACGGACGACACCTCCGCGTTCAGCACAAGTACAGCTTGATGACGATCTCCGCCTTCTTGATCCAGCAAGAGATACAGGGAAGTAGATGAGTTCTCCGTCGGCGTGACGACGTGCCGGTGATCGTGATAATCTAATCCTGCAGGGCTCCGCCCGAGCTGTGCAGAAAATTGATCTAGAGGAAGAACTACGAAGTAGAGGTTTAGGGTTGCACGTGGCAAAGTTGTATCTCAAAAACCCTAAAATCTCTAGTATATATAGGAGGAGGGGAGGGGCTAGCCTTGGGGCTCAAGGGAGCCCCTAGGGCGTCGGTCGAAGTGGGAGATGAGGGACTCCAACTCCAATTCGGTTTGGGGAAGGAGGAGTCCCTTCCTTCCTTCCCACCTCCCTCTTTTTTCCTTTTCTCCTTGATATTTCCCTTAGCCAAAATACTCCACTTGGGATGGCCTCACCAGCCCACCAAGGTCTGGTGCGCCACCCATGGGCTATTAGGTTCTCTCCTGGGCGGGTGGCCCCCTCCCGGTAAAAACCCAGAACCCATTCGTCACTCCCGGTACACTGCCGGTAATGCCCGAAATCTTTCCGGAGGCCAAATGAAACAATCCTATATATCAATCTTCGTTTTCATACCATTCCAGAAACCCTCGTGACGTCCATGATCTCATCCAAGACTCTAGACAAACCTTCGGTCACCAACACCTATAACTCAACTATACCGAAACGTCTCCGAACCTTAAGTGTGCAGACCCTGCCACTACAACAAAACAGAGCTTTGGTAACACAATCAGGTAACACATGGTAAAGTATGTTACAAGTGAAATTAAAGTAACACAAGATTTATGTTACAACGCCTGGCAGTAACGCATACTGTATGTGTTTCGATCATGTGTTACAACAATATCTAACAAGTAACATATAATTATGTGTTGAATGTAATGTGTTACAGATATTGACCGAGTAACATATAAATATGTGTTGGCGAAATGTGTTACAAGCTTTCATGCAAATAATCATGTGTTGATCCATACTGTTACGGTCTTTGTTATTTGGGAAATGGAAAAACTAAAATCAATTGCATGAGTGTATCACCATTACCTTAACATATAGGTCACATGTGTCAACTTAAAATTCTTTAATAAAAATTAATAAATAATTTTTTTTGGCAAAGAGGATAGGATAGAACCATACGGTTTGGTTACGGTAAATACCGAACAATATTGACACAATTTTGATAAATACCATATGAACCAAATTTGACACAAATTTTAGGATGACTCGACGACCATTCATGTCAAACTAAAAATTTGACTATAAGCAATAATTACATGCTTTTGAGTTTTCGAGTTGTAGCTTTGTGTAACTCTAGCATATAGTAAAATAAAAATGTTGGATGGGTCAACTAAAAAAAGAAAAAAAAGAAAATGTTGGACGAGTTAGTAAAGGAGATATAAATAGACATAAAACATGTTCTAGTTAAAAATTAAACGTACTTGTCATGTTTTATTTTGAAAATTCCGAAAAAGCATGCTTGTTTTTTTGAAACCATTATAGTTCATGAGTCCTATGGTTAAATAGGAGGTTCGAAAGAGGAGCTTGGTGGGTGACTTGAAAAGGCCCAGATCATCATAATTCGAGGTCTTTCGGAACCAACTATATCATCGACTTACCGTGAGCCGATCAACTACCTCGACGTGTTCCTTTATTGGCAAGGTGTGAGGCGTTGCCTTGGTGCAGGTTGTGCGTGAACGGGAGACAAATAGAAGATCCAAACACAAATGTACTAGGTTAACAAGTATTGATTCACTATAATAATAACAATTTAGACTACATTTCAAATTATAAAACATTGCAAATCGTAATATAATCCTCCTATATTATGCGGTATTTTTAAAACATTTCACGTATTCTTTCTATAGAAACGCCCACAACTTACCATCAGTTGAATCTCTTGATTCCAACCATCGCATATGTGTGCCTCCAGCCTCCAGGAATCAACATTTATTTATGTACATACATGCGTTATGTACTTATACAGGTCAAATATTTTAGATCTATGAATTATAAAATCCTAGCCTTTAATTCTCGTGATCGACGAACCAAATATTTTAGAGGCCCCGCCATTGAGACCCAAATTGAAGTGACGAGGTCATATAAGCCGCTAAATAAAATTTTGGAGCTAAATCCCCAAATCCCTGCCCCTAACCCTATCTTTCTCCGTCCCTCATCGTGATTCCTACATCTCTCTCCCGTGGCAGCGGCAGTTCGATCTGAGGCAACAAAGCGCCATGACGGCCGCTGCACACCTCCCCTTGGCTCCCTCCTTCCTTTTCTACATCCCTCCCCCAGCTGGGTAAGATCTCCGACGACGCCGTTCCTCTCAGGCCACGTGTTGGTCGCCGTCGGGATCCACGAATCCGGTGCCTCGCTATCTCCATTATGAGAACATCACTTCGATAGAAGCCTACTCATGCTTGGCGCGGCGAGGACCTCGGCATTCTCCTCCCATCGTGGCTTTGCGAGGGTTGGCTCGTCCGACGGATCTGGCAGGTATGTCAACATGCGACTCAAGGGAGGCCATGACGAGCACATCGTCGTGCTCCTCGTTCACTACATCTGCTGCATCTTCGCCTCCCCGTGGCCCAGCGTGATCGAGCGGGCTCGGGTGGGATCCGACGATGGGCTCCCTATCCGCCTCCCTCTGAGCACGACCACACCCACACAGGACAGCCGTGTGGCAGCGCACTGCTAAACTATGACTTCCTAAATTGGATTCTGAATTTCTCATGTATCTATACTTATCGTGTTTTGATGTCAATAATTATTAATACACGGATGCCCGCTTGAATATAGTTGGTTCAATTTCTTTTTTCCTAAATGTGTAGGGAAGTTGCCTGATGGCGGATCAATAGGTTCTACCTCCTGACTTGCTATGCATGATGTTTGGAAATGTGACACCTAATTTGTTGTGCAAGGCATGGCGATGCTGAGGTAACTGTTAGTTTTGAATGATTCGATGGATCCTAAACTAATGAGCTTGGTGATGTAAACATGGCTGACTTGCAGACGTCTTTATGCTTCTTTCTAAAATTACCACCTATCAACTTGGTCACTTATAAGTGTTCTCCTTGATGGAATTAGTCACCATATTGCACGTCTATGTGGGAGATAACGTAACAAATTTTGTGTATGTATATAAGGCCTAAAAACATATTTCATATGTTCAGAACTGAGACTCACTCTTTTGCACCAAACATATATTTTATCTTACGATTTGGTCACCTACAGCTCAGGGCACCGCTCTAAAGCAAGGCGGACACACGAAAGTGTGGCGTCATTGTGACTGACCTTCCAATTATATTTATCACGCTATAAGTGGGCTTGATCTGTCTAGGTGGCCTTAACTGGAGCATTAGTGTATTAGCTTAGGTCCTATTTCGGTTTGAAACTGGCCTGGGGTGTTATTTAATACAACTACATCCATATATGTGTTTCTTAATTATATCGACTTACGCAGCCACTCTTATTTCGACTGTGAGCGAATACTAACACATGATTGATACTATTGCTTCAGATACATGGAGCAATGCTGAACGTAGTAGCATGCATTGGAACGCCTTCTACTATCATAATTAAATCTAAACCATGGTGAAAAAATGTGACCAGTAAAAGCTTAAATTGCAGTTTTTGGGCTGTACAATTTCTTCATCTATGCTTACTTTTTTCTATATCCACATCTTCAATTTTCTTTCACATAGTTATTTCTATTCACAACTTCTACTATAATTGCCAGGCTATACACAATCAAATGCTTTATTCCTGCCTCATAGAACCATTTCACATACCTTACAACTATCTTAGCATTCAAATGTTATTAAGTCGTAGAACACGCATCAGCGAAACAGAATTTTAAGACCAGTGACATTCGTTCCAGTACACAGTTTTATCATAGAGATGTATTTAGATAGTGTAGCTAGTCTCTAGCTAATGGAAAGAGAATCCAGTAAGCAATAAGACTTGTAGACATATGTTGGCAGATCCTTGTACAGTATGGATGCTCCATTTTACTATGTGTCTCCATCACCTTTGTGTTATGCGTTAAGCTTTTGTTAATTTTGTCAAACCTGCATCCTTGCTTTCTAGTGGGTGTTATACTGGCATTGGAATGCTGAACTCTACTTGTGACATGCTCCCTCTTCTGTCGTCAATTTCACTTATATGCAAAATTATATTGGAACTGATTGTAGACTACATGTACAAGGAGGTTGTTTCTCTTAGTACTTATTTTAGTATAAAGTATAAGGAGGAAGGCATCAAGGTTGTAATAAGGCACTATATGAACCACTACACTAGCAACAAGGGTATGTCTTTTAGCTGCAGTCCTCTTAGTATTTCCAATGGTAGAAGTAATGTTTTTTCCAATTGTTTATTAACATATACAATATTTCCGTTTGCAATGGTGAAGGTGGTTGTTTCTCTCGTTTGTTATTTTCAGAACATAAAGATGGAATAATGGCAGAGCTCCTGCGGTTCTATCCTATGCTCATGCTCATGATGAAATCAAGAAGAAAACTAGACCACTGAAGACTAGAAGCAGCAAGTTTAGTTTATGCCAATGGATGAAAAAATGTAATATTTTATCAAGGAATACTACAGAATGATGTGAAGATACTTATATTAAGTTTAGTGCAATTTAATTATGCTATGATCGGTACAATTATACTTATGTATATTTGTAATAAATATCTTCAAATTTTTGATTTGTGCATGTGGTGAGCTTCAATTTCTCCGTCATTTTAATGATGACATGATCAAGTGCAGTAATTTTATTAAATTATTGTATATTCATTAAAATATGTACCCAAACTTTGTTTAATAAAATAGAATTATATTAATTATGTTGTGATGCTAATATAGCAATGTTACTGATGAAATTATTAGAGTTACAAGATGTGTTACGGTAATGAGAATATGGTGTTACACCATTTGGATATTATGTTACTAGTTTTGTCTCGAAGCTAAAAAAGGTGTTACCAATTGTGTTGCTATAGTTACAATATAGTATGTTACCACCAATGTTCTACGTCTATGTGAGTATGTTACTACTGGTGTTACTACAACTACAATAAAATGTTACCAGTGTACTCAGTAACACATACTATGCATGTTACTACAACGTAATTGTAACACAGTTTTTAAACAATAGTAACAACTATTATGTGTGACAGTGGATAGCACGTAGTAACACGGGCTAATGGAACACATTTCAAAGTGTGTTACTACATGACCTAGTAACACCTTTTTGGGCCTATAGTAACATATTACCGTGTTACCAAAGCTCTGTTCTGTCGTAGTGTGCGGGTTCGAGAACTATGCAGACATGACCTGAGACACTCCCGGGTCAATATCCAACAGCGGGACCTGGATGTCCATATTGGATCCTACATATTCTATGAAGATCTTATCGGTTGAACCTCTGTGGCAAGGATTCATATAATCCCGTATATCATTCCCTTTGTCCTTCGATATGTTACTTGCCCGAGATTTGATCGTCGGTATCCCTATACCTGTTTTAATCTCGCTACCGGCAAGTCTCTTTACTCGTTCCGTAATACAAGATCTCGTGACTAACATTTTAGTCACATTGCTTGCAAGGCTTATATGTGATGTTGTATTACCGAGTGGGCCCCGAGATACCTCTCCGTCACATGGAGTGACAAATCCCAGTCTTGATCCATGCCAACTCAACGGACACCTTCGAAGATACCTGTAGAGCACCTTTATAGTCACCCAGTAACATTGCGATGTTTGATACACATAATGTATTCCTCCAGTGTTAGTGAGTTACATGATCTCATGGTCATAGGAATGAATACTTGACACGCAAAAAACAATAGAAACAAAATGAGACGATCACATGCTATGTTTATAGTTTGGGTCGTGTCCATCACATCATTCTCCTAATGATGTGATCCAGTCATCAAGTGACAACACTTGCGTATGGTCAGAAAACCTTAACCAGCCTTGATCAACTGGCTAGTCAACTAGAGGCTTACTAGGGACTTTGTTTTTTCTATATATCCACACATGCATTTATGCTTTCATTCAATACAATTATAGCATGGATAATAGACGATTATCTGGAAATAGGAAATATAATAATAACTATTTTATAATTGCCTCTAGGGCATATTTCCAACAACACTTGGGGTTGGCCATGATAGGCTCAAGGAAGAATTTGACACACTTGACAAGGCCCACAAGGTCTTGAAAGGTGCTCATTTCTCTCTTAAGGAGTCTCATGATCAACTCCAAGTAAAACTAACCAAGGAGATTTCTACTTGTCCTCCTTTTGTTTTAATTGATAATGCATGTGCTACTAACCCTTGTTGTGAGCATGTGCATCTTGTGGAGGAAAATGCCAAGTTGAAAGAACAACTTGAAAAGGGCCTTGTGTCATGCATCCAAGATGAGAAGAATCTCAATGACCTTTTGAGTAATCAAAAGGAAGTGGTACGAAAGGAAGGACTTGGGTTTGCACCCAAGTCTAAGAAGAAAAAGAAGAACAAGACCAAGATTTCTCCCCCTCTCAAGGACAACTTTTTCAAGGAGGGCGAGAGTACTCATAAGAAGATGAATAACAAGGAAGGGGGTGACAATGCCAAGAAGGGCAAAACCACCTCTACCAACAAATTCAACGACTTTAACCCCTCTTATGTTTTATGCCGGGCTAGTGATGGGCATGCTTCTGCCAAATTTGTTGGTTCTTATTATGAGTACATTGAATGTGCTATTTGGGTTCCTAAGACCCTTGTTTCTAACATCAAATGACCCGTTCAAGAATGAGTACCTAAATCCAAGCATTGATCTCGTGTAGGAGTTTGCTTCCGTTGGAGTGTCATGGTTGCTCGACAATGGAGCCACAAATCATATGACTTGGAGCAAGGAATTAGTGGTGAATGTGCATCCAATTCCATCTATGCCCACCCATGTTCAATTTGCTGATGCTTCAACATCTAAGGTAATGGAATTTGGTAAGGTGGTCATCTCTCAAGATTTCTCTATAGAGAAGGTCACGCTTGTTGAGTCCCTTGCATACAGTTTGCTTTCCGTTTGTTAGCTTGCAATTATGGGCTTTGCCATATCTTGATATCGTGGCCCTTTTGTGGAGCAAGACTCTTAAAGTATCCTTTGTTGGACATGTCAAGAACGGTCTTTATGTGGTGAACTTTTCGGAGCGACCTACTAAGATCGCGACTTGACTAATGGATAAAGTTGATGTGGGTTGGCTATGGCATCGCCGGCTAGCTCATTTCTATATGAGATCTTGGAAAAGTATCCTCAAAGGGGACCATGTTCGTGGACTAACAAATGTGAGTTTTGCCAGAGATCATGCTTGCAATGCTTGTATTGAAGGAAAGCTTCATGAAACAACTCACCGTCCCACAACTATCATCTACTCTAAAAGGCCTTTGGAGCTCCTTCACATGGATCTCTTTGGTCCTCCATCTTTTGATAGTCTTGGGGGAAGAAAAGTATTGCTTGGTGGTTGTAGATGACTACTCAAGATACACTTGGGTATACTTCTCCAAGAGGAAGAGTGAGACTCAACAAACTATCATCGACTTTGCGAATGAAGCTCAATGTCAACATGAAGAAAAGATTCTGATGATTAGAAGTGACAACGGCACCGAGTTCAAGAACTACACCTTGAATGAGTTCCTTATTGACGAGGGGATCAAGCACAAATATTCAGCACCCTATACCCCTCAACAGAACGGTGTGGCAAAGAGGAAGAACCGCACTTTGATGGATGCGGCAAGAACCATGATGGCGGAATTCAAATCTCCGTACAACTTTTGGGCCGAAGCCATTAGCATTGCATGTCATGCATCCAATCGGCTCTACCTCCGCAAAGGCTTAAACAAGACTCCATATGAGATTCTTACTGGGAAAAAGCCCAATCTCAAGTACTTCTGGGTGTTTGGTTGTAAGTGTTTCATACTCAAGAAAAGTGTCCGTTTGTCTAAATTTGAAGCTAGAGCTCAAGAGGGCATATTTGTTGGTTATGCTGCAAACTCTCATGCTTACCGTGTTCTCAACAAGTTCACCACACTCATTGAGGGGACGTGTAACATGGATTTTAATGAAAATAATAGATCCCAAGTGGAGCAAAGTGGTCTTTGTGATGTAGGTGATGAAATTCCTCCTCAAGCCATACGAAGAATGAGGATTGGAGAAATACTCCCCATTGAGGAACCCCTTGTGGCCGAAGGAGAAGGAAAATGTTCTACTCAAGTGGAGCCGTCACCCTCGCTAAACCCACACGTTTCTGAAGAACAAACTGAAGGCCCTCAACCCGACAAACATGATCAAGGACAAGATCAACCTCATGAAGATGGTGTTGCACCAAATGATGTCCAAGATCATGCTCAAGACTCCAAGTTTGCTCAAGATCAAGTGCAACCACAAGATTAAGGAAAAACTAGTGATAAAGCTAAAGACGGTACTCAAGATGTTCAAGAAGAAACCCATAAATTATCAAGTTTGGAAGTCTTGAAGCGCCATGCTGCCAGGATAGCTAACAGGCTCCGAGTTCGACAACATATCTTCAAGAATGTGCTTGGTTGCTTCAATAAAGGGGTAACCACTAGTCAACAATTATCAAACTTTTGTTTGCATCACGCGTTTGTTTTCCTGTGTTGAACTCCAAAAGGTACATGATGCGCTCGATGATGAGGATTTGCTTGAAGCCATGCATGATGAACTTAACAACTTCGAGCGCAATCAAGTTTGGGAATTAGTGCCAAGGCGAACGGAGGAACATAATGTCATTGGAACCAAATGGATATTTAAGAACAAGAAGTAGAAGCACAAGATCAAGATCAAGAGCAATCACAAATACAAGAACAAACGAGTGAACCTGCTCAAATCGAAGGACAAGATGATCAGGATACTGTCTCACAATTCCCTTCTGCAGCACCAACAGCCGGTGCCAAGGGAGGCTCAAGACGCAAGGGCAAGCAAAGTAAACAAGTCGATGCTCCCCCGTTATCCAATGAAGAACTCTTGGAGCGTCGAGCAGCCAAGATTGCGAACAAGCTAAAAGTCAAGTCACATCTTATGAAGAATGTAGTTGGTAGTTTGAAAAGGGGAGTATCCACTCGTCAACAGATTTGGAATTATTGTGAGCATCACGCGTTTGTTTCGTATTGTGAACCTCAACAGGTACAGGAAGAGCTCGATGATGAGGATTGGCTTATGGCCATGCATGAAGAACTTAACAACTTTGAGCGCAACCAAGTCTGGGATTTAGTGCCTAGGCCAACGGAGGAACATAATGTCATCGGGACCGAATGGATATTCAAGAACAAGCAAGATGCCAATGGGATTGTGATTCGAAACAAGGCAAGACTGGTGGCTCAAGGCTACTTCCAAGTTGAGGGTATCGACTACGGTGAAACCTTTGCTCCTGTCGCTCATTTTGAATATATTCGCATGTTGCTTGCCTTTCCTTCTCATCATGATTTCAAATTGCAACAAATGGATTTGAATAGTGCTTTTCTTAATGGTCCTTTAAATGAGTTGGTATATGTCAAACAACCTCCGGGATTCGAGGATCCCAAGCTCCCCACTCATGTATACAAACTCAAGAAGGCACTCTACGGCCTTAAACAAGCCCCACATGCGTGGTATGAGTACCTTACTGAGTTTTTGCAAGATCATGGGTTTGAGATTGGGAAAATTGATCCCACCCTTTTTACTAGAAAGGTAAAGGGTATTTGTTCATATGCCAACTATATGTTGATGATATTCTATTTGATTCTCCTAACGAATCTTTCAATGAAGAGTTTGCTGCACTACTGACCGAGAAGTTTGAGATGTCTATGATGGGAGAGTTGAAGTTGTTTCTCGGGTTTGAAATCAAACAAGGAAGAGAAGGAACCTTCATAAAACAAGCCAAGTACACTCAAGACATGCTCAAGAGGTTCGAGCTCGAGGATGTCAAGCCGGTCATATTTTCCATGCCAACCAAATGCAAGCTGGACAATGATCCCAATGGTAAAGCAGTGGATCAAAAGGTATATTGCTCCATGATTGGATCCTTGCTTTACCTTTGTGCATCTAGGCCAGATATCATGCTAAGTGTGGGAGTTTGTGCATGGTTTCAATCTGTACCAAAGGAAAACCACTATGCGGCAGTCAAACGAATCTTTTGATATTTGGAACATACCCCAAACTTTGGCTTATGGTACCCCAAAGGAGCAAGCTTTAGTTTAATAGGTTACTCTCACTCAGATTGGGCTGGAGACTGTGTCGGAAGGAAGTCAACCTATGTAGGATGCCAATTCCTTGGTCACTCTTTGGTAAGTTGGTCTTCGAAGAAACAAAATTATTTGCCACTTTCTTCCATTGAGGCTAAGTATGTAGCTGCCGCAAGTTGTTGTGCTCAATTATTATGGATGAGGCAAACTTTAAAGGATTACGGTGTCACTTGTGAGAAAGTGCCTCTTTTGTCTGACAATGAGAGTGCCATCAAGATATCTATCAATCCGGTGCAACATAGCAAGACCAATCATATTGATATTTGTCATCATTTCATTCAAGATCATATCAAGCAAGGAGATATTGAGGTCCTCTTCATCAACAGTCAAGAGCAACTTGCAGATATTTTCACTAAACCTCTAGACGAAGCAAGGTTTCATGAGTTAAGGCATGAGCTAAATATCATTGATTCAAGTAATGTGGATTGAAACTAGACACACCACACCCCACTCGTCATCATATTTGCCTCTAGGTGTAGGCATGGACATACGGGAAGTGGTGTTCTATCAATGAACTTCCCCTCCCCCCATTATGCATAAATTGATCACGTCTTTCACATTAGCCATTACTGATGGCACTTGTGCTTCAAAGACGAGCTGTGGTCATGAACCCAAGGATAATTCTTTGCGGTGTCATACCATTTGTCTCAAACATTGGTGGCTCCGGCCACCGCTCTCTCTTCGTCAGAAGATTCGGTTTTGTGTTCCAGTGCGTGCGTGTCTATTTTTATCTTCAGTTTGGTTTTTCTATGCTTTTTCTCTTCCACTAGCAAGATTCAAAGTGTTTTAATTCAAAGATAGAAAAGTTTCCAGGTGTTCTTGTCAAAAGGGGCACGGTACTACCGCTCCCAGCACTATAGTAAAAATTTACTCCTGCTGGACGAGCGGTACTACCGCTCAGCTAGCGGTAGTAAAATTTTACTAGCGCTGGCCAAGCGGTACTATCGAAATGAATGTGGTACTACCGTGCCGCAGGGGGTTATTTTAGGGCAGCGGGTAGTTCTTTCTCCCCCATACCCATTCATCTCGTGGCTCTCTCTTTTTCCTCTCTCTCTTCTCAAGAGCTGCTGCCGGAGGGACTCGTTGGATCTCCTTCTCCGACCACTCTCCTCCGATTCCGTTTGCTGGGATCCTCTCCCTCGTGCCATGGACCTCGGTATTGCCCCTCGTTCCGTTCGTTTTTGCCTCATTTTCGTTGAATCAATGCTTAGGGGCATGTATGTTCGTTCTTCGTACCATGGCACCATCTCTTCATACTAGGAGGGTTGGGGAGTTCTTCTGTGGTTCAACTTTTTTGAGTAGGGTGCAACATGTGCGTTTTGGTCTCTCGTTGTACCGGATATGCAAGTTCCCAATCAGATCTGGCACTTCGTCGCTCGTGCGGTACTACCGCTGTCAGAGTGGTAGTAAAATTTTACTACCGCTCGAACAACGGTACTACCGCTGTTCGCTGAGCACACATGTTATGTCTTTCCAATTCTCCTTTATCTGGGATTTTCTGGTTTGCTTTTATCTTTGCCTTGACCTTTTCTTTGTCGTTTTCTTTTGTTTGTGTTGCATATCGTAGGTGGTGGCTCCAGACGCTCTAACCTACCTCAGGATACCAGTTCCAAGTGACCTCGTTCTTGAGATGGACCCGATGGTTCACAGGCTCCAAAGCACAATTTCAAGAAGCCAGCTCACAAGAACAAGACCAACAATGTTGATTGGGATGCTATGCCACTTGCAGAGTTTCAGCTTCGCCGCAAGGTCAACCCCTATGACAGCGCTAGGGTTCAGTTCCTCGGAGGTGACATGTTTTGGTCTCAACAACAGTTTCTTATTTATGAAGATGTCATCAAGACGAAGAATAATATGTATGTACCAGTTCAGTGGATTGATATGAACCATCTGAAGAAGGACCTTGCATACTTTGGTGATGGTCTGGCCATGGTGGAACAACTTCAGATTGAGGAGCTCATCACATTTCATCATGATTTTGATCCTGAGATAGTGGCACAATTCTTTGTTACGGTCCACTTTCACCCTGATGACGACCACACTATGACCTGGATGACCAATGGGGAGCAACTGTCTGCTACCTGGAAGGAGTTCATGGACCTTCTGCATGTCCATGATGAGGGGCTTGAGCACTCAGTTGGTTTGAGCCCACACGCTAGGCCGTCAGCTACTGCGAAGGATAAGTTGCTGCCATTCTTTATTCAGAAGATATCCCCATCTAGTGAGGCCTCCCACGTGCTCAGCCCATTCCTGGATGTTATCACCGTATCTTTTTTCCAATACTCTATTTCCACACGTTGGCAACAAGGACCAGGTGCATTCCTACATGGTGGGTATGCTTATGATGTGTCAGAAAGGGCGGACTCGTTCCTCTGGACCACTTGATGTATCTCACGTAATGTGGAGCGTGCTTCACTCAACAGTCTTCCACCATAAGGTCCCAATCTACGACCCTTATCTGTTTTACCTGATCAAGAAGAAGTGGGCGCATGCCTTCCTAGCTATTGAGTTACATCCTCCTGAGTGGATTCGCCATGAGCCTATGAAGATGCGATAGAAGGACAAATGGGCCAACACCACCACGACACCTGCTGCTGCCACTGGGGATTCTGATGAGGATGAGGATGTGGTTCAGGATGAGGCCGTTCCAGAGTCACATGTTCCTTCCTCTGCAGAGCCATCTTGAGCCAAGAAGCTCACAGACCGGATGAAGACCTTGTTCTGCATGCAGGCGAAGGGGCAGTACAGGACGCGTGTCGCTCAGAAGGAGAGTTGTCAGCGCGACAAGCTGATTATGAGGAAGCTCGACGTGCATATCTCCAGCGGGTCTGAGGAAGACATCACTCCTGAGGCTGTGTGGATGCAAAAGAACAATTTGCAGTGGGCTGCGTCTGACAAAGAGTCTGATGAGGAGACCGGTGACGCGACTGATGAGGAGTATGTTGAGGGGTCTGATGGCTGAGTCCTCTCCAGTTTGAGCTACCACCTGTGCCGTAGGTGTCTTCTTTGCCTTTTTGGTGTCCCGATGACAAAGGGGGAGAGAGTGTAGTATTTGCGAGTTTCCTCGTTTTCTTTGTTGCTTTATTTGTTGAACTTTCGTTGCTTCGTTGGTTATCTGTGCTTTGTGTGTGAGACTATGAGACGTCGTACTTTATCGTATGGTGTGAGGCATATGCTATCTCTCCTCTATCTTTATTATCTCATTATTATCCAGATTATTAGTAGCTTGAGATTTTAATTATCATGTGCCCTTATCTTCATGCTCACATGCTATGCCTTGCTTCCATGCCTAGTGTTTATTCAATTTATTGCAAGGATTGCCTCGTCTATAAAATCTAGGAGGAGTGCTTCTCTTTGGTTGTGTTCTGAGCAGTCCATATCCTTTTTTTAAAGTATGCACACATACATGGGGAGCATGTCTCTAGTTTGTAGATTTTGGGTTTGCATATGCTATCTATATCCTTTAGTGCAAATCATGTATTGTCATCAATCCACCAAAAAGGGGGAGATTGTTAGCGCATATTTCTCCTTAAATGGTTTTAGAAGATCCAAGAGAGAGAAGAAGCCATCTAGCTACTAACTACGGACCCGTAGGTCTGAAGTGAACTACTCACGAGTCATTGGAGGGGCGATGATGATGATGAAGAAGCCCTCCAACTCCAAAGTCCCCTCCGGCAGGGCGCCGGGAAGGGTCTCCAGATGAGATCTCGCTGAAACGGAAGCTTGCGGCGGTGGAAAAGTATTTTCAAGGCACCCCTTTTTTTGCTGAATTTTTGGGAATATATAGCCCAAGGATCTAGGTCATGGGGCGGCCAGTGAGGCCACAAGCCCTGACACCACCGCCTCCCCCCTGGTGGCGGAGTGGGAGCTTGCGGGCTCCCTGGAGCCCACCTGGCTTGGCCAGAGGCCCCGTGATCTTCTTTTATTCGGGAAAAAATCATTTCGGGTTTTTATTCCATTTGGACTCCGTTCCAAAATCAGATCTGAAAAGAGTCAAAAACACAGAAAAAACAGGAACTGGCACTTGGCACTGAATTAATAAGTTAGTCCCAAAAAAGATATAAAAGGTACATAAAACATCCAAAGAAGACAAGATAACAACGTGAAACCATAAAAAATTATAGATACGTTTGAGACGTATCAGAGCCTAGCTTGTTGCTTCGGTGCATTATTGCTTTCCTTCTCCCACACTCGCTCTTCCTCCTTTGTCTTCGACTCCAACCGACATCCCCTAGATCCAGGGTCGCGCCGCTCCCTCGCCAGTCCAGGGATGGCGCCCGTCCAGGGATGGCTCCCAAAACCAAGCACTTCTCCCATTGCAAGAATCATAGATCAAGTTGGCCAAACAAAACCCACAACTCGAAGAGAATTACAAGGATATGAAATCATGCATATAAGAGATCAGAAGAAATTCAAATAAGATTCATAGATAATCTCATCATAAATCCACAAGTCATCGGATCTCGACAAACACACCGCAAAAGAAGATTACATCGGATAGATCTCCATGAAGATCATGGATAACTTTGTATTGAAGATCCAAGAGAGAGAAGAAGCCATCTAGCTAATAGCTATGGACCCGAAGGTCTATGGTGAACTACTCACGCATCATCGAAGAGGCAATGGTGTTGATGAAGAAGCCCTCCGTATCCGAATCGCCCTCCGGCAAGGCACGGGAACGTGCCCCAGATGGGATCTTGCGGAGACAGAAGCTTTTGGCGGCGGAAAAGTATTTTCGTGGATCTCTCCCGTGGGTTTGGATTTTTTGGGGATTTATAGGCGGAAGAAGTAGGGCAGACGAGCCACACGGGGCCCACAAGCCTGCTAGGCACGGGCCCCCCTTGTCGCGCCTAGGCGGCTTGCGGCCTCCCCTGGTGGCCTGTGCCTTGGTTCTCACGCCCCCTGCGTATCTTCTGTTCCGGAAAAAAATCTTGTTGGAGGTTTTATTCCGTTTGGACTCCGTTTAATATTCTCCTGTGAAAAGGGTCAAAAACACGGAAAAAACAGGAACTGGCACTTGGCACTGAGTTAATAAGTTAGTCCCAAAAAATATACAAAAGGCATACAGAACATCCAAAGTTTGACAAGATAATAGCATGGAACCATAAAAAATTATAGATACGTTGGAGACGTATCAAGCATCCCCAAGCTTAACTCCTGCTCGTCCTCGAGTAGGGAAGTGATAAGACTGTTTTTTTGATGTGGAATGCTACCTAGCATATTTGTCCTTTGTAACTTCTTTCATGTGACATGAATGTTCAGATCCGTAAGATTCAAAACAATAGTTTGCTATTGACATGTAAACAATAATACTTCAAGCAAACTAGCAAGGTAATCATGAACTTTTGAAATAACAAGGCCAAAGAAAATTATCCCTACAAAATCATATAGTCTGGCCATGCTCCATCATCACCACACAACTAATTTAAATCATGCACAACCCCGGTATTGGCCAAGTAATTGTTTTCGCACTCTTACTTTCTCAAACCTTTTTCAACTCTCACGCAATACATGAGCGTGAGCCATGGATATAACACTATAGGTGGAATAGAGTGTGGTGGAGGTTGTGAGACAAAAAGGAGGAGATGGTCACATCGACTCGGCGTATCAAAGGGCTATGGAGATGCCCATTATAGATATCAATGTGAAAGAGTAGGGATTACCATGCAATGGATACACTTAGAGCTATAAGTATGTGAAAGCTCAAAAGGAGAACTCGTGGGTGTGCATCCAACTTGCTTTCTCACGAAGACCTAGGGCAATTTTGAGGAAGCCCATCATTGGAATATACAAGCCAAGTTATATAATGAAGATTCCCACTAGCATATGGTGGTGACAAAACAAGAGACTCTCAATCATGAAGAAAATGGTGCTATTATGAAGCACAAGTGTGGAAAAGATAGTTGCATTGTCCCTTCTCTCTTTTTCTGTTTTTTTGTTTTGTTTTGAGCTCTTTGGCCTCTTTCCATATCTCTCTCCTTTTTTTTGTGGGCAACTTTGGCCTCTTTTTTTTATTTCCTCACATGGGACAATGCTCTAATAATGATGATCATCACACTTTAATTTACTCACAGCTCAATGCTTAGAACGATGAGGACTCTATAGGAAATGCCTCTGATAGTTTATCGGGATGTGCAACGATCTAGCTTGGCGTATGATGTTGAAACATCTCGCTAGCTATCTTACGACCATGCAATGGCAATATGAAAGTGACGACACATGCCATGAGACGGAACGGTGGGAGTTGCATGGCAATATATCTCGGAATGGCTATGAAAATGCCATAGTAGGTAGGTATGGTGGCTGTTTTGAGGAAGGCATATGGTGGGTTTGTGCACCGGCAAAAGTTGCGCGGCACTAGAGAGGCTAGCAATGGTGAAAGGTGAAACTGCATCTATACCATGGACTCACATTAGTCATGAGGAACTCACATACTTATTGCGAAAGTTTTTATTAGTAATCGGAACAAAGTGCTAAATGCATAATCCTAGGGGAAGGGTTGGTAGGTGTTAACCATCACGCGATCCCGACCGCAACACAAAGGATGACAATCAAAAAATCAATTATGCTCCGACTTCCTAACATAGCGGTTCACCATACGTGCATGTTACGGGAATCACTAACTTCAACACAAGTATTTCTAGATTCACAACACCCTACTAAAATAACTCTTATTATTACCAAATCCATGTCTCAAAACTATTTGAGAGGAATCAAACTTCTCTTTCTAATCAATGCACATGAAGATGGAAGTTGTATTGTATCCTCTTTGTGTACCTATCACCTTTGGGACTACTTTCATAGCACAAGCCAACTACCAAGTTACTCAGAGAGATCACTCTCAAAAAGATATAAGTGAATATCAAGAGTTCTTGTTTCTCCAAAATATGACACCACCGTGCTCTAAAAGATCTAAGTGAAGCACTTAGAGCGAAGTTATCTAGCTCAAAAGATATAAGTGAAGCACATGTGAGCTAAATTGCCTAACTCAAAAGATATAAGCGAAGCTCAAAGAGTATTCTAGCAAATTCATGATGAGTGCATGTCCCTCTCAAAAGGTGTGCAGCAAGGATGGTTGTGACACAACAAAAAGAAAAGACTCCTACGATACAAGACGGTCCAAGCAAAACACATATCATGTGGTGAATAAAAATATAGCTCCAAGTAATGTTACCGATGGATTGAAGACGAAAGAGGGGATGCCTTCCCGGGGCATACCCAATATTAGGCTTTTTGGTGTCCTAGAGTTTGGCTTGGGACGCCTTGGGCATCCCCCAGCTTGAGCTCTTTCCACTTTTTATCCCTTTGTCCATGAGAGCATCACCTAAAACTTGAAAACTTCACAACGCAAAACTTAAACAAAAACTCGTGATATCATTAGCACAAGAAAACAAACTACCACCTCTGGAGGTACTGTAGCAAACTTGATTTCTATTTATATTGGTGTTAGATTACTGTATCTCACTTTTCCATGGCTAGTACCCCCCGATACTATCCATAGTTTCATCAAAATAAGCAACCAACACAACAAAAACAGAATATGTCAAAAACAGACCAGTCTATAGCAATCTGTATACTTCGTATACTTCTGCTATCTCAAGAATTCTGAAAACTTACGAAAGTTTGGGAAATTGGCATATAAACCAGCAGCAAAAATAATCAACTCAAAAGCTTTTTCTGGATAAAAATGAAAAATAATTTCGTGAGCGAAAAGTTTCTGTCTTTTTCCAGCAGGATCAAACAACCATCACCAAACTAGTCATAAAGGTTTTACTTGGCCCAGACACAAAAAGAAACACAAAAGACACAATGATAACAGAATTATAATGGTGTGGACGCAACAAAACAGAAAGCAAAAAGCAAAGATAAATTCATTGGGTTGCCTCCCAACAAGCGCTATTGTTTAACGCCCTTAGCTAGGCATAAGGTGATAGAATCACGTATCGTCGTCTTTGGTGCTCAAACCATAAGTAGCCCTCATCATGGATTCATAAGGAAATCTTATTTTCTTTCTAGGAAAATGCTCCATGCCCTTCTTTAAAGGAAATTGAAATCTAATATTCCCTTCCTTCATATCGATGACAACACCAATAGTCCTTAGGAAAGGTCTACCAAGAATGATAGGACATGTAGGATTGCAGTCAATATCAAGCACAATGAAATCCACGGGTACATAGTTCCTATTTGCAGTAATAGGAACATCATTGATCCTTCCCATGGGTTTCTTAGCAGTAGAATCCGCAAGATGCAAATTAAGAGAGCACTCATCAATCTCATTAAATCCTAGAACATCACATAAAGACTTTGGAATCGCGGAAACACTAGCACCCAAATCACACAAAGCATTGCATTCATAGTTTTTGATCTTGATTTTGATAGTAGGTTCCCACTCGTCATTTAGTTTTCTAGGAATATAAACTTCCAATTCAAGTTTCTCTTCAAGAGATTTTATCATAGCTTTGACGATATGATCAGTAAAGGCTTTGTTTTGGCTATAAGCGTGTGGAGAGATTAGAATGGATTGCATCAAGGAAATACATTCAATCAAAGAGAAACTATCATAATTGAATTCCTTGAAATCCAAAGTAGTAGTTTCATTACTACTCAAAGTTTTGATATCCTCTACTCCACTTTCAATGCTTTTAGCATCAAGATAGATAGACTCCGAATCATTGGGGCATTTTTCAACAAAGGTGGATTCATATCCAGCCCCATCATCATTAGGTTTGACACTAGAAAACAAGGATTCAATGGGAGTCATGCCAAGCACTTTAAGATCTTCGTGATTCTCATCACGAGAACACGCCTTTTTAAGCCATTCATGTCTAGCACGAATTTGGGCGGTTCTTTCTTTACTCTCATTCATGGAAACACGTATAGCTTTCAAAGTTTTATCCATATTGATCTTTGTAGGAGCACATCAAACTTTCAAAGCATCAATATCAATAGACATTCTATCAACGCTCCTAGCCAAATCATCAATTTTGAGTATTTTTTCTTCTATGGACGTATTGAAAATCTTTTCCGAGTTGATAAACTCTTTGATATTACTCTCTAGATCAGAGGGTAATTTATTGTAATTTCCATGAGCATTGTTGTAGGAGTTGCCAAAGTTATTAGAGGGATTACTAGGAAAAGGCCTAGGAATATAGTTTCCTCTAAAAGCATTGTTGTTGCCAAAATTATTCCTACCAACAAAATTAACGTCCAAGCTCTCACTACTCTCAATCAAGGAAGACAAGGGCATATCATTTGGATCTAAAGGAGCACCTTTACTAGCAAACAATTTCATTAACTCATCCATCTTAGCACTCAACGAGTTAATTTCTTCTATAGCGTGTACCTTTTTACTAGTAGGTGACCTTTCAGTGTGCCACTGAGAATAGTTTGTCCTGATATTATCTAGGAGTTTTGTGGCTTCTCCTAATGTGATTTCCATGAAGGTTCCACCGGAGGCGGAGTCCAAGATATTTCTAGAAGCAAAATTCAAACCAGCGTAGAAGATTTGTATAATCATCCAAAGACTCAAGCCATGAGCGGGACAATTTCTAATCATCAGTTTCATTCTCTCCCAAGATTGTGCAACATGTTCATGATCAAGTTGCTTAAAATTCATGATATCATTACGGAGAGAGATAATCTTAGCCGGCGAAAAATACTTGGATATATAAGCATCTTTGCACTTGTTCCAAGAATCAATACTATTTTTGGGCAAAGATGAAAACCAAGTTTTTGCTCGATCTCACAATGAGAACGGAAATAGCTTCAATTTAATCACATCATTATCCACATCTTTCTTCTTTTGCATATCGCAAAGCTCAATGAAGGTATTAAGATGGGATGCGACATCTTCACTAGGAAGGCCGGAGAATTGCTCTTTCATAACAAGATTCAGCAAAGCAGCATTGATTTCATATGATTCCGTACTAGTGGCGGGAGCAATCGGAGTACTAACAAAATCATTATTGTTAGTATTCGAGAAGTCACAAAGTTTGGTGTTTTCAGTCATGGTGACTTCAGCAAGCAGGCAAGCACACAAGCGAACAGAAAGCAAGCGAGAGAAAAGGGCGAACGAAAAAGGCAAATATTTTTGTAAATTTTTGTTTTTCAGAAGTGGGGGAGAGGAAAACGAGAGGCAAAAAAAAGTAAATGCAAGAGATGAGTTTGCGACACTTACTTGGATAAGCTTCACTTGATGCTCCCCGGCAACGGCACCAGAAATTCTTCTTGCTACCTCTTGAGCTTGCGTTGGATTTTTCCCTTGAAAAGGAAAGGGTGATGCAGCACAGTAGCAGTAAGTATTACCCTCAGTTTTGAGAACCAAGGTATCAATCCAGTAGGAGTATGAAGATGAAGCACCGATGTACCTGCGCAAAAACAGCAAACTTGCACCCAACGCTACAAAGGGGTTGTCAATCCCTTCACGATTGATTGCAAGGTGAATTCTGAAGGCGGAAAGTGCAACGAAGTAAAAGTGTAAGGCTGAAAATATGATGTGAAGTAGACCTGGGGGCCATAGTGTTCACCAGAGGCTTTTCTCAAAATAGCAATTATTACGGTGGGTGAACGAATTACTGTCGAGCAATTGATAGAACCGTGCAAAGTCATGACGATATCTAAGGAAATGATCATACATATATGCATCACGTCCAAGACCAGTAGACCGATACTGTCTGCACCTACTACTATTACTCCACACATCGACCACCATCCAGCATGCATCTAGTGTATTGAGTTCATGACGAACAGAGTAACGCCTTAAGCAAGATGACATGATGTAGAGGGATAAATTCATGCAATAGATATAAACCCTTTATTTTTACCCTTGATGGCAACAACACTATGCGTGCCTCGCTACCCCTTCTGTCACTAGGTGAGGTCACCGCATGGTATGAACCCAAAACCAAGCACTTCTCCTATTGCAAGAATCATAGATCAAGTTGGCCAAACAAAACCCACAACTCGAAGATAACTACAAGGATATGAAATCATGCATATAAGAGATGAGAAGAAACTCAAATAAGATTCATAGATAATCTGATCATAAATCCACAATTCATGGAATCTCGACAAACACACTGCAAAAAAAGATTACATCAGATAGATCTCCATGAAGATCATGGAGAACTTTGTATTGAAGAACCAAGAGAGAGAAGAAGCCATCTAGCTACTAGCTATGCACCCGAAGGTCTATGGTGAACTACTCACGCATCATCGGAGAGGCAATGGTGTTGATGAAGAAGCCCTCCGTATCCAAATCCCCCCTCCGACAGGGCACCATAACGTGCCCAGATGGGATCTTGCGTAGACAGAAGCTTGCGGCGGCGGAAAAGTATTTTCGTGGATCTCTACAGTGGTTTTGGATTTTTTGGGGATTTATAGGCGGAAGAAGTAAGGCAGACGAGCCATAGGGGGCCCACAAGCCTGCTAGGAACGGCCCCCTGGCCGCGCCTAGGGGGCTTGTGGCCTCCCCTGGTGGCCTCTGCCTTGGTTCTCACGCCCCCTGCGTATCTTTTGTTCCGAAAAAAAATCTTTTCGGAGGTTTTATTCCGTTTGGACTCCGTTTAATATTCTCCTCTGGAAAGGGTCAAAAACACGGAAAAAGAGGAACTCACACTTGGCTCTGAGTTAATAAGTTTGTCCCAAAAAAGATATAAAAGGCATACAAAACATCCAAAGTTTGACAAGATAATAGCATGGAACCATCAAAATTATAGATACGTTGGAGACGTATCACGTCCCAAAGGGGGAAGGGGCTACCAGCGCTTAGGCCCCTGAGTCGTGATGCTTAGGGGTCCCCCTTGACGTATGAGTGACTCCAATGTTCCTCCTAAGAAGCCGATAATTTGAGACTCTCGAACTCCTTCAACACTGTGCATCGGCAGGGCCCGCCCCGCGTGTACCTCCCCGCGGTTGAACCGACCGGAAAGGGCGGCTTAAAAGGGAAAGGGGCTACGGGCGCAGTCTAGGCTCCTGAGTCGCGATGCTCAGGAGTCCCCCTTGACGTATGAGTGACTCCAGTGTTCTTCCTAAGGGATCTGAAGTGAGTTGTCGAGCGCACTAGGCTCTGCGTTGGCAGGGCCCGCCCCGCGCGTGCTTTCCCTTGACTGGACCGTCCAAGGACGACCCAAAGGGGAAGGGGCTACGAGCACAGTTAGGCCCCTGAGTCGCGATGCTCAGGGGTCCCCCCTTGACGTGCGAGCGGCTCCGTACCTTCAGATGTTTGCCCCACGTACTGGGCATGGGAGAAGTCGCGGGTGGACTGTGTTGATCTCTTTGCCGACCGAGGGTGTAGCCGCTGAGGGGATGTATTGATGCCAGCTGTGGGCACAGTCATTGGCGGACTGCATTGGTGCCAGTTGAGGGCGTAGTCATTGGCGGACTGCATTGGTGCCAGCTGATGGCGTAGTCATTGGCGGACTGCATTGGTGCGAGCTGAGGGCGTAGTAATTGGCGGACTATGTTGATTGCCCCTATCTATACCCAGCGCGGAGCATAGGTCTTCCACTAGGCATGGGGTGGATCCCTCCGAGTACTCAGAGGGCCTGGGCATATACAACCTCGACTAGTTATTACGTGGGAGTGTCACGGTGGGGGTGTATATGGGAGGTCGCGAGGACGCTTTGGCCTTGCGAGTGTCCCTACCCCCAAGTCATTGGTGGACTGAGCTTCTCCCCGGCGCAGAGCATAGGGCTTCCACTAGGCGTGGGATGGACCCCTCCGCGTCCTCGGGCTGGCCTGGGCGTATACAACCTCGGCTTGTTATTACGTGAGAGTGCCACGGTGGGGGTGTACATGGGAGGTCGGGAGGATGCTATGGCCTCGCGAGTGTCCCTACCCCCGAGTCATTGGTGGATTGAGTTGATTTTGTTTGGGTCATTGGCAAATCCTGTTGACTTCTTCTTTGGGAGCGAGGCTGCGTATCTGCATGGACAAACTTTGACCGGAGGCCCTAAGCGGGGGACCGACCGCCCGACAATATAAGCAAGGTAGAATTTTAGGATTCTGAACGGGTGAAACTGAACAACCAAATGGTGCATAAACGAAAGTAGCAGCCCGAGGAGTGTCCTGAGCTCGGGGAGGCCGCATGGCCCCCGGGGTGCCCTCACACGGGGTGAGCCAAAAAGTAACCTGGCAGCAACCAACAAAAAGTCACCTAGCGCCGTGCCGCTGAAGTACCGAAGGCGCCGTCATCGCTTGATCTCCTGTCTCCATGGTCGCGACCCTCACGGGGCCGCCGCCTCCAGAGGCTCGGGGCCTTCGCTTGGCCTGAGCATCTCCTCCTCATCCTCGCGGCGCCCCAGCAGGCGGGGTACGAGCATGGCCTGCTGGAGCCTCTGATAGTTGGTAGCCGTGTTCCCCTGCCTCAAGGGCATGAAGGCATTGGCGTCTGGGTACTCCCACCGGTAGCCACCCAGCATAGGCCAGAAGGGGCTGTATGCCGCGGCTCGTTGGTTCCGGGCGTGTTGATGCAGATGCGGGGCCGGTCAACCATGCCGACAACGGCGATTGGTGGTGTAGGGCAGTCACAGTGTCGCATGGCCTGGGCCTCTCGAAGTTCTTGGATTGCTCTCATGACGGATTCATGGGAGCTGGGTGGATGTGCTCTGGAGCGTGTCCTCGGGATGTGCTCGAACGCCGCCCCCGCCTAACTAGTCAGACAAGGGACCTCCCCGGTGGGAGCCTGATACGTCTCAAACGTATCTATAATTTTTGATGGTTTCATGCTGTTATCTTGTCAACTTTGGATGTTTTATATACCTTTTATATCTTTTTTGGGACTAACTTATTAATTCAGTTGCAAGTGCTAGTTCCTGTTTTTTCTGTGTTTTTGACTCGTTTCAGATCTGATTTTGGAACAGAGTCCAAACGGAATAAAATCCCCGAAATGAATTTTTCCAGAACAGAAGAAGATCGGGGGACTTGAGGGCCAAGGCAGGAGGTCCACACGGAGCCCACAAGCCCTGACGCCGCGGCCAGGGGGGCCTGCGGCCACCAGACTTGTGGCCTCCCTAGAGCTCCCCTCCCCTAGCTCTTTGGCCTATATATTCCCTAAAATCCAAGAAAAAATCACGGCGTCCACGAAACCACTTTTCCGTCGCCGCAAGCTTCCGTTTCCGCGAGATCTCATCTGGAGACCCTTCCCGGTGTCCTGTCGGAGGGGACTTTGGAGCTGGAGGGCTTCTACATCAACATCATTGCCTCTCCAATGACTCGTGAGTAGTCTACTTCAGACCTACGGTTCGGTAGTTAGTAGCTAGATGGCTTCTTCTCTCTCTTGGATCTGCAATACACAGTTCTCCATGATCTTCATGGAGATCTATCCGATGTAATCCTCTTTGGCGGTGTGTTTGTCGAGATTCGATGAATTGTGGATTTGTGATCAGATTATCTATGCATTATATTTCAGTCTTTGCTGATTTCTTATATGCATGATTTGATATCCTTGTAAGTCTCTCCGAGTCTTGGGTTTTGTTTGGCCAACTAGATCTATGATTCTTGCAATGGGAGAAGTGCTTGGTTTTGGGTTCATACCGTGCGGTGACCTTTCCTAGTGACAGAAGGTGCAGCAAGGCACGCGTCGTGTTGTTGCCATCAAGGATAACAAGATGGGCTTTCCTCATAGATTTGAGATTGTCCATCTACATCATGTCATCTTGCTTAAGGCTTTACTCTGTTCTTATGAACTCAATACACTAGATGCATGCTAGATAGCGGCCAACGTGTGGAGTAATAGTAGTAGATGCAGAAAGTATCGGTCTACTTGTTTTGGACGTGATGCCTATATGTATGATCATTGCCATAGATAACGTCATGACTTTGCGCGGTTCTATCAATTGCTCGAAAGTAATTCATTCACCTCCGTCTACTTGCTTTCATGAGAGAAGCCACTAGTGAACACTATGGCCCCTGGGTTTGTTCACAACTATCATCTCCGCATTTACTTTTACTTTGCTTTGTTTACTTTTTTGCTTTCAATTCTCACTTTGCAAACAATCTATAAGGGATTGACAACCCCTTCATACCGTTGGGTGCAAGCTCTTTGTGTTTGTGCAGTACTTGTGACTTGACGCGATCCTCCTACTGGATTGATACCTTGGTTCTCAAACTTAGGGAAATACTTACTGCCGAAGTGCTACGTCACCCTTTCCTCTTCAAGGGAACACCAACGCAAGGCTCCAAGGCCGCGGGGGAATCCTTTGCATATTTGCCAAGGAAATCCCTGTAGGCGTAGCCAGCAGCAGAAGGATTCCTGGCGTCGTTGCCGGGGAAGGTCTTTTGTTGCCGTAGCAGAAGGATTTCTGGCGCCGTTGCAGGGGAGAGATCAAGTCAAGATCTATCCAAGTAAGTGTCACAAACTCATCTCTTGCATTTACTTTGTTTGCCAGTTGCCTCTCGTTTTCCTCTCCCCCACTTCACCAATTTACCTTTTTCGTTCGCCCTTTTCTCTCGCTTGCTTTCTGTTCGCTTGTGTGCCATGTGCCTTCAATATGCTTGCATCTTCGCTTGCTGAAAATCTAGTGATATGGATCCTCATCCACTTGCTAATCTCTTTAAGAGATCCAATTATGTTGATCCAATTGCTAGTGACTTGAGTGCACTTGACTATCTTTATGGAGTTTTTCTTCAGATGCGTGAATCTGAAAATTGTGACGAAGAAATTTATGAAGTGATTCACGAGGGCTCCTTGGATGAAAAGCATGATTGCAATGGTTTCACCATAAATTCTATTAGTGACAATCATGCTAAAAATATGCAAAACCCTAAGCTTGGGGATGCTAGTTTTGCTATGTCCACTACTTGTTGCAATGATCATGAGTGGGGCGATAATTTTTCTTATGATCTTGAAATTTTCTTTAAGCCTCATGATGAATATGATATTTGCAATAATATTGAAAATGGGATTGGAGAAGTCCTGACTTTATTTGATGATAATCCCACTATTTTTATGAGCGTCAACTTTGCATGCATGAGGATCATGAAAAGAATATCCTTTGTGATAGCCATATTGTTGAATTTGATTATGATCCCACATGTAATTGCTATGAGAGAGGAAAATATTTTGGTAGAAACTTTCATGTTACCAAATTACCTCTCGTTATGTGGAGATTTCTATTGTCTCTTTCTTCTTCCTTGCATATGGCAACTATTGGTTTCCTTGACAATCTGTTTTCCTATAAAATGCCTATGCATAGGAAGTATGTTAGACTTAGATGTGATTTTCACATGCTCTATGATGCTCTCGTTGTGCTTCAGTTCTTGTCTTTTGTGTGAGCATCATTGAATTATCAATGCCTAGCTAAGGGCGTTAAACAATAGCGCTTGTTGGGAGGCAACCCAATGAATTTATCTTTTTCTTTCTGTTTTTTTGCGTCCACACTTTCATAATTCTGTTGTGATTGTGTTTTTTGTGTTTCTTTTGCGTTTGTGCCAAGTGAAACCGTTATGATTAGCCTTGGGGATGATCGTTTGATCATGCTGGAAAAGACAGAAACTTTCTGCTCACGAAAAGAATTTTCGTTTTTTTGCTGTGAGAGCTTTTGAGTTGATTCTTTTTTATGCTGATTGCTACGAGAATTATTCAGACTGTCGTAAGTTTTCAGAATTTTTGAAGTACCAGAAGTATACGAAGTATATAGATTGCTACAGGCTGGTCTGCTGTTAATAGATTCTGTTTTTGTTGAGTTGGTTGCTTATTTTGATGAAACTATGGATAGTATCGGGGGGTATTAGCCATGGAAGATTGAAAATACAGTAACCCAAGATCAACGTAAGTATAATTTAAGCTTGCTATAGTACCTAAGGAAATGGTGATTTGCTTTCTTATACTAATGATATCACGAGTTTCTGTTTAAGTTTCGTGTTGTGAAGTTTTCAAGTTTTGGGTGAAGTTCTTATGGACAAAGAGATAAAGAGTGGCAAGAGCTCAAGATTTGGGATGCCCAAGGCACCCCAAGTTTATTCAAGGATGCCGAAAAAGCCTAAGCTTGGGGATGCCCCGGGAAGGCATCCTCTCTTTCGTCTTCAATCCATCGGTAACGTTACTTGGGGCTATATTTTTATTCACCGCATGTTATGTGTTTTGCTTGGAGCGTCTTGTATCGTAGGAGTCTTTTATTTTTGTTGTTTCACCATCTTCCTTGCTGCACACCTATAGAGAGAGACATGCACTCACCATGATTTTGTCGAGCTTCACTTATATCCTTTGGTTAGACAATTCAGCTCACATGTGTTTCACTTATATCTTTTGAGCTAGTTGATTTTGCTCTGTGTGTTTCACTTCTATCTTTTAGAGCACGGAAGCGCGTGGCGTGGTAGTTGATCTATGCTATGAAAGTAGTCTCAAAAGGAGTAGTTATCCAAAGGGATATGAAAACTTCCACCTTCATGTGCATTGAGTAGTTAGAGAAATTTGATTCATCTCAATTAGTTTTGAGTTGTAGTTGTGGTAATATTGAAGTTATACTAGTAAGGTGTTGTGGATCTAGAAATACTTGTGTTTAAGTTAGTCATTCCAGTAGCATGCACGTATGGTGAACCGCTATGTGATGAAGTCTGAGCATGATTAGTTTATTGATTGTCATCCTTTGTGTGGCGGTCGGGATCGCCCGATGGTTTATACCTACCAACCCTTCCCCTAGGAGTATGCATTGAATGCTTTGTTTCGATTACTACTAAAACTTTTGCAACAAGTATATGAGTTCTTCATGACTAATGTTGAGTCCATGGTTTAGATGCACTTTCACCTTCCATCATCACTATCTTCTTTAGTGTCGTGCAACTTCCGCCGGTGCATAAAACCCACCATTAGCCTCCCTCAAAACAGCCACCATACCTACCTACTATGGATTTTTCAAAGCCGTTCCGAGATATATTGACATGCAACTACCACCATGACATGTGCCACAGCTTCTACATTGCCATTGCATGATCATAAGATAGCTAGCATGATGTTTCCATTGATGTCTATGCCATGCTAGATCATTGTCACGGTACACTACCGAAGGCATTCCATATAGAGTCATCATTGCTCTAAGTTTTGAGTTGTAAGTGTGATGATCATTATTGATGGACCACTGTCCCATGTGAGGAAATAAAAGAGGCCAGCGAAGCCCATTTACAAAAAGAGGCCAAAGATGCCCACCAAAAAAAGAGGCCAAAGAGCCCACCAAAAAAATGAGAGAAAAAGAGAGAAGGGACAATGCTACTATCTTTCCACACTTGTGCTTATTAAGCACCATGATCTTCATGATTGAGTGTCGGGACCCCGATCCTAAGCCATAGGAATCCAGCCTGTAACACATCGCATCCCTTTGTGGTCTCACGCACGGTTAACTCCACGGCTGCAGCCCTACCTTAGCCGGGACCGTTTGCGTCTTTTGACTCACGTATGCGATAGTGTCGCTAGCAATCCAATGTCAAAGAACCCGAATCAACATGTCTAGTCATAAACCAAAGTGGCAGTACCGTACAAGGACAGGCATACATGACCCAACAAAGCAGGTGTCGGTCATCAGCGAATGTAGACGAGTCGTAGCAAGCTACAAGGACTCCATTACATCGCGTGACATTTCCCCAAAGGGGACAGACACTGCAGCTAAGAAGGACACATGCCGGTCAACCAATGTGTCCGGAGCAGTAGCGAACTACCAAGGCTCATTGAATCACAAAGGGGCATTTCCTCGTAAGGAGTGCTACTAAAGTTCACGACTAGGTAATCGAACCCCATACATATCAAGTACGACACACGTACGCATGGCATACCGATATGTATAGATACATCGATGGCATCACAACATAACCATAAACATACAAGCTTTATTTAAGAGGCTCGGAAGAGCCACACACATAGTATTACACATTAAGGGTCTCACGACCCATAATAGCAGTCATTCAGTTACAAGCCAGCGGAAGAGTTATAAACTGTCTGAGTACAGACATGGCAACTAGATGGCACATGGCCTGACTATACTACAGACCCAACATAGGGCCATATCGTAGCTGGGACACCAGCTACTCGTCGTCGTCGATGTCTACGAAGAACCCTCCATTAGGGTCATTAGCAACCTCTGCAACATTTATTAAGCAAACATGAGTACGAAGGTACTCAGCAAGACTTTAGGATAACTAACTACTCATGCAAGGTATCAAAAGGTATTGTGGGGTTTCATGCGGAAAGCCAGCATTTGACTCGTGGCTAGACAACTTGCATTTTGAAATTATTTTTGACAACTTGATTTCTCGCACACGAGTCCACTAACACCACAACAATACACTATCGTGGAATCATTCCGTCTCCATACGGAAATGCCGTCCACGACACTCACGCTTATCTTGGCAATTTTATGAGTAGCCATTGAAGTTATCTATGAACAACATATGTCTCCAAGTAGTCCATATCCGCGGACGCGGCTATTTGAATAGATCATAACCCTGCAGGGGTGTACTTCGTCACACACGCTCTCGCCACTTATCGCCATGTGAACGTCATGCACCTCGGCAACCTTCAAGCGGAAGCCCAGCGAGGGAGTCGTCCACGACCGTTAACCACATTAGTGCCTAGTCCAGGTTTATCGCCTATCTGAGAGTAACCCGTACGGAAGTCCGGCCGAGGTTTCCGCCACGGGCTCAAACGATGTGCGCAGGGTTCCCAAGCCCACCTCCCACTTGGTACACCTTGCCACTGCCTACCGCATCACGGTCCACCTCTCAGGTCAACACCATGCACGACCTCCAGCATTATTATAAACACCAGAAACTACTTGCAACTCCTGGACCGAGTACTAAGCGATTAATAGGCCGAGCGGGGTCATATTTCAGGGCCCAGCATGTGGTAGTATCTAGTCTTGGATTACATACACGGAACTCAGTTCCTAAGGACGGTTCCAATGAAACAACCCGCCATGTACTCCTCAACAGCCTTTCACCGGTACCTTTACCAAATCAAGTTCAACACACAACCTTTGCTCACCGAACACGTTCTCACAATTCTGTTCATCTCCCAGATGACAGACCATACACAACTCTAAGCATAGCATGTATAGCAGGATAAGGCACATCATAGCTCAAGCAACTACCAGGTATGCTAGGTTGCAAGGTTCGGCTATTTACTGTGACAAGGTTAGGTCATGCAAAGGAAGTGGGTTCAACTAACGTGGAAAAAGCAGTTGAAGCGTTTGATCCTAATGCAATAAATAAGTGCAGGAGCAAGAACATGGAATTATCGGGATGATCAAAAGGGTTGCTTGCCTTGTTGCTCAGAGGAGGAACGATATCCGTCAGACGGATATTCGGTGGAATCCGGGGGTGCGGAGCCTACCGAAATGAATGGCAACATTCAATAACAATCATATGCAATCAAAATGATGCATGAGCATGGCATGAGAATGCAAGGTGATAAGTTATTATTTTCAACATGTATTAGGTTTAGAGTTGATTTGAATCACATTCGAATAGCAATTCAAACGGGGTATTCTCGGATACCGGTTTAATTAATTCGACCTGATGCTCAGATCAACTTGATGTTAGCATGCATGAAATGTCATGTTAATGTACTGATTTGTAATTAGGACAGTGTGTGATCATGGCATTCATATTGAAATTTGAATATTTTCCAAATTCCATTTATAAAATAATTATAAGAATTGAATTATTCCTTATTATACATGTTAGGGTTCTGTAACTTTTTCAAACATGGTTGAAAATAGCATAATCAGAATCCTTGAATTTTTCTGATACTTTTTCATATATAAATTATTTTCATTGGAGTTACAGATTAATTTCTATGATTTTTACAAGTTTTGGCAATTTGCTGGAATTGTTTCTATACTAGAAATGCCCTTTATTGCATCAGACTGACGTCAGCAGGTCAGCCGACCTGTTCAGGTCAAACCTGACAGGGGGGACCCACTGGTCAGCCTCTCTAGGACTAATCCCGCGCTGCCCAGTCCCTAAACTGAGTTGACTTGGCCTTGGGCCCACTGTCAGCGAGAGATTAAGCTCCTAATCTAATGGATTAGCTTTGCCACGTCGACCCCCACCGGAGGGTGGTCGCCGCCGACCAAGCCCGCAGCGGAGGGCTCGCCGGAGGCGACCTAAACGGCGCTGCACAGCACCAATTCGAACGCGGTTTGCAGCTACGGAACGCTGGCGAAGTAGCCGATTTGGCAGGGGCATCAGGGGAGGCTAGGGTCGCCGGGGGAGGCGCCGGCGATGAGCCGAAGCGGCGGCCGAAGCTCGGCCTCCCGCAGTTGATGGCTCTAGGGCACGGGGAGGACAGCTGAGGGGCTCATCCCACTCCTGGAGGCTCCAGGAGCTCGAACCCTAGCTCGAGCACGTGGATCAGACACCACAGCGACGGCGACGACATGACCGACGGCGAGGAGCTCTCGGCCTTGGTGGGGAACGGGGCTACGATGCACGGAAGAGCGTGGGGCGAGAGGGGAAACGATGACGAGCTCACGGCGGTTCCGATGGTGTTGCTGAGGGACTCGGGGGTGCGCCGGAGGGAGCGAATCGACGGGAGAGTTCCGGCGGCCGGAGGTGGAAGACGATGGCGTTGGGGCGATGCAGAGCTCGGGGAAGCTTCGGCTTCTGCAGAGAGGGCCAGTACGACGGGGCGGAGCTAACGGACTACTCGGAGGAAGGTTCCCGTTGCTAGAAGTGTTGCGGCTCGAGCTCGAGCTCGTGGTAATGGCGGCAGCAGGAGGGGGGAAAAGACCCGAGAGGAGGGAGAGAGCCGACGCTGGGAATCGATAGAGGAGACCCCGGGGAGCTTATCCCCGTTGCCGCGCTATCCCGGGTGCTCTGGAGCTTGCCACGGCGAAGCACGAGGTGGAGGGGGCCGCCGTGGTCGATCTCCCCTCTGCCAGAAGGCAGAGGAAGAAGACGACCCTGCCCGTGGTGGGCTGGGCCTCCTCAGGCGACACGTAATGTTTTTCTTCCTCTTATTTCTTTTCTGTTTTGTTCTGTTTTGCTAACTAATGTTTTGCTATTTATTTCAGCTCCAAAATGGTGGTAAAAATTATTTTAAACACACCTGAATATTTGTTATAATATTCCCAACCATTTCCAAAGTTTCCAACATTTTTGAAAATTTATAGTTTGTGATTTCAAATTTAAAGTTTGAAACCAGTGGCTTTTGCATTAATTTAAAATGCTTAAAGTGTCAAGAAAATAGTTTTCTCCAATGCTCATTTACTTTCATGATTTATCAGAAAGTTTGAACATTTCTTGAGGCCATTTTGGGTTCATTGATTTTAACTAGTTTGAGATTTTCTTTATTTAAAGTAGTGGCTAGGGTTTTGAGTTTTTCCTTTGCCACTTTCTTGTTCTTGTTGAAAATTCTTAGATGCAAATGCAAAGAAGACATGAGCACAAGGCTAACTTGCTTAAGGGTTAGGGATGTGACAACTCACCCCTACTCAAAAGAATCTCGTCCCGAGATTTAGAAGTCGTCGGGAATAGCGCAGGATACTCAAGTCGGAGGCGATCCTCTCTTTCCCAAGTTGCCTCCTTTTCAGAATGGTTTGACCATTGAACTTTAAGAAACTTGAGGTTTCGACGTCGAGTGGTACGCTCAGCTTGATCAAGAATACGCACGGGGTATTCTCGGTATGAAAGGTTATCTTGGAGATCAAGCGTTTCGTGGTCCACTTCACGGATAGGATCCGAAAAGCAACGCTTGAGTTGCGAGACGTGGAAAACATCATGAACCTTGGAAAGATGCAGAGGAAGTTCCAACTGGTAGGCAACTTCTCCTCGTTTGGCAAGAATGCGAAAAGGACCAATGTAACGAGGAGCCAATTTGCCCTTGATACCGAATCGATGGGTACCCTTCAAAGGTGTAACCCGAAGGTAAGCCTTCTCGTCAACTTCAAAGGTCACGGTCTTATGATGACGATCATATTGGCTCTTTTGACGAGACTGGGCTGTTTTCAACTTTTCACGAATAATGCGAACCTGCTCTTCTGCATCCTGGATCATATCCGGGCCAAAGAGTTGCCTCTCTCCGGTTTATGACCAATTTAGAGGTGTTCGACATCTTCGTCCATAGAGAACTTCAAAAGGGGCTTTGCCCAAGCTTGATTGATAACTATTGTTATAAGCGAATTCGGCGAATGGAAGGCACTTTTCCCAATTCATACCGAACGATATATCACAAGCTCGGAGCATATCTTCTAGGATTTGATTCACTCTTTCTACTTGACCACTTGATTAGGGATGGAAAGCAGTGCTAAAAGATAGGTGAGTCCCCATGGCATTCTGAAAACTTTCCCAGAAGCGAGAAGTAAAGATACTTCCATGGTCCGAGTTAATCTCCAGGGGAACACCATGAAGAGACACTATTCGAGAGATATATAATTCTGCTAGCTGGCTAGCTGTTATACTCTCACGAACAGGAAGAAAATGAGCCACTTTGGAAAGACGGTCAATGACCACAAAGATAGCATTATTTCTTTTCTTGGTCTTGGGAAATCCGGTAATGAAATCCATGCTAACTTTATCCCATTTCCATTCAGGAATAGCTAGAGGCTGAAGGGTGCCAGCAGGCCTTTGATGTTCTGCCTTAACTCAACGACAAACGTCGCAGTTAGCAACGAACTCAGCAATTTCTCTCTTCATCCTAGTCCACCAGAACCTTTGGCGTAGGTCCTGATACATCTTAGTACTACCGGGATGAATGGTGAGAGGAGAATCATGAGCCTCCTTAAGGATTAACTGCCTTAGATGTGGGTTCTTAGGAACCACTAGACGATTCTGGAAGAACACAACACCTTGATCATCCATGGAAAATTCCTTAGCGTTTCCGCTAGAAATATTCTCCTTGATCTGTGATATACCCTTGTCACGCTTTTGGCCAGCTATAATTTGATCCTTAAGAGTAGGCTTTGCCACCAGGGTAGAAAGGAATCCTTGAGGAACAATATGAAGATTCAACTTCCGAAAGTCCTCATGGAGATGTGGTTGACCTTGTTGTAGCATCAAATTGTTACAATAAGATTTACGACTTAGCGCATCGGCCATAACATTGGCCTTCCCCGGGGTGTAAGTTATCCCTAAGTCGTAATCCGAGATCAACTCAACCCACCGTCTTTGCCTAAGATTCAAATCCGGCTAGGTGAAAATATATTTCAGACTTTGGTGATCAGTGAATATTTCGCAACGATTACCCAGAAGGTAATGTCGCCAGGTTTTTAGTGCATGGACCACAGCTGCAAGCTCAAGGTCGTGTGTGGGATAATTATCCTCATGTGGACGCAACTGTCGAGATGCGTATGCGATCAGATGACGATCTTGCATGAGAATGCAACCTAATCCTTGTCGCGAGGCGTCGCAATAGATAACAAAGTCCTTAGAAAAATCTGGTGGTAGAAACACAGGTGCGGAAGTCAGGCGTCTTTTCAGTTCCTGAAAACTATGCTCACACTGTGGTGTCCACTCGAACTTTTTATCCTTCTTGAGGAGTTCAGTTAGAGGCTTTGCAACCTTGGAGAAATTCTCGACAAAGCGGCGACAATAGCTTGCTAGACCAAGAAAACTCCTAACTTGCTTAACCGATTCAGGTTGAGTCCAATCAAGGACAGCTTGAACTCTCTCGGGATTGACAGCAATACCCTTACCAGAGATTACGTGGCCTAGATAGGTCACTTCTGGTAACCAGAATTCACATTTTGAAAATTTGGCATAAAGGCGATGCTCTCGAAGTTTCATCAATACCAGCCTTAGATGCTCGGCATGTTCCTGTTCATTCTTCGAGTAGATGAGAATATCATCGAGGTATACCACGACGAATTTATCCAAATACTCCATGAAGATTGAGTTCATCAGTCGAGAGAAGGTGGCTGGGGCATTGGTTAAACCGAAGGACATAACAGTGTACTCATATTGGCCATAACGAGTAACAAAAGCCGTTTTTGGAATGTCCCCGTTCTTAATCTTGATTTGATGGTATCCCAACCTCAAATCCATTTTGGAGAAGACTGAGGATCCAGCGAGCTGATCGTACAGATCGTTGATCCTGGGGAGCGGATACTTATTCTTTATGGTGACCAGATTAACTGGTCGATAATCTACAACCACCCGATCCGTTCCGTCTTTCTTCTTGACGAAGAGGACAGGACAAGCCCAAGGAGAAGAGCTAGGACGAATGAAACCTTTGTTCAAAGCCTCATCTAATTGCTTCTTAAGTTCGGCTAGCTCCAGGGGTGCCATCTTATATGGTCTTCTGTCTATTGGGACAGTTCCCGGAACAAGATCTATCACAAACTCTACATCTCTGTCAGGTGGAATTCCTGGCAGTTCCTCTGGAAAAACATCCGAGAAGTCACGGACTACCGGAATGTCTTCAAGTTCCGGAAGAGGGTTGGCATTTAGGAAATAGAGTTGGCATTTGGCAACTCGAGTAGAGACATTTACTATCTCACCCGAGGGATGGGTAAGCTGGACATTTCTAGAATGAGTATCAATCTTGGCATAGTGAGCTGACATCCAGTCCATGCCCAAGATGATATTAATATCCGAAGATTTCAAGGCTATCAATGAGGCTAGAAAAACTAGCCTGTCTACTAGAATTTCATTGTCATAGGTTATCCTAGAGGTTTGCCATTTACTACCAGGGGTTTGGACAACCAATGGGATTGGCATATCACAAAAAGACATGTTATGCAACTGTGCATAACTTTCTGAAATGAAGGAATGAGAAGACCCAGTGTCAAAGAGAACGGACGCTGGGTGATGATTAACAAGAAGCGTACCCAGCATGACGTCGGGATCCTCTGCAGCTTCTTCTGCTGACACATAGTTCACACGGCCACGTGCAGGAGTTGACTTCACATAATAAGCTTTGCCCGACTTGGCTTGCCCGACGGACTTTCCGGGTTTCTTGGCACCCACATTCTGAGGACACTCACGGGAATAGTGCCCTGGTTCTCCACACTTGTAGCATATCACCTGGTTGGCACGTGGTGCAGCATTGCTAGCTGGACCACCATAAGCTTTTGCTGGAGGGTTGGCCTGATTCATCTGAGGCGCCACGTAGGATGGCCTCGGAGTGTATCTTGGCGGTAGAGAACTGTTTGGAACCCACAGCCTGCGTTTTGGAAACGCGGAACCAGAAGACGAGCCAAAGTCACGGGAGTGCTTCCTGGTGGCTTCGAAGTCACTATGACCAGTCTCGGCACTGATCGCCTTGTTGACCAGGGCTTGAAAGCTTGCACACTCATGGAGGCGCAGATCACGACGGAGCTCAGGGCTCAGACCCTTACGAAACCTTGCTTGCTTCTGGGCGTCAGTAGACACCTCCTCTGTTGCATAGCGGGCGAGGTTACCGAACTCGCGGCTATAGGCATCCACAGACAACTTGCCCTGAGTGAAGGTACATAACTCCTCTCTCTTTCTGTCCATCAGGCCCTCTGGAATATGGTGCAGGCGAAAAGCTGCACTGAAGTCTGCCCATGTGGCCACTGGTTCAGCGGGACGCATAGCTTCAAAATTCTCCCACCATAGATTGGCGGGTCCTTCCAGGAAATACGCCGCAAAGGTCACCTTGTCGGCCTCAGACACATTCGCAGAGCGAATCTTGCGTGAGATGCTGCACAACCAGTCATCAGCGTCGAGGGGATCGACAGAATGATGAAACTTTGGAGGATTCAGCTTCACAAAGTCATTGAGGGACACTGCAGCATTCCTAGGCTGTCGAGCCGTATTCTGCTCAATACGCTCTAGCAGTCGGTTGGTCTCCCTTTTGTTTCTTTCTGCCTCAAGCATCACTTCTACCAAAGAAGGTGGGTGAGGCAGGTCTTCCTGCGACGCTTGACTACCCTCACCTTGCTCATGAGCAGGGGCACGGTTCAACCTGGTGAACACCATCCTGACAAACAAACTCATAGCTTAGACCAACATCATATCAATACTAGCTATGGATTAAGAATGTACTGAACACACGGAATGCGGAAATGAATATCCGAACAGCATGGTAACAAGCAACTGCTATATATACACCATGGTTCATACACACCCTTACATAGTTCAGTACAACCTTAACCGAAGAGCAAGCTACTGAAATTATGAAACTACTCCTCAGAGGCTTACAAGCTTCCTATACATTATTTATCTAGGCCTCCGGAATTCATTTCACATTACATGCATACTTCACAAGTCATGCAGGACTGTGAACGTACGGCTACTACCATACTATCCTTTCGCTCACAGCTCAGGCATCCGCATAGAACATCTCATAGAGATTACCGCCATGACCTGGAAGCTCAACCTGCGGATCAGGAAACACTCTAGCCTGAGATCCCTGGGATCCATAAGGACACGGATGTGGCCTTGGTCCCCTGACTGGTGGTAAGAGGGGTCCCCGAAGAGGTGTGACTCCTCCTATAGCTGGCCAGTCAACGTGGGCTGAAAGATGGGTCCTAACAGGGTTCAACATCTCCATCTCTCCATACCCTGTCTGGACTACCGGTGCCAGCTGCGTCAAAGCTGTCCACAGACGGGCACGGGTAGCATAAAGCTCCATACAGAGAGCACGAGCATCCCTGTCTCTGTTCTCTAGCATCTCAACAGTGGACTCCAGAAGTGGATCCTCCATAGAAGAATCAAAATAGACTCCACTGAGGTATCCCTCTTCACCAGGCTGAGAGGCCGGAACATAGCAGAACTCTGAATTCTGCAGTAGTGCATGTCTCGCTCTCATAATGGTCAGCATTGAATAGGCAGCATCTTGTACTGCCATGTCAACAGTGACCCCCAACCCATAGGACCAATGGATTGGCTTCTCCACTCCAGGGTAATCTGGAAATACCCTAACAGTGCAGATGTACTGGCTCTGGTTGAAGTCTCGGTACTGTTCCACCACTGTGTACTCGGGGTACCAGCGGCAACCGCACACCGACATCACCATCACCAGCATGGCCGTATGACCCGGCACATCAATGCACCTGGTCAGTCGTACCACCTGACGAGAAGGACGGCCAGGCATCTGTAAATAGAGAGTAATGCAAAAGCATTAGAGCTCCGAATGCAAAATTGGGCAGCATAACGGCTGTGAATGCTCAAAAACAAATTTTGAGACAACCCAAAAATGGAATAGCGTAACCACTCAACTATCAAGTTCAACTCTCTGATCATCAAACTTACTTCCTGCTTCCTAGGAATAAAAGAAACCCAATATCTCTCGACCCGTAGTCCTATAAGCTACCGATCGGAAACACGAGCCTAGGAGAAGATGAGTAACCTAGTCCTTAATTCCCGCAGAAGAGACGAGGATGACCAGAATTGAATAACTTGAGAAGAGAACAAGAGTCTTACGTTCCCTTCCACAAACAATTCCCTTATATATAACTAAAGCAATTCTAGACTCAACTTCGACCAGTTTGGCTTAGTAATCCTACAGTCAGTCAGGCTCTGATACCAACGCTGTCGGGACCCCGATCCTAAGCCAAAGGAATCCAGCCTGTAACACATCGCATCCCTTTGTGGTCTCACGCACGGTTAACTCCACGGCTGCAGCCCTACCTTAGCCGGGACCGTTTGCGTCTTTTGACTCACGTATGCGATAGTGTCGCTAGCAATCCAATGTCAAAGAACCCGGATCGACATGTCTAGTCATAAACCAAAGTGGCAGTACCGTACAAGGACAGGCATACATGACCCAACAAAGCAGGTGTCGGTCATCAGCGAATGTAGACGAGTCGTAGCAAGCTACAAGGACTCCATCACATCGCGTGACATTTCCCCAAAGGGGACAGACACAGCAGCTAAGAAGGACACATGCCGGTCAACCAATGTGTTCGGAGCAGTAGCGAACTACCAAGGCTCATTGAATCACAAAGGGGCATTTCCTCGTAAGGAGTGCTACTAAAGTTCACGACTAGGTAATCGAACCCCATACATATCAAGTACGACACACGTACGCATGGCATACCGATATGTATAGATACATCGATGGCATCACAACATAACCATAAACATACAAGCTTTATTTAAGAGGCTCGGAAGAGCCACACACATAGTATTACACATTAAGGGTCTCACGACCCATAATAGCAGTCATTCAGTTACAAGCCAGCGGAAGAGTTATAAACTGTCTGAGTACAGACAGGGCAACTAGATGGCACAAGGCCTGACTATACTACAGACCCAACATAGGGCCATATCGTAGCTGGGACACCAGCTACTCGTCGTCGTCGATGTCTACGAAGAACCCTCCATTAGGGTCATTAGCAACCTCTGCAACATTTATTAAGCAAACATGACTACGAAGGTACTCAGCAAGACTTTAGGATAACTAACTACTCATGCAAGGTATCAAAAGGTATTGTGGGGTTTCATGCGGAAAGCCAGCATTTGACTCGTGGCTAGACAACTTGCATTTTGAAATTATTTTTGACAACTTGATTTCTCGCACACGAGTCCACTAACACCACAACAATACACTATCGTGGAATCATTCCGTCTCCATACGGAAATGCCGTCCACGACACTCACGCTTATCTTGGTAATTTTATGAGTAGCCATTGAAGTTATCTATGAACAACATATGTCTCCAAGTAGTCCATATCCGCGGACGCGGCTATTCGAATAGATCATAACCCTGCAGGGGTGTACTTCGTCACACACGCTCTCGCCACTTATCGCCATGTGCACGTCATGCACCTCGGCAACCTTCAAGCGGAAGCCCAGCGAGGGAGTCGTCCACGACCGTTAACCACATTAGTGCCTAGTCCAGGTTTATCGCCTATCTGAGAGTAACCTGTACGGAAGTCCGGCCGAGGTTTCCGCCACGGCCTCAAACAATGTGCGCAGGGTTCCCAAGCCCACCATCCGGGTGCCACTTGGTACACCGTGCCACTGCCTACCGCATCACGGCCCACCTCTCAGGTCAGCACCATGCACGGCCTCCAGCATTACTATAAACACCAGAAACTACTTGCAACTCCTGGACCGAGTACTAAGCGATTAATAAGTCGAGAGGGTCAATTAAGTATCCCAACGTGTGGTAGTATCTAGTCTTGGATTACATACACGGAACTCAGTTCCTAAGGACGGTTCCAATGAAACAACCCGCCATGTACTCCTACACAGCCTTTCACCGGTACCTTTACCAAATCAGGTTCAACACACAACCTTTGCTTACCGAACACATTCTCACAATTCTGTTCATCTCCCAGATAACAGACCATACACAACTCTAAGCATAGCGTGCATAGCAGGATAAGGCACATCAAGGCTCAAGAAACTACCAGGTATGCTAGGTTGCAAGGTTCGGCTATTTACTGTGACAAGGTTAGGTCATGCAAAGGAAGTGGGTTCAACTGATGTGGCAAAAGCAGTTGAAGCATTTGATCCTAATGCGATAAATAAGTGCAGGAGCAAGAACATGGAATTATCGGGATGATCAAAAGGGTTGCTTGCCTTGTTGCTCAGAGGAGGAACGATATCCGTCAGACGGATATTCGGTGGAATCCGGGGGTGCGGAGCCTACCGAAATGAATGGCAACATTCAATAACAATCATATGCAATCAAAATGATGCATGAGCATGGCATGAGAATGCAAGGTGATAAGTTATTATTTTCAACATGTATTAGGTTTAGAGTTCATTTGAATCACATTCGAATAGCAATTCAAACGGGGTATTCTCGGATACCGGTTTAATTGATTCGACCTGATGCTCAGATCAACTTGATGTTAGCATGCATGAAATGTCATGTTAATGTACTGATTTGTAATTAGGACAGTGTGTGATCATGGCATTCATATTGAAATTTGAATATTTTCCAAATTCCATTTATCAAATAATTATAAGAATTGAATTATTCCTTATTATACATGTTAGGGTTCTGTAACTTTTTCAAACATGGTTGAAAATAGCATAATCAGAATCCTTGTATTTTTCTGATACTTTTTCATATATAAATTATTTCCATTGGAGTTACAGATTAATTTCTATGATTTTTACAAGTTTTAGCAATTTCCTGGAATTATTTCTATACTGGAAATTCCCTTTATTGCATCAGACTGACGTCAGCAGGTCAGCCGACCTGTTCAGGTCAAACCTGACACGGGGGACCCACTGGTCAGCCTCTCTGGGACTAATCCCGCGCTGACCAGTCCCTAAACTGAGTTGACTTGACCTTGGGCCCACTGTCAGCGAGAGATTAAGCTCCTAATCTACTGGATTAGCTTTGCCACGTCGACCCCCACCGGAGGGTGGTCGCCGGCGACCAAGTCCGCGGCGGAGGGCTCGCCGGAGGCAACCTAAACGGCGCTGCACAACACCAATTCGAACGAGGTTTGCAGCTACCAATTCGAACGAGGTTTGCACCAATTCGAACGAGGTTTGCACCCGTTGGCGAAGTAGCCGATCTGGCAGGGGCATCAGGGGAGGCTAGGGTTGCCGGGGGAGGTGCCGGCGACGAGCCGAAGCGGCGGCCGAAGCTTGGCCTCCCGCAGTTGATGGCTCTAGGGCATGGGGAGGACAGCTGAGGGGCTCATCCCACTCCTGGAGGCTCCAGGAGCTCGAACCCTAGCTCGAGCGCGTGGATCAGACACCACAGCGACGGCGACGACATGACCGGCGGCGAGGAGCTCTCGGCCTTGGTGGGGAATGGGGCTACGATGCACGGAAGAGCGTGGGGCGAGAGGGGAAACGATGACGAGCTCACGGCGGTTCCGATGGTGTTGCTGAGGGGCTCGGGGGTGCGCCGGAGGGAGCGAATCGACGGGAGAGTTCCGGCGGCCGGAGGTGGAAGACGATGGCGTTGGGGCGATGCAGAGCTCGGGGAAGCTTCGGCTTTTGCAGAGAGGACCAGTACGACGGGGCGGAGCTAACGGACTACTCGGAGGAAGGTTCCCGTGGCTAGAAGTGCTGCGGCTCGAGCTCGAGCTCGTGGTAATGGCGGCAGCTGGAGGGGGGAAAAGATCCGAGAGGAGGGAGAGAGCCGACACTGGGAATGGATAGAGGAGACCCCGGGGAGCTTATCCCCGTTGCCGCGCTGTCCCGGGTGCTCTGGAGCTCGCCACGGCGAAGCACGAGGTGGAGGGGGCCGCCGTGGTCGATCTCCCCTCTGCCAGAAGGCAGAGGAAGAAGACGACCCTACCCCTGGTGGGCTGGGCCTCCTCAGGCGACAGGTAATGTTTTTCTTCCTCTTATTTCTTTTCTGTTTTGTTCTGTTTTGCTAACTAATGTTTTTCTATTTATTTCAGCTCCAAAATGGTGGTAAAAATTATTTTAAACACACCTGAATATTTGTTATAATATTCCCAACCATTTCCAAAGTTTCCAACATTTTTGGAAATTTATAGTTTCTGATTTCAAATTTAAAGTTTGAAACCAGTGGCTTTTGCATTAATTTAAAATGCTTAAAGTGTCAAGAAAATAGTTTTCTCCAATGCTCATTTACTTTCATGATTTATCAGAAAGTTTGAACATTTCTTGAGGCCATTTTGGGTTCATTGATTTTAACTAGTTTGAGATTTTCTTTATTTAAAGAAGTGGCTAGGGTTTTGAGTTTTTCCTTTGCCACTTTCTTGTTCTTGTTGAAAATTCTTAGATGCAAATGCAAAGAAGACATGAGCACAAGGCTAACTTGCTTAAGGGTTAGGGATGTGACATTGAGAGTCTCTCGTTTTGTCACCACCATATAGCTAGTGGGAAATTTTCATTATATAACTTGGCTTGTATATTCCAATGATGGGATTCCTCAAAATTGCCTTAGGTCTTCGTGAGCAAGCAAGTTGGATGCACACCCACTAGTTTTCTTTAAGAGCTTTCACATACTCTTAGCTCTAGTGCATCATTTGTAAGGCAATCCCTACTCATTCACATTGATATCTATTGATGAGCATCTCCATAGCTCATTGATATGCCCAGTCAATGTGACAATCTTCTCCTTGTTTGCCTTTCAACCTCCACCACACTCCACTCCACTTATAGTGCTAAAACCATGGCTCACGGTCATGTATTGCGTGAGAGTTGAAAAAGTTTGAGAAAGTAAAGGTGTGAAAACAATTACTTGGTCACTACCGAGGTTGTGCATGATTTAAATTCGTTGTGCAAGGATGATAGAGCATAGCCAGACTATATGATTTTGTAGGGATAACTTTCTTTTGGCCTTGTTATTTTGAAAGTTCATGATTACCTTGCTAGTTTGCTTGAAGTATTATTGTCTCCACGTCAATAGCAAACTATTGTTTTGAATCTAACGGATCTGAACATTCACGTCACATAAGGGGAGTTACAAAGGACATCTATGCTAGGTAGCATGAAAGCATAAAAAATTCATTCTTTATCACTTCCCGACTCGAGGACGAGCAGGAGTTAAGCTTGGGGATGCTTGATACGTCTCAAAGGTATCTATAATTTTTGATGGTTTCATGTTGTTATCTTGTCAACTTTGGATGTTTTATATACCTTTTATATCTTTTTTGGGACTAACTTATTAATTCAGTGCCAAGTGCCAGTTCCTGTTTTTTCTGTGTTTTTGACTCTTTTCAGATCTGATTTTGGAACGGAGTCCAAATGGAATAAAATCCTCAAAATGAATTTTTCCAGAACGGAAGAACATTGGGGGACTTGAGGGCCAAGGCAGGAGGCCCACAGGGAGCCCACAAGCCCTGACGCCGCGGCCACGGGGGCCGCAGCCACCAGGCTTGTGGCCTCCTTGGAGCTCCCCTGCCCTAGCTCGTTGGCCTATATATTTCCTAAAATCCCAGAAAAAATCAGGGCATCCACGAAACCACTTGTCCGCCGCCGCAAGCTTCCGTTTCTGCGAGATCTCATCTGAGACCCTTCCCGGTGCCCTGCCGGAGGGGACTTTGGAGCTGGAGGGCTTCTACATCAACATCATTGCCTCTCCAATGACTCGTGAATAGTCTACTTTAGACCTACGGGTCCGTAGTTAGTAGCTATATGGCTTCTTCTCTCTCTTGGATCTTCAATACAAAGTTCTCCATGATCTTCATGGAGATCTATCCGATGTAATCCTCTTTGGCGGTGTGTTTGTCGAGATCCGATGAATTGTGGATTTGTGATCAGATTATCTATGAATTATATTTGAGTCTTTGCTGATTTCTTATATGCATGATTTGATATCCTTGTAAGTCTCTCCGAGTCTTGGGTTTTGTTTGGCCAACTAGATCTATGATTCTTGCAATGGGAGAAGTGATTGGTTTTGGGTTCATACCGTGCGGTGACCTTTCCTAGTGACAGAAGGTGCAACAAGGCACGCGTCGTGTTGTTGCCATCAAGGATAACAAGATGGGCTTTCCTCATAGATTTGAGATTGTCCATCTACATCATGTCATCTTGCTTAAGGCGTTACTCTGTTCTTATGAACTCAATACACTAGATGCATGCTGGATAGCGGCCAACGTGTGGAGTAATAGTAGTAGATGCAGAAAGTATCGGTCTACTTGTTTTGGACGTGATGCCTATATGTATGATCATTGCCATAGATAACGTCATGACTTTGCACGGTTCTATCAATTCCTCGACAGTAATTCTTTCACCCTCCGTCTACTTGCTTTCATGAGAGAAGCCACTAGTGAACACTACGGCCCAAGGGTCTGTTCACAACTATCATCTCCGCTTTTACTTTTACTTTGCTTTGTTTACTTTTTGCTTTCAGTTCTCACTTTGCAAACAATCTATAAGGGATTGACAACCCCTTCACAGCGTTGGGTGCAAGCTCTTTGTGTTTGTGTAGGTACTTGTGACTTGACGCGATCCTCCTACTGGATTGATACCTTGGTTCTCAAACTGAGGGAAATACTTACTGCCGCAGTGCTACATCACCCTTTCCTCTTCAAGGGAACACCAAGGCAAGGCTCCAAGGCCGCGGGGAAATCCTTTGCGTATTTGCCAAGGAAATCCCTGTAGGCGTAGCTAGCAGCAGAAGGATTCCTCGCGACATTGCCGGGGAAGGTCTTTTGTTACCGTAGCAGAGCCCCCAACCCTGACCCAAGGGGGGCGTCGAACGCTTGTTCCTATGCGATGGGGGGCATGGCCCCGTCCCCCGGCACGGAGCCTGAAGCCCCGAGGTGCTTGATACGTCTCCATCGTATCTACTTTTCCAAACTCTTTTGCCCTTGTTTTGGACTCTAATTTGCATGATTTGAATGGAACTAACCTGGACTGACGCTGTTTTCAGTAGAATTGCCTTGGTGTTATTTTTGTGTGTAGAAATCAAAGTTCTCCAAACGTCCTGAAAATCTACGGGGAGCAGTTTTGGAAAATATAAAAAATATATGCGCCAAGTTCCACCTGAGGGGGTGGGCCAGTGGGCCACAAGCCCTAGCTCCGCCACCACCACCCCTGGTGGCGGTGGGCAGGCTTGTGGGGCCCACACGGCTCTGCCGCCCCCAACCTCAGGTCTATAAGTCCCCTTTCGTCCCAGAAAAAATAAAAAAGAGAAGTTTTCGTCGCGTTTGCGATATGGAGGCGCCGCCACCACCTGTTCTTCATCTGGAGGGCAGATCTGGAGTCCGTCTTGGGCTCCGGAGAGGGGAAATCGTCGCCATCGTCATCATCAACCTTCTCCCTCTCCAATTCCATGAAGGTCTTCGTCGTTCGTGAGTAATATATTCATAGGCTCGCTAGGCGGTGATGAGTAGGATGAGATCTATCATGTAATCGAGTTAGTTTTGATGGGGATTGATCCCTAGTATCCACTATGTTCTGAGATTGATGTTGCTACTACTTTGCCATGCTTAATGCTTGTCAGTAGGGCCCGAGTGCCATGATTTCAGATCTGAAATTATTATGTTGTACCAATATATGTGTGTTTTAGATCCGATCTTGCAAGTTGTAGTTACCTACTATGTGTTATGATCCGGCAACCCCGGAGTGACAATAACCGGAACCACTCCCGGTGATGACCATAGTTTGAGGAGTTCATGTGTTTACCAAGTGCTAATCCGTTGGTCCGGTTCTTTATTAAAAGGAGAACTTTAATATTCTGTAGTTCCCTTTTGGACCCCGCTACCACGGGAGGGATGGACAATAGATGTCAAGCAAGTTCTTTTCCCTAAGCACGTATGACGACACACGGAATACATGCCTACATCACATTGACGAATGGGAGCTAGCCACATATCTCTCCGTGTTATAGTTGTTGCATGATGAATATCATCCAAACAAATTACTGACCCATTGCCTACAAGTTTGTCCTACTATTGCTACTACTGTTACTTGTCTTGCTCTGCTGCTGTTACTACTGTTGCTACTGCTGTTACTTGTCTTGTTGTGCTGCTACTGTTGCTACTTGCTACTGCTGTCACTACTGCTGTTCCTTGCCGCTACTATTGCTCGTTACACTGTTGCTACCTGCTACAATTTTGATTCGCTGATCGTTGACGGGAATTGAAAATTTCCGTCAACGAGTCAACTTGGCGCCATTGATACAATCATTAGGAATAGTCTACCATGAACAGATCGTTTCTGACACCGTTGTTATCATACTACTTTTCTACTGATACTTTGCTTGCAGATACTAATCTTTCAGGTGTGGTTGAATCTGACATATTCAACTGCTAATACTTGAGAGTATCCTCTCACCTCCTATAGGCGTATCAACAAATTGGGTCGAATACTCTACCCTCGAAAACTGTTGCGATCCCATGCGCTTGTGGGCCGTCAACAACATTCTTCTAGTTTCGATTGCCGGAGAGTGCTAACAACATTCTTCTGGTGCCGTTGCAAAGGGGAAGAACAGTTGACATCAGTGCTCCGCAGGGAGTTGCTCCTTCTTCTTCTTGCGTGGGTCCTCGCGAGGTAGCTCGTCTTCTTCATCGTCCGAGCGTTTTACCGCCGCCATGCGATAGGCGCGCTCCGGTGTACAGACGACATCCTTCTCGTCAAAGGGGATGGTGATGACGCCGCCGCTCCCTGGCATCTTGAGGACATAGTAACCATGGTGGATCACTGCTATGAACTTGGCGAGTGCCGGGTACCCGAGGATTGCGTTGTATGGCAGGTGGATGTGCGCGACGTCGAAGACGATGATCTCAGTGTGGTAGTTCTTGTGCTCGCCGAAGGTGACGGGTAGATGCACTTGCCTAATGGGCACGGTGGACCCCTCTGTTACTCCTGAGAAGGGCTTCGTCGGCATGAGCTGCTCATACGGCAGCTGGAGTTTCTCGAAGGTCTCAACTGAAAGGACGTTGAGCCCTGCTTCACTGTCAATGAGGGTCTTGGTCACGAGAACGTTGCTGATGGTCGGAGTGCACATCATTGGGAGCTTGCCGGCCACGAACGAGCACCTGAGTTGGTCGCTTGGGTCAAAGGCGATGGTGGTCTGGGACCAGTTGAGGGGGGCGCATTCCTTCTGGCCTCGGGAGGGCGGCATTGACCTCCTGGGCAAACTACTTGAAGGTGTGGTTGGAGGTTAGGGTCTAGGCGCCACCCAGGATGGAGGCCAACTCCCTGGCCTCCTGGAACCCCCCAGCCCCGTTGTCCTACCTATCTTCATCCCTCCTCTTGGGTGGCGGACGCAACGAGGGCAGCCCGATTTCCCGAGGGCGAGCCTCACGAGGCTGACCGCGTCATTGCCCCTCCTGAGGATTATCACGCCAGTGGTCCTCCTGAGGCTGGCCACGCCACAGGTCCTCCTGAGGCTGTTCACGTCACCCCTGACGCAGCTCACGGTCATCCCAGCAGCTCCCATTGCGGCCTCCTCCGTGCGCGGGGCTTCTGTCGAACCATCTAGGGCGCCTGTTGAAGTGCTTAGCATGGACCAGATGGAGTTCCTGACACTCGGAGGTATCATGGCCACTGGTGCCATGGAAGATGCACGTCGACTCCCTCCGGACGGGCGCTCTTCCCCTCGGACATGCTTCGCCTCGGGCTCGGCGGCGAGCACCACCGGGGCCTTGCGCTTCACCTCCTTGGCTTTGGCTTTCTTCTCTTCTAGGCCAGCCGCCTCGGGCCCGAGGAGCGACACGCGTCCTTCTTCAGCCTTGGCGTATTTGCTTGCCAAGTTGAACATCTCTAGTGCGGTGCTCATTTCATCGTTCATGGAGAGCTCTTCCTTCATCTTGAGGTCGGTGACTCTGTCGGAGAAAGCCAAGATGACGGCTTCGTCCGACGCCTTGGGGTGTTGAGGCGCATGACCACGAAGTGATGTATGAACTTGTGCATGGTCTCTCCCTCCTGTTGCTTGACACGCCCAGGTCATTCACGGTGGGGGTGCGGTCGCCGGTGCCCTAGAAGTTGGTGATGAAGCGTTCGTGCAAGCCGTCCCAGGAGGTGATGGACGCCTTCGGGAGGTTGAGGAGCCAAGAGAGTGCGCCACCCTTGAACGCCATGGGGAACGAACATACCATGATTTTGTTTCCTCCTCCTGCCGCCCTGATTCTTAGCGTGTAGAATTGCAGGAACTCAGCCGGGTCTTGGGTGCCATCGTAACGCGGGGACAGGTCGGGCTTGAACATGCAGGGCCATGCAGCGGGGTAGAGCTCGGGGGCGATATCGAGGCACCCCACCGGTCCAACGAGTACGGTACATGCGGGGGCCATCGGGTCATGTTGATCCATGGGGTCTGTTCGAGCGGGGCGTGCTCATTATGCGGAATTTGCAGCCCCGGGGGCGCGCATACATTGGCGCGAGGCCTGGGAATCATCTGGCAGCTTGCTTCATCTCCAGGTCCTGCCATGGGTTCACGAGGCCGGGCGCGGGGTTGTGCTTCCTGCCTGGGCTCGGGGTCCGCGACACGCCACGAGGGTGGGGGTGGCGCGTCTTGTTCCTCGTTGTTCGCCAGGGACGGCTGGGGTCAGAGTGAGCTGGAGAGCACGGCTGAGTTGGCGGCGGTGGCATTGAGCTCCTCGATGCGCTGGAGACAGCCGTCGTGGCGGTCAGGAGCAGGACAGTAACGGAGCAACTCGATGACCATAGCAAGCGCGCGCCGGCCGTGGGGCATCTCTGGCCGGGCATGCAATGTCGATCCCAAAGGCGTGGCGAGTGACGGAGTGGCAGTGCCGCTGTCGACCGGCTCGGTCATCGGCTGGGAGGAGCCTTGTTGCTCTTGAACTTCGGGGCCGGTGGCAACGTTAAACACGGGTGACGGCGACCGACGCGCACTGACAGCACCAACGGGCGCGATCTGGGCGATGAGGGTGGTGCGGCGCTCTGCACGAACCCGGTGAGCGTAAGCCATCGCAGCCATGGGGCTTGGTGAAGATGGGGCTTGGACGAAACCTCGACACGCCCCTACCTGGCGCGCCAAATGTCAGATTTCGGGCTCCGCAAAACCCTAAGGATTCAAACATTGGGGCGTGTACGAAGGTCTCTCCCTGCTTAGCCTCGCCTAGCCCACTACTCGATGGAAACGACGAAGGACTTGCTCGATGGCGAGGGTTGCACAAGACACAACAGTTTACCCAGGTTCGGGCCGCTGTGAGACGTAAAACCCTACTCCTGCTTTTGGTGGATTGCCTCTCGCGGAGGTGGTGGATGAACTAGTACAATGCTCTCGAGACTCCGGAGGCCAAGTGGCTAGGTGTATTATTCTACTGTTGGAATGAACCCTCTCTCTCAAGTATCCTACCCTTTGTATTTATAGCGGAGGTCCGGGTCCTCTTCCCTCATAGCTTCGGCGGGAAGGGATCCCACAATGGGCAATTTTGAAGGGGAACAGGCGAACATGCTCCCCTGCCCGAAGGTGGTCTTCGCCTGCAAAGTAATTGTCCGCATTGCAGGGATGGGCCCGAGGATGACGTTTTCCCTACTAGCGGTCAGCGACGGCTTCATTGCACGAGAAGTGAAACCTTTGGAAGATGCCTTTGGAACCCTAGTACGCTCTGGCCTCCTTTGCACCAAAGGGGAAACTGCCCCGCTCTGCCATCTGCTACCCGCCTGTCCTTTCCTGGCGTCACCCTTGACTCCTGAGGCCCGGCCTTGCCTCGGAATATCCGCGCTCCGGAGGGGTTATGAGGAGGCCCCTACGGGTCTTGATGCTGCTCCACCTCGTGAGGCTTGGCCCCTCATGAAGGCCTTACCTTGAACGGTGCCGGGCCCGTTGGTTTGTTCCGGTGAGGTTAGCCCGCCTTGGCCACACGCACGCAGGTCTGGGTACCCCCATTCCCAGAACGCCGACAAATACTTTTGTTTGGCCAAGGGTTAAGGCCCACAGGGCTTTAGGTCGATGCAAAAGGGAGTTTTGCGGAGGTTAGGTACCAATGGCCAGGGACACTAGCATCTAGCCCTGGACACCGAAGACCTTGGTGTTTGCTGCGGGAATCCGGGAGGGACTCTTCCTTACGTTCCAAACCGACTTTGGGGAGTCCCTCTCCCCAAGTTATGACCGGAAGGCTCAACATATAAATAGAGGAGCAGGGGTATCCCCTAAAAACAAGTTTTAGAGCCTCCTCTAGTTGATCTAGTTCTAGTTCTAGTTGGTCCTAGTTGACTAATTAGATCTAGCATGTAACGCCCAAGACGCAATCCTATCCTTTTTTTGGAACGATGGCCTCGACGGGGATAGAAGCACATCTCGTCATTTCGCAAGAATGGATATCATTACAATTACATGTACACAAGAGTTGAGTATATGGAATTGGCTTACACTCACCACAAGCTACATCAACATCACATCAATATAATAACATATTCAAACGCCATATAGTAGGGCAGAGTCTAACTACGGCCAAAAACAAACAATAAAAGAACGACGTCCATCCTTGCTAGCCTGGAACCCATCCTAGATCGACGAAGAAGAAGAAGAAGAAACTCCAAATAGTACGATCAACGCTCTCACATCAAAGCATTGCTTTACCTATATCTGCAACTGTTGTTGTAGTAATCTGTGAGCCACAAGGACTCAACAATCTCATTTCCAAAGGTATCAAGACTAGCAAATCTTAATGGGTGAGGTATGGTTAAGTGGTGAGGCTGCAGCAAGTGACTAAGCATTTATTTGAGGCGGCGAACTTATGAGTACAAGAATAAGAGGGGGGTGAACTACACATAAAGAGACGTGAACTAATAATGATAAAATGAATGATCTTGAACACCTACTTACGTCACACATAACCCCATCGTGTCCTCTTCCGGATGCAAAACTCATGAGAAGAGGCAGTCACAGTTACGCCCTTAGTTGGCAAGTTTTTAATTAAGTTTAATTCAACTTATCTAGACCCGGATGTTAAACAAAGTTTCCAAATTTGCCACATAACCTCGGGCACGGCTTTTCGAAAGATTTAACCCTACACGGGTGCTCCACCTAATCCATCACAAATTACCAGCAGCTGAATAGAAAGCCTCGATCAACAAAACTCGTGATCTCCTTGTATTCCTTAGTGGAAAACCCCAACTCTGAGATAACCCAAAGTCTCACCAGAATCCCGATGCACAAGATATATCGTTAAGGTAAGAACAAGTCCAGCAAGACCGCCCGACGTGTCGATGAACCCGATAAGAGCCGCGTATCTCGTTCTCGGGACACGTTAGATGAACGATGGTTACCATGCCAAAACACCAAGTTGGCCCGGGGAGCGTTAATAAGCTGCTCTCGGTTGGACCAACACTCATGAGGAGCACTGGCTCGGGGGTTGATTAATTTTTCTCGGGGTAGCAATTCCCTATGCATATTAATTATTAAGTTGTTAGGAAATATAGTACCAAAGTTGGGTCTTGCCAGACAAGTCTTAGGACTAAACAATTTATCAACGTGTTCCCCATAACAACCCCGAGCGTGTTAGGAGCGCTCAATTATGGAATAAAATAGCGCTGGCCGAAACTAAGGCGACAAAAGCGAAACAAATCACCGGGCATAAGGCCATGCCTTCTGTCTTTTACCAAGTATATAGGTGCATTAATTAAATAGCATTAATAAGATGATAACAAATTGTCCATGTTATTACATGGACCAGCTTGCACCTGCAACTAGCAATGCTATAAGATGGTTGAGCAAGCACTAACTTATCCAATCAATATTTGCTAGGCGGTGACGGGTTAGAGGTTTTCATATCAATGTTTGGAGACTTAATATTCACGTGGAAGGGAGCAAGACATAGCACAAGAAACGAGACAACTAGCATGGCAATGATAGTAATGGTATCTAGGGAAATGGTCATCTTTCCTATGATCTCGCTTGGAAGAAGAACGAATCCATTGAGTAGGCGAACCAATGTAGTCAAACGGATCCTCACACTCCGAAGCGGTTCGAAACTCTATCGATAAGAAACAATCCGGAACAACAATCAACACACAAGTAAACACCACAACATATGCAAGAATGATGTGCAACACATATGATGCATGTCCGGTTTAATTATGCAATGCATGCATGGCAATTCTTAAAAATCAAAGACTACACATTAAATGAAGCTCAATATGCAACGAGTTGCATATTGATGAAACTCTACATTTGAATTATTTAGTTCACTCTCGTTTAGGTACATGCAATATTAAATGTTGTTCAAACATGGAAAGAGGTGAAGCATAAATAAAATACACTATCTAGGTATTTTAAATGAGGTCGGAAACAACTTATTGTATTTCCAAAACAACCCCATATGTTAATTTCGAAATCTGTCCAGATATGTCCTAAACAGATTTTATATTTGTTGAAAAGCAAAATACAATGGCTCATGTGATTCTATATGTAATTCTAGTCGATTTACATATATAGAACATTTAAAGTGGAGCTACGGTCTAAAAGATATGACCAATACAAGATTATATGCCATGAATGCAACATGCATGGGAATGACAACCACACATGTTATTCACGGATGCAACAAGATATTATGAAGCTACATCAAAATCTGGGCAGGTTTAAATGAAGCCGGAGCAACGAACATCAATTCCGGAAAGTCCCCATATGTAATTTTGCATTTTCTACAGATCTGCCTAAACCCAACTTTAGAGTTGTTCAACATGAAAATAAGTGTCATCATGTTGTTCTACACGTTTTTATAGACAAGTTACGTATATAAAATATTTTAATCGGAGCTATGGTTTATTATCTATGAATTAAACCATTTTAGCATGGAATTTAATGCAAATTAAATTGAACATCAAGTTAAATATTTTTAACATGCATGAAAGTTGGAAATTATTGATATACACAAAATTCTGGACATTTTACATATCTAAATTATTTTAATCCGATGCACATGTATTTAGTTATTAGCAATTTAAAAATATGTGTTTTCTGTAATTAAAATGTCATGTTTAATGGACGAATTCATAGCCAGAAAAAAATACCCGATGGGCCGAATTGCAACCTAGTGTCGTTTGTAAAACATGGCGGCAAACCTACATAACAACTAAATGCGAGAACGGATCTACACAATGATGGAAGTTCAGATTGAATAGAAGCTACTCACATCGGGGAAACACATGCCGGCGGACACGACGAGAGGACACAGAGGAGGGATGGGGTGAGCTCAACGGGGCATGGATCAGGGCGAAGGGGCCCGTTCCCTGCGCTGGAGGCATCCGATGAAGCTCCATCAGACACGAGTTTGGGCACCATGGCGATGTTCGTACATGGCATAATAGGAAGCAGAACGGGGAGGTGAGGGGAGAAGAAAATGAGAGGAGGAGGAACACGAGAGGAGAATAACGATGTCCACTGGGGGAGCTGGTCCTTGCGGCGGGCGAAGCTGCGCCGGTGACGTCCAGCGATGGGAGGAGGAGCTCGGGGCAGGACGCATGGGAGACAGGTGAGCGCTTGTCCAGTGGTTGGCTCTTGTGAACGAAAACAAAAGGGAGACATGAGAGCGAGCAGAGGATCCACCGGGGTTAAGCAGGGGATGCGCTCGGGAAGGGTAAAAAAGGAGGCACGGGGTGGATCAGAGCGGTGGCTCACCGGAGGAAGGACGTGGCCGCGCGGGCATGCTCGGGGCTGGCATGGTAGGTGAGGTGAACAACTCGAGGTGGATCGATGTCGGTGGTGGCAGCTAAAGGCATGGATGGGACAAGTGGCCTAGAATTTAGAGTTGTCATCTATTTATTGCATGGGGTCTAGGGTTAGCTATTTTTAGCCCGATTCCAGCCGTTTGATCGTGATCGGACGGCTCCGATCGTGGGGTTAGGTTAGGTGGGATGTGGGCTGTGTAGAGTTGTAGTGGGCTGAGATGAGTGAGAAATGGTGTGGCCCATGACAAGATTTCTAAAACACCGAAACGTCCGACAATTAAACCGGTGATCGTGCCACTATCTAATTAGCGGTTTGGGTACCAAACGAACTCCGATTGCGACAAAATTTAGCAAGCGGCCTACCTACATTAAAACAAGACCGCACGCCAACTTCAACCCAATCCGATAAAGTTTTATAAATACTTTTAAAAACAATATTTAAATGATGCATCGGGCGTGTGCGTGTGTGGTTGGTCTCAAAACGGTCAACGACGAAAACACAGAGAACCAGCTACTACGAACGGACGCAAGTTTTGAAAATATGATGGCCACCGAGTGCCGATGCAATGTGTATGATGCGCATGTCGCGATGATGAATGTGGCAACCAAATAAATCGCATGGCGGCAATGAAATAAAAGGGGAATCTTCTCAAGCGTCGGTTTTGGGTTGTTACAACTGTCCTACACTAACAAAAGATCTGGGAGGACCGGTTTCCGAATAAAATAATTTATTGTAAATCAGCCATGAATGTCACGAGTGTAGAAAAATATTTCTCACTGATAGACTCATCTTGATACAGAAACCAGTAGTAGTACTTAATATTAAACATAGTATAGTGAAGGTCACTCTACAAATTATTTCAACATGCCCATAGTCTCCCACGAACGGATATGTTACAGTGGTCATGGGATAACTCTAATGCTCGTAATAAAAGGGGCATTTCACGTCAGAGTGAAGTGACATGACAAGTACTACTATGCGCCAAGCGTGAGAGTGAGGCTTAAATATTTATTCAAGGTGGTGGAAACGGTGAAACAATACTCCGACAGACTCCATGATTGCAAGGCCGACTAGGACTCTTCTAGGCATCGGACTCGCTAAAGAAATCTTCATCCATAAGGTCTCCTTCGTCCATATCTGGCCACATCAACAAGCAAGTGAGTACTTCGAAAAGTACTCACAAACAGTTTGTACAAAAGATGAGATGCATGCAGCAAATTTTAGTATGAATGGTTTCAGGTCAAAATTTATGATGATAGAGACATTAATAGCAGCTAAGTTAGAGTGGATAAGACGGGTGGTAATCCTCCTGAAATATCCAAGCAGAAAATAAAATGCATCGATCGGGTGTCTGGAGCGACGCCTCAAAAGGTTAACAGGTAAAATAAATCGCCACCATCGGGCGTCTAAGTGACACCTCATACAAGGCATAGTAATATAACAAGCCACAGTCGGGCGTCTCAGCGACACCACACAAAGGGCATAAATAAATAACAAGTCGTAGTCGGGCATCTTAGCGACACCCTATAAAGGGCATAAATAAATAACAAGCTACAGTCAGGCGTCTTAGCGACACCATAGAAAGGGCATAAATAAATAACAAGCCGCAATCACGCGTGTTAGCGACACCATAGAAAGGGCATAAATAAATAACAAGCCGGAGTCGGGCGTCTTAGCGACACCACAGAAGGGGCATAAATAAATAACAAGACGCAGTCGGACGTCTTAGCGACACCATAGAAAGGGCATAAATAAAAGTAAAGGATTATCCGGGTGGTACAACCAACCTTCAGGATAATCCTAGAACCAGGTTATCAATAAGTAAGTTTTTCCACAACACCGTTAGATGTTCATAACCATTATCACTAAACCACACTTGTGTTCTAGGGACCGACTCTAAGACCAATGCTTGACTTGTCAACGAGCCGTCCTTGACCATGGACACGGCTACTCGAATTGTTTTGACTCTGCACAGGGTGTACTATTTACCCATACCCCACGGGTTCCAATATTCACCAGGACTAATCCCGCGTATGATATTTTATAAGCAAACACTCAGAACCAATACACACCCATTTTTACCCCCGCCAATACCGGTCTCACCCTGACTACGCTGCCAGGGAAAAACCATAAGACGGGGGGGCTCCAACCTCGACTAGCATGGGATCAAATTTATACGGCATGCTACAAAAGTGCTAAAGGCTTAGCTACTGGTTTTTAATATTTTTACATAAATATGAAAATAAACTAGACTACTAGAGAATTTTTTTGCAAAAATAATCATTTGAAAAGCTTTTATAGTTTAAAAGTTATAAGCAAATCAAATCTAGTGACTAATCTTCTAAGAAACAGAAGTTAGTCAAGGACTGGTCTGGAAAAGAACAAAACACCCGAAGGAAAATACGCCATCCGCAGAGGAAAATGTTTTCGGAAGAAAGGACCTTCGGGGAGAAACGGTTTAATAAAAACAATATCCTGACGAGGGAGACCCACCCATCAGGTTTGAATGTTGCCGGTGCCACGGGCACACGATGGTCGTTAGCGGCGATCTAAGGCTAGGCAGGGCAAACCCAGGGTATCAGTGCACTCACCGAGTCTCTCCGCATCGGTGGTAGTTGGGTCTGGTCATGGGGAAGCTCTACATCAACGGTGGCCCTGCTCCGGCAAACGATGGCGTCGGGCACTTCCTGATCTCACCGGAGAGGGAGCCTGTGATCAAATTGAAGCACGGCTCAGGGGTAAGATCACACTAGGAGGCTATGGCAAGGTTTTCGGGAGCTAAGCTCCGTTCACCTGCTCGAATCCGACCGGGACCCGAGGAAGATCGAGGTGGCCGGAGATGGAGAAGAAGGACTCTCCGAGGACCTTCTCTGGCTTGGGAGAGGATCCTGGAGGGTGAGAGGAGTGTCTTAAATGGCTGAGGTGCTCGAAAGCAAGGGGGTGCTCTCAATTTATAGGGCGGCGAGAGGGGAGCCATGGGAGCTTAACTCCAGCGACCAATTCCGGTGACCAGGGGGTTTTATTAGAGGGTTGCAGGGCTGGGTCAGCACCCACACCTCTCGGGGGTTCCATTTTTGGCCAAAGCTTGATCAACCATCGACGTAAAACACGGCTCGATGGTGCGGCTCTCTCATTGACGCGCTGGCAGCCAAAATTGTGCTCTCTGTTGCCCGGGACGTGGCGACGGCAAACACGATGTGCACGGATGGGGACGGCCACGTGGAGGCAAGAGGATGAATGGGCGGCGCCGGGCGGCACAACTTCGTAGCAGGGGCTACTGGCGGCCGCGGCAACCGTTGTCGGTGTTGCTGCCGGAGCTGGCTGGCTCACGCCAGCTCACCACCGACGCTCGCAACCGTCCAAGGGACCGTGCAGCGGGTGGATAGGCTTGGAGCACAGTGGCAAGCTGCCACCATCGACACTTCAAAGATTGACGATGTGGCTAAGAACCTGAATCGAGGAGACACCGCAACTCTGAAGCTTTTGACTGAAACTGCAGCTTGGACCAGAACAGTGCAAACTAGGTGCTCGATCAAATGAAAATGGTGTCAGGAAAAATTATTTGGAGCTGAAAATTTATGAGGTGGCCTCTCATTGATCCTAGAGGCTGACTGCAAATTTTCATAATTTTTGAAAATGGTTAAGTCAAGTTTTTTATCAAAACATAGGATTCTGGTCAAACTTGGCTCAAACAAAATTTGAAATTTTCGAACTCGCAACTAGAATGTTTTTGGAGAAATGAGTTGAGGATACTAAGATCTGCCAAGGATAGGAATTAGGGAATCAGAAACCAAAGGAATGTATGGGTTCCTTTGTAAAATTCTAGGGGTCAAAACTAATTAAAAAGATAGTTGTTGTAAAAATAAAATAGGAAAGGTGGTTCAAACTTTCCAAAACTTTTAGGAATCATTTTAAAAAGTTGTGAAGATACTAGGGGAGTGCCATGGACAATTAATCAAAGGAGGTGGAGGTAACCAAAATTTTGAAGTAGGGTTTGGTTTGGCAAAAGCTTAGCCACTCCATTTAATAGGAAATCTTAAAACAATATAGACGTTTTCTTGGGTCAAGGCTTTTAGGAAGAAAGAGCTAGGTGAAATTCCTCTCAACAAGAGTTGTTGTTGAAGAACTTCAAAAGATTTTCTCAAGGAAATTTTTCAAAAGATCCCAACGATGCTTTCATAAAACAATTATTTAAAAAAATTCAATTCAAATAATTAAATCAAGAAAACCAATTTAAAATTTTGAGGATGTTACAAGATCTCGCCCCGAGATCTAAGAATGAAAAGGGGAAGAGGAAGACAAAGAGCAATAGGTAAAACTTAGTTACTTCTTTGACAAACGAGTGAATCCAATGAATCTTGAAGGTTGCAACGCAAAGAAGAATGGCATGAGAATAAGACAGAATTGGCAAGTAATGGCACCACTTCGGTAGGAAAAAGGGCAAATTTTGATAAAATGGAAAGATCTTGACAAGATTCACAACAATCCAACTAAATTGATAAGCAAGGAAAGAATATGATCTTGATAAGACGAGATGATGATTGAAGAGAGCAACACCACAACAACTCCGGAATAAAAGAATAGAAACTAGATATTCGAAGAAAAGAACGGAGAAGGAAAATGACAACTCCTAGCACAACTGAATTAAGAAGCACCCTTGAGAAGAGGGGTTGACGGAGTTGTTGGAAATAAACAACAAAAAGAAGAAGCTTGTTATGGGCTTATGGGAAACATATCAAAATTATGAGGTGACAACTGGCCACTAAGAGAAACAATTGATTTCTTGGGAGCAACAAGAGATAAAAACTTCTTCCACCAAGAGGAAACATTGATAACTTGGATCGACTTTAAACACCATAATAGCAACAATCCTTAGAAAAGCTTTTGGTGAAATCTAAACCAAGATAGCTCAATGGAAGAAAAGATTGGTTGAAAAAATATCTCATGATCAAAGAATTTGGTGGGTTTAAATATCTCATTCTTGAAACAAATTCTCTTCAAGAATCCTCCATTAATAAGAATGCTATAACACCACCTCAAAGAATGATGGAGGAAGAATTGCACTTGGAAATGCAAGAGAAGGAACATTTGAGGATAAGAAAGAGTTCCACCGGGGGAGCTGGTCCTTGCGGCGGGCGGAGCTGCACTGGTGAGGTCCAGCGATGCGAGGAGGATCTCGGGGCAGGAGGCATGGAGGCATACGAGCGCTCGTCCGGTGGTTGGCTCCTATGAACGAACATAAAAGGGAGACATGAGAGCGAGCAGAGGATCCAACAAGGTCAAGTACATGTACAAAAGAGTTGAGTACATGGAACTGGATTACACTCGCCACAAGCTACATCAAGATCACATCAATACAATAGTATATTCAATCACCATGACGAAGAGCAGAGACTGACTACGGACGAACACAAATGATAAAAGAACGACGTCCATCCTTGCTATCCCAAGTTGTCGGTCTCGAACACATCCTAGATCGATGAAGAAGAAGAAGAAGAAGAAACTCCAAATAGTACAATCATCGCTCTCACTTCAAAGCATTGCTTTACCTGTACCTACAACTATTGCTGTAGTAATCTGTGAGACACAAGGACTCAACAATCTCATTTCCAAAGGTATCAAGACTAACAAAGCTTAATGGGTGAGGTATGGTTAACTGGTGAGGCTGCAACAAGCGACTAAGCATTTATTTGAGGTGGCTAACTTACGAGTACAAGAATAAGAGGGGGTTGAACTACACATAAATGGACGTGAACCAATAATGATCAAATGAATGATCCTGAACACCTACTTACGTCAGATATAACCCCACCATGTCCTCTTCCGGATGCAGAACTCACAAGAAGAGACAATGACGGTTACGCTCTCAGTTGGCAAGTTTTTAATTAAGTTTACTTCAATTTATCTAGAACCGGATGTTAAACAAAATTTCCAAGTTTTCCACATAACCGCGGGCACGACTTTCCGAAAGATTTAGACCTACAGGGGTGCTCCAACTAATCCATCACAAATTACCACAAGCTGCATAAAAAGCCTCGATCACGAAACTCGTGATCTCCTTGGATTCCTTATTGGAAAACCTCAACTGTGAGATAACCCAAAGTCTCACCGGAATCCCGACGCACAAGATATATGGTTAAGGTAAGAACAAGTCTAGCAAGACCGCCCACGTGTTGACGTACCCGATAAGAGTCGCGTATCTCGTTCTTAGGACACGAGGGATGAGCGACGGTTACCCCGCCAAAACACCGAGTTGCCCCGGGGAACGTTAATAAGCCGCTCTCGGTTGGACCAACACTCATGAGGAGCACTGGCCCGGGGGTTGATTAATTTTCCTTGGGGTAGCAATTCCCTACACATATTAATTATTAAGTTGTTAGGAAATATAGTACCAAAGTTGGGTCTTGCCAAACAAGTCTTAGGACAAAACGATTTATCAAGGGGTTCCCCATAACAACCCCGAGCGTGTTAGGAGCGCTCAATTATGGAATAAAAGAGCGGTAGCTGAAACTAAGACGACAAAAGCGGAACAAATCACCGGGCATAAGGCCAGGCCTTCTACCTTTTACCAAGTATATAGGTGCATTAATTAAATAGCATTAATAAGATGATAACAAATTGTACATGTTATTACATGGACCAACTTGCACCTGCAACTAGCAATGATATAAGATGGTTGAGCAAGCACTAACTTATCCAATCAATATTTGCTAGGTGGTGAAGGGTTAGAGGTTTCCATGGCAATGTTTGGAGGCTTAATATTCACGTGGTAGGCAGCAAGACATAGCGCAAGAAACAAGACAACTAGCATGGCAGTGATACTAATGGTATCTAGGGAAATGGTCATCTTGCCTATGATCCCACTTGGAAAAAGAACGAATCCGTTGAGTAGATGAACCAACATAGTCGAACGGATCCTCACACTCTGACCCGGTTCGAAACTCTATCAAGAAGAAACAATCCAAAACAACAATCAACACACAATTAAACACCACAACATATGCAATAATGATGTGCAACACATAAGATGCATGTCCGGTTTAATTATGCAATGCACGCATGGTAATTCTCAACAATCAAACACTACACATTAAGTGAAACTCAATATGCAACGAGTTGCATATTGACGAAACTCTACATTTTAATTATTTAGTTCACTATCATTTAGGTACATGCAATATTTAATGTTGCTTAAACATGGCAAGAGGTGAACCATAACTAAACTACACTATCTAGGCATTTTAAATGAGGTCGGAAGCAACTTATAGTATTTCCGAAGCAACCCCATATGTTAATTTCGAAATGTGTCCAGATATGTCCTAAACAGATTTTATATTTGTTGAAAAGCAAAATACAATGGCTCATGTGATTCTATATGTAATTCTAGTCGATTTACATATATAGAACATTTAAAGCGGAGCTACAGTCTAAAAGATATGAGCAACACAAGATTATATGTCATGAATGCGACATGCATGCAAATGACAGCCACACATGTTATTCACGGATGCAACAAGATATTATGAAGCTGCATCAAAATCTGGGAAGGTTTAAATGAGCCCGGAACAATGAACAACAATTCCGGAAAGTCCCCATATGTAATTTTGCATTTTCTACAGAACTGCCTAAACCCAATTTTAGTGTTATTAAACAGGAAAATAGGTGTTATCATGTTGTTCTACACATTTTTCTAGCCAAGTTACATGTATAAAAAAATTAATCGGAGCTAAGGTTTATTATATATGAATTAAACCATTTTAGCATGGCATTTAATGCAAATTCAATTAAACAGGAAGTTAAATATTTTTAACATGCACTAAAGTTGGAAATTATTAGTCTTCACGAAATTCTGGACATTTTACATATTTAAAATATTTTAATCGGATGGACAGGTAATTAGTTATTATCATTTTAAAAATATGTGTTTTCTGTAATTAAAATGTCATGTTTAATGGACGAATTCGTAGTAGGAAAAAAAACAATGGGCCGAATTGCAACCTAGTGCTGCGGCCCAAAATTGGATCAAGTCCAAGAGGCTAGGCTGAGAGTGTGCATGATTGGTAAAAAAGACTAACTAACTAAAATATGCCAAAAAATGAGCTCTCTCAGATTTGATCCCACGACCTCATGGAGGAGTGAAATGTATATACCCTCCTAAACTTCCAGGTTTCGGCTGCATCACCCCCTGAACTCCAAAACAGCTTACTTAATCTCCTCAACTTTCAAAACCACACAAATAAACCCCCCCCCCCCCGCCCCTCTCATAAGTGGTTTGGGACACTAATTTTGCCTACATGGAGGCCGAGGCTTGTAGAAAGGTGGGAAATGGCTGAGAAGGTACTTCCCACCATGCGAGCGCTGCCACTGCACCTTCGGACCTACATGGGTGAGGTCGCTACTTTAACCCGCTTTCGTTTAAATCATGTGACACATCCAGAACCACCATGCAGTGTGTGTTTCGGTGTAGCACCACCGCAGCCACAGGTGGGAAATCGCGCGCTTGAGAAGACACACACCGGTGCGCCAACCCAGTGTTCGTGACACCGATCCCCTCAGATGCATCCACGATGCCGAAAAGTGACCTTGCCTGGAAGAGGCCAGCCGTGCCACACCGGAGTGGGTGTGGAACTCGCGTTGACCTTTTGAAGGACGGGGAAATGATCTTATGATCTAGCCAATTGTGGCGACCACGCAGTGCGGGCGATGAGCCCATCGCCACCATACCGTTCCATTGGCCGCCATACATGAAATTGGCCCCACGTGATCTTTAGTTCTTCACGTTGAGCATGTTCGCCTCGGCAGTGCTGACAATCGTCGGCTTCGTAGTGTAGCGCGGAAACTAGCACGGTGACAACGCCTTGCGGGCTGGGTAGAGGATGTAGGGAAGCCATCCAGAAAGCCGCGCTAGTCCGCCAGACTGACAGACGAAGACAACATCAGGATTAGGTGCCCATTGCTGAGGCAGAGGTATGGACTGTTGCGCACGCGCGTTAGGATGACGAGGGCCATCAGCTCGAGGCGCATGTCCTCCACCTTATCTCTTAGCACAACATGGGCATTGGTGCCAAACATGAAGACCTTGATCAACATGCACGTGGACATTTTTGGCTGAGATGACAGCCACGCCACGTCCCACATAGGCCAAACCACTCTAAAAACCACTTACAAGAGGCCTAGGGGGTTATTTGTGTGGTTTCTAAAACTTAGGGGGATTAAGTAAGGCATTTTGGAGTTCAAGGGATGATGTGGCCTTGATCAGAAAGTTTAGGGGGTTATATACATCGAACTCCCTCTTGGAGGGATGCAATGGTTCCTAACCACTCCGACTACTACTGTCATCGTTGGTAAAACATGGTGGCAAACCTACATAACAACTAAATGCCAGAACGAATGTTCAGATTGAACAGAAGCTTCTCACGTCAAGGAAGCACATGCTGGCGGCCACGACAAGAGGACATAGAGGAGGGACGGGGTGAGCTCGAGGGGGCATGAATCTGGGCGAGGGGGTCCTGTTACCGGCGCTGGAGTCGTCCCTCGAAGCTCTCGCGGACAAGAGCTTGGGCGCCATGGCGATGTTCGTACATTGCAGAACAAGAAGCAGAACAGGGACGTGAGGGGAGAAGAAAATGAGAGGAGGAGGAACACGTGAGGAGAAGAAATAGGTCCACCGGGGGAGCTAGTCCTTACGGCGGGCGGAGCTGCGTCAATGAGGTCCAAAGATGCGAGGAGGATCTCGGGGAACGACGCATGGGAGGCAAGCGAGCGCTCGTCCGGTGGTTGGCTCTTGTGAACGAACACAAAAGGGATACATAAGAACATGCAGATGATCCATCAGGGTCAATCAGGGGAGGCGCTCGGGAAGGGAAAAAGGAGGCACGGGGTGGATCCGAGCGGCAGCTCACCGGAGGAAGGACTTGGCGGCTCGGGCATACTTGGGGCTCGCGTGGTTCTTGGGGTGAAGAACCCAAGGTGGAACAATGTGGGTGGCGGAGGCTGAAGGAATGGATGGGACAAGCGGCCTAGAATTTAGGGTTGGCATCTATTTATAGCATGGGATCTAGGGTTAGCTATTTTTAGCCCGATTTGAGCCGTTTGATCGTGATTGGACGGCTAGGATCGTGTGGTTCGGTTAGGTGGGTTGTGGGTTGTTTAGAGTGGTAGTGGGCTGAGATGAGTCGGATATGGTGTGGCCTGTCACAAGATTTTTAAAACACCGAAATGTCCGACAATTAAACCGGCTATAGTGTCGCTATCTAATTAGCGGTTCGGGTATCAAACGCACTCCGATTGCGACGAAATTTAGCACGTGGCCTACCTACATTAAAACAAGACCGCACGTCAACTTTCAACCCAATCCGATAAAGTTTTATAAATACTTTTAAAAACAATATTTAAATGATGCCTCTGGCGCGTGCATGTGTGGTTGGTCTCAAAACTGTGATGACGAAAACGAAGAGAACCGGGAACTACGAACGGATGCAAGTTTTGAAAATATGATGTCCATGGAGTGCTGATGCAATGCGGATGATGCGCATGCCGCGATGATGAATGCGGCAACCAAATAAATCACACGACGGGAATGGAATAAAAGGGGAATCTTCTGGAGCGTCGATTCCGGGCTGTTACATAGCCCTAGCTACCTATAATCCTCACAATTAGAAGCCCAGTGTGGTTCTAATCTCCTTCCTCCAGTTCATCCTTCGCTCTAATTCTGTTGCGCTTGGAGAAGCCCTCCGGAAATAGTTTCACCACCACCGACACCACGCTGTCATGCTGCCAGAACTCATCTATTACTTCGCCTGTCTTGCTGGATCAAGAAGGCAAAGACATCCTCGAGCCGTACGTGTGCTGAATGCAGAGGTGTCGTATGTTCGGCGCTAGATCGGGATAGATCGCGATTGGATCGTGAAGACATATAACTACATCAACCACATTATATACGCTTCCTCTTAGCTACCTTCAAGAGTATGTGGATGCACTCCCCCTCTCGTAGATGTAGTCTTCATAGATTGATCTTGGTGAGCGTAGGAACATTTTTGTTTCCCGTGCGACGTTCCCCAACACACTCCTCATTCTTCTTCCATGCATTCTCCTTCCACTCTGCCCTTGACACGCAAAGAGGTCGAGGGACATGCAATCTAACTATTCTTTCATTGTTGGGGTGGCATTACTTTTATGGGCTAACTACTCTTTCATAGAGTAACCGAGCTTTCTTTCCTTGTTGGGATGACATTACTTTTATGGGTTAACTCCTCTTTCATAGAGTAACTGAGCCGTTTAGTATCGCTTGACTTCAGGTCGCAAATCAGTGTTCTTCATAGGAACTATATTTAGTTCACCAATTGTACTTTGCTAGGTGCTGCTCTAGCACCAAAAAACTTCCGGTACTCTTCATAATTTGAGGATGTTTAGGATTTATCAACTAACACTCACAATGGATTGAATGGATAGAGTATATAGCTAGTAGGTTCAAACAATTGATGCTTTGATGACTGATTAATTAGTGAATTATCAATTTATCATTTTTCTGAACATTTGCTTGAGTGGATGTGTAGGATGAAAAAGTTAACACAGTCGGGGGAGCATATACTAGTGTAGTGGGTGTGACCCTACTAGACCATCAAGTGTTGTGTCTTCCCCATCTTGGACCTGTGGCTAGGCAAGCAGTGCTCACTCACCGGCATGCAGAGATGACCACTCTCGCGGGATGGAGCAACAGGTGAGCGTGTCAGAGTGCACCGCGTCAAAGGTAAGATGCATAAGCAAAATTGGTGGTACTTGGTCAGTTATTGTGGGCAGATTGAGGGGCTGTCTCAAATAGTATTAGACACACGTTGTTTGCTCAAATAAATTCTACTCCCTCCGTCCGGAATTACTTGTCACAAAAATGATAGAAATGGATGTATTTAGAACTAAAATACATCTAGATACATCCATTCCTCGGACAAGTATTTTCGGACGGATGGAGTATTAGCAAATGTAGTAGAAAGTCAACACATTTGCACACATATTATATCATGAGCTGAACCCTAAATAAGTTGAGTTAGGGGAACAATCATACTGTTTCATATACAAAAACTTTATACCACTACTGACACAACATAAACAAAATTCAGTTCATTGACCTGATAGTTGCAATTAGAATACAGTCACAACTTGGAGACTCCCAGTTATAGAAACAACAAGCAGTGAATAAAATGAGATGGAATATGCATGTAAATTTTTCCAGCATCCCAGTTCACACGAAGTTACTGGCTGGTGGTACAATGAGTTATAGCAGTTGAGCAACTAACATATATATTTAACTGCAAAGAGGATAGAACAATCTAACTTGAAATCATTGAGTGCAATTACTACCAGGTCAGCCCAATAGAAACCACAAACCATGATAGAGAAGGAGCCACTATGTCATGACCTCCTTCACTGTGAGATTCAGAGTCACCAACACATCGTACCAAATCTAGCGCCACACACTGTCTCTAAGTATACGACAGTGTCGTACCAATCCCAAGTAAGTCGGCAAACCATATAAGTCACACATCTAAAAAGATTCTTCTGGAAGTAATAGTAAAGAGCTAAAAATAAATATAGATTTCATAAACATAGCCAAAAAATAAGGCATTTTCCACAAACTATATGGATGTTTACCAATAGAGGTCTATATTATGTTCCGCCATGTACATTGAAAAATCTATTCATAAGGGATATAGGAATTGAAATAACTAAATAAAGACCCCTAAATCTGTAGCAAAAAATGCATTTGTACAGCAAGTCTACACGTTAGCAACAAAAGAAAGTTGTTATCATGTTTCTTCCACAACTATTCATATGGAAACATTGTGGGACTACTATATTATATTAATGTAGCTTACAGCTAAACACTGCAATTCTAAACACCAAATATCAACATGGAAATGTTCTTGCTTGGTGCTTGTGTCCATGTAAAGCAGGGAGACGTAAGTACCGCACATCAACATGAGGCTGGCGGCAACACTTCCTCTTTGCGAAGCCATGGTTTGGTCAACAATTCTATATGTAGAAAGAGGACAAAGAAGGTAAAGGTCACACTGGTGCAGAATTTGTGCCATATACCACAAATTCCTCAAACTAAAGTAAATCCACACTTGCGAACAGAGCAGACTAGTGAGAATAGCATCTGCTAAAAGTGCATTCATATGAAAGGAAGTGATTGTTTTAGAAAGATTATAAAACATCAAGTGGGTGAGAACCATGCTAGAAAAGATTGTATTAGAATTTATTGTTCTTCTTGTGGAAGGAATACATATATGTACCTTCCCACTCCAATCTGAAGCCATTACGCTGAAAATGCAATTGGTTTTGCTAGACTACTTGGTCCACCTTTCCTCGCCCAACGAAGCTTAAAAGATAAACATATAACTCAATGAAAAAAATGAAGGGCCAATTGTTTAAAAAAAAGGCAATTTGCATTATTATATCAACAGGAGGGCCAGATGCCAAGGGACAAATCAAGTGCACCTTTTGAATACTCATCCAATGTATCAACTACTCAAATGTGGCCAACTTCTCAAAAAAATTGAAATACTGAAGGGAGTGTTCTTATTTCTACACGGATTGATTTTATTTGCTCCTGATATTTGCCTTCTCCCGGATAGCATTCATGTAAACCTGCCACAAAACCAACAATCAATCCCTCAATTCAATGGATATAAGATGCAATGCAGAGATGTCTTGCTTATGTGAAAACTATAACAGATTATCTGCGTACCATATCCTGAGTAGCAGGGCGCATCAACATCGTTGGCTCGTCATACATCCAGCCATCCTTGCCACTGAAGATCATGGAGTTAAACCTTCAGGTGCAGTCCTATCCTTAGGATGGGAAAATTGTTAACTCATCCCGAACGAGAGGTAGAATATGAAGCCATGAAGGCTATGAAATTTCCTAGATCCAGGTGTGTCTCAATATGGCAGAAGGAAGCAATAGATGAGAGAGTGGGGGAAGAGATCAGGGTTAGGGTGATGTACTTGTTGTTCACTGAAGGAGTCAGTAGCCGTCGAACAAGTTCCGGCAATGGTGGTAGCCAGGATGTAGAGGCACGCGAGCGCTGGTTTTGCGGCAGGGCGAACTGAGCACACGGGTGGAGAACGATGGCCAAAGATAGATCATATGAACTTCTCCGAATCTGGACGGATATCGCGCCGCTGTGCCGCCTGGCTTCTGCATCGTGGTGTCAAGCACTAGCTTCACTGGAAGCAGTTTATGAACGCTAAACGCTAGAACTCATGCGAAATTCAGAGAGGAAGCTTGGGATTTCATTTAATCGAAAGGGGAAAGGTAATGTAGCTCGCCACCGGCGACTAGGGTTCAACCCAATATACAGTCAACATAAAGTGATAAAGAGGGAGATTACATGGCTTTATAGCCAGGGAGGAGAGGGACGCGTGGAACTGACGAAGGAGAAGTACACGCAATCGGACGACAGGGGTATTGTCGGAATTTCCATAGTACGCCCACCTTTCCTCACTGTTGGATGCTCGATGAGACGCTGAGATCCATTCAGACATGCACACACAGTACATTAACTTCTTCACTTGATCAGCAGCCTAACAATACCCCCGATTGAGAATGAGCTTGTCCTCAAGCTTGAAATGCAGGAAAAACCTTCTAAATAAAGGATGCATCTTCCCAAGTAGCTTCTTCGGTTGGCATATTGACCCACTTGACCAGCCAGTGTACCACAGGGATGCTGACACCACCTTGGCGCAGAGGAACTAGCTTTCTGTCCAGCTGTGACAGCCCGATGCCGATGTTCCAGAAGATTCCCCTTTTCTTTCCGTTTTCGTCGTGTGTCTATTTTCTTTTGTCGCATCATCATCGCATCATTCACATCATCTGCATTGCATTGGCATCTCCGTTGCCGCCAGTTTTCAAACTTGCATCCGTTGTTAGTTGCCGGTTCTCGTCATTGTCCGTTCTCAGCCCGACCGCACACGCACGCGCTGGGGGCATCGTCAAACTCTGATTTAAAGTGCGATTAAAACTTTCTTTGATCGGGGTGAAACTTGGCATGCGGTCGTAATTAGTTCTAGCTAGGCCGCCTGTCGAATTTCGTCGCGCTCAGAGTCCGTCTGGTACCCGAACGGTCGACCTTAGCGGCACCGTATTCGGTCTACCATCGGACGGTTGTCGGTGTTTTATAAATCGTTGCCGTGCCGCCTGTTCTCCCTCTCGTCCCCGGATATCCCCTCTACACGGCCTCGTAACCGTTCCCGCATTCGGAATTAGTCGAATCCGACCTCGCGAGCTGGCCAGCCCCAGATCCGGTCCAGGCGCCCCACGCCGAGCTGATCGGCCTGCCTCGCGAGCACCTGCATCCTCGGTCGGCCCGGATCCATCCCAGGCCAAGGCCTCCCACGTGGGCCACTCCTCCAACCCTCCAACCGGCCCAGTGGCCTTCCCCAAGGTTATCCCCGGCCTGTGCATTTTTTCTTTTTTTTGATTTGTTAGGTTGCGCCCAGTTCGGCCCATTAGGAAATTTAGGATGTTTTAGGAATTTATAATTCCAGAAAAATAAGCATATATTAGAAAGCCCGTAGATATTTATCCGTATGTCGGATCGAGACGTGTAATATATGGTTTTCGTGTAGTTTTACGCGTAGAATACGTTGACGCAACTTGCATAATTGTTTGACATCGTTTAGCGTGTCGGATGCCTAGAATAACGTGCTGTTTTAATAGGATACGTCCTGTATTTAATTTTCGCGCAAGTACGGATTGCTCGTATGCCATAGATAAAATGCCCATGTTTTAGGAACCTATTTTCATGTATTTTAAAGTAGACTTTGGTATTTTTGCGCGTAGGGTTGCCGCTAGTTTATTTTTCCGTGCTTAGGTCTTTATCTCGCATTTATGTGTGGCATTATTTTTGTGTTGCAACCCCACATATTTTATATGTTTCCGGGGTAGAAAAATCCATGGGATTTTTCTGTGCAATTAGTTTTAGCATTAGAGCAAGTTAGTTCGCGCGATATTTTGCCGTGATGCCCTTTTGTTTATTTCGTAGGATTTATTCCGTGCTTCGTTTGACGGAGTTGTCAACTAGGGAGTTGTTCTTGGGTGTTTAGACTAGCCCCTGGTATTTTTGGTTGCAATAGAAATGCATGTTTAGGTGTGGTTTGATTGCCCTCAAGTTGCTAGAAATAGTGCTGATTTGGAGGTGCTGAAATATTTCTAAGTCTGAGATCTGTTATATTTTGTTGTTGTCTTGTCTTGCTTGTATCTTTTGACTTGTAGCTCTTTTGAGGTTGCTCCAATGGAGTTAGTTGTAGCCCTTGTGTTTCTCTAGCATGCTGTTAATTTTCATGCCATTTAGAGTCCTGTAGCTATAGGTTTTGCTGTTGTCAATATGGCTTCAGATCGAAAACTGCAGTTCCATGAGGTGTAATTTTCACTAAGTCTGAAGTAGTGTGTGTGATGCCATTTTGAGACTTCTTCTCCTAGTGATCCATGATGCCATCCTAGTTGTTGTTAGTTGTTTGTAGTAGTGCTTCTTGCCCTTTTTCGTGTCATGCCTTGCTTGAGTTTATCGGAGTTGTGTAGCCCGTAGTTGTGGGGCGTAGAAAATGCTATGTGGCTGAATTTTGGCAGATTGTAGTCATTTCTTGTTTTGCTCGTAGTTGTTGAACCGTAGCTCCGATTTGGTCCTGTCCTATATGAAACTTGCTTAGAATCTTGTGTAGTTTCATTTTCTCTTGCTGGTTGTATGTTTTGAGGTGCTCGTGACCGCCGTTGCACACATATTGCATTCATGCCATCATATCTTGCGGTGCTTGTAACTTTTGATCCGTAGCTCCGTTGGAGATGTTCTTTATGTGTAGATTGCTTGTAATGACGCGTAGAATCACGTGAACCTATTTGTTTTGCTGTTTAACAACTAATCAAATGTGTTAATTCAGATCTGGACAGAATTGTAAATTAACATGTGAGGCCGTCTCGGAGATGCTATATGTCATTTCCGACCTCATTTAAAATGTCTAGATAGGTAGTTAATTTCCGCTTCACCTCTTGCATGTTTGACAACATTAATATTGTCGTGTAAATAACCGGGAGTGAACTAAATAATTCATATGTGGAGTTTCGTCAATATGCAACTCGTTGCATATTGAACTTCACTTAATGTGTAGTGTTTGTTTGTGTGATTTGCCATGCCATGACTTGCATGTATTCAACTACTGATGCATCATTTGTGTTGTTGCACTGTGTGGTGAATTCCGTGTGTTGATTTGTGTTTCCGGTTTTCCCCGTCTCGATACAGTTCCGCAAGCGTGTCGGATGTGAGGACCCGTTCGACTACGTCGGTTCGTGTGCTTCACGGAGGCATTCTTCTTCCAAGCGGGATCTCAAGCAAGATGACCATTTCCCCAGATACCATTACTATTATTGCTATGCTAGTTTTATCACTTCTATCGATTATGTCTCGTTGCCTACCACATGTTAAATATCAGCCTCTCTACAATGCCATGAAACCTTCAACCTGTTCAACCTAGCAAACTACTGATTGGCTATGTTACTACTTGCTTAACCCTGTGTTAGCGTTGCTAGTTGCAGGTGCAGTTGTTTCCATGTGTTAACATGGGTTCCTTGTTATATCACCCTATTACATGTTATTTAATTTAATGCACCTATACACTTGGTAAAAGGTGGAAGGCTCGGCCTTTCTAGCCTGGTGTTTGGTTCCACCTTTGCCCCCTAAGTTTCGGCTACCGGTGTTATGTTCCATAAACGATCGCTCCTAACACGATCTGGGTTGTTATGGGGACCCCCTTGATAATTCGTTTTAGATTAAAGCTGGTCTGGCAAGGCCCAATATTGGTTTTACATTCGCCAAACATAATAATTTGATAATACTGAAATGCATAGGGAGTTAGCGCTACCCGAGGACTAATTTTACATAAACAGGGGGGCTGGTGCTGATGGTGTTGTTCCCAAACGGTCTGCCTGCGTGGCCACCGCGAGGAAACTCGAGGTTGGCACTCGTAGCTAGTTCCATCCATCGTGTCCTGAGAACGAGATACGCGGCTCCTATCGGGTACGTCGACACGTCGGGCGCCCTTGCTCGATTAGTTTTACCTTTGACGAGATATCTTGTGCATCGGGATTCCAGTGATGCTTTGGGTAATCTCAGAGTTGAGGTTTTCCACTAGGGAATCCGACGAGATCGCGAGCTTCGTGATTGAGGATTTCTATGCGGCTTGTGGTAATTTGTGATGGACTAGTTGGAGCACCCCTGCAGGGTTAAATCTTTTGGAAAGCTGTGCCCCCGGTTATGTGGCAACGTGGAAACTTTGTTTAACACTGGTTCTAGATAACTTGAAGTTAATTTAATTAAAATATGCGAACTGTGTGTGTAACCGTGATTGTCTCTTTCGTGAGTTCCTTCTCCGATCGAGGACACGGTGGGGTTATGTCTGACGAAGGTAGGTGTTCAGGATCATTCAATTGATCATCAGTAGCTCATGTTCGTTATGCGTAGATCTTCCCCCTCTTATTTTCTTGTACTCGTAAGTTTAGCCACCAAATATATGCTTAGCCGCTGCTGCAACCTCACCACTTAACCATGCCTCACCCATTAAGCTTTGCTACTCTTGATACCTTTGGAAATGAGATTGCTGAGTCCCCTGTGGCTCACAGATTACTACAACACCAGTTGCAGGTACAGGTAAAGGTTACTTGACGAGAGCGCGTTGATTGTTCATTTGGAGTTGCTTCTTCTTCTTCTTCTTCATCATTGATCTAGGATGGGTTCCAGGCCGGCATCCTGGGATAGCAAGGATGGACGTCGTTCTTATTTTTTCTCGTTTGTTTTCGTCCGTATTCGGACCCTGCTCTTACTCTTGATGATTATGTAATGTACTGATGTGACTCTGATATAGCTTGTGGCGAGTGTAAGCCAATTCTATATATATCTCTTCTTTTCAGTACATGTACTTGTAACGATATTCATTCTTGCGACACGACGAGATGCGCTTATATCCCTGACGAGGCGTTCGTGCCAAATTGAGGATAGGGTCGCATCTTGGGCGTGACAAGTTGGTATCAGAGCAGTACCGACCTAGGAGCCCCCTTGAATGATCGAACTTGGCCGAGTCGAGTCTAGTGAAAAAAATCTTTGAGTCTAGTTATATATCGGAGAGTAGGATTCTTTTTTCTCCTCTTCTATGCTCTGGTGAGGAATCTTGACGTAATAATTTATTCTACTCCTCTTCCCACTAAATTTTTTTTAGGATCACGCGGATATTCTTGGAATCTATATGATACCGATGTGACAGAGTTCTGTCTTGGTGCCTCCTATCTGCTTTGAGTTTCAGGGGAGTTGAGCTCGAGGGGATTCTTGAGCACATCGTTATCATTCAGATTTCTTAATATCTCAGAACAAAGGATGTTCGTAATTGCTTCAATACTAGTAGTGGCGAGATAACCCTGATGTCCCCAGTACTGGTGCAGATTGTTCGGGAGTACTGCCATACTTTGTATCGTTGTGATCACGAGGGTCTGTAGTAGATGAAGGTCCGAGATTCTGGTTGTGTGTTGACGGATGTGATATAGGTCACGGGTTAGTATAGGAGTTGTGTGATATTACTCCTTGTATCCGTGTACCAGATTGCATGACCAGATATTTCGGGAATTCATAGGTGGGAATTCAAGTAGTTACTTATAGGATAATCTTCCAACAAATGCATGATGTTAGGTTGGGGTTCGACATCTAGTGGATTCCTGTCCACGAAAATATCGGACGAAATCTTTCTCATGAGTTTGTTCTGGCTTGTTTCATAAGCCCCACCCTTTGTTTTGTTGGAATATGGTAAATTGCGTTGCTTCGATGTCAAGTGGTGATTTCAGATCTTTCCTAAGAGGTGTTCTCATATTTTTATGTGAATGGTAATTCTTTTGCTCAATCAGTTGTCTTATCAACTCTTGTCTACCGGAGTTGTCATATCAATTCTTTTCCAACCGGTGTGCTTCTCTTCAGTGGATTCCATACTCTCTAATTGTTGCAGATCAATCTCTCTTCTTTTCTGGAATTCATCTCATTTGTCTCAAGTTGTCTTTGTTTTTCCCCGCCCTCACACCTTTTTTCTTCGGTGATTGGGTTTCATCGAAGTGCATTCATTCCATTGTGCTTCCGCTGTCTGTTCTTTTCTCTCTTACCCCGTGATTCATTGTGAAGATTCTCAGGAGTTCTAGTTCATCATTCCTTCAACCTGGTTATCTTTTTCGGTGAACTTAATTTAGTTGTCCGTGTTCATCATATCCTATTATTCCTTGTATTCTTACTCATGTTGGAGATTCTTATCAGCCTATGCTGTTCTCATTTCTCTCTATTCTATCCGGAGAGTTGAAGATATCTCTGAGTTTCTTGTTTTCAGATCTTTCATTATTTCAAGGTTCTCAACCTCATTTAGGTCTCTTCATACCGGTGCAATATCAATCTTTCTAGCAATATTTTCAACGGTTGTTTCTTTGAGTGGGCCCATAACCCACAGGTTCTTTCCCAGGATCTTTCCTAGCTCTTTTAATCCTTGCTCGGAGATCATTAATTCTTTTCAACTATGACGTAAGTATGATTTCCATCAGTCATATCCCTTCGTCAAGATCAATTTGAATTAATTCCCATAGTTGTCTCAACCTTTCATTCTTCTTTTTTACGGAGTGTCTCATTAATTCTTGGTGTTGTTCTCGTTATCATTCTCAGCTTGCTATCCGAAGGAGTGTTCTCTCATTCTTGGTTCTTTATCTACAAGATCCATCATTTCAGCTTTGTGCCATCATATTAATTTCTCTCAATAATGAGTATCCCTTTCTTGCTATCCGGTGCATTTCTGAGTTGTTTTTATTTCTCGTTCCTCTGAAGGCCATCATTTGAGAAGATTCTTCATTCTCAGCTTTCAGCTTTCATCCTCAAACCTTCTCAATTGTTGCCTCTTCGTTCGTATCTCGTTTCTACCGGTGCCTTATTCAAGTTTTTCTGTTAGGTGGATCATGATCTCTTCATTCTCATGTGTTTCCATGCATTCTTGGAATTCCCATTCAATTGTGAATTCTTACCGGTGCTTTCTTCAATCGTACTTCAAGTGGTGATTATCTCTCTGTCTCTTCAAGATTCTTTCAAGAATAATAATTTGTATGATAAATCCGTTGCTTGTTATCATTTAAACTTGATGAAGGATGAGCATAACATAATTCTTATTCTTGTTCATAGTAATCTGAATTCTTCGTCCGGAGTGGCTCATGGTTTCAATTCTTTTCTCAAGTGCTTATCTTTCTTTTCCGGAGTTCCAAGTTCTTTTAAGTATCTCTTTGTGAGGCTTCATCTAAATCTTGGCAAGGTCATAATCTTATTCTTTTCTACCTTCATATCTTTGCATCATTCATTTGTATACGGTGCTCCTTCATGGTGGTTCGTCAAGGTTTCAATTCATTCTCAAGTGTCCTTCAAGAATCTTATTGGAGAACCTCAAGTTTTCTTATCTTGCATTTCCAAGTGCATTTGTTCTTCCTTTATCCTTTGAGGTGGTATTATAGCATTCTTGTTAGTGTAGGAGCCTCGAAGAGATTTCATTTCAAGAATGAGATAATTAAACCCACCAATTCTTTGATCAGGAGATATTTCAACCCATAATTTATTCTTTGAGTTATCTTGGTTTGGATTTCACCTAAAGCTTTTCCTATGGATTGGTGCTATCATGGTGCTTGTCATTAATCCAAGTTCTCAATGTATCCTCTTGGTGTAAGAAATTGTTCATATCTTGCTTCGCCCAATCAATCCTTGTTTCTTTTAGTGGTTGGTTGTCACCTCATATTTGTTGAGATGATTTTCATAAGCCCACTACTGTCTTGTTCTTTTCGTTGTTGTTTTTCCAACAACTCCGTTCAATTCTTCTTTGAAGGATGCTTGCCAAGTTCATTGGAGTTAGTAGTTGTCATTCTTTTCTTCATTCTCTTCTTCCGCTTGAGCTAGTTCATATTCTATTGTTCCGGAGGCATTATGATATTGCTCTTTTGGGTCAATCTTGTTGTTCTATCAAGATCATGGTGTTCCCTTGCTCTATTTAGTTGTTTGTTATGAATATTGTCTATTTCTTCCATCTTATCGAATTTTTTGTCCCATTTTCCTACCGAAGTGCTGCCGAAATTTTCCGTGAAATCTTGCTTCTTTCCCATACCATTCCTCATCTCTTTGCAACCTTCAAGGATCGTTGGTTTCACTCGTTTGTCAAAGAAGTGACAAATTTTTTACCTCTTGTTCGTTCTCATCCTCTCCCCTTTCATTCTTGGATCTCGGGGCGAGATCCTCTTGTTGTGCAGGAGAGTTGTGACAACCCGATGCCGACATTCCAGAAGATTCCCATTTTCTTTCCGTGTTCGTTGTGTGTCTATTTTCTTTTGTCGCATCATCATTGCATCATTCACGTCATCTGCATTGCATTGGCATCTCCGTTGCCGCCAGTTTTCAAACTTGCATCCGTTGTTAGTTGCCGGTTCTCGTCGTTGTCCGTTCTGAGCCCGACCGCACACGCACGCGCCCGCGGCATCGTCAAACCCTGTTTTAAAGTGCGATTAAAACTTTCTCTGATCGGGGTGAAACTTGGCATGCGGTCGTAATTAGTTCTAGCTAGGCCGCCTGTCGAATTTCGTCACAATCGGAGTCCGTCTGGTACCCGAGCGGTCGACCGTAGCGGCACCGTATTCGGTCTACCGTCGGACGGTTGTCGGTGTTTTATAAATTGTTGCCGTGCCGCCTGTTCCCCCTCTCATCCGCAGATATCCCCTCTACACAGCCTCGTAACCATTCCCGTCTTCGGAATTAGTCGAATCCGACCGCGCGGTTGAAACCGGGGCGGAATTTCGCTAAACCTAGCCCCCCTTTTGTTTGTAAATAGCCCCGGGTAATTTTAGACAGCAACCCTACCCCGTGCCTCATTTTGCGCGCCACCTACCCCGAAACCCTAGCCAGCCTCCTCTCTCCCTCACCAGCCCCCAGTCCCGCCGAGCCCGCAACCGGCCCGCCGAATCCATCGCGCCGCCGCCCCTCTCTCTCTGCCCGAGCAGCCGCCGCGCGCTCTCCCCGAGCTAGCTCCCGAGAGCCCGCAGCTCGCGAGCTGCCCCGCGCGTGCCCCGCTCCTCCCCTCAGTCGTCGGAGCCTCCGACACCGGGAACCGCTACCGGAGCCCCGCCCATTGTCGGTCGGAGCCGCCCATGCCGCCGCCCTGCCTTCTGCGTCGCCGGTGACCTGCAGTCTCTCGCCGCCGAGCTCCAACACCGCCTCCTGTGCCCCGTCGTGCCGGATATGGATCCCCCCCGACCGGGAACCACCAGATCCGGTCAGCCCTCGCCGGTCAGCCCTCAGCCGTCGCCGGATCCGTGCTGGAGCCGTCAGCCGCCGCGTCGGCAGTTCCGGCCGAGAGGAGGTCGACAGCGCCCCAGACCTGCGCCCCGTCGCCAGATCGATCGGGCTCCCCCCGTTGACCGTGCAGGCCGCCACCAACCCCCGGCTGGGCCTTGCAGCCGGCCCAGCTCCTGTGCACGCACCGCCTCGCAGCGGCCCAGCTGGCGCCTTGCGAGCTGGCCAGCCCCAGATCCGGTCTAGGTGCCCCACGCCCAGCTGCTCGGCCTGCCTCGCGAGCACCTGCCTCCTCAGTCGGCCCGGATCCATCCCAGGCCAAGGCCTCCCACATGGGCCACTCCTCCAACCCTCCAACCGGCCAAGTGGCCTTCCCCAAGGTTATCCCCCGCCTGTGCATTTTTTCTTTTTTTTGATTTGTTAGGTTGCGCCCAGTTCGGCCCATTAGGGAATTTAGGATGTTTTAGGAATTTATAATTCCAGAAAAATAAGCATATATTAGAAAGCCCGTAGATATTTATCCGTATGTCAGATCGAGACGTGTAATATATGGTTTTCGTGTAGTTTCACGCATAGAATACGTCGACGCAACTTGCATAATTGTTTGACGTCGTTTAGCATGCCGGATGCCTAGAATAACGTGTTGTTTTAATAGGATACGTCCCGTATTTAATTTTCGCGCAAGTCCGGATTGCTCGTATGCCATAGAAAAAATTCCCATGTTTTAGGAACCTATTTTTCATGTATTTTAGAGTAGACTTTGGTATTTTTTCGCGTAGGGTTGCCGCTAGTTTATTTTTCCGTGCTTAGGTCTTTATCTCGCATTTATGTGTGGCATTATTTTTGTGTTGCAACCCCACATATTTTATATGTTTCCGGGATTTTTCTATGCAATTAGTTTTAGCATTAGAGCAAGTTAGTTTGCGCGATATTTTGCCGTGATGCCCTTTTGTTTATTTCGTAGGATTTATTTCGTGCTTCGTTTGACGGAGTTGTCAACTAGGGAGTTGTTCTTGGGTGTTTAGACTAGCCCCTGGTATTTTTGGTTGCAATAGAAATGCATGTTTAGGTGTGGTTTGATTGTCCTCAAGTTGCTAGAAATAGTGCTGATTTGGAGGTGCTGAAATATTTCTAAGTCTGAGATCTGTTATATTTTGTTGTTGTCTTGTGTTGCTTGTATCTTTTGATCTGTAGCTCTTTTGAGGTTGCTCCAATGGAGTTAGTTGTAGCCCTTGTGTTTCTCTAGCATGCTGTTAAATTTCATTCCATTTAGAGTCATGTAGCTATAGGTTTTGCTGCTGTCAATATGGCTTCAGATTGAAAACTGCACTTCCATGAGGTGTAATTTCACCAAGTCTGAAGTAGTGTGTGTGATGCCATTTTGAGACTTCTTCTCCTAGTGATCCATGATGCCATGCTAGTTGTTGTTAGTTGTTTGTAGTAATGATTCTTGCCCTCTTTCGTGTCATGCCTTGCTTGAGTTTATCGGAGTTGTGTAGCCCATAGTTGTGGGGCGTAGAAAATGCTATGTGACCGAATTTTGGCAGATTGTAGTCATTTCTTGTTTTGCTCGTAGTTGTTGAACCGTAGCTCCGATTTGGTCGTGTCCTCTATGAAACTTGCTTAGAATCTTGTGTAGTTTCATTTTCTCTTGCTGGTTGTATGTTTTGAGGTGCTCGTGACCGCCGTTGCACACATATTGCATTCATGCCATCATATCTTACGGTGCTTGTAACTTTTGATCCGTAGCTCCGTTGGAGATGTTCTTTATGTGTAGATTGCTTGTAATGACGCGTAGAATCACGTGAAGCTATTTGTTTTTCTGTTTAACAACTAATCAAATGTGTTAATTCAGATCTGGACAGAATTGTAAATTAACATGTGAGGTCATCTCGGAGATGCTATATGTCATTTCCGACCTCATTTAAAATGTCTAGATAGGTAGTTTAATTTCCGCTTCACCTCTTGCATGTTTGACAACATTAATATCGACGTGTAAATAACCGGGAGTGAACTAAATAATTCATATGTGGAGTTTCGTCAATATGCAACTCGTTGCATATTGAACTTCACTTAATGTGTAGTGTTTGTTTGTGTGATTTGCCATGCCGTGACTTGCATGTATTCAACTGCTCATGCATCATTTGTGTTGTTGCACCGTGTGGTGAATCCGTGTGTTGATTTGTGTTTCCGGTTTTCCCTGTCTCGATAGAGTTCCGCAAGCGTGTCGGATGTGAGGACCCGTTCGACTACGTCGGTTCGTCTGCTTCACGGAGGCATTCTTCTTCCAAGCGGGATCTCAGGCAAGATGACCATTTCCCCAGATACCATTACTATCATTGCCATGCTAGTTTTATCGCTTCTATCGATTATGTCTCGTTGCCTACCACATGTTAAATATGAGCCTCTCTACAATGCCATGAAACCTTCAACCTGTTCAACCTAGCAAACCACTGGTTGGCTATGTTACTGCTTGCTTAACCCTGTGTTAGCATTGCTAGTTGGAGGTGCAGTTGTTTCCATGTGTTAACATGGGTTCCTTGTTATATCACCCTATTACATGTTATTTAATTTAATGCACCTATACACTTGGTAAAAGGTGGAAGGCTCGGCCTTTCTAGCCTGGTGTTTTGTTCCACCTTTGCCCCCTTAGTTTCGGCTACCGGTGTTATGTTCCATAAACAAGCGCTCCTAACACGATCTGGGTTGTTATGGGGACCCCCTTGATAATTCGTTTTAGATTAAAGCTGGTCTGGCAAGGCCCAACATTGGTTTTACATTCGCCCAACATGATAATTTGATAATACTGAAATGCATAGGGACTTAGCGCTACCCGAGGAGTACTTTTACATAAACAGGGGGGCCAGTGCTGATGGTGTTGGTCCCAAACGGTCTGCCTGCGGGGCCACCGCGAGGAAACTCGAGGTTTGGCACTCGTAGCTAGTTCCATCCATCGTGTCCTGAGAACAAGATACGCGGCTCCTATTGTGTACGTCGACACGTCGGGCGGGCTTGCTGGATTAGTTTTACCTTTGACAAGATATCTTGTGCATCGGGATTCCGGTGATGCTTCGGGTAATCTCAGAGTTGAGGTTTTCCACTAGGGAATCCGACGAGATCGTGAGCTTCGTGATTGAAGATTTCTATGCGGCTTGTGGTAATTTGTGATGGACTAGTTGGAGCACCCCTGCAGAGTTAAATCTTTCGGAAAGCCGTGCCCGCGGTTATGTGGCAACGTGGAAACTTTGTTTAATACTTGTTCTAGATAACTTGAAGTTAATTTTATGAAAATATGCAAACTGTGTGCGTAACCGTGATTGTCTGTTTCGTGAGTTCCTTCTCCAATCGAGGACACGGTGGGGTTATGTCTGACATAGGTAGGTGTTCGGGATCATTCCATTGATCATCAGTAGCTCACGTCCGTTATGCGTAGATCTTCCCCCTCTTATTTTCTTGTACTCGTAAGTTTAGCCACCAAATATATGCTTAGCCGCTGCTGCAACCTCACCACTTAACCATGACTCACCCATTAAGCTTTGCTAGTCTTGATACCTTTGGAAATGAGATTGCTGAGTCCCCTGTGGCTCACAGATTACTACAACACCAGTTGCAGGTACAGGTAAAGGTTACTTGACGCGAGCGCGTTGATTGTTCATTTGGAGTTGCTTCTTCTTCTTCTTCTTCATCGATCTAGGATGGGTTCCAGGCCGGCAGCCTGGGATAGCAAGGATGGACGTCGTTCTTATTTTTTCTCGTTTGTTTTCGTCCGTAGTCGGACCCTGCTCCAACTCTTGATGATTATGTAATGTACTGATGTGACTCTGATATATCTCTTCTTTTCAGTACATCTACTTGTAACGATATTCATTCTTGCGACACGACGAGATGCGCTTCTATCCCTGACGAGGCCTTCGTGCCAAATTGAGGATAGGGTCTCATCTTGGGCTTGACACCAGCACGGCTTCAGGTTCCCTCTTGATGGTTCCATCTGAATTCACTAGGGGCATCTGAGGAGATGGCACAACATGCTGGCCTATGTGCTTCTTCAATTGGCTCACATGGAATGTGTGATGTAGCTGACACCCTTCTGAAAGCAGTAATGTGTAAGCATGTTTGCCCACTTTCTCCAACACTCTAAAAGGGCCATAGAACTTGGAATGTAACTTGAGATGTTTATGCAAACTGAGAGAAGTGTGTCTATAAGGCTGTAACTTTAAGTACACCATGTCTCCAACTAGGAATTCTCTTTCTTTCCTCTTCTGATCAGCATAGAGTTTCATCCTAGCTTGTGCTTTACTGAGATTATGTTTGATCACTTCTATTGCCAATCCCCTCTTCTGCAGCAGATTTTCATTCTCTTCCCATATGGAATCTGGTAGTTCTGACTCAGCCACCATTGGAGGAGGAAATCCATACAGAGCTAGAAATGGAGTCATTTGGAATGATGTGTGGTAACAAGTGTTATACCACCATTGTGCTAGGGCCAACCACCCATGCCATTTTCTAAGCTGTTGAAAGCACATGCATCTTAAGTAATTTTACAAACACTGATTCACTCTTTCAGTTTGGCCATCAGTCTGGGGATGGTAGCTTGTACTCATGTGGAGTTTCACCTTCATAGACTTAAACAACTGTTGCCACAGGTTGCTTGTGAATATCCTATCTCTGTCAGTAACAATGACCATAGGCATTCCATGTAGTTTGAACACATTGTCAGAGAAAGCTCTAGCTACAGACTGAACTAAGATGGGATGCTTCATGGCTATAAAGTGAGCATACTTAGTGAACCTATCCACCAGCACTTGAATTAGGTACTTGTTCTTAGAAACAGGCAATCCTTCCACAAAATCCATGCGTATGTGTGCCCAAGCAAAGTCAGGGACTGGAAGAGGTTCCAGCAGTCCAAGGTAGGGGTATGCTCTGCTTTGTTAACCTGGCACATAGGACAGTTTTTAACAGACACAATGACATCTTGCTTCAATCCTGACCAGTGAAACACTAATTTCACTCTTTGATAAGTAGCCCTTTCTCCAGAATGTCCTCCCAATTCTGAACTATGGAACACTTTCATTATCTCTTGCCTCAGATCAGTATTTCTTCCTACTACAATCTTGCTTTTGTATCTTAGTATCCCATTGTTGAAAGAATAGGCAGTGTTGTTCTCCTTATCTGTCACACAAGCAACAATCGACTCCTTGATCCTGTCATCATTTTCATAGCTCTTAATAACTTCCTTGACCAAAGTAGGTCAAGCAGTTGTGTCTATTAGAGCAGATTTTTTATGCTTCACTCTAGATAAAGCAACATCATCTCTATTCTCTTTTCATTTTCTGTACTCAATGGTAAAGTTGTAACCTAGTAGTTTCAGCAATAGTTTATGTTGAATGCCTTCAGTAATTTTCTGTTCTTGGATATACTTGAGGCTCTCCTCGTCTGTCCTGATTACTAATGCAGTAGATGCAAAGTAATGCTTCCATTTCTTTACAGCCTCAATGATTGCTAGAGCCTCCTTATCATAAGTAGACATAGCTGCAGCTTTTGGACAGATTGCCTTGCTGAAGTAAGAGAGGGGTCTTCCTTCTTGCATCAATACAGCTCCCACGCCATATCCACTAGCATCAGTTTCTAAAATAAAGGGTTTTGTGAAATCAGGCAGAGCCAGCACAGGAGTGTTAGTAAGTTTTTGCTTCAGGGCTTCAAATGCTTTGGTTTGATCTTCCTGCCAATCAAATGCATTCTTCTTCAAGCAATCAAATACGGGTCTCCAAATTATTCCATACCCCTGAATAAATCTCCTGTAATATCCACTTAGGCCAAAGAAACTTCTGAGTTCAGTGATATTAGCAGGCACAGGCCACTCTTGAACAGCCTTAATTTTGCAAGGGTTTGTGGATACTCCCTCTTCATTGATGATGTGGCCTAGATATTCCACTTCCTTTTGACCAAATGAGCATTTATCTAGTGTAGCATACAGCTTGTTCTCTTGTAGAATCTCAAACACTTGCTTTAGGTGTTCCTTGTGCTCATCCCATGAGATGCTGAACACTAATATGTCATCAAAGAACACCACCACAAACTTTATTAGACCAAACAGTAGGTTCGTCAGTGCTTGGAAAGATGGTGGGCCATTAGTGAGTCCAAAGGACATCACCAAATACTCAAATAGTCCCATGTGTGTAGAAAAAGCAGTTTTTTCTATATCCTCTTCTGCCATTCTTAACTGATGATAGCCATTTCTCAAGTCAATTTTAGAAAAATATTTTGCTCCCTTCAGCTGATCCAATAAGTCTTCAATGACAGGCATTGGATATTCTTCTTGATAGTGGTAGCATTCATTTTCCTGTAATCTGTGCAAAGTATCCAAGACCCATCCTTCTTCTTTACAAGCAGCACTGGAGATGAAAAAGGGCTAGTACTAGGCCTGATGAGTCCTTTATTCAGTAGGTCCAATATGATTTTCTCCAAAATCTCCTTTTGATGGTGTGGTACTCTGTAGGGTCTCTGGTTCATCACTTTTGCTCCATCTATTATTGGAATTATGTGATCACAAGGTCTGCTAGGAGGGAGTCCACTAGGCTCTTGGAATAATTTCTCATACTAGTAGAGGAGGGGTTGCAAATCATTAGGTACCTCAGTTGCTGCTAACTCATAGTTTGCTCCACACAATGTAAATAAGAAGAAGCCACACACAGTTTGTTCCATGAGTTTACTGGTGTTTTCCTTGCTCTCATTGAGTTTTTCCAAGGGAACAGTTTCATCAACAAATGTTATCACTTGTCCTTGTGTGCCTGCAATTTTCAATTCCATCTTAACAAAGTCCATTTGGATTGGACTATATTTCTTTAACCAATCCACTCCAAGTATCATGCCATACCCTGTTAACTTGAGGATTCTGAAACTGTCACAGAATGCACTGCCCTGAAAATCATAAGGACAATTTCTGACGGTAAATTCATTCCACAAAACTTCTCCACTAGCTACTACCACTTTTACCTTAGTGTTAGCTACAGGTGCAATGGACATTTTACTAGCCATTTCAGGTGATACAAATGTAGTGGTACTTCCACTATCTACCAAAGCATTAGCTGTAGCATCTCCAATTTTCACTGACGGGATAAATGTATTCTTGGTAGAGCTGAGACCATGGGCAACATGCACTGATACTTGCAGCACAGTTTCTGGTGATGGTGCCTCTTGTGTTTCCAAATCAGGATCCTCAAAATTTGTAACATAGATCACATCTGAATTTTCCATCTCCTGAGTTAGTAGGGCTTGGATCTGTGCCTTCTGGCTCATTTTCCACACGTGTCTATGTCCTGGAACCCAGGGTTCTCTGCACTTATAATAGACTTGGTTTTGCTTAGTCTGCTGAATAATTGTGCTCTTTGCTATAGGAGATGTGCCACTCTCACCATTTGGCTGATCAAAATTCACCTGCCTCTTAGCTTGATGGAAATAGGGCTTTGGCTGAACCATACAGGTGGTGGTTGTGACTTTTCCATTCTTCTGGCATACCACACAGCAGTTTGCATATCTTTGGGTTTGAAGCACTCCACATGACTCTTGATGTAAGGATGTAGGCCAGCTACAAAACTAGTAACATAGTAATCATTGGGAATCCCAGGGTTTTCCCTCCTCGTGATGTTCATCAGGTGCTCAAACTACTCTACATATCCTGCCACATTTGTTACTTGTTGGACAGCATGGAAAGAAGTGACAATATCACAGACAGACTGTACTGAAAATCTCTCACACAACAAGGAGCAGAATTTATGCCAAGCAATGTTACCAGGTGCAAAACCACTGCCTCTCCACCACTGCACAGCAGGTCCCTGACGACCCAAAAGCGTATGGGATCGCAACAGTTTTCGAGGGTAGAGTATTCAACCCAAATTTGTTGGTTCGCCAAGGGAAACGAACGAATATTCTCAAGTATTAGCAGCTGAGTTTATCAGATTCAACCACACCTGAAAGATTAGTGTCTGCAAGCAAAGTATCAGTAGCAAAGTAGTATGATAGCAACGGTGCGAGAAACGATCTGTTGACGGCAGACTATTTCTAACTGTTGTATCAATGGCGCTAGTAAAAAGCACGTGGACGGGGAACTATTCTTCCCTGGCAACGGCTCCAGAAAAATCTTGCAGTAAGTAACAGAGAAATAGCAAGGAATGGCAGTAGTAACAGCAGTAGTGACAGCAGTAGCAACAGTAGCAGCAAAGTGGCCCAATCCCTTTTGTAGCAAGGGACAAGCCTGGACAAAGTAACGTAGCAAGGACCAGTAGTAAAAGACTCGTAGGTAGTGGATCGGCGATGGATGAGTATGACGGATGTGATTCATCATGTAACACCTATAACATGGACAGATATGTAACTAGCTCCCGTTCGTCAATCTAATGTAGGCATGTATTCCGTATGTAGTCATATGTGCTTAGGGAAAAGAACTTGCATGACATCTATTGTCAATCCCTCCCGTGGCAGCGGGGTCCTAATGGAAACGACGGGATATTAAGGTTCTCCTTTTAATAAAGCACCAGACCAACGCATTAACACGCGGTGAATACATGAACTCCTCATACTATGGTCATCTCCGGGAGTGGTTCCGGCTATTGTCACTCCGGGGTTGCCGGGTCATAACACATAGTAGGTGACTACAACTTGCAAGATAGGATCTAAAACACACATATATTGGCGACAACATAATAGGTTCAGATCTGAAATCATGGCACTCGGGCCCTAGTGACAAGCATTAAGCATAGCCAAGTAGTAGCAACATCAATCTAGAACATAGTGGATACTAGGGATCAATCCCCGTCAAAAACTAACTCGATTACATGATATATCTCATCCAACTCATCACCGTCCAGCAAGCCTACGATGAGATTACTCACGAACGATGAAGAGCATCATGGAATTGTCGATGGAGAAAGGTTGATGATGACGATGGCGACGATTTCCCCTCTCCGGAGCCCGAAACGGACTCCAGATCTGCCCTCGAGATGAAGAACAAGATGTGGCGGTGCCTCCGTATCGCAAAACGCGATGAACCCTTCTCTCTGATTTTTTTTTTCGGGCGAGACGGAAGATATAGAGCTGAGTTTGGGGGCGGTAGTGCCACGTGGGCCCCACAAGCCTGCATGACACGGCCTAGGGGGGTGGCTGCGGCCTGTGGGCTTGTGGCCCACTAGCACGCCCCCTCCGGTGGATCTTTGTGCAGGTATTTTTCTTTTATTCCAGAAAAAATCTCCATAAATTTTCAGGACATTCCGAGAACTTTTATATCTGCACAAAAATAACACCATGGCAATTCTGCTGAAAACAGCGTCAGTCCGGGTTAGTTCCATTCAAATCATGCAAGTTAGAGTCCAAAACAAGGGCAAAAGAGTTCAGAAAAGTAGATACGACGGAGACGTATCAGTCCCTTCAGATATGATATTGCTAATTCAGTTCTATGCTCAATAGGTGTTCTAGCAGCAGCAAAATATTGTTCTAAATTCTGTATCCAAGACTCAGGGTCTTCTCCTTCAAAATCCACCATGTTCAACTTAGCAGGTTTCACAGTGAGAGGACTTCTTCTATTGTCCATTGGAGTACACACTCTTCTTTTGTAATTGTTGTCATATCCTTCTATTTCTTGAGCAGTATTCATTGCCATTGCAGTTTGACCCATTCCTTTTGCTTTGTTAATCCCAAAATTGGGGTGTCTGTAGGGTTGTTTCAGAGTACCATCCATGTTCAACTCTCTCCCATTCTGATCCCTTAACACTGTTGTACCTACCACTCCAGGAACAACTTTTTCACGCATAGTCACACTTGGTGGTGTACTTGCAACTAACTACTTTGGGCACCCTGGTGCTGCTTGAGGTGATCCAACAGGGTTGTCCTTCTGCAAAACTTCACCTTGAACCGAGGCATTATCAGCCTCATCCCCCTTACCCGGATCTGGGTCCAATAGCAACCTTCTGAAATTGTCTTGAATCTTATCCAAATTCTTTTGCATGGTAATGAAGTTTCTGTTTACCGTAGCTTGGAATTGGTGAAACTCCTTACGATCCTCATCTATTTCCTGCCTCAGTGTCTTCAGATCCAGCTCCAGAGACTCTAGCTGCAAATCTGCCATTGTTGCTAACTCTGTTGCGCCTGTCATGCTTGCACCCTTTGACTGCTTCGACGGGAGGGAAGGGAGGGAATTTACCCTGCTCAATCACTCGCCGTTGCCAACACCGTCACCAGCAACGCACCCACTGGCACACGGTCAGATCCTCAACCCTGAGGTTTTACCACTGCAGCAGTATGCTCCAGCAACCAGGTAGAACGCCCGACTACACCCGAATTTCGCCACTCCGGCCACCTCCTACAAACCTTTTTCGATCTGAGATTTGAAACTAATTCCTACGCCTGCCCCTTGCCAAGGAAGGACTGGGCTCTGATACCAATTGTCAAGCACTAGCTTCACTGGAAGCAGTTTATGAACGCTAAACGCTAGAACTCATGCGGAATTCAGAGAAGAAGCTTGGGATTTCATTTCATCGAAAGGGGAAAGGTAATGTAGCTCACCACCGGCGGCTAGGGTTCAACCCAATATACAATCAGCATAAAGTGATAAAGAGGGAGATTACATGGCTTTATAGCGAGGGAGGAGAGGGACGCGCAGAACTGACGAAGGAGAGGGACGCGCGAGCGGCCGATAGGGGTACTGTTGGAATTTCCACAGTACTCCCGGGTCACGCCCAAGATGCGACCCTATCCTCAATTTGGCACGAGGGCCTCGTCAGGTATAGAAGTGCATCTCGTCGTGTCGCAAGAATGGATATCGTTACAAGTACATGTACTGAAAAGAAGAGATATATGTAGAATTGGCTTACACTCGCCATAAGCTACATCAGAGTCACAACAGTTCAATACATAAACATCATGAAGAAGAGCAAGGTCTGACTACGGACGAAAACAAACGAGAAAAGAAGAACGACGTCCATCCTTGCTATCCTAGGTTGCCAGCCTGGAACCCATCCTAGATCGAAGAAGAAGAAGAAGAAGAAGAAGCAACTCCAAATGAACAATCAACGCGCTCGCGTCAAGTAACCTTTACCTGTACCTACAACTGGTGTTGTAGTAATCTGTGAGCCACACGGGACTCAGCAGTCTTATTTCCAAAGGTATCAAGACTAGCAAAGCTTAATGGGTGAGGTATGGTTAAGTGGTGAGGTTGCAGCAGCGACTAAGCATGTATTTGGTGGCTAAACTTACGAGTACAAGAAATAAGAGGGGGAAGATCTACGCATAACGTACGTGAACTATTGTTGATCAAATGAATGATCCTGAACACCTACCTACGTCAGACATGACCCCATCGCGTCCTCGATCGGAGAAGGAACTCACGAAAGAGACAGTCACGGTTACGCACACAGTTGGCAAGTTTTAATTAAGTTAACTTCAAGTTGTCTAGAACCAATGTTAAACAAAGTTTCCATGTTGCCAAATAATCGCGGGCACGGCTTTCTGAAAGATTTAACCCTGCAGGGGTGCTCCAACTAGTCCATCACAAATTACCACAAGCCGCATAGAAATCCTCGATCACGACACTCGCGATCTCGCGGATTCCTTAGTGGAAAACCTCAACTCTAAGTTTACCCAAAGCATCATCGGAATCCCGATGCACAATATATCTCGTCAAAGGTAAAACTAATCCAGCAAGGCCACCCGACGTGTCGACGATCCCGATAGGAGCCGCGTATCTCGTTCTCAGGACATGACGAATAAGCTACACGTACGGTGGCCTAATAGAAATCACCCAAGTTTCCCTGGGTTGGCCCCGCACAGTGCTCTATTTTGGACCAGCACCATCAGCACTGGCCCCCTCTATTATGTAGAATTACTCCTCGGGTAGCGCTAACTCACTATGCATTTCAATGAACAGAATTATTATGTTGGGCAAATGTAGTACCTACGTTGGGCCTTACCAGACCAGCTTTAATCTAGAACGAATTATCAAGGGGGTTCCCATAACAACCCCGATCGTGTTAGGAGCACTCAATTATGGAACATAACAACGGTAGCCGAAACTAAGGGGGCAAAGGTGGAAGAAAACACCAGGCTAGAAAGGCCGAGCCTTCCACCTTTTACCAAGTATATAGGTGCATTAATTTAAATAGCATTAATATGGTGATATAACAAGGAACCCATTAAATCACGTGGAAGCAACTGCACCTGCAACTAGCAACGCTAACACAGGATTAAGCAAGCGATAACATAACCAATCAGTGGTTTGCTAGCTTGAACAGGTTGAAGGTTTTCATGGCATTGTTGAGAGGCTGATATTTAACATGTGGTAGGTAAAGACGCATAATCGATAGAAACGATATAACTAGCATGGCAATGATAGTAATGGTATCTGGGGAAATGGTCATCTTTCCTGAGATCCCGCTTGGAAGAAGAATGACTCCGTGAAGCAGACGAATCGACGTAGTCGAACGGGTCCTCACAATCCGACATGCTTGCGGAACTCTATCGAGACGAAGCAAATCGGAAACAAGAATCAGCACACGATATTCACCACACGATGCACAACACATATGATGCATGAGGAGTTGAATACATGCAAGTCACGGGATGACAATTCACACAAACAAACACTACACCTTAAGTGAAGTTCAATATGCAACGAGTTGCATATTGATGAAACTCCATGTTTATTTATTTAGTTCTATCCCGATTATTTACTCGACAATATGAAATGTGATTAAACATGGCAAGAGATGAAGCGCAATTAATCTACCTATCTAGGCATTTTAAATGAGGTCGGAAATGACATATAGCATCTCCGAAACGACCTCACATGTTAATTTACAATTCTGTCCAGGTCTGAATTAACACATTTAATTAGTTGGTAAACATCAAAACAAATAGGTTCACGTGATTCTAAGGGTCGTTACAAGCAATTTACACATAGATAACATCTCCAACTGACTACGGATCAAAAGATACGGACACCGCAAGATATGATGGCATGAATGCAATATGTGTGCAAAGACGGTCACGAGCACTTCAAAACATAGAACCAGCAAGATAAAATGAAACTACACGAGATTCTTAGCAAGTTTCATATAGGGCACGCTCAAAACGGAGCTACGGATCAACAACTACGAGCAAAACAAGATATCACTATTGTCGTGGGTATAAGCCTGACAGTAGATGTGTAGGGTACGGATGAGATGGGCAGAGTCCTACCTACGGCAAGGTTGTATGAGTTCAGGCCCCTCTGCGGTGGAGGTAACAGCCCTACGTCTCAGTGCTCTCGGAGCTTGTTGTCGAGTGGAATATGGAATACAATGATTTTCTAACCCCTCTACCAGTGGGGGAGGGCGGCTTATATAGAGTGCGCTGCCCTCCACAACGGTTCCGGTACAGGGGTGGAGTAGTGGGGATTGAATGCGTACGTTACAGGTAACATATGCTCTAAATACTAATAAATGCACCCGGAAACGTACGACCGTTTCCCTCCACAAAGGTTACGATGTACCGAGTGTATCCAGTCGGTTAGCTTGGTATCCTCCGAATGCTAGTCTCCGACTGGATGATTGAGGACCTGTTACCGACTGGATGATGGGGACTCCTTAATTCAGTCAGGACTGACTAAGGGCCCTGTCCCTTGTGAGGGGTAGTCCTTGGGTAGGACCTGCATGGCAGGCCTATGACCCTACCCTAGGACTATGACCCCATCATTAGTCCCCAAATGGATTGGGGTTGGAACGACGAAGCGATGCTTGAAGTTTGGATCCGATTGGATTAGATTTGGCTTGGGCATTGCTTGCCTCGATCCATTTTATCTTTTCTGACCAACGATCCGAGTGGAAGCGCACGCGAAACAGACTGTCGGAAGCCGAGTGCTTCCGCGGCATCTTTTGACGCTACTGGTCAACTGACAGCGGCGGATTTTCCGGGATCTCAAATTTCGGGTTCCGCGCGCTCAGCGGGGATGACGCCAGCGCACTCGAGTAGCGCCCGACGCCTCGATTCTCGCGCCTTCAACTCCTCCACTGATATCGCCACGGCCGGTCGGGCGGATAAGGTTTCGGGGCCACCCGCCAGTGACCCAGTCGGAACCCTATTTAAATCTGGGTGGCGAGGCTTCTTCGTTACGCTCGCCGAATCTTTCGCTCTCGCCTGCTGCGTCTTCCTCGCCACCTCTAGCGCTCCTACACTCCTTCCTTCTCCTTCCTCCCGAGGGTTCGCCGTCGCCTCCATGACCAAGGGTCAGACCAGCAAGATGGAGGCGAGGAAGAAGAAGGGCAAGGCGGCGGCGCCTGCTCAGCGGCGGCAGCGGCCGCTGCCGGCGGGGTGGATTCAAGGTGATTTCCTCCCCTCCATGGTGACGGAGGGGGGTATGTTTGCAGCTGGTGGAGCACGGCATGATCGTGCATAAGTCCTGGAGGCTGCCGACGGAGAATGAGGTCGAGCCGGCGTCCTAGGAGGGGGAGCGCGTCTTGCTTCTCAGCCACGTCCATCGAGGTTTTTCTTTACCCCCGCATCCTTTCTTCAAGGGTATCATGAATCACTTCGGTGCCCAACTTCACCATTTCCCTCCGAATGCCATCGCCCACCTTTCTGCCTTTATAGTCTTGTGCCAGTGTTTCATTGGCTGTCCCCCCCCATTGGGGGCTGTTCAAGCACATATTTTCTGCTAGATCCCAGACCATCAAACGACTTAGCCAGTCGGATGATAAAACACATCTTCTCCAGCTCTGCGGGGGTCTAGGTTTCCAGAAAAAGAGTCGGAGCAGTTATCCTGCTCTCCAGTTATGTGAGTCGGTCAGGAACTGGCAGTCGACGTGGTTCTACTACCAGGATATCGCCTGTCTGAATGCTTCAACACGGCTGCCTCCCTTCAGTCTGGATCGGCCTGCCCCACCTAAGCAACTCGCGCTCACGAGGGCGGAGAAGAACGACGTCCAACCCTTGGTTGAGGCACTCGGAGACGTCGTCAGGAGGGGGGTCACCGGCATAGACTTGCTGGAGGTCTTTCTTGGTCGACGGATCCAGCCTCTGCAGGCTCGTAACCATGCCATGTGGCATTACACAGGCCCCGAGGACTCCACTCGGACCAACGTGGTGGCCGTGACTTAGGAGAGGGTGACCTCGTGGGTGCTCCAAATCACGGGCCCCTGCGAGAATCCCAAAGGATCTCGGCGAGTGAGGCCTTACAGCGCGGATCATCCTCCACCGAATCAGGTGAGTGACATTGCCGAGTGCACTGAACTGTCCCAATTCTTGTCGTTTGTCTATATCTCTGTGTGATGTCTGATATTGCCGACTGAAATTTATGCAGGAGTGGACCAACTGGTTCTCCCTCGTCTCGAACGGGAATCCGGCGGAGGAAGAGGAGGAAGGCAGCCAAGAGGGCAGCCTGGAGAGCGCCGAATACGTCTCCGACAGCGGGGAATCGGAGGAGGAGACTAGCGGGGAGGAGGAAGAAGACGAAGAGCAAGACTCGCCACCTCCGAACCCAGAGCATCGGACCAAGCACCGACACGAGCCGGCCGTCCCCTCGGCTCCTCCCGCGTCTTCGAGTGCTCCGCCTGCTGCTCCGGCGGTCCCGAGTGTTCGAAGCACTAAGAGGACCAGGGATGCCGCCGCTAAGCCTGCGGGTCAGTCTTCTAAGGTGATCAAACCGAGTGGGCCTAAGCCTCGGAAGGCTCTACCGCGAATGAGAGTTGTTGTCCCCGTCACCTCTACGTCAGTGTACACAGTTTTCAATTCTTTCTGATATCCGAGTGAACTTCTGTTTACTGGCCGAATGGGTCTCGCTCGACAGGGTCGCTACTTCTGCCACCTCTCCGGCGTGTCCGGAAGACGACCCCATGGACACGGACAATGTCGTCTCATCCCAGCCATGTGCGTTGTAGGGACGTCGAATGTTTTATACTATCGTGTCCCAGTCAGGTGCTTCTTTCTTTTTCTGAGACCTCGTGTCATTCGGTCTGTCAGGGGTGATTTGCGTGGGTGAGGGCGACCAGGGGAGAGCCGACCCAGCTGTGGAGCCTGTTCTCGAGGCTGCTCCTCCTGCCGCCGCTCTCGCTGCTGACGTGGTGCCGACTGAGGCGCTGCCACAGACTGAACCAGTGTTGGTGGGTGAGGAGCCGACTGGGGCGGACCTTGGGATGCCTCAGGAACCTCTGACGATTCCAGGTTCGTCGAATGCTGAATTCAGCATCCAGCGTCTTCCCGAGGAGCAGGTGGGAGCGGCCAAGGGGGCTATGGTGCAGGCGGAGTTGATGGCTGGAGAAGCCAAGAGGGCCTACGACTCTGTTGCGGCCTTGTACCATCAGAGCTTGGAGCTGCGCGATGATATCCGAGTAAGTGGTCTAGTAAGTATTTTACTTTTCTCCTGTAACCCACTGGATGTTCTTGAATAGCAGTTGTTGTTTGCAATGGGTTCACTCTTAGTGAACCCAGTGGGTGTAGTCCCCGAGACTTCTGTCGAGTGCTTGCACCAATAGTTGTCTTTATACATATTGTCTTTGCTTTGGTCGTGTCTGTAAATAATATGACCGACTGCTAGCAGTTGTGGCACTCGGAGTGCACTTACTGTAAGAGTCTCCGAGAGTAAGTTGTACTCAGGTAGGGTAACCTTTGCCTCGTAGGCGTAGGTGATAACATGCATCTCAATAGGGCAGGCCTGCTTGAGCTGCATGCCAGTGGGGTCACTCTCAGTGAACCCACTGGGTATAGTCCCCGAGACTGCTGCCGACTGCTTGCGTCGGCAGGGGTCTGAAGAATTTAGACTTTTAACTGTTGAACTTTCTGATTGTCTCTTGGTGTTTGGTGGCAGAAAACCTGTGAAATGGGATCAGCCTATGAGACTCTCAAGGCGGAGAGGAATCAATTCGCCGGTGAACTTGATGCGGCCATGCTTGCAATGGCCAGCATGAAGGATGCTCTGGCGGAACGGGAGAAGTCATTGGAGCAGGCGCGTGAAGTGAACAAGGTGTTGACTGAGGAAGTGGAAAAGATGGGGAAACAGAGGACTGCGCTGATGAGTCAGATGGATGTGCTGAACAAACAATGCAGGGCGCAAGAGAAATATGTCAGCGACTGGGCTCGGCAGATGATGACGTGTCTGGCTAGTAAGTCCTGCTTTTTCCGAGTGGTTGTTCTATGCGCGTAACACTCGGCGCTTATTGTCTGTTTGTCCTATTGTCGCAGATTTTTGCTTTGACGCCGAAGCTGAAGCAGCTGACGTGGAGCGTTCGATTCTTGAGAACGTTCCACTCGGCAACGATGCCAATCGGGATCTGCTCCGTGCGCACACCCGCGTGGGCAAAGTTGGTCCTTTCATCGGTCGACTGAGAGAAGTCGTCGGCCGAATCGACAAGGAGCTTTGGCCAGAAGATGAGTCGCGGCAGGAGATGGAGAACCTGATGACCCGACTGGAGGATATTCCCAACCGAGTGCAGTCGTGGAAGAAATCTGCAGCTCGTTGCGGTGCAGATGTTGCTCTGTCCTTGGTCCGAGTCCATTGCAAGGAGGTGCGTGAGGAAAAGCTGAAGACACTAAAGGTCGCCAACACGAAGAAGCTTCGATTCAAAGACTTCATGGAGACGTTCCTTGAGAGTGCTACCCGCATCGCCGATGGAATCGACTTGGACACCTTCGTTGAGCACTCTAGTACTGGCGCTGACCCTGCTGACGCGTAAGAAAACTTTATCCTCGGTATGCAGAGTGTTTTATCTGTAAGGTACTTTGGCCACTTCTGTTGGCTGTCACACTTTTAAATCGGTGCGGGTAAGCTTGATCCGCACCGAGTTAGCTATCTTTGCGAGAATTTTGGAATCCGTTTTTTTGCTCTTCTGTTGCAATGTTGATTCGAGTTTTTGTTTGGCGTTTCTTGGTGAAGCCAAAGGAAAACAGTCGATGCTGGATCGCAGCTAAGCCCCCGAGTGTGACGTGAAGTGCACACTCGGAGAAGGTTAATACTTAGGCGATGCTGGATCGCAGCTAAGCCCCCGAGTGTGACGTGTAGTGCACACTCGGAGAAGGTTAGTACGTGGGCGATTCTGGATCGCAGCTAAGCCCCCGAGTGTGACGTGTAGTGCACACTCGGAGAAGGTTAGTACGTGGGCGATTCTGGATCGCAGCTAAGCCTCCGAGTGTGACGTTAAGTGCACACTCGGAGAAGTTTAATACTTGGGCGATTCTGGATCGCAGCTAAGCCTCCGAGTGTGACGTTAAGTGCACACTCGGAGAAGTTTAATACTTAGGTGATGCTGGATCGCAGCTAAGCCCCCGAGTGTGACGTGAAGTGCACACTCAAAGAAAGTTAACACTTAGGCGATGCTGGATCGCTGCTAAGCCCCCCGAGTGTGACGTTAAGTGCACACTCGAAGAAAGTTAATAATTAGGCGATGCTGGATCGCAGCTAAGCCCCCGAGTGTGACGTTAAGTGCACACTCGGAGAAAGTTAATACTTAGGCGATGCTGGATTGCAGCTAAGCCCCCGAGTGTGACGTTAAGTGCACACTCAGAGAAAATTAAGACTTAGGCGATGCTGGATTGCAGCTAAGCCCCCCGAGTGTGACGTTAAGTGCACACTCGAAGAAAGTTAATACTTAGGCGATGCTGGATCACAGCTAAGCCCCAGAGTGTGACGTTAAGTGCACACTCGGAGAAAGTTAATACTTAGGCGATGCTGGATCGCAGCTAAGCCCCCGAGTGTGACGTTAAGTGCACACTCGAAGAAAGTTAATACTTAGGCGATGCTGGATCGCAGCTAAGCCCCCGAGTGTGACGTTAAGTGCACACTCGAAGAAAGTTAATACTTAGGCGATTCTGGATCGCAGCTAAGCCCCCGAGTGTGACGTTAAGTGCACACTCGGAGAAAGTTAATACTTAGACGATGATGGATCGCAGCTAAGCCCCCGAGTGTGACGTTAAGTGCACACTTGGAGAAAGTTAATACTTAGGCGATGCTGGATCGCAGCTAAGCCCCCGAGTGTGACGTTAAGTGCACACTCGGAGAAAGTTAATACTTAGGCGATGCTGGATCGCAGCTAAGCCCCCGAGTGTGACGTTAAGTGCACACTCGAAGAAAGTTAATACTTAGGCGATGCTGGATCGCAGCTAAGCCCTCGAGTGTAACGTTAAGTGCACACTCGGAGAAAGTTAATACTTAGGCGATGCTGGATCGCAGCTAAGCCGCCGAGTGTGATGTTAAGTGCACACTCGAAGAAAGTTAATACTTAGGCGATTCTGGATCGCAACTAAGTTTTTTTTTAGACCGGAGTCTGCGACCGCAGAAGAACTTTGAACCTGCAAAAAACTCAATCTGCATTATATTATTTCGCCAATACTTGTTCTTTACATCGCTTCAGTCGACGGTCACGTGTAGAAGCGCTTCAGGAGATCTCCGTTCCATGCGCGCGGCTCGTCTGTCTCCCTCTCGATGTTGTAGAGTTTGTATGCCCCGTTGTTCAGCACCTTGGAGATGATGAAGGGTCCTTCCCAGGCCGGAGCCAACTTTTGAGGTCTTTGTTGATCCACTCGGAGCACCAGGTCGCCTGCTTGGAACGTCCGACTTCTGACGTGGCGTGCATGAGAACGCCGCAGATTTTGTTGATAAATGGTCGAGCGAGTTAGTGCCATCTCGCGCTCCTCTTCCATAAGATCCACTCCGTCTTGCCTTGCTTGTTCTGCTTCGGCTTCGGAGAAGAGTTCGACTCGTGGCGCATTGTGAAGCAAGTCACTCGGAAGGACCGCATCTGCTCCATAAACGAGGAAGAACGGTGATCGCCCTGTAGATCTGTTCGGGGTTGTGCGAAGTCCCCAAAGCACTGAAGGTAGCTCGGTAACCCAAGCGCCAGCGGCATGTCCTATCTCTCGCAGGAGTCGGGGCTTCAATCCTTGCAAAATAAGCCCGTTTGCCCGCTCTGCTTGTCCATTGGACTGAGGATGTGCTACGGAAGCAAAATCCACTCGGATGCCTTGGCTTGTACAGAAACCTTTGAATCCGTCCGAGTCAAAGTTTGTCCCGTTGTCCGTAATTATGCTGTGAGGTACACCGAATCTGAAGATGATGTCCGTGACAAACTTGATGGCTGTCGAAGCGTCGAGCTTCTTGATGGGCTTCGCTTCAATCCATTTCATGAACTTGTCGACTGCCACCAAATGATGTGTGTATCCACCTTGGCCTGTCTTGAATGGGCCGATTGTATCTAATCCCCACACTGCAAACGGCCACACCAGAGGGATCGTCTTTAACGCAGACGTTGGCTTGTGGGACTTGTTGGAGTAGAACTGGCAGCCCTCACATCGATCAACCATATCCTTAGCCATCTCGTTAGCCTGCAGCCAAAAGAAGCCAGCCCTGAATGCCTTGGCGACGATTGCTCTCGAAGAAGTGTGATGACCGTAGGTCCCCGAGTGAATATCCTCCAGAATCAGCTGCCCCTCCTCTGGGGAGATGCATCGTTGAAGAACGCCTGAGATACTTTCCTTGTACAATTGGCCATCAATGACAGTGAATGACTTCGACTTGCGGACTATCTGCCTGGCTTGTACTTCGTCTTCTGGAAGTTCTTGCCTCAAGATATATGCCATGATCGGCACAGTCCAATCGGGAATGACAGCCAAAATCTCCATGACCAGATCAACCACAGTAGGTGCATCGACTTCAGTCGGATCTGTTGTGCTCTTGGGTTGTACTGGTTCCTCTGTGAAACGATCTTCTTTGACTGAGGGGACGTGGAGGTGCTCGAGGCAGACGTCACTCGGGACTGGTCTCCGAGTGGATCCGAGTTTCGCTAACTCGTCAACCGCTTGGTTCTTCAGTCTTGGAACATGGTGAAGTTCTAGACCTTCAAACTTCTTCTCAAGCTTCCTCACTGCATTGCAGTATGTAGTCATGGTGGGGTTTCTGACATCCCACTCTTTCATCACTTGATTGACCACCAGATCTGAATCGCCGTAGACCATCAGGCGACAGACACCGAGTGAGATGGCCATACGCAACCCGTAAAGGAGAGCTTCATACTCCGCCTCGTTGTTGGAGGAATCGAAGTGTATCTGTAGCGTGTACTTGAGCTTGTCGCCCTTTGGTGATATGATCACAATGCCAGCGCCGGAGCCATTCAACATCTTGGACCCATCGAAGAACATTGTCCAATGGGCCGAGCAGATGTGGGTCGGTTGCTGTTGTTCTACCCATTCTGCTATGAAGTCAGCCAGAGCTTGAGACTTAATAGCTTTCTTGGCCTCGAACTTGATGTCACAGTACAGCATCTCCATCGCCCACTTCGCCACTCGGCCTGACGCATCTCGATTGTGGAGAATTTCCGACAATGGAGGATCAGAAACGACAGACACCGAGTGGTCTTGGAAATAGTGAGCCACCTTCTTCGCAGTCATGTAAATCCCGTAGATAAGTTTTTGATAGTGGGGATACCTCTGCTTGGAAGGAGTCAGGACTTCAGAGACGTAGTACACTGGCCGCTGAACTTTGTATGCTTTGCCTTCTTCTTTTCGTTCGAGTGTAAGAACAGTACCGACGACTTGATTTGTAGCCGCGATATACAGAAGAAGGGGCTCTTTACTGAGCGGAGCAGTAAGAACCGGGTGGGTGGAAAGTAGGACTTTGAGGTCGTCGAATGCGACTTGGGCTTCATCTGTCCACTCGAAAGTATCTGATTTCTTCATGAGTCGGTACAAAGGAAGTGCTTTTTCGCCGAGTCGACTGATGAACCTGCTCAAAGCCGCTAGGCAACCTCTAAGCCGTTGAACATCGTGTATTCTGACCGGCCTCTCCATTCGGACGATGGTCCCGATCTTTTCGGGGTTGACATCGATCTCTCGTTCGGAAACAAATAAACCGAGTAACTTTCCGTTGGGAACGCCGAACGAACATTTGGCGGGGTTGAGCTTGATATCGTACCTACGAAGGTTGGCGAATGTTTCTGCCAAGTCAGTCAGCAGGTTGGAACCTTTGCGTGACTTGACTACGATATCATCCATATATGCCTCCACATTCCGACCGGTCTGATCGAGGAGACATTTTTGGATCATGCGCATAAAGGTAGCTCCTGCATTCTTCAGACCGAATGGCATAGTGATGTAGCAGAAGCACCCGAATGGGGTGATGAAGGCTGTTTTGAATTCATCGGGACCATACAGACGGATCTGATGATAGCCCGAGTAGGCATCGAGAAATGACAGACGCTCGCAGCCCGCAGTCGAATCGACAATTTGATCTATGCGGGGGAGCGGAAAATGGTCTTTCGGGCAGACCTTATTGAGATGCTTGAAGTCGATGCACATTCGGAGCGACTTGTCCTTCTTGGGCACCATGACAACATTGGCGAGCCACTCGGAGTGGTGAACCTCGCGAATGAAGTTGGCTGCGAGTAGCTTGGCCACCTCTTCCCCGATTACCTTCCTCTTGTGCGCGGCAGACCGGCGCAGGCGCTCTCGGACATGCCGAGCCGTGGAATCCACGTGTAGTCGGTGCTCAGCCAACTCCCTGGGTACACCTGGCATGTCAGAGGGTTTCCATGCGAAGATGTCCCAGTTCTCATGGAGGAATTGGGTGAGCTCGGCTTCCTATTTAGGATCGAGGGTGGTGGAGATGTTCGTCGGGGCAGCAGTGGCGTCCGTCGGGTGGATGCTGACCTTCTTCGTCTCTCCCGCCGACTGAAATGCAGACTCTGAAGCTGGCTTCTTCGAGCGCATCAGGTCGGCGGGGTCGACTATTTTCTTGTATTCGTCCAGCTCAAGGACGGCCATCGGTTGGTCGGCGATCCTTGATCCCTACTGCAGACACTCTTCAGCCCACTGCCGATTGCCTGTGATGGTGATCACACCTTTCGGTCCTGGCATCTTCAACTTCAGGTACACGTAACATGGACGGGCCATGAAGGTTATTGGCTATTCGTCACCCTCGGTGAATAATAGTTATTCTTCACCCCTTTATTTTCTATCAATGCATCGTAATTTTATGTTTTAATTTTTTTCATACGTAAAAAGAGAGCGTAAGAAAATATATGGTCACTATAAAAAATATTTTATGTCAAGTAAAATTACAAACATAAAAATATAGTGTAACATATACATGAAATGAATTTTTTTATCTTATGACCTATATTTTTTTATATCAAATTTTACGTAATGAATCAATGTTAATGTAACTATTGGTATTTAAAATATAATTTATTTATGAAATGGTTGTAAGATTACGTGGGTGAAGAATAACTTATTTTGCATCCTGGGTGGCGAGTAGACTTTCTACACACACACACCCACACACACACACACATATATATATATATATATATAATTTGAACAAAATAATGTGTAGTTTCCAACCGTGTTATTATTTGTTCATGTGTACCACTTTAAAAAAAAATTTAGTCATAACCTTAATCAACCCAATTAGTTGCAATGGTGTATTTTGGGAAATGTTAACCCATAATATAACTTTTATATAACCTTTATACATATGAAATATGTTAGAAGGACCTATATGGATCGAAGGGAGTATGAATGATCGGTTTTAATGGGCATATAGTAGTAATGAAGAAAGGAGAGAATAAAGGGCATAATCACCGAAGATAAAAAATGGAAGATCCAAAAAAATATGAAGGAGAGAATAACTCAAAGGAATTGATATTAATACTAAAGGTATAACATGCATGCAATGCAATAATGAAAAGGAAGAGGTGTCCTAAAACGTATTTAATAGAATAGTTTTATTTAGATTTTCTCACGACTTCATGCAAATTCCAAACATGTCTTCAGCTTATAAATAATGCCTTGATATTTTAAAAAAAATAGGCTCTTTAAAATCAGAATTTTCGTACCAAAAATATTATCTCTCTAGCATGCTTCTTAATGTACTACTGGTATGAATTTTTGTTAGATCTTAGTGTGCGTCTATGTGCCATGACCAAACATAACTAGAATGTTGCTTGGTCGTGCTAACGGATATTTTAATAAACACGTCAATTAACTTTCCCATTATAACGCACGAGCATATGTATTAGTATGTATTAGGTATTAGGTATAAGTATATATGTATAGGTATAGGTATATGAATAGAGGTACAAATATGAGTGCGGACTTTTGGTGGCCGAGCACCAAGGAAGCCAGAATCGTGGGAGTCACTAGTTAACAAGCGCTACTTTCAGAGCCTCTGAGCGAGCACTCCCCCGTGTCGCCACTTGGCGCGTTCTCAGCCGCCGTCACGTGCCGCGCTCTGAGCGTTTCCTTCAAATTTCATTTTTTTTTATTTTTTCGCACGTGTTTTCGTCTTTTTAGATTGATTTTTTGGTCCTTCGGTTTTTCTTCGATCTTTCTTAGTTTTTTGATAGAAAAAATCCAATATTTTTTTTCGCGAAAAATACGCTTTTTTTTTCACGAGAGACAATTTTTTGCTTTCGCGAGAGGCACGGACATGGCTCTCGGAAACGAAAAAAAACATGTTTTGAGTTTTGTTGTGTAGGATCGAAAGTATGTCTAGAGGTGGTGATTAGACTACTTGACAAGATAAATTTTTTGCCCTTTCCCAATTTTAGTTGAGAGACGGCTATGATAGTTATAGCAAGTCAAGTACACCCTACACATGCATTTCTAACAGTGTAGCAGCGGAAAGTAAAACATGCAAGTGTAAAGTAAAGGAGTAAGTAGGGAGATCAAACGCATGAGGTTGACACAACGATTTTTGGCATGGTTCCGATAGGTGGCTCTATCGTACATCCATGTTAATGGAGACTTCAACCCATGGAGGGTGATGGCTACGAGAGTCCATGGAGGGCTCCACCCACGAAGGGTCCACGAAGAAGTGGCCTTGTCTATTCCATCACATCTTCCGTCCACGGAGGACTAGCCTTACTCATGGTAGATCTTCACGAAGTAGGCAATCTCCTTGCTCTTACAAACCTCTTGGTTCAACTTCACAACACGAAGAAGGAGGCTCCCAAGCGACACTAACCAATCTAGGAGGCACCAACCTCCAAAAGGTAATATATGTGGTAGATCAATGAACTCCTTGCTTTTGTGCTTCTAAAGATAGTCTCCTCAACACAAAATCGCTCACTCACAGAGAATATGAATGGGTAGGCAAGGTTGTTTGGTGGAAAGCAGTTCGGGGAGGCTAGAGATCAAGATTCAAATGAATTGAGTGGAATATCTTGGTCTCAACACATGAGCATGTGATTCTCTCTTAGAAAATGGATCTGGAAATGAAGTGTGTGTTCCGAGTGCTTCTCTCTCGAATGAGAGCTGGATGAAGGGGTATATTTAGGCAGCAGCCAAAATCCAACCGTTACACACAAAGTAGCAAACTCGATGATAGCGAAGTTGAAAACTCGGTGGTATCGATTAGCACAAAGGTGTGAACTTTTGAATCTTGGTGAGACTGATATATAAAACTCGATGGCACAAAAAAGATGGCTAACAGTCAGATGGCCAAACTCGATGGCACCGATACTCAAACTCAGAGTTTCCGATTTTGTGTATCGAGGCACCCGAAAGTTGGTCACCCAAACTCGGTAGCACCGATATGGATTCGGTTGCACCGGTTTGGTGGGAATGGCTAGGGTTTCTGTGTGAGGTTAAACTCGGTGGGTCCGAAATATGAAAGTTGGTGACACCGAATTTGTGTATGTGGAATTTGACAGATTGTTTTTGTGGGTGAAAAGACCTCGATGACGCCTAGAGGGGGGGTGAATAGGCTATTTAAAAACTTCTTCGGATTTGGCTTAAACCTAATGCAGAAATAAACTAAGAGGATACTTGTCAAGCACAAATCCTAAATGCACTAGGCACTGCAACGTGTATCAACAACACGATCTACCAAGATGGACACAATATAGTTACTAACAAGCACAAGTAAGTTACACAAACTTACTTGAGCTATATCACACGACAAGTAGGTGAACGACACAAGATACTAGATCACACTAGCACACGATATATCAAAAGTTGCAAGTGTGAACGTGTGGATATAGAAGGTATGCTTGAATGATTAATCTTGTACAAGAAATAGCCAACACAATATAATGAGCACAAACAATATGCTATGTATGTATGCTCAAGTAACACAAGTAAACCACAAGTAAGGAGTTAGGGTTAAGGATAACCAAGGTCACTGAGACGAAGATGTATCCCGATGTTCACTTCCTTGGAGGGAAGCTAGTCACCATTAGAGAGGTGGATGTTACCACGAAGGCACACCAACGCCACAAAGGCTCACCCTATTCTTCCTTTGAGATAACACCACGAAGGCGTTTCTCAACCACTAGTGGTAAGCCTTTGAGGTGGCTTCCAAACCCTCACAAACTTTTCCGGGGGGTAATCACACGGATTGATTCCTCTCCGAAGAACTCCTACCGCCTAGGAGTCTCCAACCTCCAAGAGTAACAAGATCATGGGGAATGCTCAAAACTTGCTCAAATCTCAAATAGCTTGGGTTGAGAGGAGGAGAGGGAGACGATCTATCTTTTGATTGGAACAACTCTCAAAGGGGCTCACAAATGCTCTTGGGATCTAAGATTTGGTGTGAGCAAATGTGTGTGGGGGAGAAATGTGTTCTTATGAGGAAAAGGCTGTGTTGGGCACACTCTGACGAAGTGGGAGGGGGGTATTTATAGTGGGGAGAGAAAAACAGCTGTTGGGGACACTTTAAGTCACACAGGGTCCGGACGTCCGGAAGTTCTCGGAAGTCCGGGCGTTCGCAAGGGGTCGGACGTCCGACAGGGGTCGGTCGTCCGAGGGCTGTAGCTATTACTGGAAACACTGTGAATTGAACAGCGACCGGACGTCCGGAGAAGGCCGGAAATCCGAGTTATTCGACTCAACCTCTTCTGGTGGGAGGTTCCGGATTTACGAAAGGGGACGGACGTGCGGCCCTCGGATGTCCGGAGGGAGCCGGAAATCCGAGTTATATAGCTCACGTTCTTCTGGTGCAGGGCTCCGGATTTCCGAAGCTAGTCGGACGTCCGGCCCTCGGATGTCCGGAGGGAGCCGGAATTCCGAGTTATATGACTCAAGTACTTCTGGTGGAGGGCTCCGTATTTCCGAAGCCTGCCGGTCGTCCGGCCCTCGGACGTCCGGAGGGAGCCGGAAGTCCGAGGCAATAGACCTTTTTTGAGATTGGAAGAGAGTAGAGAATATGTGGTCTGAGCAGAACAGTGGATATGTAGTTTGAGCAAGTTCATCGCAAAACCTGTGATCCCCTCTTAATAGTGCGGGATCCCTAAAGACTCAAGAATTGTAAAAGGGGTACCGATGATCCATACTTGAGTGTATACTTTTATTCGCTGATCATCACTCCGCACCACTAACGTCAAAGGGACTGATACCTTTGAGTTAGCCCTTTCACTTGAGCTTGATGTTGTTGTTCCTTCTTGGCCCAAGTTGAAAGCAAGACATCATGCAGTCTTCAAGTAGCTCTCCCATACACAATGTGGAAAGCCTAGCTAATGTATTCATCTTCATTTGTCCACCATGTGAACATCCACAAGAATCAAGCATGTAGTGCTCAGGAATGCTTATCTTGATCTTGTCCTTGTTAGCACATGAGCTTGTCCTTATTAACACATGCTCATTAACAATAGTTTCAATGATATATTCGTGCTGATCCACTTGAACTTGCACACCACAATCTTGATGACGATCACCACTTGACGTCATCCTTCATGAGTTGTATGAGATCTTCCTTTTGACGCAAGTCCATGGAAGCACACCTAACCCCCACATAGGAGTCTCACAGAGACCATGGGTTAGTACACAAACACGTAATGGACAGTGCTTACCATACCATGGGATCACTTGATCCCTCTCGGTACATCTTATACGTTTTGTGTGTTCATCATCTTGATTTACTCTTTGTCTGAGATCTTGATCAACCTAGTGTCTCTATGACCATTCTTTGGATAATACCTTGAATACCATCTTGGTCATCATATAAACTCCTTGAACCCAACAGATGGACTTCAAGAAGTGCCTATGGACAAATCCTATAAATATAACTTAAGGCAACCATTAGTTCATAGGAATTGTCATCAATTATCAAAACCACATATGGAGATATATGCTCTAACAGTGGGGAAAATGAGTGAGTATTTTGCTGGGTGACTTAGAGCACTTAGAGCAATCAGTTCATTTTACTACCTCACGCCCTTTTAATAATATTGACTTTCCTATGGACTAAAATGAGATTTCTCACAAAATAGAAAATCAAGAGCCTTCTAGCTTGAAGCTTGAGCCAATATTATTCCTTTCTTGCATCAAGGGACATCTCCGCATAAACCTTTAGGCATAGCATCTTTTGAACTTTTCTAAAATATATTTGGAAAACATATTAGTCCAATGATGCATATGTTGTGATCAATTATCAAAACCACCCTCGGGCGCAATTGTGCTTTCAATCTCCCCCTTTTTGGTAATTGATGACAACATATAGATCAAAGCTTCCACAAAAAATATAATCAATGATTAGCATCGACGCTTTGAGAAGTATGTAAAAAGCAAGAGCTCCCCCTAAATTTTTGCATTATTTAAAATTTGGATTTGAATGCAAATGCACAATCAATTAGGATCATGGGTCACTCTTCCATGTCACATACATCTTGGTGGCGCGTAAACAAGATAAGAATGAATAGTAAGCACATGACACCAACAAGATAAGTGAATGATCATCACAAGGATAGCTAAAAGATAGTAATGTAGCATCACACAAGATAAAGCGTATGATTACACACAAGATAAAGTCATCCAAAATATCAAGGTTTTGAAACCAAACGAGAGCAAATAAATCAAAAGCTCTCTCTCTCACATGAAGTCTATGATCTATATATTTCTCCCCCTTTGACAACAAGTTACCAAAAAGTTCAAAAAGTATAGAGTTACTCGTTCCTTGAGTAGCTAATGATGGGGTTGACAGAAGAGCGTCCGCGAAGTCTTGTGCAGAATGTCTTGGAGCTGGAGGAGTGGATACTGGAGGTGCATAAGTTGATGCTGGAGATGGAGCTGAAGGTGCATATGCTTCGTGACGCCCTCGATTTGATCGTACGCTAATCATACACGTAAATGTGTACGACCAAGCTCAAGGACTCACGAGAAGATATCACAACAAAACTCTAGCACAAATAAAAACATACAAGCTTCATATTACAAGCTAGGGGTATCGAGGGCTAGAATACAGAAGCTCGATAAACTCACGAGTTAGCGGAAGCAACAAATATCGGAGTACACACATGAAACATGATAATGTCTTAGAGAAGGCTAGCACAAAAGATACAACAATCAAACGAGGTGAGGCCTCCTGTCTGGGAACCTCCTTAACTACTCCTGGTAGTCACCGCCTTCCACGTAGTAGGCACCGTCGGGATAGCAGTCGGCGGCGGGGGGGAACACCATCTCCTAGGCTCCATCATCTGGTCGGAGCAATGGATCGAGGGGAAAAGGGGGAGCAAACCAACGGTGAGTACTCATCCAAAATAATCGCAAGACTGACATCAGAACTATGCTAAGTTATGCATCACCGGACAACTACACTACAACGCTAACATCAGAGTACGTAACGAGGTATCACCCTCGGTACTCGATAGTAGCTCTGCAACTTTATACAACTAAGGGGGGTGTGAGTGTGGTGTCGGGTCTTGGCTCGTCGATCAATTGATCGAGACTTGATGATAAAGCGAGGGCAACTGGACTAAGGGGGCAAGGGGATGACTGCTCCACCTATACTAAACAGTTTTAAGGTGCAGTAGAATAATGTAGCAGTTTTATCAAAAACAGGCTATGCATCAGATATAGGAGCTAACTACAACAGTAGCAAAATTCTAATGCAAACATGAGGGAGAAAGAATAGGTGATATAGGAATGATCAAGGGGGTTTGCTTGACTGGTTGCTCTGCAGACAAAAATGGATCCTCGACCGGGAAGTAGTTGATCACCGGATCATCATCGGTCTCGGGGTCTACTGGAAAGGAAGTAGCGTAGCGGAAACACAATAAATAACAGGGCAATCAAATGCATCACAAAATATGACATGGGGAAATGTAGCGCTAGGCATGAGTTAATGCAGTACTATACGTCATTGCTAGGGACACGTGACATACGAACGAACATCGTATCCGGGGTCGCCTCGTTTTTTTGGTCAACTTTGATGTTCAAAATATTTTCATTGGAGTTATGGTTTAATTTCTATGGTTTTACAAAGATTTAACAATATTTAGGAATTATTTAAGTAAAAAATAAATAGGGTATTCTTTTCTCAACTAGTGCAACTGAAGCCATAGTCTATAACAGTGAGATCAGGGTCCAGTGAGCATGCCTTGTGAGCAGTTGACGAGTTAAAGTGTGACTCGTCAACAAGGTCAATGGACCCACGTGTCATAGACTAGCCAGATTAATTAAGCTAATTAGTTAGACCACGAATTAATTAATTAATTAAACATTTTATTTTTTAAAATCTTTTTTTAATTAAAAGGAATCGACCCCACATGTCATATATTATACCTAAACAAATACATATATCTAACTTATTTAATTTGGGGGCCTACATGTCATTGGGCCAAGGCTATCTAAAATAAATAATTAAACTACTAACTAAAGGGGCCCTACTTGGCCTAGACTAATTAGCACCTAATCTAACATAAATTAATAAGCTCACGGCCGGCCGGTGGCACAGCCGGCCGTGGCTGTGCAGACACACGCAAACCGACTCACACACCACACACACGAGGCACACCCGTGGGCTGGCCATGGCCATGGCTAGCGGCAGAAGCAGCCGCTGGTAGCAGCATGCAACAGCAGCAACGACACCTAGCAGGAGCGGCAGCGGTAGCGGAGGGGCAGCAACAGCGGCGCACTAGCAGTAGCAGCAAGCAGCGCTAGCCGACGGCAAGCATCAACGGCGAGTACCATGTAGAGCAGCAGCGACGCAGCTAGCAAGATGCAGTGGCAAGCAGCAACGGCTGCACTCGGCAAGAAGAGCAGACAGGGGCGGCTGCGAGTGACACAAGCGGACTCAGCCAGGCTGCAGCGAGGCCACGCACGAGTGCACGCGCACAGCAGCAGCAGCAGCAACAACATCTCCGGGCGGCGGCGGCAAGCGGCATTAGCAACCCACATCAGCAGCAGGCAGGCGCAGCAGGGAGCGACAGGACCTAGAAGCGGTGGTGGCGGCGAGCAGTGCGCGGGCGAGGCCGGCATGCGATTAGCGCGGCCAGGGCGCATGGCGGGGCGAGGTCATGGCCACAGCGGAGGGTCGATCGGCCGAAGAAGTGGCCAGGGACGGGGGCGCGGGAGCGAGGGGAGGGGGCGCCGGACCGGAGGGAGAAGGAGGAGGTGGGGGGCTCACAATCCAGTGTAGAAGGTGGCAGAGGGCGCGAGGGCGACGGGGTCGGGGAGGCGGCGAGGAAGGAGGGTCCGGCGAGGTGGCACCGGTGTGGGCGGGCGCCGGTGACGGCGAACGACAACGCGGGGTCGGGGGCGAGACGCCGATGTGGAGGGGGCGGGGGGCTCTGCTCCTCTCTGCGTGGTGTGTTGCGGCGTGAGCAGAGGGGCATGGGAGGAGGGATCCAGTGGGGGCTGGGTTGGCGCTAGGGTTCCGAGGGGGCGCCGGAGGGTGGTAGTAGGGGGGTTTGGGGCCCGGATGGCCTCCACGCATCCATGACGGACATGGATGGCTGCCACGCATCCCCCGTCTGCTGTAGCGAGGAAGAAGGAGAGGTGAGGTGGGCTGGGCTGGCCAATTGGCTAGATGGGTCAAAATGCCCAGTAAACTATGCCTCTTTCATTTTATTTTATTTATGTGCCTTATTTTATAGTTTCGGTGTTGTATTTATTTGATGTATCAATTGAATTTTTTCACTCATGGTATTTGGCATACAATTACTAGACAATATTTCTAAGTTCCATGAAAATTTGGGGCCATTTGGAAAGGTTTAAACATTTTTAGAATTTAACATGATCTAGTTGTTTGCGGTTGAACAACTTATCAATTTCCTAGGGTTTATCTGTGAGTCAAATGATGCTTGTTTCAACATGAAAATTACTTAATCAATATTTTCAACTCAGCCAACATTTTTATTTTACTGTTTGATGAAATGATTTATTTGACTTTACTTTTGATTTGAAATTGGCTTTGATTTTTATCAAGTGGGAACTTAACTTAGTTAAACTCGATGACATGGCACCATTAGTGTGTTGTTACTATAGCTTAACTACCGGGGCGTCACAACTCTCCACCACTAAAAGAAATTCTCGCCCCGAGAATTAAGAGGTAGAGGTAAGGGGGAAACGTTTAGATACAAGATTCTAACGAGTCTTCTTGTCTCGGTTGCTCTTCTTGAAGAAGTTGATCCCTTTCGTTGAAGTCTTCAATTCTCTGACTTAGGTCATCCTGATAAATTCATCATCCTTCCTTCGGGATCTTCATCGTACTACAAATGTGATAATAGAGAAAAATGTTGGAAGAACATACCTACACAAAGTTGGGCATCTCACAGAACTCACATAAGAGGATATGAATTATTCCTCAAGTTGTAACTCACATAATTCATTGGGAATAATACGTGATGGTACAAAGGTTTCAAAGATTAGGCAATCGTTTGATGCCTAAACAGATATGAAAAGGGGGGGTTTAGAGCAACGAAATAAATATTGCGTGTGATACAAGAATAGATCGGCCCATTGGACGGTGGCTTGGGAAATTTATACACGAAGCCAAGTGTAAAGGATACTTTAGATTCAAAGATGTACAGGAGAGTGAGGTTTCGATCATGTGAAATTTTGGGTTATGGGCCCATCATGTGGGCCAAGAGTAGGCAGAGCGGTGACATCTTGCACGCTATTGATAGCAAGACATGTCAGAGGATAACCTGTCAGTTATGTTGGCAACAACATCGGTACCAAGGGAGGGGGACGAATAGAACCATGTTCCTGCTCGCTGTAACATGGCGGACCAATAGGCAAGGTTCTCGTCCACCGGCGGCTACCGGAATGTTATCCACAATAGTAACAGGGTCTTACTGACAGAGTTGTTCACCGAGGTTTTTACCTAAGAAGGGAATTGACACTGCTTAGATAACTTCAAAATCAAGAAAGGTTAAACTAGCCAATGGGAAGGAAAAGGTGACTGTCACGTCAAACAGACCAATAGAAAGGAAAATGTTTTCAAACACACAAGTATTAGAGTATACCATTCCCTAGGAATATAGAGTATTGTATACATGACAGGTCATCAAGTACCAAACCACCTTGATAAAAGGGCAAGGAGTATCATGATGTTTACCCATACCATGTGGTTTGGATAATTGATCAAGAACAATTTAGCATTGCGCTCCAATGTTCCTATTGACATTTGAAGTACGACATTCATGCTTTGAGGTAGCATCGACATGGTCATCAGATAAAGGTCGAACTTTTGGTACACAAGGGATCCATCACGAACAACTTATAAAATAAGTCTTACAATTTCCTCAGGGGAGAATGGCAAATCTTGTTGAACAAGATGTTATAACAATAGGTCCTCCAGCCAGGTGTGCTAGACAAGACATCACCGCACCGGGTTACATAAAGACCAAAGTCATAATTATTGGGAAATGTTCCAACCATCATATCTGCCCAAGATTCAGGTCTGATTGGTGTCAGGACACCTGAGGCTCAGATTGCCTAAGAAGAAAGATGATGATGCAAGATTCTCGGGATATGGACTACGGAAGCAGGTCTTGAATCATGAGATGGATTGTAAGAAACATGAGCACAACGTCAAGACATTCGTGCCCACATATAATTCTTACAACAAAATGCAACCGAGTTTTGATTTGGGAACCATCATCGAGGATATCAAGGTCCTTGTGTAAGCCTGGATTAGCCCTTATGAAGGAACTTATTTTCCTTGAACAAATCAGTGAGTGGCTTGGCGTGCTAAGAGAAGTTATCTCAAGTGAAGGTAACAAATCTTCAAAACATATAACACCTCACACATGCGTGAATGATTCGGGATAACCCCAGAGGCAGCGAAACAAAACTTTCTCATATTCACGGCGGCAAGAATGCACGTGAACTTTGGGAGAACACATCTTCTATCAAACACATTCTTCATGAGCTAGGCACAAAGAAATGCCTTCAAGAGCTTCATTATGAAACATGGAGAAGTTGAGGGTGTGGCCGATGGGCTCATCAACAATCCCTCAAGCTTTTGATAGGGATGAATTTCCAAAATTATAAGATCAAGGAGATAACGTTTGTCAGATCAAATGATACAATGACGTATGCTTGAGAGAACATCAACAATTAAACATTGGTCGAAGGGTGCACTCGGAAATACAGAATGAGTAGCACGACCAATTCTATAATGGTGATTCAACAACCAACCCACCAAGAATGAAACTATCAATCATTAACTTCAAAGCAATAGGGTTGGCAGAAGTAAGGAACCGCACATCGGAGTTCACTTCTCGGTAATCCTGTTAGAAACAACACGAGGAGCAAGAATGAATGGTGATGCCAAGAAGTAACACCATACCTAGAATTCTTAAGAGGTGCATCAATCCTCACAACATCCTTGACATAAAAGATGGTAATATCCCAATGTTGAAGATAACATAAGCCGAATTGTAAGGAACTTAAGGGACAACAGAAAACATGAACAAGTTTGTGTTGGAGGGAAGGCAAAAAGGTTTGTCGATGGTAACGCAAATCATCAAGGGGAAAGAATGGTATTTCTCATCATGAATTCGATTCATATCCTGGGATATCCCAGAATGTTGATGATGATCACGATACATTTATCGAGAAGTTTCATGAAGATGTAATCGATCAGCGATGACATCAAGCAAAGGAATGGTGAAGTGAAAGGTTGTCGGAACCACCGATAAGATTGCTAGCTCAGAATCGTTATTGCCTTTCAAGACAACCAACATGGTGTTGAAAGCTTGATGTAAGCTTAATTCACAGTTGGAAATGTGTTCCATGGATGAAGGACGGAGATAGCATGGTCAAGCTCTAGCATGACGAACATGATGTAACCTAACAACTTGGAAGGACATGATCGTGCACAAACTCCTAAGCAAAGAATATTACTAAGAGTTGTTGAATCGTAATGCATATCGATTTAGTTATCGGTGTCCTTGAGTGTCCAACAACTTAGAACACAAGGGAAACCGGAATCAATGAAACATCATAGTTGACGAGGAGCTCATAACAAGTTATATAGCTCCATGATATTTTAAGATACGAGGGACAATACTCGGAGGTAGATCAAAATAGAGGTTAGACTGGTGTATTGATCTGTGGAAGACAAACACTTTAACTTTTCTACATACGGGATCAAAGAAGAATAATCATGGTCGGAACCATGGTTGGAAGGTACCAAATCACAGATGCAACATCAAATCATACAATGAATGCTTATTGATACAAGAAGTTTCTATGATAGGACCAACGTTGTTTCCATGGGCATGAACACAAAGTTCAAGGTCGACTCCCACTTCATCAATGCATCACCTTCCATTTACTCCTTGCCTTTGATCAGGTTGTAGCTTGGAAAGATTATCTCGCAAAACAACAGAAGAGTAAGACTCGTGAAAAAAATCTTGGGATCACCTTGATTAAGGAAGGCATAGGTTCAACCCATCGGGACATCTTATGAACATATACCACAACTTCAAGAGCAATTAACGCATGCTTGACAACAGAGCATGGCCGACAAAAGCATAGGATACAATTTATCACAGGGAGAAGGCACAATTTACCAATGACATCAGATATCAGGGAAAGAATATCACAAGAATTTTTGAATGTAAAGGATGTCGTCGGATAATAACCCAACAATGGGTCTGACGGTCCACAAAGGACCTCATGTGAGTATCGGTACTCAATCAGAGCGAGATAGAATGCAAGGCATCGGATTATAGAACATCTGAAAAATACCGATACTTAGATACCAAAGGAATTTATGATTTCCAGGTTGGTGTATCAGATTCAGGTGCTCTGGTCAAATACAAGCAAGTTGAAAGGACTTAGATGGACAATCAACCAAGGTTGATTTGCCAAGAACCAGCTTATGTCTAGAATGGACGTCTGAGCTGGAAAGATAATTTATGAGAATAAACTGATGATTGTGTGCATTCACACAACGGTTGAACCAATAAGATCAAAGGAATATCACAAAGGATTTTAACGAATGTTGCTAGACATATGAATTTAACCATAATGTAAGAAGGTGAGAAAGGTTATGAACAAAAGGCTACTGAGGATTCTTGAAGATCGAATAGTAATTCGATGGGCTTTTGAAACCCATGACAACTAAGGACGAACAAATCCCCGATAAGATAATTCTTTACGTTGTAACAACAAGAGAACTGGAAACAATGTATAATCGACATTTGTATGTAGTCATCCATAGGGGCTGACGGAGGAAAGGAAATCGTAGAAGCGATTAGCACCAGCTCCCGAGAGAACATCACAGAGTATCTTCGGAGTCTTATGAGGAATCAAGCCATCGTCTGGAACTGTAGGGTTCTCCGGGAGGATTTATTTACGAGAACCTAGAGTTAGAGTAAGCAAAATCTTTAACCCGAAAGAGAAGAGAGATCAGAACCCAGAGTACAGAAGAGGAGTAAAAGATACTAATACCACCCGATTGTGAGGTGGGCCCGTAAGCCACAACATCAAAGTTAGTAAGTTTTTTTTCAAGTACTAGTCTCAACTTCGGCCAAGGAGTTGGAAAGGGGGCTACCTATATGCAGTCGGCTCTAATACCAACTTGTGACACCCTCGATTTGATCGTACGCTAATCATACACGCAAATGCGTACGACCAAGCTCAAGGACTCACGAGAAAATATCACAACACAACTCTAGACACAAATAAAAACATGGAAGCTTCATATTACAAGCCAGGGGCCTCGAGGGGTAGAATACAGAAGCTCGATAAACACACAAGTCAGCGGAAGCAACAAATATCTGAGTACACACATGAAACATGATAATGCCTTCGAGAAGGCTAGCACAAAAGATACATCGATCGAACGAGGCGAGGCCTCCTGCTTGGGAACCTCCTAAACTACTCCTGGTCGTCAGCAACCTCCACATAGTATGCACCGTCGGGGTAGCAGTCGGCAGCGGTGGGGAATGCCATCTCCTGGGCTCCATCATCTGGTCACAGCAACGGGTCGAGGGGAAAAGGGGAGCAAAGCAACGGTGAGTACTCATACAAAGTACTCGCAAGACTAACATCATAAGTATGCTAAGTTATGCATCAGTATCAAAGGAAGAGGTTTTATGTGGACTGACTGCAACAATGCGAGAATAGAGGGAGCAGGCCTAGTCCTATCGAAGACTAGCATCTTGAGGGGTCTTGCAGCAATAGACAAGAGTAGAGCAGGTAACACAATTAATAGTCATATTGTTGCAGCAATATTAATTAAAGTCATGCCCAGAGATCCTTCCTCGACTCGCTGCGAGGAGGCAATCCTGAAGCAAACATTCCAGTTAAGTAACAGTTGTAGTTGTATAAGATCGGGACACAACTCCAGGTCGTCATGTAACCGTGGACACGGCTATCCCCATTGTTAATTTTCATCCCTGCACGGGTGCACCAAGTTTCCCGTCGGGCTTGATAAACTCTTGCTGGACACACTTTCGTGGGTCATGCCCAGCCTCGGAACATCAACACGTCACAGCCCCACCTATCTCAACAGAGAGGACAACCCATTGTGCTCCTGCACGTTCATGGGCCCATCACCCATTGTGCTCCTGCATGCTGCGAGGGCGGTCGATGTCAGTCCTGGCACCTCTTATACAAGAACAGTGATAATCCAGACCACTCGAGCGTGCGCTGCTCCATTGCTGACTTCTGAAGAGCTTCAGTTGATACCACGACGTCGAGTACCCATAACTTCTCCCACGTAGACGGTTAGTGCGAAAAGGTCTCCGACCAACCAAGATCAAATACCCAAATTCATTAACATTTTAATTAACTCATCGACACATCCATGCGGGAATCCACCCGCCAAACATTTATTCATCAATGTTCCCAGTAACACTGTCAAGTAACTGTGTGGTTGTAAAATCAGGGGGATCCGAGGTATCACCCTCGTTGGATTCCGTACGATATAACCGTCAAGGTGGCCAGGGAGGAATCACTTCGATGGCCATGCTTGATGGATTATACGACAGAGTCGTTATCGGAGGTAATGAAGGAGGAATCACCCTCCGAGAACCACCGCCAGACAACTACACTACAACGCTAACATCATAGTACGTAACGAGGTATCACCCTCAGTACTCGATACTATCTCTGCAGCGTCGTACAACTAAGGGGGTGTGAGTGCGGTGTCGAATCTTGGCTCGTCGATCAGTTGATCGAGACTTGAGGATAAAGTGGGGGCAATTGGACTAAGGGGGCAAGGGGATGACTGCTCCACCTAACTAAACAGTTTTAAGGTGTAGTAGAATAATGTAGCAGTTTATCAAAAACAGGCTATGCATCAGATATAGGAGCTAACTACAACAGTAGCAAAATTCTAATGCAAGCATGAGGGAGAAAGAATAGGCGATATAGGAATGATCAAGGGGGTTTGCTTGCCTCTTTGATCCGCAGACAAAAACGGATCCTCGACCGGGAAGTAGTTGATCAACGGATCATCATCGGTCTCGGGGTCCACTGGAAAGGAAGTAACGTTGGGGAAACACAATAAATAACAGGGCAATCAAATTCATCACAAAGTACGAAATGGCTAAAGGCAGCGCTAGGCATGAGCTAACGCGGTACTATACGTCATGGATGGATCGGAATAATATCTAAAGATATTTTCCCGGGTCTCTCGCTACAACCGGACAAGCGCAAATGATGGAAAAAAGTTCCATGTTCTCTATGCTAGGGACATGTGACACACAAACAGATAGCGTATCCCAGTTCGTCTTATTTTTCTGATCAACTTTCATGTTCAAAATATTTTGATCGGAGTTGCGGTTTTTTTCTATGGTTTTACAAAGATTTAACAATATTTTGAAATTATTTAAGTCAAAAATAAACAGGGCATTCTTTTCTCAACTAGTGCTACTCAAGCCATAGTCTATGACAGTAAGACCAGGGGGTGCCATAGTCTATGACAGTAAGACCAGGGGGTCTAGTCAGCATGCCTTGTGAGTAGTTGACCAGTCAAAGTTTGACTCATCAACAGGGTCAATGGACCCACGTGTCACAGACTACCCAGATTAATTAAGCTAATTAGTTAGACCACTAATTAATTAATTAATTATCTTATTAACATTTTATTTTTAAAAATATTTTCTTAATCAGAAGGAATCAGCCCCACATGTGATATATATTATACCTAAACAAATAAATAAATCTAACTTTTTTGATTGGGGGGCCTACATGTCATTGGGCCAAGGATACCTAAAATAAATAATTAAACTACTAACTAAAGGGGCCCTACTTAGCCTAGACTAATTAGCACCTAATATACTCCCTACGTCACAGTTTATAAGGCATGCACGTGTACCTAGGTCAAAATTTGAATATATAAAATTTATTATTTAACATAAAAATTATACCATTAGAAAATAGAACATCTAAAGTTTCTAATGATCTATTTTTTGTAATATATGCCTCTCATTAAGTTCGTCAAATTAACGACCAAGTTACACGTGCCGGACTTATAAACTGAAATGGAGAAGTAACATAAATTAACAAGCTCACGACCGGGCGGTGGCACAACCAGCCATGGTTGTGCACGCACACGCAAACCCACTCACACACCACACACACGAGGCACACCCGTGGCCGTGGCTGGCGGTAGCATGCAGCAGCAGCAACGACAACTAGCAAGAGCGGCATGTTGGCGCAAAACTGGAACGGCGGCCTTCCGGCAATCACCGGAGACAAGGTCGAAGGGGTAGAGGATGGACACAGAAAATTTTCAGGCGCACAAACACCTTCGCCGCGTGTACGGCTTCTCTGTTTTTCTCTTTTAGCTCGAACTCAAACTGGGCAACGAGTACACATGCATGGAGGGGATCTTATACTCGCGCCCTCAGACACGCTGGGTCGCGCACCGACGCGCCCACCTCCCACTCCCTAACACTCTGTACGCTACGGCTTGCGCATCGACGCGCTCCAACGCGATCTCCACGGCCACTCCTAACGCTAGACGCGGTCTCCCTGACGACTCGCTAACAACCCACGCACGCACGCACACACGCACCCCCTCAGACACGCGCACATACGCATGCCCGAGGCTGCCATGGTCGGACCCAACGTGGTCACCGCACGCATATACGCGCACCGCGCCTGACCTGTCCGAGCCGTGGCTTATTGCCCGACATTTCACCTCCTAAGACACGGCCTACAACAGGCCGTCGTTCTCCACGCAGGCGTCTGCCAGCAGTGCCTGCTCCGCCGGTGCTGCCACCTTCTTCGGCTCGGTGCAGTCGCGCTTGAAATGCCCCCTTCGACCGCAGTTGTAGCAGCGACCTCGCCGACCTCCTCCGCTGCCCGACGCCTCACTCCTCCGATCTTTGTCGTCGCGTGTACCACCGCGTTGGTGCTCCCTGGCACGACATTGCTCCGCCGTGAGCATTAGCTGCTCCCCGCCATGGCCGCCACCGTCCTGCCTGTGTCGATGCAACCGCTCGTCGAAGGCTTTCAAGCGACCAAGAGCGTCCTCGAACACCATGGTCGAGACATCACAGAATTGCTCGATTCCAGCCACCGCCGCGTACAGGCGATCTGGCATGGCATCGAGCAATTTCTTCACCATCGCGACGTCGTCCAGGGTCGATCCGAGCCCCGCGTAACGCGCCGCCATCCCGCTGATCTTCCCCGCAAATGCATCCAGAGACTCGCCGCCGTCCATGCGCAGCCGCTCGAAATCACCTCGAAGCGTGGCCAGCCGCGCCGCCAGCACGCGATCGGCTCCGACGAACCGCGACTTGAGGCTGCAGCATATCTCCGCCGCGGTCTTCTTTGCAGCCACGTGCAGCAGCAGGTCGTCGGAGAGTGCCCGCAGCAGATAAGCCCCCGCCGACTTATCTTTCTTGGCAGTCACCGCCGATGCCACGTCCTCCGGTGGCACCACCTCCTCCCAGAGCCCGGCGGCATCGAGATCGGCCTCCACCTTGATGGCCCAAGTGGTGTAGTTCTCCCCTGTGAGCACAGGTACCTGGTGCGACACCGAGCTCCCTGATCCTACGGCGTACGGGACGAGCACCATGGCCGGCGAGCTCTCTCTCTCACACACCTCGCTCTAATACCAAATGTTGGCGCAAAAATAGAACCGCGGCCTTCCGGCGATCACCGGAGACAAGGTCGGAGGGGTAGAGGATGGACACAGAAAATTTTCAGGCGCACAAACAGCTTCGCCGCGCGTACGGCTTCTCTGTTTTTCTCTTTGAGCTCGAACTGAAACTGGGCAACGAGTACACAGGCATGGAGGGGATCTTATACTCGCGTGCTCAGACACGCTTGGTTGTGCACTGACGTGCCCACCTCCCACTCCATCATGCTCCGCACGCTACGGCTCGCGCACGCGACGCACTCCAACGCGATCGCCACGGCCACTCCTAGCGCTAGACACGGTCGGCCTGATGACTCGCTAACAACCCACGCACGCACGCACACACGCACCCCCTCGGACACGCGCACATACGCACCCCCGAGCCTGCCACGGTTGGACCCGACGTGGTCACCGCATGCATATATGCGCACCGCGCCTGACCTGTCCGAGCCGTGGATTATTGCCCGACATGGCAGCAGCAGCGTAGCCGCAGCGATGGGGCAGCAGCAACGGCGCACGAGAAGCAGCATCAAGCAGCGCTAGCAGACAGCAAGCATCAGGGGCGAGTAGCATGTAGAGCAGCAGCGTGATACGTCTCCATCGTATCTACTTTTCCAAACTCTTTTGCCCTTGTTTTGGACTCTAATTTGCATGATTTGAATGTAACTAACCTAGATTGACGATGTTTTCAGCAGAATTGCCTTGGTGTTATTTTTGTGCAGAAATCAAAGTTCTCCAAACGTCCTGAAAATCTACGGGGAGCAGTTTTGGAAAATATAAAAAATATGTGCGCCAAGTTCCACCTGAGGGGGTGGGCCAGTGGGCCACAAGCCCTGGCTCCGCCACCACCCCCTGGTGGCGGTGGGCAGGTTAGTGGGGCCCACACGGCTCTGCCGCCCCCAACCTCAGGTCTATAAGTCCCCTTTCGTCCCAGAAAAAATAAGAAGAGAAGTTTTCATCGCGTTTGCGATACGGAGGAGACGCCACCACCTGTTCTTCATCTGGAGGGCAAATCTGGAGTCCGTCTTGGGCTTCGGAGAGGGGAAATCATCGCCATAGTCATCATCAACCTTCTTCCCTCTCCAATTCCATGAAGCTCTTCGTCGTTCGTGAGTAATCTATTTGTAGGCTCGCTGGGCGGTGATGAGTAGGATGAGATCTATCATGTAATCGAGTTAGTTTTGATGGGGATTGATCCCTAGTATCCACTATGTTCTGAGATTGATGTTGCTACTACTTTGCCAAGCTTAATGCTTGTCACTAGGGCCCGAGTGCCATGATTTCAGATCTGAAATTATTATGTTGTCACCAATATATGTGTGTTTTAGATCCGATCTTGCAACTTGTAGTTACCTACTATGTGTTATGATCCGGCAACCCCGGAGTGACAATAACCGGAACCACTCCCGGCACTACAAGAATAAGGTCAATTATGACTCGCTATATTGGTCATTGATTCGTCATTGTTGTCTTTTATTGACCTTTTTTTGACCAAATTTACAACGTCAACAGTTGGCCGTCAAGAATGAACAAACATGACCTTTCTAAAATTTTGGTCATGGGTCTCTATCGACCAAAATTTTGGTTTGGTCATTACCCATTTGTGTGAGCCACGGAGGATCTGACGTGGCCAAGCTGACGTGGCATTTCTAGTGACCAAATGGAATCATCATAAATTTCAGATCCCTATCCACCAATCTAGCCTACATGGGCCTAGCCCAATACCTATTTTACTATTGAAAATGTCTGATTTGTTTGGGTTGAAGCATTCTTTTGCTAGAAGCACGCATATCTCAAGATAGGCCCATTAAAATAAATACAACAAAATATAAGATTGCAAATAAAATGTATATTTCATTTTAGTAGCATATCACATCAAATACAATACATCATTCAACGACTCCACGCATTAAGGTTCATCGCCTAACAAAGACACATCAAAATAATTTTACATGTGCACAACAGAATACTTCTGCAAGTACAAGTACACAGAAAAAAGACCCAACAAGTGCAAAATCACACATAAAGAGAGTTCTATTAAGATTGAATGAGAACCACAAGTTTCTTCTCATCCTCTTCCTATGCACAATATGCTCTTGCCATTGCCGCCTGCAAGAATAAAATGATACCGACTCCACGTTAAACTTAGAAAGTAAAAAAATTCCAACCGTCCAACTAATATGTAACTAGTCGCCAACCCGTGCAAATGCACGGGCTAGAGCATAAAATACTCTTTGCGGGTATTACTTGAAGTAACATATAGTTTAAAAATAAAATCAGTGTCCCGAGTGGTACGCAATACTCTAATGTATATTACTCGGATTAACTATTGTTGAGACACAATAATCAAATACTAATTAATGCAAAAACAATTATTTCTGTTTACGTACGGTACAGAGTATTTAGTTAGGTTCTCAATAATGTAGCACTACATATACCGATGTTAGTTTAAAATATAGATGAGAAGGTGTACATTTCAATCACCGGACCTTACCAGAATCTTATTGGAAGAACACCTCCACCTGGGAGCAAACCTTATGATGACATGATGATATTATTTGCGAAATCGGTGGTATTTAGTTTGATAAACGAATTGCTACATATGATGACATTTTGATGTTACTACGGAACCAAATATGCAACCCCAGGCGACACATGATTCACTTTGGCTTATGAATCACAATGCTGATCTTTTTAAGTTTACTGTGAAATCTTAGTTGCAACCCACGAGCTGACACATGAAGTGTATAACTATTAAATCCATCAGCAAATGTAGAAAGATAGTAAGAAAATAGCTACATCCTGATGATGACTCTAGCCACTCATTTAATTTTTTAGCGTACCAATAGAAGGGTTGGTAACATCCAAATTTACAGTATTTTAATGAAACCGGGTGTTTAAGATTTACCACTCTGCATCATGTTGCAGAAATAGTCGTACATAAATGTGGTCACACCATCTCTCCTCTTCTTGTAGCATTGTCAAACAATTGTTTACCCATTTTCCATTACCGGGCTCTGCACAATGTACATTTACCTGGTGTGGTCAGTGCAGGCTAAAATTGGATAAAGCAAACTCTGTGATAAATTAGTAGATCGTTTCACCTCTTATAGTCTTTCCCAGATGTTGGTTGGCCTCATGCACATCAACTTGAGTCGGCTGAGGTGTACACCAACACATGCCCTGAGTTGTGGTAGAGCTCGCCGCAGGAGCCAATGGCAAGGACTCCTGCTGAGCTAGATCTCACGGCTGGAGCCAATGGCAAGCATGCAAATTGTTTCAGATTTTGTCTCACGACTCAAGTTGGTATCTTTCTGTACAGATCAACGGAGAGAAAATTATTAACAGAAAAACATGGGAGAAAAAGAATTCTCAGAATCAAAAGGAAAAAATTAAAGGGGATTCAAGTGCAAGGCTGATATACTCATATATAGGTACTTCCCATACATATATACATATACTATAGAGAGCACATGACTAGTCTGCTTCATAGTTTGAAGCTTGCCTCTTTTGTAGACCATCAAGATAATAAATAGAAAATTAGGCCATATGATTTATTTTCTTTCTATAGTTTGAAACTAAAAACGGTACTTTCTAGTCTATTAAGAATAGAGGACAAGAAGTGCAAAGCACGCTACAAAGTGAAAGTTGCCACAGTTAGAAATATTTATGAATCACGGGCTGCCAGTGTTAGATCTACCAATAGATTCGCAAGTTTCTTTATAGACTAGAATCTACATATCTAAGTCTAAGTAGAACAATTAATGATAATTACTTGGTTATAGCAAACTGGTTTGCAGGAACTACGCTTTAAAAAACTACACATTCCCAAGATGGAATAATTAAACATTCTTTGGTTGTGTCTTGGTTCTGACTGTTCAATTGCGAACAGAAGTTACAGGACACCAGCTTTCTGGACAATCTTTCTTTAGGTAAGCATCCTGAAATTGATGTGATGAACATGATTGATGAATATGTGAGTGAAGGACAATGGAACAATATGTGCTTCCAGAATAACAACAAAACAATAGATTTATTAGCAATTTTCTGGTGTAAAAACGAACTGTAAAAAGGTCCAGCTTCCCCTGGTGAGGAGGAGAAGCCACCTCCCTCGCCAACCTTCCCACCACTCGCTCAATGTACACCACATACAACGCATTTATGTTTTCGAGGATTTCCATGTCCTTGCGTGCCTTCCTCCAGATGTAAGATATACCTTCATAGACTTATTTATTGTTTCGTATATACCTGTTCATAAATTGATAGCATACTACTTACACAAGTTCCGGATGTATGGCATATACTCCTTTCTCATATTATCTATATATACACTGTTAATGTACTACCGACACTAATTGTTCGAATGCATATTATCTACATATACACTGTTAATGCTATACTACCTTGGTTTTCAACTATATACGCTACTACCTTCCACAGTGGGTCGTCCTGGCCGTGCTTGAGCTTGGGCCGGATCTCTTGGTCGCCCTAGGAGCAGACCCCTGCCCCTCCTCCTCGAGAAGAGCAGGGCCGACGACTAGGTGCGCCCCTCCTCCTCCTTCTCGAGCTGGGCAAGGACGACACACTCATGTCGTCGTCGCCGTCTCCACACCATGTTAACCTACAGGAAAGGGGCGGATAGGAGAAAAAGGTGAGGAGGAGAGGGTGGATCCACACGAGTAATGATGGGAAGGTCCTACCTAGGCAATGCTGGCGACGGATCCTGCGAGCTTCGCCTCGCCATTGCCTATTCCGGTGGGTTCCGGCGGGGAAACCCTAGCCTCGGGCGAGGGTGCAGGCCCTGAGACGCGGACCTCGACGGAGGGGAGGGAGGTGCAGATCTGAGCTCAGTTCCAAAGGCTGTGAACGTACTCATCCGGATCTTGCGGAGCAGCGTACGAACGGAGCTCGCCGGAACCAGGCGGCGTTGGTGGCGGCGGAAGCGGGGAGATTGTAGGTTGGTGGGGAAGGATATCTTCACCAGGGAGACAGAGAGAGAGATTGGTGCAGCGGGTTTCTCCTTATTTTCCTTCCTACATCTCTTTAGATGGATGGATGGATCGGTGGACCATGGGATTGCCGGGAATGGATGGTAGGATATTTGCCATGTCATCAATCTGTGGCACAAATGATTCCACCAATGAAAATTAAGCAGATGCAATTGTGTGTTTTTTATTTTGAGAATTAAGCATAGTTTTTAGGAAAATGTTATCAACAACCGATGGATAATTTCGGTTGGATCCGCCCCTCGGTTTTTAGGGAATTAATGAGTCAGGGTCGGGACAAGCGGGGGGTGCATGGAGATCGATCGATGGTTGTTTTTGCAACTTGTTTGTTGTTTTAGAAATTAATGTGTCGGGGAGGCAATCGAACCACGCCAGGAGTTAGATCGAACGGCTCCCGCGTGAAGATCCGACGACTATCGAGGTGGTGGATATTTACTAGACGCCTAGCGGTAGACGCATAGCGCTTCCCTAGTTTTTATGGTTTGTTAGGTCTGAGGCTCGGTCCCTCATTTAACTTGGTGGATGTTTATGTGTGGGTTTCACATGTCACGGTTGTGTCAAGATTCATCCACTAGCTAGGAATGGTCCTGCCCGTCGTCCCTCATTTAACTTGGTGGATGTTTATGTGTGGGTTTCACATGTCACGGTTGTGTCAAGATTCATCCACTAGCTAGGAATGGTCCTGCCCGTCGTTTTACTGCATTTTAAAATGCACATGAAAAATTGAAAAAATCAGAAAAATGGAAAACCTTTGCATTGTGTCATTATATGTGACCAAATTACCAGAAAAAATAATAAACTTGGAATACGACAATTATCTTCAAAACGTGTTCTGGCATGTCAGCCGTGTGGTCACCGCGTGACGGTAGCATTGCCATGCGTTCTGGATGGCCTAGGCATGTAGGCGAAATTGTCAACGTACTTATACTTTGTGGCCTTGTCAACATCTATATATACAAGACAAGTAGGCGAAATTGTCGAGTTGTCTACCTAGTCACCTCTATTTAAGCCTAAAATATTCTTAATTTAATTATGGAGGACCTACAATGCGGGCATAAATAGAGCTACACATGCCAGTGACCATTTTGTGTAATGGGATTATGACCTTCTTGATAGAGATGGTCACAATTTTCTAGGATTTGGACCCTCTTAGACACCTCATGACCTTTTTGTATATTTTAGTCATAGATCTGTGACCAATAAAACCGCCGTCATTATTTTTTGTCATAAATGCGCTTATTTCTTGTAGTGCGGTGATGACCATAGTTTGAGGAGTTCATGTGTTCACCAAGTGCTAATGCGTTGGTCCGGTTCTTTATTAAAAGGAGAACCTTAATATCCCGTAATTTCCTTTTGGACCCTGCTGCCACGGGAGGGATGGACAATAGATGTCATGCAAGTTCTTTTCCCTAAGCACGTATGACGACACACGGAATGCATGCCTACATCACATTGACGAACGGGAGCTAGCGACATATCTCTCCATGTTATAGCTGTTGCATGATGAATATCATCCAAACAAATCACCGACCCACTGCCTACGAGTTTGTCCTACTACTGATGTTACTTGTTTTGCTCTGCTGCTGCTACTACTGTTGCTACCGCTGTTACTTGTTTTGCTCTGCTGCTGTTACTTGTCTTGCTCTGCTGCTGCTACTACTGTTGCTACTGCTGTTACTTGTCTTGCTCTGCTGCTGCTGTTGCTACTACTATCGCTTGCTACTGTTGTCACTACCGCTTTTCCTTGCCGCTGCTATTGCTCGTTACACTGCTGCTACCTGCTACAATCTTGGTTCGATGGTCATTGACGGGAACTGACAACTTCCGTCAACGAGGCAACTTGGCGCCATTGATACAATCATTAGGAATAGTCTGTCGTCAACAGATCATTTCTGACACCATTGTTATCATACTACTTTGCTAGTGATACTTTGCTTGCAGATACTAATCTTTGAGGTGTGGTTGAATCTGACATATTCAGCTGCTAATACTTGATTGTATCCTCTCACCTCCTATAGGCGTACCAACATATTTGGGTTGAATACTCTACCCTCGAAAACTGCTACGACCCCATGCGCTTGTGGACCGCCAACAGCATTCTTCTAGTTTCGATTGCCGGAAAGTGCTAGCAGCATTCTTCTAGTGCCATTGCAAAGGGGAAGAACAGTTGACCTCACAACGACGCACCTAACAAGATGAAGTGGCAAGGAGCAATGGCTGCGCTCGGCAAGAAGAGCAGACACATGCGGTTGCGAGTGACACATGCGGACACAACGAGGCTGCGGCGAGGCCATGCATGAGTGCACGCGCACAGCAGCATCAACAACATCATCTATGGGCGGTGGCGGCAAGCGCAGTAGCAACCCACGGCAGCAGCAGGCAAACGCAGCAGGGCGTGATAGGACCTAGAAGAGGTGGTAGCGGCGAGCAATGCGCGGGCAAGGACGGCATGCGACGAACTCGGCCAGGGCGCATGGCGAGGCAAGGTCATGGCCACATGGGGGGACTGGTCGGACGAAGCTGTGGTCGGGGACGGGGGACGCCAGAGCGAGGGGAGGGGGCATCAGACCGGAGGGAGAAGGAGGAGGTGGGGAGCTTACATTCCGGTGCACGGGGTAGCAGCGGGTACGAGGGCGATGGGGTCGGGGAGGCGGCGAGGCAACGTCGGTGTGGGCGGGCGCCGGTGATGGCGAACGACGACGCAGGGTCATGGGGTGGGGGCTATGCTCCTCTCTCTCTACGTGGTGTGTTGCGACGCGAGTAGAGGGGCATGAGAGGAGGGATCCAGTGGGGGGCTGGGTTGGCGCTAGGGTTCCGAGGGGGCGCTCGAGGGTGATAGTAGGGGGGTTGGGGCCCTGGATGGTCTCCACGCATCCATGATGGCCATGGATGGCTTCCACGCATCCCTCGTCTGTTGTAGCGAGGAAGAAGGAGAGGGGAAGTGGGTTGGGCTCGCCAATTGGCTAGATGGGCCAAAATGCCTAGTAAACTATTCCACTTTAATTTTATTTTATTTTGTGCCGTATTTTATAGTTTCGGTGTTGTATTTATTTGATGTAGCAATTGAGTTTTGTCACTCATGATATTTGACACACAATTACTAGACAATATTTCTAAGTTGCATGAAAAGTTTGAGGACATTTGGAAAGGTTTAAACATTTTTAGAATTTAACATGATCGAGTTAGTTGCGGTTGAACAACTTATCAATTTCCTAGGGGTTTATTTGTGAGTCAAATGATGCTTGTTTCAACATGACAATTACTTAGTCAATATTTGCAACTGAGACAACATTCTTATTTTACCGTTTAATGAAATAATTTATTTGACTTTACTTTTGATTTGAAATTGGCTTTGATTTTTGTCAAGTGGGAACTTAACTTAGTAAAACTCGATGACATGGCACCATTACTGTGTGTGTTTACTATAGCTTAACTACCGGGGCGGCACATGTTTGAGCTGATGAAGTCTGTCGTGTCTCCGGAGCAGGTACAACAGCAGATCTAGGCTTGGTGCTGAACTGAGTGGTAGTGCGAGGAGGCGACTCTTCATCATCATCATCACTGCCATCATCGTCATCTGAGCGAGGAATCTGCACTGAGTCAATGTCATGTTGAAGATGTTTGACTATAGTGTTCAATTCCATGACCTTCACATCCATGTCATGAAATTTTGTCTCCACAACTCTCTCAAGGTTCTTCTGGTTTTGTAGAATCTCCTGAATGTTCTTCTCCATGCCTTGGACAGAGCTAACTAGAAATGCCATCATCTCAGCTTGTGTCATGTCCCGTGGAACTGGTGGTGGCCTGTTCCTAGCAGGCTCAACTTCTACTACTTGTGCTGCCATCCTGACTGCACCGGAACTGGGATCATTGTCATCCATCACCACTTCATTATCTTCAAACTCTGGTTGAATAGGTAGATTGGGACGATCAAGTAGATATACATGCTTGCCTAGCTTGCTGATACGTCTCCAACGTATCTACTTTTCCAAACTCTTTTGCCCTTGTTTTGTACTATAATTTGCATGATTTGAATGGAACTAACCTGGACTAACATTGTTTTCAGCAGAATTGCCTTGGTGTTATTTTTGTGCAGAAATCAAAGTTCTCCAAACGCCCTGAAAATTTACGGGGCGCAGTTTTGTAAAATATCAAAAATACCTGCGCCAGGATCCACCTTAGGGGGTGGCCCAGTGGGCCACAAGCCCCTGCTCTGCCACCTCCCCCCTGGTGGTGGTGGGCAGGCTTGTGGGGCCCACAGACACCTGCCGCCCCCAACTCCAGCTCTATAAGTTGTCTTTCGTCCCAGAAAAAATAAGAAGAGAAGTTTTCATCGCGTTTTCGATACGGAGGCGCCGCCACCTCCTGTTCTTCATCTGGAGGGCAGATCTGGAGTCCGTGTTGGGCTCCGGAGAGGGGAAATCGTCGCCATCGTCGTCATCAACCTTCTTCCCTCTCCAATTCCATGAAGCTCTTCGTCGTTCGTGAGTAATCTATTCGTAGGCTCGCTGGGCGGTGATGAGTAGGATGAGATCTATCATGTAATCGAGTTAGTTTTGATGGGGATTGATCCCTAGTATCCACTATGTTCTGAGATTTGATGTTGCTACTACTTTGCCATGCTTAATGCTTGTCACTAGGGCCCGAGTGCCATGATTTCAGATCTGAAATTATTATGTTGCCACCAATATATGTGTGTTTTAGATCCGATCTTGCAAGTTGTAGTTACCTACTATGTGTTACGATCCGGCAACCCTGGAGTGACAATAACGGGAACCACTCCCGGTGATGACCATAGTTTGAGGAGTTCATGTGTTCACCAAGTGCTAATGCGTTGGTCCGGTTTTTTATTAAAAGGAGAACCTTAATATCCCGTAGTTCCCTTTTGGATCCCGCTGCCACGGGAGGGATGGACAATAGATGGCATGCAAGTTCTTTTCCCTAAGCACGTATGACGACACACGGAATGCATGCCTACATCACATTGACGAACGGGAGCTAGCCACTTATCTCTCCGTGTTATAGCTGTTGCATGATGAATATCATCCAAACAAATCACAGACCCATTGCCTACGAGTTTGTCCTGCTACTACTGTTCCTACTGCTGTTACTTGTCTTGCTCTACTGCTGCTACTACTGTTGCTATTGCTGCCACTTGTTTTGCTCTCCTGCTGCTGCTACTACTGTTGCTACTACTGTCGCTTGCTACTGTTGCTACTTTCTACTGCTGTCACTACTGCTGTTCCTTGCCACCGCTATTGCTTGTTACACTGCTGCTACCTGCTACACTGTTGGTTCACCTACCGTTGACGGGAATTGACAACTTCCGTCGACGCGGCAACGAAGGCGCCATTGATACAATCGTTAGGAATAGTCTGCTGTCAACAGATCGTTTCTGACACCGTTGTTATCATATTACTTTGCTGCTACTATTGTGCTCGCAGATACTAATCTTTCAGGTGTGGTTGAATCCGACAAATTCAGCTACTAATATTCGAGAGTATACTCTCACCTCCTAAGGCTTATCTACAAATTGGGTCGAATACTCTGCCCTTGAAAACTGCTGCGAACCCACGCGCTGGTGGGCCATCAACAACATTCTTCTAGTTTCATTGCTGGGGAGTGCTATCAGCATTCTTCTGGTGCCGTTGCAGGAGAAGGTTAGTTGTTATAAGCATTCATCTAGCTAACACTAGAGATTGCAGGATCATCACTTTTCTGGAGCCATTGCCAGGGAAGCACAGCTGACGTCAGCATTTTTCTGGCGTCGTTGCCGGGGAGGTATTGCTATATTCTCCGAGTCACTTGGGATTTATTTCTGCTGATCACTATGAAGAATCTGAAGGATCCTAAGACGAAAGTCTTGCCCTCAACTACGAGTGGAGGTAAGGAATTGCCATCTAGCTCTGCACTTGATTCACCTTCAGTTATGAGTAAGTTTGCGACATCACCTCCTGCTAGAAATCTTGATATGTTGCCTGTGCTTGATGATGCTTGTGATACTACTGCTAGAGATGCTATGCTTGATACTATGCCTGATGATACTATGCTTGATACTATGCCTGATGTTGCTATGCTTGATACTATGCTTGATACTTCTAGAGATGCTGTGCTTCATACTGCTAGAGATGCTATGCTTGATACTGCTTTGCCTAAGTATGCCAGAGATGCTACTATGCCTGATGATGCTATGCTTGATACTGCTAGAGATACTCCTTTGCTTGATGTTCCACTGGGAGCGTTCCTTGATGCTCATATTGCTAGAGTTACTGCCAATGCTCGTGATGCTTCTGATACTGCCGATGCTATTGAGATAGAACCTGCTTTTGCTCCTGTTAGATCTAGCTCTCCTAGATATGATACTGCCGATACTATGCCTGAGGGTTACGTTATGGAGGGAGAGATAGCTGAAGATTTTCTTGCGTGTAAGGATGCCTATGACGCTGAGAAATTAGTTCTCAAGTGGAAGGAAAAATCTCGGGAAGCTAGGATGAAAAATGATCCGAAGTTTGCCACTTCGCCTATCTTTGTCACCGATGAGGATTATGAATTCTCTGTCGACCCTGAGATAATCTCTCTAGTCGAATCTGATCCTTTTCACGGTTATGAGTCTGAGACGGTCATAGCCCATCTTGCCAAACTATCCGAAATAGCCAACCTTTTCACTGATGAGAAGATCCGCCACTACTATATCCTTATGTTGTTTCCTTTCTCTCTAAAGGATGATGCTAAAGTCTGGTTCACCTCTCTTGCTCCTGGATGTGTGCGTAGTCCCCAGGAGATGGTCTATTACTTCTGTGAGAAATATTTCCCTGCCCATAAGAAGCAAGCTGCCTTGCAGGAAATATAAAACTTTGCTCAACTCCAAGAAGAGAGTCTTCCACAAGCTTGGGGGAGGCTCGTCCAGCTACAAAATGCTTTGCCTAATCACACTCTTAAGAAGAACGAGATACTTGATATCCTCTATAACAGACTTACCAATGCCTCTAGAGACTATCTAGATAGTTGTGCCGGTTGTGTTTTTAGGGAACGAACTGTAGAACAAGCTGAGAATCTACTGAATAACCTCTTGATCAACGATAATGCTTGGACTATTCCCGAAGCACCTCCTAAGCCAACTCCTAAGAAAAGATGTATTCTATTCCTCAGTCCTGAAGATATGCAAGAAGCCAAGAAATCTATGCAAGAGAAAGGCATTAAATCTGAAGATGTCAAAAATCTACCACCTATCGAAGAGATCCACGGTCTCGATAACCCGGTACATGTAGTAGAAGTGAATTCTCTACGTAGGTTTGACGAGAGTGATATTCCTTTTGATAAACCTGCTAGCCTATGCTTTGATGAATTTGACAACTTTGTTGCCAAACAACAGAGTTTCAATGATTATGTTAGCAGACATTTGGAACAAAGTACTCGTATGCTTAGCCATTTAAGTGCTTGTGTAGACAGAAATGTCAATGCTCTGAAGATTCTGAGTAAACATGCCTCAATGATTACTAGTCAGGTAGAACAAGTACTTAAAGCTCAGAATGACCTGCTCAATGAATTAAATGACAACTCTGTCAGAGTTATTACTAGAGGAGGCAAAATGACTCAGGAACCTTTGTATCCTGAAGGTCATCCTAAGAGAATTGATCAAGGTTCTCATGGAATCAATGCTGATACACCTAGTCATCCTAAGGAGAAGAAGACGGATGATAGAAACCTGCACGCCAGTTCACCAAATACTGTCACACCTGAAGAACCTAATGATATTTCTGCGTCTGATGCGGAAACACAATCAGGTGATGAACATGAACCTGGTGACAATATGGACAGTGATGTTCATAATAATGCTCAACCTAGCCATGATGAGGATGTGGAGATTGAACCTACGGTTAATCCTGATAATCCACAACCTAAGAGATACGACAAGAATGACATCACTGCTAGGAAGCATGGTAAAGAAAGAGAGCCATGGGTTCAGAGACCTATGCCCTTTCCTCCTAAGCCATCCAAGAAAAAGGATGATGAGGATTTTGAGCGCTTCGTTGAGATGATAAGACCCGTCTTTCTATAGATGCGGTTAACTGATATGCTCAAGATGTCTCCGTATGCCATGTACATGAAAGATATCATGACTAATAAACGGAAGATACCAGATCTTGAGATCTCCACCATGCTTGCCAACTACACTTTTAAAGGTGGAACTCCTAAGAAACTTGGTGATCCCGGAGTGCCCACTATACCTTGCTCCATTAAAGGAAACTACGTAAGAACTGCCTTATGTGACCTTGGAGCCGGTGTTAGTGTTATGCCACTCTCTCTTTATCGTAGACTTGAATTGGATAAGTTGACACCCACTGAAATTTCTTTGCAAATGGCCGACAAATCAACTGCTTTCCCTATCGGCGTTTGCGAGGATGTGCCTGTTGTGGTTGCTAATACCACTATCTTAACAGACTTTGTTATCTTGGATATTCCCGAGGACGATGCCATGGCTATCATCCTTGGGAGACCCCTTTTAAACACTGCAGGGGCTGTTATAATTGCAACAAAGGCAATGTCACTTTCCACATCAACGGTAATGAGCACACAGTGCACTTTCCGAAGAAACGATATCCAGTACATTGCATCAATGCTATTGAAAAGACTTCATCGATTCTCATTGGGAGCTTTGAATGCCCTATTCCTCTAGTCAAGATGAAGTATGATTTGCTTGTTGGGGAGATTCATCTCCCCATTGAGGTAACTTAGTGGCTATTCAAAAATTCTCCGTTCTCTCTTGCGATTCGAGAACGTTTTGTCATAAGGACTTGATCAACCCCATTGACGAATTTCTTCTGATGACCATAAAACGGATGAATCAGAGAGTCACATACCTTTGTTTTGAGTCTTCATTTTCTGTTGCTTAGAAGAAAAATGATGGAATTAGTTTGGTTTTTCTTGTTTTGTGTTCTAGCATCCCGGAGAAAAATACCTCGAAAATAAAAGTTCTCCGATGGTCCTGAAAATTTAGTATGATTTTTTCTGGAAATTTTGAAAATTTCTGGGCCTGAGATCTGGTCAGGGGGGCAGATCAGTGGGCCACAAGCCCCCCACCGCCACCTACCCCCCTGGTGCCGGGGTGCAAGCTTGTGGGGCCCACATGCACCCCCTCCACTCATTCCAGCTCCCAGCCTCTTCTTCCACCTCCAGAAAAAATTGTTTCGCAGCTCAAACCCGTGTTCTTGCTCATTTGGTTGTGATTTTCGATCTCCTTGCTCAAAGCACCATTCTCCGAACTGTTTTGGGGAAATTACTCCTTGGTAAGTGACTCCTCCATTGGTCCAATTAGTTTTTGCTCTAGTGCTTTATCCTTCGCGAATTCTTGCTACCTTGGTGACCCTATTCTTGAGCTAGAAAAGTTGATTTTAGCTGGTCCCAAGTAGTTTTAGCGCGTGATACGGTCTCTAGGCACTAGTAGGAGTAGTTGCTACAAGGTGTGGTGGGTCTTTATTCACTTTTCTCTTGAACTTCAAAAATTTCAGCAAAGGAAATTAGGTTCAGGAGGAAGTTTCATGGTGGTTCCTCAAGTAAGAAGGGTCCTCGTCTCTCCTTTCGGGAGACCGAACCTTTTCAACTAAGGGATGCACCAGGGAAACCATGTGAATGGCCTTCCGATGAGTTCATGATCGAAGCAGGCTTCAAGGATGAGTTTGATGCACTTGTCCGCAATGCCGGGTTAGAAAAATTCCTCTCAGATAAATGTGAACAGTATGCTATGCTCACTGCCTCTTTCGTGCGTTGATTTAAATTTTTAGCTGGCCATGAGTCATCCATACTGTTTGATCTGTATGATAAATCCTATACCGTGGGTCTGGAGGATTTCAATAGGATTTGCAAGATACCCGATGGAGGTAGTGTTATTGATCCTCCTAAGTCTTCGGTCAGAGACTTTGTCTCTAGTATAACTGTTGGAGAAACCAGAGATATTACGCAAGCCACCATAGGAAGCATCCATTTCCCTACCTTGCACTACCTTGCCCTTTTCATAGGTAGGTGCATTAACGGCAAGGGTGCACATTGTCACCTATGCGCTTCCGATCTTAGTATCCTTAAGAGCGCAGTAACAGGTGACAGGAGCTTCAATATGGGAGCTATTATCGCAAGGAAGCTGGATAAAAACGTGAGTGAGGGCGATTTCTTTGGCGGAGTTTATGCTACACGCTTAGCAAATTTTTTGGGAGTAACCATCCGTCCAGAAGACCCTCCTCTCTGAACAACCTACCTTGATCGTGTCGCTCTAACACGCTACCAGTTCCTTGAGAGAGATCATGGATCCCTTCTATACTTCTTGATATTTAACCGGCAGCGTGTTTTCCATATTACCCTTCCTGCTCCTGCTTTCTTTGACTTTCAAGTTAAACGAAGATACTACATAACCATAGGAGAGGCAGAGGAGTATGAGAGGGAGGCGACGACTGCTCGATTTTGCGAGACAGCTATTCATGCAGTGGCTACAACACTCCCGTATAACACCCATTATGACTTTGGGTTTCGCCAGGATCATCCATGGGAGTAGACCAAGCTAGGCCAAAAGCCTAAGCTTGGGGGAGTACGTGCTCTAACCGACTCTACATTCATTCTTATGCTTTCACTTTGTTAGCCGATGTTTACACTTTGCTAGTGTATTATGCATGCTAGTTTCTTTTCGTTTTCTTGTTTTCTTGTTTTGTGTCCTTTTGAGAAAACCAAAAAGATTTTTCTTTCTTCTTTTGCTTGGTAGCTTTCCCGTGTAAATAGTTTTCTTTTTCCTTGTGTCAAGGTAGAAGATATTGGTTACAATGCTTATTGGTTCTTACATGCTTACCTGTTTAGCTTTCAAAGAGCCATATTATTTTGTATTCTCCTTTGTGTTTGCCTGCAGATTCAGCTTAGTCCAATGCGCTTATTATCGTTTTCATCGTTCGATCGTGCAAATGAAAGGCAACAATGATGATATATGATGAAGTGACTGAGACTGAAAAGCTGGTATGAACTCTATCTATTTTGTTTTTGTAAATATGACTTGCTTGTCAACCCAGATTTAGCTTTGTTGTGAGAGAACCATGTTTGCAATGAAAACTTAGAGATCATAGTTTCTGATGCCATGCTTATTTAGCTGAGAGCTTATAATGGTTTGTCTTGATTGCCAACATAGATTTTGAGATGACTATGATGTAGTATGATAGGATGGTATTCTCCTTTGAATGTTTCAAGTGGCTTGACTTGGCGCATGTTCATGCATGCAGTTGAAACAAAATCAACATAGCCTCTATGATGTTTGTGTTCATGGTGATTTATATCCTGTTCATGCTTGCATTCAATGTTAGTCAAACTCATTGCATCTTGATGACCGTTGTCGCTCTCTAGTTGGTCGCTTCCCAGTCTTTTGCTAGCCTTCACTTGTACTAAGCGGGAATGCTGCTTGTGCATCCACTTCCATAAACCCAAAAGTTTTTCCATGAGAGTCCACCATACCTACCTATTTGCGGCATCTACCTGCCGTTCCAAGTAAATTTGCATGTGCCATTCTCTAAACCTTCAAGAACTAAATCTGTTTTGCATGCCCGAACCGCTCATGTGGTGACAGAGGGCTATTGGTATCTTCCATGCTAGGAGTGTTATCCTCGACATGTGTTTATTCACAGTCATTCACTAGAAAGGGGCCGGTATTTGGGATGCCTAGTTCCATGCTTAAATCGAAAACATAACTCTAAAACAAGACTCCCCCCAGATTGATGTTAGTATGGACGGTACCCGAGGATTCGGCTAGCCGTGGAGTGTGATTGATTGGTGGTGGGGGAGTTAAAACTTTACTTTTCTATTTGGGAACCGCCTATAGCATGAGTAGCATGGAATATATTGATAACTCTTGGTCATTGCGTTGACAATGAAAGCATGCCACCCAAAATTATTATCTCTGTTTCAAAGCTTGAGCTCTGGCACCTCTGCAAATCAATGCTTCCCTCTGCGAAGGGCCTGTCTATTTATTTTCCTGTTGAGTCATCCTCCTCTTATATAAGCACCAATTAGAGAGCACCTCTGTCATTTTTATGCTTTGCTTTTGATTGATATTGAGTATGACTATGACTGGATCTTCGTTGCTATGAATTACAATGTTTAGTCAGCCCTTGATCTTTGAAAGTGCTCTGCATTTATGTTTTGTGGTCTTAGAAAGAGCTAGAGAGATACCACCTATTCATATCGCTTCATGCTCGTTTTGATTGAAGTGTTGGTATTTGAAACTCATTATTATTTGCTCGTTAGCTGATTATGCCATTGATATTAGTTTACCGTGAGACCTTTGTGTCATTTTCTTGTGTGCTTAACTTGTGATCTTGCTGAAATTCTGGATATGAGTTAGACATAGTTGCAACAACAAGATCAAACAGAGTTTGTCAAAGTTTTTCTTTCTCTCTCAGTTTGTCAACTCAGTTGCTTGAGGACAAGCAAGGTTTTAAGCTTGGGGGAGTTGATACGTCTCCAACGTATCTACTTTTCCAAACTCTTTTGCCCTTGTTTTGTACTATAATTTGCATGATTTGAATGGAACTAGCCTGGACTGACGCTGTTTTCAGCAGAATTGCCTTGGTGTTATTTTTGTGCAGAAATAAAAGTTCTCCAAACGTCCTGAAAATTTACGGGGAGCAGTTTTGGAAAATATCAAAAATACATGCGCCACGATCCAGCTGAGGGGTGGGCCAGTGGGCCACAAGCCCCTGCTCCGCCACCACCCCCCTGGTGGCGGTGGGCAGGCTTGTGGGGCCCACAGGCACCTGCCGCCCCCAACTCCAGCTCCATAAGTTGTCTTTCGTCCCAGAAAAAATAAGAACAGAAGTTTTCGTCGCGTTTTCAATACAGAGGCGCCGCCACCTCCTGTTCTTCATCTGGAGGGCAGATCTGGAGTCCGTCTTGGGCTCCGGAGAGGGAAAATCGTCGCCATTGTCATCATCAACCTTCTTCCCTCTCCAATTCCATGAAGCTATTCGTCATTCGTGAGTAATCTATTTGTAGGCTCGCTGGGCGGTGATGAGTAGGATGAGATCTATCATGTAATCGAGTTAGTTTGATGGGGATAGATCCCTAGTATCCACTATGTTTCGAGATTTGATATTGCTACTACTTTGCCATGCATAATGCTTGTCACTAGGGCCCGAGTGCCATGATTTCAGATCTGAAATTATTATGTTGCCACCAATATATGTGTGTTTTAGATCCGATCTTGCAAGTTGTATTTACCTACGATGTGTTATGATCCGGCAACCCCGGAGTGACAATAACCGGAACCACTCCTGGTGATGACCATAGTTTGAGGAGTTCATGTGTTCACCAAGTGCTAATGCGTTGGTCTGGTTCTTTATTAAAAGGAGAACCTTAATATCCCGTAGTTTCCTTTTGGACCCCGCTGCCACGGGAGGGATGGACGATAGATGTCATGCAAGTTCTTTTCCCTAAGCACGTATGACAACACACGGAATGCATGCGTACAACACATTGACGAACGGGAGCTAGCCACTTATCTCTCCGTGTTATAGCTGTTGCATGATGAATATCATCCAAACAAATCACCGACCCATTGCCTACGAGTTTGTCCTGCTACTACTCTTCCTACTGTTGTTCCTTGTCTTGCTCTACTGCTGCTACTACTGTTGCTACTGCTGTCAGTTGTTTTGCTGTGCTGCTGCTGCTACTACCGTTGCTACTACTGTCGCTTGCTACTGTTGCTACTTGCTACTGCTGTCACTACTGCTGTTCCTTGCCACTGCTATTGCTCGTTACACTGCTGCTACCTTCTACACTGTTGGTTCACCTACCGTTGACGGGAATTGACAACTTCCGTCGACGCGGCAACTAAGGCGCCATTGATACAATCATTAGGAATAGTCTGCTGTCAACAGATCGTTTCTGACACCGTTGTTATCATATTACTTTGTTGTTACTATTGTGCTCACAGATACTAATCTTTCAGGTGTGGTTGAATCCGACAAATTCAGCTGCTAATACTCCAGAGTATACTCTCACCTCCTAAGGCTTATCTATAAATTGGGTCGAATACTCTACCCTCGAAAACTGCTGCGAACCCACGCGCTGGTGGGCCATCAACAACATTCTTCCAGTTTCATTGCCGAGGAGTGCTATCAGCATTCTTCTGGTGCCTTTGCAGGAGAAGGTTAGTTGTTATAAGCATTCGTCTAGCTAACACTAGAGATTGCAGGATCAGGACTTTTCTGGAGCCATTGCCAGGGAAGCACTGCTGACGTCACTTGGCATTGATAAGCATTTGAATGTATGGGGCATATCCACACGACTTGTTTTGATCAGTAGTAGTCCTTCGGACAGTCTGTACTTTCAAATCCATCGCTCTGAATCTGGTGCGAGTGTCCAAGTGGTGCAACAAGTTGTGTTGGGGAACGTCTCATGGGAAACAAAAAAATCCTACACACACGCAATACCTATCCATGGTGATGATCACCTACGAGAGGGGAGAGTGCATCTACATACCCTTTTAGACCGCTAAGAGGAAGCGTATATAACGCGGTTGATGTAGTGGAACATCTTCGCGATCCAAATTGCAGCCTGTCCCGCGATCTCATCATGATCCGTCCCGTGATCCCATCACGATCCATCTCGATATAGTGCCGAACGGACGACACCTCCGCCTTCAGCACACGTACAGCTCCATGACGATCTCCGCCTTCTTGATCCAGCAAGAGGGGCGAAGAGGCAGATGATTTCTCATTGGAGGGGACTCATCACCATCAACATCTTCATCAGCACCATCTCATCTCCAAACCCTAGTTCATCTCTTTTAACCAATCTCCATCTCGCGACTCCGATTGGTACTTGTAAGGTTGCTAGCAGTGTTAATTACTCTTTGTAGTTGATGCTAGTTGGATTACTTGGTGGAAGATTATATGTTCAGATCCTTGATGCTACTCATTACCTCTCTGGTCATGAATATGATTATGCTTTGTGAGTAGTTACTTTTGTTCCTGAGGACATGGGATAAGTCATGCTATAAGTAGTCATGTGAATTTGGTATTCGTTCGATATTTTTGATGTGTTGTATGTTGTCTCTCCTCTAGTGGTGTTATGAGAACGTAAACTACATAACACTTCACCATTATTTGGGCCTAGAGGAAGGCATTGGGAAGTAGTAAGTAGATGATGGGTTGCTAGAGTGACACAAGCTTAAACCCTAGTTTATGCATTGCTTCGTAAGGGACTGATTTGGATCTACTAGTTTAATGCTATGGTTAGACTTTATCTTAATTCTTCTTTCATAGTTGCGGATGCTTGCGAGGGGGGTTAATCATAAGTGGCAGGTTTGTCCAAGTAAGGGCAGCACCCAAGCACCGGTCCACCCACATATCAAACTATCAAAGTAGCGAACGTGAATCATATGAACATGATTAAAACTAGCTTGACAGAATTTCCCATGTGTCCTCGGGAGTGCTTTACCTCCTATAAGACTTTGTCCAGGCTTGTCCCTTGCTACAAAAGGGATTGGGCCACTTTGCTGCACCGTTGTTACTTTTGTTACTTGCTACTTGCTACGAATCATCTTGTCACACAACTACTTGTTACCGATAATTTCAGTGCTTGCAGAGATTAACTTGCTGAAAACCACTTGTCAGATCCTTCTGCTCCTCGTTGGGTTCGACACTCTTACTTATCGAAAGGACTACGATAGATCCCCTATACTTGTGGGTCATCAAGACTCTTTCCAGGCGCCATTGTCGGGGAGTGAAGCGCCTTTGGTAAGGAAACATTTATATAGTGTGCTGAAATTTATTGTCACTTGTTACTATGGAAACTAATCCTTTGAGGAGCTTGTTCGGGGTATCTTCACCTCGAACGGAAGCACAAGGAGTTGCTCCTCAACTTTCTGCACCTACTGAAAATATTTGCTATGAATTTCCTTCGTGTATGCTTGAGAAACTGCTGGCTAATTCTTTTACAGGAGATGGAACATCACATCCAGACTTGCATCTAATCTATGTAGATGAAGTTTCTGGTTTATTTAAGCTTGCAGGTTTGCCCGAGGATGAGGTCAATAAGAAGGTCTTTCCCTTATCTTTGGGGGATAAAGCATTGACATGGTATAGGCTATGTGATGATACTGGATCATGGAACTACAACCGGTTGAAATTGGAATTTTATCAAAAGTTTTATCCTATGCATCTAGTACATCGTGATCGGAATTATATTTATAATTTTTGGCCTCATGACAGAGAAAGCATCGCTCAAGCTTGGGGGAGGCTTAAATCAATGTTATATTCATGCCCCAACCATGAGCTCTCGAGAGAAATTATCATTCAGAACTTCTATGCTCGGCTTTCTCATGATGATCGCACCATGCTTGACACTTCTTGTACCGGTTCTTTTATGAAGAGAGATATTGACTTCAAATGGAATTTATTGAAAAGAATTAAACGCAACTCTGAAGATTGGGAGCTTGATGAAGGTAATGAGTCAGGTATGAATTTCATGTTTGATTGCGTTAAATACTTTGTCGAAACAAATACTTTTTGTGATTTTAGCGCTAAATATGGACTTGACTCTGAGATAGTAGCTTCATTGTGTGAATCATTTGCTGCTCATATCGATCTCCCCAAAGAGAAGTGGCCCTTAGAAGTCAATGTAGTTAAACCCAATCCAGTTGAAGAGAAAGTCATTGCCTATGATGATCCTATTGCTCCTAGTGCTTACACTGAGAAACCACCTTTCCTTGTTAGGATAAAGGATCATTCTAAAGCTTCAACTGTGATACGTAGGGGCTACATTAGAACACCTACACCCCCTGAGAAAATTAGAGTTGAACACCTAGCATTACTATTATCAAAGATCTCCTGTCCGACAATGTTGATGGCCATGATATTCACTTCTGTGAAGATGATGCTAGAATTGCTAAACCACATGATAGAGACGAACATAGGCTTGTTGTTGGCAAGCCTGTTGTTTCTGTTAAGATAGGAGATCATTGTTATCATGGTTTATGTGACGTGGGTGCTAGTGTTAGTGTAATACCTCAATCCTTATATGATGAAATTAAAGACGAGATTGCACATGTTAAGATGGAACCTATTGATGTCACTATTCAGCTTGCCAATAGAGATACTATCTACCCTATGGGAATTGTTAGAGATGTTGAAGTCTTGTATGGTAAAACGAAGTATCCTGCTGATTTCCTCGTTCTTGCTACCACACAAGATAGCTTTTGTCCCATCATATTTGGCAGACCCTTCCTCAATACCGTCAATGCTCATATTGACTGTGAGAAGCAAACTGTCACTGTTGGCTTTGAAGGTCTGTCACATGAGTTCAATTTCTCCAAGTTTGGTAGACAACCTCATGAAAAAGAGTTGCCTAGTAAGGATGAAATTATTGCCCTAGCTTATATTGCTGTGCCTCCTACTTATCCCTTAGAGCAATACTTGCTTGAGCATGAAAATGATATGCATATGGATGAAAGGGATGAGATAGATAGAGTTATCTTTGAACAATACCCTATCCTTAAGAATAACTTGCATGTTGAAATGCTTGGAGATCCACCCCCACCAAAGGGTGATCCTGTGTTCGAGCTCAAACAGTTGCCTGATACTCTGAAGTATGCTTATCTTGATGAAAAATAGATATATCCTGTTATTATTAGTGCTAGCCTCTCAGAGCATGAAGAAAAGAAGTTACTAAAAACTCTGAGGAAGCATCGTGCTGCTATTGGATATACTCTTGATGATCTTAAGGGCATTAGTCCCACTCTATGCCAACACAAGATTAAAACCAATCCAAATTCCAAACCAGTTGTTGATCATCAACGAAGATTAAATCCTAAGATGAAAGAGGTAGTAAGAAAAGAAATACTAAAACTCCTGGAAGCATGTATTATCTATCCTGTTTCTACTAGTGATTGGGTTAGTCCGGTGCATTACGTCCCTAAGAAGGGAGGTATTACCATTGTCCCTAATGATAAGGATGAATTGATCCCACAGAGGATTATTACTGGCTATAGGATGGTGATCGATTTTAGGAAATTGAATAAGGCCACTAGGAAAGATCATTACCCTTTGCCTTTTATTGACCAAATGCTAGAAAGACTGTCTAAACATACACACTTCTGCTTTCTAGATGGTTATTCTGGTTTCTCCCAAATACCAGTTGCACAATCTGATCAGGAGAAAACCACTTTCACCTACCCTTTCGGTACCTTTGCTTACAGACGTATGCCTTTTGGCTTATGTCATGCACCTACCACCTTTCAAAGATGTATGATGGCTATATTCTCCGACTTTTGTGAAAAGATAGTTGAGGTTTTCATGGATGACTTCTCTGTTTATGGGTCTTCTTTTGATGATTGCCTCAGCAACCTTGATCGAGTATTGCAGAGATGCAAAGATACCAACCTCGTCTTGAATTGGGAGAAGTGCCACTTTATGGTTAATGAAGGCATCGTCTTAGGACATAAAATTTCTGAAAAAGGTATTGAAGTCGATAAGGCTAAGGTTGATGTAATCGAGAAAATGCCATGCCCCACAGATATCAAAGTTATAAGAAGTTTCCTTGGTCATGCTGGTTTCTATAGAAGGTTCATTAAAGACTTATCTAAGATTTCTAGGCCCCTTACCAATCTCTTGCAAAAGGATATTCCTTTTGTTTTTGACGATGATTGTGAGGAAGCCTTCGAAATACTTAAGAATGCCTTGATAACTGCGCCTATTGTTCAACCACCTGATTGGAACTTACCTTTTGAAATCATGTGTGATGCTAGTGATTATGATGTTGCTGCTATTCTAGGACAAAGAGTTGATAAGAAGTTGAATGTTATTCACTATGCTAGTAAAACTCTAGACAGTGTCCAAAGAAACTATGCTACTACTAAAAAGGAATTTTTAGCAGTCGTGTTTGCATGTGAGAAGTTCAGATTTTACATAGTTGAATCCAAAGTCACCATTCACACTGATCACGCTACTATTAAGTACCTCATGGAAAAGAAAGATGCTAAACCTATACTTATCACATGGGTTCTCTTGCTACAAGAATTTGATTTGCATGTTGTCGCTAGGAAGGGTGCTGAGAACCTAGTAGCAGATAACTTGTCTAGGTTGGAGAATGTTCTTGATGACCCGCAACCTATTGATGATAGCTTTCCTGATGAGCAATTGAATGTCATCAATACTTCACGTAGTGCACCGTGGTATGCTGATTATGCAAATTATATCGTTGCCAAATATATACCACCTAGTTTCACATACCAGCAAAAGAAGAAATTCTCATTTGATTTGAGACATTACTTTTGGGTTGATCCTCGCCTTTATAAGGAAGGAGTAGATGGTGTTATTAGACGTTGTGTACCTGAACATGAACAGGGACATACCCTACAGAAGTGTCACTTCGAGGCCTACGGAGGACACCATGCGGGAGATAGAAGTGCACACAAGGTATTGCAATCAGGTTTTTATTGGCCCACTCTCTTCAAGGATGCCTGTAAGTTTGTCTTGTCTTGTGACGAATGTCAAAGAATAGGTAATATCGGTAAACATCAGGAAATGCCTATGAATTATTCACTTTTCATTGAACCATTTGATGTTTGGGGTTTTGATTATATGGGACCTTTTCCGAAATCCAACGGGTATACTCATATCCTTGTTGCTGTTGATTACGTTACTAAGTGGGTAGAAGCTATCCCGACTAGTAGTGCTGATCACAACACCTCTATCAGGATGCTTAAAGAAGATACTTTTCCTAGATTTGGAGTCCCTAGATATCTAATGACCAACTGTGGTTCACATTTCATTCATGGTGCTTTCCGTAAAATGCTTGCTAAGTGCGATGTCAATCATAGAGTTGCGTCTCCCTATCACCCTCAGTCCTGTGGTCAAGTAGAGCTAAGCAATAGAGAGATTAAACTAATTCTGCAAAAGACTGTTAATAGGTCTACAAAGAATTGGTCTAAGAAGCTCGAGGATGCACTGTGGGCTTATAGAACTGCCTATAAGAATCCCATGGGCATGTCTCCGTACAAAATGGTTTATGGCAAAGCATGTCATTTACCTCTTGAGCTAGAGCATAAGGCTTATTGGGAAATCAAAGAGCTCAACTTTGATTTCAAGCTTGCTAGTGAGAAGAGGTTATTTGATATTAGCTCACTTGATGAATGGAGAGCTCAGGCGTATGAAAATGCCAAGTTGTTCAAAGAAAAGGTTAAGAGGTGGCATGATAAAAGGATACAGAAACGTGAGTTCAATGTAGGTGATTATGTCTTGCTATATAATTCTCGTTTAAGATTTTTTCAGGCAAGCTTCTCTCTAAATGGGAAGGTCCTTACATTGTTGAGGAAGTATATCGTTCCAGTGCCATCAAGATCAACAACATGGAAGGTAATTTTCCGAGAGTGGTAAACGGGCAAAGAATCAAGCATTATATCTCATGTACTCCCATAAATGTTGAAAGCAATATTATCAATACCATAACTCCGGAGGAGTACATAAGGGATATTTATCAGCCTGTTCCAGACTCCGAAAACGAAGAGGTATGTGATTCGGTAAGTAAACTGACTCCAAAACTTTTCCAGTAGGAATTTTTCTCCGTTTTGGAATTTTTGAAAAAATAGAAAAAGTTAAAGCAGTCCGGAAAGCGCACGAGGAGGCGACAAGCCTGCCACGCGCGGGCCACCCCCTGGCCGCGCCTGGGGGGCTTGTGAGCACCTCGTGTGCCTCCTGGACTCTGTTTTCTTGCGGAGTACTCCTTTTGGTCGGAAAAAAATCATTATATATTCTCGCGAAAGGTCTGACCCTCGTATCACGCAAATTTCCTCTGTTTTTGTTTCGGGCCTGTTTCTGTTGCAGATCTAGATCGCCATGGCGTCCCCAAAAGCTCCGAAGGACAAGATCTTCGAGAAGGTCATCAATCCCTACCTCGAGAGAGTGTTGCAACACCCTCAATCTATTGAGATGCGTGAGGGGATACTGCACATCCGTGATGTTGAGGGGCCCAAGAAGACCGGAAGCATGGAGGCAAGGCTCGAAGCACTGGAGCAACATGTCTTCAACTGCCAAGGGATGGTGGAGCATGGACTCAACGCCAACCATATGATGATCATGGAGTTCACCAACAAGCACAAGATCGATGCCAATGACATCGGGAAGCACCTCTCCAGGCTCTATGACAAAATTGATCACCTCCATGCCGAGATCTATGACCTGCAGAACCAAAACTCTGAGTATGAGTATATATTTAAATCAATACGGTTGGCTGCAGATTTGAGGATTCCGGAGACGCGGTCATCTTTCCATGATGGAGCACCTATAGCCTTGGAAGACGGAGGATCAAACCCATGTTGCAACAACTCCACCACCATCACCTCCAAAGGAAGACAACTAAGCATGGGTATGGGCAATCCCCTTGGCTTGTACCAAGCTTGGGGGAGTTGCCCCGATATCGTATCACCATCACATCTTTTGCCTTTACCTTCTCTTAGTTCGATCCTTTTTGGTTTTATCTTTCTCTAGTAGAATAAAGTTCTTAGTGTTTTAGGCTTGAGTTTTGCTTTGTGTCACCGCCGATGTATTCGAACTCGTGAGCCATATAATAAAGAGTGTCTTAGTTAAGGGTATTGCTTCATGCCATGATCTGAAAGAAAAGACTGATAAAAGAACAAAAGCATGAAAGATCATGTAATGATCTTATGGAAAGTGATGGCTTCACATATAGAAAGAATGATGATTGAAACTTGTTGAGGGTGGACAAACATAGACCTTGGTCATTGTTGCAATTAATAGGAAGTGATAAAGAAGGAGAGGTTCACATATAAATATATCATCTTTCACACCATCTATGATTGTGAATACTCACTAAACTATTCCATGCTTAGAAGTAGATGTTGGACAAGGAAGACAACATAATGAATTATGCTTGCTTGGTTCCGAACAATGTTATATGATTAGAGATCCCTTGGCATGTGACGCTTGCTTCCACCTCATATCAAGTAAAACTCCCGCACCAAGTAGAGATACTAGTTGTGCATCCATAAACCTTCAACCCAGTATTGCCATGAGAGTACACCATACCTACCTATGGATTGAATAAGATCCCTCGAGTAAGTTGTCATCGGTGCAAGCAATAACAATTGCTCCCTAAATATGTATGATCTATTAGTGCGTGGAAAATAAGCTTTGTACGAACCTGTGATGAGGAAGACATAAAAGCGACAGACTGCATAATAAAGTTATTTATCACAGGAGGCAATATAAAGTGACGTTCCTTCACACTAAGAGGACACACATCCAAACCTCAAAAGCGCATGACAACCTCTGCTTCCCTCTGCGAAGGGCCTATCTTGTACCTTTACTTTTTGCCCTTGAAAGAGTCATGGTGATCTACACCAATTCCTTATTTCGCCTTTTTCTTGGCTAAAGTCATATGCTAGGGAAAGATCTATATTCATATGTCAACTTGGAAGTAAGTATTCATGAATTATTGTTGTTGACATTACCCTTGAGGTAAATGATTGGGAGGCAAAACTATAAGCCCATATATTTCTCTATGTCCGACTGAAACTTTGATCTCATGAGTACCACGTGAGTTGTAGCAATTGTAAAAGACGAAAGGATGATTGAGTATGTGGATTTGCTTTACAATCTCTTACTTGACTCTTTCTGATGTTATGATAAATTGCAATTGCTTCATTGAATAAAGGCTATTGGTTGTTAATTCGCAGTAAGGTTCTTGATCGTTACTTTACTTTGTAAAGGAATTATCACTTTAGCATGAGAGATTATATGATGGTATTGCTGTTCTGAATGTGATCATGATGCCTGCATGTCTGTATCTTGTTTTGTCGACGCCTCTCTCTCTAAACATGTGGGCATATTTATTGATCTCGGCATTCGCTTGAGGACAAGTGAGGTCTAAGCTTGGGGGAGTTGATACGTCCATTTTGCATCATGCTTTCATGTTGATACTTATCACTTTATGGGCTGTTATTACACTTCACGGTACAATACTTATGCCTTTTCTCTCTTATTTTGCAAGGTTTACATGAAGAGGGAGAATGCCGGCAACTGGAATTCTGGCCTGAAAAAGGAGCAAGTTTGAGATACCTATTCTGCGCAACTCCAAAAGCCGTGAAAATCAACGAGGATTTATTTTGGAATTTATAAAAAATACTGGGCCGAAGAAGTACCAGAGGGGAGCCAGCAGGCGGCCACAAGCCTGCTAGGCGCGACCTACCCCCTGGCCGCGCCTAGGGGGCTTGTGGGCTCCCTGCTGGCCCTCGGCCCCCCTCTTTTTCTATAAGGAGGGTTTCGTTCCAGAAAAATCAGGAGGAGGCTTTCGGGAGGAATCGCCGTCGCCACGAGGCAGAACTTGAGCAGAACCAATCTAGAGCTCCGGCAGGGCCGTCGTGCCGGGGAAACTTCTATAAGACTTTGTCCAGGCTTGTCCCTTGCTACAAAAGGGATTGGGGCACTTTGCTGCACCGTTGTTACTTATGTTACTTGCTACTTGCCGCGAATCATCTTGACACACAACTACTTGTTACCGATAATTTCAGTGCTTGCATAGATTACCTTGCTGAAAACCACTTGTCAGATCCTTCTGCTCCTCGTTGGGTTCGACACTCTTACTTATCGAAAGGACTACGATAGATCCCTTATACTTGTGGGTCATCAGAGTCCTACTCTAATCCTACTAGGAGTAGGATTCCTCCTTTCCACTTGGAAACCCTTTCCACCCTTTCCACCTTTGGGTTTTTTGCCTCTCAAACCTCATGGGCCTTAGTGGGAGCTTATGTCGGCCCATTAGGTGCTGGATTGTATCCTCCCACAGCCCATAAGGCCCCTCGGGCCGTGACACCCATCCCGATGGTCCCCGGTACCCTCCTGGCACTCCCGGTAGACTACCGATGAGCCCGAAACTTTTCCGGTGACCAAAACAGGACTTCCTATATATCAATCTTTACCTCCGGACCATTCCAGAGCTTCTCATCACGTTCGGGATCTCATCCGGGACTCCAAACAACTTTTGGTTACCAAAACCTATAACTCAACTATACTGAAACATCACCGAACCTTAAGTGTGCAGACCCTGCAGGTTGGAGAACTACGCAGACATGACCAAGACACCTCTACGGTCAATAACCAATAGCAGGATGTGGATGCCCATATTGGCTCCTACATATTCTACGAAGATCTTTATCGGTTGAACCTCTATGTCAAGGATTTAGTTAATCCTGTATGTTGATCCCTTTGTCCTTCGGTATGTTACTTGCCCGAGATTCGATCGTCGGTATCTCTATACCTAGTTCAATCTCGTTATCCGCAAGTTTCTTTACTTGTTCCATAATACAAGATCTCGTGGCTAACTCCTTAGTCACATTGCTTGCAAGGCTTATTGTGTGTTGTATTACCGAGTGGGCCCCGAGATACCTCTCCGTCATACGGAGTGACAAATCCCAGTCTCGATTCACGCCAATCCAACAAACACCTTCGGAGATACCTATAGAGCACCTTTATAGTCACCCAGTTACGTTGCGACATTTGATACACACAAGATATTTCTCCAGTTACGTTTATAGTTTGGGTCTTGTCCATCACATCATTCTCCTAATGATGTGATCCCGTTAACAAGTGACAACACTTGTCTATGGCTATAAAACATTAACCATCTTTGATCAACGAGCTAGTCAAGTAAAGGCTTACTAGGGACAGTGTTTTGTCTATGTATCCACACATGTATTTGAGTTTCCAATCAATACAATTATTGCATGGATAATAAACAATTATCATGAACAAGGAAATATAATAATAACCAATTTATTATTGCCTCTAGGGCATATTTCCAACAGTCTCCCACTGGCACTAGAGTCAATAATCTAGTTCACATCACTATGTGATTTTGATGAATCTAACACCCATACAGTTCTGGGGTTTGATCATGTCTTTCTTGTGAGAGATGTTTTAGTCAACGGGTCTGAACCTTTCAGATCTGAGTGTGCTTTACAAATCTCTATGTCATCCTGTAGGTGCTGCTACCAACATGCAATTGTGGAACTTTTCCAAATGACTGCTCCACTATACGAATCATGTTTACTACTGAGAGTTTTCCGGATTAGTGTCAAAGCTTGCATCGGCATAACCCTTTACGGCGAACTCTTTTAACAACTCCATAATCGAGAAAAATTTCCTTAGTCCAGTAGTTACTAAGGATAACTTTTGACCGCTGTCCTGTAATCCATTCGTGGATCACTTTCGTACCCCTTGACAAATTCATGGCAAGGCACCCATCAGGTGCGGTACACAGCATAGCATACTATAGAGCCTATGGCTAATGCATAGGGGATGACCTTCGTCCTTTCTCTTTCTTCTGCCGTGGACGGGCTTTGAGTCTTACCCAAATTCACACCTTACAAACAGCCAAGAACTCCTTCTTTGCCGATCTATTTTGAACTTCTTCGAAAACTTGTCAAGGCATGTATTTCATTGAAATTTTATGAAGCGTCTTGATCTATCTCCATTGATCTTGATGCTCAATGTTCAAGTAGCTCAATCTAGGTTTTCCTCTGAAAACACCTTTTCAAACAACCCTATATGCTTTCCAGAAATTCTACATCATTTCCGATCAACAATATGTCAACCACATATACTCATCAGAAATTCTATAGTGCTCCCACTCACTTCCTTGGAAATAAAAGTTTCTCACAAACTTTGTATAAAACCAAAAGCTTTGATCATCACATCAAAGCGCATATCCAACTTTGAGATGCTTACTCCAGTCCTTAGAAGGATCGCTAGAGCTTGCATACTTGTTAGCATCCTTAGGATTGACAAAACCTTCTGGCTGTATCACATACAACCTTTCCTCAAGGAAATTGTCGAGGAAACAATGTTTTAACATCCATCTGCAAGATGCAGCAAGTGCTAACATAATTCAAACAGACTTTTAGCATCCCTATGAGTGAGAAAGTCTCATCGCATTCAACTTCTTGATCTTTTCGTAAACCTCTTTGCAACAAGTCGAGCTTTCTTAAATGGTGACTTTCACCATCATTGTCTATCTTCTTTTAAAGACCCATCTGTACTTAATAGTCTTACGACCATCAAGTACTTCTTTCAAAGTCCACACTCTGTTTTCATACATGGATCCTCTCTTGGGTTTCATGGCCTCCAGCCATTTATCGGAATCCGAGCACACCATCACTTCTCCATAGCTCATAGGTTCATTGTTTTCCAGCAACATGACCTCCAAGAGATGATTACCTCACCATTCTGTAGTAGCGCGTATCCTTGTAAACCTACGAGGTTTGGTAGTAACTTGATCCGAAGCTTCATGATCACCATCATTGGCTTCCACTTCAACTGGTGTAGGCACCCTTCTACTCTCTGGTTGAAGTGTTGGTTCAATAACCTCATCAAGTTCCTCCATCCTCCCACTTAATTCTTTCGAGAGAAACTCTTTCTTGAGAAAGGACCCGTTTTCTGAAACAAACACTTTGCTTCTGGATCTGAGATAGGAGGTATACCCAACTAGTTTTGGCATCTTATGAAGATACATTTATCCGCTTTGGGTTCGATCTTATCAGGCCGAAGCCTTTGGACATAAGCATCATAGCCCCAAACTTTTAAGAAACGACAACTTAGGTTTCTCCAAACCATAGTTTATACGATGTCATCTCAATGGAACTATGTGGTGCCCTATTAAAGTGAATATTGTTGTCTCCAATGGATAACCCCAAAACGATAGTGGTAATTAGATAAGAAAGATCATAATATGCACCATATCTAATACGATGCCGCTACGACATTCGGACACACCATCACACTATGGTGTTCTAGGTGGCATTAGGTGTGAAACAATTTTCACATTGTCTTAAAGGTATACCAAACTTGCAACTCATATATTTACCTCCACTATTACATCGTAGACATATTATCCTCTTGTCACAAGGATCTTCAACTTCACTCTGAAATTGCTTGAACCTTTCAATAATTCAGACTTGTGTTTCACCAACTAAATATACCAGTATCTACTCAAATCATCTGTGAAGTAAGAACATAATGATATCAACTGCGTACCTCAACACTCATTGGACTGCATACATCAAAATGCATTACTTCCAAAAAGTTACTTTCTTGTTCCATCTCAATGGAAAACGAGGCCTTCAGTCATCTTGCCCATGTGGCATGATTTTCATGTCTGAAGTGATTCAAAATCAAGTGAGTCCAAACGATCCATCTGCATGGAGTTTCTTCATGCATTTACACCAATAGGGATGGTTCGTATGTCTCAAATGATTCAAAAACGAGTGAGTCCAAAGATCCATCAGCATGGAGCTTCTTCATGTGTTTTACGCCAATATGACTCAAGTGTCAGTGCCACAAGTAAGTGGTACTATCATTACTACTTTGCATCTTTTGGCATCAATATTATGAACATCTGTATCACTACGATCCAGATTCAATGAACCATTCATATTGGTGCATGACCATTGAAGGTATTCTTCATGTAAACAGAATAACTTTTATTCTCTAAATTAAATGAATAACCTTATTGCAATAAACACAATCCAATCATGTTCATGCTCAACGCAAACACCAAATAACATTTATTTAGGTTCAACACTAATCCCGATGGTAGTGGAAGCGTGCGATGTTGATCACATCAACCATGGAAACACTTCCAACACATCGTCACCTCGCCTTTAGCTAGTATCTGTTTATTCCGTAGCTTTTATTTCGAGTTACTAACAGTTAGCAACGTGAACTGGTATCTAATACCCCGGTGCTACTAGGAGTACTAGTAAAGTACACATCGAAATCATGTATATCCAATATACTTTTATCGACTTTGCCAGCCTTCTCATCTACCAAGTAACTAGGGTAGTTCCGCTTCAATGATTGTTCCCCTCATAATAGAAGCACTTAGTCTCGGGTTTGGGTTCAACCTTGGGTTTCTTTACTAGAGTGGCATCTGGTTTGCCATTTCATAAAGCATCCCTTTTAACCCTTACCCTTCTCGAAACTAGTGGTTCTACTAACCATCAACACTTGATGCTCCTACTTGATTTCTACCTTCGCGATGTCAAACATCGCAAATAGCTCAAGGATCATCAATTATATCCCTGGCATGTTATAGTTCATCACGAAGCTATGTAGCTTGGTGGCAGTGACTTTGGAGAACTATGCCAACCACTATCTTATCTGCAAGATCAACTCCCACTCAATTCAAGCAATTGTAGCACCCAGACAATCTGAGCACATGCTCAACGATTGAGATTTCCTCCCTTACTTTGTAGTCAAAGAATCATGTCGAAGGTCTCATACCTCTCAACACGGGCACAAGCCTGAAATCCTAATTTCATATCTTGGAACATCTCATATGTCCCTTGACGTTCATAACGTCTTTGGTGCCTTACTTCTAAGCCATTTAAGCATTACGCACTGAACTATCATGTAGTCATCAAAAACATGTATGTCAGATGTTCGCAACATCTATAGACCACGCTCTGGGTTTAGCACACTCAGCGGTGAATTAAGGACATAAGCCTTCTGTGCAGCAATGAGGACAATCCTCAGTTTACGGACCCAGTCCGCATAATTGCTACTATCATCTTTCAACTACATTTTCTCTAGGAACATATCAAAACAGTAGAGCTACAACGCAAGCTACAACATAATTTGCAAAGACATTTGGACTATGTTCATGATAATTGAGTTTAGCTAATCATATTACTATAAACTCCCACTCAAATAGACATCCCTCTAGTCATTCGAGTGGCGCATGATCCAAATCCACTAACTCAAGTCCGATCAGCATGTGAGTTGAGTATAGTTTCAGTGGTGAACATCTCCATGTTCATCATATCAACTATATGATTCATGCTCGACCTTTCGGTCTATTGTGTTCCGAGGCCTTGTATGTACATGCTAGCCTCGTCAAGTTTAACCCGAGTGTTCCGCGTGTGCAACTGTTTTGCACCCATTGTATGTGTACGTTGAGTCTATCACACCCGATCATCACGTGGTGTTTGGAAACGAAGAACTGTCGCAAGGCGCACAGTCGGGGAGAACACAATTTCATCTTGAAATTTTAGTGAGGGATCACCTTATAATGCTACCGTCGTCCTAAGCAAAATAAGGTGCATAAAAGGATTAATATCACATGCAAATCATAAGTGACATGATATGGCCATGAACTTGTGCTTCTTGATCTCCATCACCAAAGCACCGACATGATCTCCATCGTCACTGGCGCCGCACCATGATCTCCATCATCGTACTGCCATCGAGGTTTTCTTGCTATCTATGCTATTACTACTACCCAGCGATATAGTAAAAGCATTTGCAAGCACAAACGTTAGTTTAAAGACAACCATATGGCTCATGCCGGTTGCCGTAGCATCGACGTGCAAGTCGATATTTAACTACTACAACATGATCATCTCATACATCCAATATATCATATCATGTATTTGGTCATATCACATCACATGCATACCCTCCAAAAGCAAGTTAGACGCCCTCTAATTTGTTGTTGCAGTTTTTACGTGGCTGCTATGGGTATCTAGTATGATCGCATCTTACTTATGCAAAGCCACAACGGTGATATGGAAATTGCTATTTGACCTTCTCCAAGGACCGCCTCGGTCAAATCCAATTCAACTAAAGTTGAAGAAACAGACACCCGCCAGTCATCTTTATGCAACAAGTTGCATGTCAGTCGATGAAACCAGCCCCTAGTGAGCTAGCATAAGCTCCCACTAAGGCCCATGAGGTTTGAGAGGCAAAAAACCCAAATGTGGAAAAGGTGGAAAGGGTTTCCAAGTGGAAAGGAGGAATCCTACTCCTAGTAGGATTGGAGTAGGACTCCTCCACCATCAATTTCAGCCAAACCTTGAGGGTTTGAGGCTGCCTCCTCCAATCGTTCCCTCCTATATATACTAGAGGTATTGAGGGTTTTTGAGACACAGAAAAACAGCCACGTGCTGTCCTCTCTCTCTCTAGATCTGTTTCTCCTCTAGTCTAGTTTCAGCGGTGCTTAGGCGAAGCCCTGCTAGAATAGCTCCACCACCATCACCACCATGTCGTCGTACTGGAGAACTCATCTACCTCTTCGCCCCTCTTGCTAGATCAAGAAGGCGGAGATCGTCATCGAGTTGTACGTGTGTTGACCGCGGAGGTGCCGTCCGTTCGGCACTAGATCAGGATGGATCGTGATGGGATCGCGGGACGGATCGTGATGAGATCGTGGGATAGGCTACATTTGGATCGCGAAAATGTTCCAGTACATTAACCGCGTTATATACACTTCCGCTTAGCGATCTACAAGAGTATGTAGATGCACTCGCCCGTCTCATAGATGATCATCACCATGGATAGGTATTGCGTGTGCATAGGATTTTTTTTGTTTCCATTGCGACGTTCCCCAACAGTGGCATCATGAGCTAGGTTCATGCGTAGATGATATCTCAAGTAGAACACAAAGAAGTTTGTGGGCATTGATGTTCAATTTGCTGCCCTCCTTAGTCTTTTCTTAATTCAGCGGTATTGTTGGATTGAAGCGGACCAGACCAACTTTACTCGTACACTTTGGCCAAAATTGGAGGTGGAGGAGTCCTACTCCAATCCTACTAGGAGTAGGATTCCTCCTTTCCACTTGGAAACCCTTTCCACCTTTTCCACCTTTGGGTTTTTTGCCTCTCAAACCTCATGGGCCTTAGTGGGAGCTTATGTTAGCCCACTAGGGGCTGGTTTGTATCCTCCCACAGCCCATAAGGCCCCTCGGGGCGTGACACCCCTCCCGATGGTCCCTGGTACCCTCTCGACACTTCCGATACACTACCGATGAGCCCGAAACTTTTCCGGTGACCAAAATAGGACTTCCTATATATATCATTTTTTACCTCCAGACCATTTCAAAGCTCCTCGTGACGTCCAGGATCTCATCCGGGACTCCGAACAAATTTTGGTTACCAACACCTATAACTCAACTATATCGAAACATCACCGAACCCTTAAGTGTGCAGACCCTGCGGGTTCGAGAACTATGCAAACATGACCGAGACACCTCTACGTTCAATAACCAATAGAGGGACCTGGATGCCCATATTGGCTCCTACATATTCTATGAAGATCTTTATTGGTTGAACCTCTATGTCAAGGATTCAGTTAATGCTGTATGTTGTTCCCTTTGTCCTTCGGTATGTTACTTGCCCGAGATTCGATCGTCGGTATCTCTATACCTAGTTCAATCTCGTTATCGGCAAGTCTCCTTACTTGTTATGTAATACAAGATCTCGTGGCTAACTCCTTAGCCACATTGCTTGCAAGGCTTATTGTGTGTTGTATTACCGAGTGGGCCCCGAGATACCTCTCCGTCATACGGAGTGAAAAATCACAGTCTTGATTCACGCCAAGCCAACAGACACCTTCGGAGATACCTGTAAAGCACCTTTATAGTCACCCAGTTATGTTGCGACGGTTGATACACACAATGTATTCCTCCGGTGTTCGGGAGTTGCATGATCTCATGGTCATAGGAACAAATACATTGACATGCAGAAAACAGTAGCAATAAACTGACACGATCATATGCTACGTTTATAGTTTGGGTCTTGTCCATCACATCATTCTCCTAATGATGTGATCCCGTTATCAAGTGACAACACTTGTCTATGGCTAGGAAACCTTAACCATCTTTGATCAACGAGCTAGTCAACTAGAGCCTTACTAGGGAGAGTGTTATGTCTATGTATCCACACATGTATTTGAGTTTCCAACCAATACAATTATAGCATGGATAATAAACGATTATCATGAACAAGGAAATATAATAATAACCAATTTATTATTGCCTCTGGGCATATTTCCAACAAGTTGATGGAGTGTCCTCTGATCATCTTCTCATCACCTGATTTAGGCATCAAGGTGTATCTCATAATAGTGTTTGTTGTGGGTATTCGTGCTTGCAAGAAATAAACTGAGCCTATCTTGTAACTAGCCAAATAATCATGAGGAATAGGCTTGTACATATTGCCCATGGAGTTGTGACTCTTCTTTGCTTTAGAATACACATCAACTTTACTCTCTTTTTGCTTAGGGGAACCAATGATAGTGGCCCACTCATCAACAGTTGACTCCTATCTGTGACCATTCGTCATCCACATAATGGAACCATCTCTAGAGAAGTGAACAGTCGAGTAGAATTGCATGATCAGCTCATCATTCCATGGGGTCATCTCCTTTCCAACAAACTTCTCAATGTACACTAGCCTGAAATTTTCTTCAACATGAGGAAACTACTCTTCATTTGCTTTGATATAAGCCCAATCAACAAATCTCATATCACTGACAGCTGGATTTTTGTCATACAAGACAGTCTCATAGAAATCTTGTTGTTCCTTAATTAGTGTGAACCTTGGATCAACAACAGTTCTCCTTCGGAAAACATATGGATCAGCTGCTCTCCACTTTCTTAGACCTGCATCCTTTCTCTTCTTTGTATCTTCAACTATAAGATGAGTATCATTATGAATAGGCAGATGTGGTTTGAGCTTCCTGATAATGGTTGCATCCTCATCATCATCTTCCTCTGCAGCAGGGGCAATGGAAGGAGGGCCTTTCTTCTTGGCAGCTACAAGAATGTCTATTGTAGTCTTCCGGTGAGCTACAGACTTCTTGTCCTTAGGAGGCTTTGGAGCAGACTTCATAGCATCAACCATGAGCTTCTTCTTGGGAGGAGGTGGAATCTAATCTTCTTCTTCGGCAGCTTCTTCAGGGTCTTCAAACATGGAAGTTTGTCTGCCAACAACACGAACTACCCTCGTCCTTGCTCTCTTAGTACCAGCCTTCTTAGGGGCATCATCAGTGGAAGGTGATGTGTTTTTCTTCACATAGTCAGGTGCTCTCAGATTAGCAGCACTAGCAGATATCTTCCTGACAACTTTACTTTGAGGAGCCTTAGGAGGAGTTGAAGATTCTTCTGGCACAAAGTCTAAGTCCTCTTCATTAGAATTAAGTTTCTTCCTCTGCCTGGTGGCTGCCTTTGGCAAGCCATGGGAGCTGTCGGATCCAGGGTCAGAGTCATACTTCTCTAGACTAGTGCGTGAATTCAAGTCAACACTCGGTTCCCTGAAATCATTCTGGATGTCATCTGAACTAGACATTTATGACAAGAAAGCAGAACCTCAGTAGCAAGCAGCAAATCCTGTGAAGAAGATATAGGAAATACAGAAGGATTGAGAATCATAAAACTCAAATGTTTTCAAAAAATTAACAAAGAAATCCTTAGTTTTAACTTTCTGCAGAACACATTTCAGTGGCACCGAGTTTGAACTTTCGGAGTCTCCGAGACATATGAACTCCTTAACAGAAACTTGGTCATCATTTTCGGTGGCACCGAAAAATGACAACTCGGTTTCATCGAGATCAGTCTCAGGAACCCTAGGTCCAAAATTGGTAGCACCGAATTTTGCAACTCGGAGGCACCGAGATGGGGTCTATGGACAACTAACCCTAAAAACTTCCTCATCCGCTAATCTATGGGATTTTCTGGTGGATGGGGAGGTTTGCACACGGTGGAACATAGATAAAACTTTCCAATACATGGGAATTAGATGGAGGAACGCAGAGGCGGATCTGAACCATACCCTAATTCGGCGGTGGTCCGGCTACGACATCAACGGCAGTGAAGAATCCATCGACAGTGACGAATCCCAGCAGCGAAGACGCACGGGGAGTCAAGGTCGATGACCAGGGGTCCAGGAGGGAGCGTAGGGTCTTGGGACGAAACGGCTTTGATGAACTGGAATCGTAGATTTGGTCCGCTAGAATTTATACCCTTTTGTTGTCGGTGTCACCGAGATTACAAAATCGGTGTCACCGAGTTCCTCTAGTGTCCTTTGACAGGGAAACTCGGTGTAACTGAGTTTGCAATTTCGGTGGTACCGAGATGAAATCCTAGGTCAACTCTGGGAATCGGTGAAACCGAGTTTGTGAAGTTGGTTTCACCTTCACACAGAGGGATCGACAAATGCTCGTTCAAGTTTTGTGATGAAGCATGAATATAACTTGAGATGAGATAGCATAGATAGCTAGAGAAGGGTCCTAGGCATTCTTGTCTATCCAATTGGAAAAAATAAATCAAAAACCAAATAACAACAATTGGATGTCATCAAATGAGCAAACACGTGCAGACCAACATGCTCACACAATAATAATGATAGAGAAAATAAGGTGAACATGCACAAACATCTAGTAGCTATCAAGCACATGGGCGATGACAAAGTCATCTATATATGAGTATATTGACTTAGGAGCCAAGTAAGTATACTTGATCATAGGTCATACTCATCATTAAGCACAAGTGGGGTTACCACTTTTACATAAGCATTAATGTGTTCATATCCTTAGGAGATGCTCGTGCTCAAGATTTATAGAAAATCTCCCCCTTGATATGACATCCCCCCTTAAGAGGGACAAACTAACCTTGGGTTTTGTCGTAGAAGACTTCAAGTAGGTGAAGTAGTGGTGGATGCTCAATGTTGATGAAGACCATCTTGAGTTAGGAGCAATCCTTGTTGTTTCTTACTCTTCTCACCTATATGGGTTAGTCCCGAAGCAAAAGGAACATATGCAATAATATCTATGGACATGGAGTGAAACACAAATTGGATGATGTCCAAAGATGCATTAATTACCTTGTCCTTTGCTTACCTTTGAGGGAATGTGTGACTCCTTGAAATAATGCATATGGTTGAGGTTGATTGCATATAATTCTTGCCAAAATGAATAAGAGTGAATTTCATTGGTAGTGTCACCCCTCAAGAATTCTCCAGTTCTCCCTCTTGGGAATCCACATCAACTTGATGGGGATCCTTGGAGTTGTGGTAGCACTAGTTGAGGTAGTGCTAGAAGTGTCTTTGGGAATCCACTTGACCTTGACTTGGGGTTCTTGTTCATATAGGTCAATGTCTTCTTGAAGCTTTCCCTTGCCCTTGTCATCTTGTGGTGGAAGGTCATCTTGTGAGCTTGTTCCCTGGGAAGGAGTAGGATCATACTTATCCTCTTTAGGAATAAACTTAGGAACGGGCTATGGACCTTCTTCCCAATCATCTTCGTTGACGTTCAAGTACCCAACACCTTGTTTCTTTCGATGTCCTCCTTGCTTGCGTACAATTTCCTCAAATTGTTTACTTCCGGCAAGACTCTTGAATACACCTCTTTCTATAATCCCTTTCAATAAATCATTTTCTTTGTCAAGTGTAACTTGGCTAAGGGAATCATTAGTTGAATGAAGAGAGCTACTAGCAACAATATTAGGTTTAGCTTTAGCATTGTTGTTACTAGATGAAGAAACTTTCTTGACTTTGTTACACGTGTTCTTGGGTTTAACTTGTGGAGCAAAAGTAGACAAGAGTAACCGTTTGTCTAGATAAGAAGAACTCTTCTTTCGAAGATCACAATTGATTGCTTTTGGGAACTCATGCTCTTGCTCCAAATTGAGCTTCTTGAAGCATAGCTTCTCATGGGTTCTTGCAAGCTCTCTATGATCTTCTAGAGTAGTTTCATGAGCTAACTTAAGAGTGTTTAATTCTTGAGTTAGTCGTTCAATTTCTTTCTTATCATCATCACTCAATTTCTCTTGACTAGCATGATAATTAGCAAGTTCATTTTCATTGCAATCACTAATTTTATCAAAGAGCAAGTCATCTTCTCCTAACAAGTCATCCCCATCACTATTTAAATCAAGATACTCGGTGTGATACCTTGGGGCCTTTAGCCATGAAGCAGTTTCTGACTCCCTCATTTGGTGAATCAAATAAGTCGTAGGAGTGGGCGTAAACGAGTGCAATGCCGGCAACACCTTCATCTTGACTATAGTCGGAGTTGGAGTGATAGCTTCTCTCGGAGTGGTGATCAGACTCGGAGCCAGAGACCCATTCACCAACATGGGCTTCATGTCTTCTTCATGAGCAGCTCTTAGTGTATTTGTCCGTCTTCTTCGATTCCTTGCCTCTTTGTGAGTGTCTTCATTCATAACGATCTTCTCTACTCATTCTGTCTCTATGAGATGACTCATCTCTTGAGCTTCGTCTTCGAGGTGACTATTCTCTTTGTTTGTAGGGAGCTGAGCACTCATTGGAGTAGTGTTCAGGCTTCCCACAATTGTAGCAGTTTTGGTCACGACTGGACGAACGCTTCTCATCATGTCTTGAGCTTGAGCTCTTCTCTTTGCCTCTACTCTTGTAGATCTTGTTGAATTTTCTGACCGTGAGGCTTATCTCTTCATCAGTGACAATATTGTCATTTGTAGTAGAGGGAGCATCACATGAAGCTTTGTAAGTACCGCTTGACTTGTTGTGCAACTCATCTTTGTCCTTGAGTGACATCTCATGAGCGACAATCCTACCAATGACTTCAGTTGGCTTGAGATCTTTGTAGTTTGGCATCATTTGAATCAATGTGCACACTTTGTCATACTTTCCATCAAGAGCTTTAAGTATCTTCTTGATGATGAATTTGTCGGCCATCTCTTCGCTTCCTAAACCGGCAATCTCATTGGTGATGAGAGCTAGCCTAGAGTATATTTCAGGTCACCTTCACCATCCTTCATCTTGAACTTGTCAAGCTGATTTTGAAGCACATCAAACTTATTTTCTGTGACAGAATCGGTACCTTCCTGCATATTGATCAAAGTATCCCAAATTTATTTTGCATTCTCAAGGAAGCTGATTTTGTTGAATTCTTCGAGGCATGGAGAGTTGAAGATGATGTCGCGGGCTTGAGCATTGAGTTGCAACATCTTCAGTTCATCAACTATCGCATCTCGATGAGGTTCATGTCCTTCTCCAAAGAAGTTACCTTGCACACCAACACGAATAACAACCCAAACATGAGGATTAAAGCCAAGTATATGCATTTTCCTCTTATGCTTCCAACTAGCATAATTAGTGCCATCGAAGTAAGGACCTCTACTATGATAATTTCCCTCACTAGACGCCATACTCTCCTAGGTTGTTAAACCAATGCAATGGAGACCAAAGCTCAAACACCCAAGAGTAACAAGATACGCAAGGGGTTAGTGGGGGAATCAAATATCTCTTGGTGGAAGTGTAGATCATGGCCTTCTCAAGAAATCCCTAGGAAATCAACAAGTTTGATTGGCTAGGGAGAGAGATCGGGCAAGAATGAGCTTTGGAGCAACAATGGATCTTAGGGAGGTAAGAGGTAAGCTTCTCAGGGAAGAAGACACCTTAATATAGTGGGAGTACAATCCAACAATTACCAACCCACCTACTGCACTATCCAAGCTCACCAACCACGGTAGTAAGAAAATACTACCGTGCCTACCAATGTGGAGGGAAAAGGATGGCAAAAAGTCTGATGGAGCGGTAGTAAAAAACTACTACCGCCCAGAGAGCGGTACTACCGCCCACGGAGCGGTAGTAAAAAAGTACTACCGCCCCTAGGGCGGTACTAGCGTTGTGCGAGCGGTACTTCTGCTGGCCCTTTTTGCACATACATGGAAAACAAGGTTGGAGCTCCATTTGTAGCAAAGGAAAGGTGGTGCGATAGAAATGTGTACGAGATGATTCCACCCAAACCTTTCCGATGCGGACCCCCTTTTAATAGTACGGCTTTCCTACGACTCAAATCCATCAAAGAGAAACGTAGAAAGCAACCATCTTTTAAAGACTCCGAGGGGCACCGAATCATCTTGTGCCTAGTCATGAATTATCTGAAATGCTCAATGCACACGATTAGTCTGCACTCGTATTGTCATCAATCAATACAAAGTTCTCCATGATCTTCATGGAGATCTATCCGATGTAATATTCTTTGGCGGTGTGTTTGTCGAGATCCGATGAATTGTGGATTTGTGATCAGATTATCTATGATATATATTTGAGTCTTTGCTGATTTCTTATATGCATGATTTGATATCCTTGTAGGTCTCTCCGAGTCTTGGGTTTTGTTTGGCCAACTAGATCTATGATTCTTGCAATGGGAGAAGTGCTTGGTTTTGGGTTCTACCATGTGGTGACCTTTCCCAGTGACAGTAGGGGCAGCAAGGCACACATTACGTAGTTGCCATCAAGGGTAAAAAGATGGGGTTTTCATCATTGATTTGAGATTATCCCTCTACATCATGTCATCTTGCTTAAAGCGTTACGCTGTTCTTTTGGACTTAATACACTAGATGCATGCTGGATAGCGGTCGACGTCTGGAGTAATAGTAGTAGATGCAGAAAGTATCGGTCTACTTGTTTTGGACGTGATGCCTATAGATATAATCCTTGCCATACATATCGTCACGACTTTGCGCGGTCCTATCAATTGCTTGACAATAATTGGTTCACCCACCGTCTACTTGCTTTCATCAGAGAAGCCACTAGTAAACACTACGGCCCCCGGGTCTATTCACATCCATCGTTTACACCTCCGCTTTTACTTTTCTTTGTTACTTTGTTGCTTTCAGTTCTCACTTGGCAAACAATATATAAGGGATTGCCAACCCCTTCATAGCATTGGGAGCAAGCTTTTGTGTTTGTGCAGGATCTTGAGATACTCCTCCACTCGATTGATACCTTGGTTCTCAAACTAAGGGAAATACTTACCACCGCTACGCTACATCACCCTTTCCGCTTCAAGGGAACACCAACGCAAGGCTCCAAGGCCACAGGGGAAATCCTTTGCATACTTGCCTAGGAAGTCCCTTAAGGCGTAGCCGTAGCAGAAGGATTCCTGGTGCCGTTGCTGAGGAGCACGTCAAGATAATTTTCCGACAACGTGCCTATTTCTGGCGCCATTGGAAGGTCTTTTGTTGCAGTAGAAGAAGTATTTCTGGCACCGTTGCCGAGGAGGAGAGATCAAGATCTATCCAAGTAGGTCTCACAAACTCATCTCTTGCATTTACTTTTTTGCCAGTTGAATCTCGTTTTCCTCTCCCCCACTTCACATTTCCCGTTTTCTTTTTCCTTTCTCCTTTGCCTTTTTTCGTTTGCCTTTTCGCTCGCCCTTTTGTCTCGCTTGCTTTCTATTCGCTTGTGTGCCATGTGCCTTCATTATGCTTGCATCTTCGCTTGCTGAAAATCTAGTGATATGGATCCTCACCCACTTGCTAATCTCTTTAAGAGACCCAATTATGTTGATCCAATTGCTAGTAAGTTGAGGGCACTTGACTATTTTTATGGAGTTTTGCTTGAGATGCGTGAATCTGAAAATTGTGAGGAAGAAATTTATGAAGTGATTCATGAGGGCTCCTTGGATGAAAAGCACGATTGCAATGGTTTCACTATAAATTCTATTAGTGACAATCATGTAAAAATATGCAAAACCCTAAGCTTGGGGATGCTAGTTTTGCTATGTCCACTACTTGTTGCAATAATCATGATTGGGGTGATGATCTTTCTTATGATCTTGAAAATTTGTTTAAACCTCATGATGAATATGATATTTGCAACAATATTGAAAGTGGGATTGGAGAAGTCATGACTTTAGTTGATGATAATCCCACTATTTTTGAAGAGAGTCAATATTGCATGCATGTGGATCATGAAAAGAATATCCTATGGGATAGCTTAATTGTTGAATTTGAATTTGATCCCACATGTAATTGCTATGAGAGAGGAAAATATTGTGGTAGAAACCTTCATGTTACCAAATCACCTCTCGTGATGTTGAGATTGCTCTTGTCTTTTTCTTCTTCCTTGCATACGACAGCTATTGGTTGTCTTGACAATTTGTTTGCCTATAAAATGCCTATGCATAGGAAGTATGTTAGACTTAGATGTGATTTTCACATGCTTTAGGATGCTCTCGTTGTGCTTCAATTCTTGTGTTTTGTGAGAGCATCATTGAATGCCTAGCTAAGGGCGTTAAACAAAAGCGCTTGTTGGGAGGCAACCCAACGAATCTATCCTTTTTATTTCTGTTTTGTGTTTTCCACACTTTCATAATTCTGTTATGATTGTGTTTTTTGTGTTTCTTTTTGTGTTTGTGCCAAGCAAAACCTTTATGATTAGTCTTGGGGATGATCGTTTGGTCATGCTGGAAAAGACAGAAACTTTCTGCTCACAATTTTTTTTTCATTTTTTTCTGTAAGAGATTTGGAGTTGATTCTTTTTGCTGCTGATTGCTGCGCAAATTCTTCAGACTGTTGTAAGTTTTCAGAATTTTTGAAGTACCAGAGGTATACGAAATATACAGATTTCTACTGACTGGTCTGCTGTTAACAGATTCTGTTTTTTGTTGTGTTGGTTGCTTATTTTGATGAAACTATGGATAGTATCGGGGGGTATTAGCCATGGAAGATTGAAAATACAGTAACCCAACATCAGGACAAGTAGAATATAAGTTTGCTACAGTACCTAAGGAGGTGGTGGTTTGCTTTCTCATACTAATGTTATCACGAGTTTCTGTTTAAGTTTTGGGTGAAGTTCTTATGGACAAAAAGATAAAGAGTGGCAAGAGCTCAAGCTTCGGTATGCCCAAGGCACCCCAAGAGATTCAAGGATACCGTAAAATCCTAAGCTTGGGGATGCCCCGGGAAGGCATCCCCTCTTTCGTCTTTAACCCATCGATAACGTTACTTGGGGCTATATTTTTATTCACCACATGTTATGTGTTTTTGCTTGGAGCGTCTTGTATCGTAGGAGTATTTTATTTTTATTGTGTCACAATCATCCTTGCTGCACACCTAGAGAGAGAGACATGCACTCACCGTGATTTTGTCGAGCTTCGCTTATATCTTTTGGTAGACAATTCTGCTCACATGTGCTTCACTTATATCTTTTGTGCTAGATACTTTTTCTCTATGTGCTTCACTTATATCTTTTAGAGCACAGCGGTGCGTGGCTTGGTAGTTGATCTATGCTTTGAAAGTAGTCTCAAAAGGGGTAGTTATCCAAAGGGATATGAAAACTTCCACCTTCATGTTCATTGAATACTTAGAGAAGTTTGATTCATCTCAATTAGTTTTGAGTTGTGGTTATGGTAATATTGAAGTCATGCTAGTAAGGTGTTCTGGATCTAGAAATACTTGTGTTGAAGTTAGTGATTCCCATAGCATGCACGTATGGTGAACCTCTATGTGATGAAATCTGAGCATGATTAGTATATTGATTGTCATCCTTTGCGTGGCGGTCGGGATCGCGCGATGGTTTATACCTACCAACCCTTCCCCTAGGAGTATGCGTTGAATGCTTTGTTTCGATTACTAATAAAACTTTTGCAACAAGTATATGAGTTCTTCATGACTAATGTTGAGTCCATGGTTTAGATGCACTTTCACCTTCCACCATCACTATCTTTCTAGTGCCGTGCAACTTTCGCCGGTGCACAAAACCTACCATTAGCCTCCCTCAAAACAGCCACCATACCTACCTACTATGGTTTTTTCAAAGTCATTCTCAGATATATTGCCATGCAACTACCACCATGACATGTGCCACCACGTCTACATTTCCATTGCATGATCGTAAGATAACTAGCATGATGTTTCCATTGATGTCTATGCCATGCTAGATCATTGCCACGGTACACTACCGAAGGCATTCCATATAGAGTCATAGTTGCTCTAAGTTTTGAGTTGAAAGTGTGATGATCATCATTAATGGAGCATTGTCCCATGTGAGGAAATAAAAGAGGCCAAAGAGCCCACCAAATAAAAAAAATGAGAGAAAAAGAGAGAAGGGACAATGCTACCACTTTTTCCGCACTTGTGCATATTAAGCACCATGATCTTCATGATTGAGAGTCTCTCGTTTTGGCACCACCATATAGCTAGTGGGAAATTTTCATTATATAACTTGGCTTGTATATTCCAATGATAGGCTTCCTCAAAATTGCCTTAGGTCATCGTGAGCAAGCAAGTTGGATGCACACCCACTAGTTTTCTTTAAGAGCTTTCACATACTCGTAGCTCTAGTGCATCATTTGTATGACAATCCCTACTCATTCACATTGATATCTATTGAAGAGCATCTCCACAGCTCATTGATATGCCTAGTTAATGTGACTATCTTCTCCTTTTTTGTCTTGCAACCTCCACCACACTCCACACCATCTATAGTGCTATAACCATGGCTCACGCTCATGTATTGCATGAGAGTTGAAAAGGTTTGCGAAAGTAAAGGTGTGAAACAATTACTTGGCCAATACCGGGGTTGTGCATGATTTAAATTCGTTGTGCAATGATGATAGAGCATAGCCAGACTATATGCTTTTGTAGGGATAACTTTCTTTTGGCCTTCTTATTTTGAAAGTTCATGATTACCTTGCTAGTTTGCTTGAATTATTATTGTTTCCACGTCAATAGCAAACTATTGTTTTGAATCTAATGGACCTGAACATTCACGTCACATAAGAGGAATTACAAAGGACACCTATGCTAGGTAGCATGAAAGCATCAAAAATTCATTCTTTATCACTTCCCTACTCGAGGACGAGCAGGAGTTAAGCTTGGGGATGCTTGATACGTCTCAAACGTATCTATAATTTTTGATAGTTTCACGCTGTTATCTTGTCTTCTTTGGATGTTTTATGTACCTTTTATATCTTTTTTGGGACTAACTTATTAATTCAGTGCCAAGTGCCAGTTCCTGTTTTTTCTGTGTTTTTGACTCTTTTCAGATCTGATTTTGGAATGGAGTCCAAACGGAATAAAAACCCCGAAATGATTTTTTTCCTGAATGGAAGAAGATCAGGGGGCCTCTGGGCCATGCCAGGTGGCCTCCAGGGAGCCCACAAGCTCCCACTCCACCACCAGGGGGGAGGCGGCGGTGTTAGGGCTTCTGGCCTCCCTAGCCGCCCCCTGACCTAGATCCTTGGCCTATATATTCCCAAAAATTCAGCAAAAAAAAGGGGAGCCTCGAAAATACTTTTCCGTCGCCGCAAGCTTCCGTTTCCGCGAGATTTCATCTGGAGACCCTTCCCGGTGCCCTGCCCGAGGGGACTTTGGAGTTGGAGGGCTTCTTCATCATCATCATCGCCCCTCCAATAACTCATGAGTAGTTCACTTCAGACCTACGGGTCCGTAGTTAGTAGCTAGATGTCTTCTTCTCTCTCTTGGATCTTCAATACAAAGTTCTCCATGATCTTCATGGAGATCTATCCATGTAATCTTCTTTGGCGGTGTGTTTGTCGAGATCCGATGAATTGTGGATTTGTGATCAGATTATTTGTGATATATATTTGAGTCTTTGCTGATTTCTTATATGCATGATTTGATATCCTTGTAAGTCTCTCCGAGTCTTGGGTTTTGTTTGGCCAACTAGATCTGTGATTCTTGCAATGGGAGAAGTGCTTGGTTTTGGGTTCTACCATGTGGTGACCTTTCCCAGTGGCAGTAGGGGCAGCAAGGCACACATTAAGTAGTTGCCATCAAGGGTAAAAATATGGGGTTTTCATCATTGGTTTGAGATTATCCCTCTACATCATGTCATCTTGGTTAAGGCATTACTCTGTTCTTTTGGACTTAATACACTAGACGCATGCTGGATAGCGGTCGACGTGTGGAGTAATAGTAGTAGATGCAGAAAGTATCGGTCTACTTGATTTGGATGTGATGCCTATAGATATAATCATTGCCATAGATATCGTCATGACTTTCCGCGGTTCTATCAATTGCTCGACAGTAATTTGTTCACCCATCGTCTACTTGCTTTCATGAGAGAAGCCACTAGTAAACACTACCGCCCCCGGGTCTATTCACATCCATCGTTTACACCTCCGCTTTTACTTTTCTTTGTTACTTTGTTGCTTTCAGTTCTCGCTTGGCAAACAATCTATAAGGGATTGACAACCTCTTCATAGGGTTGGGAGCAAGATTTTGTGTTTGTGCAGGATCTTGAGATACTCCTCCACTGGATTGATACCTTGGTTCTCAAACTGAGGGAAATACTTACCACCGCTACGCTACATCACCCTTTCCGCTTCGAGGGAACACCAACGCAAGGCTCCCAGGCCACGGGGGAAATCCTTTGCATACTTGCCTAGGAAGTCCCTTAAGGCGTAGCTGTAGCAGAAGGATTCCTGGTGCCGTTGCTGAGGAGCACGTCAAGATAATATTCCGACAACGTGCCTATTTCTGGAACCATTGGAAGGTCTTTTCTTGCAGTAGCAGGCACACATCGTGTTGTTGCCATCAAGGGTAAAAAGATGGGGTTTATATCTATTGCATGAATTTATCCCTCTACAGCATGTCATCTTGCTTAAGGCGTTACTCTGTTCGTCATGAACTCAATATACTAGATGCATGCTGGATAGCGGTCGATGTGTGGAGTAATAGTAGTAGATGCAGACAGTATGAGTCTACTTGTCTCGGAGATGATGCCTATATGTATGATCATTGCCTTCGATATCGTCATGACTTTGTGCGGTTCTATCAATTGCTCGACAGTAATTCGTTCACCCACCGTAATATTTGCTATTTTGAGAGAAGCCTCTAGTGAACACTATGGCCCCCGGGTCTACTTCACATCATATTTTCAGCCTTACACTTTTACTTCGTTGCACTTTTCGCCTTCAGATATCACCTTGCAATCAATCATGAAGGGATTGACAACCCCTTTGTAGCATTGGGTGCAAGTTTGCTATTTTTGCGCAGGTACATCGGTGCTTCATCTTGATACTCCTATTGGATTGATACCTTGGTTCTCAAAATTGAGGGAAATACTTACTGCTACTGTGCTGCATCACCCTTTCCTCTTCAAGGGAAAAATCCAACGCAAGCTCAATAGGTAGCAGGACGTCCTTGGTTTCCCGTCGGTTCAATCGCGGGGAGGTACACGCGGGGTGGGCCCTTCCAACGCGAAGTGCTGAAGATGTCCCAAGTTTTGAAATCTTCGCCGTGTTCTCCTCATGAGGGCACCTCGCGCGTCAAGTGCGGCTCCTGAGCATCGCGACTCAGCAGCCTAACTGCGCTCGTAGCCCCTTCCCCATTGGGTCGTCCTTGGTTTCCGGTCGGTTCAATCGCAGCAAGGTATGCACGGGGCAGGCCCTGTCGACATAGAGTAACACAGCAAACATGATAGGAACAAGGCGAGGAAAACATTCAAGCATTCAGTTATTACAAACCGTGACCAAGTTCATAAAAACGCAAATAAGTTTAACGCCTCCACGAGGCACGATGTGCATTGCAGGAAAATAACATGGATAAGAAATCAGGAGGAGCCGCCGCCGGTCACCCCCATCGCAGGGGACCGGTTGTCGACGTCAAAGGCATCGTCTTCCCAATCGTCGACTTCGGCGGCACCAGGAGATGAAGGAGCTGCGATGCGGGCGAGCCTCCTCACCAACGCCTCCACAGGGCCCTTCACCGCCTCCGCGGCACGGTCGCGGGCCTCGGCAGGGACCGGCACAATCACAACCACGAAGAAGAGGTCGCGTCACTCGTTGTCCAAGATTTTGTCCAGCTGCACGACGGCAATATCCAGCGCCACGACGAGCCTCTTCGCGAGCGTGGCAAACCCACCCTCCGGGGTGGCCAGAGACTCATCGAACTCGTCCCGGCAGAGGGAGTGGAGGGCCGTGCAAAGCCTGAGCTCAATGTCAGGGAAGTAGGCCAGCTCCGCGGTCTTCCTCTCCTCGGCTATGGCGAGAGCTTTCTTCTGGGCGTCGAGGAGGGCCTTCCTCGAGGTGGCCTCCGTCTACTCCTCTTCCAAGCGTGCCTGCTTCGTGCTCAGGCTACTTGCCTCCTGGGACAGCTCTCCCTCCCGGGCGGCAAGTCCGGACTCGCGGGACTTAAGTTCGTCCCCCTGCAGGCAACGCTGCTCGGCTAGCTTCGCTTGTTCTCCTTGGAGGACGTTCAGGAGGCCCTCCACCTCTTCATGGTGTTCGACAACCGCCTTGACTTCCTTCAGCGCCTTTTGCCGCACGGTGCGGCACGGGCGGCCTCGGCCTCCCTCTCGACCTTCCTCATCTCGATTGCGACATCACCCAGGGCGGTGAAGGCCGCATCCAAGACACCTTGGGTGAGCACCGAGGTGCTCTGGGCCTCCTCTTGAAGAGTTTCCAGCGCAGGCGCGGGTGGTGCTGCCGGAGGGGCAGTGCCATGAAGAACAAGGGGCCCCGAATGCTGCTCGACAATCGCGGGCATCGACACCTCGGAAGGCTCAGGGCCCTCGCCGGCCTGCCCCCCGGGCAACGGCTTCCCCATGTCGCTTCAGGATGTTTCGGGGGCTCGGGGGACTCGACGATCAAGGCCAGGGAGACCGCCCCACGAGCCTCCTCTTCCCCACCTGCATACGGCGACGCGCCGGCGAAAGCAGGCTGGGCGTCGGGAGTCTCCTTCGGCTTGACGACCATCTTCTTCCTTTTCGCCCCCGACGAGACGACATCCGTGGACATCAAGTAAAAAGGAGAAAATCAGCCAAGCACGGAGAATCGACACACAAGGCGTGCCCAACCAGGTAACTTACTCCTCGACATCGCGCCATCTCTTTCTTCACTCCGCCCCGGTGACATCAGAGGTGACAGGCCCCCACATGGAGGGAGGCGAGCTCGGTGCCTTGGATCTCCCGCCGGTAGAGGCGGGGTGCGCGGCGGACGGCTCAGCCCCGAGCTTCCGGGAAGCAAGCACACATGTAGACCGCGTGGCGCACGGAGTCGGCACGGGCCCCCTGGAGGCCCTGGCCAGGCGTGAAGGGGTCCCGACGGAAGTATCACCAGTGGCGTCATTGTTGGGGAATGTTCCATGGGAAACAAGAAATTTCCTACGCACACGAAGACCTATCATGGTGATGTTCATCTACGAGAGGGAGATTGGATCCACATACCCTTGTAGATCGCTAAGCGGGAAGCGTTAAGAAACACGGTTGATGTAGTGGTACAACTTCGTGATTCAAATCACCGTCGTCCCACGATCCGTTCCGATCTAGCGCCGAACGGACGACACCTCCGCGTTCAGCACACGTACAACTCAATGACGATCTCGGCCTTCTTGATCCAGCAAGAGAGACAGAGAAGTAGATGAGTTCTCCGGCAGTGTGACGGCGCGCCGGTGGTGGTGATAATCTACTCCTGCATGGCTCCGCCCGTCCGTAGAAATCTGATCTACAGGAAGAACTACGTGGTATAGGTTTGAGTTGCACGTGGCAAAGTTGTGTCTCAAAAGCCCTAAAACCACCAATATATATAGGAGGAGGGGAGGGGCTAGCCTTGGGACTGAAGGGAGTCCCAAGGGCGCCGGCCGATTGGAGGAAGTGGACTCCCACCCCAATTTGGTTTGGGGGAAGGAGTCCACTCCTTCCTTCCCACCTCCCTCTTTCCTTGTCTTTTGTTTTCCTTTGGTATTTTCTCTTGTGATGCCATAGCCCTCTTGGGCTGGCCTCACCAGACCACTAAGGGCTGGTGCGCCACCATAGGGTTACTGGGCTCACTCCCGTGTGGGTGGGCCCCTCCCGGTGAATACCCAGAACACATTCGTCACTCCGAGTACACTGCGAGTTATGCCCGAAAACTTTCCGGTGCCCAAATGAAACCATCCTATATATCAATCTTCGTTTCCGGACTATTTTGGAAACCCTCGTGACGTTCGTGATCTCATTTGGGACTCCGAACAACCTTCGGTCACCAACACATATGACTCAACTATACTAAAACATCATCGAACCTTAAGTGTGTAGACCCCGCGGGTTCGAGAACTATGTAGACATGACCCGAGACACTCCTCAGTCAATATCCAATAGCGGGACCTGGATGTCCATATTGGATCTGACATATTCTACGAAGATCTTATCGGTTGAACCTTTGTGCCAAGGATTCATATAATCTCGTATATCATTCCCTTTGTCCTTCGGTATGTTACTTGCATGAGATTTGATCGTTGGTATCCCTATACCTATTTCAATCTCTTTACTGGCAAGTCTCTTTACTCGTTCCGTAGTACAAGATCTCGTGACTTACACTTGAGTCACATTTCTTGCAAGGCTTGTATGTGATGTTGTATTACCGAGTGGACCCCGAGATACCTCTCCGTGACACGGAGTGACAAATCCCAGTCTTGATCCATGCTAACTCAATGGACACCTTCGGAGATACCTGTAGAGCACCTTTATAGTCACCCAAGAACGTTGTGATGTTTGATACACACAAGGTATTCCTCCGGTGTCAGTGAATTACATGATATCATGGTTATAGGAACGAATACTTGACACACAGAAAACAATAACAACAAAATGACATGATCACATGCTACATTCATAGTTTGGGTCTAGTCCATCACATGATTCTCCTAATGACGTGGTTGAGTTATCAAGTGACAACACTTGCATATGGTCTGACAACCTTAACCATCCTTGATCAACTGGCTAGCCAACTAGAGGCTTGCTAGGTACATTGTTTTGTCTATATATCCACACATGTATCTATGCTTTCTTTCAATACAATTATAGCATGGATAATAAACGATTATCTAGAAACAGGAAATATAATAATAACTATTTTATCATTGCCTCTAGGGCATATTTCCAACAGTCTCCCACTTGCACTAGAGTCAATAATCTAGTCTCACATCACTATGCGATTTACATTGGAATGAATCTAACACCCATACAGTTCTGGTGTTGATCATGCTTCGCTCATGGAAATGGTTTAGTCAGTGGGTCTTCTACATTTAGATCCGTGTGCACTTTGCAAATATTGACGTCCTCTCCTTCGACGCAGTCGTAGATGAGCTTGAAGCGTCGTTTGATGTGTCTGGTCTTCTTGTGAAACCTTGGTTCCTTTGCTAAAGCAATGGCACTAGTGTTGTCACAAAATAGAGTTACTGGATTTAGTGCGCTCGGCACAACTCCAAGATCCGCCATCAACTGCTTCATCCAGACACCCTCCTTAGCTGCCTCCAAGGCAGCCATGTATTCCACTTCACATGTAGAATCTACTATGACGCTTTGCTTTGAACTGAACCCCCATTAAGAATAAATACATATCCGATTTGAGACTTAGAGTCATCCGGATCAGTGTCAAAGCTTGCGTCGACGTAACCCTTTACGACGAGCTCTTCGTCACCTCCATAAAGGAGAAACATTTCCTTATTCCTTTTCTGGTACTTCAGAATATTCTTGACCGCCGTCCAGTGATCCACTCCTGGATCACTTTGAAACCTGCCTGCCATACTTATGGCCAGGCTGACGTCCGGTCTAGTGCACAACATTGCATACATGATAGACCCTATGGCTGAAGCATAGGGGACGGTACTCATCTTTTCTCTGTCTTCCACAGTTACCGGACATTGATTCTTACTCAAACTTATACCTTGTAATACTGGCAAGAACCCCATCTTGGACTGTTCCATTTTGAACTTCTTCAAAACTTTATCAAGGTATGTGCTTTGTGAAAGTCCTATCAGGCGCCTCGATCTATCCCTATAGATCTTAATGCCTAGAATGTAAGCAGCTTCTCCTAGGTCCTTCATTGAAAAACATTTGTTAATGTAATCTTTTACGCTCTCTAAAAACTCCACATTGTTTCCAATAAGCAATATGTCATCCACATATAATATTAGAAACGCCGCAGAACTCCCACTCACTTTCTTGTAAATACAAGATTCTCCAACAATTTGTATAAACCCAAATGCTTTGATCACCTCATGAAAGCACTTATTCCAACTCCGAGATGCTTGCACCAGTCCATAAGTGGATCACTTGAGGTTGCACACTTTGTTAGCATTCTTTGGATCGACAAAACCTTCGGGTTGCATCATATACAACTCTTCCTTAAGAAAACCATTAAGGAACGCCGTTTTGACATCCATCTGCCAGATTTCATAATCGAAAAATGCAGCTATTGCTAACATGATTCAGACGGGCTTAAGCATCGCTATCGGTGAGAATGTCTCATCGTAGTCAACTCCTTGAACTTGTGAAAAACCCTTTGCCATAAGTCGAGCTTTATAAACGGTTACATTACCATCCGCGTCCGGCTTCTTCTTAAAGATCCATTTGTTCTGAATAGCCTTGCGGCCTTCAGGTAATACTTCCAAAGTCCACACTTTGTTTTCATACATAGATCCTATCTCGGACTTCATGGCCTCCAGCCATTTGTTGGAATCCGGGCCCACCATTGCTTCTTCATAATTCGCAGGTTCATTGTTGTCTAACAACATGATTGATAAGACATGATTACCGTACCACTCAGGAGCAGTACGTGATCTTGTCGACCTGCGAGGTCCGATAGGAACTTGATCCGAAGTTCCATGATCATCATCGTTAGCTTCCTCCTCAACCGACATCGCTTCGACAGAGGTTTCCCCCTGCCCTGTGCCACCATGTAGAGGGAGTAGAGATCTGACAACCTCATTAAGTTCTACCTTCCTCTCACTCAATTCTTTCGAGAGAAACTCCTTCTTAAGAAAAGCTCCATTCTTAGCAACAAACACTTTGCCCTTGGATCTGAGATAGAAGGTGTACCCAACTATATCCTTTGGGTAACCTATGAAGACGCACTTTTCCGCTTTGGGTTCCAGCTTTTCAGGCTGAAGCTTTTTGACATAAGCATCACATGCCCAATCTTTAAGAAATGACAACTTTGGCTTCTTGCCATACCCTAGCTCATATGGTGTCGTTTCAACGGATTTTAATGGTGCCCTATTTAAAGTAAATGCAACTATCTCTAATGCATAACCCCAAAACGATAACGAAAAATCGGTAAGAGACATCATAGATCACACCATATCTAACAAAGTACGATTACGCCGTTCGGACACACCATTACGCTGTGGTGTTCCAGGCGGTGTTAACTGTGAAACGATTCCACATTGTCTCAAGTGAGCACCAAACTCAAAACTTAGATATTCACCCCCATAATCAGAACGTAGGAACTTGATCTTCTTGTTACGATGATTTTCAACTTCGCTCTGAAATTGCTTGAACTTCTCAAACGTTTCAGACTTGTGTTTCATCAAGTAGATATATCCATACCTACTCAAATCGTTAGTGAAGGTGAGAAAATAATGATATCCGCCGCGTGCCTCCACACTCATTGGACCGCACACATAGGTATGTATGATCTCCAACAAGTCACTTGCACGCTCCATTGTTCCTGAGAACGGAGTCTTAGTCATCTTGGCCATGAGGCATGGTTCGCACGTGTCAAGTGATTCGAAATCAAGTGACTCGAAAAGTCCATCAGAATGGAGTTTCTTCATGCGCTTTACACCAATATGACCTAAGCGGCAGTGCCATAAAAACGTGGGGCTATCATTGTTAACTCTACATCTTTTGGTCTCAATGTTATGTACATGTGTGTCATCACAATCAAGATTCGATATGAACAATCCTCTCACATTGGGTGCATGACCATAAAAGATATTACTCATAGAAATAGAACAACCATTATTCTGTGACTTAAACGAGGAACCGTCTCGCAATAAACAAGATCCAGATATAATGTTCATGCTTACCGCAGGCACTAAATAACAATTATTTAAGTTCATAACTAATGTTGATGGTAACTGAAGTGAGACTGTGCCGACGGCGATTGCATCAACCTTGGAACCATTTCCCACGCGCATCATCACTTCATCCTTCGCCAGCCTTCGTTTATTCCGCATTTCCTGCTTTGAGTTGCAAATATGAGCAACAGAACTGATATCAAATACCCAGGCACTACTACGGGAGTTGGTTAAGTACACATCGATAACATGTATATCGCATATACCTGATTTTTCTTTGGCCTCCTTCTTTTCAGCCAAATACTTGGGGTAGTTGCGCTCCTAGTGACCCATCCCCTTGCAATAATAACACTTTGTTCCGGCTTAGGTCCAGCCTTGGGTTTCTTCGTCGGATTGGCAATAGTTTTGCCGCTCTTCTTGGAGTTACCCTGCTTAACTTTGTCATTTCTCTTGAAGCCAGTGGTCTTATTGACCATCAACACTTGATGCTCTTTCCGGAGGTCTCACTCAGCGACTTTCAGCATCGCGAATAACTCGCCGGGTGACTTGTTCATCCCTTACATGTTATAGTTCAGCACAAAGCTCTTATAGCTAGGTGGCAGTTATTGAAGAATTCTGTCAGCGATAGCCTCTTGCGGGAGTTCAATCCCCAGCTCACCTAGACGGTTTGAGTACCCAGACATTTTGAGCACATGTTCACTGATAGACGAAATCTCCTGCATCTTGCAAGCATACAATTTATCGGAGGTCTCATACCTCTCGATCCGGGCATTCTTCTCAAAGATAAACTTCAACTCCTGGAACATCTCATATGCTCCATGACGCTCAAAGCGCCATTGAAGTCCCGGTTCTAAGCCCTACAAGACTGCACATTTAGCTACTGAGTAGTCCTCCTTACACGATTGCCAAGCGTTCAAAACATCTTGGTCAGACATAGCGGGTGGTTCATCTCCTAGCGCAGCATCAAGGACATAATTCTTTTTCCCAGCTTGTAGGATGAGACTAAGATTACGTGCCCAGTCTACAAAGTTGCTAACATAATCTTTCAACTTAGCTTTCTCTAGGAACGTATTGAAATTCAGGGTTGCTACTACGTGAGGCATTGATCTACAACATAAAATATCGCAAAGTGGACTTAGACTATGTTCAACACAATTAGAGTTTAAATAATCGAATTACTAATAAACTCCCACTCAAAAAATACATCCTTATAGTCATTTGAGTGGTGCATGATCCAAATCCACTAACCCAAGTCCGATCATCACGTGAGTTGAGTATAGTTTTAGTGGTAAACATATCTATGCTAATCATATCAACTATATGATTCATGATCGAGCTTTCGGTCTCTTTTGTGATGAGGCCATGTCTGCACATCCTAGGTTCGTCAAGTTTAACCCGAGTGTTCCGCGTGTGCAACTGTTTTGCACCCGTTGTATGTGAACGTTGAGTCTATCACACCCTATCATCACGTGGTGTCTCGAAACGACGAACTGTCGCAATGGTGCACAGTCAGGGAGAACACAATTTCATCTTGAAATTTTAGTGAGGGATCACCTTATAATGCTACCGTCCTTATAAACAATATAAGGTGCATAAAAAGATTAACATCACATGCAATTCATAAGTGACATGATATGGCCATGATCTTGTGCTTCTTGATCTCCATCACTAAGTCACCGACATGATCTCCTTGTCACCGGCGCCACACCATGATCTCCATCATCGCGTCGCCATCGAGGTTGTCGTTCTATCTATGCTATTACTACTAAAGCTACAACCTAGCAATATAGTAAACGGATCTGCAAATACAAACGTTAGTTTAAAGACAACCCTATGGCTCCTGCCGATTGTCGTACCATCGACGTGCCAGTCGATATTAACTATTACAACATGATCATCTCATACATCCAATATATCACATCATGTCTTTGGCCATATCACATCACAAGCATACCCTGCAAAAACAAGTTAGACGTCCTCCAATTTGTTATTGCATGTTTTACGTGGCTGCTATGGGTATCTACTATGATCGCATCTTACTTATGCAAAAACCACAACGGAGATGTGCAAATTGCTATTTAACCTCTCTCGAAGGACCGCCTCGGTCAAATCCAATTCAATTAACGTTGAAGAAACCGACACTCGCCAGTCATCGTTATGCAACGAGTTGCATGTTGGTCGATGAAACCAGTCTCTCGTAAGCGTACGAGTAATGTTGGTGCGGGCCGCTTCAATCCAACAATACCGCCGAATCGTAAAAAGACTACGGAGGGCAGCAAATCGAACATCAACGCCCACAAAAACTTTTGTGTTCTACTCGAGATAACATCTACGCATGAACCAAGCTCATGATGCCACTTTTGGGGAATGTTGCATGGGAAAAAAAAATTCCTACGCACACGAAGACCTATCATGGTGATGTTCATCTATGAGAGGGAGATTGGATCCACATACCCTTGTAGATTGCTAAGCGGGAAGCGTTAAGAAACTCGATTGATGTAGTGGTACAGCTTCATGATTCAAATCACCGTCGTCCCACGATCCGTTTCGATCTAGCGTCGAACGGACGACACCTCCGCGTTCAGCACACGTACAGCTCGATGACGATCTCGGCCTTCTTGATCCAACAAAAGAGATAGAGAACTAGATGAGTTCTCCGACAGTGTGACGGCGCGCCGGTGGTGGTGATAATCTACTCCTGCAGGGCTCCGCCCGAGCTCCGCAGAAATCCGATCTAGAGGAAGAACTACGTGGTATAGGTTTGAGTTGCATGTGGCAAAGTTGTGCCTCAAAATCCCTAAAACCACCAATATATATTGGAGGAGGGGAGGGGCTAGCCCTGGGGCTCAAGGGAGCCCCAACGGCGCCGACCGATGGGAGGAGGTGGACTCCCACCCCAATTCGGTTTGGGGGAAGGAGTACACTCCTTCATTCCCACCTCCCTCTTTCCTTGTATTTTCTTTTCCTTTGGTATTTTTCTCTTGTGGCGCCATAGCCCTCTTGGGTTGGCCTCACCAGACCACTAAGTGCTGGTGTGCCACCCTAGGGTTACTGGGATCACTCCCGGGTGGGTGGGCCCCTCCCGGTGAATACGTGGAAACCATTCGTCACTCCCGGTACACTGCCGTAATGCCCGAAAACTTTCCGGTGACCAAATGAAACCATCCTATATATCAATCTTCGTTTCCGGACTATTCCGGAAATCCTCTTGACGTCCGTGATATCATCCGGGACTCCGAACAACCTTCGGTCACCAACACATATAACTCAACTATACTAAAACATCATCGAACCTTAAGTGTGCAGACCCTGCGGGTTCGAGAACTATGTAGACATGACCCGAGACACTCCTCAGTCAATATCAAATAGCGGGACCTGGATGTCCATATTGGATCCTACATATTCTACGAAAATCTTATCGGTTGAACCTGTGTGCCAAGGATTCATATAATCCCATATATCATTCCCTTTGTCCTTCGGTATGTTACTTGCCCGAGATTTGATCGTCGGTATCCCTATACCTATTTCAATCTCATTACCGGCAAGTCTCTTTACTCGTTCCGTAATACAAGATCTCGTGACTTACACTTGAGTCACATTGCTTGCAAGGCTTGTATGTGATGTTGTATTACCGAGTGGGCCCCGAGATACCTCTCCGTCACACGGAGTGACAAATCCGAGTCTTGATCCATGGTAATTCGGCAGACACCTTCGTAGATACCTGTAGAGAACCATTATAGTCACCCAGTAACGTTGTGATGTTTGATACACACAAGGTATTCCTCTGGTGTCAGTGAATTACATGATTTCATGGTCATAGGAATGAATACTTGACACGCAGAAAACAATAGCAACAAAATGACACGATCACATGCTACGTTCGTAGTTTGGGTCTAGTCCATCACATGATTCTCCTAATGATGTGATTCAGTTATCAAGTGACAACACTTGCATATGGTCAGAAAACCTTAACCATCCTTGATCAACTGGCTAGCCAACTAGAGGTTTGCTAGGGACATTGCTTTGTCTATATATCCACACATGTATCTATGCTTTCATTCAATACAATTATAGCATGGATAATAAACGATTATCTTGAAACACGAAATATAATAATAACTATTTTATCATTGTCTCTAGGGCATATTTCTAACAATCATCATCCTCGATCTCACGCAAAAGGACAGACTGCGACCGGAGAGGCACGCACGTCGTGCGGTCGTCGATGGTCTTCTACGAGTCCCCCTCACCGGAGGTGTCGCCGGATGACTCCTCCACCGGACCGGCACCCTCAGCCGGGAGGAGCCCCCGCTCATTGAAGATAGGCATCCCAGTGACCAGGTCGGCCCGGTCGTCCGATGGTATAACGGACCCAGGGCCTCGAGAAGGTCGCCAGGGTCGCCGCTCAGCAAAATCACGACGGCCCTACTCAGGTCCTTTGTGGGGAGGTCCCGGGACTGGAGCCGGAGCTCGTCGTTGCCAGCCCTGTACTCCCACAAGGGCCTGGAGTGTGCCTGGAGAGGCGCTAAGCACTTCGCCAGGAACTCCTTCACTATCATTCCCCGGCCAGCCTGTAACACCCAAGATGCGACCCTATCCTTATTTTTAGCGCGAGGGTCTCGACAGGGATAGAAGCGCATCTCGTCGTTTCACAAGAATGGATATTGTTACAAGTACATGTACTGAAAAGAAGAGATATATGGAATTGGCTTACACTCGTCACAGGCTACATCAGAGTCACATCAGTACAATACATAAACATCATGTAGAAGAGCAGGGTCCGACTACGGACGAAAACAAATGATAAAAGAACGACGTCCATCCTTGCTATCCCAGGCTGCTGGCCTGGAACCCATCCTAGATCGATGATGAAGAAGAAGAAACTCCAAATGAACAACCATCGCGCTCACGCCTTAATATCACTTTACATGTACCTGCAACTGGTGTTGTAGTAATCTGTGAGCCACACGGGACTCATCAATCTCATATCCAAAGGTATCAAGACTAGCAAAGCTTAATGGGTGAGATATGATTAAGTGGTGAGGCTACAGCAAGCGACTAAGCATTTAATTGGTGGCTAACTTACGAGTACAAGAATAAAGAGGGGGATGATCTATGCATAACAGACGTGAACTAATAATGATCAAATGAATGATCCTGAACACCTACTTACGTCAGACATAACCCCACGGTGTCCTCGATCGGAGAAGGAGCTCGCGAAAGGGACAGTCGCGGTTACGCACTCAGTTGGCAAGTTTTAATTAAGCTTACTTCAAGTCGTCTAGAACCGGATGTTAAACAAAGTTTCCACGTTGCCACATAACTGTGGGCACGACTTTCCGAAAGATTTAACCGTGCAGGGGTGCTCCAACTAGTCCATCACAAATTACCACAAGCCGCATAGAAATCCTCGATCACGAAACTCGCGATCTCGTCGGACGCCTTAGTGGAAAACCTCAACTCTGAGATAACCCAAAGCATCACCGGAATCCCTATGCACAAGATATTTCATAAAAGGTAAAACTAATCCAGCAAGGACGCCCGACGTGTCGACGATCCCGATAGGAGCCGCGTATCTCGTTCTCAGGACACGACGGATAAGCTATGCATACGGTGGCCTGATAGAAATCACCCAAGTTGCCCTGGGTTGGCCCCGCACAGTGCTCTGGGTTGGACCAACACTCATGAGGAGCACTCGCCCGGGGGTTGATTAATTACTCCGCGGGTGCCGGCGGGTCCCTATGCATTTTTTATTAGTTATTAGGCAAATGTAGTACCAAAGTTGGGGCTTGCCAGACCAGTCTTAATCTAAAATGAATTATCAAGGGGGTCTCCATAACAACCCTGATCGTGTTAGGAGCACTCATTTATAGAATTAACACCGGTAGCCGAAACTAAGGGGGGCAAAGGTGGAACAAAACACCAGGCTATAATGCCGAGCCCTCCACCTTTTACCAAGTATATAGGTGCATTAAATTAAATAGCATTTAATAGGGTGATATAACAAGGAACCCATGTTGTCACATGTAAGCAACTGCACCTGCAACTAGCAACGCTAACACATGGTTAAGCAAGCGGTAACATAGCCAATCAATGGTTTTCTAGGTTGTGAACAAGTTGAAGATTTTCATGGCAATGTTGAGAGGCTGACAATTAACAGGTGGTAGGAAATGAGACATAGCGATAGAAATGAAATAACTAGCATAGCAATGATAGTAATGGTATCTAGGGAAATGATCATCTTGCCTGAGACCCCGCTGAGAATAAAAACTAGCTTGGCAATGATAGTAATGGTACCTGGGGAAATGGTCATCTTGCCTGAGATCCCGCTTGGAAGAAGAATGCCTCCGTGAAGCAGACGAACCGACGTAGTCGAACGGGACCTCACATTCCGACACGCTTGCAGAACTCTATCGAGACGAAGTAAACCGGAAACAAGAATCAACACACGAAATTCACCACACGATGCACAACATATATGATGCATGAACGGTATCAAATATGCACGGTATGACATGGCAATTCACACAAACAAACACTACACATTAAGTGAAGTTCAATATGCAATGAATTGCATATCGACGAAACTCCAGATTTAATTATTTAGTTCACTCCCGTTTATTTTCACGGCCATATTAAATGTTGGTTAAACATGGCAAGACGTCAAGCGTAGTTAAGCTACCTATCTAGGCATTTTAAGTGATGTCGGAAACGACTTATAGCATCTCTGAACTGAGCCCGTACATTAGTTTATAATTCTGTCCAGATCTGAACTAACACATTTTAATATTTGTTAAACACACAAATAAATAGGTGAGGACTAGAAATCACAGTCTACCTAGTCAAATGAAAGTCATCAAGTGGTTTCGAATATTTTGTAATAAATCATCACAATGAAGAACAACTGTTTTGAAGAAAAATGCATTGTGAGGAAATTGACCATTTGAAGAAAATCAACTTGAGGAATTTCACATTGGGCAGTGGCGTTACCCACCATATAAGAATGTTGATTACAGACACCGCGTACAATTGTCGTAGGGCCCTGAGAATCAATTTCTTCGTTAATTTCCTCACATTCAGAGTGACTTTCTTCATCAGTTGAAGAAAATTGTTTCATCATGTGTTGCACATCTAAGTCATCAACTTTGCATAAGTGTTAGGATGTGTGCATGTTTTTACAAAACATTTGAAGAATCTAAGATATTTAGCTCACACCGCAACTTGCAAAACCTTTTCTCATCCAAGGGCTTAGTGAAGATATCAGCCAGTTGATCATCAGTCTTCACATGGTCGATGAGGATATTGCCCTTGAGGACATGGTCCCGAAGGAAATGATGACGAATTTGGATGTGCTTGGTCTTCGAGTGCTGTACTGGGTTGTATGCAATCTTGATAGAACTCTCATTGTCACAGTAGAGAGGCACATTCTTCATGTTGATGCCGTAGTCTTTGAGGGTTTGCTTCATCCATAGCAATTGAGCACAGCAAGAACCAGCAGCAATGTACTCAGCTTTGGCAGTGGAGAGTGATACGCAGTTTTGCTTCTTTGAGGACCAGCAAACTAGTGATCTTCCGAGGAAATGGCATGTGCCAGACGTTGACTTGCGATCCACATGGTCACCAGCATAGTCTGAATCAGAATACCCTACCAGATAAAGATTGGAGCCCTTTGGATACCATAATCCTAGTGTTGGTGTGTGAGCTAAGTATCGAAGAATATGTTTCACAGCCTTATGGTGTGATTCCTTCGGTTTTGCTTGAAAACATGCACACATGCAAACACTAAGCATTATATATGGCCTAGATGCACATAGATACAATAAGGAGCCAATCATAGAACGGTATACCTGCTGATCGAAATCTTTACCATTTTCATCAGTGCCGAGGTGGCCGTTGGTAGGCATTGGAGTCTTGGCACCTTTGCATTCGTGCATGTCGAATTTCCTCAGAACATCCTTGAGGTATTTCTCCTGTGATATGAAGATTCCATTGCTTTGTTGACGAATTTGAAGACCTAAGAAGAATTTCAGCTCCCCCATCATGGACATCTGATATTCTTCACTCATCATGTAGGCAAATTCATCACTGTATCTTTTGTCAGTACATCCAAATATAATATCATCGACATATATTTGACACACAAATAGCTCATTATCATAGGATTTAGTGAAAAGAGTTGGATCGAGTGAACCAGGTTTGAAGCCTTCTTCATGAGGAATTCCTTCAATGTATCATACCATGCCCGAGGGGCTTGCTTGAGGCCATACAGAGCCTTTTTGAGTCTGAAGACTTTGTCTGGATTCTTTGGATCCTCAAAACCTGGGGGCTGAGCAACATATACTTCTTCCTCAAGCTTACCATTGAGGAATGCACTTTTCACATCCATTTGATATAAGGTGATGTTATGATGATTAGCATAAGCAAGTAATATTCGAATAGCTTCAAGTCTAGCAACAGGTGCAAAAGTTTCATCGAAATCTATTCCTTAAACCTGGGTGTAGCCTTGGGCTACAAGTCGTGCCTTGTTCCTCACCACTTGACCGTCCTCATCTTGCTTGTTTCGGAAAATCCACTTGGTGCCGATGATGTTGTGCTTGCGAGGATCTGGTCGTTTGACGAGCTCCCATACGTCATTCAGCTTGAATTGAAGAAGTTCGTCTTGCATAGCTTGGATCCACTCCGGTTCCAGAAAAGCCTCGGCAACTTTTGCGGGTTCTGTGATGGATACAAAGGAAAAATGCCCACAAAAGTTAACTAAGTGTGAAGCTTTTGAGCAAGTGAGAGGACCTGGTGCGTTGATGTCGTTGAAGATTTTGTCAAGTTCTACTTCATTTGCAATCCTCGGATGAACTGGTTGAGGATTTTGTCTGGGCTGAGGAAGTGGTGCTGATGCAATTTCCTTAGGAGCATCTTCTTGGTTTTTGTCAGCGATGGGGATCGTTTCTTCATCAGTTTCCTCACTTGGGACAATGTCTTCAGTAGGCTTGAGCTTTATTGCTTCCTCAGGAGACAGCTTATCTGGATCAGAAGGCAATTTCTCGCTTTGCGAGCCATTAGTTTCATCGAACCGCACATCTACAGTCTCAACAACTTTGTTGTGATAGTTGTTGAAGACTCTGTAAGTGTGGGAGTCCTTTCCATAACCGAGCATAAAACCTTCATGTGCCTTAGGTGCAAATTCTGAGCTATGGTGAGGATCTCTAATCCAGCATTTTGCACCGAAGACTTTGAAATAACTTACATTGGGTTTCTTGTCAGTGAGGAGTTCATATGAGGTTTTCTTGAGGAATTTGTGAAGATATACCCTGTTGATGATATGGCATGCAGTGTTGATTGCTTCAGGCCAAAAGCGACGAGGAGTATGATATTCTTCAAGCATAGTTCTTGCCATTTCAACCACAGTCATGTTCTTCCTTTCGACGACACCATTCTGCTGAGGAGTATAAGGAGCAGACAATTCGTGAGTAATACCAAGTTCATCAAGATAATCATCAAGACCAGTGTTTTTGAACTCGGTTCCATTATCACTCCTGATATGTTCGATCTTGATGCCAAAGTTCGTCGAGGCCCTTGAAGAAAATCGTTTGAAGATTTCCTGCACTTCAGTTTTATACACTATGATATGCACCCAAGTGTATCTGGAATAGTCATCAACTATGACGAAGCCATATAAAGATGCTGCATTGGTTAGTGTGGCATAGTGAGTAGGTCCAAATAAATCCATATGAAGCAATTCGAATGGACGTGTAGTGGTCATGATGGTTTTAGAGGGATGCTTGGATCTGGTCATTTTCCCAGATTCACAAGCACCGCAGAGATGATCCTTGAGGAATTTGACTGATTCGATGCCTATGACATGCTTCTTCTTTGCGAGCGTGTGCCAATTCCTCATGCCTGCATGGCCTAGTCTTCGGTGCCACAACCATCCTTCTGAGGTTTTTGCTAGCAAGCAAGTGGTTGGTTGAGGACCTGTAGAGAAATCAACAATGTACAAATCCCCTCTTCTTGCACCTTCGAAGACTTTGGATCTGTCAGATTCCATGAAGACTACACATCTATATCTACCAAAGATAACAATCATATCAAGATCACAAAGCATCAAGACTGACATAAGGTTAAAACCAAGGGATTCAACAAGCATCACTTTGTCCATGTGCCTATCCTTGGAAATAGCCACTTTGCCAAGTCCCAATACCTTGCTTTTACCTTTGTTTGCATATGTGATTTGCTTCAGAGGTGATGGAGTTAGTGGCATATTCATCAGTAAGCTTTTATCACCAGTCATGTGATGTGTGCAGCCACTATCGAGAACCCACTCAGTATTTTTGGGTTTGTCATCTTGCAGATGAATTAGTACAGCTTACCATCTCATATGCTTCAGATTGGAAGAATATGATACTAATTTCATTAGTTCAGTAATTTCATCATAACAGAAATGTAAGGACGTGTGAAATATTTCTATTTCATCAATCATTTGCTTGCGTCCTATCAAGCATTTCCTCAGGTCTCCAGCAAATTCATCGGATGATGATTTTCATCTGGAGACCTGACCTGTAGAAGTGATTAGTTCGATTTCTTCACCACCCACATCTGAAGGGGTGGCAAAGCGTTCATCATCCTGCGAGCACCATATGAGAAAGGTGGCATTGAAGCTAATGCACTTCTCTTAACAGTAGGGGGATTAAAGTACTCATATGAATATGCAGAGAACTGGTTTGAGGATTTATGAACATAATGGTTTGAGGAGTAACGCTCATATTCATATTCCTTGTAGTTTCCCTGCATGTTAGACGCATAAGGACGGATACGAACATAGTTTTGACCAGTTGAGGATTTTGATCCTCTTGAAGACTTGGTCCTCCTGAGGAATTTGATCCGGGGTTCAGATTCTTCAGTGGTGGTGTCATGAGGACATTCACCTGGAGATTTTCAAGACAACTTTTGGGAACCCAGATTTTCCTCAGAGGAGGGCCATTCCTGCAGTTAGTTCCAACATATCGAACAAATACTTCACCAGATTGATTTTTGAACAGTATATAGTTGGAATCAATTGACTCATCCGAGGAATAGGATAATTCACATGAGAAGCCAGTTAGATTAGATGGATCAAAAGGAGGCCCAGTAGCAGCAACCCATGAGGTTTTGGGATACTGCTCGGGTTTCCAATAAGATCCATCAGCATTTAATTTCCTCTCAAAGGCAATTCCTTCTTTCCTCGGGTTCCTGTTCAAGATCTGCTTTTTGAGCACATCACAAAGGGTTTGATGTCCTTTGAGGCTTTTGTACATGCCTGTCACGTACAATTCCTTCAACCCTGCGTTTTCATCAGTAACATTTGTGTTTTCCTCAAGTGAGGAAATAGACACAACAGGTGCAGTTGAAGAATTTGTAGCAATGGTAGCATTTGATGATTCTGTTGAGGAATTAGCAGTTTCGCGTTCAATGCATTTAAGACATGGAGGAATAAATTCAACTTGACTAGCGCTGATCTGTTGAGTTAGTAATGAATCATTTTCCATACGAAGATCATCATGAGACATCCTCAGCTTTTAAAGATCAAGCTTCCTTTGAAGAAATTCATAGGAAAGCTTCTCATGATCAGTGAGGAGTGTATCATAACGATCCTAAAGATTATCAAATCTAGACTGAAGACTTTTCATGTCATCAGTGAGGATTTGGGTAAGGTTCATTTCATCATTCAACAGATCATCACTTTTGTCTAGCAGTTTCTGAAGCTTTTCCAGAGCAGTTTGTTGTTTAGTGGCAATGATAGAAAGTTTACTGTAACTGGGTTTCTTATAATCATTAGGTTCACAGTCACTTGAATCAGAGGAGGAGGCATTATTTGATACCTTTGAACCTTTTGCCATGAAGCAATAGGTTGGAGCGATGTCATCAGCATAGTCATCAGTATGGATGGTGCAATCATTTTCTTCAAGATTTAAGATTGACTTGCTGACGAAAGTGGTTTCTAGTGCAAGACTAGCCTGTCCGGATTATGAGTCTTCATCAGAACCCTCTTCTTCATCACATTCCTTTGATTCTGCCTCGGAGTCCATTTCCTTGCCAATAAGTGCCCGAGCCTTTCTGAAACTAGTCTTCTTGTGCGATGAGGGCTTTGAAGATGAGTATTTTGAAGATTTCTTCTTCTTCTTCGAGTCATCAGAACTGTCATCCTTGTATTTCTTCTTCTTTGATTCCTTTCCCCAATGGGGACAATCAGCAATGTAATGACCTGATTTCTTGCACTTGTGATAGGTTCGTTTCTTGTAGTCCTCAGATGAAGATTCTGATTTCCTCATGTCCCTTCTTGAAGATTTACCGAACTGACCACGTCGTGTAAATCTCTGGAATTTCCTCATGAGCATTGCAAGCTCCTGTCCAAATTCTTCAGGGTCACAAATGTTGTCATCTATGTCTTCGTCTTCAGATGAGGAAATTGCTCTAGGCTTCAGTGCACGTGGTCTCGAATAGCTTGGTCCATATAGATCTCTCTTTTCTTCTAGTTGGAATTCATGAGTATTTAGCCTTTCTAGTATATCAGCTGGATCAAGCATCTTGTAATCTGGTCTTTCTTGAATCATCAGAACTAAAGTATCAAATGAAGAATCCAAAGATCTCAGCAGTTTCTTCACAACTTCGTGATCAGTGATGTCTCGAGCTCCCAGTGCTTGCAGTTCATTTGATATGTCAGTGAGGCGATCAAAGGTGTCTTGGCAGCTTTCATTGTCATGTCTCTTGAAGCGATTGAAGAGATTGCGAAGAATATCAACACGAGAGTCACGCTGGGTTGATACTCCTTCATTTACCTTGCACAGTCTTTCCCAGATCAGTGTTGCAGAGCCCAAGGCACTTACTCTTCCAAACTGGCCTGGGCTCAGATGATGTTCTTCGCTTGAGAATCGAGTTGCTTGAATTTCTTCACATCAACCGCAGTAACACTGGCAGAGATAATGGGGACACCATTTTCCACAATATACCAGAGATCATTATCAATAGCTTGTAAATGCATTTGCATTTTGTTCTTCCAGAAGGGAAAGTTCTTTCCTTCGTAGGTAGGACATGCTGCAGTCACCTTAAACATGCCTGCAGTCGACATAACTAAAACTCGAGGTGGTTAAACCAAAATCACACAGAACATGGGAGTACCTTGCTCTGATACCAATTGAAAGTGCGTTATATCGACTAGAGGGGGGTGAATAGGAGATTTTTAGAATTTCATCACTGAGGAAATTCATTTTGAGGAAATTCCTCACTGATGACTAACTTACAGCGAAAACAGTAAAGGATCAGACATGCAAACGTTCACAACAGTAGTATTTCAGAGTGAAGAATGTGAAAACAGATTGCACAATAAGCAGACACGCAGAATACAGATGATGATTAACTATCGTGAAGAATTTGGGGTTGAGGAAATTCAGAGAAAGTCTTCAGCAAATTCTTCAAACAGTCACAGTGAAAGTCATCAACACACAATACAAGAAAAGTAAAGAGTTGAGGAATTAGAACCCGTTTCTCAGTGAAGACTGTTGTTGATGACCCAGTTCCAACTGTGTGACAGTTGTACATCTGGTTTGGAGCGGCTTGGTATTGAAACCAAAGGACACCCAGTCCCGGGACACACAGTCCCTACCGTATTCTCCTTGAGCTAAGGACACACAGTCCTCGCCCAACACTCGTGGTAAGTCTTCAGGGCAGACTTGCAAACCCTCACAAACTTGGTCACCCGGCGATCCACAATTGACTGCTGGATTGCTCTAGACCATGACGCCTAACCGTCTGGAGGATGCACAGTCCTCAAAGGTAAAAGGCTTCAGTCCCACACAGGAACAACTTCTTCACTGATGCTCAATCACTAGGTTTGGTTTGTGGTTTCGGTGGGTGGTGTATTTCCTCACTGATGAATTACTCTCGAAAGCTCTGAGGAATTTGGGTTGCTCTTATGACAAGTGTCAGTTTCTAACGGAGCAGCCAACCAGCTAGTGGTTGTGGGGGGTGGCTATTTATAGCCTGGGAGCATCCCGACATGATTTGACACTAATGCCCTTAAGTAATATGACCGTTGGAGTGGATAAGACCAGTGACTTGGCGTGGTTATCGAAACGGTCGGGACCCTCAATTGTGAGAGTCCTCATGTCACTCATATTCCTCACTTGAGGCTTTTGGTAGGATTAGGCTTGGGTTGAGCATCATGAGGAAATCCATTCCATAGTGTTACTTTGACCCCCTTTAACAGTACGGTGTTCCTATTACTCAAATGCGAAGAAAGTAAAACAGCAAGTGTAAATCTTCACGCTTCAAATTCTTCAGAACGAATTTCTTCAGGAACCACCGGACTTCTCAATATCAGTATCTTCATGAGGAATATTAATTTCATCGCAGATTCCTCGCGATTCATTTCTTCAACTTCAGACCAATTTCTTCAACTGAAGACATACATTTTTAGGGGTCGATATTCTTCAAATATCTCAAACTCCTCAATGACTTATAGATCATGTGTACACTTATAAACACATTAGATACTTAACCTATAAGTCTTCAAACCACCAAAATCACTAAGGGGCACTAGATGCACTTACAGGAACCGCCTATAGTATGTGTAGCATGGAAGATGGTGAAAACTCTTGGTCATCACGTCGACAATGAAAGCATGCCACCCAAAATTATTTACCTTTGTCTTCAAAGCTTGAGCTCTGGCACCTCTGCAAATCAATGCATCCCTCTGCGAAGGGCCTATCTATTTATGTTTCTGTTGAGTCATCCTCTTCTTTCAAAAAGCACCAATTAGAGAGCACCTCCACCATTTTTATGCTTTGCTATTAATTGATATTGAGTATGACTGTGACTGGATCTTCTTTGCCATGAATTACAATGTTCAGTCAGCCCTTGGTCTTTCAAGGTGCTCTGCATTTATGTTTTGCGGTCTCAGAAAGAGCTAGCGAGATACCACCTGTTCATATTGCTTCATGATTGTTTTGATTGAAGTGTTGAAGTTTTAAACTTATTATTATTGCTCGCTAGTTGATTATGCCATTGATATGAGTACATCTTGACACCTAAATGTCATTGCTTATGTGGTTAACTTATGATCTTGCTAAAAATCTGAATATGAGTTAGACATAATTACAACAACAAGATCAAACAAAGTTTGTAAAAGTTTTTCTTTTGTCTCTTTCAGTTTGTCAACTGAATTGCTTGAGGACAAGCAAGGCATTAAGCTTGGGGGAGTTGATACGTCTCCATCGTATCTACTTTACCAAACTCTTTTGCCCTTGTTTTGGACTCTAATTTGCATGATTTGAATGGAACTAACCCGGACTGACGCTGTTTTCAGCAGAATTGCCATGGTGTTGTTTTTGCGCAGAAATAAAAGTTCTCGGAATGACCTGGAAATTTACGAGGATTTTTTGTGGAATATATAAAAAATATTGGCGCAAGAATCACTTGGAGACATGGAGCCAGGAGCCCACAAGCCGAGGAGGGGCGTCGCTGGCCGCGCGTGGCAGGCTTGTGAGCCCCTCGTGGCTCCACCGCCTCCAATTCTAGCTCTATATATTCTCTCTCGCCCAAAAAAAAATCAAAGAGAAGAGTTCATTGCGTTTTACGATACGGAGCCGCCGCCACCACCTGTTCTTCCTCTGGAGGGCAGATCTGGAGTCCGTTCTGGGCTCCGGAGTGGGGGAATCGACGCCTTCGTCATCACCAACCATCCTTCATCGCCAATTCCATGATGCTCTTCATCGTTCGTGAGTAATCTCATCGTAGGCTTGCTGGACGGTGATGGGTTGGATGATATCTATCATGTAATCGAGTTAGTTTTGATGGGGATTGATCCCTAGTATCCACTATGTTCTGAGATTGATGTTGCTACTACTTTGATATGCTTATTGCTTGTCACTAGGGCCCGAGTGCCATGATTTCAGATCTGAACCTATTATGTTTTCATCAATATCTGTGTGTTCTTGATCCTATCTTCCAAGTTTTAGTCACCTACTATGTGTTATGACCCAGCAACCCCGGAGTGACAATAGCCGGTACCACTCCCGGAAATGACCATAGTATGAGGAGTTCATGTATTCACTAAGTGCTAATGCTTTGTTCCGGTTCTCTATTAAAAGGAGACCTTAATATCCCTTAGTTTCCATTAGGACCCCGCTGCCACGGGAGGGATGGACAATAGATGTCATGCAAGTTCTTTTTCATAAGCACGTATGACTATATACGGAATACATGCCTACATTACATTGACGAACTGGAGCTAGTTACATATCTCCCCATGTTATAACTGTTACATGATGAATGTCATCCGACAAAATTATCCATCACTGATCCAATGCCTATGACTTTTTCCTACTGGTTCTTGCTACATTACCCTGCCTCTACTGCTATCACTGCTGCTATTGTTACCGCTACTGCTGTCACTACTATTGATGTTACCGCTGCTACTGTTATTATCACGCTACTTTGCTACTGAAACTTTGCTGCAGATACTAAGAATTTCAGGTCTGGTTGAATTGACAACTCAACTTCTAATACTCGAGAATATTCTTTGATACTCTACCATCGAAAACTGTTGCGATCCCCTATACTTGTGGGTTATCAGTTACCACCATGCGTAACTCATTAATACTAAATCGTTACCAAACCTTAAGTGTGTGGACCGTGCGGGTTCGAGAACTATGCAGACATGACCGAGACACTCTTCGGTCAATAACTAATAGCGGGACGTGGATGCCCATATTGGTTCCTATATATTCTACAAATATCTTTATCGGTCGAACCACGATGCCAAGGATTCAATCAATCCCGTATCGTGTTCCATTTGTCCATCGATATGTTACTTGCCCGATATTCAATCGTCGATATCTCTATACCTAGTTAAATCTTGTTACCGGCAAGTCTCTTTACTCGTTACGTAATACAAGATCATGTGGCTAACTCTTTAGTCACATTGCTTGCAAGCTTGTTGTGATGTTGTATTACCGACTGGGCCTTGAGATTCCACTCTGTCACAGGGAGTGAGAAATGCCAGTCTTCATCCATGCAACTCAAAAAATACCCTCGGAGATAACTATAGAGCACCTTTATAGTCACCCAGTTACATTGCGTCATTTGACACGCACAAGGCACTACTCTGGTGTTAGTGAGTTGCATGATCTCATGGTCATAGTAACATATACTTGACATGCAGAAAACAGTAGCAATAAACCGACACGATCATATGCTACGTTAATAGTTTGGGTCTTGTCCATCACATCATTCTCCTAATGATGTGATCCCGTTATTAAATGATAACTCATGTCTATGGCGAGGAAACCTTGACCTACTTTGATCAACGAGCTAGTCCTTTAGAGGCTCACTAGGGACAGTGTGGTGTCTATGTATCCACACATGTATTTGAGTTTCCAATCTATACAATTCTAGCATGGATAATAAATGATTATCACCCAATAAGTTCTGGGGTTTGATAATGTTTTGCTTCTAAGAGAGGTTTTTAGTCAACGGGTCTGAAACATTCAGATCCGTGTGTACTTTGCAAATCTCTATGTCGTGATGCAGATACTTCAAACACGCTCCACTTGGAGCCACTCCAAATGACTCTCCACTATACGAATCCGATTTGCTCCTCAGAGTCACTAGGATTGGTGTCAAATCTTGCATCGACGTAACCTTTTATGGCAAACTGTTTTATCACCTCCATAATCGAGAAAAAATTCCATAGTCCTCAAGTTACTAAGGATAATTTTGACCATTGTACATTGATACACTCCCGGATCACTCTTGTACCCTTGACAGACTCATGGCATGGCACACATCACGTGCGGGACACAACATGACATACAATAGAGCCTACGGCTAAGGCATAGGAGACGGCCTTCATCATTTCTCTTTCTTCTACCATGGTAGAGCTTCGAGTCTTACTCAAATTAAAACCTTACAACACAGCCAAGAACTCCTTCTTTGACCGATTTATTTTGAGCTCCTTCAAAATCTTGTGAAGGTATGTATTCGTTGAAAGTGTTATCAAGCATCTTGATCTATTTCTATTGATCTTGATGCCCAATGTTCAAGTAGCTTAATCGAGGTTTTCCTTGAAAAACTTCTTTCAAACAACCCTATATACTTTCCAGAAATTCTACATCATTTCCGATTAACAATATGCAACCACATATACTTATCAGAAATTCTATAGTGCTCCCACTCACTTTCTTGTAAAGAAAAGTTTCTCATAAAATATGTGTAAGAGCACAATTTCTCCTAAGTAATTTTGGTGGTGGACGATGATAACCTTTGCGGACTAATCTTGTGCGATATGCTTTCATAGAATTATCCGGTGGCACGAGACGGTTATATTCCCCTCACTAAGTGAAAGTGAAGACGGTGCTTAGCTATTGATTTAGGGTTGGTGAACTCGAGTCATAGATAATCACGTACTTTCAAGAGGGGATCCGCGTATGGAAAGGCTGGGTGGAACAATCTCTCTCACTCTTGCACCCCATCCTTATCCCGGAACAATTGAGCTCCCCTGAAAAGTGCCCAGAATTTTGTGTGAGCGGAAGTACCGCCCTGGGGGAGCGGTACTGCCGCCCTCCATAGCCGGGCACACTACCACTTAGATTATTCTTCTGGTATCCAGAAGGGTTTTTCTTCTTTTAATTGGAGGTACCGCCCATGGGTGACCGATAGTACCGCTACCGCCCGTCTCTGCCGTTCTCACTTCCGCTAATATTTCCACTTTTTCGGTTCTGCTTAGCAATTATTTTTGGAACGAAAGTATCACCGTGAGCGGTACTTACGCTCTACCTCCACTATTTCCTAAGTGGCGGTAGTACCGCTGGTTGGAACGGTTCTACCGCTCCAGTGGAACTTCTGCTCCTGTCCATTGGCTGCCCAACCTGCTTCTACCGTGCAAGCGGAAGTATCGTTGTTGCACAATTTGTGGGCACAAAACGGTGATATTTCTCCTCCACTATATAGGTGGGCCTTCTTCCCTGTGGAGACTCACCTTTTTCCTCTCTAGCTCCATTGTTTCTCCAAAGCTCAAACTAGCCCGATCTCCCTCCCTAGTCATCAAGTCTTGTTGATTCTCTAGGGTTTGGAGAAGAAGGCCTTCCCCACACTTCCACCAAGAGAAAAGTTGTTCCCCCCATTAATCCCTCGCGGATCTTGTTACACTTTGGTGTTTGAGCACCCTAGATGGAATAGGTCACCTCGAAGCAATATTCCATTATGGTGAAGCTTCGTGGTCTCATTGGGAGCCTCCAATTAATTTGTGGAGACCGCCCCAACCTTATTTGTAAAGGTTTGGTCACCGCCTTCAAGGGCACCACTTAGTGGAATCACGATACCTCGCATTGTCTGAGTGCATGAGGACAATACGGTGAACTTAGTAGCATCTTGGGGAGCATTGTGCCTCCACACCGCTCCAACGGATACGTACTTCCCCTCACAGGGAAGGACCTTCGGAAACACATCCTCGTCTTCATCGGTTCCATTTTTGGTTATTTCTTACCTTTACTTGTATTTACTTCTTGCTTACTATTGTTGTTGTTAGCATCATATAGGTTGCTCACTTAGTTGCATATCTGGACAACCTATTGGTTGCTAAACTTAATTTTTTTAAAGAAAAGATTAAAATTTGTTAGTTGCCTATTCACCCCCCCCTAGTCAACCATATTGATCCTTTCACTTTGTAGAAACCCAAAAGTTTTGATCATCTCTTCAAAGCATATATTCCAACTCCAAGATGCTTGCTCCAATCCATTAATGGATCGTTGGAACTCGCATGCTTTTTAGAATCCTTAGGATTGACAAAACCTTCTGGTTGTATCACATACAACCTTTCCTCAAGGAAACTGTTAAGGAAATAATGTTTTGACATCCATCTACCAGATTTCATAAGTGAAAAATGCAACAACTTCTAACATAATTCCAATAGACTTTATCATCTCTATGAGTGAGTAAGTCTCATCATAGTCAACTCCTTGAAGTTTTTTAAAACCTCTTTGTGACAAGTCGAGCTTTCTGAATGGTGACACTTACCATCATCGTGTGTATTCCTTTTAAAGATCCATTTGTAATTAATAGCCTTACGACCATCAAGTAGTTCTTCCAAAGTCCACAATTTGGTTCCATACAACGATCCTATCTCGGATTTCATGGCCTCTAGCCATTTGTCGGAATCCGGCCCCACCTTCGCTTCTCCATCGCTCGTAGGCTCATTGTTTCCCAACAACATGACCTCCAAGACAGGATTACCGTGCCACTCTGGGGGAGTACGTGTCCTTGTCGACCTACGAGGTTTGGTAGTAACTTGATCTGAAGCTTCATGATCACCATCATCAGCTTCCAGTTCAACTGGTGTAGGCGCCATAGGAACAACTTCCTGCTCCCTTCTACTCTCTGGTTGAAGTGACAGTTCAAAAACCTCATCAAGTTCCACCATCCCCCCCCCCCCCTCAATTATTTAGAGAAAAACTCTTTCTCGAGAAAGGACATGTTTACGGCAACAAACACTTTGCTTCCATATCTAAGATAAGAGATATACCCAACTATTTTGGATATCATATGAAGATGCATTTATCCGCTTTGGTTTTTAGCTTAGCAGGCTAAATCCTTTTGACAGAAGCATCGTCGCCCCAAACTTTAAGGAATGACAACTTAGGTTTCTTACCAAACCATAGTTCATACGGTGTCATCTCAACGGAATTATATGGTGCCCAATTTCAAGTGAATGTGGTTGTCTCTAATGCAAAACCCCAAAACGATGGTGGTAATTCGATAAGAGACAGCATAGTATGCACCATACGCAATAGGGCGTGACTACAATGTTTGGATACCATCGCACTATGGTGTTCCAGGTGGCATGAGTTGTGAAAGATTTTCCACATTGTCTTAAGTGTATACCAAACCCGCAACTCAGATATTCACCTCTACGATCACATCGTATACATTTCATCCTCTTGTCACGACGATCTTCAACTTCACTCTGAAATTGCTTGAACTTGTCAATTTTCCAGACTCGTGATTCATGAAGTAAATAGACATGTATCTACTCAAATCAGCCGTGAAGAAAGAACATAATGATATGCACTGCGTGCTTCAGCACTCATTGGACTGCATACATCAAAATGTATTATTTCCAATAAGTCACTTGCTCATTCCATCTGACTGGAAAATGAGGCCTTCAGCCATCTTGCCCATATGGTATGGCTTGCATGTCTCAAGTGATTCAAAATCAAGTGAGTCCAAAATATCAGCATGGAGTTTCTCTATGCATTTTATACCAATAAGACTTAAGCGGCAGTGCCACAAGTAAGTGGTACTATCATTACTAACTTTGTATCTTTTGGCATCAATATTATGAACATTTGTATTGCTACAATCGAGATTCAATAGACCATTCACATTGGGTGCATGACCATTGAAGGTGTTATTCATGTAAACCGAATAACCATTATTCTCTGACTTGAATGAATAGCCGCATTGCAATAAACATGATCTAATCATGTTCGTGCTCAACGCAAACACCAAATAACATTTATTTAGATTCACCACTAATTCGGAAGGTAGAGGGAGCGTGCGATGGTGATCACATCAACCTTGGAAATACTTCCAACACATATCGTCACCTTGCCTTTAGCTAGTCTCCATTTATTCTGTAGCTTTTATTTCGAGTTACCAACATTTAGAAACTAAATCGGTTATCTAATACCCAGGTGCTACTAGGAGTACTAGTAATGTACACATCAATAACACGTATATCTAATACACTTATGTTGACGTTGCTAGCCTTCTTATCCACCAAGTATCTAGGGCAGTCCCGCTTCAGTGATCGTTCCCCTCTTAACAGAGGCACTTAGTCTCAGGTTTGGGTTCAACCTTGGATTTCCTTATAGGAGCGACAACTGACTTATGATTATCGAAGTTTCCCTTCTTGCCCTTGCCCTTCTTGAAGCTAGTGGTTTTACTAACCATCAACACTTGATGCTCCTTCTTGATTTCTACCTTCGTGGTGTCAAACATCGCGAATAGCTCACGGGTCATCTTATCTATCCCTGGTAATCTATAGTTCATCATGAAGCTCAGTATCTTGGTGATAGTGAATTAGAGAACTATGTCAATCACTATCTCATCTGAAAGATCACCCCCACTTGATTCAGGCGATTCTAGCACCCATACAATCTGAGCACATGCTCACCGCTTAAGCTTTTCTCTTTCATTTTGCATGCAAAGAATCTTGTCGGAGGTCTCATAACTCTCAACATGGACACGAGCCTGAAATCCTAATTTCAGCTCTTGGAACATCTCGTATGTTCTGTGACGTTCAAAACGTTTTGGAGCCTCAATTCTAAGATGTAAAGCATGACACACTGAACTATCATGTAGTCATCAAAACGTGTATGTCAAATGTTCAAAATATCCACAACCGACACTTGGGGGATAGCACACCGAGCGGTGCATTAAGGACACAAGCCGTTTGTGCAGCAATGAGGACAACCCTCAGTTTATGTTACCAATCTGCATAATTGCTACTATCACCTTTCAACTTAATTTTCTCTAGGAACTCATCAAAAATACGCAGGAGCTATAGCTCGAGCTATTATTCTACAACGTATTTTGCAAAGACAACTTAGACTATGTTCATGATAATGAATTTAGTTAATCATATCACTAAAAACTCCCACTCAAATTGACATCCCTCTAGTTATCCGAGTGTTACATGATCCAAATTCACCAACCCAAGTCCGATCATCACATGAGATGAGGTGGTTTCAATGGTGAACATCTTCATGTTGATCATATCTACTATATGACTCATGTTCGACCTTTCGGTCTCTCGTGTTCCGAGGCCATGTCTGTACATGCTAGGCTCGTCAAGTTTAACCCCCGGTGTTCCGCATGTGCAAAATTGTCTTGCACCCATTGTATGTGAACGTAGTGTCTATCACACCCGATCATCACGTGGTGCTTCGAAACGACAAACTTTCGCAACGGTGCACACTCGGTGCGAACACAATTTTATCTTGAACTTTTAGTAAGGGATCACCTTATAATGCTACCGTCGTCCTAAGCAAAACAAGGTGCATAAAAGGATTAACGTGACATGCAAATCATAAGTGACATGATATGCCCATGATCTTGTGCTTTTGATCTCCATCTCCAAAGCACCGTCATGATATCCATCGTCGTCGGCACAACACCATGATCTCCATCATCATGATATCCATCATCATGTTGCCATCAAGTTTGCCGCGCCAACCATGATTCTACTACTATTGCTACCATTTAGCGATAAAGTAAAGCATTACATAGCGCTTAGTGATTGACACGCAGGTCATACAATAATTAAAGACAACCCTATGGTTCGTGTCGGTTGTCGTAGCATCTACATACAAGTCGATATTAACTATTACAACATGATCGTCTCATACATCTAATATACATTATCATGTCATTTGGCCATATCATATCACAACATGCCCTGCAAAAAAATGTTAGACGTCCTCTAATTTGTTGTTGGATGTTTTACATGGCTGCTAAGGGTTTCTAGCAAGAACGCTTCTTACCTACACAAAACCACAACGATGATATGCAAGTTGATATTTAACCTTCTACAAGGACCGACTTTTTCGAATCCGATTCAACTAAGGTGGGAGAGACACACACCCGCTAGTCATCTTATGCAACAAAGTTACATGTGTGTCGATGGAACAGGTCTCTCGTACGAGGACGAGTAAAGTTGGTCCGGGCCGCTTGATCCCACAATACCGCTAAATCAAAAAAAGACTAAGGAGGGAAGCAATCTGAATATCAACACCCACAAACTCCTTTGTGTTCTACTCATGATGTCATCTACGCATAGATCTAGCTCTGATACCAGTATTGGGAAACATCGCATGGGAAATTAAAAAAAATCTTACGCTCACCAAGATCAATCTATGGAGACTAACATCTATGAGAGGGGGAGTGCATATACATACCCTTGTACAACGCTAAGTGGAAGCGTATATAACGTGGCTGATGTAGTCATACGTCTTCACGATCCAATCGCGACCTATACCGATCTAGCGCCGAACGGACAACACCTCCGCGTTCAGCACACGTACGGCTCGTTGACGTCTTCGCCTTCTTGATCGAGCAGGACGTGCGAAGTAGTATATGAGTTTCGGCAGCACGACGACGTGGTGTCGGTGGTGGTGAAACTATTTTTGCACGGCTTCGCCAAGCATAACTGAAAGGACGTGGATGTCGCCTAGAGGGGGGGTGAATAGGCGCTTTAAAATAATTACGGTTTAGGCTTGAACTAATGCAGAATAAAACTAATGTTTAATTTGACAAGCACAAGACCTAAAACAACTAGCCTCATGTATGTGCAGCAACAACTTATGCTAAGAAATATAAACAACTAAGTGATAGTAAGACATATAACAAGAAACATATGGCTATCACAAAGTAAAGTGCATAAGTAAAAGGCTCGGATAAGAGATAATCGAGGCACGCGACGATGACGATGTATCCCAAAGTTCACACCCTTACGGATGCTAATCTCCGTTTGGAGCGGTGTGGAGGCACAATGCTCCCCAAGATGCCACTAAGGCCACTGGAATCTCCTCACGATCTCGCACAATGCAAGATGTAGTGATTCCACTAAGGGACCCTTGAGGGCGGTCACCGAACCCGTACAAACAAGGTTGAGGCAATCTCCACAACTTAATTGGAGGCTCCCAACAACACCACGAGGCTTCACCACAATGGACTATGGCTGCGTGATGACCTCAAATGCTTCAGGCAATCTCCACAACTTAATTGGAGACCTCGACGCTTGCATGGAGCTTTACACCACAATGATTGAGATCCAAGGCACCACCAAGCTTCTAGGACGCTAAAGCATCCACGAAGAACAATCTCTAGGGGTACGAAGCACCCAAGGGTAATAAGCTTCTCAAAATTCACTTCCACGTATCACTACAGAGAACTCAAACCTATGCACCAAATGCAATGGCAAGGGCACGCGGAGTGCCCAAGTCCTTCTCTCCTAAATCCCTCCACAACAACTAATGCTATGGACGAAAAGGAGAGGAAGAACAAAGAAGAACACGAAGAACTCCAAGATCTAGATCCAAGTGGTTCCCCTCACATAGAGGAGAAAGTGATTGGTGGAAATGTAGATCTAGATCTCCCCTCTCTTTTCCCTCAAGAACTAGGAAGAATGATTGGAGGGATTGAGAGTTAGCAAGCTCGAAGGAGGTCAACAATGGGGGAAGAACATGAGCTCAATGTATAGAAAACCATTGGGGAAGAACACCCCCTTTAGTAGGGGGGAGGAATCTACCCGTTACCCACCTCCTGAGCTCGAGCGAGAGTGGTACTACCGCTCGTGGGAGCTGTACTACCAGACATAAGAGGTAGTACCGAGTACCGCTCAGAGTGAGCGGTACTACCGCTCAGGCAAGGGAGGCCAAACAGAGAGGAGGCAGGGCCGATAGTACCGCTTGGGGCGGTAGTAACAAGCGGTAGTACCGCCCCTGAGCAAGAGTGATTGCGGGCGGTACTACCGCCCAGTACTACCGCAAAGTCCAACCACAAAAGTGATCACACTTCTGAGCAGCAGTACAAGCCAGAAGTACCAGCAGAGCACTACCGCACTGAGCGGTTCTACCGCCGGCCCAGGCGATACTACCGGTGGTAAGAGGTAGTACCACTCCAGGAGCGATACTACCGCTTGGAATAGAGAACCTGCCTAGAACTGCCATAACTTTCGCATACGAGCTCCGAATTGATTAAACTCAAGCTTGCTGGATTCAGGACAACCAGAGCTATCCAAACTTAAGAACATGACATTATGAAAATGCCCATGATATAGAGATGTGAAACCTCTATGAATGAAGAACCGGCAAAAACTCCAACATCGAAAACATCATAGAAAATACACATGAACTCCGTTTTTTATGTACTCAAGCTTGTCATAAGGATGGCCATAAGCTCTAAAACTCACAAAGAGAACCACCAAATAATAACCAAGAAAGATGATGCAAGGATGCAAATGGTTTGAGCTCTCAACAAACGATACGATCAAGCTACTCACTTCAAAGCCCCCCTTGACAGTACAATAATCTATCCTAGAATAGAAAACCTATCAACGGCAAACATATACCTTGAACATAGTCCACTTGAGCTAGATGATGATGATCTTGACTTCCTCAAGATGGACCACTTTTCTTGGTTGCGCTGGCTCGATGAAGACTTGTAAATTGCCCCCCATACTCCACTATGGGTGAGCCACTCTTTAGCACATCTTCACAAGTCCATGGCCACCACAATGGACAACAAGCTCCAAGCATGGTATCTTCGTGATGTTCCACTTGAACTTGACCACCGCAATCTTGATGACGATCACCACTTGATGTCATCCTCCATGGGTTGTATGAGATCTTCCTCTTAACGCAAGCCCATGGAAACACACCTAACCCTACATAGAACTCTCACGAATACCATGGGTTAGTACACAAAAGTGTAATGTACAATGCTTACCATACCAAGGGGTCACTTGATCCCTCTCGGTACATCTTGTACACTTCGTGTGTTGATCAACTTGATTGACTTATTTTCTTAGTCTTGATCAACCTTGTGTATTTATGACAAATCTTTGGATAAAACCTTGAATACCACCTTGGTCATCATATAAAATCCTTGAAACCAACAGATGTACTTCAAGAAGTGCCTATGGACAAATCCTTCGAATATAACTTAAGGTAACCATTAGTCCATAGGGATTGTCATCAATTACCAAAACCACATATGGATAAATATGCTCTAACAACAACAGAATTAGAGTGAAGGATGAAGTGGAGGAAGGAGATTAGAACCACACATGGCTTCTAATTATGAGGATTAGAGGTAGCTAGGGTTTGCTCTAATTAGTCAACTAGAACCAGGACTAGATCAACTAGAGGATGCTCTATAACTTGTTTTCTAGGGGCTAGCCCTGCTCCTCTATTTATATGTTGATCCCTAGGGTCGTAACTTGGGGAGAGGGCCTCCCCAAAGTCGGTTTGGAACATAAGGAGGAGTCCTTCCCGGATTCCCGCACCAGACGCCACGGTCTTCGGCGTCGAGGGCGAGACGTGAGGGTCCTTGGTGTCTGGTCCCTGACCTCATCAAAACTCCCTTTTGCACCGACCTAAAGACCTGTGGGCCTTAGCACTTGGCCCAACCAAAGTATCCTCGCACCACAACATTTCCAGAAATACCCGAAACTCTTCAAGCGATTTCTAGACTCAATTGGAGACAGTCCAATATATCAATTTGTATGTCCGAACCATTTCGGAGCTCCACGTGACTTCCAGGATTTCATCTGGGACTCCAAACAACTTTCGGTTACCATCATGCATTATTCATTAATACTAAATCATTACCGAACCTTAAGAGTGCACACCCTGTGGGTTCGAGAACTATGCAGACATGACCGAGACACTCTCCGATCAATAACCAATAGAGGGACCTAGATGCCCATATTGGTTCCTACATATTCTACGAAGATCTTTATCAGTCTAACCACTATGCCAAGGATTCAGTCAATCCACATACTGTTCCCTTTGTCCATCCGTATGTTACTTGCCCGAGATTCGATCGTCGGTATCTCTATACCTAGTTCAATCTCGTTACCGGCAAGTCTCTTTCCTCGTTACGTAATACAAGATCCCGTGGCTAGCTCTTTAGTCACATTGCTTGCAGCTTGTTGTGATGTTGTATTACCGAGTGGGCCCTGAGATACCACTCCATCACACAGAGTGACAAATCCCAGTCTTCATCCATGCCAACTCAACAGACACCCTCGAAGATAATTGTCGAGCACCTTTATAGTCATCCAGTTACGTTACGACGTTTGATACACACAAGGCACTCCTATGGTGTTAGTGAGTTGCATGATCTCATGGTCATAGGAACTGATACTTGACATGGAGAAAACAGTAGCAATAAACTAACACGACCATATGCTACGTTCATAGTTTGGGTCTTATCCATCACATTATTATCCTAATGATGTGATCCTGTTATCAAATGACAACTCATGTCTATGGCCAGGACACTTTGACCATCTTTGATCAACGAGCTAGTCCTTTAGAGGCTCACTACGGAAAGTGTGTTGGCTATGTATCCAAACATGTATTTGAGTTTCTAATCAATACAATTCTAGCATGGATAATAAACGATTATCATGAGTGCCTCTAGGGCATACTTCCAATAGAGTGCCTAGCCTCACTGCTCCCAACTCACCTTAGATGCATGCAAACAAAGTCGAGCTCGACACCATTTCTTAAGGTTTGTACACATTGAAAATTCTTGCCGAGCAGAGGTATGATGTAAAGTTATTTATTCAACCTAAGCTTGACAATGCTACTAATTTGAATACAAATAATTATTCATGTAATTGTATTTAGTGGAAAGCATGTAAATTTAATGGATGATTTAGAAAAGGTTTGGTTTCTTATTAGTTTTTTACAATGCTGGTTAACCTTCATGGTCATAGACTTCTGACGGATCGAGTTACGTTGCTATGAAACCAGATCAAGTTTTCTTTCCATAACGTCAAAGTAAGATAGGTTATTAATTTTAGATTTACAAGGTATTTAGAAGCTAAGGAAAATAGTTTAATCTGATATGTCATTATTCATACCAGAATAGTTTGTTGTTACTCAAGAATTCAAGACTTAACAACATTCAATTACATCGAACGGCGGCTCTTCGAATGACGTTTTTCCTTTTCTCTGGTTGCAACGCACGAGCATATTTACTACTAATATTAAAGCGACTATCGCCCCTGCTCGTGCACGGTCGTGGCATTTTTACAAAAAAGATCCTATAGTTTATGGAAATCAACATGTGGTCCCTTTGTAAAGTGGATAACTCAAGCAACATTCTGTTTTAACACAAAAACCCCTGTGTTATTTGGTATTCAACTCACTATCCTTTTTTAGCAGAGAGGCGGGCGAGCGGGAAAGGTCGGGGAAGACGAGACTGACGGCGGCCTGGCAGGGGCTTGCGGCACCGGATCTGGAAGGAAGGCGTCGGGAGGAATGACATGGGACACCGGAGGGAGAGAGAATGGAACGATGCGGTGCTATGGTGGTGCTTCTTGGAAGAAGGAGATTCGAGGCTGGATGGAGATAGAAGGAAGCGGTGAGGTGCGGTTGTGGTTCTGGTGTTGATTCTGCTCGTCAGTCGGTCGCTGGCCATCGGCATGAGGTGGGGCTCTCCTCCCTCGCTCCTGGAGGCGCTCGGAGGCGTCGGGGATCGAGGGAGCTCTCCTCCGTCGCAGGGATCGGGAGAATGGGCAAGGGGATTGAGTGTGACGCCCTCGATTTAATCGTACGCTAACCAAACACGCAAATGCGTACGACCAAACCCAAGGACTCACGGGAAGATATCACAACACAACTCTAGACACAAATAAAATAACATCAGCTTCATATTACAAGCCAGGGGCCTCGAGGGCTAGAATACGAAAGCTCGATAAACACACGAGTCAGCGGAAGCAACAATATCTGAGTACAGACATAAAAGATGGGGTGCCTCAGAGAAGGCTAGCACAAAAGATACAACGATCGAACGAGGCGAGGCCTCCTGCCTGGGAACCTCCTAACTACTCCTGATCATCAGCGGCCTCCATGTAGTAGTAGGCACCGTCGGGGTAGCAGTCGTCGGTGGCGGGGACCTCCATTTCCTGGGCTCCATCATCTGGTCACAACAACGGATCGAGGGGACAAGGGGGAGCAAAGCAGCGGTGAGTACTCATCCAAAGTACTCACAAGTCTTACATCAGAACTATTCTAATTATGCATCAGTATCAAAGAAAGGGGGGGTTATATGTCGACTGACTGCAGCAATGCCAGAATAGAGAGAGAAGGCCTAGTCCTATGGAAGACTAGCATCTTCAGGGTCTTGCAGCAATAGACGAGAGTAGAACAGGGGTAAAACATTACTAGTCATATTGTTGCAGCAAAATTAAAGTGAGGTCACGCCTAAAGATCGTCCCTCGACTCCCTGCGAGGAAGCAATCCCGAGGCAAACTAATTCCAGTTAAGTACCAATTGTAGTTGTATAAGATCGGGGCACAACTCCAAGTCGTCCTGTAACCGTGGGCACGACCATCCGAATAGTTAATTTTCATCCCTGCAAGGGTGCACCACATGTCCCGTCACGCTCGATAACACTCTGGCCGGACATACTTTTCTGGGTCCTGCCCGGCCTCGGAATATCGACACGTCGCAGCCCCACCTAAGACTAATCAGAGAGGCCAGCCCGCCGGTCTAACTCCTAAGCACAAAGGGTTCGGGGGCCCAGTTCCCCTTCGCGCTCCTGCACGTGGCGTGGGCGGCCGACGTCAGTCCTAGCATCCCTTAATCACAAGCGCGATGCATCTCGGGACCACTCGGGCGCGCGCCGCTACATTGCTGGCATCTGAAAAGCTTCGGCTGATACCGCGACGCCGAGTACCCATAATTCTTCCCGCGTAGCCGGTTAGTGCGAAAAAGTCTCCGACCAACCCAGATCAAATACCCAAATCCATTAACATTTTAATTAGGCCATCAACACAGTCTCACGGGAATCCACCCGTCTTACAACTAATCACCAATGATCCCAGTAACATGGTCGAGTAACTGTGTGGTTGTAACATCGGGGGGAATCCGAGGTATCACCCTCGTTGGATTCCGAACGATGTACCCGTCAAGGTGGGCTTAGAGGAATCACCCTCGGGGGTCCCACACTTGCGGGGTTGCACAACAAAGGCGTCATCGGGAATGGTGAAAGAGGAATCACCCTCGATAACCACGACCGACTAGCTATACTATAGAGATATCATCAGGAGTACTTAGCGAGGTGTCACCCTCGGTACCCGATAGTATCCCTATAGCGTCGTACAACGAAGGGCGTGTATGTGCTGTGTCGGGTCTGGCTCGTCGATCAGAGATCGAGATTTGAAAACAAGCGGGGCAACTGAACTACGGGGTCAGTGGGGATGACTGCTCCACCTATACTAAGCATATTTAAAGTACAGGACTGAAAGTAACAGTTCATCAAAAGTAGGCTATGCATCAGATATGGGAGCTAACTACAACAGTAGCAAAATACTAATGCAAGCAGTAGGAAGAAAGACATAGGCGATATAGGAATGATCAAGGGGGATTGCTTGCCTTGCTCCTCTGCGGCAAAGGACTGATCGGCAGGGTCGTTGATGTACCCGGCAGCAGCGTCAGTATCGGGGTCTACCGGTAAGAAGAGGGGGAATAAACAATAAATAAGAACACCGATGCAACACAAAGCATGACATGGCAAGATGCAGGCTAGACATGAGCTAACGCAACAACATCCGTCATAGACGGGTCGGAAGAATATCTGATGATATTTTCCGGGTCTCGGGCTACTACCGGTTATACTGGAAACGATGGAAAGGTTCCACATTTGCTATGCTAAGGACGCGTGACAGACGAACGGGCCGTGTATCCGGGTTCGTCTCGTTCTGCTGATCAACTTTCATGTTGAAAATATTTTGATCTGACTTACGGATTATTTAATATTAATTTTTAAAGTTTTATTCAATAATTAGGAATTAAAAACAGATTTAAATAATTTAATAAAAATCTATTATGACATCAGCATGATGTCATGCTGACATCAATATTTGACTGGTCAACTGACCAGCGGGTCCCGAACGTCATAGGCACAAGTTTTAATTAAGATTAAATATTAATTAATGAGATTAATTTAGTGGGGGACCCACGCGTGATACTCTCATTATTCTAATTATCCAATTAATTAATTTAACTAATATATCTATTTATTTATTTAATAAAAACATTATTTTTATTTTTATTTTAATTATCGCGTGGGGCCTCCCTGTCATAGACAGCGGGTGCGTTGGCCCCACCGGTAAGTGACCTTAGGCCAAATACTCAATTTTATTCACAAATACATAATCATGTAAATATCGTATTCCTCCAAATATCTATATACGCAAATACATACATCGCATCTCATACATACATACATACATACATACATACGTACGGAATAAATCATTTGTTTTTATTTTATTTAACTCTCAACACTCTCATCTCTCTCTCTGTTAACACAGAGACACAGAACAACTCTGTGCTCTAACTCAACATAGAAGAACACTTTCTTCAAATCCTCCTTCCGGTCACTACCGTCAACGGATCGGAGTCCCGTTTGCCGGAACGGAACCGGGACGGTGAGGGGAACGCGACGGTGGGAGGAGCCCGAGGAGGGGCTCACCAACGTTGATGAGACGGCCCGATGAAGCCGGAGTTCGCGGGAAGGCGGAGGTGACGGAGAGGAGTAAGACGATGCGGTGCCGGTGGTGGCGCGGTGGTGGTGATACCGGTCACCGGAGAGGCCTCCCGAAGGTGGCCAACCGGCGTGACGAGGAGGAGGGGGATCTCCTTGCCCGGTCCCTCCTGGACCGAGCGGGAGGAAGGGGCCGGTGAGACGGGGTGATGTTGGTCGGCCGGCGGGGCTCCTTGGGGCCTCGGTTGACAGGGGGGAGACCATGAGGGCTCGGTCGACCCGGGAGGCAGGAGGGGCGAGGTGGTTCTCGGGTGGATGCGGTGCCGCGGGGAGAGGGCCTGACGGGAGGAGGCGAGGTGGGAGGTAGGCTCGGTGGGGGAGGGGGGTCGCCGGCCGGGGTGGGGGCCGAGGTGGAGATGAGGGCCTCGGTGGGGGAGAGAACGAGAGCTGGGGAGGAGGGGTTACCGAGAGAGAGACAGGGGATCGTGGGGTGTCGGTGGGGGGGGGGTCTGGTGACTGGGAAACGGGAGGAGTGGTTCGGTCACTTAGGTTTTGCCCCTGAGTTGGGCCGGTGGGTGGTGGCCAGCTGGGCCGGGGGGGTTGGTTGCTTTTTTTTTGTTTTTTTTGTTGTTGTTCCTTTTTCTTTTGTTATTTTTCTTTTTATTATTATTATTATTCTATTACCATTTATTATATTTTTAATACTTTCTTTTATTCTATTATATATATATAGATATAGATATATATAGCTTTCTGTTTTAATTATATGGTTATTGAAATAAATCTTAAGAAGCCCGATTCAGTTATATAATTCATTAGGGAATTTTTACATAACTCCCCCGACATTTTTATTTCAACCCTATAACTTTTCTCGTTTGATTTTAAACTTAAGTTTTAAATTCGAACTGACTCAAACAATCGCGAGATCAATGATAGGAAACACGGTGACATGGCATCCTTTGCATAGGCGTACTATAGTTCAATTACCGGGATTACTGTAGCCTAATCCGGGGATGTCACATTGAGCCCCCTGTTTTTGTGAGCCGTGGGCTGGCCGACTAGATCTCCTTGACCCAAGGCCCCGTTCTTGCGAGTGCCTCCTCCATCGCGCACGACCTCTCTGATCCAGCGCGTAGTGAGGGTGCCGCCGCAACCAGTCTCGCTTCCGCCCTGTCGTAGATCGCTTCGCCCGCCAACACCCTCAGCCATCGCTCACTTGATTCCCTTCACGTGTTCATCATCTTGTTGACACGCGACACCGTCACCTCCGTCGCCTCTTGCATCCAAGAGCCCGTCCACAACCCATGTGTTCTCCCCTGTCCAGGACTCTGCCACCGGAGATGAGCATGCTTCTCCCTAGCCCCACTCCTCCGATATGAACACCGCTGCTACATCGCTTATTGCGATCAGCCCTTACTTAAACTATATAGTTCTCCCTCTCAAACTATATAGTTCCTGCAAGCCATGGCGCATTCACGTGAAATAATTCAGACAAGGACATTGATAGGTCCCGGATCGGTATCTAGTATTTCTCTCACAGTGTCATCTCAAGCATATAATGGGGTTATAGAGAGACGGAAGAAGAACAGAAAGTAAAGCCGCTGTTGCCACGCCTTTGCCTGATCCTCATGGATACCCAACAAGTCGCGTGAGAGAGGTTAAGTAGAATTCCACCATTCCGAACCCACGAACCCGCAGTTGGGATGCTTTATCCGAGGTGTCCTTGTGATGGCGCGCTTGTGTCCCTGATTGTTGGAAGGGGGTTCATCCTCTGCCATGTTATCTGCTCGCCCCGACTTGGCGAGGCTGTTGTGAGCTCGGCCATCCCTGAGACTGGGTCGCTGATATCCCCTACTCCTTGAGAGCATGCTTTATCCCAAGCTGCTACAGCCGGATACCTGCCCTTAAGAGCAAGAGCATCTTCCCATAAGGCGTCGAGCAGTTCGGAATCAGACCAGCGCACCAAGTATTACTCGCGGAGACCGGCAAGAGTTTGCCACCGGCATTTGTCCAAGAGCTCCACAGGAGATAGTTCAGCCGAATGAGGAACTGGTAGTGTAGAGGATGCAGCCGTACCTGGTGCGAGTCCTTGGCGTAGTTGAGAAACATGGAAGACATGGTGAATGCGCGACTCATGTGGTAACACGAGCTCATAGGCCACATCTTGCGTAGAATCTCGAACGGACCATAGTATTTGAACGCAAGCTTGTGGCTGACTTGACAATGCACTGAAGACTACACGTAAGGTCGCATCTTGACAAAAATGGCATCCCCCACTTGGAATTCTTTGGCGGAACGTTTCTTGTCAGCTTGAACTTTCATAACATGATGTGCTCGATGCAGATGTTGTTTGAGAACTTGTTGCATAGTCTTCGCTCCTCTAGCCAATCTTTTAGTGCTGCAACATTGCATATGGATGCAACTTCAATTCCCCAATGCCTTGGCTCATGTTCGTACAGTTCCTGAAACGGTGACATGCCCAATGCCAAATGGTAGCTGGCCTTGTACCAAAACGTGACAAGTGACAGAAACTGGCTCCAGTGGTTGGGGCAGGCATGGATGAAGCAAAGCATGTAAATTTCAAGGCACTGGTTCACCCTTTCAGACTGTCCATCCGTTTGTGGGTGGTACGGAGTGCTCATCTTCAGTTCCGACCCTATGCAAGCAAACAAGTCTCGCCAGAACCTGCTCGTGAACACTCGTTCCCTGTCCGAGATAATAGCTTTGGGCAGCCCATGCAGCTTGTACACATTATCCAGATAAGATCGAGCCACCCTGGTTGCTGTGAAAGGGTGGTGGAGAGGTAGAAAATGCGCATAACGCGTGAAATTTCATCACCACGAGAATGCAATTTGCTCTGCGTGATTGTGGGAGGCCATCAATGAAGTCCATCATCACCACTTGTCGGGCTCCTTCTGGAATTGGGAGCGGTTTGAGTAATCCAGGGTATTTAACCCTCTCTGGTTTTGCTTGTTGGCAGAGTGGACAACTTTGCACATACTCCTTGATGGTATGCTTCATTTTTGGCCATGCAAAGAGTCGGCGGAGGCGACGATATGTGACAGGAAAACCCGAATGGTTGCTCACCCTGCTATCATGAAAATCACAATATATGGTTTGTTGGAGTGTTGTAGATCCACCCAACCAAAGCCTTTGCCGGAAGTACAACAACCCGTCAGCCATCGAGAAATGACCTTTTGGGTCTGCCCGCTGAGAGAATTGTTCGAGCAGTTTCGTGGCATGTGTATTGCTCGACTAGATGGCCTTGATATCTTCAAGCCAAAACGGTTGACAAACTAAAATTGCCATAGATTGCCCTTGCTCGTGGTGCCGGCGGGATAAGGCATCAACTGGGCTGTTCGTGGTTCCCTATCGGTAGCAAATCTTGTAACGCAACCCCAAGAGCATGGTAAATGCCTTTTCCTGCCAGACTATTGACAAACGCTGGTTGTCGAGGCGTACCGGACCACTCTGGTCCATTCTTATCAGAAACTCATCATGATGCAAGTAAGGTCGCCATTGCTCCACTGCCATTAAGATAGCCGAGCATTCTTTCTCATAGATTGACAAGCCTCTGTGCTTGGGAGCAAGTGGTTTGCTCATATAAGCAATCGGGCGACCCGCTTGTTGAAACACCGCTCCCACTCCATAACCGCACGCATCGGTGTCAATGACAAACTGTTTGGAGAAGTCCGACAGATGTAAAACTGGTGCAAAGATCAAGCTTTGTTTCAAAAGGTCAAAAGCTTTTGTTGTCTCCGCAGTCCAGACAAAGGGGTGGTTCTTTTTCAACAGATTAAAAAGTGGTCTTGCAATGATGCCAAAGTCTTGACGAATTTCCGGTCATAGCCAGCCAATCCAAGGAAGCTACACACCTCCTTACTGTTCTAGGGACAGACCACTTCCTCACATTTTCTATCTTTGCTGGATCGGTGGCAACACCATGTTCAATGATAGCATGCCCCAAGTACACAATCTGCCTATGCCCAAAAGCACATTTGGATTGTTTAGCTTGCCAATGGTCCCTTCTGAGTAATTGCAGCACTTGACGAATGTGTGCCACATGATGTTCCAGTATTTTACTGTAAACCAATATGTCATCGAAGAAGAGAATGACACATTCCCACAGCAGTGGTCACGAGTGCAAGCAATTGCTCCAATGAAAGTTGGGGTGCAGCAGCGAGGCCGAATGACGTGACCAAGAATTCCTAGTGACCTGTGTGGGTTGTGAATGTTGTTTTGTACTCTTCCCCCTCTCTCATTCTTATCTAATGATAACCAACACGCAGATCCATTTTGGAGAACATTTTGCTCCCACCAATTCATCGAGCAGCTCATCTATAATGGGAACTGGGTACTTACTGACGATTGTCATTGCATTCAGGAATCTGTAGTCGACACAGAAACTCCACATGCCATCCTTCTTGTTGACCAGCAGGGCAGGGGAAGAAAAAGGGCTCTTACTTTCCCTGATGATGCTGACGTCTAGCAGCTCCTTAACTTGTCGCTCGATCTCATTTTTGATCTCAGGTTTGTGTCGGTAAGGACGTTGGTTGACAGGTTGTGCCCCTTCCATGAGTGGTATTCTGTGATCACAAGCACGTTTGGGAGGCAACCCTTTTGGTTCCTCAAAGACATCCGTGTATTGCTCCAGAACCCTGAGAATCTCTACGGGAATAGCTTCTTGTAAACCCTCTTCATTTACTGCATTGAGGTGGACCACAAAAGCTACACACCCTTGCTTGCATGTAGTCAATAGTTTTTGAGATGATATAGCAAAACACTATTGACGGTTGCTACGAACAGCTTGTAATTCAATCAATCCCCCTTCAGCTGTAACTGTCATATGTTGTGCCTCCCAGTCAATATGCATCGGGTTGTGCTTCCTGAGCCAGTCCATCCCTAAGATAGCATCATAGGCTCCAAGGGAAAGAAGCTTGAAATCTGTGATAAACTCATGCCCCTGAGACGTCCATTGGCAATGTGGTATGAAGTTGTCACAATTCAACACAACACTGTCAGCCACTTTAACTTTGCATGTCTTGGGTAGTTTGCATACTCCCTTCAGTTTGGCTGCGAGGCGATGGTCGACGAACGAGGAAGAGCTGCCCGAGTCAACCAGCAAAGACATTTCCTCCCCTTGAATCCACGCATGCAGCTGCAGCACTCCCAGTCCAGCCGACCCATCAACTGCTTGCTTTGAGATGGTACAAAGATTGTCTTCGTCCAACTCATTTGATTCGGGTTTGGTGTCAGCGTGCACCTCCTCTGCCGCGAAGAGCTCCCACAGTTCCTCTACCACATGCATCTGCACTATTGTTGGACATGTATGATCCTTGCCCCAGCGTTCACCACATTTAAAACGTAGTCCCCGAGAGCGTCTGAAAGAGCGTAACGCTCCGATCTTACTACTCTCTGCTCCCGCTCGCGCTGCCTTTGTGCCCTTATGATCCTCTGATTTGGTTGCAGACGCTGATAGTTTTGCAGTTCCCAACGGAAAAGTTAGAGTGCTGACCCCCATCACGCGTGGCACTGGTGCACGGTTGGGTGCAGCGCACAAGGTGTTCTCCCCATCTGCAACTTCCTCGTGGAGCAGTGCAAGGGAACATGCCGTGTCAAGGTTAGGTGGCCTCTGAATGAGCACCACTACCCGAATATCCGCCCACAGTCCCTCGATGAATTGTGTAAGAAAGAAACACGGGTGTGTCAGTTCAAAGTAAGAGATCATATGATTCATCAAAGTCTCAAAGCGTTCAATGAAATAAGCAACAGATTCAGTCTGACGGATAGCATAAAACTGATGAATGAGAAGTTGGTGTCTGTCACGCCCAAATCGAGTGCAAAGCAGAGCTGTGAATGATTCCCACGCAAGACCAGAGATCTTGCGCCGCACGGATTGCAGCCAAATGGCAGCCAGATCCGAGAAATTCAGGATTGCCATGGGTATCTAGTACGATTCCTGCACGACAAACATTTGAAAATACTACTCTGACAGAGTTTTCAGAGCTGCGGATTCTTGCCAGCGAAGCTGGGAAACGAGATCGGGGATGGAGCTTGCCCCATCACCGCGAGCACTTGTGAAGGAAGTGGAGAGGAATTCGAGGGTAGGGACAAGGTCGTACCTGTGACCGGGGAAACCGCCGGTGACTCCACAGTCACCGTCGGAGGTCCCCTGATATGATGTAACACGTCGTGGCTTGGTTGCCCTTGGATCTCGCATGCGACAAGGGGAGAGGTTGCAAGCGACGCAGATTCGCTGGTGGGCACGGCTTGAAGGTTCCCGACGGAGAGGTCCAACTGAGCGAATCACGCCTTCAACTCTGGCTTCCAGGAGATGAGGGCGTCGATCCATGCGGATTGCGTTGCCACAGCCTTGAGGATGGCCTTGTTGTCGACATCCTGCTTGGCGGCGCGGGCGGCCGCATCGTCGTTCATCTTGTCGAGGTACGCCTTCAGCACCGGATCAATGGTGGCGAAGAAGGCGTCGCACGCGTGCTTTTGGCTGCGGGTTTCCAGTGCGGCAACGGAAGACGGTGGAGACGGTGGGGCGGAGGGTGGTAGGTGGCTAGCTGATACCACGATGTTAGGCACTAGATTGGGATCTAGTATTTCTCTCACAGTTTCATCTCTTGTACATAATGGGGTTACAGAGAGAAGGAAGAAGAAATAAAGTAAAGCCACTGTTGTCGTGCCTTTGCCTGATCCTCATGGATGCCCAACAAGTCGCGTGAGAAAGCTTAAGTACAATTCCACCATTCGGAGCCCACGAACCTGCGGTTGGGTTGCTTGGTCCGAGGTGGCCTTGTGATGACGCGCTTGTGTCCCTAATTGTTGGAAGGGGGTTCCTCCTCTGCCATGTCATCTGCTCGCCCTGACTTAGTGAGGTTGTTGTTTGCTGTAGCCGTCCCTAAGACTCGGTCGCTGAAAGACGTGTAGGAGTCGACCATGGCTGCACGGAGCAGGTCCACCCACTAGCGGCCAGCCGCCATGGCCATGACGAGCATTCCTGCACCAAGCCTCGCCGGTGTTCCCGAGCACCAAGGTACTTCTACTTGTGTGTGTATAAGATTCCTACATGTATTTTTTGTGTTTTTCCAATTAATGCATTGTTATCTCTATGTTAAAACTTAATGGTTTGTCGTGGAATATGACATTTCAGAATGACACCTACTGAACTGAAAATAATCTAGCGACCAATAGTATAATGAATAGTTATTACCGTATCGGTATCACATTGCTCTATGGGTGACTAACACAATAATAAACTAGCAAAATGGAAATCCTTGTTTGGTGTGGGTACCAAGCAGGAGAGTAGTTAACATAGATTGATTATTTGACAGTTGCAGTGTGGCACCACCAGCACATATGATGCAGAGAGTATGTAAAGAGAGAGTAACTCATCAACTGAAGTGAGATACTAATTGCTTTCTTGTGAAAGACGGTCTATTTTGTGGTGTGATATAACTATGATAGCTCTCTGGAGTTTGAATGCCGAAGCCCTAAAAAACCATCAGCGACAGAGTACCTACCATTAAGGAAAAAAGCAAACAAAGGAACAACTCGGGGAATCATAAGCTTATCTTGCTTTTTGAATGTGCATCTCATAACCACAGAAGCTTCTTCTAATTATAGTATGCTTATTTTCGGGAGGTGTTTCTCTGCGAGATATTGTTCTCAAGAAACTACCAAACTATGAATAGAAGAAGTGTTAACAAGGAGCTATTTTGAAACAAGATGAGGAGAGAGCCTCAAGGATTTAAATAGTAAAATAAGAACATGCACGTACATCATTCTGGTTGTTGAATATGATAGTCGTAGCCCGTCAAAAAATATATGATAGCTGATTGATTCTTTGTAAAAGGTGTAGTGACTCTTGAAAAGTTTACCAGGTCTTCCATTTATGTTTTTCAGAAGACAGTCCTAGAGATGTTGCTTTATTTGAATTCTGCTTATTGCGTTTACTTGATTATGTCTCATTTGAGACCTGAATCATCTTCCATGGTTACTAAAAGGTAGCATAGTGGTTGAACCTGATAGTTACCTGAAACCATTGCTTAACATCAAGCCCCCTACTTTTTAATAGGTTTCCACTTTAGGTTACTGAATATATTTTTCTTGCTTGAACTATATCAGCTAGGCAAGTGCTAGAATCGAGGAGCATATGATTTTGCTGCTGCAGTTTTCGTGGTTAGCCTGCTTATCCTTACTGTGTTCTAACTCGGAGGTCGGAGCCAGTTCGCAACCCAATGTTCGAATTTTAATGTTGACGCTGACGATGGACTCAAGCACTCCACCATATTCTTAGTATATGCGGACCGACACCGTTGACGGCTTAGCCAAGCTGCTTTTAAAAGTCATATAACAATTAAGTGCTACATATTTTCATAGATAAATTCGTATGCATTCAAAAAAAAGTAGATAAAATTTGATTTTAATAAGCTAAAATTGAGATTAGAATAGAGAATGGTATACAAAATGTGTAGACAGTATTTGATACATTTACAGAGACAGGTCTGGGCTCGCCGGAGGGCTGTAATGTTGTATGCTTTTGATTGATTAAAATTAACACTTCTGCTCATTCATTATTTACTTTGTACTTGTCAGAAAATATTTATTTTGTACTAATATCATAGCATGTTCAACGGACCCAAGCATAAATGGCCATGGTGCTAGCTGGTAGCACTTGCTAACTAAAGAAGTCTACAAACATTTTATCAAACTAAAAGAGAGTTTCCTACCAACTATTGAGCCTACAAGTTTTAGATCTATGTCTCTAACGCCACTACTCAACTTCATGTCGGTACTTTCCTGTAGAGTATACCTCCATAATTCTCCATCTAAGATAGTACTAAAGTTTGTTCATGATGCTTAGTTTCAGGATATGACAAGCCATCCATATGAGAAATCAAGGGGTTCAAGGCGGATTGAAAAGGAGCTGGAGCAGGTGGTGGATTAAGGATGGAGCTGGAGCAGAGGCGGATTCGAGGGTGCCCCTACATGCGCTAAGAACCAGCAGGAAATTATGAGGCGCTTGTGATCCGGAAGCTGTTGCATTTTCTCCGTCTCTCCATGTAAGCCCTCAACATCACCTCATACCCCCTCCATCCAAATTTAGTAGAGCGAAAGACAATGGTAGCCAACGTCCTCCTCATTCATGACACTTCAATTTTTTGCTTGTTACAGCCCACATCATACACGGTTATGCATTGTGGTGTGCATGCTAAAGTTTAAAATTGCATAAGTGGTTGGGCCAACTGGAAAGAGCATAAATATTGTGTTTTCAGTCACAAGTCTGCTCTCCATTGTCGATAGCTTCAAACTGAATGTGGTGCACATGTGCAAGTCATAAATTTAGTGGAGATGCAAGATGAAAGATGGAGCATGATGCTTCAAATCAGCATAAATTACAAACTTTCTCAGGGAAATCAATACAACAATGCGGTGATAAATATATGTAATTGCATTTTTTTGAGGGAATATTTAGTTGCATTTATAGCATCTGTTTTGAACTGTATTTTATATGTCATTTATATATCATGGTGGAAGACAAAATTTAAATACAAAAGAATAACAATGACCAATGTATGTCTTGCAAGTTCAGATATATATACATTCTTAACTAAAGTACGTACACTACATGTTGTGGAATCATACATCAAATATTCATGATTAATTAAATATTCTGCAAGTTTTGTTTGCCGCTGCTCGATCAAGTAAAGCCAGCTGCTCGCCACTATGTGTGGTTCTCTTGCTATTTCATGGAGTGCAACCGGAAGTGGCACAAGACTTGCTATTTCATGGAGTGCAACCGGAAGTGGCACAAGACTGTAGTTGTGTCGTTGTAAATTTTACTAATGTTGATGTTTTTTTTGAAGATTATAGTATTGTTTACCATTTTGGTCCGCGAGTTATGTACTCGTACTAATTTCTTTTTGTACTCTTTGTAGATAACTTACTTCAGTTCATTGAACGAAACATGTACATTGTTTCCCAGTATATTAGGCATCAATCTATGTCTCATTAGATCTTTGAATTTTTGACGCATATTATATTTGCTGAATTAGTTCACCCATATAACTATGGTTGGATTTACTTATGTTTTGATATTCCACTTTAAATTTTTTGGCACTAGAAGTGTAATACCGAAAAAGGGTTTCCCCCACTTTATATTATAAAGCAACCATCACCGAATAGATACAAGATACTGAACAACGAAAACAACTCACACACCCAAGGCAAGATACAAAGGTGCCTAACACCAAGATACCACACACACCAAGAACAATAGAGATGTGAACCAGACAAAACGAAGACAGGCCTCCAAAGTGAAGATCATGTTTTCACCCGGAGCAAGACGACATGAGGGGGAGCGAGCGATGGAGCCTTGAGGAAGGGTATGACGTCAACGGCCGCCGCCACTATCAGCCAGTCAAAGGACTAGGCAAGTGGTGTATCCGACGCTCACACCCCACCATCGCACCCTAACTCCGTCATCCACCCGCAACCACGCCACTTGCGAGGTCATGGTTGCCCGCCCGCACTTGAGACGCACGCTCCACCCACAAATGTTGCACCTCCAGCCGCTAGGGCCGTCGCCCTGCAACCACACAACCCTGAGACCTACACAAAGGCCCCGGCTTTGGACCAACTGACGGCCCTCGACTGACAGATCCACCCGTCGACGCTCCGCTGGGAGAACTGCGCAGCCCGCCCGCGGGTGAGGAACGAGGGAGAAAGGGGAGCAGACGAACCCGGACTCGCACTCCCCTTGCCGGTGATAGGTGACACGGTCGCATTGAGGCCTCCCATCCCTCCAACCAGCTCCCCGCAGAACACGCCACCATCGAGACGGCATAGCTCTCCCGAGGCTATCCGTAAACGCTCGCCCGTCGACGAGGGAAACCAAATCGACCCGCCGTCGCGGCCAAGGTAGCCCACAGGGAGATCTTCCAGTGCCGAACGTCGTTGTCCAGCTATAAGGGCCCACCTTCATCGCTGCCGCGCTGCTCCCACACCATCGCGCCACGGCGAGAGGGCGGCCCGCGGCCCAGGCCACCCGCAACCCACAACGACCCACAACGATGGGGGCGGATCTGGACGCACCGTTCCATCACCACCCGCCGGCGTGCAGCACCCGGACTGCATCGCCGCCACCCCTGGTAGCAGAGCCCTGGCAAGAGGCCGCCGTCGCAGCCAAGGGCGCCCACTCCCAGCGTCGTGTGCCGACCAGATCTAGGCATCGCTGCCACGCCGTCCCCGCCAGCACGCGCGCACCACCAGCTCGCCGCGTGTCACACACCAGCCCACACCGCCGCCGCACGTTAGCGCCGAAGCCTGCGGCGCCGCCGCGCCCGATGCCGAGCGGCGCAGAAGCGGAATGTATGTGACCTGAATTTATATTTTAGAGTGTATAAAGTGATTCAGAATATTTTGACCCTTTGCGCCCTGAAACTTTTTGTTGTATGGTTCCGTCCTAAAAGAATAGAAGCAATCCTTCCATGGAAGAGAATATAAGCGTTATTCGCAATCAACATTCAACGTCATTAAGTTTCTTATTACCAATTTAAGTATGGTCAGTAATTGCACAACTAAACTTTGTGAACATATCATGGTAAAACGGTTGGTTGGATTGCATTCTGTATGGATTCTACGAGGGTCATTTCTATGAAATTACAAATTAGCTTTACATTTTTATGGCTAGGCTCATTGTCTTTGGATTGCTCATGTTGGGACGGGTTTGTGATCAAGTGGTCACCACGACCATCCTCAATGAGGGTGGGAAGGAGGGTAAGCGACGACACAGGTAGGGCACAATGCTGAAGGATGGTAAGAGCGTGTGAGTTTGTGATGGTATTTTTTTTTCGTTACAATTTACGGACATTTTTGTTACTTATATATATATATATATATATATATATATATATATATATATATATATATATATATATATATATATATATATATATATATATATATATATATATATATATATCAAATGATAAAAGAGGCTATTTTTTCTAAGGGTAGGTCATTAAAGTTGCCCAAAGTTGCACAAAGTATTAGCCACCAATGCTATCTATAAGTAACAAAATACGTTTCGTACGGGGAATTTCTGCCTGGACTGCGCATTAAATAGGAAACTTCTATACTACGCCCAGTACGCGGGGGAGAAGACATAACGTCACTGTTTGGCCGGCCCATGTTCGGACAGACTGTTTTTAAATTTCGTTTGTTACTTTTCTTTTCTTTTTATTTCTTCATATTTTCTATTATAAATAATTTAGTACTTCGAAAACTCCGAACAATAAGAAAATATAAAAAGTGTAATAATTCATAAATGTTAATTGATTCAGAAAATATTCGTGGTTCTGAAAAACAATTCTCCTATCCTAAAAATGTTCATAATTTTTAAGACAGATTCTTGAGAAATAAAAAAATGTTCACCATTTAAAACAAATTTTCAAGTATTGAAAAGTGTCAATGAAATTGAACAAAATGTCGCCAATTTAAAAAGTATTCATGAATTAGAAAGTATCGTGAAGAAAAAATCTTCGTGACTTATAAGGTAATTTGTTGATTCATAAACTGTATCGCTGGTTCAATAATGGTCACGCAATTCAAAACATGTTCGTTAAATCAAAAAAACATATTCTTGAATTTCAACAATTGTTCCATCATTTCTCAAAAAAAATGTTCGGCAATTCTATAAATGTTTGCCTATTCAAGTAAAATGTTTCTAAAAGGGTTCTAGTTTTTTTAAATGTTTGAAAATAGTATAAAATGTTCACGAATTCTAAAACTGTCATGATTTTAGAAAATGTTCTTTAATCTTTGAAATTTTTCAGAAATGCTAATGCTTTTAATTTGTTTTTCACGATTTCACGAAAATGAGAGAGAGGGTGTGTCTCGATGATGCTGCAAAATGTGGTCATGAATATTGAAGATTATGATTTTTTTCTCCCGTTGCAAGAGAGATCCATTTTGCTAGTAATCGTAGTAGTAGTAGTAATAATAATAATAATAATAATAATAATAATAATAATAATAATAATAATAATAATAAGGGTGTTTCTTCTGGTGGTACGTCATGAAAATTGCCACAAAAGTTTTAAAATATAACCCCCCAATGCTACCTACTCCCTCCATTCTTAAATATAAGTATTTTTTTAAATATTTCACTAAGAGACTATATACGTAGCAAAATGAGTGAATCTACACTCTAAAGTATATCTATATACATTCATATGTAGTGTTTTAGTGGAATCTTTAAAAAGATTTATATTTAGGAACAGAGGGAGTATAAGTCACCAAAAACGTTTCACATAAGAAAATCCCCTGAGTGGTCAGCCCATGTACGTCCTCCTATATTCTGCTATGTGCGCTGGAAGAAGATACAACATGCTCGTTTGGGTTGGCACATGTCCGGGTAGCCTGTTTTTCAAATTACGTTTTTAATTTTTAATTTTTATTTTACTTTTTTTCATTTTAAATAATTTGGGACCTAAAAAATTTGGAAAATTAAAAAATAAAGATGTTAACTAAATGATTAGGAAATAAAAAATGTTTGTGGATTACAAAACTATTCACAATTTTTTAATAAAATAATTTCTTGTTAAAAATGTTTGAAAATTTTCAAACAAATGTTTGGGGAATAAAAAAGGTGTACACAAGTTTCTTTAAAGTATGTGTATTGGAAATTGTTAATGAAATTGAACAAACTTTTGCGAATTCAAAAAATGTTCATGATAACAAAAATATCCTAAAAATTAAAAAACTGTTCATTAGTTACAAAATAGTTTAATCATTACATAAATATTTGGTAATTCAAAAAATGAACATGGATTTCCAAAAATGTTAAATGTTTCACTGAAAATCCCGTGATTGGGTTAGCCCATGTAGGGACCTCCTATTGTTGAGTTTAATTAACCCATGTGTTAATTATGGAGAATCTCTACTATCCCTAACCGCCATGCACGATGGACGCGAGTATCCGTTCGTGGCTCTCCAGACCATCGCGTTTGTTGGGTGCATCTCCTTAGGATTATATATACTTGCAATCCATTATCAACAAAAACAACTCTTCACGTTACATCTCTCTCTTGTTATGTCCTCTACTCGAAACACTTTATCAGCACACTCGTGACCAGAGTGACTTGGCCTGAAGGAAGCAATGGGAGGAAGCAGAGACGTAGGGCAGCGACTGGCGCATGCCCGGCCTTGTCTGCCCTCGGGAGGCTCCACCCTTTTTCGTGACCACACAGAGAAGGTAAGGACAGAAGCAGCAACGCCGTCGATTTTCATCAAAAGCCACTGCGCCGTTGGATGCAACCACCACGCTGCACGATGTGGCCACCGTGTCGCGCGCGTCCGCGCTGGCCCGAGCCCGCCCACCCACGTCGGCCCAAGCCCATGCCAAGCCCATGTTGCGCTCGTCCTCGCCGCCCGCGCCCCACGCGAGGTCATGGCCTCGTTGCCCGCGCCCATGCTAGGCCGTGGCCTCGACCCCCCCCCCCCCGCGTTTGTGCCTGGTTGTGGCCATGTAGGACCCCGCCCGACCGCGCCATGCCGTGGCCGCCCGGCCTTCTCTGTGGTTCCTCCTTAGAGGAAGACGAGGGAGCGCCTCGTCCCTCCCCCGTCATCGGTGAAGTACCTGCCTTGATGGGGGATGTGTTGCGTCAGGGTACGGACAGAGTAGCGGCACTTCGAGCATCCCCGTGGCTTCAGAGCAGAAGAAGACAGAAGAAGAATGCTTCCTCTCATCTCATGAGTGTGGCGGACGCCGTGTGCATGCTCGTGACGAATGGGATCGAGCTAGTGGAGAATTTTCTTCCTTAACTGCTCTCCTCACGTACAACCTTATCCATCAAGTCGTTGGGACACCAACGGGCTCGCTAATTATAGTATTTAAAGTTAAATTACAATATATTAACTTCAGTATGGTATTTATGTCGAGTACTCCTTTGTATTCGACAATAAAGTGTGGTGCAATATATTTCCATGTACTTTCTACATGTTGAGATTAATTGCATCTACTATTTGCAAATAAGATTATGATTTCTTGCAAATAAACTAGAAATCAATCATCTTAAATGGTAATTTTTGGCTTGATATGAGCAAGAGTTGATATACAAAATCTTAAGTGATTTTATTTTTCAAATTGATGTTTTGGGATCACAAGATAGTCATATAGACCTAGTGCGTACATAGATTATCGATGACTATTCATTTTGTCATTTTGACATTATAATTGCTTTACAAAGTGCTCTCCCATACGTTTAGTAAGTCCTGACATGAGACATTACGAGTGAGTATCTGCTGATTTCATTAGGTCATACTCCCTAGTGCTACGAGCTCTACTCCATTTTGGAGATTATCTTCAACTGTCATAGTTAGCAATTTGATATTCACACTAATGGTTTCAAGATAACTTCTTGAAATACCCATTAATTTTGCTAAGTTCATTACATCATCAACCATGATGGTCTTTAATTTACCGTCTATAAATTAATTATCTCTCGTAATCAATGGCTAGAGAATTTGAGGCATTCACCCTCAATAGCCACCACTGCCCTACTTGGGCCATGGACATTTTGGTCGATCATGTGTCATGTGGGATAACGTGTGCAATTCAAGACCCGTAGGATTCACCTATGGTGAGAAACACACCGCTAACAGAAGAAAAATATGTTGTCTTATACATCATAAGGCATTATATTGATTCAGATTTCTACATATGATTATTTTGTATCAGCAATTTCTGGGACACAATGAACCACAAGGCAAAGGTTTGAAGTTCACTTCAACCTTGAACCCGACATCACTAGCGGTGACGGGACCCTATGGGCATGGAGAATGTGATGATTCAATATGCCTCAGTTGACATGTTTGGAGAGTATGACTAGTCTCTTAATTTCATGAGTGGTCATTATTTATTTATGTCCATTTACGATGCCGTACCAACAACATAAGTATTGTTGTCATCATATATTGTATATCAGAATATATTATATCATCACTTTGGTACAAATACATTTGTATATATTCTATATACTAATAGTGATTTTCATATTGAAAATCTTCATAACTATGTTTAGCTTTATACGGGAGTCAATCTGATGATAGATGATATGTGCATTGTGGATATATGCACCACGAACCCTATATTCAAGGAAGTGAAATGTTTCCACTCTCGCTGAGAGAAAGGAGACACTTTAGCTATCACTACATGCGATGAGGTAATTGTTGGCTCAACTCAGGTCATATTTACTATCCCTATGGGTACTCGAGTAGCATCAAGGAATCTTTATTGTGTCTTGGTTCAACTCATACCCTACTGAACTATAGAGATGTTTCCCATCCATTGACCAAACTATTCAGGTGTTCCATGGTTCTAAAAGACACATATATACGATGGCATCAAGTGTGGTTTATCCACATGAAACCATTGGCTCATTATCCTCACATCGATTTTAAGCAAATTGAATGGACAACATTGCATAATTCTCCTTGAGTGCCTTCACTATGGCCATTGGATTGAAGTTTAGTAATTTGTCCTAATGTATAGACTCAAAATGGTTTGGTAGAATCCTTTTATCCAAAGAATCTAAGATCATTGCAGGATCTTTACTTTGAAATTCTAACTTACCAACTTTATGTTGGAGTCATGCAGTTTTACATGTTCATGACCAAACTGCATAATATTATTCCCCTCTATATTTGATACGGGGAAATCTACTAACTATTTCCCATCTATGGTAATTCGATTACACACCGATATCATCACCCAACACACATCATTGGCCCCTCAACATATAGTTGGGATTTATGGGAGGAATAACTATATTACCACCAATAACTCAAGCCCCTCTCATGGAGAGTTATCCAAGGCCAGTATGCTGATTCAATGAGGAACATTTCCAGACATTAGGGGGAGATTTCAAGTACCATATAGAATGGCAGGAAATTAGTGGAATGTTCAACACATTTTCGCCTCAAATCCACATACTCAAAGATCTAAACCGTGCGTTCAGAAGATTTTGAACTCATTGCAAATAACCTGCCAGATTCATTTACTGACTATAAGGTGTCACACAATTCTACAATCCTGCAAAATATATCGGAAAGAGTGGAGGTACCAACTAAAACCACTCAATTCCCCGTTCAAATCAACAGCGGGAGAAGTATGACAATAATACATGAGGATTCAGCTTCTTGCAAGCAAGGATATCAAGGCCTCTAAATTAGTAAATGCGAGTCAACTCCACGTTGATAGACACCTAATGGGTAATGTACGCCTAGTGGACGGGAAACCTCCACCTACCCAGGTCATAGTGCACACAATGCCCGGGACATTGGAATACCCAACTCAACTGCATTGGGAAATCGTGAGTAGTCACCATGGGTAACGATATTTCCATCAATTCTATATTCATATATAGATTCTAGAGAAACATATCACTAGAAGTCTACAATTGTTGACATACATTTCTCTCCTAGATTGGAAAACCTTTCAAATGATTCAGATCCAAAGACCATGGCCATGGTAAGGTGTGCACAACACTTGGACTGAACTCAAGAAATGGGTATAATCTACGTAGAAATAACCTCTCTCAATAATGGGAAGGTATTCATAAGCAATACCTACACCAGTTTTCTTGGAAAAGGAATTGAGAACAATGAGGTGGTGAAACATATAGCAAGTATTGTAGCACAAGGGTTCATGTAGATGCCCAACTATTCTCCAAAGTGGAATCTCTTTCCTATAACTTATATCATTGGTAGTACAAAATCATCTCTCTATGCAGTTGATAGATGTAGTGATTACATATCCATGTGGATCACTAGATTCAGATATAGATGGTTCTCAATGGAACATCGCTTCTGAATCAAAATGCAAAATGGACCATACATTCTGTAAAGATCAATAAGTCGCCATATGCCTTATCATTGTCGACAAATTTGGTACAACCGACGTAGTGAGTTCCTTAGATGCAAGGAGTACTCCTACAATGATGATTACCCATACATGCTCGTCATACACAAGGATTACTCTCATAGTGATGAATTGCATGTTAAATCATCAAATGCCAAAATTTGAGATGAATGATTTGGATAAAAACTCGAGCACCTTCACTGATACATTATGGAACACCATGTTGTCTATATCCATATTATATCAGAGAAATTGAATGTGGACAAGTCTTGTCCATCAATTAATCCCATGGTTGTTCGTTCTCTAGACATAGAGAAAGATTCATCTAGACTATGAGGAGATGGAAATAAGATGCTGGGACCTAAGGTTCACACTCATGGATATCTCTCAGTATCTCCAATGCATCAAACATTTTGTCCTATTCTTCGAGTTTCAGAGAAATATGGACACCAATATCATTGGATATATTGATTAGATCCCCACTATGTCAGATCGTACACAAGGTTTGTCTTCCTCCTAGGTGTAGTAATGTTGCTTGTGTTGCCCGGATGCAAACATGTTACATAATAATAATTTTCTCTATATTGCATATCTTGGAGGTTAAATTATGTGACTGATTTGATCATGAAATCTCTACCAATTTCTACATTCCAAAAATATGTTCATAGAATTGGTATGTGACGGCTTCAAAATTCGCAAGAATCAGGGGGAGTATCTTCCTGAATTGTTCATATTCAATGCATCATATTATACTCTTTTTCCCTTCATGAGTTTACTATATAGGTTCTCATAAAGGTTTTAAATGAGGTAATATGTCATGCTTCTCTGTTTTCTCCATCGTGGTTTTTAGGAAAATATATATGCCATTTTTATTGTTCTCTTAACTCTATGGCTCTCACATATTGAGTTTCATGAGATGATAACTATTGCGTGTTGCAACATTTTCTTCTTATTTCTCCCATTTGGGTTGCAGAAGTTTTGGCGACATATCAAATATTATACTCCTCACATTTTCCCATAGGGTTTTGGAGGAGTTTTATATAAAGATGATGATGCCTACAAGGATATCGTAGATTAGGGGGAGTGTTGAGTTTAATTAACCCATGTGTTAATTATGGAGAATATCTACTATCCCTAATCATCATGCATGAGGGACGAGACTACTCACTCATGTCTCTCCGGACCATCGCTATCGGTGTACTAAATAATGGGTTCCTTAGTCCCTGACTTGTGCATAGACGACAATGACCTCCCGCCCAACAAAACCCTCCCGGAAGGCAACACAATGCCAAGAATTAAGACCAACCACCAGCAAGCCGCCTTGCCGGAGAAGAAGACCCGACAACCATCGCGCCCGTCAGGAATCCTCCAACTCTCTATCGCTCCACCTCATGGGGCTGATTGTCAACATCAGAAGGTATTGAGCGGGATGTAGTTAGGTGAGTCTCGTCAAAGGCCTCTGGTAACCCCATGGACTTGCATCAGCTTTAATGACACCCGTCCCACGACTTGGCAAGAGAATAAGAGTTAGCTGGGCGGACGACGCAGAAGGAGAGGCGATCCTTGCGGGAAGACATCACGAGCGCAAAACCTCACGGTGCATTTAATGCACGTGTCTTAATCCTTCAGGGTTAGGTATTCGCCACTGTAGCCCCTGTCAGCAGTTTTGGCAGCTATAGGATCCAGTGTTCAGCCCATCTAAAGACCATGTTAGCCACTTTGGTAAACCCTTGACCTATAAAAGGAGGTCCATGGCTACCTTTAGGAAGGTCAAAACTTTGTCCATTTGCACGCATAGCTGCACTCCTCATGCATCCTTGTCAGTTTGTCACGCTCCTATACTTGGACACATACAATCCACAAACACGGGACGTAGGGTTTTACGCTCCCGAGCGACCTGAATCTGTCTAAACCCCCCGAGCACATACGAGGTTGATGATGATCTTTGTGCATGCGCCTACCCACTTGTAAACCTACAAAAGAGACCTCACTGGTCCCATAGATCATCATTCCCCCGACATATTTGGCGTGCCACGTAGGGGGGCATGCCTGTGCAAACCTTCGTCAACTTCTGCGTGCCTTAATCAACATCATCATCGAAGCCCATGGCTCCCAAGAAGGCCAAGGGCACATCTGCAGCCATCTCATCTTCATCTAAGGTACCATCGTAGGCAGCTACAGGCGGCTTGGGCGGGGGCGACCATCGTGCACTCTGTGCTGGTGACCGCATCGACAACACCACACAGAGTTCTGTGAATTGTGACACAGACCCCCATCGTCATGGCGATGCAAGGCGCGCGTGTGGCGACCGGTGACAATACTGCATGTGTACCAGCTGCAGCAACGATGACAACGGGACCTCCGCCACAACCTTCACAAGGTAGACGTGATCAGCGGCCACGAGGGGACGAACTCAGGTGGCGTGCGGACAAAATCTGAGTGCTCCATTCCAAGGGTGCGCACAGCCAAGATCAACATCAACCTCTGGAGGAGGGTATGCAACGTGCGGCAGGACGAGAGATCATTCCTCCTCGCACCATCAGGAGTAGAAGCGCCACTCGTGCCTCACGCAGTTCCATGCCCAAGACCTCGGAGGATGCCCTCGCGTAGGCCCAACTATTGTTGAACTTTCCACCTGCGCCAAAGAAGATAGAAGAATGGAGGGCGACCATACAAAACCTCCTAAGCTTCAGGAACCACAACAAGACGGACGTGGTGGGTCCCTCATGAGAACGCCATGTGACTCTAGTAGGGGACGCTGTCCAGCGCGACGCTGGCGGGGCACCCATAGTGCAGTCGCTCTCGTAACAGCAACAACCATCCCACCGGTCCGATGCGCAGGACGAAGTGTACTATGCGACGATGGACCCATGGCAGAAGTGAGATCAACGTCAAGTCTTGAAGGACACACATAAGAAGGATGCACGCACCACCATCGAGAGGTGACGGGATAGGCATCACCAATCAAACGAACGTGCAGATCCAGCGATCGACGAGCATGCGCCTGGGGTACCCGACAACCTACCTTATGGGGTTGGTTGCCCCGCATTCACCCATGAGCTATGGTAATTCCACTAGCTCTCCAGTCGGCCCTTGAAGCCAATGTTGCCGGAAAAATATGACAACACTATCAGGTCATTGGAGTTCCTTTGCATTTACACGATCACCGTACAGGCTGCCGAGAGGCGATATGAGAAAGTGTTCGCCAACTACTTCTCGTTGGCGCTCAAGGCCAATGTGAGGAGTTTGCTGATGACCTTGCGGGAGGTGTCCATCTCCTCTTGGACGGTTTGTGCAATTAGTTCGTTTGCGCATTGATGACCCACAAGTGTAGGGATCTATCGTAGTCCTTTCGATAAGTAAGAGTGTCGAACCCAACAAGGAGCAGAAGGATCTGAAAAGTGGTTTTCAGCAAGGTATTCTCTGCAAGCACTGAAATTATCGGTAACAGATAGTTGTGTGATAAGATGATTCGTAGCAAGTAGCAAGTAACAGTGCAGCAAGATGGCCCAATCCCTTTTGTAGCAAGGGACAAGCCTGTACAAACTCTTATAGGAGGTGAAGCGCTCCCGAGGACACATGGGAATTTCTGTCAAGCTAGTTTTCTTCATGTTCATATGATTCGCGTTCGCTACTTTGATAGTTTGATATGTGGGTGGACCGGTGCTTGGGTGCTTCCCTTACATGGACAAACATCCCACTTATGATTAACCCCTCTCACAAGCATCCGCAACTATGAAAGAAGAATTAAGAAAAATTCTAACCATAGCATTAAACTAGTGGATCCAAATCAGCCCCTTACGAAGCAACACATAAACTAGGGTTTAAGCTTCTGTCAATCTAGCAACCCATCATCTACTTATTACTTCCCAATGCCTTCCTCCAGGCCCAAATAATGGTGACGTTATGTAGTCGACGTTCACATAACACGACTAGAGAAAGACAACATACATCACATCAAAATACCGAACGAATACCAAATTCACATGACTACTTATAGCAAGACTTATCCCATGTCCTCAGGAACAAAAGTGACTACTCACAAAGCATAATTATGTTCATGACCAGAGAGTTATTGAATACCATCAAGGATCTGAACATATTATCTTCCACCGAGTAATCCAACTAGCATCAACTACAAAGAGTAATTAACACTAAGCAACCTTACAAGTACCAATCGGAGTCGCGAGACGGAGATTGGTTACAAAAGATGTACTAGGGTTTGGAGATGAGATGGTGCTGATGAAGATGTTGATGGTGATGAGTCCCCTCCGATGAGAGGAGTGTTGGTGATGACGATGGTGACGATTTCCCCCTCCGGAAGGGAAGTTTCCCCGGCAGGACGGCCCTACCGGAGCTCTAGATTGGTTGTGCTCAAGTTCCGCCTCGTGGCGGCGGCGATTCCTCCCGAAACACTCCTCTTGATTTTTTTTGGAACGAAACCCTCCTTATAGCAAAAGATGGGAGCCATAGGGGCAACAGGGGGCCCACAAGCCACCTAGGTGCGGCCAGGGGGGTAGGCCGTACCTGACAGGCTTGTGGCCTCCTGGTGGCTCCCCTCTGGTACTTCTACCGCCCAGTATTTTTTATAAAATCCAAAATAATTCCTCGTTGATTTTCACGGCTTTTGGAGTTGCGCAGAATAGGTATCTCAAACTTGCTCCTTTTTCAGACCAGAATTCAAGCAGCCGGCACTCTCCCTCTTCATGTAAACCTTACAAAATAAGAGAGAAAGGCATAAGTAATGTAGGGTGAAGTGTAATAACAGCCCATAAAGAGATAAATATCAACATAAAAGCATGATGCAAACTGGACGTATCAACTTCCCCAAGCTTAGACCTCGCTTGTCCTCAAGCGGACGCCGAGATCAATAAATATGCCCACAAGTTTAGAGATAGAGGTGTCGATAGAACAAAATACGGACATGCACACATCATGATCATAATTAGAACAACAATAGCATCATATAAACTCTTATGCTAAAGTGACAGTTCCTTCACAAAGTAAAGTATGGGTCAAGAACCTTATTGAGAATTAACAACCAATAGCCTTTGATCATTGAAGCAATTGCAATTTATCATAACATCGGAAAGAGTCAAATAAGAGCTTGTAAAGCAAATCCACATACTCAATCATCCTTTCGTCTTCTACAATTGCTAAAACTCACGTGGTACTCATGAGATCAAAGTTTCAGTTGGACAAAGAGAAAGATAGGGGCTCATAATTTCGCCTCCCAACTACTTACCTCAAGGGTGATGTCAACAATAATAATTCATGGATACTTACTTCCAAGTTGACATATGAATATAGATATTTCCCTAGCACATGACGTTAGCCAAGATAAAAGCGAAATAAGGAATTGGTGTCGATCACCATGACTCTTTTAAGGATAAAAAGTAAAGGTACAAGATAGGCCCTTCGCAGAGGGAAGTAGAGGTTGTCATGCGCTTTTGAGGTTTGGATGTGTGACCTCTTAGTGTGAAGGAACGTCACTTTATGCAATCTGTCGCTTTTATGTCTTCCTCATCACAGGTTCGTACAAAGCTTATTTTCCACACACTAGTAGATCATACATATTTAGGGAGCAATTTTTATTGCTTGCACCGATGACAACTTACTTGAGGGATCTTATTCAATCCATAGGTAGGTATGGTGGACTCTCATGGCAAAACTGGGTTGAAGGTTTATGGATGCACAAGTAGTATCTCTACCTAGTGCGGAAGTTTTGGCTGATATGAGGTAGAAGCAATCGTCACATGCTAAGGGATCTCAGTCATATAACATTGTTCGGAACCAAGCAAACATAATTCATTATGTTGTCTTCCTTGTCCAACATCTACTTCTAAGCATGTAATAGTTTAATGAGTGTTCACAATCATAGATGGTGTCCAAGATGATATATTTATATGTGAACCTCTCTTTCCTTATTACTTCCAACTAATTGCAACAATGACCAAGGTCTACGTTTGTCCACCCACAACAAGTTTCAATCAACATTCTTTTTATATGTAAAGTCATCACTTCCCATAAGATCATTACATGATCTTTCATGCTTTTGTTCTTTTATTATTCTTTCTTTAGATCATGGCATGAGGCAAGGACCTTAACTAAAACACTCTTTATTATATGACTCACGATCTTGAATACATCGGGGGTGACACAAAGCAAAACTCAAGCCTAGAACACTAAGAACTTCATTCTACTAGAGAAAGATAAAACCCAAAAAGGATCGAACTAAGAAAAAGGTAAAGGCAAAAGATGTGATGGTGATACGATACCGGGGCAACTCCCCCAAGCTTGGCACAAGCCAAGGGGAGTGCCCATACCCGTGCTTAATTGTATTCCTTCTAAGGTGATGGTGGTGGAGTTGTTGTAGAGTTCTTGAACTTCTTTAATTTCCTCTTGAGCACAAAATTCTGCTCCTTCAGATCATTAATTTCCTCTTCAAGCCTCAACACCCTTTGGCATAATTCTTGCTTACTCTCCTGCAAAAGACGAGAAGGGGTAAAAAGAATCTTAAGCTTCATCCTTGAGTCAGTGAGGCTTGACTTCTTTAACTCCCCATGTGTGCTTCCAGATTGGGGTAAAGGAGACTCCTCTACATCGGAACTTGTTCCTTCCTTCCCCTTGGGATCATAATCTTGTTCCTCATCACTGGTCCAACCATAATGATCCAAGTCCCCATAGACCTTGGAGTTAGCAAGGTAATCGGCCACATAGCTCTCCCCCTCTGAATCTTGAGAAGACATCTTGCTCTAAATCTGCGACAAAAACATGCTCGAAACGAAAACAGAGGATATTTTCTTGATACGAGGGTCAGACCTTTCGGGAGAATATATAATTAATTTTTCCCGACCAAAAGGAGTACTCCGCAAGAAAATGGAGTCAGGGAGGCACACGAGGTGCTCACAAGCCCCCCAGGCGCGGCCAGGGGGGTAGGCCGCGCCTGGCAGGCTTGTCGCCTCATCGTGCGCTTTCCGGACTATTTTAAAATTTTCTATTTTTCTAAAAATTCGAAAACGGATAAAATTGCTACTAGAAAAGTTTTGGAGTCGGTTTACTTACCGAATCACATACCTCTTCGTTTTTGGAGTCTGAAACAGGCTGATAAATATCCCTTATGTACTCCTCCGGAGTTATGGTATTAATAATATTGCTTTCAACATTTATGGGAGTACCTGATATATAATGCTTGATTCTTTGCCCATTTACCACTCTCGGAAAATTACCTGCCGTGTTGTTGATCTTGATGGCACCGGAATGATATACTTTCTCAACAATGGAAGGACCTTCCCATTTAGAGAGAAGCTTGCGTGCAAAAAATCTTAAACGAGAATTGTATAGAAAGACATAATCACCTACATTGAACTCACGTTTTTGTATCCTTTTATCATGCCACCTCTTAACTTTTTCTTTGAACAACTTGGCATTTTCATATGCCTGAGTTCTCCATTCATCAAGTGAGCTAATATCAAATATACTCTTCTCATCAACAAGTTTGAAATCAAAGTTGAGCTCTTTGATTGCCCAATAAGCCTTATGCTCTAGCTCAAGAGGTAAATGACACGCTTTGACGTAAACCATTTTGTACGGATACGTGCACATGGGATTCTTATAAGCAGTTCTATAAGCCCACGGTGCATCATCAAGCTTCTTAGACCAATTCTTTCTAGACCTATTAACAATCTTTTGCAGAATTAGTTTAATCTCTCTATTACTCAGCTCTACTTGACCACTGGACTGAGGATGATAGGGAGATGCAATTCTATGGTTGACATCATACTTAGCAATCATTTTACGAAAAGCACCATGAATAAAATGTGAACCACCATCAGTCATTAGATATCTAGGGACTCCAAATCTAGGGAAAATTACTTCTTTAAGCATCCTAATAGAGGTGTTGTGATCAGCACTACTAGTTGGGATAGCTTCTACCCACTTAGCAACGTAATCAACAGCAACTAGGATATGAGTATACCCGTTGGACTTTGGAAAAGGCCCCATATAATCAAAACCCCAAACATCAAATGGTTCAATGACAAGTGAATAATTCATAGGCATTTCCTCACGTTTACTGATATTACCTATTCTTTGACATTCATCACAAGACAAGACAAACTTACGGGCATCCTTGAAGAGGGTAGGCCAATAGAAACCGGATTGCAATACCTTATGTGCAGTTCTATCTGCCGCGTGGTGTCCTACGTAAGCCTCGGAGTGACACTTCTGTAGGATCTGTCCCTATTCATGCTCAGGTACACAACATCTAATAACACCATCTACTCCTTCCTTATAAAGGTGAGGATCATCCCAGAAGTAACGTCTCAAATCAATGAAGAATTTCTTCTTTTGCTGCTATGTGAAACGAGGTGGTATAATTTGGCAACAATATAATTCGCATAATCAGCATACCACGGTGTACTACGTGAAGCATTGATGACATTCAATTGCTCATGAGGAAAGCTATCATCAATAGGTTGTGGGTCATCAAGAACATTCTCCAACCTAGACAAGTTATCTGCTACGGGATTCTGAGCATCCTTCCTATCAACAACATGCAAATAAAATTCTTGTAGCAAGAGAACCCATCTGATAAGTCTAGGTTTAGCATCTCTATTTTCCATGAGATACTTAATAGCAGCATTATCAGTGTGAATAGTAAATTTGGAATCAACAATGTAAGATCTGAACTTTTCACATGCAAACACGACTGCTAAAAATTCATTTTCAGTAGTAGCATAGTTTCTTTGGGCACTGTCTAGAGTTTTACTAGCATAATGAATAACATTCAACTTCTTATCAACTCTTTGTCCTATAACAACACTATAACGCCCCAGACACACCCGCCGGTGGTCGTTACTCCTGGCGGGATCTAGACTGGCCCCACATATCAATACTAGTCTTTTCTACGCACTTTGTCCTCACTCATGCACACCCGGGATGAACTTCCCGATCGGTCACCCATCCTAGAACTACTCCATGCCGAGCACGCTTAACCTGTGAGTTCTGTTTGAATGGGCTTCCGGACAAAAAGGAATTCCTTATTGATATGAGTAGTCTATCATCCCTAATAAGCCAGGCTATCACATACACCACCACTAAGAGGAACCGACGTCCTCGTCGGGCCACAGGAGCGTTCCCTCTTGGCACAAACGTCTGTGCATCCAGTCCAGTACATGTGCCATGCCGTGTTCCACGACAGGTCATAAACGTCATGAACAACATGACCGCACACCTGTCCACAAACATCCATGTAATCGTGAGGGTCAGCTCTGGTACCAAACTTGTAACGCCCCGGACACACCTGCCGGTGGTCGTTACTCCTCGCGGGATCTAGACTGGCCCCACATATCAATACTAGTCTTTTCAGCGCACTTTGTCCTCACTCATGCGCACCCGGGATGAACTTCCCGGTCGGTCACCCATCCTAGAACTACTCCAAGCTGAGCATGCTTAACCTGGGTGTTCTGTTTGAATGGGCTCCCGGAAAAGAAGGAAGTTCCTTATTGATATGAGTAGTCTATCATCCCTAATAAGCCATGCTATCACAACCACCAACAGCATAATCACTAGCATCACACATGATTTCAAAAGGTAGATTCCAATCAGGTGGTTGAACAATAGGTGCAGTTATCAAGGCCTTCTTAAGTATTTCAAATGCTTTCTCACAATCATCGTCAAAAACAAAAGGAATATCCTTTTGCAAGAGATTGGTAAGAGGCCTAGAAATCTTAGAAAAGTCCTTAATGAACCTTCTATAGAAACCAGCATGACCAAGGAAACTTCTTATACCTTTAATGTCTGTAGGGCATGGCATTTTCTCGATCGCGTCAACTTTAGCCTTATCGACTTCCATACCTCTTTCAGAAATTTTATGTCCTAAGACGATGCCTTAATTAACCATAAAGTGGCACTTCTCCCAATTCAAGACAAGGTTGGTATCTTTACATCTCCGCAAAACTCGATCAAGGTTGCTGAGGCAATCATCAAAAGAAGACCCATAAATGGAGAAGTCATCCATGAAAACCTCAACAATCTTTTCACAAAAGTCAGAGAATATAGCCATCATACATCTTTCAAAGGTAGCAGGTGCATTACATAAGGCAAAAGGCATACGTCTGTAAGAAAGGTACCGAAAGGGTAGGTAAAAATGGTTTTCTCTTGATCAGATTGTGCAACAGGTATTTGGGAGAAACCAGAATAACCATCTAGAAAGCAGAAGTGTGTGTGTTTAGACAATCTTTCTAGCATTTGGTCAATAAAAGGCAAAGGGTAATGATCTTTCCTAGTGGCTTTTTTCAATTTCCTAAAATCAATCACCATCCTATAGCCAGTAATAATCCTGTGTGGGATCAATTCATCTTTATCATTAGGGACAACGGTAATACCTCCCTTCTTAGGGACGCAATGCATCGGACTTACCCAATCACTATGAGCAACAAGATAGATAATACCTGCTTCCAGGAGCTTTAGTATTTCTTTTCTTACTACCTCTTTAATCTTAGGATTCAATCTCCGTTGATGATCGGCAACTGGTTTGGAATCAGGATCGTTTTTGATTTTATGCTGGCATAGAGTGGGACTAATGCCCTTAAGTTCGTCAAGAGTATATCCAATAGCAGCATGGTGCTTCCTCAGAGTTTTTAATAACTTCTCTTCTTCATGCTCTGAAAGGCTAGCACTAATTATAACATGATATATCTCTTTTTCATTGAGATAAGCATACTTAAGAGTATCAGGTAACTGCTTAAGCTGAAACACAGGATCACCCTTTGGTGGGGGTGGATCTCCAAGCAGTTCAACACGCAAATTATTCTTAAGGATAGGATGTTGTTCAAAGATAACTCTATCTATCTCATTCCTTTCATCCATATGCATATCATTTTCATGCTCAAGCAAGTATTGCTCTAAAGGATCAGTAGGAGGCACAACAATAGAAGCTAGAGCAATAATTTCATCTTTACTAGACAACTCTTTTTCATTAGGTTGTCTACCAAACTTGGAGAAATTGAACTCATGTGACACTCCTTCAAAGCCAACAGTGACAGTTTGCTTCTCACAGTCAATATGAGCATTGACAGTATTGAGGAAAGGTCTGCCAAATATGATGGGACAAAAGCTATCTTGTGTGGTAGCAAGAACAAGAAAATCAGCAGGATACTTAGTTTTACCACACAAGACTTCAACATCTCTAACAATTGCCAAAGGGCAGATAGTATCTCTATTGGCAAGCTGAATAGTGACATCAATAGGTTCCATCTCGACAGGTGCAATCTCGTCTTTAATTTCATCATATAAAGATTGAGGTATTGCACTAACACTATCACCCACGTCACATAAACCATGATAACAATGATCTCCTATCTTAACAGAAACAACAGGCGTGCCAACAACATGCCTATGTTTGTCTCTAACATGAGGTTTAGCAATTCTAGCAGCATCTTCACAGAAGTGAATATCATGGCCATCAACATTGTCGGACAGGAGGTCTTTGATAATAGCAATGCTAGGTTCAACCCTAATTTGCTCAGGCGGTGTAGGTGTTCTAATGTAGCCCCTACGTATCACAGTTGAAGCTTTAGAATGATCCTTTATTCTAATAGGGAAAGGTGGTTTCTCAATGTAAGCACTAGGAACAATAGGATCATTATAAGCAATGACTTTCTCTTCAACTGGGATGGGTTTAACTACATTGACTTCTAAGGGAGGATGATATTTAAACCACTTCTCTTTAGGGAGATTAATATGAGCAGCAAATGATTCACATAATGAAGCTACTATCTCAGAGTCAAGTCCAAGTTTAGCGCTAAAATCACAAAAAGTATATGTTTCAACAAAGGATTTAACGCAATCAAAGTTGAGATTCATACCTGACTCCTTACCTTTATCAAACTCCCAATCTTCAGAGTTGCGTTTAATTCTTTCCAATAAATTCCATTTGAAGTCAATATCTCTCTTCATAGAAGTGTCAAGCATGGTGCGATTATCATGAGAAAGCCGAGCATAAAAGTTCTGAATAATAATTTCTCTCGAGAGCTCATGGTTGGGGCGTGAATATAACATTGACTTAAGCCTCCCCCAAGCTTGAGCTATACTTTCTCTATCACGAGGCCAAAAATTATAGATATAATTCCGATCACGATGTACCAAATGCATAGGATAAAACTTTTGATGACATTCCAATTTCAATCGGTTGTAGTTCCATGATCCAGTATCATCACATAGCCAATACCATGCCAATGCTTTATCCCTCAAAGATAAGGGAAAGACCTTCTTCTTGACCTCATCCTTGGGCAAACCTGCAAGCTTAAATGAACCACAAACTTCATCTACATAGATTAGATGCAAGTCGGGATGTGATGTTCCATCTCCTGTAAAAGGATTAGCCAACAATTTCTCTATTTCATAACAAATATTTTCAGTAGGTGCAGAAGGTTGAGGAGCAACTCCTTGTACTTCGTTCGAGGTGAAGATACCCCAAACAAGCTCCTCAAAGGATTAGTTTCCATAGTGACAAGTGACAATAAATTTCGGCACACTATATAAATGTTTCCTTACCAAATTCCACTTACCAAAGGCGCTTCACTTCCTGGCAACTGCGCCAGAAAAGAGTCTTGATGACCCACAAGTGTAGGGTATATATCATAGTCCTTTCGATAAGTAAGAGTGTCGAACCCAACAAGGAGCAGAAGGATCTGACAAGTGGTTTTCAGCAAGGTATTCTCTGCAAGCACTAAAATTATCGGTAACAGATAGTTGTGTGATAAGATGATTCGTAGCAAGTAGCAAGTAACAATAGTAACAAAGGTGCAGCAAGATGGACCAATCCCTTTTGTAGAAAGGGACAAGCCTGGACAAACTCTTATAGGAGGTGAAGCGCTCCCGAGGACACATGGGAATTTCTGTCAAGCTAGTTTTCTTCATGTTCATATGATTCGCGTTCGCTACTTTGATAGTTTGATATGTGGGTGGACCGGTGCTTGGGTGCTGCCCTTACTTGGACAAACATCCCACTTATGATTAACCCCTCTCGCAAGCATTCGCAACTACGAAAGAAGAATTAAGACAAAGTCTGACCATATCATTAAACTAGTGGATCCAAATCAGCCCCTTATGAAGCAACGCATAAACTAGGGTTTAAGCTTCTGTCACTCTAGCAACCCATCATCTACTTATTACTTCCCAATGCCTTCCTCTAGGCCCAAATAATGGTGAAGTTTTATGTAGTCGACGTTCACATAACACCACGAGAGGAAAGACAACATACATCACATCAAAATATCGAACGTATACCAAATTCACATGACTACTTATAACAAGACTTATCCCATGTCCTCAGGAACAAAAGTGACTACTCACAAAGCATAATTATGTTCATGACCAGAGAGGTATTGAATAGCATCAAGGATATGAACATATAATCTTCCGCCGAGTAATCCAACTAGCATCAACTACAAAGAGTAATTAACACTACTAGCAACCTTACAAGTACCAATTGGAGTCGCGAGACGGAGATTGGTTACAAGAGATGAACTAGGGTTTGGAGATGAGATGGTGCTGATGAAGATGTTGATGGTGATGAGTCCCCCCCGATGAGAGGAGTGTTGGTGATGACGATGGCGACGATTTCCCCCTTCGGGAGGGAAGTTTCCCCGGCAGGACGGCCGTGCCGGAGCTCTAGATTGGTTCTGCTCGAGTTCCGCCTCGTGGTGGCGGCGATTCCTCCCGAATGCCTCCTCTTGATTTTTTCTGGAACGAAACCCTCCTTATAGCAAAAGATGGGATCCAGAGGGGAAACAGGGGGCCCACAAGCCACCTAGGCGCGACCAGGGGGGTAGGCCGCCTCGCAGGCTTGTGGCCTCCTGGTGGCTCCCCTCTGGTACTTCTTCCGCCCAGTATTTTTTATAAAATCCAAAATAATTGCTCGTTGATTTTCACGGCTTTTGGAGTTGCGCAGAATAGGTATCTCAAACTTGCTCATTTTTCAGACCAGAATTCCAACTACCGACATTCTCCCTCTTCATGTAAACCTTATAAAATAAGAGAGAAAAGGCATAAGTAATGTACCGTGAAGTGTAATAACATCCCATAAAGCGATAAATATCAACATAAAAGCATGATGCAAAATGGATGTATCACGCGTACCATGGGGGTCACAAACTCCTAGGACATCCTAGTGACGTGCGTGTACATCCCCACAGAGATGGCGAATCCCTCCACAAGTATATCAAAAGATTTAGCCGTGTGCAACACAACATCCCAGACATCCACCCCACCATAGTGATTGTTGCTTTCTGTACGAACATGCGCAACCAACGGATGCGCGAAGGATGAGCATCAACAAGGTGCGGTATGTCGCCGAGCTTTATGCCCTGGCTGACAAGTGTGCATGTGCCGAGGAAGGAAGAAAGTTCCCCGGGGAGGATGCTGACGTGGAGATCGACTCTGACAATGAAGACGCGCCCACCTCCAAGGGAAAGGGCCGAAAGTGCAATCAAAAGCACAAGGGCAAGGCAGTTATGCCTATAGGAGGGTCCAACAATTCAAGTGCCGACAAGAAGGATAAGTCCGAGGGGCCTCACAAGGAATCTGGCGCCTGCTTTGGAGACGATGAGACTGCGACATGGGAGAAGTCCGACATGCCATACTCCAAGGTTCACCTCACCAAGGGCCATGACATCGCCGAGCGCGGCGAAGTAGATCAACTTGACGAAAAGCAGAAGCAAGAGTATGAAAGGCGCGACAAGGAGAAAGGCTAGAGCGGTGCACGTAGTTCCAACAGGAAGAACTACCTATGTATCTATAATTTTTTATTGTTCCATGCTGTTATATTATCATCTTAAGATACTTTTTGGGTCATAACGCACCAATTTATATTATTTTTGAGCACTAACATATTAACCAAGTGCCGAGTGCCAGTTGTTGTTTTCCGCATGTTTTTTGGTTTTTAGGTTTTCAGTACCAAATGAAGTCCAATTGCCATGAAACTTTTTGATGATTTTTCTGGACCAAAAGAAGACCTGGAAGCTTCGAGAGGAGACCTGAAGCCACACAAAAAGCCCATTAGGCAACATGGCACGGCCAGGGGCGTGGTCGTGCCCTGATGTCATGTCGCCTCCCTGGGGCCCCTCTTGCCTCGTTCTGTGGCCTATAAATCCCAAATATTCTAGAAACCCTATATATATCCACGAAACACTTTTTACGCCACGGCAAGTCTCTGTTCCATGGGGACCCCATCTGGAGCTCCGTTCCGACACTCCGCTATAGGGGGATCAATGACAGATGGCCTCTTCATCAACCTTGGTGCCCTGGTGATGATGTGTGAGTAGTTCACCATAGACCTATGGGTTCGTAGTTATTATATACATGGCTCTCTCTCTCTCTCTCTCTCTCTCTCTTGATCTCCCATACAATGATCATCGCATCTTCACTTTGATCTATCCGATGTAATTATTTTGTACAGTGTGTTTGTTGGGATCCGATGAATTGTGGGTTTATGTTCAGATTATTGATGAAAAGTATTTGAATCTTCTTTGAGTTCTATGTATATTATTTGCATGATCATCATAACTTCATAAATCTATCTGATCTATTGAATTGCTTTGGCCAAGTAGTTTGATCTTTCTTCAGTGGTAGATGTGCATTGTAGTGGGTTCAACCTAGCGAATTTTTATATCCCAGTGATAGAAAGGGGACAAGATGCGTCTTTGTGTTGCTTCCACTAAGGATAAAATGATGGGGTTTATTCATATTGGTTGAGTTTACTTTGTCTACATCATGTCATTCCCCAAGCATTACTCTATTTCACTCAATACTCTAGATGCATGCTGGATAGCGGTCCATGGGTGGAGTAATAGTAGTAGGTGCACGCAAGATTCACCCTGTTTGCTTATGGAGGTGATGCCTATATACACACGAGCATTGCCGTGAAAAGCGCATAACTATCCATTGCTCTATCAATTACCCAACAGTAATTTGTTTATCCACCATATGTTGCTTTCATGAGAAATGCCACTAGAGAACACTATGGCCCCCGGGTCTATTCACTTATATGTTCGAAAAACTTAATAATTTTCCCACTGTTATTATTTGTCTTTTATTTTATTTTTCAAGTCACAACTATCTACAATTATCTACACACCTCATTTGCTTGCAAGTTGTTTGCTATTTTGTGTGGAGCCACTAAAGACGGTTGAAGATTTATATTCCTATTGGTTCGTTAAGCCTTAGTTTCTTAAATGAGGGAAATACTTATCCGCATTGTGCTACGATAACCCGTTCCTCTTCACGAAAAACCCAACACACATCACAAGCATAAGGAAGGATTTCTCGCACCGTTCTCGGGGAATATCATCACCAACTATCAAGTAACTTCACACAAATTATCATTCTCTTGTTCTTCTTTTTATTTGCTGTTACATCTTGCTTTCTTAAAAAAATCAAAAATACAAAAATATTTACCTTTGCTTTCTTAACTTGTCACTAGTTTGCATCTTCTCTCTATAGTTTACTTGTCTCGCTTGTTACTTTGCTTGCTCGGTCACTGTGGGGACCCCGACCCATAAGTTGTTCTCACCAAATGCACGTGCATAGTGATCCCAGGAGATCAATGCTCACTGAACACATAGAAACTGAATAGCAAGAGACTTACATCCATTATGTACCATTTTACTTGATCATGGCCTTGATAGCCAAGCCTTCACATATATTGCACCGGAATATCTTCATCGATAGTGTGAACCCGAGCCATCTGCCTTAACCCTACAGGCATTCTGATTGGGAAGCATCCTAGCTCGCACACATGTCACCAAGGTAATCTTCGTCATATGATGTTTCTCTCATGCCTGGCCAATAAAATAACCAGTGGCAAGCCAATGAGTACTTTGAACGTACTTGCAAGCAACCCATATTTGGAATGAGGAAATAACAAAGCATGATATAGCACTAAGTAGGTAATTTGCAAAAAGCTATTTTGAGTGCAATAACATGATCAATCTTGTAAAATCAGGCATCAACGTGTTGTAGATATCCATATGAACAAGTTATAGATATGATCATAAGCAGGGGTTGAATGTCCCGCGTTCATTTGCCATGTCAAGTCATGTGACTTAACTCTAGTATCACATTAAGCAGGGGTTGAACATCCCACGTTCATTTATCATGCCAAGTCGTCTAACTTAGCTCGAGTAGCATCTTACATGCACGACCATCTTTCTCACACACACACACTTGGTTTATGTGGAAACAACTGGACGTAGTTTAAGCAGGATTACCCAACTGTCCTTGACCTTGGACACGACTATTCGAATAGTTTTACACTCCAAGACTGTCCCCGCCGCGCCGCCCCAAGACCCCCGGCCCCGCCGCCCACGACGCCACAGCCGCCCGTGCCGGTGAGCCCCCACACCCCACCCTTATGGGAAATTAACTTGTTGTTATTTAGTTTTTTGGAATTAGATTATAACTAAAAAGTTGATTTTTTATTGTTATTGTAGTAGGTGTTGTTGTTATTGTAGTTGTTGTAGTAGTGGTTGATGTTACAATAAGAAGGAGAAGAAGAAGAGAAAAAAATAAGAAGTAGTAGTTGTTGTTTTTATTGTAGTTGTTGTTGTAGGAGAGAAAAAATAAGAAGAAGGATAAGAAGAAGAAGAAGAGAAGAAAAAAATAAGAAGGAGAAGAAGAAAAGAAGAGAAGAATAAAAAAATAAGAAGGAGAAGAAGAGAAAAAGAAGAAAAGAAGAATAAGTAGAACAAGAGGATAAAGAAAAATAGAAATAGAAATAAGAGGAAGAAGAAGAAGAAGAGGAGGAGGAAGAAGAGGAGAAGAGGAGGAGGAGGAGGAGAAGAAGAAGAAGAGGAGAAGAGGAGAAGAAAGAGGAAAAATGAAAAGAAGAAGAGAAGAAGAAGGAGAAGGAGGAGGAGGAGAAGGAGCCCTCCTTCTTCTCCTTCTTCTCCTTCTTCTCTCTTCCTTCTTATTTTTTAGCTTGTTTAGCTAATTATCTTCCAAAGTGACATAATAAGCTCAAAATGGCATAAAAACCTTGCTGAGCTCATGAATATTATATTCTTAGCTTGTTTTCCTCTAAAATGACATAATTAGCATATTTGTGTTGATCGGGTGGATTTACATGTGAGAGTTGTCTCGTCACTGTGAGGTCTGCTGTGCGAAGACCTCCGTGTGCGTTGTACGAGCTCTGCCCCTGCATTCGTGGGTCAGTACAAATGTCATCTCCTCCTCGCCCCTTTATTTACCGTGGGTCAGTTTTCGGATGAAACTTGCTAGATTTAGGTAATTAAGTTAATTTGTCACTATGCGTGACCAGTATGCGTCTCCCGTTCGAAAGGGTTACAGTTATAAATATGCGTGCATTTGGTTATTTTATAACCGTGATTCTTTCGAATTGTCCAACGTTATCCATGGACAATCCGAGTATGTGTAGATTGGGTTCGTTTTCCCATATGCTTTGTTCCAGATCCGATGGATAATTTCGTCAGTGCCTCCGTGTTGTTCTTCGGACACACATCCTCTCTATTTATTGCGGAGACGTGTATTAGGAGAACAGCGGAGAGGTCCTTCCGAAATTTTGCGTTGGATCCAGAGCACAGCATGGGAAAACGAACCCAATCTACACATACTTGGGTGGGATTAGGACCTATCTTTACCTATTAGCGTGTAGGTTGCATGGACGTAATAAAAATGGCGAACTTGATTAACTGATGAATATATATGCTAAATTATATATAAATATATTTCTTGTGTCTTTAGTAGCTAGGCAAGATGAGTGATTGTGTGTGGATGTATACCGGTTACCCTAGTCCGAAAGAGATGATGAAAGAATGGTTTCTAAAGAACAAGGAATTTGTGAAAGCCGCATTTGCGAATGGCCAGGAAATAAACTATTGCCCCTGTCCTAGATGCGACAACTATAAAAAGACGATAGAGGCTGTAATGATTAAACACCCGCAGAGGAGGGGATTTAAGCCTAATTATACGGTGTGGACATTTCATGGTGAGTCTCTACAATGCACCAGAGCTGAGGTGGTCCATCGTCGCACGGACGAGCATGGTACCGGGATGGAAGACATGGTGCAAGACTTTGATGATGCTGGGGATTCGGAAGATGAGATGGAGAAATCTGCAAAGGCCTTCTATGAAATGTTGGAGTCTTCAAAATGTCCTCTCCATGAGCACACTGAGATTTGTCAGCTGGATGCAATTGCACAAGTAATGGCTCTGAAGGCTCAGTTCAACTTGGGAAGAGAATGCTACGACGCGATGATGACACTATTTGGACGCTTCCTACCCAAAGGCCGTGTCATGCCTGCAAACCTGTACCAGTCGAACAAAATACTTCGTGTACGTAAGATGCCCTATGAGAAGATAGATGCATGTGAGAAAGGATGTGTCTTATTTAGGAAGGAGTATGCACCCTTGGACTATTGTCCGAATTGCGAGTTGATAACCCACAAGTATAGGGGATCGCAACAGTTTTCGAGGGTAGAGTATTCAACCCAAATTTGTTGATTCGACACAATGGGAAGCCAAAGAGTATTCTCAAGTATTAGCAGTTGCGTTGTCAATTCAACCACACCTGAAAAATTTAGTATCTGCAACAAAGTATCAGTAGCAAGGTGGTATGATAGCAATAGTAGCAACGGTAACGAGTAGCAGCAAAGTGACAGTAGTAGCGACAGAATAACAGTAGCAGCAGTGACAACAGTAGAGACAGAGTAACAGTAGCAGCAGTGACAGCAGTAGCGGCAGAGTAACGTAGCAAGGACCAGTAGGAAAAAGACTCGTAGGCATTGGATCGGTGATGGATGATTATGCCAGATGGTATTCATCATGCAAGAGTTATAACACGGAGAGATATTTAACTAGCTCCAGTTCGTCCATGTAATGTAGACATGTATTCCGTATATAGTGATACGTGCTTAGGGAAAAGAACTTGCATGACATCTATTGTCCATCCCTCCCGTGGCAGCGGGGTCCTAATGGAAAATACGGGATATTAAGGTTCTCCTTTTAATAAAGAACCGGACCAACGCATTAACACTTAGTGAATACATGAACTCCTCATAGTATGGTCATCTCTAGGAGTGGTTCCGGCTATTGTCACTCCGGGGTTGCCGGGTCATAACACATAGTAGGTGACTACAACTTGCAAGATAGGATCAAGAACACACATATATTGACGAGAACATAATAGGTTCATATCCGAAATCATGGCACTCGAGCCCTAGTGACAAGCATTAAGCATGGCAAAGTAGTAGCAACATCAATCTCAGAACATAGTGGATACTAGGGATCAATCCCCGTCAAAATTAACTCGATTACATGATAGATCTCATCCAACCCATCACCGTCCAGCAAGCCTACGATGAGATTACTCACGAACGGTGAAGAGCATCATGGAATTGGTGATGAAGGAAGGTTGGTGATGACGATGGCGATGATCTCCCCTCTCCGGAGCCCAGAACGGACTCCAGATCTGCCCTCGAGAGGAAGAACAGGTGGTGGCGGCGCCTTCGTATCGTAAAACACGATGAACTCTTCTCTTCAATATTTTTCCGGACGGAAGGGACTAAATAGAGCTGGAATTGGAGGCGGTGGAGCAACGTGGGCTGCACAAGCCTGCCAGGCGCGACCAGGGGGGCCCCGGGCCTGGTGGGCTTGTGGGCTCCACGCTCCACTTCCTCGATTGATTCTTGCAGCATTATTTTTCATATATTCCACAAAAAATCCCCGGAAATTTCTAGGTCATTCCGAGGACTTTTATTTTTGCGCAAAAACAACACGATGGCAATTCTGCTGAAAACAACGTTAGTCCGAGTTAGTTCCATTCAAATCATGCAAATTAGAGTCCAAAACAAGGGCAAAAGAGTTTGGAAAAGTAGATACGACAGAGACGTCTCAACTCCCCTAAGCTTAAAGCCTTGCTTGTCGTCAAGCAATTTAGTTGACAAACTGAAAGAGACAAAAGAAAAACTTTTACGAACTTTGTTTGATCTTGTTGTTGCAACTATGTCTAACTCATATCCAGAATTTCAGCAAGATCACAAGCTAACCACATAAGCAAATGACATCTAGGTCTGATGGTAAACTCATGTCAATGGCATAATCAACTAGCGAGCAATAATGACAAGTTTCAAACGTCAACACTTCAATCAAAACAATCATGAAGCAGTACGAACAGATGGTATCTCGCTAGCTCTTTCTGAGACTGCAAAACATAAATGCAGAGCACCTTCAAAGACCAAGGGCTGACTAAACATTGTAATTCATGGCAAAGAAGATGCAGTCACAATCATACTCAATATCAGTCAAAAGCAAAGCATAAAAATGACAGAGGTGCTCTCTAATTGGTGCTTTTATAAGAAGAGGATGACTCAACAAAAACATAAATAGATATGCCCTTCGCAAAGGGAAGCATTGATTTGCAGAGGTGTCAGAGCTCAAGCTTTGAAAACAGAGATAATAATTTTGGGTGTCATGCTTTCATTGTCAACGCAATGACTAAGAGTTTTGACCATCTTCCACGCTACACATGATATAGGCGGGTCCCAAACAGAAAAGTAAAGTTTTGACTCCCCCACCACCGATCAATCACACTCCACGACTAGCCGAATACTCGGGTGCCATCCATACCAACATCAATCCAGGGGGAGTTTTGTTTGCAATTATCTTTTCGATTTGAGCATGGAACTGGGCATTCCAATTATCGGTCCCTTTCTCGTGAGTGATAGTGAATAAACACATATCGAGGTAACACGCCTAGCATGGAAGATACTGATAGCCCCCTGTCACCCCATGAGCGGTTCGGGCATGCAAAGCAGATTATTTCTTGAAGATTTAGAGAGTGGCACATGCAAATTTACTTGGAACAGCAGGTAGATACCACATATAGGTAGGTAGGGTGGACTCATAAGGAACAACTTTGGGTTTATGGAAGTGGATGCACAAGCAGTATTCCCGCTTAGTACAAGTGAAGGCTAGCAAAAGACTGGGAAGCGACCAACTAGAGAGCGACAACAGTCATCAAAATGCATTGAGATTAACCAACATTGAGTGCAAGCATGAGTAGGACATAAATCACCATGAACATGAATATCATAGAGGCTATGTTGATTTTGTTTCAACTACATGCGTGAACATGCGCCAAGTCAAGCCACTTGAATCATTCAAAGGAGGATACCATCCTATCATACTACATCATAATCATCTCGAGATTCATGTTGGCATCCAAGACAAACCATTATAAGCTCCTCGCTAATTAAGCATGGCATCAGAAACTATGATCTCTAAGTAGTCATTGCAAACATGTTTCTCTCACAACAAAGATGAACTAGGAACGATGAGCTAGTCATATTTACAAAAACAAAATAGATCAAGTTCATACCAGCTTTTCCAGGCTCAGTCACTTCATAATATATCGTCATTATTGCCTTTCACTTGCATGACCGAATGATGTGAACAATAATAAGAGTGCTCGTGCATTGGACTAAGCTGGAATCTGCAAGCAAACACAAAGGAGAAGACAAAGTAATATGGCTCTTTGACAGATAAACATATATGCATGCGAGAGCCGCTAAACATTGTAACCATGGTATTCTACCTTGACCCAAAGAAAAAGAAAACTATTTACACGGGAAAGCTCCCAACAAGCAAAAGAAGAACAATAAATCTTTTTGGGTTTTTCTCAAACTAGACAAACACACGAGAAGAAAACGAGAAAAAGAAATAAACTAGCATGGATGATACAGTGGCAAAGTGTGAACACCGACTAACAAAGTGAAAGCGTAAGCAAGAATATAAAGTCGGTGAGAAACACGTACTCCCCCAAGCTTAGGATTTTGGCCTAAGTTGGTCTACTCCCATGGATGGTACGGGCGATACCGAAAATCACAATGGGGGTTGTACGGGAGCGTGGCAGCCACTGCCTGAATAGCTGCCTCACGGAGGAGAGCAGCCTTTGCCTCCCTCTCATACTTCGCTGCTTCTCCTCTGGTTATGTAATATCTCAGTTTTACCTGAAATTCAAAGAAGACAGGAGAAGGAAGGGTAATATGGAAAACAGGCCGTCGGTTAAATATTAACCGGTATAGGAGGGATTCATGATCCCTCTCAAGGAACTAATAGCGTGTCAAAGCGGCGCGATCAAGGATAGCTGTATGGAGCGGGGGATCTCCTTCGCGGATGGATACTCCAAGAAAATTTGCTATGCGAGTGGCATAGATCCCACCAAAGAAATCCCCTTCATTAGCATTATTATTCAGCCTCCTTGCTATTATAGCTCCCATGTTGAAACTTCTTTCACCCATTACAGCGCTCTTAAGAATACTAAGGTCGGGTGTGCAGAGGTGACAATGCTCAATCTTGCCATTAATGCATCTATCTATGAAGAGGGAAAAGTAATGCAAGGCAGGAAAATGAATGCTCCCCATGGTAGCCTGCGTAATATCTCTAGTTTCTTCGACAGTTATACTAGAGAAAAATGTCTAACCGAAGATTTAGGAGGATCACTGAGACTACCCCAAACAGGTATCTTGAAAATTCTACTGAAATCCTCTAAATCCATGGTATACGATTTGTCATAGAAATCAAACAGTACGGATGTGTCACGGCCAGCTGAAAATTTGAATCTACGAACAAAAGAGGCAGCGAGAGTAACATACTGTTCACATTTATCGGAGATGAATTCTTCGAGTCCGACGTTGTGAACAAGTGTATCAAACTCGTCTTTGAAACCTGCCTCAATCATGAATTCATCAGAAGGCCATTCATATGGTTGTACCTGTGCGTTCCTCTGTTGGTAAGGACCGGGCTCCCGAATCGCGAGACGGGGACCCCTCTTGCTTGAGGAACCACCGTGATAATTTCTCCTAAACATCTTCCTTTTCTAAAATTTTCAGTGACTCAAAGGAAAAGTGAACAAGGCTCAACGAAACTCGTAGAAACTACTCCGACAAGTGCCTAGAGGCCATATCACGCATCAAAACTACTTGGGACCACCTAAAATTAGCATGCAAAGCTCAAGAACAGGGTCACCAAGGCAGCAAAAATACGCGACGTATAAGGCACTAGAGCAAAAACTAATTGGACCAATGGAGGAGTCACATACCAAGGAGCAATTTCCCCAAAATAGCTTGGTGAAGGGTGCTTTGCACAAGGAGATCGAAAATCGCAGCAAGAAGAGCAAGAACACGAGTTTGAGCTGCGAAACAATTTTTTCTGGAGGTAGGAGACGGAGATGGGAGCTAGAATAAGTGGAGGGGGTACACGTGGGCCCCACAAGCCTCGGAGGCGTGGCCAGAGGGGCGCCCGCGCCTCTAGGGCTTGGCCCACTGGTGCAGCCCCCTGACTAGCTATTCGTCTCAGAATTTTTTAAAAATTCCAGAAAGAATCATACTTGATTCTCACGGCATTCGGATAACTTTTATTTTCGGGGTACTTTTCTATGGGATGCTAAAAGCAGAAAACATGGAAAACTAATATAATCTATCATTTTTCTTCTAAGCAACCGAAGGTGAAAGCTTGGAACAGAGGTTTGTGACTCCTTGATTCATCCATCCCATGGTCATCGAAAGAAATCCATCAATGAGGTTGATCAAGTCTCCTTGACAAGCTTTTTCGAATCGCATAAAAAAAAGAACGGAGAATTTTCGAATAGTCACTAGGTTACCTCAATGGGGATGTGCATATCCCCAACAAGCAAATCATACTTCATCTTGACAGTAGGTATAGGGCATTCAAGGCTCCCATTAAGAAGCGATGAAGTTTTTTCGATAGCATTGATGCAATGTACCCGATATTGTTTCTTCGGAAAGTGCACCGTATGCTCATTACCGTTAACATGGAAAGTGATGTTGCCTTTGTTGCAATCTATAATAGCCCCTGTAGTGTTTAAAAAGGGTCTTCCAAGGATGACCGCCATGACATCACCCTCGGGAATATACAGAATAACAAAGTCTGTTAAGATAGTGACGTTAGCAACGACAACAGGCACATCCTCACAAATGCCGATAGGGAAAGCTGTTGACTTGTCGGCCATTTGCTGAGAGATTTCAGTGGGTGTCAACTTATCCAGTTCAAGTCTACGATAAGAGAGAGAGGCATAACACTAACACCGGCTCCAAGGTCGCGTAAAGCAGTTCTAATGTAATTGCCTTTAATGGAGCAAGGTATAGTGGGCACTCCGGGATCACCTAGTTTCTTAGGAGTTCCACCCTTGAAGGTATAGTTAGCAAGCATGGTGGAAATCTCAGCCTCAGGTATCCTCCTCTTATTAGTCACAATATCCTTAATGTACTTAGCATACAGAGACATTTTGAGCATATCTGTCAAATGCATTTGCAGAAAGATAGGTCTAATCATTTCAACAAAGCGCTCAAAATCCTCATCATCCTTCTTCTTGGATGTTTTGGGAGGAAAGGGCATGGGTTTCTGAACCCATGATTCCCTTTCTTTACCATGCTTCCTAGCAGAAAAATCGATCTTATCGTATGTTCTATTCTTAGGCCGTGGGTTATCAAGATCAATAGGTTCAATCTCCATATCCTTATCATTGCTAGGTTGAGCATCAACATGAACATCACTATCGATATTATCATTAGGCTCATGTTCATCACCAGATTGTGTTTCGGCATCAGAGAGAGAGACATCGTTTGGACTCTCAGGTGTAACAACAACAAGGTTGCTAGGGATCACCTAGTTTCTTAGGAGTTCCACCCTTGAAGGTATAGTGTTGGAAATCTCAACCTCAGGTATCCTCCTCTTATTAGTCACAATATCCTTCATGTACTTAGCATACAGAGACATTTTGAGCATATCTGTCAAACGCATTTGCAGAAAGATAGATCTAATCATTTCAACAGAGCGCTCAAAATCCTCATCATCCTTCTTCTTGGATGGTTTGGGAGGAAAGGGCATTGGTTTCTGAACCCATGGTTCCCTTTCTTTACCATGCTTCCTAGCAGCGAAATCGTTCTTATCGTATCTTCTATTCTTAGGTTGTGGGTTATCAAGATCAATAGGTTCAATCTCCACATCCTTATCATTGCTAGGTTGAGTATCAACATGAACATCACTATCGGTATTATCATTAGGCTCATGTTCATCACCCGATTGTGTTTCGGCATCAGAGACAGAGACATCGTTTGGAATCTCAGGTGTAACAGCAATAGGGTTGCTAGCGTGCAAGTTCCTATCATCTTTCTTCTTGTTCCTAGGATGACTAGGTGCATCAGTGCTAACTCCTTGAGAATCTTGTTTAATCCTCTTATGATGACCCTCAGGATACAAAGGTTCCTGGGTCATTCTACCGCCTCTAGTGACGACTCTGACAGAATTTTCATTCAACTCATTGAGCAAGTCATTTTGAGCCTTAAGTACTTATTCTACCTGAGTAGTAACCATAGAGGCATGTTTACTCAAGAGCTTAAGATCATTGACGTTTCTGTCCACACAAGCACTTAAATGACTAAGCATACGAACATTTTGTTCCAATTGTCTGCTAACATAATCATTGCAACTCTGTTGTTTGGCAACAAAGTTATCAAATTCATCCAGTCATGAGCTAGCAGGTTTATCAAAAGGAATATCACTCTCATTGAATCTGCGTAGAGAATTTACTTCTACTACCTGTATCGGGTTATCAAGACCATGGATCTCTTCGATAGGTGGTAGATTTTTGACATCTTCAGATTTAATGCCTTTCTCTTTTATAGATTTCTTAGCTTCTTGCATATCTTCAGAACTGAGGAATAGGATACCTCTTTTCTTCGGAGTTGGCTTCAGAGCTGGTTCGGGAATATTCCAAGCATTCTCATTGCACAATATATTATTCAATAGGATCTTAGCTTGTTCTACGGTTCGTTCCCTAAAAACACAACCGGCACAACTATCTAGGTGGTCTCTAGAAGCATCGATTAGTCCATTATAGAAGATATCAAGTATTTCATTCTTCTCAAGAGGGTGATCAGGAAAAGCATTCAGTAGCTGGATAAGCCTCCCCCAAGCTTGTGGGAGACTCTCTTCTTCAACTTGGGCAAAGTTGTATATTTCCTACAAGGCAGCTTGCTTCTTATGGGCAGTGAAATATTTCTCAGAGAAGTAGTAGATCATATCTTGGGGGCTACGCACACAACCAGGAGCAAGAGAGGTGAACCATGTCTTAGCATCATCCTTTAGCGAGAAAGGAAACAGCTTAAGGATATAGTAGTGGCGGATCTTTTCCTCACTCGTGAATAGGGTGGCTATATCGTGCAGTTTGGTAAGATGGGATACAACCGTTTTAGACTCATAACCGTGAAAAGGATCAGATTCGACCAAAGTGATTAACTCAGAGTCGATATAGAATTCATAATCCTTATTGGTCACAAAGAAAGGCGAAGTAGCAAACTTCAGGTCGTATTTCATCCTAGCGTTCAAATATTTTTCTTTCCACTTACGCAGTAAACTCTCAACATCATAGCTATCCTTACAAGCAAGAAAGGCCTCAACTATCTTTCCCTCCATAACATAACCCTCATGCATATCAGGCAATTCATATCTAGGAGAGCTAGTTCTAACAGGAAAAATAGCAGGTTCTACTTCAATAATCTCAGCAGTTTCAGAAGCATCATCACATCTAGCAGCAACTCTAGCAATTTGTGCATCAAGGAATCCACCTAGTGGCAAAGCAGTATCAAGCATAGCATCATCACAAGCATCATGAATAGCAGAAGTAGCATCATCAAGCACAGGCGACACATCAAAATTTCTAGCAGGAGGTGGTGTCGCAAACTTACTCATAACTGAAGGTGAATCAAGTGCAGAGCTAGATGGCAGTTCCTTACCTGTCCTCGTAGTTGAGGGCAAGACTTTAGTTCTCGGATCTTTCAGATTCCTCATAGTGATCAGCAGACGTAAATCCCAAGTGACTCAGACAATATAGCTATGCCTCCCCGGCAACGGCGCCAGAAAATGGTCTTGATAGCCCACAAGTATAGGGGATCGCAACAGTTTTCGAGGGTAGAGTATTCAACTCAAATTTGTTGATTCGACACAAGGGGAAGCCAAAAGAATATTCTCAAGTATTAGTAGTTGAGTTGTCAATTCAACCACACCTGAAAGATTTACTATCTGCAGCAAAGTATCAGTAGCAAGGTGGTATGATAACAACAGTAGCAACGGTAACCAGTAGCAGCAAAGTCACCGTAGTAGCGACAGTAACAGTAGCAGCAGTGACAACACTAGCGACAGAGTAACAGTAGCAGCAGTAGCGGCAGAGTAACGTAGCAAGGACCAGTAGGAAAAAGACTCGTAGGCATTGAATCGGTGATGGATGATTAACACGGAGAGATATGTAACTAGCTCCAGTTCGTCAATGTAATGTAGACATGTATTCCGTATATAGTGATACGTGCTTAGGGAAAAGAACTTGCATGAAATCTATTGTCCATTCCTCCCGTGGCAGCGGGGTCCTAATGGAAACTACGGGATATTAAGGTTCTCCTTTTAATAAAGAACCGGACCAACACATTAACACTTAGTGAATACATGAACTCCTCATACTATGGTCATCTCCGGGAGTGGTTCCGGCTATTATCACTCCGGGGTTGCCGGGTCATAATACATAGTAGGTGAGTACAACTTGCAAGATAGGATCAAGAACACACATATATTGACGAGAACATAATAAGTTCAGATATGAAATCATGGCACTCGGGCCCTAGTGACAAGCATTAAGCATGGAAAAGTAATAGCAACATCAATCTCAGAACATAGTGGATACTAGGGATCAATCCCCGTCAAAACTAACTCGATTACATGATAGATCTCATCAAACCCATCACCGTCCAGCAAGTCTACGATGAGATTACTCATGAACGGTGAAGAGCATCATGGAATTGGTGATGACGATGGCGATGATATCCCCTCTCCGGAGCCTATAACGGACTCCAGATCTGCCCTCCAGAGGAAGAACAGGTGGTGGCGGCGCCTCCGTATCGTAAAACGTGATGAACTCTTCTGTTTGATTTTTTCCGAACGGAAGGGACAAATAGAGCTGGGATTGGAGGCGGTGGAGCAATGTGGGCCCCACAAGCCTTCCAGGCGCGACCAGGGGGGGGGGGGCGCCTGGTGGGCTTGTGGGCTCCACGCTCCACTTCCTCGGTTGATTCTTGCGCCAGTATTTTTCATATATTCCACGAAAAATCCTCGTAAATTTCCAGGTCATTCCAAGAACTTTTATTTCTGCGCAAAAACAACACCATGACAGTTCTACTGAAAACAACGTTAGTCCAAGTTAGTTCCATTCAAATCATGCAAATTAGAGTCCAAAACAAGGGTAAAAGAGTTTGGAAAAGTAGATACGACGGAGACGTATCACGAGTCTTGTAGGTATCTTGTGGTAGACAACGGTATGGGTGAGAAGAGGCAGACCAAAATCGTAGTTAGTGTTCTTCGGTATGTGCCAATCATACCAAGGCTTCAACGTCTTTTCATGGTCAAAGAGACACCTAGACGGATGACATGGCACAAACTGGGCAAAAGAATCGAACTAGATGTGGATGGGAATAAGAAGGTGGTACACACATCGGATGGGGAAGCGTGGAAACATTTCGATGGATTGCATCAGGATAAAACAGCAGATCCAAGGAATCCTTGAGTCTGAATGGATGGTTTTAATCCATTTGGCATGACGGCAACCCAATACAGTTGTTGGCCTGTATTTGTCATTCCACTCAAGCTCCCCCCGGGCATATTATGCAAAGAAAGAACATATTTCTGACGTTGATAATTCCAGGGCCCAATTATCCGAGGAAGAATATGAATGTGTACCTATAGCCGCTTAAGGATGAATTGGAATAATCTTGGGATAATGTGGTCAAGACATACGATGCCGCTAGAAAACAAAACTTCAAAATGCATGTGTGATACATGTACTCTATGCATGACTTGCCGGCGTATGCGCTATTCATTGGATGGTGTGTGCATGGAAGGTTCTCGTGCCCCCAATGCAAGGCAGCTCTTCAGTTTCATTGGTTGCAGGAGGGTCGGAAATATTCTTGCTTTGACTTGCATAGACATTTCCGCAAACTTGACCATCAGTTCAGAAAAGACAAGAAGAACTTTACCAAAGGTAAAGTTGTCAAAAACTTGGCACCACCTGCGTTGACAGGCCAACAGATCTTGGATCAGTTAAACGCCCTCGAGCCTGATCTAGAGCGTCTAGGGCATTTCAAGGGGTATAATTCAAAACACGCGTGGACTTACAAGCCATGCTTCTGGGATCTGCCTTACTTCAAATACCTCCTTCTTCCACACAATATCGACATGATGCACACTGAGATGAATATCGGACATGCTATTTTTGGTACATTGTTCGACATAGATGGGAAGACAAAGGATAATACTAAGGCTAGATTCGATCAACAGACACTATGAAATAGACCGTTACAAAACATGCGAGAAGGCAAATGAAAGCAGAAGTGGTCGAAGCCAAAGGCCTGGTTCAATCTTGGAAGGCGAGCTATGAGGGAAATTATCTTGTGGGCCAAAATGCACTTGATGTTCCCCGATGGGTATCCAGCGAATCTAAAGAGGGGAGCGAGTCTTGAAAAATTAAAAATCTTTGGTCTCAAGAGTTATGATTGGCACATATGGCTAGAGGGGGTAATGCCGGTGATGTTACGTGGCTTTATTCGTGAGAATGAATGGCTAGTACTGGCGGAGCTGAGCTATTTCTTTCATGTTCTTTGTGCGAAAGAATTGTCAACTCGCGTGGTAGATGACATGGAGGAGTTTGCACCGGAGTTGTTGTGCAAGTTAGAGAAGATCTTTCCGCCGGGCTTCTTTAATCCAATGCAGCATTTGATTTTACATCTATCGACCGAGGCAAGATTGGGTGGGCTTGTCCAAAATCGTTGGTGCTATGCAACTGAGAGGATGCAGAAGACGCTTCGAGCTAAATATAAAAATAAGCGTAGAATTGAAGCATCGATGGCTGAGGCATTCATTACTGAGGAGGTGGAAAACTTTGTGACAGCACACTACGAAGCCAAAAATCACCATTTGCATAATCCGAAGCCTCGGCACAATGATGGAGACCCTAAAAAAGGTGGGTCCAACCTCACCCTATTCAAAGGGAAGCTTGCAATAGCCGGTGCTTCAAAACCAATAGCGTTGGATGTCGAAGAATGGCGAAACATTCTGTTGTATATCTTCAACAACCTAACAGAAGTGCAGCCGTACATCGAGTAAGGTCTCGACACATTTTCCCGTAACTTCTAATTACTTTGAACTACTCTTATTCCCAGATATTTCATAAAGCCGATACGTCGCCAAATTCTCGGAGGGACCGGGGATTGAAAATGATTCCGTCGAAGAGTATGAGCTTTTGGCAAAGAGAGGAGGCGGCTATCCTGGTTTCTTCTCTTGGTTCAAACAAACGGTAATTATCAATAATGGACCATTTCATTTCTTGGTCTAACTTGCGGCTAATGCAACAATCGTTTCGTATTAAACTTGTGGGCTAATTCAGAGTCTATGGAAACCAAACTGAGACAAGCCGCTAATGGTTTTGACTATAAGGTCCGTTCATTTGAGAAATACAACATCAACGGGTATCTCTTTCGTACCTTTGGCAAAGAGCTATCTATGCCCGACTGGTAATCTACAAATTGTGGTGTCTCTGCTATCGGCGAAGGTGTTATCGAGTATTATGGAAGAGTTGAAGCAATTTATGAACTTCAATTCTATGGTGAAAACCCACCGAACGTCGTAGTCTACAAATGTTATTAGTTCCAGCCGAAGGAGACTAGAAGGACTCATGAACATATAGGACTAGTCGAAATCAATCCAAACACCCATTTAGATGTTCCCGATGTCTATATTACGGCTCAACACGCGACCCAAGTTTTCTATCAACCGTGGGCATGACAAAATGATAAGAATCTGGAAGGTTGGTATTTTGTTTATGAAGTGCCGCCACATGTTAGACCACCTCTCCCAAATGAACATGATTATGAACCTCAAATTAACCCAAACACATATGATGGAGAAATTTCCAAGAAACATGCCTTTCCGAGAAACGTTTCAAGAACCGCCGTGGTTCACCTCAAAACATGGAAGTAGATAGCGACAATGAATCTGACTTCACCCCTAAGCCGGAACCAGCAGAGTTGGAACTAGAAGAGGTTACTGATGCGCATGACCTATCAATGCTTGACCGATTACAGAAAGGCCTTCCACAACTTCATGCCGTTGAACCCGAGGAGCACGTCATTCATGAAGACATGCGTGATAGTGATGATGATGATGCATTTATTGATGATGATTATTAGTTTGTAAGATTCACAACTTAAGTTATATATGTACATATTATTATTCATGATAGTGATTATGTTGTACTAATTTCTTTTAATCTTTATCATGGCAGGTCAAGACCCTCCGCCGATGCCCGTCTTCTCTGCGATTGGCACGGTGAGTTACATTTCAATGGTCATTATAAACTAGTATTAACAAGAGGATAAGAGGAGAAGAAATAGGAAAAACACCTTGGTTAGCTCATGAATATTATATTCTTATCTTGTTTTCCTCTAAAATGACATAATTAGCCCATTTAGCTCCAAAAAGACATAATTAGATAATTTAGCTCCATCAAGAGGAGAAGAGGAGAAGAAATAGGAAAAATGAAAAGAAGGAAGAAGAAGAAGAAGAGAAGAAGGAGAAGGAGGAGAATGAGGAGAAGGATCCTTCTCGTCCTTCTCGTCCTTCTCCTTCTTCTTCTTCTCCTTCTTGATTTCTTCTTCTTCTTCTCCTCCTCCTCTAAAATGACATATTTAACCCTAGTTAGCTCCAAAACGACATATAGTTAGCTTGGCTTCCACCTAAATGACATAATTAGCTTAGTTAGCTCCAAAATGGCCTATTTAATAAAAATGACCTATACTTAGCTAAGTTCTCTCCTAAATGACATAATAAGGCTTACGTAGCTCCAAGATGACTTATTCCCCCTAACTTAGGTATTAAATGGCCTATAATTAGCTTAGCTAGCTTCAAAATGGCATAAGAACCTTGGTTAGCTCATTAATATTATATACTTAGCTTGTTTTCCGCTATAATGACATAATTAGCCCATTTAGCTCCAAAAAGACATAGTTAGCTAATTTAGCTCCAAGAATAGGAGAAGAGGAGAAAGGAAAAGGAAGAAGAAAAAGAAGAAGAGAAAAAGAAGAGAATGAGGAGGAGAAGAAGGAGGAGGAGAAGAAGAAGAGAAGACGGAGAAGGAGGAGAAGAAGGAGAAGGAGCCCTCCTTCTTCTCCTTCTTCTTCTCTCCTCCTCCTTCTCCTCCTTCTTCTCCTTCTTCTTCTCTTATTCTCCTCTTCTCCTCCTCCTTCTCCTTCTCATCCTCCTCCTCCTCCTCCTCCTTATTCTTGTTTTTCTTCTCCTTCTTCTCTTCTTGCTTCTTCTCTTTCGTCTTCAATTTAGCTTTTTTGTCATATATATGTTGTTGTTGTTCTTCTTCTAACTTTCTTATTCCCATTTTGCAGATTGGATGTACTACATGAATGGAAGCTGGCATTGGAGTGCTTTAGTATATGTATATGTATATATGGATGAACAATATATGTGGAACTATATGTATATGTATATATGGATGAAACTTTGGATGTCTTGGTTCCTTCGATATATGGGATGTATATTCATGAAAAAATGGCATTGATGAACTTTACATGTATATCATATATGTGTTGTGACCTATATACCATATATGTGCTATGAATTATATATATAAGTGTTGTGAAATAGAAAAAATAAACAAAAATGTGACAATATTGGCTCTTTGTCGTCTGTCAGCTGATGGCAAAGACCTTCTCCATCAGGGAGCAGACGGCAAAGAGGCCATGTGGCACCCAGCTGTGCAACCTGGGCAGCAGCTGGCCATATGGGCTCTTTGCCGTCCGCTGCCTCGGGAGGCTGACGGCACAGTGGTAGGGAGGCAGACGACAAAGAGGCTGATTCCTGCGCTGGCCCAACTCTGTGCTGGCCCATAGAAGCAGACTACAAAGAGGGGGAGAGAAGCAGACGTCAAAGAGGGGGAGGGAAGGAGACGACAAAGCCTCCGTTAGCCCTGACGGAGGCGTTGCCTGTCGGTTGCCATCTCAAATTCTTTGCCGACTGCTCGGTGCCAAATACTGACGGCAAAGCTCTTTGCCGTCCACTTAGGGAAGGCTGACGGCAAAGAAGCTACAATGTCGTTGTAAGCTGACGCAGAATCTTTGCCTACAGGAGTTTTGTTTGCCGGCTTTGTATTACTGAATGCCATCGGTGGAGTCCTCTTTGCCGTCTGTTATGGCAGAGGGCAAAGAAGGTGATTCCTGTAGTGTTTGGGGTTGGTACGATGGAGTTAGTTGTAGTTATTAAGGTTCTCTAGCATGCTGTTAAGTTTTATGCCATTCAGTGCCCTGTAGCATATAGTTTGAGTACTGCCAATATGCCATCTGGTTAAAAAATGCACTCTCGAAACTGATATTTTCCCTAAGTGTGAAACTGTGTGCAAGTTGCCATTTTGTGAGCTCACTTACTAGTGATCCATGCTTCCATGCTACTTTCCATTGGTAGAGGGTTATTGTGAATCTTGACCACTACTTCCTCATGCCTTGTTTGAGCATTTGAGAATCATGTAGGTGTAAGTTTTGGTGTGTAGAAAATGTCATGTTGCTGTTTTTGGCAGATTGTAGTTATTTCTTGAGTTGCTTGTAATTGTTGAACCATTGCTCCATTTGAGCGTGCCATATATGGATCTTGCTTAGAATCTCATGTAGTTTCATAATATCTTGCTGCCTTCATGGTTTGGAAAGCTTGTGGTTGTCTTTTACATACATATTGCATTCATGCATATAATCTTGCGATGATCATATCTTTTGCACCGTAACTCCATTGGAGATGATCCATATATGTAAATCGAACAGAATGACTTGTAGAATCATGCGAACCTATTTATTCTGCTGTTTAACAAATATTAAACATGTCAGTTCAGATCTGGACAAGTTTCTAAATTAACATATGGGGTCATTTCGGACATGCTATATGTCGTTTCCGACCTCATTTAAAATGCCTAGATAGGTAGTTTATTTGTGCTTCACCCCTTGCCATGTTTAAACAATATTTAATAGTGTCATGTACCTAAACAGGAGTGAACTAAATAATTCGTATGTGGTCAATATGCAACTCGTTGCATATTGAGCTTCACTTAATGTGTGGTGTTTGATTGTTGTGAATTGCCATGCCAGACCTTGCATAATTGAAATGGGCACACATCATAATTGGCTGTGCATCATATCATGCAAGTGCCGTGTTGCATACCTTGTGTTGATTGTTGTTCCAGATTGTTTCTTCTCGATAGAGTTATGATCCGCTTCGAAGTGTGAGGATCCATTCGATTACGTCTGTTTGTCTGCTTCACGGAGTCGTTCTTCTTCCAAGCAGGATCACAGGCAAGATGATCATTTCCCAAGATACCATTACTATCATTGCCAAGCTAGTTGTCTTGTTTCTTTCGCTCTATCTTCCCGCCTACCACCTGTTAAATGTCAGCCTCCCAACATTGCCATGAAAAACCTCTAACCTTTCCACAAACCAGCAAACCACTATTTGGCTATGTTACCGTTTTCTCAGCCTTCTTATAGCGTTGCTAGTTGCAAGTTTAGTTGCTTCCATCTGTAAACATGGGTTCCTTGTTATATCACCATATTAATTGCTATTTAATCTAATGCACCTATATACTTTGTAAAAGGTGGAGGCTCGTCCTTTCTAGCCCGGTATTTTGTTCAACCTTTGCCACCTTAGTTTTTGCTACCGGTGTTATGTTCCATAAATGAGCGCTCCCAACATGCTTGGGGTTGTTATGGGGACCCCCTAGATTTACGTTTTGCGATGAAACTCGTCTGGCAAGGCCCAACATTGGTACTATATTTTCCCAACATAATAATACTGAAAAACATAGGGCGTCATGAAACCGAGGAGTATTTCAACATAATACACGGGGGCTAGTGCTGATGGTGCTCGTCCAAAACAGAGCCACTTGCGGGGCCACCCGGGGCAACTTGGGGGATTTCTATCCGGCCACCGTATGTATTGCTCATCTGTCATGTCCTAAGAACAAGATACGCGGCTCCTATCAGGATCGTCGACACGTCGGTCAGCCTTGCTGGACTTGTTCTACCTTTCTCGAGCGTCTCGTGCGTGGGATTATGAAGATACTTTGGGCTATCTCGAGGTTGAGCATTTCCAATAGGAACCCAAGGGGATCACACGCTTTCCCTAATCGAGGTCATTCCGACGCAGCGTGTGGTAGTTTGTGATGGACTAGTTGGAGCACTCATATAGGGTTAAATCTTTTGGAAAGCCATGCCCGTGGTTATGTGGCAACTTGGGAACTTCGTTTAACATCTGGTTCTAGATAACTTGAAGTAAGCTTAATTAAAATATGCCAACTGTGTGCGTAACCGTGACTGTCTCTTTCGTGAGCTCCTTCTCCGATTGAGGACACAGTATGGTTATGTTTGACGTAAGTAGGTGTTCAGGATAATTCATTTGATCATCATTAGTTCACGTGCATTATGCGTACATCCCCCCTCTTATTCTTGTACTCATAAGTTAGCCACCTCAAATAAATGCTAGTCGCTTGCTGCAACCTCACCACTTAACCATACCTCACCCGTTAAGCTATACTAGTCTTGATGCCTTTGGAAATGAGATTGCTGAGTCCCCATGGCTCACACATTACTACAACAATAGTTGCAGTGACAGGTAAAGATTTACTTTGACGTGAACACGATGATTGTTCTATTTGGAGTTTATTCTTCTTCTTCATCGATCTAGGATGGGTTCCAGGCCGGCCGCCTGGGATAGCAAGGATGGACGTCGTTCTTTTATCTTCTGTTTTCGACCATAGTCGGACCTTGCTCTTCTACATGCTGACTTTATATCGCTGTATTCATGTGAACTTGATGTAGCTTGTGGAGAGTGTAAGCCAATTATACATACTCATCTATTTTGTACATGTACTTGTAACGATATCCATTCTTGCAAAACAACGAGATGCGCTTCTATCCCTCTTGAGGCCCTCACGCCAAAATAAGGATAAGGTCGCATCTTGGGCGTTACATAGGGTCATGCCTAAGTGCAAGTATCAACGAGGAGTATCTTGGAGATAACCTACCACGATGGTCACCGACTCATCATGAATCAAATGCAACAGAATATAGTGCTATATGACATGCAAAATAATGGTTTCTTAGACATGGTCAAAGGGCTCCTTGCCTGGTTCTGCAAAGTCTTCTAGGGATTCACGAGCTTCCCATCCAACTCCCAGCATTTCTTCTATTTCATCAACTATCACCAGAATAACCACAATAAGCCACCCAACAAGCAGAAAAACAAAGTGCTCTATAAATAGGAGTTTTATTTTTCATGGACATCTCTCTTCATAAGGAAAATACCTAAAGTTGTTCTAATGGATTTGGATCACCGGAGAATTTTGAATGGTGGAAATGGAGGAATTTATGATCCTATAGGAAGTATACAGAAAACATTTTCATCAAAAGGAGTTGATGTTCCCACCAACTAGGGCATGATTTTAAAAGCATTTAGGAAGTGGTCTGACTGGATTTGGAATTGGTATTATTTCCCTATGATTTTCATAATATGGAACTAGTGGAAAAAGGGATTTTTATTTGGTGCAACAGGAATAATGCATGGAAAAATGTTGACTAAGGCAAGAAAAATAGGGCATGATATTTAGAACATCTAGGAATTGGAATCACTCCATTTGGAGTTGATTTTGAGGCTCTAGGAGTTTTGCAAGGTGGGGTTTGAACAGATCAAATTCACTACAGAAAATGTTTTTGTAAAAATGTGCAATGCACATATTTGGATAGGTAAAGATTGTAGAATCACCTAGAAATTTGAATGACTATATTTGGAGATAATACGAATTTTCTTTGGGTTTTTGGTTATATCAGAAAAAGAAAATGGGAAGGATTTTTACCAAGGACTAAACAACACCAAGGTGCTAGATAGGAGATGGACTGGTGTAGCAGCTCGGCCACACGGGCAGGCCAGCCACGTCGATGGCGCCTTCACCCGAATGCGCTTTCTTTGCAAAAGGCGCCACCGACGGAAACCACATTCACTTAAATGAAGTGGTGCCCGCCCGGCTGTCGCTTATAGGCAGGGACCTCCCGTAGGTTTACCCTCAACCTCAGGCTAGGGCAGAGGGTGACAAGCGGAGGTGCGGCCAGGTGCTTGCCGACGTCGTTTTGGTGGCTCCGGCCACCTACGGAGGCACCACGGTCACCGGCGCTCTCGGGGCAATGAGCCGCATGCACGTGTGTGGGCGGGGGGGGGCTTTTGCCGGGGAGCAACAGAGTGAGCGCGGTCACGATCGAGGCGGAGGACAATGATAGACGGCCCCGGGGAGTGGCGTCCCAGACACCGGGAGGCATAAGGAGAGCACGAGGAAGCTGGCGACAAGGAGAGGAGTACCCCGGTGGTGCTCATTGAAGGGAAGTAGCCCGAGGGGGCCCAATTTTGATGAGGCCGAGGCGGGAATCACCGACCATGGAGGTTGATTGAGGCCAAGGGGGAGCAAGAGGGTAGGCCCGGGGGTCTCTAGGAGGGAAGAGAGAGCGGAGACGGCCGCGAGGTGTGCTTGGGCCCGACTTAAATAGCCGGGTGACCAGAGAGGGGCTCGGGCGGCCTCGGATGCTTCCTGGCGCGGTGAGCACGCACGGTATGGGCAGGAGATAGAGAGAGGAAGGAGGGTGCCAACAGCTGGCCGTGTTATGCATGCCGATGACAACTTTTAGGCGAGATGGAGGGGCTCGAGGTGGTCGGGATTGAGAGGCCATCTCTCTAGAGCATGTGGGCGGGCTCCACAACATGATTTTGGCCGGCATGCCAGAACTTTTGGCGTGCTGTGATGTGGCCTCTCATATCCACTAGCTATAGTGGGGAGTAAACAATGTGGGGATGCCCTTTGATGCTGTGGGGGAGCCTTGGTTCAGAAGAAATGTTGAGAGAGGGGTATTTTCTTGTTGTCTAGTGAAGGAATCCTGGGGTTTCACCCTCCAATAATTGTGTCATGCCCGTGCAAAGCTCACGGAGGTAAAGAGGGACTAGGAGGGTTTGTGGTAAAACATTTAGCTCAAGGAGAATAGTGGAAGGGGCCAAAGCAATAAGTTTGGCAATTGAGCAGAAGGTGTTTTATGTGTATTAGGGCTAGCAATTGGAGTCCACTTGCTGTGAATATTAAAAGGATCACATGTAGGTGAAAATGAGGTTGGATACCAAATTTGGGATTTGTTGGAGAAAGTTTGCAATGTAGACTTCAAAAACCCTAGAAATGGACATAAATTATTTTCTGTAGATAAATCCATGCAAACTAAATCCCACTAATTCACCACTTGGTGTGGTGGCATTATTTGAGTATTATAGCATGCACATAAATATTGGGACCAATTGGAGAAACTTAATAATATAAAATTTCCCAATTCTACAAATCAACACAAGGGGTTTTGAGGGTCTTGGGGCAAGTTCCTCTATTCTCCTCGATGCACCACTTGGTGTGGATGCCTTATTTGAGCAATATAACATGTCCACAAAATTTGAACACAATTGGAGACACTTGGCAATGTAGAGTTGCTCATATTTGGTTCTAGACAAATAGGGTTTTGGAATATCTAAGTGGATCAAATAAACATTTATTTAGAAGAAACTTGGAAAGATCATTACATATATCATGTGTGACTTGCTAGAATTTTCTTGGGATTTATTGAGAATATTTCCTACAGAAGTATTTCAAAAGTTTGAAAAAGGCTCAAAGGGTTTTGAAGGGTTTTGTCCAATATTTTGAACATGACCATGTGTTGAAACTCTTATATATGAAATATATATGTCTAGTGAGTTTCCCTATGTCTTCTCAAATATTTTAAAAGCAAAAAAATGTTCATAAAAGACCATTTCTTTCCTCAAAAAAGGTATTTAATTAAAATAGGAAACTAACATTTAAAATAATAATTTTGTTGTTTTGGGAAGTCCTTTTGATAATAGGATTTAAATAAAATATTTGGGGGAAAAACTTCCCAAATTTTAGGACTTGTAGTAAAAATCCCAAATCAGGGTTTTTTGAAAGCTTAAGTTAAATAAAAGCTTTTTGGTCAAAATAACATTTGCTAAAAATAGTTTTAGGTCCTATACACATGGTATGGTCATTTGGCAAAGGTTTTTTGGCAAGGATATTTGTCTAGGGAGTAGGATGGATTTTAGTTATTTAAAACACAAGCACATAAGCAAGCAAGCAACAATCAGTACAAGCATCACATCACATAGAAAAGTTTTAATTGGTCCTAATTTTTGAACTATATTGACTTAGCAAAGTAAGGCAAAACACAGGGTGTGACAGACCTACCCCCCTTACAAGAATCTCGTCCCCGAGATTCCTAGGCTAGACATTGGAGAGATACAAAACTTTGGGGTCTCTGCTAGTCTTCATGTTCTCATGTTGTTCCTTCTTCGATGTGGTTTCTGTTGTGGGTATTGAAGTGCTTGATGATACAACTTCGAGTGCTTCGCTCGTCTTCGTCTGAATGTCAATGGGGTTATTGCAATAATTTAGGCGTGACTAAGGATCAAGGGCTTGGTTAACTAAGTCCTGACAAGGGTCCATCTTGCATGTGTATTCGAAAGTCGGAATACGTGGCAAAGTAGTGTGTCGTTGTGCTGGTCCTGGGGTTGCTCACGTTGGTTAGTGACATCTAGATGTCTCGTGTTAGGATAGAAGGGTCAAGGTCTTTGTGTAACTCCCCGCCGACGGGGAAGTCCTTGACTCCCTTATAACAGGAAAGCTACGGTCACACGTGGTCTTCATCCCTGAGAGTGTGGAAGTGTGTCATCGTAGGCTTTTCATCAAGATCTTCTGCTATTTGGAGGGAGCTTCTGGGAGTCCACCTCTTCAAGGTAAAAACTTCACACTTGAGAAGAGTGGCAATCGGAGCTTCTCGGGCTCATCCAAATAGGACTAAGCTGCATTGGTTTGGTACATTGGGATTCTCGTTGGGGCACGACCTCGAGTAGTGCCCTGGCTGACCACAACCAGAATAGGTAACTTGCCCTGAGTTGCTGTCGTTGGCACCACTGTTCTTGGGATGGTTGTATGACAACCTGGGTTGGCATACTGCCCAGGGTGGTAGCTCAGACGAGGCGTAGGGGTCTTGACTTTCTGAGGTTGATAAGTTGGCTTCTCTAGGGTTGGTTTCCACGGGCGAGTCTTCTGGTTGTTGGATCCACCATTCTTGATCGTCTTGCATTTGTGTGTGTCCTACATGGCATGACGCTTGTCTTGAAGCATAGAAGCCTTGTTCACCAGCTCGAAGAAAGTCCGGTAGTCACAGACAACAAGTTGATACTGCAGGGCTTGCTGGAGCCCTTCCATGAGTCGTTCTATCTTGGCTGCCTCAGTGCTGACGTCTTCACGCGCTTACCTTGACACAACGTTGAACTTCAGCAAGTACTCCTTGATAGAGCTACTTCCTTGCTTCAGCGCTCAAAATTCCCGCTTCTTGATAGCCATGGTCCCAAAAGGGATGTGAGCACTACACAACCCTTGCTTGAAATCATCCTAGGTGATCACAAGGTCGCCGACTTATCCTTCTTTTTTGGGGTTAATAAGTATGTCATCCCTAAGGATAACAATGTATTTATCCAAGCACCACATAAGCACACTGCCCATAAGGTATGTGAGAGGAGCGGGGATTTGTTCTCGATGATCACTCGGCGAGGGGTTTGTGGCCCCACATAATCAAGTACTTCATGTCGACGTTCCTCATGGACATGTTTGGTGGTACATGGGGCTGAGTATCGGCCATGGTCTCATGACTTAGAGCCAAGACCTATGGTCATAATCCAACCATATTATGGCTCGGAAAAGCATCAAGGTTTCAAGGAACTTAGGATGTGAGGGAACGTTTATCCTCTTATCCTTGAGCACAATTCGTAGATGCCAATAGTTCTACCTATACCTCCAAACAATATCATCAAGTATCAACAAAGGTACCACATCATATAAGTCATCTCCAACATCACTTGTGCTATCCATATACGAGGTTTGGAAGAGGGTCTGAACCAAAATCTCATAAGTGTACTATAGCTAATTATATATATATGGCCAATGTAAAAATTCTCGGGAAAGCTTACAAGCTTCTAAGCTTGAATAAAACACTACAAATCCAATACTGCTATGGTTCTACATGATCACCTAGAGTTTCTATTGTCCACAAATAATCGCAGGGATTATATCATAGTATATCCACCAACTACCAATATCATGACCAACTAAACTCCAAGGTCAAACTTACATAGATTCTTAAATAAATCCTGACATCATCTAGTTACTTCTACTTTGTCATCCACTAGGAAGCATGGTACCATGATCAATATTATCGGACTAAATCCAATGTACTCCAAACCATGTGATCTCATTTAGCATCGACACTCTATTAAGATTACCTACTTAAATCCAAAACTCATGTCCAACGGAATCCTACTTGTTACTCCAAGTCACTATTGCAACATCATCAATTCATGACACTCGTTGAGAACAGGTTATCATACCACCAATAATTTAGCTCGTGATCGTAATCTTCCTACTAAATCCAAACTAATTCTAGGGATATGTAGGTTATGCTACTTTATCAACTTGTTCCACCAAGTCACCTATCACCATGAAAGTCCCCGTAATTCACCGAAGGGGTTAGCCACATCCTCAAGACACCTTCAATCATTGTCTACAATTCGTATCTCCTTGGAACGATCCTTCCTATGGCATCAAGGTTCCGGTGCTAGCTTAATAATGAAGGATACTTGTTCAGTGTGATCACTTGTTCCATAATGAACCCGGTGCTAAGCAGGGGTTATCGGAGCTCAACGGGTGCTCTGGCAAACCCATCTATTAAGCATGAGATCAGAGGTTTGTGCAGGTGAAACTTGTGAGGTCTAGGTTGGTCTAGGGAGGGGTTTCCTATCTTAACAGAAAATCATAACTCTACATGTTACGTTTGGTTGAGTATGTTGTAGTCGGAGTTTTCAGTGCTAGTTGTCTGTCAAGGTGGATCCTTGGTGCATCTTGTCTCGCTAGTCTTCAGTTGTCGAGAAAAGGTGATAGAGGGGGAAATTAGCACAGAGGGGAGTGCCTAAGGGGGTGGTATAGTGCAAGTGTAATCAAACAAGTGTTGAAAGGCCAAACACAAACATCAAGATGAGGCACGTGATATAGTCGTGTACTTGTTGCGTGAGGTAAAAGTGTGACCTATATTGAAGCACAAACAAGCAAAAACAAGTAACACACAACATGGTCCCTTTCGAACCATTACATGGACTCGACTTCGCATGGGGGATACACGACTCATCCTACCCTAGGGGTTCTCGGACTCAATAGTTGTGTTTGCTTCATGTCTTGGAGAGTAGTCCGCTCAGTCTTCTAGGTCATATTCAGGTGTCGCTATGTCTCTTGTTGTTGTTCGTCGAAATGATTCAGGTTGTGCTTGAAAGAGTCCTTGACAACTTGTTATATGGTGAGCTGCCAACAAAGGTGGTTCCTCATGGCTGTCATCGACATGGTCTTCAATTGTCTTGGTAATCATGTCGATGTCTTCTTGTCTTCCAAGGCGTCAAGAGTTCCAAGTGGACAATCCTTTATGCAATGACATGGGCAAGGCATGGTAGATTTTTGGCCCGTTGGTTTTGTTGATGATACCATCGACACCAAGAGTGAGGGATGAACAGAAATGTTTTTCCTACTCACCATGGTGAGGCGGACCAATGGCGAGGTTCTCATCCACCGGTGGTTGTCGACACAACAACTTTAAGGGTATGGTTGCTCTATTAGCGATGCATATCATGATCTTGCATATCTCATGTCCTGATCATCATAGGTGAAGGTTCCATCACTCTGGGACAATGTCGAGGGTGTTACCGTCTTCTGTGTATCGATGTCCTCATTCCTCGAGAAGGTAGCTTCTGTAGGTGTCGTCTTGTCACAACATTGTCAACCTTGTCTTCCAAGTATGTGGGTGATCGTTTGGCAAGGTTGCTTCCTTCCAAGTTACCCACAAGGATTTCAAGTAATCTAGTGGTCAGGGGCAAAAGGGTGTTGGATACCATTTGCTAGTTTTGAAAAAGCATATAAGGAGAATTAAGGGAATAAGGGTGGAAGTGCTATGGCAAGGCCTATGCTTCCTTTGTAAATCTAGGAGAGGTAAGAACATATAGGGGTTTTGTAAGTGATTTTAAAGGTCTGAAAAAACAGGTTTGTCCTCACTAACGTCCGTGCTAACTAAGGGCTTCCTAGAGTCAACTTGGCTCTAATACCCGCTCTGTGGGGACCCCGACTCATAAGTCATGGTCACCGAATGCATGTGCAAAGTAATCCCAGAGATCAATGTTCACTAAACACACAGAAACTGAATAACAAGAGACTTACATCCATTACGTACCATTTTACTTGATCATGGTGATCATGGTCAAGTCTTCACATATATTGCAACAGAACATCTTCATCGATAGCGTGAACCCAAGCCATTTGCCGTAACTCTACACGCATTCTGACTGGGAAGCGTCCTAGCTCGCACGCACGTCACCAAGGTAATCTTCGTCATATGATGTTTCTTTCATGCCTGGCCAATAAAATAACTAGTGACAAGCCAATGAGTACTTTGAATATATTCGCAAGCAACCCATGTTTGGAACGAGGCAATAACAAAGCATGATATAAAACTAAGTAGGTAATTTGCACAAAGCTCATTTTGAGTGCAATGACATGATCAATCTTGTAAAAGCACGCATCAAGATGTTGTAGATATCCATATGAACAAGTTATAGATATCATCATAAGTAGGGGTTGAATGCCCCACGTTCATTTGCCATGTCAAGTCATGTGACTTAACTCAAGTACCACAGTAAGCAGGGGTTGAACGTCCCACGTTCATTTATCATGCCAAGTCATCTGACTTAGCTCGAGTATCATCTTACACACACAACCATCTTTCTCACACACACACTTGGTTTATGCAGAAACAACTAGACGTAGTTTAAGCAGGATTACCCAACTGTCCTTGACCTTGGACACGGCTATTCGAATAGTTTTACACTCTATAGAGGTTGCACACTGTACCCATGAGACTTGGGGTGCTTCCGTGTCATCCACGACTCGCGGTATATTACATACCTGAGGTAAGCACACCGAACAATCCCTTTCCCATGGCGGCACTAAACAAGGAGTCCACTCGATTGGTACCCAACCCTCATGATGTACATGAAGGGACAAACGGTGTGCCCGGTGCTTGTGAAAACAGCTCATGGTCGCCTACCTGGCACGGCCCCGTCTTGAGAGTGACCACACCACTCTTGCCACTAGTAATGCGGGCTCTATGCTAGCATCGACCAAAGTAACTAAGAAAGCCCCGTCCCATAAGGGGTATCATGGTCGCACATGTAAGGTAGGGATGGTCAAAAATTATTAAACCTAATCCCGTTTTCGAAACCACACACACGAAACCTTTCTCGGTACACCACTTCTTTCTCAAGTGGTCATCCATCTCAACACCATCTCCCTCAGGGATTAGTCAGGCACCATTTTTTAAAATCCTTTGAGATCATTCCTTTCATCGTCACCATGCATAGTCCCATCCCATTTGCATAGAAGCTACTAGCTACCTAATAACTTCCCACCAGCACAACCTTCATATGTGGTAGGGTCAAGCCCAAGTGCAAGTATCAACGAGGAGTATCTCGGAGACAACCTACCACGGTGGTCACCGACTCATGATGAATCAAATGCAACAGATTATAGTGCGACATGCAAACTAATGGTTTCTTAGACATGGTCAAAGGGCTGCTTGTGTGGTTCTACAAAGTCTTCTAGGGCTTCACGAGCTTCTCGTCCAACTCCAAGCACTTCGTCTACTTCGTCAACTATCGCCAGAATAACCACAATAAGCCACCCAACAAACAGAAAAACAAAGTGCTCTGTAAATAGGAGTTTTATTTTTCTTGGACATCTCTGGTCATAAAAAAACCAAAAGTTGTTCTAATGGATATGGTCACTTGAGAATTTTGAATGGTGGAAATTGAGGAATTTATGATCCTATACGAAGTCTATAGAAAACATTTTTATCAAAATGAGTGTATGGTCCCACCAACTAGGGCATGATTTTAGAAACATTTAGGAAGTGGTCTCACTGGATTTGGAGCTGGTATGATTTCCCTATGATTTTTCTAATATGGAAATAGTGAAAAAGGGGATGTTTATTTGGTGCAACAGGAATAATGCATGAAAAAATGTTGACTAAGGCTGGAAAAATAGGGCACAATATTTAGAACACCTAGGAATAGGAATCACACCATTTGGAGTTGATTTTGAGGCTCTACGAGTTTTGCAAGGTGGGGTTTGAATAGATCAAATTCATATCTGTACAGAAAATGTTTTTGTAAAAATGTGCAATGCACATACTTGGATAGGTTAAAAATTTAGAATCTCATAGAAATTTGAAACTATATTTGGATCTAATATGAATTTTCTTTGGATTTTTTATTATATCGAGAAAAGAAAAGGGGAAGTATTTTTACCAAGGACTAAACGACACCCACACACTAGATAGGAGATGGGTCGGCCCAGGAGCTCGACCACGCGGGTAGTCCGGCCATGTCGAAAGCGCCTTTACCTGAATGTTGTTTCTCCGTGGAAATGTGCAACCGACGGAAACTGCATTCACTTAAACAACATGGGCCCGGTCGGGTGTCGCGGAAAGGCGGGGACCTGCCGTCAGTTTCCAACCTCTCGCTCGGGTAGAGGGTGACCAGCGGAGGTGCGGCCACGCGCTTGCCGGCGTCGTTCCGGTGGCTCTGGCCACCTCCGGAGGTGCCACAATCGTCGGCGTTCTCGGGGCGACGAGCCACAGGCGTCTAGGGGGTCCCTTCTGTTGGGGAGTACCAAATTGAGCGTGGTCATGATCAAGGCGGAGGCCGATGACGGGCGGCCCCGGGGAGTGTCATCCTAACCACCGGGAGGCGGAAGGAGAGCACGGGGAAGCTGGCGGTGAGGAGGGTAGCACCCCGGTGGTGCTCATTGGAGGGAAGTAGCCCGAGGGGGACCGAATTTGGACGAGGCCGAGGCGGGCATCACCGGCCATGGAGGTTAACTGAGGCCAAGGAAGAGTGAGAGGGTAGGCACGGGGGTCTGTTGGAGGGAAGAGATGGAGCGAAGAGAGCCTAGAGGTGTGCTCGGGGGCGACTTAAACTGTCGGGCGACCAGAGAGGGGCTCGGGCGGCCTCGGATGTTTCCTAGCGCGGCAAGCATGCACGGTATGGGCAGGATAGAGAGAGAGGAAGGAGGGGGCCGACAGCTGGCCATGTAATGCACGCCGAGGGCATCTTTTGGGAGAGGGGGAAGGGCTCGAGGTGGTCAGGGTTGAGAGGTTAGCTCTCTCGAGCGCATGGGTGTTCTCCAGAGCGCGACTTTGGCCAACACGCGAGAACTTTTGACGCGCTATGATGTCGCCTCTCATGTGCACTAGCTATCGGGGGAGTAAACAATGCGGGGATGCCCTTGGATGCTCTCGGGGAGCTTTGATTGAGAAGAAAGGCTGAGAGTGGGGTAGTTTCTTGCTGTCCAGGGAAGGAAAACTGGGGTTTTACCCTCCAATAATTGTGCCACGCCCATGCAAAGATTACTTGAGGGTAAGGGGGACTAGGAGGGTGTGTGGTAAATTTTTTAGCTCAAGGAGAATTGTGGAAGGGGCCAAAGCAACAAGTTTGGCAAGTGACCAGAAGGTGTTTGATGGGTTTTAGGGCTAGCAATTAGGGTCCACTTGTTGTGAAACTTAATAGGATAACATGTTAGATGATAATGTGGTTGGTCACCAAATTTGGGATTTGTTGGAGAAAGTTTCCAATGTGGACTTGAAAAACTCTAGAAATGGGCAGAAATGGTTTTTTGTAGATAAATCCATGCAAATTAAATCCCACTAATGCACCACTTAGTGTGGTGGCATTATTTGAGTATTATAGCATGCCCAAAAGATTTAGGACCAATTGGAGAAACTTCATAATGTAAAATTTCCCAATTCTAGAAATCAATAGAAGGGTTTTGAGGGGCTTGGGGCAAGTTCCTATATTCTCCTTGATGCACCACTCGGTGTGGATACCTTATTAGAGCAATATAACTTGTCCACAAAATTTGAGCATAATTGGAGACACTTGGCAATGTAGAGTTGCTAAAATTTGGTTCTGGACAAATGGGTGTTTGGAATATCTAGATGGATTGAGATGAAACTTCACAAGATCATCACATATACCATGTGTGACTTTCCATAACTTTCGTGGGATTTATTGAGAATATTTCCTATGGAAGTAATTCAAAAGTTTGAAATAGGCAGAAAGGGTTTTGTCCAATATTTTCAACATGACCATGTGTTGAAACTCTTATATATGGAATATATATGTCCAACGAGTTTTCCTATGTTTTCTCAAGTATTTTGAAAGCAAGAACAATAAGTTTTCTTCATAAAAGACCATTTCCGGCCTCAAATAAGGTATTTAAATAAAATAGGAACATAACTTTTAAAATAATTAATTTGTGGTTTTGGGAAGTCTTTTTGATAATAGGATTTAAATAAAATATTTGGGGCAAAACAACTTCCCTATTTTGAGGACTTGTAGTATTAATCCCAACTCACGGGTTTTTGAAAGCTTAAGTTAAATAGAAGCTTTTTGGTCAAAATAACATTAGGTAAAAATAGTTTCAGGTCCTATACACATGGTATGGTCATTGGGCAAATGTTTGGCGGCAAGGAAATGTGTCTAGAGAGTAGGAGGAATTTTAGTGATTTAAAACACAAGTACACAAGCAAGCAAACATCAATGAGTTCAAGCATCACATCACACAAAAAATGTTTTAATTGGTCCTAATTTTTGAGCTATGTTGACGTACCAAAGAATGGCAAAACACAGGGTGTGACACTCACAATGTCTGAAGATACTACTAAGTTGTGTGACTTATCAAATACTAATAATAATCATTTTATTAGTACACCAATACCGCATGCCACTAGTGCGAATGCGTTTGATATTAATGCTACATTGCTGAATCTGTCATGAAAGAGCGGTTTCGGGAAGTGCTAATGAGGATCCCGCTTCTCAGCTTAATACCTTTGTTGAACTTTGTGAAATTCAAAATAAAAAGGATGTAGATAATGATATTTTGAAATTAAAATTATTTCCTTTTTCGCTAAGAGATAAAGCTAAGGCTTGGTTTTCATCTTTACCACGTAATAGTATTGGAACATGGGATAAGTGTAAAGATGCTTTTATTGCCAAGTATTTTCCTCTACTAATATCATATCCCTTAGAAATCCAATATTTAATTTTAAATAGAAATATCATGAACATGGTTCAAAAGCTTGGGAGAGGATGACATTAATGATTATAAATTGCCATACACATGGTTTAAACTTGTGGATGATTATTCAAAATTTCTATGCACGACTAAACTTTGTATGCATAAATCTTATAGATTCTTCCGCAGGTAGTACCTTCATGGAGGTGACCTTAGGACAGGCCACCAAACTTCTATACAACATCAAGGCAAACTATTCTCAATGGCACACCGAAAGAGGTCCAACTGGTAAGAAGGTAAATGCTGTTGAGGTAATCGCTACCTTGACTGAAAAAGTGGACGCTCTTATGAATTTTGTTGCTAATAAATATGATCATGTTGACCGTAATTACATGCCGTTGTATTATTTGATTGAGAAAAATGATAATGCCATTGATGTGAATTTTTTTCGCAAAATAATTTCAATAACAATGCCTATAGGGGTAATTTCAATGCTAGGCCTTATCCCCGTAATCCTTCTAGTGGTTATGGCAATTCCTATGGAAATCCTTCTACCAATAATAATAAATTCTCCTCAGATCTTGAAAATACTATTAAATAATTTATTAATTCTCAAAAAGTTTTCAATACTTTGGTAGAGGAAAAGATGCATACGCTCGATACTTTGGCTAAGAACATGGATATAATTGCTCTTGATTAAGAAACTCTTAAAAATAAAGCTTTGCCACCCAAGCATGGTTTTAATGAGACTATTGAATCTATCGAAATATCTATTAATGAAAGTAGGGAGGGGACCACCAAGTTGAAAGCTAAGCGGGAATTCCTAGGAAAAGCTCCCCCACTCGATTTTACCAAAACCATGATGAAGACCTTAAAATGATTGGCACTTATCCTATTGAATCTTTATTTACTTCTCTTAATGTTAATGATAAAGGGACTGGATATGAGTCAACTTTAGCTAGTGAGCGTCCCATTTTCTTGGAGGGTGATGTTTCTAATGCTAAAACTAAGAAATTGGTTTTGGAGAGGTCAAAACTTAACTAGTGATGTGCCCACTATTTTGGATTACAAGGACTTAATTATGAAAGATTCTCTTTAATAGAATGTATTTCCTTTTTTCAATCCATTATTATCTCCTTATGAACAAACCAAGGCTTTCATTTTCATATAGTGGAAGCAATGATAAAAGCATATGATGAGAAACTTGAACTTGAAGTTTCTATCCCTAGAAAATTGCATGATGAGTGGAAACCTACTATCAAAATAAAGATAAATAAATATGAATGCAATGCTTTGTGTGACCTTGGTGCTAGTGTTTCAACAATACCTAAATCTCTATGTGATGTGCTTGGTCTCACTAATATTCAACAGTGTTCCCTAAACTTGCATCTTGGGGATAGATTTACACTCATCAAAGAAACCATAAGCAATCAAAGGGACAATCAAAGGGGCCACATGTTCATGGACGTTTTTATGGTGGAGACCTGGAGTTTGTGGAAGGATAGGTGAGAAAAATCACTTCAGGAATATCACCCCCACTGTCCTATCTTGGAAAAGGAGATTTAAAGAAGACTTTTGGAACCTAGTATACATAACTTCTGAGTACAAAAGACAGTTTATAAGTGCTCTTGTAGACTCCATATTTTAGACTACACCGAGTTACCCTCTCAAGATACTTGTAATCTTTCTCTGTAGTCCCCCACCAACATCCACACCCACCCCCAGCTTCATCTCATCACCATGTAAAAAGTTGTAACTCTATTAATTCGGGTTAATATACAAGTAGTAGCAGCCTTTCCTCTTTGTAGAAAAGTCAAAAAAGAAACACTTAGGTACAATTAATGATGTTCTCATTATTGCAAATAAAAATTATGTGCATGTATATTTCATTGTGCTTGATATTGATTCAATCCTAGTTGTCCAATAATACTTGGAAGACCTTACCTGCGAACTATAGGTGCAATTATTGATATGAAAGAGGGCAACATAAGGTTCAAGTTTCCACTAAATAAAGGGATGGAACAATTCCCTAGAAATATAACCAAACCAGCTTATGAATCTATCATCAGGGCTACTTATGTATTGAGTGTCAAAGATGACAACACTTGATCATATGCATTATGCCTAGCTAGGGGCATAAAACAATAACACTTGTTGGGAGGCAACCAAATAGTTATCTTAACTTTTTCTTTTCTAATTTATGCTTAGGTGTGATGAAATGATTATTGCCTCTATAATTATTGTGTTTTTATGTTTAAATTATTGTTCGTGCCAAGTTAAACCTTTGGGATGACTTGTATGATAAGTATAGTTGATACAGTGCAAAAACAGAAACTTTGATGTCCAGTGCATAATTTTTCTAATTTTACTAGAACGTATTTTTAAGCTTAACTTATTAAACAATATTTATGTAAAATTTTCTGAGATCTTACTAATCTTCATAACTTTTGGATTTGAATAAGTATATGTTCATTACACATTAATACAAACTGTTCTGTTTTAGACAGATTCTGTTTTTTGCTTGCATAGTTTGCTTGTTTTGATGATGCTATGGATTGTATCGGGGGGGGGGGTATAAGACATGAGGAAGTTAGAGTACCATACCTATTATGAAATAGTGAAATAAGAATCAATTTAAAATAGTACCAAAGTATTTGTTATGTTGCTTATACTTACGGACCTCACAAAGTTTTGTTGAGTTTTGTGTGATTGAAGTTTTGAAGTTTTGGGTGTTATCGCGATGGACAATGGGATAAGGAGCAGCAAGAGACTAAGCCTGGGGATTCACAAGGCACTCCAAGGTAATATTCTAGGAATACTCAAGCATATAAGCATGGGGATGCCCCGGAAGGCATCCCCTCTTTCGTCTCAATCCATCGGTATGCCACTTGCACCTACATTTTTATTCATCACATGATATGAATTTTGCTTGGAGTGTTGTTTGCTTTAGTTTGCTTTTTATTTTTAGTTTGCAAAAATAATATTTTTCTGAACACACCAACCTGAGATAGATACACATTTATCATGATTTGCTAGAATACTCTTTGTGCTTCACTTATATCTTTTGAGCTAAGGAATCGCTCTAGTACTTCACTTATATCTTTTTGAACACGATGGCGTGTAGATTTTATAGAAATATTTGAACTATTTTTATTCACTTATATTTGTTTGAGAGTTAATAAACAGTAGCAGTAATTTCCATGGGTCATAAAGCTAGTCCAAAAATAATAAGTATCTAGTGGATGATAATCAAAACCATCGTGTAGCACATAAATTGAAATTGTGGGTTAATGATATTGATGTGGTAATATGAAAAAGGTGTAAGTGCTTCATTGATGATTCATAGAAGTACCGGTATTAAAAGTGTCGGAATACGGGCTCCATAGACCCAGAAAGGTTCGAACTCTGGCGTGCGCTCGCTCTCCTACCCTGTTCTACCTCTCAACTTCACTACGACGCTCCGACGGCTCGAGCTAAGGAAAGAACGTAAGAACACACGAGTAGTTTACCAGGTTCAAGCCACCTTGCGGTGTAAACCCTACTCCTCCTTGTCTAGATTGCTTGAAGTGGAAGACTAGTACAAAGGCGGGTTCTTGCCCTAGTGGAGACGATGTATCCCCTGCTATGGAGGCCGGGCCTCTCTTTTATACCGGCCTTTGTCCTCTTCCCCCCGATACACTCAGCGGGAAGGGTTGCCACAACGCCATTTCGAAACGGGACATGAATGTGGTCCACCCTGACACAAGTGGTCTTGGCCTCCCAAAGCTCTTTGTTGTGACATGCAGGTGGGTTTGGGGGAGACCTCCATCCTATCGAGCCGCCAGCCTTGGTCCTCTTGCACCAAACGGGAAACCTTTGGGGGTTTCTTTGGGAGTCCGCCATCTGGCCCTGCTTCCTTTGTTGGAAATATGCCCTAGAGGCAATAATAAATTAGTTATTATTATATTTCTTAGTTCATGATAATCGTTTATTATCCATGCTATAATTTTATTGATTGGAAACACAATACTTGTGTGGATACTAGACAAAACACTATCCCTAGTAAGCCTCTAGTTGACTAGCTCGTTGATCAAAGATGGCCAAGGTTTCCTGGCCATAGGCAAGTGTTGTTACTTGATAACGGGATCACATCATTAGGAGAATCATGTGATGGACTAGACCCAAACTAATAGACGTAGCATGTTGATCGTGTCATTTTGTTGCTACTGTTTTCTGCGTGTCAAGTATTTGTTCCTATGACCATGAGATCATATAACTCACTGACACCAGAAGAATGCTTTGTGTGTATCAAACATCGCAACGTAACTGGGTGACTATAAATATGCTCTAAAGGTATCTCCGAAGGTGTTAGTTGAGTTAGTACGGATCGAGACTGGGATTTGTCACTCCGTCTAACGGAGAGGTATCTCGGGGCCCACTCGGTAATACAACATCACACACAAGCCTTGCAAGCAATGTGACTTAGTGTAAGTTGCGGGATCTTGTATTATGGAACGAGTAAAGAGACTTTCCGGTAAACGAGATTGAAATAGGTATGCGGATACTAACGATCGAATCTCGGGCAAGTAACATACCGAAGGACAAAAGGAATGACATACGGGATTATATGAATCCTTGGCACTGAGGTTCAAACGATAAGATCTTCGTAGAATATGTAGGATCCAATATGGGCATCCAGGTCCCGCTATTGGATATTGACCGAGGAGTCTCTCGGGTCATGCCTACATAGTTCTCGAACCCGCAGGGTCTGCACACTTAAGGTTCGACGTTGTTTTATGCGTATTTGAGTTATATGGTTGGTTACCGAATGTTGTTCGAAGTCCCGGATGAGATCAAGGACATCACGAGGGTTTCCAGAATGGTCCGGAAACGAAGATTGATATATAGGATGACCTCATTTGATTACCGGAAGGTTTTCGGAGTTACCGGGAATGTACCGGGAATGACGAATGGGTTCCGGGTGTTCACCGGGGGTGGCAAACCAACCCGGGGAAGCCCATAGACCTTGGGGGTGGCGCACCAGCCCTTAGTGGGCTGGTGGGACAGCCCAAGAAGGCCCTATGCGCCATAGGAAGAAAATCAAAGAGAAAAGAAAAAAAAGGAGGAGGTGGGAAAGGGAAGAAGGACTCCACCTTCCAAACCAAGTTGGATTCGGTTTGGAAGGGGAGACCTTCCCCCCTTTGGCTCAGCCGACCCCCTTGAGCCCCAAGGCAAGGCCCCCCCTCTCCCACCTATATATACGGAGGTTTTAGGGCTGATTTGAGACGACTTTTCCACGGCAGCCCGACCACATACCTCCACGGTTTTTCCTCTAGATCGCGTTTCTGCGGAGCTTGGGCGGAGCCTTGCTGAGATAAGATCACCACCAACCTCCGGAGCGCCATCGCGCTGCCGGAGAACTCATCTACCTCTACGTCTCTCTTGCTGGATCAAGAAGGCCGAGATCATCGTCGAGCTGTACGTGTGCTGAACGCGGAGGTGCCGTCCGTTCGGCACTAGATCGTGGGACTGATCGCGGGACGGTTCGCGGGGCGGATCGAGGGACGTGAGGACGTTCCACTACATCAACCGCGTTCACTAACGCTTCTCCTGTATGGTCTACAAGGGTACGTAGATCACACATCCCCTCTCGTAGACGGACATCACCATGATAGGTCCTCGTGCGCGTAGGAAATTTTTTGTTTCCCATGCGACGCTCCCCAACAGTGGCATCATGAGCTAGGTTCATGCGTAGATGTCTTCTCGAGTAGAACACAAAAGCTTTTGTGGGCGGTGATGTGCATTTGCTGCCCTCCTTAGTCTTTTCTTGATTCCACGGTATTGTTGGATCGAAGCGGCTCGGACCGACATTACTCGTACGCTTACGAGAGACTGGTTTCATCGCTACGAGTAACTCCGTTGCTCAAAGATGACTGGCGGGTGTCAGTTTCTCCAACTTTAGTTGAATCGGAATTGACCGAGGAGGTCCTTGGATGAGGTTAAATAGCAATTCATATATCTCCGTTGTGGTGTTTACGTAAGTAAGATGCGATCCTACTAGATACCCATGGTCACCACGTAAAACATGCAACAACAAAATTAGAGGACGTCTAACTTGTTTTTGCAGGGTATGCTTGTGATGTGATATGGCCAACGATGTGATGTGATATATTGGATGTATGAGATGAACATGTTGTAATAGATAATATCGACTTGCACGTCGATGGTACGGCAACCGGCAGGAGCCATAGGGTTGTCTTTATACTAACGTTGCTGCTTGCAGATGCGTTTACTATTTTGCTAGGATGTAGCTTTAGTAGTAATAGCATGAGTAGCACGACAACCCCGATGGCGACACGTTGATGGAGATCATGATGATGGAGATCATGGTGTGACGCCGGTGACAAGAAGATCGTGCCGGTGCTTTGGTGATGGAGATCAAGGAGCACGTGATGATGGCCATATCATGTCACTTATGAATTGCATGTGATGTTAATCCTTTTATGCACCTTATTTTGCTTAGAACGACGGTAGCATTATGAGGTGATCTCTCACTAAAATTTCAAGACGAAATTGTGTTCTCCCCGACTGTGCACCGTTGCGATAGTTCTTCGTTTCGAGACACCACGTGATGATCGGGTGTGATAGACTCAACGTTCACATACAACGGGTGCAAAACAGTTGCACGCGTAGAACACTCGGGTTAAGCCTGACGAGCCTAGCATGTGCATACATGGCCTCGGAACACATAAGACAGAAAGGTCGAGCATGAATCGTATAGTTGATATGATTAGCATAGAGATGCTTACCACTGAAATTATTCTCGACTCACGTGATGATCGGACTTGAGATAGTGGATTTGGATCATGTACCACTCAAATGACTAGAGAGATGTACTTTTTGAGTGGGAGTTCTTAAGTAATATGATTAATTGTACTAATTGTCATGAACATAGTCTAATGGTCTTTACGAATTACGATGTAGCTTGCGCTATAGCTCTACTGTTTTTATATGTTCCTGGAGAAAATTTAGTTGAAAGTTGATAGTAGCAAACTTTGAAGAGGATTGTCCTCGTTGCTGCGCAGAAGGCTTATGTCCTTAATGCACCACTCGGTGTGCTGCACCTCGAGCATCGTCTGTGGATGCTGTGAACATCCGACATACACGTTTCTGATGACTACACGATAGTTCAGTGCAAAATACTTAATGGCTTAGAAGCAAGGCACCGAAGACGTTTTGAAACGTCACGGAACATAAGTGATGTTCTAAAGAGATAAAATTGTGATTTCATGCTCGTGCCCTTGTTGCGAGGTACGAGACCTCCCACAAGATTCTTTGTCCACAAAGTAAAGGAGAAAACCTCAATCGTTGAGCGTGTGCTCAGATTGTCTGAGTACGACAATCACTTGAATCAAGTGGGAGTTAATCTTCCAGATGAGATAGTGATGGTTCTCCAAAGTCACTGCCACCAAGCTGTGAGAGCTTCGTGATGAACTAAAACATATCAAGGATAGATACAATGATCCTTGAGCGATTCGCGATGTTTGACACTGCGAAAGTAGAAATCAAGAAGGAGCATCAATAGTTGATGGTTTGTAAAACCACTAAGTTTCAAGAAAGGCAAGGGCTAGAAGGGATACTTCGTGAAACGGTAAAACAGTTGCTGCACTAATGAAGAGACCCAAGATTAAACCCAAACCCGAGACTAAGTGCTTCTGTAATGAGGGGAACAGTCACTGAGGCGGAGCAACTCTAGATACTTGGTAGATAAGAAGGCTGGCAAAAGTCGAAAGAAGTATATTTGATATACATGATGTTGATGTGTACTTTACTAGTACTCCTAGTAGCATGAGGGTATTGGATACCGGTTCGGTTGCTAAGTGATTAGTAACACGAAATGAAAGCTACGGCATAAACGGGGACTAGCTAAAGGCAAGGTGACGATACGTGTTGGAAGTGTTTCCAAGGTTGATATGATCAAACGTCGCACGCTCCCTCTACCATCGGGATTGGTGTTAAACCTAAATAATTGTTATTTGGTGCTTGCGTTAAGCATGAACATGATTGGATCGTGTTTATTGCAATACGATTATTCATTTACAGAGAATAATGGTTACTCTATTTTCTTGAATAATCACCTTCAATGGTTTATTGAATCTCGATCGTAGTGTTACACATGTTCATGATATTGGTGCCGAAAGATACGAGGTAATGATGATAGTACCACTTACTTGTGGCACTGCCGCTTGAGTCATGTTGGTATAAATTACATGAAGAGGCTCCATGCTGATGGATCTTTATACTCACTTGATTTTGAATCACTAGTGTCATGCAAATCATACCACATGAGCAAGGCCTTGTTTTCATTGAGATGAAATAAGATAGTAACTTGTTGGAAGTGATACATTTTGATGTATGCACTCCAATGGGTGCTGAGGCACGCAGTGGATATCATTATGTTCTTACTTCAATGACGATTTGAGTAGATACTAGAGTATTTGCTTAATGAATCACAAGTCTGAAATATTGAAAAGTTCAATTCTGTTTCGGAGTGAAGTTCGTCGTAACAAGAGATAAACTGTCTATGATATGATCATAGAAATGAATAGCTGAGTTACAAGTTTTGGTACGCAGTTAAGACAATGTGGAAATTGTTTCACAGTTCATGCCACCTAGAACATCATAGTGTGATGATGTGTCTGAACGTCATAGCCACACACTATTTGGTATGGTGCATGCTATGATGTCTCTTATCGAATTACCACTATCGTTTATGGGTTAAGCATTAGAGACAACCGCATTCACTTTAAATAGGGCACCACGTATTTCCGTTGAGATGACACAGTATAGACTGAGGTTTAGAGAAATCTAAACTGTCATTTCTTGAAAGTTTGGGGTTTCGACACTTGTGTGAAAAAGTTTCAGTCTGATAAGCTCGAACCCAAAGCGGATAAATGCATCTTCATAGGATATCCAAAACAGTTGGGTACATCTCCTATCTCAGATCCGAAAGCAAAGTGTTTGTTTCTAGAAACGGATCCTTTCTCGAGGAAAGGTTTCTCTCGAAAGAATTGAGTGGGAGGGTGGTAGAACTTGATGAGGTTATTGAACCATCACTTCGACCAGTGTGTAGCAGGGCGCAGGAAGTTGTTCCTGTGGCGCGTACACCAATTGAAGTGAAAGCTGATGATGGTGATCATCGAGCATCGGATCAAGTTACTACAAGCCTCGTAGGTTGACAAAGTCACATACTACTACAGAGTGGTACGGTAACCCTGTCTTGGAGGTCATGTTGTTGAGCAATAGTGAACCTACGAGTTATGGAGAAAGCAATGGTGGGCCCAGATTCATACAAATGGTTGGAAGCCATGAAATCCGAGAGAGGATCCATGTATGAAAACAAAGTGTAGACTTTGGAAGAACTACTTGATGGTCATAGAACTATTGAGTAAAGATGGATCTTTAAAAGGAAGACAGGCGATGATAGTGATAAGTCACTATTAAGAAAAGCTCGACTTGTCGCAAAGATGTTTCCGACAAGATCAAACAGTTGACTATGATGAGACTTTCTCACTCGTAGCGATGCTAAAAGTCTGTTAGAATTATGTTAGTAGTTGTTGCATTATTTATGAAATATAGCACATAGGATGTCAAAAAATTGTTTCCTGGACGGTTTCCTTTAGCAAACATTGTATGTGATACAACCAGGAGGTTTTGTCGATCCTAAAGATACTAGCAAGTATGCAAGCTCCAGCGATCCTTCATTGGACTGGTGCAAGCATCTCGGAGTTGGAATATACACTTTGATGAGACGATCAAAGATTTTGGGTTTGTGCAAGGTTTATGAGAAACTTGTATTTCCAAAGAAGTGAGTGGGAGCACTGTAGAATTTCTGATAAGTATATGTGGTTGACATATTGTGGATCAGAAGTAATGTAGAATTTCCGTAAAGCATACAAGGTTGTTTGAAAGGAGTTTTCAAAGGAGTACCTGGATTGCGCTACTTGAACGTTGAGCATCAAAGATCTATGGGGATAGATCGAAAGCGCTTAATGGAAGTTTCAACAAGATGCATGCCTTGACAAGTTTTTGAAAGAGTTCAAAATAGATCAGCAAAGAAGGAGTTCTTGGTTGCGTTGTGAGGTGTGAATTTGAGTAAGACTCAAAACCCGACCCCGTCAGAATAAAGAGAATAGACGAAGGTCGTCTTCTATGCCTTAGCTGTAGACTCTAAAGTATGCCATGCTGAGTACTGCACCTGATGTGTGCCTTGTGCCAAGTCAGTTAAAGAGGTACACAGAGTGATCCAGGATTGAATCACTGATCAGCGGTCAAAGTTATCATTAGTAACTAAATAGACTAAGGAATTTTTCTCGATTATGGAGGTGGTTAAAGAGTTCTTCGTAAAAGGTTACGTTGATGCAAGCTTTGACACTAATCCGAATAACTATGAGTAGTGAAACAGATTCATATAGTAGAGTAGATATTTGGAGCATTTCCGAATAGCACGTAGTAGCAGCATCTATAAGATGACATAAAGATTTGTAAAGAACGCACGGATCTGAAAGTTTCAGAACCGTTGACTAAAACCTCTCTCACGAGCAAGACGTGATCAAACCCCAGAACTATATGGGTGTTGGATTCGTTGGAATCACATGGAGATGTGAACTAGATTATTGACTCTAGTGCAAGTGGGAGACTGTTGAAATATACCCTAGAGGCAATAATAAATTAGTTATTATTATATTTCTTAGTTCATGATAATCGCTTATTATCCATGCTATAATTGTATTGATTGGAAACACAATACTTGTGTGGATACATAGACAAAACACTGTCCCTAGTAAGCCTCTAGTTGACTAGCTCGTTGATCAAAGATGGCCAAGGTTTCCTGGCCATAGGCAAGTGTTGTTACTTGATAACGGGATCACATCATTAGGAGAATCATGTGATGGACTAGACCCAAACTAATAGACGTAGCATGTTGATCGTGTCATTTTGTTGCTACTGTTTTCTGCGTGTCAAGTATTTGTTCCTATGACCATGAGATCATATAACTCACTGACACCGGAAGAATGCTTTGTGTGTATCATACGTCGCAACGTAACTAGGTGACTATAAAGATGCTCTACAGGTATCTCCGAAGGTGTTAGTTGAGTTAGTATGGATTGAGACTGGGATTTGTCACTCCGTCTGACGGAGAGGTATCTCGGTGCCCACTCGGTAATACAACATCACACACAAGCCTTGCAAGCAACGTGACTTAGTGTAAGTTGCGGGATCTTGTATTACGGAACGAGTAAAGAGACTTGCCGGTAAACGAGATTGAAATAGGTATGCGGATACTGACGATCGAATCTCGGGCAAGTAACATACCAAAGAACAAAGGGAATGACAAATGGTATTATATGAATCCTTGGCACTGAGGTTCAAACGATAAGATCTTCATAGAATATGTAGGATCCAATATGGGCATCCAGGTCCCGCTATTGGATATTGACCGAGGAGTCTCTCGGGTCATGTCTACATAGTTCTCGAACCCGCAGGGTCTGCACACTTAAGGTTCGACGTTGTTTTATGCATATTTGAGTTATATGGTTGGTTACCGAATTTTTTTCGGAGTCCCGGATGAGATCACGGACGTCACGAGGGTTTCCGGAATGGTCCGGAAACAAAGATTGATATATAGGATGACCTCATTTGATTACCGGAAGGTTTTCGGAGTTACCGAGAATGTACCGGGAATGACGAATGGGTTCCGGGTGTTCACCGGGGGGGGGGGGGGGGCAACCCACCCCGGGGAAGCCCATAGGCCTTGGGAGTGGTGCACCAACCCTTAGTGGGCTGGTGGGATAACCCAAGAAGGCCCTATGCGCCATAGGAAGAAAATCAAAGAGAAAAAAAAGGAGGAGGTGGGAAAGGGAAGAAGGACTCCACCTTCCAAACCAAGTTGGATTCGGTTTGGAAGGGGAGACCTTCCCCCCTTTGGCTCGGCCGACCCCCTTGGGGATCCTTGAGCCCCAAGGCAAGGCCCCCCCTCTCCCACCTATATATACGGAGGTTTTAGGGCTGATTTGAGACGACTTTTCCACGGCAGCCCGACCACATGCCTTCACGGTTTTTCCTCTAGATCGCGTTTCTGCGGAGCTCGGGCGGAGCCCTGCTGAGATAAGATCACCACCAACCTCCGGAGCGCCGTCACGCTGCCGGAGAACTCATCTACCTCTCCGTCTCTCTTGCTGGATCAAGAAGGCCAAGATCATCGTCGAGCTGTACGTGTGCTGAACGCGGAGGTGCCGTCCGTTCGGCACTAGATTGTGGGACTGATCGCGGGACGGCTCGCGGGGCGGATCGAGGGACGTGAGGACGTTCCACTACATCAACCGCGTTCACTAACGCTTCTGCTGTACGGTCTACAAGGGTACGTAGATCACACATCCCCTCTCGTAGACGGACATCACCATGATAGGTCCTCGTGCGCGTAGGAAATTTTTTGTTTCCCATGCGACGCTCCCCAACAGTGGCATCATGAGCTAGGTTCATGCGTAGATGTCTTCTCGAGTAGAACACAAAAGCTTTTGTGGGCGTTGATGTGCATTTGCTGCCCTCCTTAGTCTTTTCTTGATTCCACGGTATTGTTGGATCGAAGCGGCTCGGACCGACATTACTCGTACGCTTACGAGAGACTGGTTTCATCGCTACGAGTAACTCCGTTGCTCAAAGATGACTGGCGGGTGTCAGTTTCTCCAACTTTAGTTGAATCGGAATTGACCGAGGAGGTCCTTGGATGAGGTTAAATAGCAATTCATATATCTCCGTGGTGGTGTTTACGTAAGTAAGATGCGATCCTACTGGATACCCATGGTCACCACGTAAAACATGCAACAACAAAATTAGAGGATGTTTAACTTGTTTTTGCAGGGTATGCTTGTGATGTGATATGGCCAACGATGTGATGAGATATATTGGATGTATGAGATGATCATGTTGTAATAGATAATATCGACTTGCACGTCGATGGTACGGCAACCGACAGGAGCCATAGGGTTGTATTTATACTAACGTTGGTGCTTGCAGATGCGTTTACTATTTTGCTAGGATGTAGATTTAGTAGTAACAACATGAGTAGCACGACAACCCCGATGGCGACACGTTGATGGAGATCATGATGATGGAGATCATGGTGTGACGCCGGTGACAAGAAGATCGTGCCGGTGCTTTGGTGATGGAGATCAAGGAGCACGTGATGATGGCCATATCATGTCACTTATGAATTGCATGTGATGTTAATCCTTTTATGCACCTTATTTTGCTTAGAACGACGGTAGCATTATGAGGTGATCTCTCACTAAAATTTCAAGACGAAATTGTGTTCTCCCCGACTGTGCACCGTTGCGATAGTTCTTCGTTTCGAGACACCACGTGATGATCGGGTGTGATAGACTCAACGTTCACATACAACGGGTGCAAAACAGTTGCACGCGTAGAACACTCGGGTTAAGCCTGACGAGCCTAGCATGTGCATACATGGCCTCGGAACACATAAGACAGAAAGGTCGAGCATGAATCGTATAGTTGATATGATTAGCATTGAGATGCTTACCACTGAAATTATTCTCGACTCACGTGATGATCGGACTTGAGATAGTGGATTTGGATCATGTACCACTCAAATGACTAGAGAGATGTACTTTTTGAGTGGGAGTTCTTAAGTAATATGATTAATTGTACTAATTGTCATGAACATAGTCTAATGGTCTTTACGAATTACGATGTAGCTTGCGCTATAGCTCTACTGTTTTTATATGTTCCTAGAGAAAATTTAGTTGAAAGTTGATAGTAGCAAACTTTGAAGAGGATTGTCCTCATTGCTGCGCAGAAGGCTTATGTCCTTAATGCACCACTCGGTGTGCTGCACCTCGAGCGTCGTCTGTGGATGCTGTGAACATCCGACATACACGTTTCTGATGACTACACGATAGTTCAGTGCAAAATACTTAATGGCTTAGAAGCAAGGCACCGAAGACGTTTTGAAACGTCACGGAACATAAGTGATGTTCTAAAGAGATGAAATTGTGATTTCATGCTCGTGCCCTTGTTGAGAGGTACGAGACCTCCGACAAGATTCTTTGTCCACAAAGTAAAGGAGAAGACCTCAATCGTTGAGCGTGTGCTCAGATTGTCTCAGTACGACAATCACTTGAATCAAGTGGGAGTTAATCTTCCAGATGAGATAGTGATGGTTCTCCAAAGTCACTGCCACCAAGCTGTGAGAGCTTCGTGATGAACTATAACATATCAAGGATAGATACAATGATCCTTGAGCGATTCGCGATGTTTGACACTGCAAAAGTAGAAATCAAGAAGGAGAATCAATAGTTGATGGTTTGTAAAACCACTAAGTTTCAAGAAAGGCAAGGGCTAGAAGGGATACTTCGTGAAACGGTAAAACAGTTGCTGCACTAATGAAAAGACCCAAGATTAAACCCAAACCCGAGACTAAGTGCTTCTGTAATGAGGGGAACAGTCACTGAGGCGGAGCAACTCTAGATACTTGGTAGATAAGAAGGCTGGCAAAAGTCGAAAGAAGTATATTTGATATACATGATGTTGATGTGTACTTTACTAGTACTCCTAGTAGCATGAGGGTATTGGATACCGGTTCGGTTGCTAAGTGATTAGTAACACGAAATGAAAGCTACGGCATAAACGGAGACTAGCTAAAGGCGAGGTGACGATACGTGTTGGAAGTGTTTCCAAGGTTGATATGATCAAACGTCGCACGCTCCCTCTACCATCGGGATTGGTGTTAAACCTAAATAATTGTTATTTGGTGTTTGCGTTAAGCATGAACATGATTGGATCGTGTTTATTGCAATACGATTATTCATTCAAAGAGAATAATGGTTACTCTATTTTCTTGAATAATCACCTTCAATGGTTTATTGAATCTCGATCGTAGTGTTACACATGTTCATGATATTGGTACCAAAAGATACGAGGTAATGATGATAGTACCACTTACTTGTGGCACTGCCGCTTGAGTCATGTTGGTATAAATTGCATGAAGAGGCTCCATGCTGATGGATCTTTATACTCACTTGATTTTGAATCACTAGTTTCATGCAAATCATACCACATGAGCAAGGCCTTGTTTTCATTGAGATGAAATAAGATAGTAACTTGTTGGAAGTGATACATTTTGATGTATGCAGTCCAATGGGTGCCGAGGCACGCAGTGGATATCATTATGTTCTTACTTCAATGACGATTTGAGTAGATACTAGAGTATTTCCTTAATGAATCACAAGTCTGAAATATTGAAAAGTTCAATTATGTTTCGGAGTGAAGTTCGTCGTAACAAGAGGATAAACTGTCTAAGATATGATCATAGAAATGAATATCTGAGTTACGAGTTTTGGTACGCAGTTAAGACAATGTGGAAATTGTTTCGCAGTTCATGCCACCTAGAACATCATAGTGTGATGATGTGTCTGAACGTCATAGTCACACAATATTTGGCATGGTGCATGCTATGATGTCTCTTATCGAATTACCACTATCGTTTATGGGTTAAGCATTAGAGACAACCGCATTCACTTTAAATAGGGCACCACGTATTTCCGTTGAGATGACACAGTATAGACTGAGGTTTAGAGAAATCTAAACTGTCGTTTCTTGAAAGTTTGGGGTTTCGACACTTGTGTGAAAAAGTTTCAGTCTGATAAGCTCGAACCCAAAGCGGATAAATGCATCTTCATAGGATATCCAAAACAGTTGGGTACATCTCCTATCTCAGATCCGAAAGCAAAGTGTTTGTTTCTAGAAACGGATCCTTTCTCGAGGAAAGGTTTCTCTCGAAAGAATTGAGTGGGAGGGTGGTAGAACTTGATGAGGTTATTGAACCATCACTTCGACCAGTGTGTAGCAGGGCGCAGGAAGTTGTTCCTGTGGCGCCTACACCAATTGAAGTGAAAGCTGATGATGGTGATCATCGAGCATCGGATCAAGTTACTACAAGCCTCGTATATTGACAAGGTCACGTACTACTATAGAGTGGTATGGTAACCCTGTCTTGGAGGTCATGTTGTTGAGCAATAGTGAACCTACGAGTTATGGAGAAAGCAATGGTGGGCCCAGATTGCGACAAATGGCTGGAAGCCATAAAATCCGAGAGAGGATCCATGTATGAAAACAAAGTGTAGACTTTGGAAGAACTACTTGATGGTCATAGAACTATTGAGTAAAGATGGATCTTTAAAAGGAAGACAGACGATGATAGTGATAAGTCACTAGTAAGAAAAGCTCGACTTGTCGCAAAGATGTTTCCGACAAGATCAAACAGTTGACTATGATGAGACTTTCTCACTCGTAGCGATGCTAAAAGTCTGTTAGAATTATGTTAGTAGTTGTTGCATTATTTATGAAATATTGCACATAGGATGTCAAAACATTGTTTCCTCGACGGTTTCCTTGAGCAAACATTGTATGTGATACAACCAGGAGGTTTTGTCGATCCTAAAGATACTAGCAAGTATGCAAGCTCCAGCGATCCTTCATTGGACTGGTGCAAGCATCTCGGAGTTGGAATATACACTTTGATGAGACGATCAAAGATTTTGGGTTTGTGCAAGGTTTATGAGAAACTTGTATTTCCAAAGAAGTGAGTGGGAGCACTATAGAATTTCTGATAAGTATATGTGGTTGACATATTGTGGATCAGAAGTAATGTAGAATTTCTGTAAAGCATACAAGGTTGTTTGAAAGGAGTTTTCAAAGGAGTACCTGGATTGCGCTACTTGAACGTTGAGCATCAAAGATCTATGGGGATAGATCGAAAGCGCTTAATGGAAGTTTCAACAAGATGCATGCCTTGACAAGTTTTTGAAAGAGTTCAAAATAGATCAGCAAAGAAGGAGCTCTTGGTTGCGTTGTGAGGTGTGAATTTGAGTAAGACTCAAAACCCAACCGCGTCAGAATAAAGAGAATAGACGAAGGTCGTCTTCTATGCCTTAGCCGTAGACTCTAAAGTATGCCATGCTGAGTACCGCACCTGATGTGTGCCTTGCGGCAAGTCAGTTAAAGAGGTACACAGAGTGATCCTGGATTGAATCACTGATCAGCGGTCAAAGTTATCCTTAGTAACTAAATAGACTAAGGAATTTTTCTCGATTATGGAGGTGGTTAAAGAGTTCTTCGTAAAGGGTTACGTTGATGCATGCTTTGACACTAATCCGAAAAACTATGAGTAGTGAAACAAAATCGTATAGTAGAGTAGATATTTGGAGCATTTCCGAATAGCACGTAGTAGCAGCATCTATAAGATGACATAAAGATTTGTAAAGAACGCACGGATTTGAAAGTTTCAGAACCATTGACTAAAACCTCTCTCACGAGCAAGACGTGATCAGACCCCAGAACTATATGGGTATTGGATTCGTTGGAATCACATGGAGATGTGAACTAGATTATTGACTCTAGTGCAAGTGGGAGACTGTTGGAAATATGCCCTAGAGGCAATAATAAATTAGTTATTATTATATTTCTTAGTTTATGGTAATCGTTTATTATCCATGTTATAATTGTATTGATTGGAAATACAATACTTGTGTGGATACATAGACAAAACACTGTCCCTAGTAAGCCTCTAGTTGACCAGCTCGTTGATCAAAGATGGCCAAGGTTTCCTGGCCATAGGCAAGTGTTGTTACTTGATAAAGGGATCACATCATTAGGAGAATCATGTGATGGACTAGACCCAAACTAATAGACGTAGCATGTTGATCGTGTCATTTTGTTGCTACTGTTTTCTGCGTGTCAAGTATTTGTTCCTATGACCATGAGATCATATAACTCACTGACACCGGAAGAATGCTTTGTGTGTATCAAACATCGCAACGTAACTGGGTGACTATAAATATGCTCTAAAGGTATCTCCGAAGGTGTTAGTTGAGTTAGTACGGATCGAGACTGGGATTTGTCACTCCGTCTAACGGAGAGGTATCTCGGGGCCCACTCGGTAATACAACATCACACACAAGCCTTGCAAGCAATGTGACTTAGTGTAAGTTGCGGGATCTTGTATTACGGAACGAGTAAAGAGACTTTCCGGTAAACGAGATTGAAATAGGTATGCGGATACCGACGATCGAATCTCGGGCAAGTAACATATCGAAGGACAAAGGGAATGACATACGAGATTATATGAATCCTTGGCACTGAGGTTCAAACGATAAGATCTTCATAGAATATGTAGGATCCAATATGGGCATCCAGGTCCCGCTATTGGATATTGACCGAGGAGTCTCTCGGGTCATGCCTACATAGTTCTCGAACCCGCAGGGTCTGCACACTTAAGGTTCGACGTTGTTTTATGCGTATTTGAGTTATATGGTTGGTTACCGAATGTTGTTCGAAGTCCCGGATGAGATCACGGACATCACGAGGGTTTCCAGAATGGTCCGGAAACGAAGATTGATATATAGGATGACCTCATTTGATTACCGGAAGGTTTTCGGAGTTACCGGGAATATACCGGGAATGACGAATGGGTTCCGGGTGTTCACCGGGGGGGTGGGGGCAACCCACCCCGGGGAAGCCCATAGGCCTTGGGGGTGGCACACCAGCCCTTAGTGGGCTGGTGGGAAAGCCCAAGAAGGCCCTATGCGCCATAGGAATAAAATCAAAGAGAAAAGAAAAAAAAGGAGGAGGTGGGAAAGGGAAGAAGGACTCCACCTTCCAAACCAAGTTGGATTCGGTTTGGAAGGGGAGACCTTTCCCCCTTTGGCTCGGCCGACCCCCTTGGGGCTCCTTGAGCCCCAAGGCAAGGCCCCCCCTCTCCCACCTATATATACGGAGGTTTTAGGGCTGATTTGAGACGACTTTTCCAAGGCAGCCCGACCACATACCTCCACGGTTTTTCCTCTAGATCGCGTTTCTGCGGAGCTCGGGCGGAGCCCTGCTGAGATAAGATCACCACCAACCTACGGAGCGTCGTCATGCTGCCGGAGAACTCATCTACCTCTCCATCTCTCTTGCTGGATCAAGAAGGCCGAGATCATCGTCAAGCTGTACGTGTGCTGAACGCGGAGGTGCCGTCCGTTCGGGACTAGATCGTGGGACTGATCGCGGGACGGTTCGCGGGGCGGATCGAGGGACGTGAGGACGTTCCACTACATCAACCGCGTTCACTAACGCTTCTGCTGTATGGTCTACAAGGGTACGTAGATCACACATCCCCTCTCGTAGATGGACATCACCATGATAGGTCTTCGTGCGCGTAGGAAATTTTTTGTTTCCCATGCGACGCTCCCCAACATCCTTAGCATGAAAGTAGAAAACCCTCCTGTCCAAGTCCGTTGGCACCGCTCCTATGCCGCTTGCGGAGCCTGGGTCACCCACGTGAACGTGTAGGGTCATGGGACCCTACAAGGTCGCCCTTGATGAGCCCGCCCAACGAGAGCCTCACAGTTGGCCCCAGGACGCGTCCTTGCAGCCGACAACATCTCGTGGTCCTTGGCGATGTTCCTTAGGTGCTCACCTCGCGAGGCGAGGGCCCTCACAAGGGTCTTCCTTGTTGGGCTTGCCGATGGGCCAATCCAAGCTTGTGCAACGCGTCACGCCTCGGGTCGTAGGCCGAAGGGCCTGGGTACCCCGGGCCCCAAGGGCCTGATAGTAGCCCCCGGGCCCGCGTCATGCACGACTCCACCCAATGGGAGGGTGATAAGTCTCCAACGTATCTACTTTTCCAAACTCTTTTGCCCTTGTTTTGGATTCTAATTTGCATGATTTGAATGGAACTAACGCAGATTGACGCTGTTTTCAGTAGAATTGCCTTGGTGTTATTTTTGTGCAGAAATAAAAGTTCTCGGATTGACCTCATAACTTACGGAGAGTATTTCTAGATTTAATAAAAAATAACAGCAAAAGAATCTACCGGAGAGGGGCCACCCCCGGGCCACAAGCCTGCAGGGCACGACCCCCTAGGCCGCACACCCTGGACTTGTGGGGCCTGTGCAGCTCCACCGACCTCGTTTCCACTCCTATATATTCCCATACGTGGAGAAAAAAATCAAGGAGAAGAATTCATTGCGTTTTACGATACAGAGCCGCCGCAACCTCCTGTTCTTCCTTGTGAGGGAAGATCTGGAGTCTGATTTGGGTTCCGGAGAGGGGAAATCGACGCTGTCGTCATCGCCAACCATCCTTCATCACCAATTCCATGATGCTCTCCATCGTTCGCGAGTAATTCCATTGTAGGCTTGATGGACAGCTGATGGGTTGGATGAGATCTATCATGTAATCGAGTTAGTTTTATTAGGGTTTGATCCCTAGTATCCACTATGTTCCGAGACTGATGTTGTTATGACTTTGCTATGCTTAATGCTTATCACTAGGGCCCGAGTGCCATGATTTCAGTTATCGACACCTATTACGAGTTATGATCCGCATACCACAGGGTGACAATAATTGGGATTCTTTCAAGTGAATACCGTAGTTTGAGGAGTTCATGTATTCACTAAGTTCTAATGCTTTCGTACGGTTCTCCATTCATAGGAGGCCATAATATCCCTTAGTTTCCATTAGGACCCCGCTGCCATGGGAAGCTAGGACAAAAGATGTCATGCAAGTTCTTTTCCATAAGCACATATGCCTATATATGGAATACATGCCTATATTACTTTGATGAATTGGAGCTAGTTCTGTGTCACCCTATATTATGACTGTTGCATGATGAATTCCATCCAACATAATTACCCATCACTGATCCGTTGCCTACGAGCTTTCCATATATTGGTTTTTGCTAAGTTACTTTTCCGTTGCTACTCCTACAATCACTACAAATTGGTACTGTCACGTTTGCCACCGTTACCATTACTTTCACACTACTTTGCTACTAAATACTTTGCTGCACATATTAATTCTTTAAGGTGTGGTTGAATTGAAAACTCAGCTGTGAATACTCAAGAATATTCTTTGGCTCCCCTTGTGTCGAATCAATAAATTTGGGTTGAATACTCTACCCTCGAAAACTGTTGCGATCCTCTATACTTGTGGGTTATCAAGACCTTTTTCTGGCGCCGTTGCCGGGGAGCATAGCTTTACTCCCCGAGTCACTTGGAATTTATACCTGTCGATCACTATGAAGAATATTAAAGACGCTAAAACCAAGATCTACCTCTTAACTACGAGGGCACGTAAGGAACTGCCATCTAGCTTTGCACTTGATTCACCATCTGTTATGAGTAAATTTGTGACACCACCCCCTGCTACTGAATTTGATATGTCGCAAGTAATTGATGATGCTACTTGTGCTATGCATGATGCTTATTATGATATTTTTCTTGATACTACTGTGCCACTTGGTGAATTTTTGGATGAATAAATTGCTAGAGTAAATGCTGAAACTGATAATATTGCTGAATTTGATGAAACTGAACACTATGATTCACCTACTAGACCTAGCTCTCCTAGATATGAATTTCCTAATATACCTGAGGGTTATGTTATTGAAGTAGAAGTATCTAAGGACTTTCTTGCTTGTAAGGATAGAGATGATCTTAAGAAATTGCTATGCAAGTGGAAGGAAAAATCTTTGAATGCTAGAATGCAATATGATCCCAAGTTTACTACTTCACCTATCTGTATTACTGATAAGGATTATAAATTCTGTGTCGATCCTGAGTTAATTACTTTGGTATAATCTGATCCTTTTCATGGTTATGAATCTGAAACTATTGTGTCACACCTTACTAAATTGAATGGTATAGCCACCCTATTTAACCATGAGGAAACAATTTGTTACTGTTATATTCTTAAGCCTTTTCTGTTCTCATTAAAGGGTGATGCTAAGATATGGTTTAATTCTCTTGCTCCTGGTTGTGTCCATAGTCCCCAGGATATGATTTATTACTTCTTCGAAAAATATTTTCCTGCCCATAAGTAACAAGCTGCCTTGCAGGAAATATTTAACTTTGTGGAAATTGAAGAAAAGCGTCTCCCACAAGCTTGGGGGAGGCTTCTCCAGTTACTTAATGCTTTGCCTCATCACCCTCCCAAGAAAAATGAAATACTTGATATCTTTTATAATGGACTAACTGATGCTTGTAGGGACCACCTAGATAGTTGTGCTGGTTGCGTTTTTAGGGAACAAACTGTTGAACAAGCTAAACTACTATTGAATAATATATTGAGCAATGATAATGATTGGGCTATTCCCGAACCATCTCCAAAACCAACTCCGAAGAAAAGAGGTATTCTATTCCTCAGTCCTGAAGATATGTAAGAGACAATGAAATCTATGAAAGAAAAAGGTATTAAAGCTGAAGATGTTAAGAATCTACCACCTACTGAAGAAATACAAGGTCTTGATAACCCGACACACGTAGTAGAGGTAAATTCTCTTCGTAGATTTGATGAAGGTGATATCCCTTATAATAAGTCCGCTAGCCAATGCTTGGATGAATTTGATAATTTTGTTGTTAAACAAGAAAATTTCAGTGCTTATGTTAGTAGACAATTGAAACATAATGTTTACATGCTTGATCGCTTCGGTGAATATATGAGTACAACTGTTAATGACCTTAGGATTATTAGTAAACATGCTTCCATGGTAACTACTCAAGTAGAACAGGTACTTAAGGCACAAAATGATTTGCTCAATGAGATGACTAGTAAGAACAATGATAATGTTGTTAGAGTTGTGACTAGAGGTGGCAGAATGACTCAGGAACCTTTGTATCCTATGGGCCATCCTAAGAGAATTGAGCAAGAATCTCAGAGGTTAATATTGATGTACCTGGTCCTTCTAATAAAAAGAAAAGGAATGATGATAGGGCTTTGCATGCTTCTAGTGAACCTGTTATAGAGTCACATGAAAACCCAAATGATACCTATATTTCTGATGCTGAGACACAATCTGGTAATGAACATGAACCTAGTGATAATATTAATGATGATGTTCATGTTGATGCTCAACTTAATAATGCCAATGATGTGGAGATTGAACCTATTGTTGATCTTGATAACCCGCAACCTAAGAATAAGAGATATGATAAAAGAAATTTTGTTGCTAGGAAGCATGGTAGAGAAAGAGAACCATGGGTCTAGAAACCCATGCCCTTTCCTCCTAAACCATCCAAAAATAAGGATGATGGGGATTTTGAGTGCTTTGCTGAAATGCTGAGACCTGTCTTTTTACGTATGCGCTTAACTGATATTCTGAAAATGTCTCCTTATGCTAAATACATGAAAGATATTGTTACTAATAAAAGAAAGATACTCGAAGCTGAAATTTCCACCATGGTTGCTAATTACACTTTTAAGGGTGGAATACCAAAGAAGTTAGGTGATCCCATGGTACCTACTATACCATGCTCCATTAAAGGAAATTATGTTAAAACTGCTTTATGTGACCTTGGAGATAGTGTTAGTGTTATGTCGTTCTCTTTATATCGTAGACTTGACTTGAATAAGTTGACACCTACTAAAATCTCTCTTCAATTGGCTAATAAATCAACTGCTTTACCTATCGGTATTTGTGAGGATGTGCCTATTGTGGTTGCGAACATTACTATCTTAACGAACTTTGTTATTCTTGATATTCCTGAGGACAACAATTTGTCGATCATCCTTGGTATACCTTTTTTGAATACTGTAGGGGATGTTATTGATTGCAACAAAGGCAATGTCACTTTTCATTTCAATGGTAATGACCGTACAGTACACTTTCTGAAGAAGGAATCTCAAGTTCATAGCATCAACTCCTTTGAATAAATTCCAACGTTCATTATTGGAGACATTGAATTCCCTCTTCCTACTGCCAACAAGAAATATGATATACTTATTGTTGGGGACATGTATATCCCCACTGAGGTAACCTAGTATTATTTGAAAGTTCCCCGGTTCCATGTCATTCGAAAAAAAGTTTGTCAATAAGACTTGATCAACCTTATTGATGGATTTCTTTTGACGAGCATGAGATGGATAAATTTAGAAAGCACAACCTTCTATACCTAACTTTTTTATTTTCCGTTCTTTAGTTTCAATTTAGTAAAAGGTTATTATTTCTTTGTTTTCCATTTTATCCGTGCAATAGAAAATGTCCTGAAAAATAAAAGTTCTCACAACTCCCTAAAAATTTAGTATAATTTTTTCTAGAATATTTAAGAATTTCTGGTACTAAGAACACATGAGGGGGCTACACCAGTGGGCCACAAGCCTGTAGGGCACGGCCACCCCCTGGGCGCACCCCCTGGCTTGTGTGTCCCACGTGGAGCACCTTCACTTATTCCAGTACCCATCCACTCCTCCTTCCTCCAGAAAAAAATCCCACCATTGCTCAAACCCTTGATTTAGTTCATCTTGCTCCCATTTTTGATCTCCTTGCTCAAATCTTCATTTGCAAAACTATTTTAGGAGATTGTTCATTGGTATGTGATTCCTCCAATGGTCCAATTGGTTTTTGTTCTAGTGCTTTATATATTGCAAAATCTTGCTGCTGTGGTCACCTTGTTCTTGAGCTTGCATGTCAAATTTGTTGGGTCCCAAGTAGTTTAGATGCATGATATAGCATCTAGGACCTTGTGGTAGTAGTTGCTATAAGTTTTGATTGAGCTTTGTTCATTATTATGTGGATTACTAAAAATTTCAGATTATTTTTCTGAAAAAGAAAAAGATGAGGAGATTGTTAAGAGGCTCTTCAAGTCGGGGTTCTAAAGAAAATGAAAATGAGAAGCCTAGATATAATATTCCTTGCACCGTGCAAGTTCGACCATGTGAATGGCCGAGTGAGGCATTCTTGAGGGCGGTCTGAATTTTTGAAGATTTTTACTATCTAGAAGAAAATGCAGGACTCACCGACTTCCTCAATGATAAGTGTGACCAGTATCTCCTACTTACTAATACTTTCGTACATAATTTTCACTTTTATCCTAGGAAGAATCCTCCCATGGTAGAATTTTATTTATATGATGTGCCTAAGGAAATGTCACTTTATGATTTTTTCAATGTTTGCAAATTACCTTTTGAGGGCAGCATCAGTGAACCATGCCCTAGAGACATGGAGGATTTTATTCCCGTAATCACTTTAGGAGAAGAAAGAGGGGTGTCACAGGCAAGAGCGGCTAGCGTAAATTTTTTCGTTCTACGTTATTATTCATTATTTGTAGGGAGATGTTTAGTTGGTCACGTTGAGAGTGGGAGCGTCAGTGCTCCCAACCTCACTATGCTGCGCCACGCTTCACTTGCTGATAGAAATTTTAGTCTGGGCGCTATAGTGTCTCAACGATTGAATTTAAACCGTTCGAAGGGAATTATATTCGGAGGTATCTATGCATCTCGTTTAGCTAAACACTTTGAAATACCTATTAGGCTTAACGAGGAAGAGGAAATGCAACTGCCTACGAGATATTTAGATTATGATAGGATGGTAGCACATGATTTTGTTAAGAAAGATAATCGTAGGAGGCTTCTTTATAACTTAGTATTTAGTCAGGGTACCTATGACATTATTACCTTGCCTGCTCCTTCTTTGTTCAATATCAATGCAGGAAAGTACACTATTATGATCGAGGACATTTACAAATATTGGGGGCTGTCGCAACCCCTTTGCACCTGAGTCTGCACCAGCCCTCGATCCATACCAAGTTCCAGTTTTTTAGAGGGAGCCGCAGGAACTCGCAGAACAGTCGAACCCTCAGTATTCTCTGGAGTATCGAGGAGAGGGTTATTTCTAGCCATGTCCTTGGACCAATATAGGCCAAAAGCCTAAGCTTGGGGGATTACGTATTTCTCACCAACATTACATTCATGTTCACACACTTTCCATTTGTCGGTGTTCATACTTTTTCATTGTACTATCCATGGTAGTTTATTTCTTTTTTTCTTCTTGTGTGTTTCATTAACCTTGAGAAAGTCCAAAAAAAATAGTTTTAGCTTTACCTTGTGGTTTTTTAGTTGTAGTGTTAAAACAAAACCCTAAAAGATTTTTCGTTCTTCTTTTGCTTGTTGCGGGCTTTCTTGTGTAAATAATTTTTCTTTCTTCTTTGGGGCCAAAGGAGAAGACCACAATGGCATGCTGACTGGCTCTCATATCTATTATCATTTATCTATCAGAGAGTCCATACTACCCTGCCTTCTCCTTTGAGTTATTGCTTGCAGATTCCAGCTTTGTCCAATGCAGGAACACTCTTATTATTATTTTTTCACATCGTTTGGTCGTGCAAGTCAAAGGGAATAATGGCGATATATGATGAAGTGACGGAGATGGAGAAAAGCTGGTATGAACTCGGCCTATTTTCTTTTTGTAAATATTATTAGCTCATCGTTGTGGATTCAACTCGTTATGGATTGAACATGTTTGCAATGACAATTAGATATTATAGTTACTTATGCAATGCTTAATTAGCTAGGAGTGAATAATGGTTTGTCTTGAGTGCCAACATACATATTAAAATGGTTGTGATGTAGTATGATAGAATGGTATCCTCCTCTGAATGATTCGAGTGTCTTGATTTGGCACATGGTCACGCATGTAGCTGAAACAAAAGCAACATAGCCTCTACGATGTTTATGTTCATAGTGATTTATATCCTACTCATGCTTGCATTCAATGTTGGTTAATCTCAAAGCATGTTTATGACTGTTGTCGCTCTCTAGTTGGCGCTTCCCAGTCTCTTGCTAGCCTTCACTTGTACTAAGCGGGAATACCACTTGTGCATCCATCCCCATAAACCCAAAGTTGTTCCACATGAGTCCGCCATACCTACCTATATGGGGTACTCACCTGCCGTCCTAAGTAAATTTGCATGTGCCATTCTCTAAATCCTTCAAACAAATATTCTGTTTTGTATGCCCGAATCGCTCATGTGGTGGCTAGGGGCTATCAGTATCTTCCATGCTAGGTGGGTTATTCTCAAGATATGTGTTGCTTCACTAACATTCACGGGAAAGTGGCTGGTAATCGCGATGCCCAGTTCCATTCTCTAAAGTCAAATCAAATTTAATGAAACAAAACTCCCACAGGACTGTTGTTTGTATGGACGGTACCCGTGGATGCGGCCCACCGTGGAATGTGATTGATTGGTGGAGGGGGAGTAAAAACTTTACTATTCTGTTTGGGAACTGACTATAATGTATTTAGCATGGAAGATATTGAGAACTATTAGTTTTTACGTTGACAATGAAAGCATACCACCCAAAATTTTGATTCATCCCTATTTTAAAAGCTTGAGCTCTTGCACCTCTACAAATTAATGCTTCCCTCTACGAAGGGCCTATCTATTTTACTTTATTGTTGAGTCATCCTCTTCTTAGAAAAGGCACCGGTTACAGAGCACCCCCGTCATTTGTATGCTTTTCTATTAATTGATATTGAGTATGATTATGACTGGATCTCTTTTACCATGAATTACAATGTCTAGTCAGTTCTTGCTTTTTGGAGGTGCTCTGCATTTATGTTTTGCGGTCTCAAAAAGGGCTAGCGAGATACCCGTTTATCTTATTGTATTATGATTGTGTTGATAAAATTGTTGTCATCCGAGACTTATTATTATTGCTCGCTAGTTGATTATGCCATTGATATAAGTAAACATGTGACCTAAATATTATTGTGAATGTAGTTAGTCTATAATCTGAGCAGAAAATCCGAACATAAGTTAGACATATTTACAACAACAAGATCAAACAGAGTTTGTAAAAGTTTTTCCTTTATCACTTTTAGTTTATCAACTGAATTGCTTGACGACAAGCAAAGGTTTAATCTTGGGGAGTTGATACGTCTCCAACGTATCTACTTTTCCAAACTCTTTTGCCCTTGTTTTGAACTCTAATTTGCATGATTTTAATGGAACTAACCTGGACTGACGCTGTTTTCAGCAGAATTGCCTTGATGTTATTTTTTTGCATAAATAAAAGTTCTCGGATTGACCTTAAAATTTATGGACAATATTTCTGGGTTTAATAAAAAATACCGGCAAAAGAATATACCAGAGAGGGGCCACCCCTAGGCCACAAGCTTGCAGGGAGCCCCCCTAGGCCGTACCCCCTAGGCTTGTGCGGCCCCTGACGCTCCACCAACCTCGTTTGCACTCCTATATATTCCCATCTGCGGAGAAAAATCAAGCAGAAGAATTCATCGCGTTTTACGATACAGAGCCGCCGCCACCTCCTGTTCTTCCTCGCGAGGGCAGATCTGGAGTCTGATTTGGGCTCCGAAGAGGGGAAATCGACGCCTTCATCATCACCAACCATCCTTCATCACCAATTTCATGATGCTCTCCATCGTTCGTGAGTAATTCCATCATAGGCTTGCTGGACAGGTGATGGGTTGGATGAGATCTACCATGTAATCAAGTTAGTTTTGTTAGGATTTGATCCCTAGTATCCACTATGTTCTCAGATTGATGTTGCTCTGACTTTGCTATGCTTAATGGTTGTCACGAGGGCCCGAGTGCCATGATTTCAGATGTGAACCTATTATGTTTTCATGAATATTTATGTGTTCTTGATCCTATCTTGCAAGTTATAGACACCTATTACAAGTTATGATCCGCATACCACAGGGTGACAATAATTGGGATTCTTTCAAGTGAATACCGTAGTTTGAGGAGTTCATGTATTCACTAAGTTCTAATGCTTTCGTACGGTTCTCCATTCATAGGAGGCCATAATATCCCTTAGTTTCCATTAGGACCCCGCTGCCATGGGAGGCTAGGACAAAAGATGTCATGCAAGTTCTTTTCCATAAGCACATATGCCTATATATGGAATACATGCCTATATTACTTTGATGAATTGGAGCTAGTTCTGTGTCACCCTATATTATGACTGTTGCATGATGAATTCCATCCAACATAATTACCCATCACTGATCCGTTGTCTACGAGCTTTCCACATATTGGTTTTTGCTAAGTTACTTTTCCGTTGCTACTCCTACAATCACTACAAATTGCTACTGTCACGTTTGCCACTGTTACCATTACTTTCACACTACTTTGCTACTAAATACTTTGCTACAGATATTAATTCTTTAAGGTGTGGTTGAATTGAAAACTCAGCTGTGAATACTCGAGAATATTCTTTGGTTCCCCTTGTGTCAAATCAATAAATTTGGGATGAATACTCTACCCTCAAAAACTGTTGCGATCCCCTATACTGCAACGGCGTCGGGTTGCTAGCAACGAGTAAGTACGTTGTCACCATTCCTTTTCCTCGCGTACCTTGTCTGGCCTGACGAATCTGATCACTGCACTTTCCAGGGGGCCGACACCACAGACGCGCCACGTTTCTCTGCGGGGGGCGTCCTCTCGTGCGCCGCCTCCCGCGGAGGCCTCCACCTCAGCGCTTTTCCTGACAAGGCCAGGAGGAGCCACAAGCCCCTCCGGAGCGACGACAAGGCCCTGGGGGCGCACGGCGACCTCCACCTCTCAGTGCGTCGGGCGCGAGGCAGACCTAGCCCTTAGGGAGGCGGCCATCATTGAGCGAGAGGTGAACGTGGCTCTCCGCGAGCGGGAGGCTGCCCAGACCGCCTATGATCAGGAGGCGGAGCCGGAGCACCTCGAGGACATGGAGAGGGGCATTCTTGCGGATGAGGCCACCCTCGTGGCGGTGCTGAGGAAGCCCTTGCTAATGTGGATGCGAGGGTGGCCCGATAGCGAGCATCCGCTTTGGAGGAGTATCACGACGAGCTCGCCCGGCAGGAAAACTTCCTCCACCTCAGGTGCGACGCGGTCCAGGAAGAGGTTGGCGTGCTCACGGCCGACCTGCGGGATGCTCGAGCCTCTCTCCACGACGCCCTCAGGGGTGATGAGGGAGCTAAGGAGGAGCTTGCGGTGCTTCAGGCCCAGGTCGGAGAAGCCGGCGATGCCGTGCAGGCGGCCAGAGACGGCGTTGTGCATGCATGGATGATGCAGGCAGAACATGCCAAGCAGTTCCTGGAGCTTGCCCGTCGCGTGAACGGCGCGATCTGCCGCTTCATTGACGACACCCTGGCACTGCCGCGTGCGCATGGCGGTGGGGGCTACCTCGACTTCTTCCTCACGGTGGTGGAGGCGCTGGAATCGGGCGTCTCCAAGGTGAATGAAGACATCGAGTCCAGCGCGTGGGACCTCCTAGACAGCGTGCTGATGCACATCTTCTCCAACCAGTGCCGCCATGAGCCCGCGTTCGACCTATCCCGCATGATGGAGCCGGTGCTGTGGAGCTCCGGAGCCCTCTCAGGGACAAGGTGCGCGAGCACGTGGAGTCCCTGGTCGGGCGGTTCGTCAAGGTTGCACCCTCCGAGGAGAGCGGCAGCCTCGACATCGGGGCCTCCGAGGGCTATGACAAGGAGAACACCTCCTCCGCTTTGGCTTTTATCCCTTTCCTGTTGCATCAAGAATCACTTGGACCTTGGACATCATTAGACATTATGTAATATACCTTTTCTTTATGTAGTAGTTGCCTGTTATGTTTGGGGTGACTTTCTTCCTTTCACAGGTCCTCCGCTGCCCTTCGCGTTTACTGTGCTCTGGTCAGAGGGGTCACGTAGCACATGGCTCCCGAGGCCCTCTCCTTTCACGCACGACGAGGTACTCGGGGCGAGAGGCCCCGAGCGCTTCTTAGTACTCGCCCTTACCTGGCTAGGCTATCTCATGACATTCCCTTGGCCATCCGACCCCACGAAGACCTCAGGGGCAGCTTCTCGGCGCGGCCCCGTGGGGGCGTCTCGAAGCCCTTGATGATAGTTGCTTGCGCAAGCCTCATGAGGTTGGTGCCTTCGCGAGGACCTTGTACGTACAACTTGGCGATGGACCGATTCCAAGTTATGGAGTGAACCGCGAGGCCGCAAGAAGGCACCCCCGGGCTTCTCATGGCCCTTGGGCCTAGTAGTGCAGCCCATGGACACACACTGGGCGCGCTTCATTTGGTGATGGGAATTGAGACGACGTAGGCCCTCCCCGTCGGAGAGCCGAGCGCGACACGTGGCGTGTGATGGGGCATGTGGCGTTCCCGCTTCCCTATGTCACCTCGGCAACCGCCCGATGCTGACATAAATCCTGCGCGTGGTGTGGGGCTAGCATTGCCCCGATTAACCTTCCCCTCGCTGAACACAGGCAAGGAGTCTTAGTTTGCGCTTGGAGGCCCCATATAAGGACAAGGGGAAAAGTTCTCCTACCCCAACTTCCTCATCCTTGCTCTTTGTTCTCACTCGTCGTCACCGGTGTGATAGCACCAGCAAAGAGATCCCCTACCGCCGAGAAGGATATAACAACAAAAGGGGGAGCGGGCATGCAACAATCGGCAAGGGGAAGAGGATGCCCCTGCGCGCCCGTCACCGTGCTCGAGGCACCTCTCAGGGGATACGAGCGCTCCCCATAGGCGGCACGTGTCGGCTTGAGCAGCCACTGGAGGGGTTCCATTCACGGGCACCGCGAACAAGGCGGCCATGGACGGGGCTAGCAGGGCGGCACAGACACTCAGCCTCCCAGGTCACGAAGTCACTCCGCCAATGAGGCCCACGAGTTTATTGTATAGATGGAAGACAAGACTCACACCAGGCTTCGACTTGTGGACTCTTTAAAAGAGGAGATCGAGGAGCTCGCACCCATGGGCCTGTGGCTGTAGAAAGACGGCTGCTGCAACGACCTACGTGAGTGGTGACGGAGTTCAACTCCCTCGGCTTCATGTTCACAGGGCATAGGTGGAAGTCGTTCGCCCTTGCCCAAGGTTTGCAGGAAGGGCACATCCTCCACTTCAAGTTTGACGAGGCCACCACGCTCTTCATGAAGGCCTTCGGAAGCGCCGATGGCCGTCTGGACCGTTGCATGGCAGGTGACATTAGCGGCAGCAGCAGCCCCTCTGGCACCGAGAGCAGCGGCAACTCCTCCTGCAAGGGGAGCGGGGGTGACAGCGACTCCGATGGTTCCCTCGACACCCACGTCAAGGAGGAGGAGGACTCCTACTAAGCGCGCACGACGAGGCATTGAGGCCCCCAGTGGTGGTGCTTCGAGAGCCCAATCTTCTTACTTTGCGCCGCCTTCTTTTTCCTATAATGCAACATGCTCGCCTCGTGGGAGCATGTAAAAGGGGTTATGTTCTTCACGTTTCAAATTGATTTGAACGCTATTTTGCGTCAAAAATAAACTTATCCTTGGTACTCTTTGTTGCGCTTGAACCCTCTCCAAGGTCATCCTGACGCCTCGTGGCGCTAAGGCCCAACCCCCGAGTATGAGTATGAGGGCTCTTGAGGCACGAAGCTCAGAGGTTTTCCTTCTTCTCCCGAGTGGCTCACGTGAGGGGTCTCTGCTTGTCGCGCCCGCCTCGCGAGGCCCCTTGAGGAAAGTTGCGCGGAGAAGATGCCCTGTCCCGATGGTGAGCGCTTGTTCGCTTGCATCTCAGTGTTACGTGAGAAGTATAGGCCACTAGGGCCTTGCTGAGGTGACACAAGCATGGAGTGTGCCCGCGATCCAGAACCTAGTTATGTAGGTTCCCAGTACCACCAGGGCAGACCCATCCCAAGACACCGTGCCCAACCCCCGCGAGCGTGTGGCCCAAGGTAAAGCCGACAGGCGCGTGGCGCGCGGGGGGGGAGACCTTCGTCGTCTTCTCCCCACCATGATGCATGGGGCTTCCGCTGGGTGTGCGCATGGTAAGAAGAGTGAAAACCATGGGAACTCCACGAAAACCAGAAGACCAAGACATTCACTAAAACCCGAGGCTAACTTGTTCACGAGTCCAAAAAGGTGAGGTGCGGCTGTGATGTCCAGCACGTGTGAAATTACAATTGCTCCCTAAGGTGGTTTTGATAATTGATCACAACATATGCATCATTGGACTAATATGTTTATCCAAGTATATTTCAGAAAAGTTCAAAAGGTGCATTGGCTAAAGGCTTACGTGGAGATGCACCTTGATGCAAGAAAAGAATAAGATTGGCCCAAGCTTCGTGCTATAACACTCTTCATTTTATATTTGTGAGAAATCACTTTTGAGTCCATAGGAAAGCCAATACTATTAAAAGGGGGTGAGGTAATAAAATGAACTGGTTGCTCAAGTGCTTAGAGATAGTCACCAAAAATACTCAGTCATTTTCCCACATAACCATTATGTCCAAAGTCACATACACAAAATCGGTGCCACCAAGTTTCTTAATTCGGCCCTATCAATTTTCATCCCAGACAGAACCCAAGCCAAAGCCGCCAAATCGGTGCTACCGAAACCATGTCAGTGCTACCGAGTTTAGGTGACCAACTTTCTGTTGCCTCGGTACACAAAATCAGAATTTCTGAGTTTGGATATCGGTGTCGCAGAGTTGTGTCATCTGACTGTTAGCCACCTTTTTAGTGTCACCGAGTTGTGTATATCAGTTCCACCGAGATTCAAAAGTTGCTGCCTTTAGTGCAAGTCGGTACCACCGAGTTCATAACTTCGGTGTCACCGAGTTGGTCACTCTAGGTGTAACGGTTGGATTTTGGGGACTGCCTATATATACCCCTCCACCCATCTCTCATTCAAGAGAGAAGCACTCAGAACACACACTTCATTGCCAGATTCATTTTGTTGAGAGAGAGCCACCTACTCATGTGTTGAGATCAATATTTTCCAATCCAATCATTTGAAACTTGATCTCTAGCCTCCCCAAGCCGCTTTCCACCAAATCAACCTCTCCTACCCATGCCTATTCTATGAGAGAGTGACTGTGTGTTGAGGAGACTATCCTTAGAAGCACAAGAGCAAGGATTTCATCGCTCTACCACATCTACTACCTTTTGGATGGTGGTGCCTCCTAGATTGGTTAGGTGTCACTTGGGAGCTTCCTACTTCGTGTTGTGGAATTGAACCAAGATGTTGATAAGGGCAAGAAGATTTCCTACTTGATGAAGATCTACCGTGAGTGAGGCTAGTCCTTCATGGACAGAAGTCGTGGTGGAATAGACAAGGTTGCTTCTTTTGTACCATTTGTTGGTGGATCCCTCCATGGAGTATCGCTGTCGTTACCCTCTGTGGGTTGAAGTCTCCACTAACATGGATGTACGATAGCACCACCTATGAGAACCATGCCAAAAATCGCCGTGTCAACCTCATGAGTTTGACTTCCCTACCTTACTCCTTTACTTTACATTTGTATGTTTTACTTTCAACTACAATACTCTTAGAACTGCATGTGTAGGGTGTACTTGACTTGCCATAATTGCTAAAACTGGCCCACAACTAAAATTCTGAAAAGGCTAAGTTTTTATCTTGTCAAGTAGTCTAATCACCCCCCTCTAGACATACTTTCGATCCTACAAGTGGTATCAGAGCTTTGATCTCCATTGCATTGGCTTCACAACCTAGGAGAGTATGGCGTCTAGTGAGGGAAGTTATCACCATAGAGGTCCGTACTTTGATGGCACTATTTTTGCTAGTTGGAAGCATAAGATGAAAATGCATATTCTTGGTTAGTCCTTCCGTAAGGGCTGTTATTTGTGTTGGTGTGCAAGAAGATTGCTTACGAGAAGGGCGTGAAGCGGGTCGTGATGCGACAACGGATGAACTGAATATGTTGCAACTCAATTCACAAGCGTGCGACATCATCTTCAACTGTCTATGCCCCGAAGATTTCAACAAAATCAGCCGCCTTGAGAATGCAAAAGAATTTCGGGATACTTTGACCGATATGCACGAAGGTACTAATTATGTTAGAGAATCTAAGTTGAATGTGCTCCAAAGTTAGCTTGTCAACTTCAATATGAAGGATGGTGAAGGTGTCACTGAAATGTACTCTAGACTAGCTCTCATCACAAATGAGATTGCCGGCTTAGGAAGCGAAGAGATGATCGACAAATTCATCATCAAGAAGATACTTAGAGCTCTTGATGGAAAGTATGACAACGTGTGCACAATGATACAAATGATGCCAAACTACAATGATCTCAAGCCAACTAAAGTCAATGGTAGGATTTGTTGCTCATGAGATGTCACTCAAGGACAAAGATTAGATGCACAACAAGTCAAGCGGTGCTTGCAAAGCTTCAAGCGATGCTCCTGCTACTTCAAAGGACAATCTTGTCACTGATGAAGAGATAAACCTCATGGTTAGAAAATTCAACAAATTCTACAAGAGTAGAGGCAAAGAGAGAAGCTCAAGGTCAAGACATGATGAGAAGCGTTCATCCAGTCATGAACGAAACCGCTACAATTGTGGGAAGCCCGAACACTACTCCAATGAGTGCTTGGCTCCCTACAAACAAAGAGAAGAGTCACTTCAAAGATGAAGCTCAAGGGATGAGTCACCTCGCAGAGAGAGAAGGAGTAGAGAAGATCATTATGAACGAAGACACTCATGGAGAGGCAAGGAATCAGAGAAGAAGGACAAATACACCAAGAGCAGCTCTAGCAGAAGACATCAAGCTCATGATGGTGAATGGGTTTCTGGCTCCGAGTTTGATAACCAATTCGAGAGAAGCTACCACTCCAACTCCGACTATAGTCAAGATGAAGGTTTTGCCAGCATTGCACTCGTTTCCTCCAACTCCTATGACTTACTTGATTCACCAAATGAGGGGTTCGGAAATTTCTTCATGGCTAAAGGCCCCAAGGTATCACATCCCGAATATATTGATTTTAATAGTGATGAGGATGACTTGTTAGGATAAGATGACTTGCTCTTTGATAAGACTAGTGATTGCACTAGAAATGAACTTGCTAATTATCATGCTAGTCAAGAGAAGTCGAGTGATGATGATAAGAAAGAGATTGAACTACTAACTAAAGAATTGAACACTCTTAAGTTAGATCATGAAACTACTCTAGAAGACATAGAGAGCTTGCAAGAACTCATGAGAAGTTATGATTTGTGAAGCTCAATTTGGAGCAAGAGAAGGAGTTCCTAAAAGTAATCAATGTTGACCTTCAAAAGAAGAGTTCCTCTTATCTAGCCAAATGATTACTCTTGTCTACTTTTGTTCCACAAGCTAAACCTAAGAACACTAGTAACAAAGGCAAGAAAGTTTCTTCTTCTAGTAACAACAATGCTAAAGTTAAAACTAATGATCTTGTTGCTATTAGCTCTCTTGATTCCGCTAATGATTCTCTTAGCCAGGTTACACTTGAGCAAGAAAATGATGTATTGAAAGGGAGTATAGAGAGAGGTGTCTCCCAGAGTCTTTCCGGAAGTAAGCAATTTGAGGAAATTGTGCGCAAGCAAGGAGGACATCGGAAGAAACGAGGTGTTGGCTACTTCAACGTCAATGGAGATGTTTGGGAAGAAGGTCCATATCCCATTCCCAAGTTTCTTCCTAAAGAGAAGTATGATCCTACTGCTCCCAAAGGAACAAGCTCACAATATGGCCTTCTACCACAAGACCACAAGGTCAAGGGAATGCTTCAAGAGGATCTTGACCTATTTGAAGAGGAACCCCAAGTCAAGGACAAGTGGATTCCTAAGGACGCTACTAGCACCACCTTATCTAGTGCTACAACAACTCCAAGGATTCCCATAAAGTTGATGTGGATCCCCAAGAGGAAGAACTGGAAAGTTCTTTAGGGAGTGACTCCACCAATGAAATTTACTCTTATTCATTTTGGAAAAACTATATGCAATCAACCTCAACCATATGCATTAATTCAAGGAGTCACACATTCCGTCACAGGTAAGCAAGGGACAAGGTAATTAATGTATCTTTGGACATCATCCCATATGTATTTCACTCCATGTCCATAGATATTCTTGCTTATGCTCCTTATGCTTTGGGAATAACCCATGTAGGTGAGAATAGTAAGAAACAACAAGGATTGCTCGCAACTCAAGATGATCTTCATCAACATTGAGCATCCACCACGACTTCACCTACTTGACGTCTTCTACGATAAAACCCAAGGTTAGTTTATCCCTCTTAGGGGGTATGTAATATCAAGCTGGAGCTTTACTCTAAATCTTGAGTATAAGGATCTCCTAAGGATATGAACACATTAATGATTTATGTAAAAGTGGTAACTCCACTGGTGCTTAAACGATAAGAATGACCTATGATCAATTATTCTCACTTGGCTCCTAAGTTAGTATACTCATATATAGATGACTTTGTCATCACCAAAGTTCTTGATAAATGCTAGAATGTTTGTGCATGTTCACCATGTTTTATCTATCATCTTATTATGTCAGCATGTTGGTCTACATATTTTTTTTCTCATTCAAGGACATCCAATTTTGGTTATTTGGCTCTTGATTTATCTTTTTCCAATTGGATGGACAAGAATGCGTAGGACCCTCCTCTACCTATTTATGCTTTCTCATCTCAAGTTCTATTCATGTTTCATCAGAAAACTTGAACAAGCACTTCTCGATACCTCTGTGTGAAGGAGCATCGGTGTTCCATATCGTCAAAGGCTGCCTTCCAAAATCCCTTTGTGAATCTCGGTGAAACCAATACAAAAAATCGGTTCTACCGAATTACATAGCTGATCAGAATTTTCAATCTCGGTACCACCAAAATCACTAACTCGGTTACACCGAGTTTCCCTGTCAGCTAACAGCAGAGGAACTCGGTGACACCGATTTTATCATCTCGGTGACACCAACGGTGACGGGTATATAATCTGGCGGACAAGGTTTTTGAAAACCCTTCGTCCCCAAACCCTAATATGCCTGCAAGGACCCCTGGTCGTTGCCTTTGCATCCCCGAGCTCCTCCACCGTCGACGGAATCTACACCGACGTCGCCGCCTTAGTCGGACCGCCGCCAAGTTAGGGTATGGCTTCGCTCCTCTTTCGCGCTCCAAATCCAATCCATGTGCAATAGTTGCTTTTATCTAAAATCCACCATGTGCAAGTTCTTTTATCCACCATAAAATTCTCGTAGAATAGAGATTGATGAAATTCTGGATCTTATTTTTCTTGGCATGCATCTCTGTGACACCGGAAACGGTTCCACCGATTTCTTGCTTAGGGTTTTTGAGAACCATCTCGGTGAGACCGAGTAGATCTTTTCGGTGACATTGAAAATGCTCCCAAGTTTTTGTTACTCGAGTGGACAATCTTGGTGCTCCAAAACAACAAACCCGGTTCCACCAAATTGCATTGTGCAGTAAATCACACCTAGAGTTTCTGAAATCAAACTTTGAAAATTAGCAGTGTTTTGTGATGCTCAACCTTTTTGCTCTTCTATATCTATTTCACATGGTTGCTGGGATGTTGTTGCTTGTGTGCCAATATGTATGATTCAGAGGACAACCAAAACATCTTTAGGGAAAATAGCCTCGAGATGGACTCCAGCACAAGTCTTGAGAGGATAAACTCTGACCCTGGTTCTTACAACTCCCATGGCCTGCCCAAGGCAGCCACCAGGCAAAGAAAGAAGCTTAATTCAGATGAAGAGGATCCAGATTTTGTGCCAGAGGAAACTTCAACACCTCAAAAACCGAGACAAAAAGCTCCGGTGAAGAAGATCGTCAGGGAACAGTATGCTAAGCTTGCTGATCTTAGAGCCCCTAAATTTGCAAGGCAAGAGATGATACTTTCCCTTGACAATCCTCCTAAGAAGGCTCGTGTGAAGAGAGCCAGGAAGAGGGTGATCCATGTTACTGGAAGACCTACTTCTATGTATGAGGACCCAAAAGGTGGTGCTGGAGAAGAAGAGATACCAGCTGATGCCCCTGCCTCTCCTCCCGAGAAGAAGAAGCTCATGGCTGATGCCATGCCGAGGAAATCTACCCGAAAGCCTGCTTCTAAGGCTAAAAGGTTGTAGCTTCCAAGAGGACTACAAAGGATATTCCTGCAGCTACCAAGAAGAAAGGCCCCGCTTCCAGTGCCTTTGCTGCAGAGGAAGAAGAAGATGATGCACCCATTCTCAGAAAGCTCGGACCTAATTTGCCACTGCACAATGCTGCTTGTCGAGTAGTTGAAGATATGAAGAAGAGGAAAGATGAGGATTGAGGAAATGAAGAGCTGCAGATCCATATGCCATAAGGCGAAGAACTGCTGTTGATCCAAGATTCCACACCAAGGAACAACAGGACTTCTATGAGACAGTTACGTACGACAAAAGTCCACCTGTTAGTTATATGAGATATGTTGAGTGAGCTTACATAAAATCCAATGAAGATTTCTTTGCCCATATGCAAGATAATTTCAAGTCTGTGGACATTGAATAGTTTGTTGGGAGAGAGATGACTGATACGTCTCAAACGTATCTATAACTTTTGATGGTTTCATGCTGTTATCTTGTCATCTTTGGATGTTTTATGTACCTTTTATATCTTTTTGGGACTGACTTTATTAATTTAGTGCCATGTGCCAGTTCCTGTTTTTCTGCGTTTTTGGCTCTTTTCAGATCTGATTTTGGAACGGAGTCCAAACGGAATAAAATCCCCAAAATCAATTTTTGCCAAATAGAAGAAGATCAGGGGGCTTGAGGGCCAAGCCAGGAGAGCTACAGGGAGCCCACAAGCCCCCTAGCTGCCACCAGGGGGCGGCTAGCAGGCTTGTGGCCTCCCTGGCGCCCCCCTGACCTAGCTCCTTCGCCTATATATTCCCTAAAATACAGAAAAAAATTCAGGGAATCCACGAAAACACTTTCCCGCCGCCGCAAGCTTCCGTTTCCACGAGATCTCATCTGGAGACCCTTCCCGGTGCCCTGCCGGAGGGGACTTTGGAGTTGGAGGGCTTCTACATCAACATCATCGCCCCTCCAATGACTCGTGAGTAGTTCACTTCAGACCTACGGGTCCATAGTTAGTAGCTAGATGGCTTCTTCTCTCTCTTGGATCTTCATGGAGATCTATCCGATGTAATCTTATTTGGCGGTGTGTTTGTCGAGATCCGATGAATTGTGGATTTGTGATCACATTATCTATGATATATATTTGAGTCTTTTCTGATTTCTTATATGCATGATTTGATATCCTTGTAAGTCTCTCCGAGTCTTGGGTTTTGTTTGGCCGACTAGATCTATGATTCTTGCAATAGGAGAAGTGCTTGGTTTTGGGTTCTTACCGTGTGGTGACCTTCCCCAGTGACAGTAGGGGCAGCAAGCCACACATCGTGTAGTTGCCATCAAGGGTAACAAGGTGAGATTTGTCGTAGATATGAGATTGTCCATCTACATCATGTCAGCTTGCTTAAGGTGTTACTCTATTCCTTTGGACTTAATACACTCGATGCATGCTGGATAGCGGTCGACTTGTGGAGTAATAGTAGTAGATGCAGAAAGTATCGGTCTACTTGTTTTGGACGTGATGCCTATAGATATAATCATTGCCATAAATGATGTCACGACTTTGCGCGGTTCTATCAATTGCTCGACAATAATTTGTTCACCCACTGTCTACTTGCTTTCATGAGAGAAGCCACTAGTAAACACTATGGCCCCTGGGTCTATTCACACCTATCGTTTCTACTTTCGCTTTTACTTTGCTTTGTTACTTTGTTGCTTTCAGTTCTCACTTGGCAAACAATCTAGAAGGGATTTACAACCCCTTTCATAGCGTTGGGAGCAAGCTTTTTGTGTTTGTGCAGGTACTTGTGATACTCCTTCACTGGATCGATACCTTGGTTCTCGAACTGAGGGAAATACTTACCACCGCTGTGCTACATCACCCTTTCCGCTTCGAGGGAACACCAACGCAAGGCTCCATGGCCATGGAGGAAATCCTTTGCATATTTTCCTAGGAAGTCCTTGAAGGCGTAGCCATAGCACAAGAACAGTCTCCCGTCAGCACGTTTCTGGCGCCGTTGGAAGGTCTTTCGTGGCAGTAGCAGTAGTATTTCTGGCGCCGTTGCCGGGGAAGGAGAGATCTATCCAAGTAGGTCTCACAAACTCATCTCTTGCATTTACTTTTTTTGCCAGTTGCCTCTCGTTTTCCTCTCCCCCACTTCACATTTGCCGTTTTCATTTGCCTTTCTCCTTTGCCGTTTTCTTTTATTTTTTGCCTTTTTGCCGTTTTCCTTTGCCGGTTTTCTTGCTTGCTTGTGTGCTTGTTTTGTTTGTTGAAGTCATCATAGCTGAAAACACCAACTTTGCGACTTCTCGAGTACCAATAATAATGATTTTATTAGTACTCCGATTACTCCCGCCACTAGTGCGGAATTGTATATAATCAACGCAGCTTTGCTGAATCTTGTTATGAAAGAGCAATTCTCTGGCCTTCCTAGTGAAGATGCCGCATCCCATCTCAATACCTTCGTTGAGATTTGTGATATGCAAAAGAAAAGAGATGTGGATAATGACGTGATTAAGTTGAAGCTTTTTCCTTTCTCGTTGCGAGATCGCGCAAAAACTTGGTTTTCTTCTTTGCCTAAAAATAGTATCGATTCTAGGGATAAGTGCAAAGATGCTTACATATCCAAGTACTTTCCGCCGGCTAAGATCATCTCCTTACGTAACGATATCATGAATTTCAAGCAACTTGATCATGAACACGTTGCACAATCTTGGGAGAGGATGAAGCTTATGATTAGAAATTGTCCCGCTCATGGCTTGAGTTTGTGGATGATTATACAAATCTTTTACGCTGGCTTGAATTTCGCTTCTCGCAATATCTTGGACTCCGCTTCAGGTGGAACATTCATCGAAATCACGTTAGGAGACGCTACAAAAGTCCTAGACAATATCGTGACAAACTACTCTCAGTGGCACACTGAAAGGTCGCCTGCTAGCAAAAAGGTACACGCTATTGAAGAAATTAACTCGCTTAGTGCTAAGATGGACGAGTTGATGAATTTGGTTGCTAGTAGAAACGCTCCTTTAGATCCTAATGACATGCCACTATCTTCCTTGATTGATAGTAGCAACGCTAGTTTGGAAGTGAATTTTGTTGGTAGTAACAATTTTGGATACAACAATGCTTTTAGAGGAAACTATGTTCCTAGGCTTTTCCTAGTAACTCCTCTAACAATTATGGAAATTCCTACAACAAAACTTATGTAAATCACAACAAATTACCCTCTGATTTAGAGAGTAATATCAAAGAGTTCATCAACTCTCAAAAGACTTTCAATGCGTCCATAGAGGAAAAACTACTCAAAATAGACGATTTGGCTAAGAGCGTTGATAGGATGTCTTGTGATATTGATGCTTTGAAAGTTAAATGTGCTCCTCCCAAGGTCAACTTGGATGAAACTTTGAAAGCTATGCGTGTCTCCATGAATGAGAGCAAAGAAAGAACCGCCCAAATTCGCGCTAGGCATGAATGGTTTAAAAGGGTGCGTTCTAGTGATGAATCACGAAAATCTTAAAGTGCTTGGTGTGATTACTCTTGAATCTTTGTTTTCGCGTGTCAAACCTATTGATGAAGGGGCTGGATATGAATCCACTTTGGTTGAAAAACGCCCCAATGATTCAGAGTCCACCCATCTTGATGATAAAGGTGTGGAGACTGGAGTAGAAGAAATCAAATTTTGGGTAGTAATGAAACTCCCACTTTGGATTTCAAGGAATTCAATTATGATAATTGCTCCCTGTTTGAATGCATTTATTTGATGCAATCCATTGCAAACTCTCCACATAATTATAGCCAAAGCAAAGCCTTTACCGCGCATATCGTAGATGCTATGATGAAATCTCTTGAAGAGAAGCTCGAACTAGAAGTCTCTATACCTAGAAAACTTCATGATGGGTGGGAACCTACTATCAAAATCAAGATAAAAAACTATGAGTGCAATGCTTTGTGTGATTTGGGTGCTAGTGTTTCCGCGATTCCAAAGTCTTTATGTGATATTCTTGGTTTTCATGAGATTGAAGAGTGTGCTCTTAATTTGCATCTTGCGGATTCTACTGTCAAGAAACCCATGGGAAAGATTGATGATGTTCTTATTGTTGCAAATAAGAACTATGTACCCGTGGATTTCATTGTACTTGACATAGATTGCAATCGTTCATGCCCCATTATTCTTGGTAGACCTTTCCTAAGGACTATTCGTGCTATCATCGATATGGAAGGGAATATTAGAATTCAATTTCCTTTAAAGAAGGGCATGGAGCACTTTCCTAGAAAGAAATAAGATTGCCTTATGAATCTATGATGAGAGCTACTTATGGTTTGAGCACCAAAGATGACTATACGTGATTCCATCACCTTTTGCCTAGCTAAGGGCATTAAAGAAAAGCGCTTGTTGGGAGGCAAGCCAACGAATCTATTCTTTTTCTTTCTGTTTTGTGTTTTCCACACTTTCATAATTCTGTTATGATTGTGTTTTTTGTGTTTCTTTTTGCGTTTGTGCCAAGCAAAACCGTTATGATTAGTCTTGGGGATGATCGTTTGGTCATGCTGGAAAAGATAGAAACTTTCTGCTCACGAAAAGAATTTTCATTTTTTTCTGTAAGAGCTTTTGAGTTTATTCTTTTTGCTGCTGATTGCTACGCAAATTCTTCAGACTGTCATAATGTTTCAGAATCTACAGACTGGTCTGCTGTTAACAGGTTCTGTTTTTGTTGTGTTGGTTGCTTATTTTGCTGAAACTATAGATAGTATCGGGGGGTATTAGCCATGGAAGATTGAAAATATAGTAACCCAACATCAGCATAAGTAGAATTTAAGTTTGCTACAGTACCTAAGGAAGTGGTGGTTTGCTTTCTTATACTAATGTTATCACGAGTTTCTCTTTAAGTTTCGTGTTGTGAAGTTTTCAAGTTTTGGGTGAAGTTCTTATGGACAAAGAGATAAAGTGTGGCAAGAGCTCAAGCTTGGGGATGCCCAAGGCACCCCAAGAGATTCAAGGATGCCGTAAAAGCCTAAGCTTGGGGATGCCCCGGGAAGGCATCCCCTCTCTCGTCTTCAATCCATCGGTAATGTTAATTGGGGATATATTTTTATTCACCACATGTTATGTGTTTTGCTTGGAGCGTCTTGTATCGTAGGAGTCTTTAATTTTTCTTGTGTCACAATCATCCTTGCTGCACACCTAGAGAGAGAGACATGGACTAACCATGATTTTGTCGAGCTTCACTTATATCCTTTGGTAGACAATTCAGCTCACATGTGCTTCACTTATATCTTTTGAGCTAGATGCTTTTGCTCTGTGTGCTTCACTTATATCTTTTGGTAGTTCATCTATGCTTTGAAAGTAGTCTCAAAAGGGTTAGCTATCCAAAGGGATACGAAAACTTCCACCTTCATGTGCATTGAATAGTTAGAGAAGTTTGATTCATCTCAATTAGTTTTGAGTTGTGGTTATGGTAATACAGAAGTTATGCTAGTAAGGTGTTGTGGATCTAGAAATACTTGTGTTGAAGTTAGTGATTCCCGTAGCATGCACGTATGGTGAACCTCTATGTGATGAAGTCTGAGCATGATTAGTCTTTTGATTGTCATCCTTTGTGTGGCGGTCGGGATCGCGCGATGGTTTATACCTACCAACCCTTCCCCTAGGAGTATGCGTTGAATGCTTTGTTTTGATTACTAATAAAACTTTTGCAACAAGTATATGATTTCTTCATGACTAATGTTGAGTCCATGGTTTAGATGCACTTTCACCTTCTACAATCACTATCTTCTTAGTGCCGTGCAACTTTCGCCGGTGCACAAAACCCACCATTAGCCTCCCTCAAAACAGCCACCATACCTACCTACTATGGCTTTTTCAAAGTCATTCCGACATATATTGCCATGCAACTACCACCATGACATGTGCCACCACTTCTACATTGCCATTGCATGATCGTCAGATAGCTAGCATGATGTTTCCATTAATGTCTATGCCATGCTAGATCATTGTCACAGTACACTACCGAAGGCATTCCATATAGAGTCATCGTTGCTCTAAGTTTTGAGTTGAAAGTGTGATAATCATCATCGATGGAGCATTGTCCCATGAGAGTAAATAAAATAGGCCAAAGATGCCCACTAAAAAATAAATAATAAAAAAGAGGCTAAAGAGCCCACACAAAAATAAATGATGAGAGAAAAAGAGAGAAGGGACAATGCTACCACCTTTCCACACTTGTGCATATTAAGCACCATGATCTTCATGATTGAGAGTCTCTCGTTTTGTCACCACCATATATCTAGTGGGAAATTTTCATTATATAACTTGGCTTGTATATTCCAAAGATAGGCTTCCTCAAAATTGCCTTAGGTCTTCGTGAGCAATCAAGTTGGATGCACACCCACTAGTTTTCTTTAAGAGCTTTCACATACTCTTAGCTCTAGTGCATCATTTGTATGGCAATCCCTACTCATTCACATTGATATCTATTGATGAGCATCTCCACAGCTCATTGATATGCCTAGTTAATGTGACCATCTTCTCCTTGTTTTTTTGCAACCTCCACCACACTCCACACCACTTATAGTGCTAAAACCATGGCTCACGCTCGCGTATTGCGTGGGAGTTGAAAAGGTTTGAGAAAGTAAAGGTGTGAAAACAATTACTTGGCCAATACCGGGGTTGTGCATGATTTAGATTCGTTGTTCAATGATGATAGAGCACAGCCAGACTATATGCTTTTGTAGGGATAACTTTCTTTTGACCTTGTTATTTTGAAAGTTCATGATTACCTTGCTAGTTTGCTTGAAGTATTATTGTCTCAACGTGAATAGAAAACTATTGTTTTGAGTCTAATGGATCTGAACATTCACGTCACATAAGAGGAGTTACAAAGGACATCTATGCTAGGTAGCATGAAAGCATCAAAAATTCATTCTTTATCACTTCTCTACTCGAGGACTATAAGCTTGGGGATGCTTGATACGTCTCAAACGTATCCATAATTTTTGATGGTTTCATGTTGTTATCTTGTCATCTTTGGATGTTTTATGTAGCTTTTATATCTTTTTTGGGACTAACTTATTAATTCAGTGCCAAGTGCCAGTTCCTGTTTTTTCTGTTTTTTTGGCTCTTTTCAGATCTGATTTTGGAACGGAGTCCAAACGGAATAAAATCCCCGAAATAAATTTTTCCCGAACGGAAGAAGATCAGGGGGCTTGAGGGCCAAGCCAGGAGAGCTACAGGGAGCCCACAAGGCCCCTAGCCGCCACCAGGGGGCGGCTAGTAGGCTTGTGGCCTCCCTGGCACCCCCTGACCTAGCTCCTTCGCCTATATATTCCCTAAAATACAGAAAAAATCAGGGAATCCACGAAAACACTTTTCCGCCACCGCAAGCTTCCGTTTCCGCAAGATCTTATCTGGAGACCCTTCCCGGTGCCCTGCCGGAGGGGACTTTGGAGTTGGAGGGCTTCTACATCAACATCATCGCCCCTCCAATGACTCGTGAGTAGTTCACTTCAGACCTACGGGTCCGTAGTTAGTAGCTAATGGCTTCTTCTCTCTCTTGGATCTTCAATACAAAGTTCTCCATGATCTTCATGGAGATCTATCCGATGTAATCTTCTTTGTCGGTGTGTTTGTAGAGATTCGATGAATTGTGGATTTTTGATCAGATTATCTATGATATATATTTGAGTCTTTGCTGATTTCTTATATGCATGATTTGATATCCTTGTAAGTCTCTCCGAGTCTTGGGTTTTGTTTGGCCAACTAGATCTATGATTCTTGCAATGGGAGAAGTGCTTGGTTTTGGGTTCTTACCGTATGGTGACCTTTCCCAGTGACAGTAGGGGCAGCAAGGCACACATCGTGTAGTTGCCATCAAGGGTAACAAGGTGGTCTTTGTCGTAGATACGAGATTGTCCATCTACATCACGTCATCTTGCTTAAGGCGTTACTTTGTTCTTTTGGACTTAATACACTAGATGCATGCTGGATAGTGGTCGACGCGTGGAGTAATAGTAGTAGATGCAGAAAGTATCAGTCTACTTGTTTTGGACGTGATGCCTATAGATATAATCATTGCCATAGATGACGTTACGACTTTGCGCGGTTCTATCAATTGCTCGACAGTAATTTGTTCACCACCGTCTAATTGCTTTCATGAGAGAAGCCATTAGTAAACACTACGGCCCCCATGGCTATTAAAACCTATTGTTTCCACCTTCGCTCTTACTTTGCTTTGTTACTTTGTTGCTTTCAGTTCTAACTTGGCAAACAATCTATAAGGGATTGACAATCCCTTCATAGCGTTGGGAGCAAGCTTTTTGTGTTTGTGCAGGTACTTGTGATACTCCATCACTGGATCGATATCTTGGTTCTCAAACTGAGGGAAATACTTACCACCGCTGCGCTACATTACCCTTTCCGCTTCGAGGGAACACCAACGCAAGGCTCCAAGGCCACGGGGGAAATCCTTTGCATATTTCCTTAGGAAGTCCCTTAAGGCGTAGCCGTAGCAGAAGGATTCCTGGTGCCGTTGCTGAGGAGTATCAAGACAAGAACAGTCTCCCGTCAGCACATTTCTGGCGCCGTTGAAAGGTCTTTTGTTGCAGTAGCAATGACCCCATGGAATGATGAACTGATAATGCAATTCTATTCAACTGTTCATTTCTACGGTGATGGTTCAATAGTCTGGATGACTGATGGTCACAAGTATGAATCCACTATTGATGAGTGGGCCATTATCATTGGTGCGCCTAAGCAGAAAGAGGTGATGTGGATGTATACTCTGAGCTGAAGTTATTGGCAACTCACAAGTTTGGATGAGTGTACTTCTTGCAAGCAGGGATAATGTTAGGGAGTATTTCTCCGAAAGTGGTTTTGGTGATTGATGATAATGCCTGTGTGGACTAATCGTGTGCATTGAGCATTTCAGATAATTCCCGACTGGGCACAAGACGATTCGGTGCCCCTCGGAGTCTTTCGAAGACGGTTTCTTTCTACGTTTCTCTTTGGTAGATTTGAGTCGTAGGAAAGCCGTACTATTAAGAGGGGGTCTGCTTCGGAAAGGTTTGTGTGGAATCAACATGTAAACAATTCTATCACACCACCTTTCCCTTTCTTCAATGGAGCTCAAGCTTGTTCTTCCCTGTTATTGCAAAAGGGCTAGCGGTAGAATCACTCGTGCCAGCGGTAGTACCGCAGGCACGACGGTAGTACCGCTCCCTGGGCGGTAGTAGTTTTTTAGTACCGCTCCCTCGGACTTTTTGCGCAACCACGGACTCATCGGTGGTAGCACGGTAGTAATTTTTTACTACCGTGGTTGGTAACCTACCGTGCGGTAGTACTGCTCCTAGCAGCGGTACTACCGCTCTGCTCGGGTCTGAGAGGGGGCTGCTACTGCAACAAAAGACCTTCCAACGGCGCCAGAAACATGAGTGTTGCATGATACTCCTCAGCAATGGCACCAGGAATCCTTCGGCTGTGGCTACGCCTTAAGGGACTTCCTAGGCAAGTATGCAAAGGATTTCCCCCTTGGCCTTGGAGCCTTGCGTTGGTGTTCCCTCGAAGCGGAAGGGTGATGTAGTATAGTGGTGGTAAGTACTTCCCTCAGTTTGAGAACCAAGGTATCAATCCAGTGGAGGAGTATCTCAAGATCCTGCACAAACACAAAAACTTGCTCCCAACGCTATGAAGGGGTTGTCAATCCCTTATAGATTGTTTGCCAAGTGAGAACTGAAAGCAACAAAGTAACAAAGCAAAGTAAAAGCGGAGGTGTAAACGATGGATGTGAATAGACCCGGGGGCCGTAGTGTTTACTAGTGGCTTCTGTCATGAAAGCAAGTAGACGGTGGGTGAACAAATTACTGCCGAGAAATTGATAGAACCGTGCAAAGTCATGACGATATCTATGCAATGATTGTTTCTATAGGCATCACGTCCGAAACAAGTAGACCGATACCTTCTGCATCTACTACTATTACTCCACACATCGACCGTTATCCAGCATGCATCTAGTGTATTAAGTCCATAAGAACAGAGTAACGCCTTAAGAAAGATGACATGATGTTGAGGGATAATCTCAAACCAATGATAAAAACCCCATCTTTTTACCCTTGATGTCAACTACTTGATGTGTGCCTTGCTGCCCCTACTGTCACTAGGAAAGGTCACCACATGGTAGAACCCAAAACCAAGCACTTCTCCCATTGCAAGAATCATAGATCTAGTTGTCCAAACAAAAACCAAGACTCGGAGAGACTTACAAGGATATCAAATCATGCATATAAGAAATCAGCAAAGACTCAAATATATATCATAGATAATCTGGTCACAAATCCACAATTCATCGGCTCTCGACAAACACACCACCAAAGAAGATTACATCGGATAGATATCCATGAAGATCATGGAGAACTTTGTATTGAAGATCCAAGAGAGAGAAGAAGCCATCTAGCTACTAACTACGGACCCCTAGGTCTGAAGTGAACTTTGTATTGGAGGGGCGATGATGATGACGAAGAAGCCCTCCAACTTCAAAGTCCCCTCCGGAAGGGTGCCGGGGAGGGTCTCTAGATGAGATCTCGCGGAAACGGAAGCTTGCGGCGGCGGAAAAGTATTTTCAAGGCTCCCCTGATTTTTTGCGGAATATTTGGGAATTTATAGGCCAAAGACGTAGGTCAGGGGGCGGCCAGGGAGGCCACAAGCCTGCCCACCACCGCCTCCCCCCGGGTGGCGGAGTGGGGGCTTGTGGGCTCCCTGGAGCCCACCTGGCTTGGCCCAAAAGCCCCCTGGTCTTCTTCCATTTGGAAAAAAATCATTTCGGGGTTTTTCTTCCGTTTGGACTCCGTCCCAAAATCAGATATGAAAAGTGTCAAAAACACGGAAAAAACAGGAACTGGCACTTGGCACTGAATTAATAAGTTAGTCCCAAAAAAAGATATAAAAGGTACATAAAACATCCAAAGAAGACAAGATAACAGCGTGAAACCATCAAAAATTATAGATACGTTTGAGACGTATAAGGGGCTAATGGTTGGATTCTTTCCCCCAGTATATAAAGGGGTCTTCTTCCCCAAGAAGGTTACCTCTTACCTCCGAAAGCTCCATTATTACTTCAAAGCTCATTTCCGCCTAATCTCTCTGCCTAGCCAATCAAACTTGTTGATTTCCTAGGGATTGGTTAAGAAGGCCCCGATCTACACTACCACCAAGAGATATTTGATTTCCCCCATTAATCCCTTGCGGATCTTGTTACTCTTGGGTGTTCGAGCACCCTAGATGGTTGTGGTCACCTCGGAGCCACATTCCATTGTGGTGAAACTTCATGGTCTTGTTGGGAGTCTCCAAGCTTTGTGTGGAGATTTCCCCAACCTTGTTTGTAAAGGTCGGGTCGCCGCCTTCAAGGGCACCAATAGTAGAATCACGGCATCTCGCATTGTGTGTGGGCGTGAGGAGAATACGGTGGCCCTAGTGGCTTCTTGGGGAGCATTGTGCCTCCACACCGCTCCAATGGATACGTACTTCCTGTTAAAGGGAAGGAACTTTGGTAACACATCCTTGTCTCCACCGGTTCCATTTGTGGTTATCACTTACCTTCACTTTGTACTTATTATTGTTGTGGTGTATTCCTTGCTTACACTAATTGTCGTTGTTTTCAGCATCATATAGGTTGCTCACCTAGCTGTTCATCTATAGAACCTTTTGTTGCTAACCATAATTTGTTAATAAGAGCTAAAAATTGGTAGTTGCCTATTCACCCCCCCTCTAGTCAACCATATTGATCCTTTCAATTGGTACCAGAGCCACGTCTCTTTATTAAGGGTTTCACCACCCGAAGAGTACAGTTGACGATGGTGAGGTTGGGCACGAAGTGCCCTAGGTCGTGGAGTTGAGTTCGGTCACACGGGACAACTTAAATGAGTCTATGGCCTCTCTCAAGACGTCCATGATGACCGAAGTCAAGTCCATGCTTAAAGAATTACTTGAGTGTATGAAGAATTCTCCCGAACTGTTGCTTGTGGCTACACCCACCACATCGGAGTCGGAGGCTAATTCCAAAAAGCAACCGGCTAAAGGTACTCGAACTTCTTCCCCTCCTGTCAAGAATGGGACGGGAACCTTTGCCTCGGTTCCTCTTCCCCCGGTCTATGGAGGACCAGTCCCTAGACCACATATTAATAACCTTAGTCCTCCTAAACTTGTCAAAGGTGATTTCGGTAATTGGGTCTTTTGCATCAAGTATCATTTGAATTACAGCTCAACAAATCTTTGGAGAATCATCGAACAAGGCTTCTACCAACATGATCAAAACAACCTCACTCCATGAGAAGAGGTGGACAATCAATACAATCATTCCGCTTTGTTCATCCTTCAGTTAGCGGTTCCTCCCGAAGATCAATCTCACTTGCGCCCTTTCAACCGTGCAAAGGATTGTTGGGAGCACATCATGGTGTTGTACAAGGGGGTCTCAAGCATTCAACGGTCCAACTTTGAAGTGGTTCTGGATGATGCCGATGAGTTTGTGATGCTAGAAGAGGAAGAACCACGTGATCTCTACCGAAGGGTGACTACTATTGCCATTTCTCTTCAAGATCATGGGAGCAAGGATACAAATGCCAAATAGGTCAAGTGTAAGTTTCTCAAGGCCATCATGCCATTCAACAAAGCCATGTCCTCCATCATTCGTCAAAGGCCGGATTTCCACACCTTGACCTCAAGCGAAGTGTTGGATGAGTTCATTTCCATGAATATCATGAACAAGACAGCCAACAATGTTGTTGCTCGTGTTCGGTCGAAGAAAACCTCACCCAACCTTGCCTTGAGAGCCAAGGTCATTTCAGATGAAGAAGAAGAAGAGGAAGAAGATGGCTGCCCCGAAGACACAATGTATGCTTCTCACGAGAACATGGCTCTTGCATCAAGGCAATTTTGGGGCAACAAGAGAAACTCAAGGCCAAATTCTCCAAGAACAACTCAAGTGGGTCCAAGAACAAGCAACGATTAAGGACATGCTACAATTGTGTCAACGTGAGTCACTTTGTGGCAGATTGTTCTTATGAGAAGAGGGAAGACAACGGGGGCAAGCTCATTTGCAAAGAAAAAGCCAAGTCTTTACCAAGCAAGAACATCTTCACCAATAAGACTTCTCCAAGGGGTTTGGTGGCCATGAAGAGTACACCTCCAATGATGACGAAGATTATACAGGCTGTGAGGGGATGGCAACGGCTACCGTGGCTATTGCCACTTCCTCCCCTAAGGTGTCTCTCTTCAGCACCACCAACGAGAACCGCATCGCCTAGTGCCTCATGGACAAAGGTATCACTAAGGTAACCCCCAACATGAAGACCACTATCACTACTTCTCCTTCATTGTTAGATTGTGTTGATGATAGTGAAGTAGTGGAGCTTGATGAGATTGAGTTTGAAAAATTCCTGTGTAAGATCAAAGGTGAATCCAGGAAGCACTTTGTTTCTCTTTTGGAACAACTTGGTGAGGCCAATGATCTCATTGATACTCATGAGGATACTATCTCCAAGTTGGAGGGACATAATCGTGATTACACCGATGAGATTGGGGAATTATCTATTGCTCTAGAGGAAGAGTGTTGTCTTCGTTTGGCTCTTGAGGAGTCACACAACGACGTTGAACATGCTAAATTGCAAAAAGATCTTGATCATGCTATTGTTCTTACCCATGTGCTTAATTCCGAGAAAGTTGCACTTGGGTTGGCTATGATAGACTCAACGAAGAATTTGATACACTTGACAAGGCCCACAAGGTCTTGAAAGGTGTTGATTCCTGTCTTAAGGAATCTCATGATCAACTCCAAGTAAAACTAACCAAGGAGATTTCTACCTATCCTCCTTTTGTTATAATTGATAATGCTTGTGCTACTAACCCTTGTTGTGAGCATGTGCATCTTGTGGAGGAGAATTCTAAGTTGATAGAACAACTCGAAAAGGCACAAGCGAGAAGAACCTAAATGACCTTTTGAGTAATCAAAAGGAAGTTGTAGGAAAGAAGGGACTTGGGTTTGCACCCAAGTCTAAGAAGAAAAAGAAGAACAACACCAAGCTATCCTCCCCTCTCAAGGAAATTTTTGTCAAATAGGGTGAGAGTACTCATAAGAAGATGAAGAACAAGGAAGGGGGTGACAATGCCAAGAAGGGAAAAACAATCTCTACCAACAAAGTTGGCGAATTTAACCCCTCTTATGTTTTATGTCATGCTAGTGATGGGCATGTTTATGCTAAATTTGTTGGTTCTTATTATGAGTACATTGAATGGGCTATTTGGGTTCCTAAGACCCTTGTTTCTAACATCAATGGACCCATTCAAGAATGGGTACCTAAATCCAAGCATTGATCTCTTGTAGGAGTTTGGTTCCGGTGGAGTGTCATGGTTCCTTGACAGTGGAGCCACAAATCATATGACCGGGAGCAAGGACTTTGTGGTGGATGTGCATCCAATTCCATCTATGCCCACCCATGTCCAATTTGTTGATGCCTCAAAATCTAAGGTAATGGGATTCGGCAAGGTGGTCATCTCTCAAGATTTATCTATAGAGAAGGTCATGCTTGTTGAGTCCCTTGCATAGAATTTGCTTTTCGTTCGTCAGCTTGCAATTATGGGCTTTGCCACATTCTTTAATCATGATACCATGGCCCTTTTGTGGAGCAATACTCTTAAAGTAGCCTTTGTTGTACATGTCGAGAACGGTCTCTATGTGGTGAACTTTTCGGAGCGACCTACTAAGATCACGACTTGTCTAATGGCTAAAGTTGATGTGGGTTGGCTTTGGCATCTCCGGCTAGCTCATGTCAATATGATATATTTGCAAAGTCTCCTCAAAGGGGACCATGTTCATGGACTACCAAATTTGAGTTTTGCCAGAGACCACGCTTGCAGTTCTTGTATTGAAGGAAAGCTTCATGAAACGGCTCACCGTCCCATGACTATCATCTACTCTAAAAGGGCCTTGGAGCTCCGCCACATGGATCTCTTTGGTCCTCCATCTTTTGATAGTCTTGGGGGAAGAAAGTATTGCTTGGTGATTGTGGATGACTACTCAAGATACACTTGGGTATACTTCTTCAAGAGGAAGAGTGATACTCAACAAACCGTCATCGACTTTGCTAATAAAGCTCAACGTCAACATGAAACAAGATATTGATGGTTAGAAGTGATAACAACACCGAGTTCAAGAACTACACCCTGGATGAGTTCCTTAGTTACAAGGGGATCAAGCAGCAATATTCAACACCCTATACCCCTCAATAAAATGGTGTGGTGGACAGGAAGAACCGGACGTTGATGGACACGACAAGAACCATGATGGCGAAGTTCAAATCTTCGTACAACTTTTGGGCCTAAGCCATTAACACTGCATGCATGCATCCAGTCTGCTCTACCTCCGCAAAGGCTTGAACAAGACACCATATGAGATTCTTACCGGGAACAAGCCCAACCTCAAGTACTTGTGGGTTTTCAGTTGTAAGTGTTTCATACTCAAGAAAAGTGTTTGTTTGTCTAAATTCGAAGCTAGAGCTCATGAGGCCATATTTCTTGGTTATGCTACAAACTCTCATGCTTACCGTGTTCTCGACAAGTCCGTCAGACTCATTGAGGAGACGTGTAACGTAGAGTTTGATGACAATAATGGCTCCCAAGTGGAGCAAAGTGGTCTTTGTGATGTATGTGATGAAATTCCTCCTCTAGCCATAAGAAGAATTGGGATTGGTCAAATACTCCCCATTGAGGAACCCCTTGTGCGTGAAGGAGAAGGACAATGCTATACTCAAGTGGATCCATCACCTTCACTAGTTCCACACGCTTCAAAAGAGCAAAGTGAAGGCCCTCAACCAAAAAGATCAAGGACAAGATCAACCTCATGAGGATGGTGTTGCACCAAATGATGTCCAAGATCATGCTCAAGACTCCGAGTTTGCTCAAGATCAAGTGCAACCACAAGATCAAGGGCAAACTAGTGCGCAAGCTCAAGACGGTGCTCAAGATGATCAAAATGACGATCCTCAATTACCAAGTAAGGAACTCTTAGAGCGCCACACTGTCAAACTGACTTCCAAGCTCCAACTTCAACAACATATCTTTGATAATGTGCTTGGAAGCTTCAATAAGGGGGTAACTACTCGTCAACAATTATCAAAATTTTGTTTGCATCACGCGTTTGTTTCATGTGCTGAATCCAAAAAGGTACATGGTAACACCCTGGGTTTTGCCCATTTCTTTTTCCTTTGATTTTGATCTGGTTTTGCTTTTTTGTGACTTAATAATTTTGAAACCTAAAGGGATTACCCTTGATTTCTTTTTCCTAGTGACTTGCCAACCTTCAAACCACCCCAAGACCTATCCATTTCCATCTTGAGCCTATCCCAATATTCTTTTCCATGGGAATATTCCTTTTTCTATTAAAGGAATAACCTCTGTTGCCTTGAGTTGTGAAGCAACCCCCATTTCTATAAATCCAAGAATTCCCAAATAATTCTCATAAATCTCTTCGGTCATATCTTCCTCGGATATGACAAAATATTTCCTTGCCATGTTCAAAAATATTTCCCAAAAAATTCTTTTCTGATTCTGCCCTATCTGTCAAGTTGTGAAGCAAGTACCCTTTTTAGTTGCTTGATTGCTCTCAAAATTTGTGGGAACTTTTTCCTATCCATATCATTGACTCATGCCAAAATTCAACTCAATTTAGCTAGTAAATATTTCTCGGAAAATTTCCAAAGTTTCTGATCTAGAGGAAGCTTTGTGAAGAAAGTGCTAGCAAGGAGTGTTAAATGAGTTGAAACTTTGCCATCATCTCAATATGCTCAAATAATACCTCTCCACAAAATTTGAGCATCACTCCTTCAACCATGTGACCATAACACAAATCTTTGTCTCTGGTCATTATTTTGGATTGTGAAGCAACTATATTTTATGTTGCTCCATAAATTCTGAAATTTTACCAGGACATTCTCCTATCTATAAAACCTTTCTAAACCAGTTTTGAGCCCATTTTATTTAGCCAATTATTCCCAGTAATTCTCCCAAGATTCTGTCCAGTGGGATACTGTGTGAAGGAAGTGACACTTTGACTTATCAAGATGGCATGAAATTTATACAACATCCTCACATGCCTAAATGATTTATCTCCTCCAAGTTTCAGCTCCATCCAAGCAAGTATGTGAGTGCCACTTCATATTTTGTATTTCTGTCCAGAAGAGCCCTTTGTACTGCAAGTGCTATGTATATTCTTCCAAATGAGCTGAAATTTTGCAGAGATGATCACCTTGGTATGTGATCACCCTCAGCCAAAAACCAGACCCTTTCCCCAGCTAGATCTCCCCCACCCCACTCCAAACAGGTTGCTGTTGAATTATGTTTGAGCATTTTTCTTCCTCCCCAGAGCCCTCTAGTTGATTCCACCCTTGCCTCTTATCCATTTGAGCAGTGGTAGGTTTGTTTGACATGGAGTGAGGAGCAGTGGCACACCAGAGCACGTAGTGCATGTGGTGACCACGCTGAAAGCATGCCAAAATGGCGCTCTATTCATTGACTGTGACGGGAGCACCTCTCCAGCAAGCTCCGGCTTGTCCGCGAGCGCCGGAGAGCTCCCCACCGCACACGTGTGCCCTCCGAAGTCTTATCCCCCTTGTCACCTAGCCTACGGGCGTCCGCGGTGTTCTGTTGGGACACGGTCGCGGAGCCGCCGTCTCAGAGCTTTGGCTGCCATCGCGAAGAGCCCTCCCCGTGCCTATTTAAGGAGTGCCCCAAGCCCTCCTCCCCACTAGCAAGCCCCAACCCCCTTCACTCGAGTCTCGGAGCTCCCCGCCTCTCTAGTGGCCGAAGGCCGCTGCCGGACCTCCGGAGCGATTCCAGCCCGATGGCCCTCTCCCTCTCTTTTATCCACGGACACAACACCCCCAGGAGCTGGCAAGGTCGCCATCGTCCTTCTCTTAGTCGGAGAAGCCCCGCCGGCGAGGTCCCCCTGCAGCTCCTCATCTCGCGCGGCCTTGTCAGTGGTGAGGGCGCTGTAGGCCGCCTCAGGCCAGCCTGCAGCCACCCTCGGTGCGGCAGGGAGCGGTGGTGCCCCTGCACTCTCCGGATGGTCCCCTCGGGCGGCGAGGCAATGGCAGCACCGACGGCCAAGGCCCCCCGCTGCTCCTCTATCCTCTGTCGCGAGCAGGAAGATGAACCAGGAGAGAGAGAGAGAGGATGGGACGGGTCCCACCCGTCAGCCAGATTAATAAAGTCATCAGGCCCGGGCGTCAGTTTAAGTGGAATGACCCGATGCAGAAATACGTTTCCCCCTCTCGGAAACGTATTCCTTCATAGGCGCCAGTGATAACCCACAAGTATAGGGGATCGCAACAGTTTTCGAGGGTAGAGTATTCAACCCAAATTTGTTGATTCGTCACAAGGGGAAGCCAAAGAATATTCTCGAGTATTAGCAGTTGAGTTGTCAATTCAACCACACCTGAAAGATTTTGTATCTTCAACAAAGTTTCAGTAGCAAAGTAGCGTGATAGTAACGGTAGCAGCAGTAACAATAGCAGTAGTGACAGCAGTAGCGGTAATAGTAGCAGCATTGACAGCAGTAGCAGTATAGTAACTTAGCAAGCACCAGTAGGAAAAGCTCGTAGGCATTGGACCGGTGATGGATAATTATGTCGGATGACATTCATCATGTAACAGTTATATCATGGGGTGATTTGTAACTAGCTCCAGTTCGTCAATGTTATGTAGGCATGTATTCCGTATATAGTCATACATGCTTATGGAAAAGAACTTGCATGACATCTATTGTCCATCCCTCCCGTGGCAGCGGGGTCCTAATGGAAACTAAGGGATATTAAGGTCTCCTTTTAATAGAGAATCGGAACAAAGCATTAGGGCAAAGTGAATACATGAACTCCTCATACTATGGTCATCTCCGGGAGTGGTACCAGCTATTGTCACTCCGGGGTTGCCGGGTCATAACACATAGTAGGTGACTACAACCTGCAAGATAGGATCAAGAACACACATATATTGATGAAAACATAATAGGTTCAGATCTGAAATCATGGCACTCGGGCCCTAGTGACAAGCATTAAGCATAGCAAAGTAGTAGCAACATCAATCTTTGAACTTAGTGGATACTAGGGATCAAACCCCATCAAAACTAACTCGATTACATGATAGATCTCATCCAACCCATCACTGTCCAACAAGCCTACGATGAGATTACTCACCAACGGTGAAGAGCATCATGGAATTGGCGATGAAGGATGGTTGGTGATGACGACGACGATTTCCCCTCTCCGGAGCCCAGAACGGACTTCAGTTTTGCCCTCCAAAGGAAGAACAGGTGGTGGCGGCGGCTCCGTATCGTAAAACGCGATGAACTCTTCTCGCCTAATTTTTTCTGGGCGACAGAGACTATATAGAGCTAGAGTTGGAGGCGGCGGAGCCACGAGGGCCTCACAAACCTGCCAGGCGCGGCCAGGGGGGCGCCTCCTGGGCTTGTGGGCTCGTGTCTCCGTCCCTCGAGGTAATTCTTGCGCCAGTATTTTTTATATATTCCACAAAAAATCCTTGTAAATTTCCAGGTCATTCTGAGAACTTTTATTTCTGCGCAAAAACAACACCATGGCAATTCTGCTGAAAACAACGCCAGTCCGGGTTAGTTCCATTCAAATCATGCAAATTAGAGTCCAAAACAAGGGCAAACGAGTTTGGAAAAGTAGATACGATGGAGACGTATCAACTCGCCCAAGCTTAAAGCCTTGCTTGTCCTCAAGAAATTCTGTTGACAAACTAAAAGAGACAAAAGAAAAACTTTTATGAACTCTGTTTGATCTTGTTGTTGTAATTTTGTCTAACTCATATTCAGATTTTCAACAAGATCATAAGCTAACCACATAAGCAATTACATTTAGGTCTCATGATGTACTCATATGAATGGCATAATCAACTAGCGAGCAGTAAGAATAAGTTTCAAATGTCAACACTTCAATCAAAACAAGCATAACACAATATGAACAGGTGGTATCTCGCTTGCTCTTTCTGAGACCGCAAAACATAAATGCACACCACCTTCAAAGACCAAGGGCTGACTGAACATTCTAATTCATGGCAAAGAAGATCCAGTCACAGTCATACCCAATATCAATTAATAGCAAAGCATAAAAATGACGTAGGTGCTCTCTAACTAGTGCTTTTATAAAAAGAGGATGACTCAACAGAAATGTAGATAGATAGGCCCTTCGCAGAGGGAAGCATTGATTTGCAAAGGTGCAAGAGCTCAAGCATTTAAAACAGAGATAAATAACTTTGGGTGGTATGCTTTCATTGTCAATGGAATGACCAAGAATTTTCACCATCTTCCATGGTACACATATTATAGGCGGTTCCCAAACAGAAAAGTAAAGTTTTGACTCCCCCACCACCGATCAATCACACTCCACGACTAGCCAAATCCCTGGGTGTCGTCCATACCAACAACAATCTAGGGGCAGTTTTGTTTACAATTATATTTTCGATTTGAGCATGGAACTGGGCATTCCGATTACCGGACCCTTTCTCATGAGTGATAGTGAATAAATACGTATCGAGGATAACACGCCTAGCATGGAAGATACTGACCGCCCCTTGTCACCACATGAGCGGTTCGGGCATACAAAACAGATTATTACTTGAAGATTTAGAGAGTGGCACATGCAAATTTACTTGGAATGGCAGGTAGATACCGCATATAGGTAGGTATAGTGGACTCATATGGAAAAAATTTGGGTTTATGGAAGTGGATGCAGAAGCAGTATTCCTACTTAGTACAAGTGAAGGCTAGCAAAAGACTGGGAAGCAACCAACTAGAGAGTGAAAACAGTCATCACTAAGCATTGAAATTAACCAACGTTGAGTGCAAGGATGAGTAGGATATAAATCACCATAAACATGAATATTATAGAGGCTATGTTGATTTTGTTTCAACTACATGCATGAACATGTGCCAAGTCAAGCCACTTGAATCATTCAAAGGAGGATACCATCATATCATACTACCTCATAATCATCTTGAAATTCATGTTGGCATCCAAGATAAACCATTATAAGTTCCTAGCTAATTAAGCATGGCATCAGAAACTATGATCTCTGAGTTGCCATTGCAAACATGTTTCTCTCATAACAAAGCAGAATTAGGAATGATGATCTAATAATAATTGCAAAAACAAAATAGGTCGAGTTCATACCAGCTTTTCCAGGCTCAGTCACTTCATCATATATCGTCATTACTGCCTTCCACTTGCACGACCGAATTATGTGAATAATAATGAGAGTGTTCGTGCATTGGACTAAGATGGAATCTGCAAGCCAACTCAAAAGAGAAGACACAGTAATATGGCTCTTTGACGGATAAAGAGATATGTATGTGAGAGCCACTAAACATTTTAACCATGGTCTTCTACCTTGACCCAAAGAAAAAGAAAACTATTTACACGGGAAAGCTCCCAACAAGCAAAATAAGAATGGGAAATCTTTTTGGGTTTTCTTTTTTAAACACCACTAAGCAAGTTGGAAAGTAAACTTGAAACTATTGTTTTTTGTTTTTCTCAATTTAAACAAACACACAAGAAGAAAGCGAGAAAGAGAAATAAACTAGCATGGATGATACAATGGCAAGGTGTGGACACCGACTATCAAAGTGAAAGTGTGAGCATGAATATAAAGTTGGTGAGAAACGCGTACTCCCCCAAGCTTAGGCTTTTGGCCTAAGTTGGTCTACTCCCACGGCTAGTCTGGGCGATATCAAAAATCATAATGGGGGTTGTACGGGAACGCGGCAACTGCCGCCAGAATAGCTGCCTCGCGGAGGCGAGCAACCTTTGCCTCCCTCTCATACTCCTCTGCCTCTCCTCTGGTTATGTAATATCTCCGGTTTACCTAAAAGTCAAAGAAGGTAGGAGCACGAAGGGTAATATGGAGAACTTCTATTTTCAGGACACCTTTCTAAGGGACGGAAAAAGCAGAAGACAGGAAAATAAAGCTAAATTTATCATTTTTCTTCTAAACAACAGAAAATAAAAGTTTGGAATAGAAGGTTGTGACTCCTAGATTCATCCATCTCATGGTCATCAAAAGAAATCCGTCAATGGGGTTGATCAAGTCTCCTTGACAAACCTTTTTCGAATCAAATAAAACCGGAGAATTTTCGAATAATCACTAGGGTACCTCAATGGGGATGTGCATATCCCCAACAAGTAAATCATACTTCATCTTGACAGTAGGTATAGGGCATTCAAAGCTTCCAATAAGAATTGATGAAGTTTTTTCAATAGCATTGGTGCAATGTACTCGATATTGTTTCTTCGGAAAGTGCACCATGTGCTCATTACCATTAACATGGAAAGTGACATTGCCTTTGTTGCAATCAATAACAGCCCCTGCAGTGTTCAAAACGGGTCTTCCAAGGATGACCGCCATGGCATCATCCTCGGGAATATCCAAAATAACAAAGTCCGTTAAGATAGTAACGCTAGCAACCACAACAGGCACATCCTCGCAAATGCCGATAGGAAAAGCAGTTGATTTGTCGGCCATTTGCAAAGACATTTCAGTGGGTGTCAACTTATCCAATTCAAGTCTACAATAAAGAGAGAGAGGCATAACACTAACACCAGCTCCAAGATCGCATAAAGCAGTTCTAACATAATTTCCTTTAATGGAGCAAGGTATAGTGGGCACTCCGGGATCACCTAGTTTCTTAGGAGTTCCAGCTTTGAAGGTGTAATTAGCAAGCATGGTGGAAATCTCAACCTCAGATATCTTCCTTTTATTAGTCACAATATCTTTCATGTACTTAGCATAAGGAGACATTTTGAGCATATCTGTCAAACGCATTTGCAGAAAGACAAGTCTAATCATTTCAACAAAGTGCTCAAAATCCTCATCATCCTTTTTCTTGGATGGTTTGGGAGGAAAGGGCATGGGTTTCTGAAACCATGGTTCTCTTTCTTTACCATGCTTACTAGCGATAAAGTCGTTCTTATCATATCTCATGTTCTTAGGTTGTGGGTTATCAAGATCAACAAGAGGTTCAATCTCCACATCCTTATCATTACTAGGTTGAGCATCAACATGAACACCACTATCAATATTATGAATAGGCTCATGTTCATCACCAGATTGTGTTTCGGCATCAGAAACAAAGACGTCATTTGGATTCTCAGGTGTAACAGCAATAGGTTTGCTAGCATGCAAGTTCCTATCATCTTTCTTTTTCTTCCTATTACTAGGATGACTAGGTGCATCAGTGCTAACTCATTGAGAATCATGTTCAATTCTGTTAGGATGGCCCTCAGGATACAAAGGTTCCTGAGTCATTCTACCACCTCTACTGACAACTCTAACAGAATTGTCATTCAACTCATTGAGCAAGTTATTTTGAGCCTTAAGTACTAGTTCTACTTGAGTAGTGACCATACAGGCATGTTTACTCAAAATCTTAAGATCATTGACACTTCTATCCACACAAGCACTTATATGATTAATCATGCGAGCATTTTGTTCCAATAGTCTGCTAACGTAATCATTGAAACTTTGTTGTTTGGCAACGAAGTTATCAAATTCATCTAAGCATAAGCTAGCAGGTTTATCATAAGGAATATCACTCTCATTGAATCTACGAAGATAATTTACCTCTACTACCTGGGTCGGGTTATCAAGACCATGTATTTCTTCGATAGGTGGTAGATTCTTAACATCTTCAGATTTAATACCTTTCTCTTGCACAGATTTCTTGGCTTCTTGCATATCTTCAGGACTGAGGAATAGAATACCTCTTTTCTTCGAAGTTGGCTTCGGAGGTGGTTCGGGAATAGTCCAAGCATTATCCTTGCTCAAGATATTATTCAATAGAATTTCAGTTTGTTCCACAGTTCTTTCCCTGAAAACACAACCAGCACAACTATCTAGGTGGTCCCTAGAAGCATCGGTTAGTCCATTATAAAAGATATCAAGTAAGGGTGATGAGGCAAAGTTGTGGGAGACTCTCTTCTTCAACTTGCACAAAGTTTTATATATCCTCCAAGGCAACTAGTTTCTTATGGGCAGGAAAATATTTCTGAGAGAAGTGGTAAATCATATCCTCGGGACTACGCACACAACCAGGAGCAAGAGAAGTAAACCAAGTCTTAGCATCACCCTTTAGCGAGAAAGGAAACACCTTAAGGATATAGTAATGGCAATTTTTTCCTCATTCGTGAATAGGGTGGCTATATCATTCAGCTTAGTAAGATGTGCTAGAGCCGTTTCAGATTCATTTCCATGAAAAGGATCAGATTCAACAAAAGCGATCAACTCGGGATCAACAGAGAATTCATAATCCTTATCGGTGAAAAAGATGGGTGAAGTAGCAAACTTAGGATCGTATTTCATTCAAGCATTCAGAGATTTTTCTTTCCACTTGCGCAATAAATTCCCAAGATCATAGATATCCTTACAAGCAAGAAAGTCTTCAGCTACCTCTCGCTCCATAACATAACCCTCAGGTATATCAGGAAATTCATAACTACGAGAGCTAGGTCTAACAGGTGAAACAACAGGTTCTACTTCAATAATTTCAGCAGTTTCAGAAGTATCATCACATTCAGCAACAACTCTAGTAAGTTGTGCATTAAGATATGCACCCAATGGCAAAGCAGTATCAAGCAAAGCATCATCATAAGCATCATGGATAGCAGAAGTAGCATCATCAAGCATAGGCGACATATCATAATTTCTAGTAGGTGGTGGTGTCGCAAACTTACTCATACCAGAAGGTGAAAGTGCGTTATATCGACTAGAGGGGGGGGTGAATAGGAGATTTTTAGAATTTCATCACTGAGGAAATTCCTTTTGAGGAAATTCCTCACTGATGACTAACTTACAGCGGAAACAGTTAAGGATCAGTTGTGCAATCGTTCACAATGGCAGTATTACAGAGTGAAGATTATGAAAACAGATTGCACAGCAAGCAGGCACGCAGAATACAGATGATGATTTACTCAAGTGAAGAATTTGGGGTTGAGGAAATTCAGAGAAAGTCTTCCGCAAATTCTTCAAACAGTCACAGTGAAAGTCATCAACACATAATACAGAGAATGTAAAGAGTTGAGGAATTAGAACCCGATTCTTGGTGAAGAATGTTGTTGATGACCCAGTTCCAACTGCTGTGGCAGTTGTACATCTGGTTTGGAGCGGCTTGGTATTTAAACCAAAGGACACCCAGTCCCGGGACACACAGTCCCTACCGTATTCTCCTTGAGCTAAGGACACACAGTCCTCGCCCAACACTCGTGGTAAGTCTTCAGGGCAGACTTCCAAACCCTCACAAACTCGGTCACCCGGTGATCCACAATTGGCTGCTGGATTGCTCTAGACCATGACGCCTAACCATCTGGAGGATGCACAGTCCTCAAAGGTAAAAGGCTTTAGTCCCACACATGAACAACTTCTTTAGTGATGCTCAATCACTAGATTTGGCTTGTGGTTTCGGTGGGTGGTGTATTTCCTCACTGATGATTTACTCTCGAAAGCTCTGAGGAATTGGGTTGCTCTTATGACAAGTGTCAGTTTCTAGCGGAGCAGCCAACCAGCTAGTGGTTGTGGGGCGTGGCTATTTCTAGCCTGGGAGCATCCCGACATGATTTGACATTAATGCCCTTAAATAATATGACCGTTGGAGTGGATAAGATCAGTGACTTGGCGTGGCTTATCGAAACGGTCGGGACTCGCAACTGTGAGAGTCCTCATGTCACTCATATTCCTCACTTGAGGCTTTTGGTAGGATTTGGCTTGGGTTGAGCATCATGAGGAAATCCATTCCATAGTGTTACTTTGACCCCCTTTAACAGTACGGTGTTCCTATTCATCAAATGCGAAGAAAGTAAAACAGAAAACGTAAATCTTCACGCTTCAATTTCTTCAGAACGATTTTCTTCAGGAACCACCGATCTTCTCAATATCAATATCTTCATGAGGAATATCAATTTCATCGCAAATTCTTCACGATTCATTTCTTCAGCTTCAGACCAATTTCTTCAACTGAAGACATATATTTTTAGGGGTCGATATTCTTCAAATATCTCAAACTCCTCAATGACTTATAGATCCTGTGTACACTTAAAAACACATTAGATACTTAACCTATAAGTCTTCAAACCACCAAAATCACTAAGGGGCACTAGATGCACTTACAATCTCCCCCTTTTTGGTGGTTGATGACAATTAGGTTAAGTCTTCAACAGGGATCAAAAATATGAAGTGTAAATACTCATTTGAGGAATTTGAAAACAAGATTCAGAGAGACTCCCCCTGAAGATGTGCATACCTTGAGGATTTTGCTTTTATAGCATATGCACATTGATGATTTATATCATGGAGATCTCCCCCTGAATCTTGTAAATCATGCATACATATAACATATTACATGAAGAAAATGAAAATGCATGATGACAAATGGTATCTGACGAATTTCAGCATGCGTGCATTAAAACTTGAGGAATAAGCATGCGAAGAAAAACGTTCAAAAGCGTTAGAGTACCATCGGGCTTAAGTTACAACTCATTACATAAAAACTTTAGAAGAGCCAAGAGTTTGTAACTTAAATATAGTTCATAAGCCCCAAAAATAATTCCCGTTTGAAGACTAACTCTCAAGTTTCTCCCCCTTTGTCATCAAGGGACAAAAAGGGACAAACTGAGGACTAACGCTCGTGAAGACTTCATTGCTGGGCAGTTGATGAAGATCCTTGGCGCTTATTTGGTGTAGTCTTCTTCCTTGGGCCTGTCGCGGTGTCAAGTTGTTCCTCATCAGATTCGGCGGTGCGAAAGGACGAGAAGGAACTGTCTTCAAGATCTGGCACAGGAATGGGCCTGAACTTCTTCTTGGGAGGCCACGACCATTCAAAGTCCTGCTCAAAGTTCAATTCTTCAAGCTCAGTCTCGGTCTTCAAATGTGTAAGGGTAGCCCAGGTGCGATCAAAAACCTCATGCAGATAGTGATGATTAAGCTTCACACTGTTCTGTGTCTCAGTGAGGGTTTTCACAATGGCACCAAACTGGCGTTTGACCCATTTGTGATTGTGATCCACCTTCTGATGAAGACTGAGAAGAAGTTCTCTAGTGGTTAGCACACGAGGAGGAACAGGGCTTGGCGGACGTGACTCAGTGTCGTCCCATGAGGAATATGCATCTGGTTCTTTGAACTGGCCATCAAGGGGCCTGCTTGCTTCATCAATCACAGACTTTCCTTTTCCCTCAATGGGCTCGAAAGTCTTCTTGTTGACCCGGATAGGAGGCATATAACCAACATGGTTCTGGAAATCTGCGTGAAAGTTGATGCCTGTCCTTGTCCTGAGGAATCTCATGATCGATGGTGCATAGATTTTGTGATCATAGGGGCACATTGCATTGTCAGCCAAAGTCCTCAAGAAGAAATCATGGATATTCATGGGTATACCGTGAATGATGTTGAAGAGGATGTTCTTCATGAGGCCGACGACATCTTCGTCATCATCATGGCCTTTGATTGGCGCTAGCACACTGCAGAGAATGCGGTAGACAGACCGTGGTGTGTACTTTAGCTCATGGACGAGGAATGTGGTTCTTGAGGGTTTTCCTACAGCCAAAGGCTTCATGAGGACTTCCATCATTCCATTTGGCAGCTCACGCTCACCATAAAGCTTCACTGCCCCTTCTGAAGGAATTGGTACGGGCAGTTCTCTGAGGAGTTCAGACGCTGGAGCCTTGTAGTGAGTATTTTGAGTCATCCAGTCGAACACCCAAGTGTTGATGTCATCAGCATTGCCCGAGATGTGCAGAGTTGAATAGAACTCAAGAATTAGCTCACTATTCCAATCTGATATGTCGGAGCACATAGAGAGCAAACCTGAATCATGTAGTACACTGAGGACTGGTTCCATGCAGGGAATTTCTTCAAGGTCAGCATGAGGAATGTGCCTGTGCTGGAATATCTTGTTGCGGCCACAGAGCAGAGAAGCATAGTAGTTCATCTGCGTCCTTGTCCAAAACTTCAGATGCCTCATTTGAGGCTTGTCATAAGGATTCTCTCTGATGAAATACATACGTTCCTCAAAGAAATTCTCTTTCTGAAACTTGGGCCTCTTCGAGAATGGCAGGCGCTGAACTGGATTTAGATTGTGCTGAGGAATGGGAGGGGAAACAACCATGGCAGATTCTGGGTTGAGGACAATGAATTCATTGTCAGGGGCGGGAACATTTTCTTCAGCAGTTTCCTCAGGATGAGGAATTTCTTGTTCTAGCTGAGCATCAGGCTGAGGAATTTCTTCATCCTTGTCAGCTTGAGGAGTTTGATCAGCTTGTTCAGTGGGAGGAGCCTGCTCCGACTGGACATTTTCTTCAGCTTGATTTTCATCAGCTGACTTTGTGGCAGAAGTAGATTCATCAGCTGCTGCAGCTGAGGCTTCAGTAGTCTCTTTCTGAGGAATATGAGGTTGAGGACTATCATCAATCTGTATTTCCTCATCAGTATGCTCCTCAGAGGCAGCATCCTTCATTTCCTCATCTGCCCTCGTAGTGTGGTCACCAACGACGACCATTTCAAATGAGGGTGCAACATTAAGAGGCACCGGGTCCAGTGGGGCAGATTCTTCAATTTCCTTGAGGCGTTTTGCCTCAATCGTTTCTTCTGCTGAGGAAGCTTTTCTCTTCTTCGCTTCCTTCTCAGCAGCCCTTGTCTTTTTCGCGTCTGATGCAGACGGGATTAACTTCTTCACCTTTGATGTTTTTGGGGAAGGTGTATTCTTAACAGATTCTTCAGCTGGCAGTGAGGAACCAGCTGGAACATAGTCATCAGCCTGCTTTGGTGAAGCAGCTGGATCGGTAGCAGTTTCATCAGGAGCAGTCTCAGTGATGATTTCTTCAATGGCCGGCTCATCAGCACGGCGCTCTTGGTATTGTTCCTCAGCTTGAGGAATTTCCTCCTCAACAGGAGATGCATCTTTTGGCTATTCAACTAGGGGCTGAGGAGTTGGTGCTGGTGGGGGGTGACGTCTGTTGTAGTCATCAACAACACTAGTGGCTAGCTTGATGAAATTGCTTTTGATGCTTGTGCGATCTGACAGTTTCTCACACTTGTCAGTCAAAACTTGCAGTTCTGCCTGGGTGGACACCAATGCTTCAGGCGTCAGTTTGAGAACATTTTGCCTGAGGAATTTCTCCTTTCTGGCCTTTGCAATCTTTGCCTGCTTGGCCTTCTGTTCCTTCCACTTGGCTTCGTTTATGAAAGTAGCCACCATGTGGCTGACACCAGGAGGAAGTTTCAAATCATCAATAGGTGTGTTTGGGTCTTCGTACCACACTTTGATGAAATCGAGGAGGACCTTGGGGTCCATTGCCAGAGGAATAGCACTGCCTAATGCTTGTGCTACCCTTTCTTGCTTGTTCCTGATGATGGCTTCCAGAGTTTCATCATCATATTCTTCACTTCCCTCTGATGCAGACGGGACTGTGATGATTTTGCTTGGGCTGGGCAGAGGTGCAGGTTCAGTAGTAGCCAAAGTCTTCACATGGGGTGTTGAAGACTTTGTCTCCGAGCTAGTTGCAGCTGGGAGTGAGGAGCTAGAGCTAGCAGTCGTAGTCTTCACGACTTTCTTCTGTACTCGCTTTGGAGGTGGAGCTGAGGACTTTGGTGTAGATGAGATTGGTGCTGAGGGTTTTGGCGCTGATGGTTTTGGTGTGGACGGTTTTGGAACCGAGGGTTTTGGAGCTGAGGGTTTGGTGACTGAAGCCTGTGCAAACTTTTCTTGGGGTTTTGAAGCTTTTGCCTTTGCTCGCACAGACTTTGGTTGAGGAATCTCGGAGCCTGAGGTTTCTGCTGCTGAGGAATGAGCAGCACCGGAGGCAGCAGCTGAAGATTCATGAAATTTCTTCACTGCTGTTTCTGCTTGCTTCTTGAGCTTGGCCAAATGCCTTTCTTTTTCCTCTGGGTAGTCATCAAGTGTCATAAGACTTGAGGGATGAGCAACTTGATGATCCTCAAGCGGGGCCCTTCTGCCAGGAGGCTTCAAGGCGAATTTCTTCGCATACTTTGGAGTCACAAACATGTACTCCTTCCACTCCTTTGCCCATCTACGTTCAATTTTCTGCAGCCTAATCTTCCTTTTAGGCATAGTCTCAGGTTCATCATCAGGCGTGCAGTAGTCCATGTATATGTCATCAGGAATGTCCACAGCTGTGTTCTGCTCCAGTTTCTTTCCTCCCTTCTGTTTCCTTTCTTCCTCCATTTTCTTCAGACGAGGAACTTTCTGAGGATTTTGAACTCTTGAGGATTCTGATGAGCCTTGAAGAGTTTCTTCCAGAAACGCTGCAAATGAGTTAATGTGATGAGAACCGAGAGATTCATCAGCTGACATGTGTGTACCTGTGAACAGAGTATAGTTGCAAGGAATTTGGAGAGGTCATATGCGTTCTCAGATTTGAAGAAAATGAAAAGTTTGACAGTTTGAGGAATATAACCAGTGGTTGAGGAATTTGCTTAAGCATTCTGTTCTTGGGTTCCAGAGTTGTACAGATCCGAAAATTCGCACAATTGAGGAATCTCGTGAAAATCTTAGATGCTTAGCTAGTTCATCAATGATTGTGGTGATGGATAGTGTGTGAGGAATCATGTGCGCATCGTATCTTGAAGAAAAACAGATTTCACAAGGGAGAGGTAAAATTTTAGATCTAATCTGTTGTAAAAATTGGATATAATTACCCTGGAAGGTGCGAACGAAGAACAGAAAAAGGTGGTGTTGGAGAGGTTCTTCGGTCAAGTGTCCAATGCACCCTAACTTGGCAGCAGAGGACGTCTACGGCGGCGGTGGACGTAGATGTTCCTTCTCCGGCGTGATCCTGGCGGCGAGAAGGTTGAGGCAGTGAAGCTCTTCCTTGCCGGCGTCAAGACTTCCAGCGGTGGCGCTAGGGTTCGGTGTGCTGTGGCAGGAGAGCGATGAGGCGAAGAAGATGATACCGAGGGGGTTAAGGACATATTTATAGCCCGAAAGTTACTGTTTGGCGCGAAAGTTTTGGACCGAATAGCCCTTGCCTCTACGTCTCCGCAGGACACGTGTAGCTCCCGTACGATGCGGTGGAGATAGTGGAGATCGTGGCTATCCAATCGTGGGAAGTGGGGGTTCAGTTACTGTTCCTTTGAAGAAAATAATTTTTCGAAGATTTGAGGATTTTCATTACAAAATCATCAGCTGACAAGGATGAAGTGAGGATTTTGAACAAAGTTTCAAGTAGAACGCATATGAAGAATTGAATAGACTGGATAAGTATAGCATAGAGGGAAAATAGGGTCCGATCACATTCACTTAGCAGAAACATCAACTTGAAGAAATAGCAATAAGTGAATGCTGTTGAGGACTAGAAATCATAGTCTACCTAGGGAAATGAAAGTCATCAAGTGTTTTTGAAGATTTTGCAATAGATCATCACAATGAAGAACAACTGTTTTGAAGAAAAATGCATTGTGAGGAATTTGATCATTTGAAGAAAATCAACTTGAGGAATTTCACATTGGGCGGTGGCGTTGCCCACCATATAAGAAAGTTGATTACAGACGCCGCGTACAATTGTCGTAGGGCCCCGAGAATCAATTTCTTCGTTAATTTCTTCACATTCAGAGTGACTTTCTTCATCGGTTGAAGAAAATCGTTTCATCATGTGTTGCACATCTAAGTCATCAACTTTGCATAAGTGTTAGGATGTGTGCATGTTTTTACAAAACATTTGAAGAGTCTAAGATATTTAGCTCACACCGCAACTTGCAAAACCTTTTCTCATCCAAGGGCTTAGTGAAGATATCAGCCAGTTGATCATCAGTCTTCACATGGTCGATGAGGATATTGCCCTTGAGGACATGGTCCCGAAGAAAATGATGACGAATCTGGATGTGCTTGGTCTTCGAGTGCTGTACTGGGTTGTAGGCAATCTTGATAGCACTCTCATTGTCACAGTAGAGAGGCACATTCTTCATGTTGATGCCGTAGTCCTTGAGGGTTTGCTTCATCCATAGTAATTGAGCACAGCAAGAACCATCAGCAATGTACTCAGCTTCGGCAGTGGAGAGTGATACGCAGTTCTGCTTCTTTGAGGACCAGCAAACAAGTGATCTTCCGAGGAAATGGCATGTGCCAGATGTTGACTTGCGATCCACACGGTCACCAGCATAGTCTGAATCAAAATACCCTACCAGATGAAGATTGGAGCCCTTGGGATACCATAATCCTAGTGTTGGTGTGTGAGCTAAGTATCGAAGAATATGTTTCACAGCCTTATGGTGTGATTCCTTCGGTTTTGCTTGAAAACGTGCACACATGCAAACACTAAGCATTATGTCTGGCCTAGATGCACATAGATACAATAAAGAGCCAATCATAGAAAGGTATACCTGCTGATCGAAATCTTTACCATTTTCATCAGTGCCGAGGTGACCGTTGGTAGGCAGTGGAGTCTTGGCACCTTTGCATTCATGCATGTCGAATTTCCTCAGAACATCCTTGAGGTATTTCTCCTGTGATATGAAGATTCCATTGTTTTGTTGACGAATTTGAAGACCTAAGAAGAATTTCAGCTCCCCCATCATAGACATCTGATATTCTTCACTCATCATATAGGCAAATTCATCACTGTATCTTTTGTCAGTACAACCAAATATGATATCATCAACATAAATTTGACATACAAACAGTTCATTATCATAAGATTTTGTGAAAAGAGTTGGATCGAGTGAACCAGGTTTGAAGCCTTTCTTCATGAGGAATTCCTTCAATGTATCATACCATGCCCGAGGGGCTTGCTTGAGGCCATACAGAGCCTTCTTGAGTCTGAAGACTTTGTCTGGATTCTTTGGATCCTCAAAACCTGGGGGCTGAGCAACATATACTTCTTCCTCAAGCTTACCATTGAGGAATGCACTTTTCACATCCATTTGATATAAGATGATGTTATGATGATTAGCATAAGCAAGTAGAATTCGAATAGCTTCAAGTCTAGCAACAGGTGCAAAAGTTTCATCGAAATCTATTCCTTCAACCTGGGTGTAGCCTTGGGCTACAAGTCGTGCCTTGTTCCTCACCACTTGACCGTCCTCATCTTGCTTGTTTCGGAAAATCCACTTGGTGCCGATGATGTTATGCTTGCGAGGATCGGGTCGTTTGACGAGCTCCCATACGTCATTCAGCTTGAATTGAAGAAGTTCGTCTTGCATGGCTTGGATCCACTCCGGTTCCAGAAAAGCCTCAGCTACTTTTGAGGGTTCTGTGATAGATACAGAAGAGAAATGCCCACAAAATTTAACTAAGTGTGAAGCTTTTGAGCGAGTGAGAGGACCTGGCGCGTTGATGTCGTTGAGGATTTTGTCAAGTTCTACTTCATTTGCAATCCTCGGATGAGCTGGTTGAGGATTTTGTCTGGTCTGAGGAAGTGGTGTTGTTGCAATTTCCTCAGGAACATCTTCTTGTCTTTCATCAGCGATGGGGATTGTTTCTTCACCAATTTCCTAAGTGGGAACAATGTCCTCAGTAGGTTTAAGCTTTATTGCTTCCTCAGGAGACAGCTTATCTGGATCAGAAGGCAATTGCTCTCTTTGCGAGCCATTAGTTTCATCGAACCGCACATCTACAGTCTCAACAACTTTGTTGTGATAGTTGTTGAAGACTCTGTAGGTGTGCGAGTCCTTTCCGTAACCGAGCATAAAACCTTCATGTGCCTTAGGTGCAAATTTTGAGCTATGATGAGGATCTCTAATCCAGCATTTTGCACCGAAGACTTTGAAATAACTTACATTGGGTTTCTTGTCAGTGAGGAGTTCATATGAGGTTTTCTTCAGGAATTTGTGAAGATATACCCTGTTTATGACATGACATGCAGTGTTGATTGCTTCAGGCCAGAAGCGACGAGGAGTCTGATATTCTTCAAGCATAGTTCTTGCCATTTCAACCAGAGTCCTGTTCTTTCTTTCGACGACACCATTCTGCTGAGGAGTATAAGGAGCAGACAATTCGTGAGTAATACCAAGTTCATCAAGATAATCATCAAGACCAGTGTTTTTGAACTCGGTTCCATTATCACTCCTAATATGTTTGATCTTGATGCCGAAGTTCGTCGAGGCCCTTGAAGAAAATCGTTTGAAGATTTCCTGCACTTCGGTTTTATACACTATGATATGCACCCAGGTGTATCTGGAATAATCATCAACTATGACAAAGCCATATAGAGATGCTGCATTGGTTAGTGTTGCATAGTGAGTAGGTCCAAACAAATCCATATGAAGCAATTCAAATGGACGGGTAGTGGTCATGATAGTTTTGGAGGGATGCTTGGATCTGGTCATTTTCCCAGATTCACAAGCACCGCAGAGATGATCCTTGAGGAATTTGACAGATTTGATGCCAATGACATGCTTCTTCTTCGCAAGTGTGTGCAAATTCCTCATGCCTGCATGACCTAGTCTTCGGTGCCACAGCCATCCTTCTGAGGTTTTTGCTAGTAAGCAAGTGGCCGGTTGAGGACCTGTAGAGAAGTCAACAATGTACAAATCCCCTCTTCTTACACCTTCGAAGACTTTGGATCTGTCAGATTCCATGATGACTACACATCTATATCTTCCAAAGATAACAATCATATCAAGATCACAAAGCATCGAGACTGACATGAGGTTAAAACCAAGGGATTCAACAAGCATCACTTTGTCCATATGCCTATCCTTGGAAATAGCTACTTTGCCAAGTCCCAATACCTTGCTTTTACCTTTATCAGCATATGTGATTTGCTTCAGAGGTGATGGAGTTAGTGGCATATTCATCAGTAGGCTTTTATCACCAGTCATGTGATGTGTGCAGCCACTATCGAGAACCCACTCAGTATTTTTGGGTTTGTCATCCTGCAGATGAATTAGTACAGATTACCATCTCATATGCTTCAAGTTTGAAGAATATGATACTAATTTCATCATAACAGAAATGTAAGAACGTGTGAAATATTTCTATTTCATCAATCATTAGCTTGCGTCCTATCAAGCATTTCCTCAGGTCTCCAGCAAATTCTTCAGATGATGATTTTCATCTGGAGACCTGACCTGCAGAAGTGATTAGTTTGATTTCTTCACCACCCACATATGAAGGGGTGGCAAAGCGTTCATCATCCTGCGAGCACCATATGAGAAAGGTGGCATTGAAGCTAATGCACTTCTCTTAACACTAGGGGGATTAAAGTACTCATATGAGTATGCAGAGAACTGGTTTGAGGATTTATGAACATAATGATTTGAAGAATAGCGCTCATAATCATATTCCTTGTAGTTTCCCTGCATGTTAGACGCATAAGCACGGGTATGAGCATAGTTTTGACCAGTTGAGGATTTTGATCCTCTTGAAGACTTTGGTCCTCCTAAGGAATTTGATCTGGGGTTCAGATTCTTCAGAGGTGATGTCATGAGGACATTCACTTGAAGATTTTCAAGACAACTTTTGGGATCCCAGATTTTCCTCAGAGGAGGGCCATTCCTACAGTTAGTTCCAACATATCGAGCAAATACTTCACAGATTGATTTTCGAACAGTTTATAGTTGGAATCAAATGACTCATCAGAGGAATAGGATAATTCACATGAGAAGCCAGTTAGATTAGATGGATCAAAAGGAGGCCCAGTAGCAGCAACCCATGAGGTTTTGGGATACTGCTCAGCTTTCCAATAAGATCCATCAGCATTCAGTTTCCTCTCAAAGGCAATTCCTTCTTTCCTCGGGTTCCTGTTCAAGATCTGCTTTTTGAGCACATCACAAAGGATTTGATGTCCTTTAAGGCTTTTGTACATGCCTGTCAAGTACAATTCCTTCAACCCTGCATTTTCATCAGTGACATTTGTATTTTCCTCAAGTGAGGAAATAGACACAACAGGTGCAGTTGAAGAATTTGTAGCAGTGGTAGCATTTGAAGATTCTGGTGAAGAATTAGCAGTTTCACGATCAATGCATTTAAGACATGGAGGAATAAATTCAACTTGACTAGCGCTGATCTGTTGAGCTAGTAATGAATCATTTTCAGTACGAAGATCATCATAAGACATCCTCAGCTTCTCAAGATCAAGCTTCCTTTGAAGAAATTCGTAGGAAAGCTTCTCATGATTAGTGAGGAGTGTATCATAACGATCCTGAAGAATATCAAATCTAGACTGAAGATTTTTCATGTCATCAGCGAGGATTTGATTAAGATTCATTTCATCATTCAACAGATCATCACTTTTGTCTAGCAGTTTTTGAAGCTTTTCCAGAGCAGTTTGTTGTTTAGTGGCAATGATGGCAAGTTTACTGTAACTGGGTTTTTTGTAATCATCATGTTCACAGTCACTTGAATCAGATGAGGAGGCATTATGTGATACCTTTGAACCTTTTGCCATGAAGCAATAGGTTGGAGCGAAGTCATCAGCATAGTCATCAGTATGGATGGTGCACTCATTTTCTTCATGATTGAAGATTGACTTGCTGATGAAATTTGTTGCTAGTGCAAGACTAGCCTGTCCGGATTCTGAATCTTCTCCAGAGCCTTCTTCATCATCACATTCTTCTGATTCTGCCTCGGAATCCATTTCCTTGCCAATAAGTGCCCGAGCCTTTCTAAAGCTAGTCTTCTTGTGTGAGGAGGACTTTGAAGATGAGGATTTTGAAGATTTCTTTTTCTTCTTTGAGTCATCAGAACTGTCATCCTTGTATTTCTTCTTCTTTGATTCCTTTCCCCAGCGAGGACAATCAGCAATGTAATGACCTGATTTCTTGCACTTGTGACAGGTCCGTCTCTTGTAGTCCTCAGATGCAGATTCTGATTTCCTCATGTCTCTTCTTGATGATTTACCGAACTGGCCTCGTCGTGTAAATCTCTGGAATTTCCTCACAAGCATTGCAAGTTCCTGACCAAATTCTTCAGGGTCACAACTGCTGTCATCTGTGTCTTCTTCTTCAGATGAGGAAATTGCTTTTGCCTTCAGTGCACGTGGTCTGGAATAGCTTTGTCCATATAGATCTCTCTTTTCTTCTAGCTGGAATTCATGAGTATTTAGCCTTTCGAGGATATCAGCAGGATCTAGCATCTTGTAGTCTGGTCTTTCTTGAATCATCAGAACTAAAGTGTCAAATGAAGAATCCAAAGATCTCAGCAGTTTCTTCACAACTTCGTGATCAGTGATGTCTCGAGCTCCCAGTGCTTGCAGTTCATTTGATATGTCAGTGAGGCGATCAAAGGTGTCTTGACAGCTTTCATTGTCATGTCTCTTGAAGCGATTGAAGAGATTGCGAAGAATATCAACACGAGAGTCGCGTTGGGTTGATACTCCTTCATTTACCTTGCACAGTCTCTCCCAGATCAGTGTTGCAGAGCCTAAGGCACTTACTCTTCCAAACTGGCCAGGGCTCAGATGACCACAGATGATGTTCTTCGCTTGAGAATCTAGTTGCTTGAATTTCTTCACATCAGCTGCAGTGATACTAGCAGAAATGATGGGGACACCATTTTCCACAATATACCAGAGATCATTGTCTATAGCTTGTAGATGCATTTGCATTTTGTTCTTCCAGAAGGGAAAGTTCTTTCCCTCGTAGGTAGGACATGCTGCAGTCACCTTAAACATGCCTGCAGTCGACATAACTAAAACTCCAGGTGGTTAAACCAAAATCACACAGAACAAGGGAGTACCTTGCTCTGATACCAATTGATTTTTAGAATTTCATCACTGAGGAAATTCCTTTTGAGGAAATTCCTCACTGATGACTAACTTACAGCGGAAACAGTTAAGGATCAGTTGTGCAATCGTTCACAATGGCAGTATTACAGAGTGAAGATTATGAAAACAGATTGCACAGCAAGCAGGCACGCAGAATACAGATGATGATTTACTCAAGTGAAGAATTTGGGGTTGAGGAAATTCAGAGAAAGTCTTCCGCAAATTCTTCAAACAGTCACAGTGAAAGTCATCAACACATAATACAGAGAATGTAAAGAGTTGAGGAATTAGAACCCGATTCTTGGTGAAGACTGTTGTTGATGACCCAGTTCCAACTGTTGTGACAGTTGTACATCTGGTTTGGAGCGGCTTGGTATTTAAACCAAAGGACACCCAGTCCCGGGACACACAGTCCCTACCGTATTCTCCTTGAGCTAAGGACACACAGTCCTCGCCCAACACTCGTGGTAAGTCTTCAGGGCAGACTTCCAAACCCTCACAAACTCGGTCACCCGGCGATCCACAATTGACTGCTGGATTGCTCTAGACCATGACGCCTAACCGTCTGGAGGATGTACAGTCCTCAAAGGTAAAAGGCTTCAGTCCCACACAGGAACAACTTCTTCAGTGATGCTCAATCACTAGATTTGGCTTGTGGTTTCGGTGGGTGGTGTATTTCCTCACTGATGATTTACTCTCGAAAGCTCTGAGGAATTGGGTTGCTCTTATGACAAGTGTCAGTTTCTAGCGGAGCAGCCAACCACCTAGTGGTTGTGGGGGGCGGCTATTTCTAGCCTGGGAGCATCCCGACATGATTTGACATTAATGCCCTTAAATAATATGACCGTTGGAGTGGATAAGATTAGTGACTTGGCGTGGCTTATCGAAACGGTCGGGACTCTCAACTGTGAGAGTCCTCATGTCACTCATATTCCTCACTTGAGGCTTTTGGTAGGATTTGGCTTGGGTTGAGCATCATGAGGAAATCCATTCCATAGTGTTACTTTGACCCCCTTTAACAGTACGGTGTTCCTATTCATCAAATGCGCAGAAAGTAAAACAGAAAACGTAAATCTGCACGCTTCAATTTATTTAGAACGATTTTCTTCAGGAACCACCGATCTTCTCAATATCAATATCTTCATGAGGAATATCAATTTCATCGCAAATTCTTCGCGATTCATTTCTTCAGCTTCAGACCAATTTCTTCAACTGAAGACATATATTTTTAGGGGTCAATATTCTTCAAATATCTCAAACTCCTCAATGACTTATAGATCCTGTGTACACTTAAAAACACATTAGATACTTAACCTATAAGTCTTCAAACCACTAAAATCACTAAGGGGCACTAGATGCACTTACAGAAGGTGAATAAGGTGCAGAGCTAGATGGCAGTTCCTTACCTGTCCTCGTAGGTGAGGGCAAGACTTTGTTTTTTGGATCTCTCGGATTCCTCATAGTGATCAACAAACGTAAATCCCAAGTGACCCAGAGAATAGAGCTATGCCTCCCTGGCAACGGCGCCAGAAAATGGTCTTGATAACCCACAAGTATAGGGGATCGCAACGGTTTCTGAGGGTAGAGTATTCAACCCAAATTTGTTGCTTCGACACAAGGGGAAGCCAAAGAATATTCTCGAGTATTAGCAGTTGAGTTGTCAATTCAACAACACCAAAAAGATTTAGTATTTGCAGCAAAGTTTCAGTAGCAAAGTAGCATGATAGTAACGGTAGCAGCGGTAACAGTAGCACTAGTGACAACAGTAGCGGTAACAGTAGCAGCAGTGAGAGTAGTAGCGGTATAGTAACTTAGGAAGGACCAGTAGGAAAAGCTCGTAGGTATTGGATCGGTGATGGATAATTATGTCGGATGACATTCATCATGTAACAGTTATAACATGGGGTGATTTGTAACTAGCTCTAGTTCGTCAATGTAATGTAGGCATGTATTCCGTATATAGTCATACGTGCTTATGGAAAAGAACTTGCATGGCATCTATTGTCCATCCCTCCCGTGCCAACGGGGTCCTAATGGAAACTAAGGGATATTAAGGTATCCTTTTAATAGAGAACCGGAACAAAGCATTAGCGCAAAGTGAATAAATGAACTCCTCATACTATGGTCATCTCCGGGAGTGGTACCGGCTATTGTCACTCCGGGGTTGCCGGGTCATAACACATAGTAGGTGACTACAACTTGCAAGATAGGATCAAATACACACATATGTTGATGAAAACATAATTGGTTCAGATCTGAAATCATGGCAATCGGGCCCTAGTGACAAGCATTAAGCATAGCAAAGTAGTAGCAACATCAATCTTAGAACATAGTGGATACTAGGGATCAAACCCCATCAAAACTAACTCGACTACATGATAGATCTCATGCAACCCATCACCGTCTAGCAAGCCTATGATGAGATTACTGACGAACGGTGAAGAGCATCATGGAATTGGCAATGAAGGATGGTTGGTGATGACGACGGCGACGATTTCCCCTCTCCGGAGCTCAGAACGGACTCCAAATATGCCCTCCAAAAGAAGAACAGGTGGTGGCGGTGGCTCCGTATCGTAAAATGCGATGAACTCTTCTCTCCTTTTTTTCTGGGCGAGAGAGACTATATAGAGCTGGAGTTGGAGGCGGCGGAGCCACGAGGGCCTCACAAGCCTGCCAGGCGCGACCACGAGGGGGGGGGGGGGGGCTCCTAGGCTTGTGGGCTCCTGGCTCCGTCCCTCCAGGTAATTCTTGTGCCAGTATTTTTTATATATTCCAAAAAAATCCTCGTAAATTTCCAGGTCATTCCGAGAACTTTTATTTCTGCGCAAAAACAAGACCATGGCAATTCTGCTGAAAACAACGTCAGTTCGGGTTAATTCCATTCAAATCATGCAAATTAGAGTTCAAGCAAGGGCGAAAGAGTTTGGAAAAGTAGATACGATGGAGATGTATCAGCCAGCGGCTGTGCTCCCAAGGACCCGATTGCAGATATTTTTATTTCAGATTAGTCCCTCGCAGAAAAGCATTCATATCTTTTTGTCCGTAGCTCCGATTCTAGTGATTCCAAAGCCCACGTCTTTGTCTCGTCAAGCCCCAAAAGATACAATCATTTGCACCATGTGATCACACAGTGGAAATGAACATGTTGCCCTTGCTGTAAATAGCCCTCCTCCGAGAGAGAACTGTTTCCGGCAATTCTTTCCGCGAGCTTCTCGCCCTTCTTCCCGGTGGTTCCCTCATCCCAGGAAAGCCACAACTCTCACTTGCTTAATCGCATTTCAATACCATAAATTAATTAACTATTTTAATCACAATTATATCTGTTTATAGTTTTGATATGTGAGTAGGCACTGTGTGAATAGATGACTACCGTGTTGAGTACAAGACTGTTAGTAACTAGTAGTTTACCCACTAATTTACGCTATACTGTTGAGATTACTGTCTATAATTACTTTGTGAATATGGATCAACAGTAGTGGCTTGAGATTATTATTTATCATATTATGGTGACGTCGGATCGTCAACTATAACAGAAATATTATTCAGGATAAGATACCTAGTTGGTTGATCAGAGTCACCTGTCCGGGCTCATCAGTGCAACCACATTTGCCGATATGGGACGGCCTTGACTTGAGTTGATCGTGTGACCTTTCACCGGTACCTCCGAAGAGGGAGGGTTATGCATGAGTGCTACCTTGGCCTGGTAGGCGGTGCTAACCCTGTGAGCCAGTTGAGTTGTTTCAAGTACCCGTCCCCGTTTGGGACAATTTTGTTTGGCCACGACGGTGGTAGGTGTCATGAGGACACAGGGCCACCCAAGGCAGGACTTTGAGGGAGGATGATTGTCGGTGGTACGATGAAAGAGTCACGGGTCAGGCAAGTTTCGTTGGAGCAATACTGATCCACCTGAATGGGATCACGAGGTCAATGCTCCATAGTGTGGGTAAAGTGTGCAACCTCTGCAGAGTGTCAAATATATTCGAATAGCCGAGTCCACGGTATTGGTCAGCCCGACCAGACCTCAGTAGATATCAACCGTATCTATGATAATAATGATGGAAGAACTCGTGTGAGGATGATAACAGTTGGGCATCGTGCCGATGATAAGTCTTGGTATCCGTCTTGAGGATACTCGCTAAAGGATCTTGGTCAGATTACAAGTTGGTATCACTCGAGGATGGTGAGAGTAGCCTGGTATAGTTAGTTCTTTGCTACTCCTTTAGTAATAACAGATCTTTCCTAATCTTGATTGCAATGATATTGTCTTGCCTTAATGCTGATATTTGTTGTGAGATTGCGAGTACATTCAAAGTACTCATCTGGCTTGTCATGCCAGTTTGCAGGTCATGCCCTGATTGCTTCCTTGTCGAGGATTCCGAGTTGCGAGCTAGGATGCGCATTCCAGCCAGAGTCCCTACGGAGTAGAGTTCATCACATAGGTCGTTGTTCTGCTGCTAGTGTAGGATTTATCGTAGGCAGATGTAGTATCGCCAAGGCGATGTAATCCATGTATCATTGCATCTTTTCCATAGTAATAAAGAGCTGATTTGTTCTATGCCAACGGTTCCGTATTCCATAAGACTTGTCCTTGGGCTGGAATATGGGGTGTTCCAGTTTCCTCTGAGCCGGGGTGCCACAAGAGTTGGTATCAGAGCAGGTCTGCCTGTAGGACGCCCTAGACGCGCGAGCGTTAGTAACCGATAGTATAGGATCCAGTTGGTTTGCTGCACTTGTTTGTCGCATTTGATTGTGCATAGCATGCATACTAGGTATGTTATTACTAATGATGGATCTGGCGAGTGTAGGTGGCATCGGTTTGATTCACCGTGGACTCCCCAGCCTGCTTCCTTCTCCCTTGGTGTGGTGTCATCTTCGCTTCAGCAGAGTGATGCCAAGGTGCCTGGTAATGCCGATCCCTTGTCGAATGGATGCACCGGTACCACACCAGTGCATTCTCTTCAGCCGCCCTGTTGTTTTGGTGATAGACATGCTTCTATCCTGGATCTTGCCCATCCCTCTAGCCGCGTTGGCAACCCTTACTGATCTTGATTATTAGAAAAGGGAAATGCCCGTAAGCCGTTCTTTTCATAGTTATCCTTCCCTGCCATTCATTCTCCGGACCAGTACGGTTTGTTTTCTCGTACGCTTGATGATGACGTGGTCGAGACCCCTGTGTTCCGACCCATGATCACCAAGTTCGTCCTTGCCACCGTGTCCGTCCAGACGGAACTGGTGTAAGCCCATGTTGGGTATAGCTTTGTTTACACCGACTCCCTTCCACACATTGGTTCACTTTCATGCACACCACCACAGCATGTTAGACCGTAGTACCGGAGTTCTTGCGAGATTTTTGTGCTGAAGTAGGAATGCATATTATTGCTGTGAATAGCTGTAGAATATTATATTGCTTGTGTGTGATCTTGCTGCTTTGTGTGTTATTCGTTTCCTTATTTCTTTGGGCCCTTGGTGTTACCTTATTTTCCCCTTATGGAAGTTGCTCACCAACATTGGACTCAAAGGAATCAGTGAAGAGACAGTCATTTGGAAGCTCGGTTCAACAATATGGAATTTTCAGTAGAATGCATTATATCAGGAATATTGAGCCTGAGTATAAAGGATATCCCGACTGGATGAGTTATCAGCAGTAAGCATACATCAGTACCACCTTCGCAGCAGCAATCATGGAATCAATAAGAAGGAAGAGATGTATACAGCTCGAGTCAAAGGTATGATTCATATACGCGGTTGAGTGTTTTATGAGCAAAATTTGAAATCTGCTATACTATGAAAGGAAGTCAGAAGGAGCTATGAACTTAGTGTTCAGCAAAAAGGGTAGCCGTATACTCTGCCGCATACCGCAAGTAACCAACAGCAGGAACATTAAGGACGTATACATGCACTAAGCTTGCATATGGAAAAAAGAACGCTTCAGGTGTAAGCAACCCAGTCTTTCCCTGCAAGCTACCCGAAAAGCTTATGGCACAAGATTCAGGTGACTTCCTGAATGTGAAACACGGAGCTTTGTTCAAGACACCCATGCTTCTCTAGTAAGACATCACAGCAAGCTTCCGGCATAAGGTACCGAGTCTTACCCAGCAAGTCTTCAAGGAACGAAAGCACTTGAGATATGGTACACAATCTTCTTCAAGAAGCCATCCCGATCGAATCATCGAGCACAAGCTACCCAGTCTTCCTAGACATGATACTCTAGATGACTTACAACACAAGCTAAGTAAACCTTGTCAGAAAGGCATCACATTCCACCCACAGTTGGCAGCATATGACCATGCATCTCAAGGATTAAATTCACAACAGTTGGTCAGAAAGCAAAATAGTCAGTCAAGACACAAGCCTGCTTCAGGAATCAAGCACTCTGTTACATAGACCCAATATATATGGTGGACATGCTACCAAGGCCATATGAGTTAATCATACAATGATGCCAGCCCGGTGAGAATCCGACTATTGCATGAGCTATATATAATAAGAAGAAGGGCGCCAGTTATACACTTCTGTGAGATGACCCACAACCTATGGATAAGTTGTATGGGACGCGGATGAACCCTTGCCCGTCTTTCTTCAGTGACAGCACCACGCCTTTGTTCTGAGCTGTTTTCGGCCGTCCGGGGTGGATGCCAACTTCTATTTCTTTTGTCAGCAACTGGCCCGTGTTCTGAGCTGCTTTTCGGCCATCTCGGGCAGCTGTTGAAGTTCTTTTCGTAGTAGTGACCCTATTGTTGGGGAACGTCGCATGGGAAACAAAAAATTTCCTACGCGCACGAAGAGCTATCATGGTGATGTCCATCTACGAGAGGGGATGTGTGATCTACGTACCCTTGTAGACTGTACAGCAGAAGCATTAGTGAACGCGGTTGATTTAGTGGAACGTCCTCACGTCCCTCGATCCGCCCCGCGAACCGTCCCGCGATCAGTCCCACGATCTAGTGCCAAACGGACGGCACCTCCGCGTTCAGCACATGTACAACCCGACGATGATCTCGGCCTTCTTGATCCAGCAAGAGAGACGAAGAGGTACAAGAGTTCTCCGGCAGCGTGATGGTGCTCCGGAGGTTGGTGATGATCTTGTCTTAGTAGGGCTCCGCCCGAGCTCCGCAGAAACGTGATCTAGAGGAAAAACCGTGGAGGTATGTGGTCGGGCTGCCGTGGAAAAGTCGTCTCAAATCAGCCCTAAAACCTCCGTATATATAGGTGGGAGAGGGGGAGCCTTGCCTTAGGTCTCAAGGAGCCCCAAGGGGGTCGGCCGAACCAAGGGGGAAGGTCTCCCTCTCCCAAACCGAGTCCTACTTGGTTTGGAAGGTGGAGTCCTTCTTCCCTTTCCCACCTCCTCCCTTTTTTTTTCTTTTTCTCTTTGATTTTTCTTCCAATGCGCATAGGGCCCTTTTGGGCTGTCCCACCAGCCCACTAAGGGCTGGTGTGCCACCCCCAAGGCCTATGGGCTTCCCCGGGGTGGGTTCCCCCCCCCCCCCCCGGTGAACTCCCGGAACCCATTCGTCATTCCCGGTACATTCCCGGTAACTCCGAAAACCTTCCGGTAATCAAATGAGGTCATCCTATATATCAATCTTCGTTTCTGGACCATTCCGGAAACCCTCGTGACGTCCGTGATCTCATCCGGGACTCCGAACAACATTCGTTAACCAACCATATAACTGAAATACGCATAAAACAACGTCGAACCTTAAGTGTGCAGACCCTGCGGGTTCGAGAACTATGTAGACATGACCCGAGAGACTCCTCGGTCAATATCCAATAGCGGGACCTGGATGCCCATATTGGATCCTACATATTCTACGAAGATCTTATCGTTTGAACCTCAGTGCCAAGGATTCATATAATCCCGTATGTCATTCCCTTTGTCCTTTGGTATGTTACTTGCCCGAGATTCGATCGTCAGTATCCGCATACCTATTTCAATCTCGTCTACCGGCAAGTCTCTTTACTCGTTCCGTAATACAAGATCCCGCAACTTACACTAAGTCACATTGCTTGCAAGGCTTGTGTGTGATGTTGTATTACCGAGTGGGCCCCGAGATACCTCTCCGTCACACGGAGTGACAAATCCCAGTATCGATCCATACTAACTCAACTAACACCTTCGGAGATACCTGTAGAGCATCGTTATAGTCACCCAGTTACGTTGCGACGTTTGATACACACAAAGCATTCCTCCGGTGTCAGTGAGTTATATGATCTCATGGTCATAGGAACTAATACTTGACACGCAGAAAACAGTAGCAACAAAATGACACGATCAACATGCTACGTCTATTAGTTTGGGTCTAGTCCATCACATGATTCTCCTAATGATGTGATCCCGTTATCAAGTAACAACACTTGCCTATGGCCAGGAAACCTTGGCCATCTTTGATCAACGAGCTAGTCAACTAGAGGCTTACTAGGGACAGTGTTTTGTCTATGTATCGACACAAGTACTGTGTTTCCAATCAATACAATTATAGCATGGATAATAAACGATTATCATGGACAAAGAAATATAATAATAACTAATTTATCATTGCCTCTAGGGCATATTTCCAACAGTCTCCCACTTGCACTAGAGTCAATAATCTAGTTCACATCACCATGTGATTCCAACGAATCCAACACCCATATAGTTCTGGAGTCTGATCACGTCTTGCTTGTGAGAGAGGTTTTTAGTCAACGGTTCTGAAACTTTCAGATCCGTGCGTTCTTTACAAATCTTTATGTGATCTTATAGATGCTGCTACTATGTGCTATTCGGAAATACTCCAAATATCTACTCTACTATACGAATCCGTTTCACTACTCATAGTTATTCGGATTAGTGTCAAAGCTTGCATCGACGTAACCCTTTACGATGAACTCTTTAACAACCTCCATAATCGAGAAAAATTCCTTAGTCTATTTAGTTACTAAGGATAACTTTGACCGCCGATCAGTGATTCAATCCTGGATCACTCTGTGTACCTCTTAACAGACTTGCTGCAAGTCACACATCAGGTGCGGTACTCAGCATGGCATACTTTAGAGTCTACGGCTAAGGCATAGAAGACGACCTTCGTCTATTCTCTTTATTCTGCCGTGGTCGGGTTTTGAGTCTTACTCAAATTCACACCTTACAATGCAACCAAGAACTCCTTCTTTGCTGATCTATTTTGAACTCCTTCAAAAACTTGTCAAGGCATGCATCTTGTTGAAACTTCCATTAAGCGCTTTCGATCCATCTCCATAGATCTTTGATGCTCAACGTTCAAGCAACTCAATCCAGGTATTCCTTTGAAAACTCCTTTCAAGCAACCTTGTATGTTTTACAGAAATTCTACATTACTTCTGATCCACAATATGTCAACCACATATACTTATCAGAAATTCTATAGTGCTCCCACTCACTTCTTTGGAAATACAAGTTTCTCACAAACTTTGTACAAACCCAAAATCTTTGATCATCTCATCAAAGTGTATATTCCAACTCCGAGATGCTTGCACCAGTACATTGAAGGATCACTGGAGCTTGCATACTTGCTAGTATCTTTAGGATCGACAAAACCTCATGGTTGTATCTCATAAAACGTTTCCTCAAGGAAACCTCGAGGAAACAATGTTTTGACATCCTACATGCAATATTTCATAAATAATGCAGCAACTACTAACATAATTCTAACAGACTTTTAGCATCGCTACGAGTGAGAAAGTCTCATCATAGTCAACTGTTTGATCTTATCGGAAACATCTTTGCGACAAGTCGAGCTTTTCTTAATAGTGACTTATCACTATCATCGTCTGTCTTCCTTTTAAAGATCCATCTTTACTCAATAGTCCTATGACCATCAAGTAGTTCTTCCAAAGTCTACACTTTGTTTTCATACATGGATCCTCTCTCGGATTTCATGGCTTCCAGCCATTTGTCAGAATCCGGGCCCACCATTGCTTTCTCAATAACTCGTAGGTTCACTGTTGCTCAACAACATGACCTCCAAGACAGGGTTACCGTACCACTCTGTAGTAGTACGCGACCTTGTCAACCTACGAGGCTTGTAGTAACTTGATCCGATGCTCGATGATCACCATCATCAGCTTTCACTTCAATTGGTGTAGGCGCCACAGGAACAACTTCCTGCGCCCTGCTACACACTGGTCGAAGTGATGGTTCAATAACCTCATCAAGTTTTACCACCCGCCCACTCAATTCTTTTGAGAGAAACCTTTCCTCGAGAAAGGATCCATTTCTAGAAATAAACACTTTGCTTTCGGATATGAGATAGAGATGTACCCAACTGTTTTGGATATCCTATGAAGATGCATTTATCCGCTTTGGGTTCGAGCTTATCAGTCTGAAACTTTTTCACATAAGTGTCGAAGCCCCAAACTTTCAAGAAACGACAATTTAGATTTCTCTAAACCTCAGTCTATATTGTGTCATCTCAACAGAAATACGCGGTGCCCTATTTAAAGTGAATGCGGTTGTCTCTAATGCATAACCCATAAACGATAGTGGTAATTCGATAAGAGACATCATAGCATGCACCATACCAAATAATGTGTGGCTATGACGTTCAGACACATCATCACACTTATGATGTTCCAGGTGGCATGAACTGCGAAACAATTTCCACATTGTCTTAATTGCGTACCAAAACTCGTAACTGAGATATTCATTTCTATGATCATATCGTAGACAGTTTATCCTCTTGTTACAACGAACTTCACTCTGAAACAGAATTGAACTTTTCAATATTTCAGACTTGTGATTCATTAAGTAAATACTCTTGTATCTACTTAAATCGTCATTGAAGTAAGAACATAATGATATCCACTGCGTGCCTCAGCACCCATTGGACTGCATACATCAAAATGTATCACTTCCAACAAGTTACTATCTTGTTTCATCTCAATGAAAACAAGGCCTCGCGCATGTGGTATGATTAGCATGTCACTAGTGATTCAAAATCAAGTGAATATAAAGATCCATCAGCATGGAGCCTCTTCATGCAATTCATACTAACGTGACTCAAGCGGAGTGCCACAAGTAAGTGGTACTATCATCATTACCTCGTATCTTTTGGCACCAATATCATGAACATGTGTAACACTACGATCGAGATACAATAAACCATTGAAGGTGATTATTCAAGCAAATAGAGTAACCATTATTCTCTTTAAATGAATAATCGTATTGCAATAAACACGATCCAATCATGTTCATGCTTAACGCAAGCACCAAATAACAATTATTTAGGTTTAACACCAATCCCAATGGTAGAGGGAGCGTGCGACGTTTTGATCATATCAATCTTGGAAACACTTCCAACACGTATCGTCACCTCGCCTTTAGCTAGTCTCCGTTTATGTCGTAGCTATTATTTCGTGTCACTAATCACTTAGCAACCGAACCGGTATCCAATACCCTCATGCTACTAGGAGTACTAGTAAAGGACACATCATGTATATCAAATATACTTCCTTCAACTTTTGCCAGCCTACTTATCTACCAAGTATCTAGAGTTGCTCCGCCTTAGTGACTGTTCCCCTGATTACGGAAGTACTCAGTCTCAGGTTTGGGTTTAATCTTGGGTCTCTTCATTAGTGCAGCAACTGTTTTGCCGTTTCACGAAGTATCCCTTCTAGCCCTTGCCTTTCTCGAAACATAGTGGTTTTACTAACCATCAACTATTGATGCTCCTTCTTGATTTCTACTTTCGCAGTGTCAAACATCGTGAATTACTCAAAGATCATTGTATCTATCCTTGATATGTTATAGTTCATCAGGAAGCTCTCACAGCTTGGTGGCAGTGACTTTGGAGAACTATCACTATCTCATCTGGAAGATTAACTCCCACTTGATTCAAGTGATTGTCGTACTCAGACAATCTGAGCACACGCTCAAAGATTGAGCTTTTCTCCTTTACTTTGTGGACAAAGAATCTTGTCGGAGGTCTCGTACCTCTTAACAAGGGCACGCGCATGAAATAAAAATTTCATCTCTTTAGAACATCACTTATGTTCCGTGGCGTTTCAAAACGTTTTCGGCGCCTTGCTTCTAAGCCATTAAGTATTTTTGCACTGAACTATCGTGTAGTCATCAGAAACGTGTATGTCGGATGTTCACAGCATCCACAGACGACGCTCGAGGTGCAGCACACCGAGTGGTGCATTAAGGACATAAGCCTTCTGCGCAGCAACGAGGACAATCCTCGGTTTTACAGACTCAGTCTGCAAAGTTTGCTACTATCAATTTTCAACTAAATTTTCTCTAGGAACATATAAAAACAGTAGAGATATAGCTCAAGCTACATCGTAATTCGCAAAGACCATTAGACTATGTTCATGACAATTAGTTCAATTAATCATATTACTTAAGAACTCCCACTCAAAAAGTACATCTCTCTAGTCATTTGAGTGACACATGATCCAAATCCACTATCTCAAGTCCGATCATCACGTGAGTCGAGAATAGTTTCAGTGTAAGCATCTCTATGCTAATCATATCAACTATACGATTCATGCTCGACCTTTCGGTCTCATGTGTTCCGAGGCCATGTCTGCACATGCTAGGCTCGTCAAGCTTAACCCGAGTGTTCCGCGTGCGCAACTGTTTTGCACCCGTTGTATGTGAACGTTGAGTCTATCACACCCGATCATCACGTGGTGTCTCGAAACGACGAACTGTAGCAACGGTGCACAATCGGGGAGAACACAATTTCGTCTTGAAATTTTAGTGAGAGATCACCTCATAATGCTACCGTCGTTCTAAGCAAAATAAGGTGCATAAAAGGATTAACATCACATGCAATTCATAAGTGACATGATATGGCCATCATCACGTGCTCCTTGATCTCCATCACCAAAGCACCGGCACGATCTTCTTGTCACCGGCGTCACACCATGATCTCCATCAACGCGTCGCCATCGGGGTTGTCGTGCTACTCATGCTATTACTACTAAAGCTACATCCTAGCAAAATAGTAAACGCATCTGCAAGCACAAACGTTAGTTTAAAGACAACCCTATTTCTCCTGCCGGTTGCCGTACTATCGACGTGCAAGTCGATATTAACTATTACAACATGATCATCTCATATATCCAATATATCACATCACATCGTTGGCCATATCACATCACAAGCATACCCTGCAAAAACAAGTTAGACGTCCTCTAATTTTGTTGTTGCATGTTTTACGTGGTGACCATGGGTATCTAGTAGGATCGCATCTTACTTACGCAAACAACACAACGGAGATATATGAATTGCTATTTAACCTTATACAAGGACCTCCTCGGTCAAATCCGATTCAACTAAAGTTGGAGAAACTGACACTTGCCAGTCATCTTTGAGCAACGGGGTTACTCGTAGCGATGAAACCAGTCTCTCGTAAGCGTACGAGTAATGTCGGTCCAAGCCGCTTCAATCCAATAATACCGCGGAATCAAGAAAAGACTAAGAAGGGCAGCAAAACGCACATCACCGCCCACAAAAACTTTTGTGTTCTACTCGAGAAGACATCTACGCATGAACCTAGCTCATGATGCCACTATTGGGGAATGTCGCATGGGAAACAAAAAATTTCCTACGCGCACGAAGACCTATCATGGTGATGTCCATCTACGAGAGGGAATGTGTGATCTACGTACCCTTGTAGACCGTACAGAAGAAGCGTTAGTGAACGCGGCTGATGTAGTGGAACGTCCTCACGTCCCTCGATCCGCCCCGCGAACCGTCCCGCGATCAGTCCCACGATCTAGTGCCGAACGGACGGCACCTCCGCGTTCACCACACGTACAGCTCAACGATGATCTCGGCCTTCTTGATCCAGTAAGAGAGACGGAGAGGTATAAGAGTTCTCCGGCAGCGTGACGGCCCTCCGGAGGTTGGTGATGATCTTGTCTCAGCAGGGCTCCGCCCGAGCTCCGCAGAAACGCGATCCAGAGGAAAAACCGTGGAGGTATGTGGTCGGGCTGCCGTGGAAAAGTCGTCTCAAATCAGCCCTAAAACCTTCGTATATATAGGTGGAAGAGGGGGAGCCTTGCCTTGGGGCTCAAGGAGCCCCAAGGGGGTCGGCCGAACCAAGGGGGAAGGTCTCCCCCCTCCCAAACCGAGTCCTACTTGGTTTGGAAGGTGGAGTCCTTCTTCCCTTTCCCACCTCCTCCCTTTTTTTTCTTTTTCTCTTTGATTTTTCTTCCAATGCGCATAGGGACCTTTTGGGCTGTCCCACTAGCCCACTAAGGGCTGGTGTGCCACCCCCAAGGCCTATGGGCTTCCCCGGGGTGGATTGCCCCCCCCCCCGATGAACTCCGGGAACCCATTCGTCATTCCCGGTACATTCCCGGTAACTCCGAAAACCTTCTGGTAATCAAATGAGGTCATCCTATATATCAATCTTCGTTTCCGGACCATTCCGGAAACCCTCGGGACGTCCGTGATCTTATCCGGGACCCCGAACAACATTCGGTAACATGCCATATAACTGAAATACGCATAAAACAACGTCGAACCTTAAGTGTGCAGACCCTGCGGGTTCGAGAACTATGTAGACATGACCCGAGAGACTCCTCGGTCAATATCCAATAGTGGGACCTGGATGCCCATATTGGATCCTTCATATTCTACGAAGATCTTATCGTTTCAACCTCAGTGCCAAGGATTCATATAATCCCGTATGTCATTCCCTTTGTCCTTCGGTATGTTACTTGCCCGAGATTCGATCGTCAGTATCCGCATACCTATTTCAATCTCGTTTACCGGCAAGTCTCTTTACTCGTTCCGTAATACAAGATCCCGCAACTTACACTAAGTCACATTGCTTGCAAGGCTTGTGTGTGATGGTGTATTACCGAGTGGGCCCCGAGATACCTCTCCGTCACACGGAGTGACAAATCCCAGTCTCGATCCATACTAACTCAACTAAAACCTTCGGAGATACCTGTAGAGCATCTTTATAGTCACCCAGTTACGTTGCGACGTTTGATACACACAAAGCATTCCTCCGGTGTCACTGAGTTATATGATCTCATGGTCATAGGAACAAATACTTGACACGCAGAAAACAGTAGCAACAAAATGACACGATCAACATGCTACGTCTATTAGTTTGGGTCTAGTCCATCACATCATTCTCCTAATGATGTGATCCCGTTATCAAGTAACAACACTTGCCTATGGCCAGGAAACCTTGGCCATCTTTGATCAACGAGCTAGTCAACTAGAGGCTTACTAGGGACAGTGTTTTGTCTATGTATCCACACAAGTATTGTGTTTCCAATCAATACAATTCTAGCATGGATAATAAACGATTATCATGAACAAAGAAATATAATAATAACTAATTTATAGTTGCCTCTAGGGCATATTTCCAACACCTATGCTCTGAGTTGTTTCTCGGTCGTCTTAGGGAACTACTACTTTCTTCTTATCGACACTGTCTCATGCTCCGAGCTGCTTTTTAGCCGTCTTGAGTCGGGTTGAGTTATTCCAGTAATGTCCCAGGTCTGAGTTGTAAATGCCATTCTCGTTGCTACTGGTTTATTTGCCGGTTTTATCCAAGGGTTCAGAAGGTCTTTACCCTATGGCTACAACTTGTTAAGTAATATGCTTGCCAGAATATGGTACCTGGCACCACCCATGGTCATCCGAAGGAATAAAGAATACATGAGACCAAGCTCTTCCAGCTAAGGATCCAGGCAAATAGAAAGAGCAAGATTGCCCATACATGTATGATAATGGTTGCAAGATCAACATAGTGCATATACTCAAGACAGTATGAATCGATATCAATCACTATGGGAACACACCCATGGAGTCTATTCAAGTTACAAGGACCCTATAGCGAGGCAACCCGCTCAGCCCAACCAGATATGCTTAGCATCGTCAAAAGAAGATACTCAAATCTATGAAGACCACTCAGCAGTCAGATTGCAGCAACAGTGTAAAAAGAGTACACGGCCCATTATCCACTGAAAGGTGTCGACGAACGGAACGACCAGAATGTGGGACAACAACTATGAAGCATGTGTCCTCTCATATGGGAATCAATCAAAGGACAATCTGCCATGAACAAGATCCTTCTGCCAGAATCCCGTCACTCCAGTGAGCATATATAAACATATGGAAGCTAGAGTACCATATGAGGATCCTGTGGAACAAACCACCCTGAAGCCAGACAATTAGTGAGCTAAGATTTACCGGAAGTATCATTCTAAGGTAAGAAGGAAACCCGAGTTGGAAACGGTTTCCTCAAGTAAGGATATTCATGTTGAACCTTGAGCAATCAAATCTCAAGGACGAGATTTCTTTAAGGGGGTAGGTTTGTAACACCCTGGATTTTGCCCATTTCTTTTTCCTTTGATTTTGATCTGGTTTTGCTTTTTGTGACTTAAGAATTTTGAAACCTAAAGGGGTTACCCTTGATTTTTTTCCTAGTGACTTGCCAACCTTCAAACCACCCCAAGACCTAGCCATTTCCATCTTGAGCTTATCCCAATATTCTTTTCCATGGAAATATTCCTTTTTCTATTAAAGGAATAACCTCTGTTGCCTTGAGTTGTGAATCAACCCCCATTTCTATCTCTCCAAAAGTTCCCAAATAATTCTCATAAATATCTTGGTTCATATCTTCCTCAGATATGTCAAAATCTTTCCTTTCCATGTTCAAAAATATTTCCCAAAAATCTCTTTTCTGATTCTGCCCTATGTGTCAAGTTGTGAAGCAAGTACCCTTTTTATTTAATTGACTGCTCTCAAATTTTTAGGCACTTTTTGCTCTCCCTATCATTGCCTCATGCCAAAATTCAACCCAATTTAGCTAGTAAATAGTTCTTGGAAAATTTCCAAAGTATCTAATCCAGACGAAGCTTTGTGAAACAAGTGCTATCTAGGAGTGTTCAAATGAGTTGAAACTTTGCCATCATCTCAATATGCTCAGATAATGACTCTCTACAAAATTTGAGCATCACTCCTTCAACCATGTGACCATAACATCAAATGTTTGTCTCTGGTCATTATTTCGGATTGTGAAGCACATATATTTTATGTTGCTCCATAAATACTAAGATTTTACCGACATTCTCCTATCTATAAAACCTTTCTAAACCAATTTTGAGCCCATTTTATTTAGCCAATTATTCCCAGTAATTCTCCTAAGATTCTGTCTAGTGGGATATTTTGTGAAGGAAGTGCCACTTTGGCTTATCAAGATGGCATGAAATTTATATAACATCCTCACATGACTAAATGATTTATCTCCTCCAAGTTTCAGCTCCATCCAAGCAAGTATGTGAGTGCCACTTTATATTTTGTATTTCTATCCAGAAGAGCCCTTTGTACTGCAAGTGCTATGTATATTCTTCGAAACGAGCTGAAAATTTGCAAACATGATCACCTTAGTATGTAACCCCCCTCAGGCAAAAACCAGAGCCTTTCTCCAGCTAGATCTCCCCCACCCCACTCCAAACAAGTTGCTGTTGAATTATGTTTGAGCATTTTTCTTCCTCCCCAAAGCCCTCTATTTGATTCCACCCTTGCCTCTTATCCATTTGAGCAGTGGTAGGTTTGTTTGACATGGAATGAGGAGCAGTGGCACACCAAAGCACGTAGTGCACGTAGTGACCATGCTGAGAGCGTGCCAAAATGTCGCTCTGTGCATTGACAACGACGGGAGCACCTATCCAGCAAGCTCCGGCTTGTCCGCGAGCGCCAGAGAGCTCCCCACCGCACACGTGTGCCCTCCGAAGTCTTCTGCCCCTTGTCCCGTAGCCTATGGTCGGCCCCGGTGCTCTCTTGCGACGCGGTCGCGGAGCCGCCGTCTCGGAGCTACGGCTACAGTAGCGATGAGCCCTCCCCGTGCCTATTTAAGGAGTGCCCCAAGCCCTCCTCCCCACCAGCAAACCCCAGCCCCCTTCACTCGAGTCCCGGAGTTCCCCGCCTTTCCAATGGCCGAAGGCCGCCACCGGACCTCCGCAGTGATTACAGCCCTGTGGCCCTCTCCCTCTCTTCTATCCACAGACAGAGCAGCCCCAGGAGCTGGCAAGGTCGCCACCGTCCTTCTCTTAGTCGGGGAAGCCCCGCCGACGAGATCCCCCTACAGCTGCTCATCTGGCGCAGCCCTGTCAGTGGCGAGGGCGCTGTAGGCCACCTCAGGATAGCCCGCGGCCAGCCTCGGGCGCGGCAGGGAGTGGCGGTGCCCTTGCGCTCTTGGGCCGGTCCCCTCGGGCGGCGAGGCGACGCAGCGCCGGCGGCCGAGCGCCCCCACTCCTCCTCTGTCCTCTACTGCGAGCAGGAAGAAGAACCAGGAGAGAGAGAGAGGGAGAGGATGGGACGGGTCCCACCCGTCAGCCGGATTAGTAAAGTCATCAGACCCGTGCGTCAGTTTAAGTGGAAGCACCCGGCGCAGAAATACGTTTCCCCCTCTGGGAAACGTATTCCTTCATACGCGCTAGCGGCTTTGCTCCCAGGGACCCGATTGCAGATATTTGGATTTCAGATTACTCCCTGGCAGAAAAGCATTTAAAACTTTTTATCTGTAGATCCGGTTCTAGTGATTCCAAAGCCCACGTCTTTGTCTCGTCGAGCCCGGCAAGATGGTATAATTTCCACCATGTAATCACAAAGTGGAAATGACCATGTTGCCCTTGCCGTAAACAGCCCTCCTCCGAGAGCGAACTGTTTCCGACAATTCTTTCCGCGAGGTTCTTGCCCTTCTTCCCGGTGGTTCCCTCATCCCAGACAACCCACAACTCTCATTTGCTTAATCGCATTTCAATACCATAGCTTAATTAACTATTTTAATCACAATTATATCTGTTTATAGTTTTGAAATGTGAGTAGGCACTGTCTGAATAGATGACTACCGTGTTGAGCACAAGACTGTTAGTAACTAGTAGTTTACCCACTAATTTATTCTATACTGTTGAGATTACTGTCTATAATTACTTTGTGAATATGGGTCAACAGTAGTGTCTTGAGCTTATTATTTATCAGATTACCGCGCCGTCGGAGCGTCAGCTATAACTGACATATTATTCGGGATAAGACACCTAGTTGGTTGATAAGAGTCACCTGTCCGGGATCATCAGTGCAACCACATTTGCCTATATGGGACGACCTTGACTTGAGCTGATCGCGTAATCTTTCACGGTACCTCCAAAGAGGGAGGGTTATGAACGCGTGCTACCTTGGCCCAGTTGGCGGTGATAACCCTGTGAGCCAGTTGAGTTGTTTGGGGTACCCGTCCCCGTTTGGGACAGTTTTGTTTGGACACGATGATGGCAGGTGTCTTGAGGACACAGGGCCATCCAGGGCTGGACTCCGAGGGAGGATGATTGCTGGTGGTACGACGAAAGAATCATGGGTCAGGCAAGTTTCGTTGGAGCAACACTGATCCACCCGAATGGGATCACGAGGTCAGTGCTACATAGTGTGGGTAAAGTGTGCAACCTCTACAGAGTGTCAAATCTATTCGAATAGCTGAGTCCACGGTATTGGACAGCCCGACCAGACTTTAGTAGATGTCAACCGTATCTGTGATAGTAATGATGGAACAACTCGTCTGAGAATGATAACAGTTGGGCATCGTGCCAATGAGAAGTCTTGGTATCCGTCTTGAGGATACTCGCTAAAGGATCTTGGTAAGATCACAAGTTGGTATCACCCGAGTACGGTGAGAGTAGCCTGGTATAGTTAGTTCTTTGCTACTCCTTTAGTAATAACATATTTTTTCCTAATCTTGAGTGCTATGATGTTGTCTTGCCTTAATGCTAATGTTGCTTGTGATCTTGCGAGTACATTCACAGTACTCATCTGGCTTGTCATGCCAGTTTGCTGGTCATGCCCTGATTGCTTGCTTGGCGAGGATTCCGAGTTGCGAGCTAGGATGCGCGTTCCAGCCAGAGTCCCCGCGGAGTGGAGTTCATCACATAGGTCGTTGTTCCACTGCTAGTGTCAGATTTACTGTAGGTAGGTGTAGTATCGCCAAGGTGATGTAATCCATGTATCATTGTAATCTTTTCCATAGTAATAAAGAGGTGATTTGTTCTATGCCAATGGTTCCGTATTCCAGAAGACTTGTCCTTGGGCTGGAATACGGGGTGTTCCGGTTTCCTCTGAGTCGGGGTGCCACATACATGAAGCGCTCAATGATGAGGATTGGCTTGAAACCATGCATGATGAACTTAACAACTTCGAGCACAATCAAGTTTGAGAATTAGTGCCAAGGCCAACGGGGGAACATAATGTCATTGGAACCAAATGGATCTTCAAAACAAGCAAGATGCAAATGGTGTTGTTGTTCGAAACAAGGCAAGATTGGTGGCTCAAGGCTACTCCCAAGTCGAGTGTATCGACTACGGTGAAGACTTTGCCCCTGTTGCTCGTCTTGAATCTATTCGCATGATACTTCCATTTGCTTATCATCATGATTTCAAATTGCAACAAATGTATGTGAATAGTGCATGTCTTAATGGTCCCTCAAATGAGTTGGTATATGTCAAACAGCCCCCGGGATTCGAGGATCCCAAGCTCCCCACTCATGTATACAAACTCAAGAAGGCGCTCTACGGCTTTAAACAAGCCCCACGTGCATGGTATGAGTACTTGTGGGGACCCAGACTTACGGGTCGAGATCGCCCAATGAACGTGCTCAGTGATCCCAGAGATCAATGCTCACCGAACACACAGAAACTGAAGAACAAGAGTCTTACATCCATACATACCATTTCATACAATAAATGACCGTTGTGGTCAAGTCTTACATATATAGGACTTGAGGGCCAACACACCAAACTGGACCAATAGCGGAAATATTGGTCAAAAGCATGAACCCATGCCATCAGCCTTAACCTACAGGCATTCTGACTGGAAAGCGCCCTTGCTCGCAGGAACGTCACCAAGTTGCTCTTGACAAATTCCTGTCCTCGCATACCTGGTTAATGAAATAACAAGTGGCAAGCCAATGAGTACTTTGAATGTACTCGCAAACAGCCCATGCTATGGATAATGCAGTTGGTATGGTAACCAATAATATGCAACTTTGGTGCATGGCATCTTAACTATAAATGAACTTGTTCAAAGATATGCAACATAAGCTATATGGTAATTATAAGAACATGTTACAAATATCAACATATCTCTCGACGGCTAAACACTCCGGGTTCACCCGATATGCCAAGTAACCAAACTTGGTCATTTCAAGTATTTTATATTAACTCCATTTACCACACACTCACACACACTTGGTTTATGCGGAAATGACTGGACGTAGTTTAAGCAGGATTACCCAACTGTCCTTGACCGTGAAGACAACTATTCGAATAGTTTTACACTCCATAGAGGTAGTACGCTGGACCCACGAGATCCGGGAAACTTCCGTGTCATCCACGACTTGCGGTATATAACATACCCGAGGTAAGTACCCGATCAATGCCTTGCCTTTGACGATACTACACAAAGAGGTCCACTCGATTGGTACCCAGCCCACATGTTGTACGTCTTACGAGCACCGACTCTGGACAGTATCAACCATGCGGGGACCAACAGTGTGCCTGGAACACGTAAAAATGGCATAGTCGCCCTACCTGGCACGACCCCATCACGAGAGTGACCACACATCACTCCCGCCACTAGTAATGTGGCTCTTTGCTAGCACCGACCAGAGTAATCAACAAAGCACCGTCCCATAAAGGGGTAATGTGGTCGTACAAGTAAGGTTGGGATGGTCGACACATCATAAATCTATTCCCATTTCCGAAACCATACTCACACAAAATACCCGATGCACCACTTCTCCAAAAGTGGCCAGCTAACTCATCACCACCCTCGAGCATTAGTGGCACCCGACGGTGTTTTCATAACCCTTTGATTTATACCAACATCATGCTCATGCTACTATTATTCTAGCTTTACTTGTTAACATGATATTAGCGTGACCCTCATAGGTGGTAGGATCATTCTCAGAATGCAAGTGCTCCGGAGGAGCCATCGGTAACATCACTTCAATGATTTACCGATCCTTATGATCACATGCAACAGAATGTTTTCTCTACTAGCATGCAATATAACATATGTTCAAAACATGGTCAAAGGGCTGCTCTCATAAGTTGTCGGTGTCTTCGAGGTCTTCCGATTCAACTCCGAGTACTCCATCTACTCCATGAACTATCGTCGGAAATAACCACGGTAAGCCACACAGAAAGCAGAAATAAAAATGCTACATAAATAGAAGTTATATTTTTCTTGGACCTTCTGGTCATAAGAAAAATACCTGAAGCTTGCTAGAGGAGAGTTGGACCATCATGGATTTTTTAATGGATGAGAGGAGGAGTAGGGGATCCTTTATGAAGCTCCTAGGAAATATTATGATAAAAATGAGTGGAGGCACTCATTTAACAGAGAACAATTTTAGAAATATTTAGGAAGTGGTTTAATTGGATTTGGAGTTGATGTGAATATACTAGGAATTTTCTAATAGTGGATAAATAGAAATAGGAAGCTATTTATTTATTGCAACAGAAATATGTCAGACAAAAATGTTGACCAAGGCTTCAAAAATAGGTTATAATATTAGAAGGCTTTGGAATTTGGAATCACTCCGTTTGGAGTTGATTTGGATCCTCTAGGAATTTCACAAGGTGGGGTTTAAATTATCTAGATTTGGATTTAAATAAAAACACGATAGAAAGGTTGCTTGGAAAAAATGTGCAAAGCACATATTTGGATAGCCCTTGATTTTTGGGACCTGCGGAATTTTGAATCACAAGATTTGGAGCTCACATGAATATAATATAGATTTTTGAAGTTGACTGATAAATAAAAAAGGGAAAGGAGGGCCTCTAGAGTTGGGTTATCCTTCGCTCTGGGCATTAGATAGGCCTTTGGGCCGGCCTAGTGGCTCGGCTGCCTGCGAGGCCTCTACGCCAAAGGCGCCTTACATGAATCTGCCTTCCGCGCGAGGAGGCAGAGACGGCGGGACCCGCCTGCACTTATCAGGTGGGCCTCGTCCCTGGCTCGCTTACAAGCAGGGCCCTCTCGCCAGGTGCATCCCTTACCTCCCGCATGGGCAGAGGACGACCAGGGGAGGCGGGGTCGAACGGCTCAGGCCGGCCCTGGAGCTGTTCCGGCCACCAGCGCACTTGGGAGAAACCGCCGCGTCGGCCTGGGGGTCCCGTTCCCATAGGGGAACCACGGGGGCGAGCAAGGCCTTGGCCGTGGCGGAGCCAGCTTCAGCTGCTACGGAGGAGGGTGCCTGGCCGTAGGAAGATAGGGGGGAGAGGAGGGAGGAGACCACGGAGGTGGAGGGTCCACCGTGGACCAGGGAAAGAGGGAGGAGAAGCTCGCGAGCCCAGATTTGGAGCTGCTTCCGGTGAGATCTTTGACCATAGCCAACCATGGAGGAGGGAAGAGAGCTCGATAAGAGGAGAGGGGGCTCGGGAGATTGCTGGAAGGGAGGAGGAGCTGAGTGGGAGCCAGAGAGCTCGGGGGAGAGGAGATAAGAGAGGGGGAAGGGTGAGAGAGCATGGGAGCTCTCTGGATGCTCCTGGTGCATGGATGCCACACGCTCCAGAGGGAGCTTGGAACTTAGCTGATGGGTGGAAATGCTTGGAACGGTCAAAAGGAGGGCCTTTGACAAGATGAGAGAAGGTTGGCTGCTAGGTTCAGGCTGCGGGGCAAGGTTAAGGTGCAGAGCACAAGTTCTGCAAGCCAAGAAGGTGGTTGTCGGGACCCCGATCCTAAGCCATAGGAATCCAGCCTATAACACATCGCATCCCTTTGCGGTCTCGCGCACGGTTAACTCCATGGCTGCCACCTTACCTTAGCCGGGACCGTTTGCGCCTTTTGACTCACGTATGCAATTGTGTCTCTAGCATTCCAATGTCAAAGAACCCGGGTCAACATAACTAGTCATAATTTCAAGTGGCTCAACTATACAGAGACATGCATACATAACCAAGCAAAGCAGGAGTCAGTCATCAGCATGTGTAGATGAGTCGTAGCAAGCTACAAGGACTCCATTACACCGTGTGACATTTCCTCGTAGGGACAGACACGACAACTAAGAAGGATACATGCCGGTCAACCAATGTGTCTAGAGAAGTAGCGAAGTACCAAGGCTCGGTGGAAGCACAAATGGGCATTTCTCAGTAAAGAGAGCTAGTAAGGGCATACGACTAGGTGTCAAACCCCATATATATCACAATACATCACACGTACGCATGACATACTCGATATGCATAGATACAACAACGGCATTACAACATAACCATACAACATCACAAAATTTATATAGAAGACTCGGAAGAGCCTTGCATAATCAGTTCATACAGGTAGGGGTCACGTGACCCGACACTCAAGTCATACAAGCCATGCGGAAGCATTAAAGCTGTCTGAGTACAGATAGATGAAAATAAAAGGCATAAAGCCTGACTATCTACAGATCCCTTCTGAAAGGGGCTAGGTTGTAGCTGGGACACCAGCTACTCGTCATCATCGACGTCTAGGTAGAACCCACCTGATTGCTCGTGGGTGTCTTCTGCAACATTTATTAAACAAACATGAGTACAAAGGTACTCAGCAAGACTTTGGAACAGATCTATCTACTCATGCACATATATCAATAAAGGGGGTTGTGGGGTTTCAGGCAGGAAGGCACCTTTTACTCTTGGCTAGCCTATACTACAACTTTAATTAATTTTATACAACTTTGATCAGTCGTACACGAGTCCACTACCACCGCAACAATACACTATCATGGATTCCTTCCCGTTCCCCTACGGGAATGCCATACATGATACTCACATTTATATTGATACTTTTATGAGTAGCCATTAAAGTTATCTATGAACAACATATGTCTCCAAGTAGTCCATATCCACGGATGCGGCTATTCGAATAGATCATAACCCTGCAGGGGTGTACTTCTTCACACACGCTCTCTCCACTTATCGCCATGTACACTTTACGCACCTCGGCAACCTTCAAGCGGAAGCCCAGCGAGGGAGTTGGCCATGACCATTAACCATGCTAATACCTACTCCAGGTTTATCGCCTATTTGAGAGTGAACCCGCACGGAAGTCCGGCTGAAGTTTCCGATACGGCCCCAAATGATGTGTGCAAGGTTCCCAAGCCCACCATCCGGGTGCCACTTGGTACACCGTGCCACTGCCTACCGTGTCATAGCCCACCTCTAAGGCCAGCACTATGCACGGCCTCCAGCATGACTGCAAACACCAGAAACTACTTGCAACTCTTGGACCGAGTACTAGGCGATTAATAAGTCGAGAGGGTCCGTTGGTTTCGGGCCTAATGTATGGTAGTAGATAGTCTTGGATTACATACACGGAACTCGGATCCTAAGGACGGTTCCAATGAAACAACCCGCCATGTACTCCTACATAGCCTTTCATCGGTACCTTTACCAAATCAGGCTCTACACTTATTCTTTTGTCACTAGAACACATTCTTCCATTCATGTTCATCACCTAGATGAAACAGACCTGACACAACTCTAAGCATAGCAAGCATAGGAGGATAAGTCACATCATGGCTCAAGCAACTACCAGGTATGCTAGGTTGCAAGGTTTAGTTATTTACTGTGACAATGACAGGCCATGCAAAGGAATGGGTTGAGCTACCGAAGTAAAAGCATTTGAAATATTTTGTCTAATGCAATAAGTGAGAGCAGGAGAAAGATCATGGGATTTATCGGGATGATAAAAAATGGTGCTTGCCTTGAAGATCAGAGGAAGGATACGCTACTTTACTCGGATACTCCTGAGTATCCTATGGAGCGGAGCCTACCTTACCAAACAGTAAAAATCAATACACAGCAAGTGCGGCAATATGATGCATGATCATGGCATGACAAGAGTGTGATGGATGAGCTAATGCATCTATAAATGATTTGGTTTGAAGCTGGTTTGAAACATGGTTTCAAATGTCACTTCAAATAGTCATTTCCATAAATTTCTTTTAATTGATTTGACCTGATGGTTAGTACAACTTGTTTTATCATGCACGAAAATGGCACCATTGGATTCTTTGGATTTTTGTGATCATTTGTCATATATAAATTATTTTAATCTGAGTTATAGATTATTTTCTACGAATTTTTGAAATTTTGAACTTATTCTGGAATTGCTTTAAAACAGAATTGGAATTACTGCATCAGCATGACATCAGGAGGTCAATCTGGCCGTTGAAAGTCAAACCTGACCAGTGGGACCCACTGGTCAGTGTGTGTGGCTTAAAATCAAAATAGAATTAATTTAAGTAGCTAATTAGCAGTGGTTGGCCCACATGTCAGAGTCTGATTAACAATTAATAAATTGTTTATTTCTATTTAGGTTAATCCTAATTAAACAGAGGCTGGCCCCACCTGTCATAGGCTCAGGGGGTTGAATCCACGGGCGACGAGGTCCATCTCGCCGGCGGTGAGCCTCCGGCGGCACCAGGGACGGCGGAGAGCGTCGGAAACGCGTCTCCGATGACCAAATTGATGGAGGAAGGGCTTAAACGACCGTCCACTCGAATGCAAGCACGATGAAGCAAACCCCAGGGGCTGGCATGGCTGGAATCGACGTCGGCGACGAGCTTGGCAGCGACCGAAGCTCGGGCCTAGTCGAGGTCATCGAACTAGGGTTCAAATCATGCGGGACTGGGCTCCTACAGCACCTACTCGACGAGATGAAGCTGATGGCAGACTCGGAAGGACCAATCGATCAACGCAGCATCACCGGCGATGAGCTCCCGCGGCGGATCTCGTCGGGCTCCGGTGGAATCGGAGGCAAGAGCATGGGATCGAGGGGGAAATGAGGGGAAAAGATCCCTGAGCTCACAAGGGATGCGGAGGCATCGAGAGTGGGCTCGGGGATGGCCTGGAGAAGGAGAATGACTACGGCGATCAACGGTGGCCCGAGGAAGAGAACAACGGTCATCTGACATCTTAGGGGCTCTCGACGTCGTACGACTGGCTGGGAATCTTTAGTAGGTCACGACGGTTCTTCTACGTGGCTCAGAGGAGAGAATGGATGGCTGGATCGGCTTGGCGACGGCGAGCTCAAGCTCCGGCCATGGCGACAGAGAGGGAGAAGGGGAGAGATACCGAATGAGGAGGAGAAGAGGATGGGAATGGGTTGCGGGGGAGCATATCAAGCTCGCCAGCACAACAGGGTGGCCAGGCAGGCACCCAGGTGCGTGTCATCGTCGGAGAGAGCAGCGGCGAGCTGCTGCTGCTCGCTGGCAAAGAGGAAGACGACAGGGAGGAGGTGAGTGGCTGGACCTGAGCGTTAGATAGGGTTTTTCCATTTTCTTTCTTTTACCCTTTCTGTTTTTAATTCCAGCATTTGTTTCTATTTATTTTTGGCTCCAAACTATTCCCTAAATTGTTGTATATATTTGTGGGGCCTTATTGGATTATTACCAAGCTCCACAAAATGTTTCAGCATTTATAACATCCTGAAATGTTTATAACTAATTGTTTGGGTATTTTCAATGCCTTTTGTGGATTAATTAAAATGCCAAAGGTGTTTTTAAAATAATATCCACCCTTGAAATATTGTTTCCAATATTTAACACAAAAGACGAACATTTTTCAAGGCCATTTTGGGTTCATTGAATTTTCACATTATTTGAATTGGGTTGAATAGGTGAGATGCTAGGGTTTCTTCAATCCCCACATAAATTTTAATGCAAAAATATAACATGAGGCACAAACTTGCTAATCACAAACAAGAATTCTAGGGATGTGACAACTCACCCCCACTCAAAAGAATCTCGTCCCGAGATTTGGAAGTCGTCGGGAAGAGCGCGGGGTACTCAAGTCAGAGACGGTCCTCCCTTTCCCATGTTGCTTCTTTTTCAGAATGATTTGTCCATTGAACTTTAAGAAACTTGAGATTTCGACGTTGACTGGTACGCTCAGCTTGATCAAGAATACGGACATGGTATTCTCGGTATGAAATATTATCCTGGAGATCAAGCGCTTCGTGCTCCACTTCATGGATAGGATCCTAGAAGCAACGCTTGAGTTGCGAGACATGGAAAACGTCATGAACCTTGGAAAGATGCGGAGGAAGTTCCAAGTGGTAGGCAACTTCTCCTCGTTTGGCAAGAATGCGAAAAGGACCAATGTAACGAGGAGCCAATTTGCCATTGATACCAAATCGATGGGTACCATTCAAAGGTGTAACCTGAAGGTAAGACTTCTCATCAACTTCAAGGGTCACAACCTTATGATGACGATCATACTGGTTCTTTTGACGAGATTGGGCAGTTTTCAACTTTTCACAAATAATGCGAACTTGCTCTTCTGCTTCTTGGATCATATCTAGACCAAAGAGTTGCCTCTCTCAGTTTTCTGACCAATTAAGAGGTGTTCGATATCTTCCTCCATAGAGAACTTAAAAAAGGGCTTTGCCCAAGCTTGATTGATAACTATTGTTATATGAAAATTCGGCGAAAGGAAGACACTTTTCCCAATTCATAACGAACGATATAACACAAGCTCGAAGCATATCATCTAGGATTTGATTGATTCTTTCTACTTGACCACCTGATTGAGGATGGAAAGCAGTGCTAAAGGAGAGGTGGGTACCCATGGCATTTTGAAAGCTTTCCAAGAAACGAGAAGTAACAATACTTCCACGGTCTGAATTAATCTCCAAAGGAACACCATGAAGAGACACTATTCGAGAAATATATAACTCTGCTAGCGGGCTAGCTATTATACTCTCATGACCTGGAAGAAAATGAGCTACTTTTGAAAGACGGTCAATGACCACAAAGATAGCATTATTCCCTTTCTTGGTCCTCGGAAATCCGGTGATGAAATCAAAACTAACTTTATCCCATTTCCATTCAGGAATAGCTAAAGGTTGGAGGGTGCCAGCAGGCCTTTGATGTTCTGCTTTAACTCGACGACAAACGTCATAGTTAGCAACGAACTGAGCAATTTCTCTCTTCATCCTAGTCCACCAGAACCTCTGGCATAGGTCCTCATACATTTTAGTACTACCAAGATGAATCGTGAGAGGAGATTCATTGGCCTCCTTCAGGATCAGACGTCTCAAATTTCGTACCTTGGGAACCACAAGTCGATCCCCAAAGAACACAACACCTTGGTCATTAATTATGAAACATCCTCCACTCCCCTTCTTGATGTTCCTTCTGATAAGGGAAACCCCAACCTTTTGAGCCTCAATGACCTGATCCCTAAGAGTAGGTTTCGCCACCAGGGTGGAAAGGAATCCTTGAGGAACAATGTGGAGGTTCAACTTCCTAAATTCCTCATAGAGACGTGGTTGACCTTGCTGTAACATCATATTGCTAAAGTTAGACTTACGACTTAGTGCGTCAGCCATGACACTAGCTTTCCCCGGAGTGTAAGTTATCCCTAAGTCGTAATCTGTGATCAACTCGACCCACCGTCTTTGCCTGAGATTCAATTTCGGCTGGGTGAAGATATATTTCAGACTTTGGTGATGAGTGAAAATTTCACAACGATTACCAAGAAGGTAATGTCGCTAGGTTTTTAGTGCATGGACTAGAGCTGCAAGCTCAAGATCATGTGTGGGATAGTTATCCTTGTGTGGACACAACTATCGAGATGCGTATGCAATCACATGACGATCCTGCATGAGAATGTAACCTAATCCTTGTCGCGAGGCGTCGCAATAGATAACAAAGTCCTTGGAGAAATCTGGTGGTACCAACATAGATGCGTAAGTCAGGCGTCTTTTTTGTTCCTGACAACTATGCTTACACTATGGTGTACACTCGAACTTTTTATATTTCTTGACGAGTTCAGTTAGAGGCTTTGCAACCTTGGAGAAGTTCCGACAAAGTGGCGACAATAGCTCGCTAGACCAAGAAAACTCCTAACTTGCTTAACCTATTCAGGTGGAGTCCAATCAAGGACGGCTTGAACTCTCTCGGGATTGACAACAATACCTTTACCAGAGATTACGTGGCCTAGATAGTTCACTTCTTGTAACCAGAATTCACATTTTGAAAACTTGGCATAAAGGCGATGCTCTCGAAGTTTATCCAATACCATCCTTAGATGCTCGGCATGTTCTTGTTCATTCTTCGAGTAGATGAGAATATCGTCGAGGTATACCATGACAAATTTATCCAGGTACTCCATGAAGATCGAATATATCAAGCGAGAGAAGGTGGTTCGGGCATTGGTTAAACCGAAGGACATGACAGTGTACTCGTATTGGCCATGACGAGTGACAAAGGCCGTTTTTGGAGTGTCCCCGTTCTTGATCTTGATTTGATGGTATCCCAACCTCAAATCCATCTTGGAGAAGACTCAGGATCCAGCGAGCTGATCATACAGATCGTTGATCCTGGGGAGCGGATACTTGTTCTTTATGGTGACCAGATTAACTGGTCGATAATCTACAACTATCCGATCCGTTCCATCCTTTTTCTTGATAAAGTGGACGGGACAAGCCCAAGGAGAAGAGCTAGGACGAATGAAACCTTTATTTAAGGCCTCATCTAGTTGCTTCTTAAGTTCGGCTAGCTCTAAGGGTTCCATCTTATAGGGTCTTCTGGCTATTGGGACAGTTCTTGGAACAAGATCTATCACAAACTCTACATCCGTGTCAGGTGGAATGCTTGGTAGTTCTTCTGGGAAAACATCCGAAAAGTCACAGACTACCGGAATGTCTTCAAGTTCTGGAAGAGGACTAGCATTGAGGGAATAGAGTTGGCATTTGGCAACTCTCGTTGGGACATTAACTATCTCACCCGATGGATGTGTAAGCTGAACATTCCTAGAATGGGTATCAATCTTGGCGTAATGAGCTGACATCCAGTCCATACCCAAGATGATATTGATATCTGAGGATTTAAGGGCTATCAATGATGCTAGAAAAACTAGCTTGTCCACTAGAATTTCATTGTCATAACTTATCCTAGAAGTTTTCCATTTACTACTAGGAGTTTGGACCACTAATGGAATTGCCATATCACAAAAGGACATGTTATGCAACTGTGCATAACTTTCGGAACTAAAGGAATGAGATGACCCAGTATCAAAAAGAACAGACGATGGGTGACGATTGACAAGGAGCGTACCCAAAATGATGTCGGGATCCTCTGCAGCTTCTTTTGCCGAAACATATTTCACACGCCCATGCGCAGGAGTTGGCTTCACATAATATGCTTTGCCCGGCTTGCCACGCCCCACAGACTTTCCAGATTGTTTGGCCGTGTTATTCTGAGGACACTCACATGAATAGTGACCTGGTTCGCCACACTTGTAACAAATCACTTGATTGGCACATGGTGCAACATTGATAGCTGGACCACCATAGGTCTTGGCCGGAGGGTTGGACTGATTTGCCTGAGGCGCCACATAGGATGGCCTTGGGGTATATCTTGGCGGTAGAGAGCTATTTGAGACCCACACCCGGTGCTTCTGAAATGCTAAATCGGATGAGGACCCAGAATCACGAGAGTGCTCCTTCGTTGCTTCAAAGTCGGTATGACTAATCTCAGCACTGACCGCCTTGTTGACAAGAGCTTGGAAACTGTACATTCATGAAGGCGCAGATCACGACGAAGTTCGGGGCTCAGTCCCTTGCGGAACGTTGCTTGATTTTTGGCGTCAGTTGACACCTCTTCAGTTGCATAGCAAGCGAGATTTCCAAACTCACGGTTGTATGCATCTACAGTCAACTTTCCCTGAGTGAAGGCACATAACTCCTCTCTCTTATGGTTCATCAGACCCTCTGGAATGTGATGCAGACAAAAAGCTGCGCTGAAATCAGCACAGGTTGCTACTGGTCCGGCACGAGGCATAGCTTCATAATTCTACCACCACAGATTGGCGGGGCCTTCCAGAAATTAAGTAGCAAATGTCACCTTGTCAGCCTCAGCAACGTTGGCAGAACGTATCTTGCGCGATATACTGCACAACCAATCATCAGCGTCGAGAGGATCGATGGAATGATTGAACTTGGGTGGATTGAGCTTCACAAAGTCATTGAGGGACACTGAGTCATTTCGCGGCTGACGAGCCGTATTCTTCTCAATATGCTCTAACAGACGGTTGGTTTCTCTCTTGTTCCTTTCTGCCTCCAGCATAACCTCCGCCAGAGAGGGCGGGTGAGGCAGGTTCTCCTGAGCTGCTTGACTACCCTTTCCCTGCTCATGGCTAGGGGCACGGTTGTGTGTGGCGAACACCATCCTGACAAACAAACTCATAGCTTAGACTAGATCAACAACAATACTAGCTAAGGATTAAGAATGCACTGAATAACATGGAATGCGGAAATGAACATCCGAACAACATGGTAACGAGAAACTGCTATATATACACCATGGTTCATACACACCATAACATAGTTCAGTACAACCTTAAACTGAAGAGAAAACTACTGAAAAAATGATACTACTCATCAGAGGCTTTCCAAGCTTCATATACATCATTTATCTATGCCTTCAGAACTCATCTCACAACATAGTCATATTCCACCAGACACACAGGACTGTGGAAGTATAATTGCTACAATAGTACTGTTCCACTCTGTAACGCCCCGGACACACCCGCCGGCGGTCGTTACTCCTCGCGGGATCTAGACTGACCCCACATATCAACTCTAGTCTTTTCTGTGCACTTTGTCCTCACTCATGCGCACCCGGGATGAACTTCCTGGCCGGTCACCCATCCTAGAACTACTCCAAGCTGAGCACGCTTAACTTCAGAGTTATGTTTGAATGGGCTCCCGGAAAAGAAGGAATTCCTTATTGATATGAGTAGTCTATCATCCCTAATAAGCCAGACTATCACATACACCACCACTTAGAGGAACCGACGTCCTCGTCGGGCCACAGGAGCGGTCCCTCTTGGTACAAACGTCTGTGCATCCAGTCCAGTACATGTAGCATGCCGTGTGCCACGACGGGTCACAAACGTCATGAACAACTTGACCGCACACCTGTCGGCAAACATCCGTGTAACCGCGAGGGTCACACCTGTCCGCAAACATCCGTATAACCGCGAGGGTCGGCTCTGATACCAAACTTGTAATGCCCCGGACACACCCGCCAGCGGTTGTTACTCCTGGCGGGATCTAGACTGACCCAACATATCAATACTAGTCTTTTCTGCGCACTTTGTCCTCACTCATGCGCACCCGGGATGAACTTCCCGGTCGGTCACCCATCCTAGAGAGTTCTGTTTGAATGGGCTCCCGGAAAAGAAGGAATTCCTTGTTGATATGAGTAGTCTATCATCCTAATAAGCCAGGCTATCACACACTCATGAACTCAAGCATCCACATAGAACATCTCATACGGGTTTCCTCCGTGACCTGGGAGCTGAACCTGCGGATCAGGAAACACTCTAGCCTGAGATCCCTGGAAACTGTAAGGACACATATGTGGCCTCGATCCCCTGACTGGTGGCAGCAGAGGTCCACGAAGAGGGGTGACACCTCCGATAGCAGGCCAGTCAACATGAGCTAGCTGATGAGTCCTAACTGGGTTCAACATCTCCATGTCTCCATAGCCTGTCTGAACTATAGGTGCCAGCTATGTCAAAGCTGTCCACAGACGGGCACGAGTAGCATAAAGCTTCATACGAAGAGCACGAGCACCTCGGTCTCAACTCTCTAACATCTGGGTGGTAACCTACAGCAACAGATCCTCCAAAGAAGAATCAAAGTAGACTCCACTGAGATATCCTTCTTCTCCTGGCTGAGAAGCTGGAACATAACAGAACTCTGAATTCTGCAATAGTGCATGTCTTGCTCTCATGATGGTCAACATTGAATAAGCGGCATCCTGAACCGCCATGTCAACGGTAACCCCCAATCCATAAGACCAATGGATCGGCTCCTCAGCTCCAGGGTAATCTGGGTATACCCTAACTTTGCACATATATTGGCTCTCGTTAAAATCCCGGTACTGCTCCTCCACTGTATACTCTGGGTACCAGCGGTAACCGGCTACTAACATCATCCTGACCAACATGGCCATGTGACCTGGTACATCAATGCACCTAGTCAAACGAACCACCCGACGAGAAGGATGGGAAGGCATCTGAAATAGAGAATAATGCAAAGGCATTAGAGCTCTAGAAATGAAATTGGGCAGCATAACGGGTGTAAATGCTCAAAAACAATTTTGAGACAACCCACAAAAGGTTGGATAACACAACCACTCAACTATCAAGTTCAAATTCCATGGTCAACAAATAATTATATTTCCTCGGAACAAAAAGAAAACTCGGATTGACTCTCGAATCACTTCCTACAATCTATAGGTTAGTAACACGCGATCGTGAGAGATAGATAAGAAACCTTGTTCTTAATCCCCGTAGAAAAGATGATAATGACCAGAACATGATGACTTGAGAAGAGAAGCAAGAGCCTGACGTTCCCTTCCACAAACAGTTCCCTTGCATATAACGAAAGCATTTCTAGACTTGACTTCGACCAGTTTGGCTTGGTAATCCTATAGTCAGTCAGGGTCTGATACCAACGTTGTCGGGACCCCGATCCTAAGCCATAGGAATCCATCATCTAACACATCGCATCCCTTTGCGGTCTCACGCACGGTTAACCCCACGGCTGCCACCTTACCTTAGCCGGGACCGTTTGCGCCTTTTGAATCACGTATGCAATTGTGTCGCTAGCATTCCAATCTCAAAGAACCTGGGTCGACACAACTAGTCATAAACTCAAGCAGCTCAACTATACAAAGACATGCATACATACCCCAGCAAAGTAGGTGTCGGTCATCAGCGTGTGTAGATGAGTCGTAGCAAGCTACAAGGACTCCATTACACCGCGTGACATTTCCCCGTACGGACAGACACAACAACTAAGAAGGATACATGCCGGTCAACCAATGTGTCTGGAGCAGTAGCGAACTACCAAGGCTAGGTGGAAGCACAAAGTGGCATTTCTCTGTATAGAGAGCTACTAAGGGCATACGACTAGGTGTCGAACCCCATACATATCACAGCAGGTCACACGTACACATGACATACTCAATATGCATAGATACAACAATGGCATCACAACATAACCAAACAACATCACAACATTTATTTAGAAGACTCGAAGAGCCTTGCATAATCAGTTCATACAGGTAGGGGTCACATGACCCGACACTCAAGTCATACAAACAAAGTCATACAAGCCATGCGGAAGCATTAAAGCTGTCTGAGTACAAATAGATAAAAGGAGAAGGCATAAAGCTTGACTATCTACAGATCCCTTCTGAAAGGGGCCAGGTCGTAGCTGGGACGACAGCTACTCGTCATCATCCTCGTCTAGGTAGAACCCACCTGATGGCTCATGGGTGTCTTCTGCATCATTTTTTGAAGAAACATGAGTACAAAGGTACTCGGCAAGACTTTGGAACAGATCTATCTACTCATGCACATGTATCAATAAAGGGGGTTGTGGGGTTTCATGCAGCAAGCCAGCATTGACTCTTGGCTAGCCTATACTACAAATTTAATTAATTTTAAACAACTTTAATAAGTCGTACACGAGTCCACTACCACCACAACAATACAGTATCATGGATTCCTTCCCGTTTCCCTACGGGAATGCCATACATGATACTCACAATTATCTTGATACTTTTATGAGTAGCCATTAAAGTTATCTATGAACAACATATGTCTCCAAGTAGTCCATATCCGCTGACGCGGCTATTCGAATAGATCATAACCCTGCAGGGGTGTACTTCTTCACACACGCTCTCGCCACTTATGTAATGCCCCAAGTGTGGAACCTTCCCTATTTGGAACCTGTTGCATGTGGGTCCACCCTGTCAGAGATATGATGATGTCACTTGTGTCTATGATTTCCTGTGCCACCTTGTGTCCCTTGCATATCTTCCTTGCATGCATGCTTAGCATAACATAACATGTCATCTCCTTGATCTTGTGATTTCATGTGACTCTTATTTTTAGTTTCCCTTGCATGCATGCAAACCATGATGCTTCATTTCATGTCTTGTGTGCACATATCTTGCTAGGTGTGTTTGGGTGATCTTGTGATTTTATGTGTGGTGGCATAAGCGTTGTGGAGTGTAGAGTTTGGCATGGTTTTACTTTCAACCACTTGTTAGTTTCCATCCTATCCGTCTTTAATTCCCAAGTTAAGAATCTATTTGCTTCTAGGCTGTTTTAAAATGTTGCACCTTTAGAGCATTTTAGTTGGTATGTGGGGATGAAACAGAGGGGTTTTTAGACTTATTTGGGTTGGAGTTTTTCTTTTGTTTTCAGATTAATTTAATCTGTTTGTCAATTAATTTTAGTTGCAAAAATAACATTTGGGTATTTTACAAATTTTGGGCATAAATCCCTTGTGCCCAGGGGCATTTGTTGCTATTTATTTTTAGGCCTTTGTATTTCTTGGTGCAATATTTGTTGTGGTGGTATTTATATGTATATGAGAGGGCCTGGTTCTTTCTTTTCTTTTGTTCCTTCTCCCTGGCATTGAGGCCCAAATTCTCCTGGGCCCAAGTCCCTCGCGCAGTAGCAGCAGCCCAGGAGACGACCCTCTTCTTCCTCCTGGCGACGTCACCCTCGTACGAACCTCGCTCCACCTCCCAATCGCCTCCCCCCCAATCCAGCGGCTCAAGCTCGCCTCCCGAGTCCATATAAGGAGCCCAGGTCCTCCTCCTCCGCCCTAGGGTTCCCTCTCCTTCTCCCCAGCGCCGCCACCTTCCCCCTTCTCTCTTTCTTCCCCTCGTAAGCTTCTCTAGAAGTAGCAGAGAGAGAGAATGCAGCGCCGCCACCATCAACCCCGCCGTTCCCATCGTCTCCGGCACCGATGGCCATGTCCGGGGGCTCGGGGTGGTTCCCCGCGCTCCATTCCCTCCATCGCTGAGGTCGAGGAGCGACCTCAACGACGGCCAGGACCCCGTCATCGCCTCGGTCCAGGGGTTCTTCTTCCTCTTCTTTAGTAGCAGCAGCAGTTCACCCCTCCCTCTCCGTCGTCTCGTTGCCGTGGGTTGCCTCCTTCCTTCCCCAAGGCGAGGCGCCTTCCCCTTCCTTTGTCCTCCCTTCTCCCTCGTCGGCTCCGGCTAGCCGTAGTTGCGGTGCTTCTGTGCCGAGTTCGTGCATTGTTGGGTGGAGAGGCAAGTCGCAGTAGCTGTAGAAGGGCGTTGCTAGCAAGTCGCAGCAGCAGGGTAGCGTCGGAGTAGGCCTAGTGGCGCAGTAGCAACAGCAGCTCGACGGGCAGCCGGAGCTCTCTGTCGCCGTGCTTCCCAGTCGAGCGGTACTGCAGAAGCAGCAGGAAACTCCGGTGCAGTCCGGGTAGCCAAGGGGGCACCTTTTCCCGTGCTCAGGGCGGGAATGGAATCCCTGAGGCTTCCGCGTCCCCCGCCGAGGGTACCCCCTGCCGTAGGTGGTCAAGAGAGGCGCCGCCAGCTCTCTCTGGTTCGGCCGCCGGCGGGGCCCTCTTCTGAAGTGGAGAGGGCTCTTCTGGGTTTTCCTACCTGTTATAGCCAGTCGTCGATCCGTAGCGTGGTGGTAGCAGTAGCACTGTCATCGCATGTGCGTGTAGGAGGGTGTGGGTTCGAGTTCCCCCCTCGGCACTTTCTTTTTTCGGTTGTTTTGCTTGCGGTTCTGTGCACTACAGAGGTACCTTGTCTTGCAGGTACCACCTTCCTTCTCCACAGCTAATGCAGCAGCGCAGTGGTGTGCGTGGTGTTGTTGCACTAGGGGATCTAGGGTTCGAATCCCAGTGAGCCCCAGATTCTTTTTCTTTTATCTTTTCTTTCTGTTTTTGCAGTTGTTTTCCCTTGCTATGTGAGCAACTCCATGTCTAGCTCAATGGAATACTTATGCCCTATGTATTTCTTTCCTTCCATGTTATTTGTTGGAGGAGTAGGAGTAGATTTGTGATGGTAGTAGTGGTGTGGATCTAGGTGCTTGTGAGTTGGTGCTTGAGGTGTGATGTGTGTGCAAGTGTGTGTATATTTGTGATTTTACTTGTGTGCCTTGCTAGAGTACTGCATGTGGGTGCTAGTTGTCCTCATGAAGGTGGCCTTGTGCAAGTTTTTGTGAATGTAGGGGTGCCCTCCCTCACCACATATAATTGTGTGTGTGAGCTTATTCTAGTGTTTCTGCCATCATAACATGTGTAGGTAGGTGCTTGATCTAGAGAAAGATATGTTTGCGGATGAGGTGGAGTATATGTTTGTGTGTGGAACTTCTCCACCTTTGCAAAACTATGCACCTTCACATGTCTATATGTGAGAGGGCATGGTGTTTGTGTGTCGGGATAGTTTGGTAGATGTGTTGGTGTTGTTGATGTGCATGACACAAACATGGGGTTCAAACCCCCATGTCACTTTGTCATTGTGCACATGAACTCTACCTTGGTAGTAGTTGTCTTAGTAGGGGGTTTTATGGACTTGCATTTTCATTTTGTTGAAAGTTTGGTCCTTGAATCCATGGTATAGGAGGAGCCCAAGGGCATGGATTTTTGTGTGTTAATAGAAGGGGTTTGTGCTCAACACCATAGTGCTGTCAACTACCTCTTGGTGACATGTGTGTGCAAACTATGCCTAGACAAAGTGGGCATGTGGCAGGAAAATTCCAGATTTTTGAACTCTGAAAATTTCACTAAGTCTGGGATGCTGGAAACATTTTCTTCCCCTGTAGATGAGGATGTGCTGGTCATTCTACTGAGAGACTGGACTTAGTTCAGTGCTAGTATTGTGAACCTGATATGTTTGTGAAGTTTCCTGTCAATTTTCAAGTCATTTGGAGTCCAGTAGCTTGTGTTTTGATTGCTGTCAAAAAGCTTCAGAACAGAAACAGAAACTCAGGTGCAGGAATTTTCACTAAGTCCCTGAGATCTTATGGTTTTGGGAAAGTTTGTGTCCTTGTAGCTTCTAGAGTTTAATTCCTTTTGCTGTGATTCTTGCTGGAGCTTGTAGTGTTCTTGGTTGGCAAAAGCCACATATATTATTTGCCATGTTTGAAGACCTGTAGCTATGTTGCATGTTGCTCCCAAACAGCTAAGATGCAGAAACTGGCAGATTGCGTAGTTTTGCCATTTTGTTCAAAGTTTGTGCTTAATTGATGTTGTGGTGTTCTAACTTGCTCCATTTCATTCATGTTGGGTTAATATGTGTCACGGCAACCTGGGAATACCAGATTTGTGCCAAATGTGTGTGTGGTGTTGAATCTTTCACGTAGAGCTTCATATCTTGTTTCGTTGATTCCCGTTGATCCGTAGCTCCGTTTGCAATGTTCCTTATATGGGTTTGCACCGTTTTTACGAGCTGCATCTGTTCATGTCATTCTTATACCTGTCAAAGTAGTTTAGTGCAAAGTTCTGTCCAGAAACTTTTTGTAGTTTATTTTGCTTGTGCTAGTGAAAGAAATAGTGGTGCATGCTCAACTTTCATCTCATGCATCATGTGATTGTTGTATTTTCTGGTGTTTCTGTTCATTGGCTTTTATTCTTACGTTGGGTAGCACCGGGAGCGGAGAACGAATGCGTGGAGTCAGGAGAGTACGTGCAGGACGATCCAGAACCATTCCAAGCTGAGGATATCACAGGCAAGATGATATGACCTTGATTCCATCTCTAGACTTGTTATGTTAGTTTCGATTCGATGTCATATTGCTCGCTGCCTTCCACTGAAATTATATTGCCTCTCCACATGCCAAGAGCCTAAACACCGTACTCTTTCCTAGCAAACTTGTATGGCTAGGTAGGCTTGCTCAGCTACTAATGTTAGCGTTGTTAGTTGCAGGTGTTTTAAACTCATGTGGTGACATGAGCTTGATATCATTATATTGAATCCTGTTGTTTATTCAATGCACCTATATACTTGGTAAATGACGGGAGGCCTAGCCTTTTGCCGGGTGTCTTGTTCCGTTATTGCCGCCTTAGTTACCGGTTACCGGTGTTTGATTCCATAATGATCGCTCCTAACACGTTCGGGGTTGTTATGGGGACCCCCTTGATAAATCGCGTAGTGTTAAGGCTTGTCCGGCAGGACCCAACTTTGGTGTTAATTCGCTAATCACTTAATAATAATCTGCATAGGGAGTAGCTACCCCGAGGTTTCTTAATCAACAACCCGGGCCAGTGCTCCTCATGAGTGTTGGTCCAAACTGGTATGCCTGCGGGGCCACCACAAGGAAACTTGAGGTTTGGTACGTGTAGCTAGTTCCATCCGGCGTGTCCTGAGACTGAGATACGCGGCTCTTATCGGGGTCGTCGACACGTCGGGAGGTCCTGCTAGCCTTGTCTTACCTTAGCGGTATATCTTGCGTATAGGAATCCTGGTGAAGCTTTGGTTTTCCCCAGAGTTGAGGTTTTCCTCTAAGGAATCCGACGAGATCACGAGATTCGTGATAGAGGATGCCTTTGCGGCCTGTGTTCGTTTGTGATGGACTAGTTGGAGCACCCCTGCTGGGTTTAATCTTTCGGAAAGCCGTGCCAGTGGTTATGTGGCAACTTGGAATATTTTGTTAACATCCGGTATTAGAGAACTTAAACACAAACTAATAAAACTGCCAACTGTGTGCGTAACCGTGACTGTCCCTTCGAAGATCTATCTTCGATCGGGAACACGGTGGGGTTATGAATGTCGTAGATAGGTGTTCAGGATCACTTTCTGATCAAGTATTCCCGATATTTAGCGTAGACCACTTTCACTTCTCTTTTGCGTAAGATAGCCACTTAATCAATCATAGGATGCAGCAGCCTGATACACTTCTTCCCTTCCTTACCCAATAACATGACTAGTTCTGGCACCAAGGTCGTAGATTGCTGAGTCCCCGTGGCTCACGAATTCCTCCGAAACTCCCAGTAGGTACAGGTACTCCAGAGGCAGATGATCCCGACGGCACCCAGCTGGCGTGGCAGTACGACGAGGAGACAGACCGCCTTTACGTGAACTATCCCGAGGATTGAGCCATGGTCGTGATCGTGGGCCTGCAGCGGGTAGCATAGCATTTTCCTTGTTTTGTAGTCCGTACCGGAACTACTTTGTTTGTAACTGCGTTGTCCTCTGTATTATTAATAAGAAGACAGTTGAATCCCAAATTGTCTACTTGTAATTATATTTCTGTGCTATGTTTACTAGCTTGCGAAACGCTTAGATGCGCTTCTTTCTTATTCGGGGGCCTCGAACCCCAGATCGGCAAGGACCACACCTTGGTCGTTACAAGTTGGTAATGAGAGCCTTACGACCATAGGAGCTTTTGTGTGATCGTATTTGGCCGAGTCGAGTCTAGTAAATGTTTTGAGTCTTAGTTATATCTGTGAGTAGGATTCTTTTTTCTCCTCTCCTATGCTCTGGTGAGGTTTCCGTCTTAGGAAAGCTTTAACTCTACTCCTTTTCTTGCTGAAATTTTTTTTTAGGATCACGGGGTATTTGTGAAATCTATATGATTTCGATGTGACGGAATCATGTCCTGGTGCCTCCTATCTACTCTAAGTATCAGGGGAGTTGAGCTCCAGGGATTATCGCGCACATCGCCATCATTCAGATTTCTGAGTATCTAAGAACGGAGGGTGTTCGTTATTGCTTCAATACGGGTAGTGGTGAGATAACCCCGACGTCCCCAGTACTGGTGTAGATTGTTCGGGGGTACTACCACACTTTGTATCATTGTGATCACGAGGATCTGGTTGTAGACGAAGGTCCGAGATGCTGGTTGTGTGTTGAAGGATGTGATATAGGTGACGGGTTAGTTTAGGAGTTGTGTGAAATACTCCTTGTATCCGTGTGCCTGATTGCATGACCAGTTATTTCGGGAATTCATAGGTGGGGTATCTAGTAGTATCTTATAGGACTATCTTCCTACAGACGCTTGATTGAGGTTTGGGAAATCTCGGTCATATGTTTGTTCCGAGCAGTTCTAGGTCACACTTGTTTGCAGTGGCCCTTATCGGAATTTTGTCATCTGTTACTTTGAGGATGCACTCTTGCTATGTTGTTCGAGTGCAATGCTAAATTCTATTCAGATATTCTGTCTTTTGATTCAGCAATATCTTCAATTATTCTGTGGACTAATATGCTATCTGTCTTCAGGATGGCTCCACTAACTCGTCAGACCCCAGCGCGTGAGGATATGCCGCCTCCACCTCCTCCTCCGCCACCGCCGCCGCCTCCTCCTGCAGAGGCCTGGCAGGCGATGATGGCAGCTACCAATGCAAACACTCAGATGCTGTTGCAATTGATCCAGGAAAGAGCCAATCATCAGCAGGGCAATTTCCAGCAGGGTGGCAATCACTTCGCCAGTCTGAGTCAGTTCCTGTCAAACCAGCCTAAGACGTTCACTTCTTGCGACCAGCCGTTTGATGCGGAAGATTGGATCCGTGATATGAACAAGCATTTCGAGTGTAGAAATGTGCGTCCAGAGGAGTATGTCAAGTTTGCAACGTTTCAGTTGAAGGGGCAGGCTTCTATTTGGTGGCAGCAGCTTAAGGACTCCAGAGGTGGCAGGGTGATGTCTTGGGACGAGTTTTGTCATGACTTCAGGTCCCACTACATCCCTTCCAGTTTTGTTGAGACGCGTGAGAAGTTCAGGCGCTTGAAGCAGGGCAGCAATTCTGTGTACAAGTACAATGTTGAGTTCCACGAGTTGGCCCGTTACGCGTTGCAGGATGTTCCGGATCAGAAGAGCAAGATATACCAGTTCAGGGGTGGCTTGAAGGAGGATTTGCAGTTAGCACTCGCTTTGCACGATCCTGAGGAGTTTGACAAATTCTATAACTTAGCTCTCAGGGTAGAGGCAGCCTTGCTCAGTGTGGAGAACTCCAAGAAACGTTTCAGAGATTCCAGCTCTTCCTCGACTCAGGTGGTTCAGAAGCAACAGAGGTTTTGGGTTTCTCCTCCTCCTCCTCGGCACTCTCAGTAGCCGAAGCACTCAGGTGGACGTGGTTCTTCCCGCCCACCCAACCCTAGCTTCCAGGAGAGATATCAGCATCAGAAGCAAGGGCCTCCTCAGATTCAGTTCCGGCAGCCAGCAGATGTCACTTGTCACAAATGTGGGCAGAAGGGTCACTATGCCAACAAATGCACTTCTCAGCTCCGTCTGCCGCCTCCTCCTCCAGGCAAACCTCCTAGAAACACTCTCGTGAAGTTCAACCCCAGATCAGCTCGAGTCAACATGGTGAATGCAGCTGAGGCAGAAAATTCATCGGATGTGATCATGGGTAATATCTCAGTCAATGGTATTCCTGCTAAAGTCTTGTTTCATTCTGGTGCCTTGCATTCCTTCATGTCTTACCCCTTTGCATTTGGTAATAATTTTGCGACCGAGTTGCTTCCCAAGCCATTGCAAGTTGTGTCTCCCGGTATGCGTATGAGCTCTCAGTTGTTCGTCCCACACGTTTCTGTCAAGATGGACAATTATGCTTTTCTGGCGTCTCCTATTGTCCTGGGCAAGTCCGACATTGATTTGATCCTTGGTATGGACTAGTTGGCCATGAACAAAGCATCAATTGATTGTGCAGCTAAAGAAGTGAAACTGACCCACTCTTCGGAGGATGTGATTATATTCGCGGCGCGCGATGACACAATCCGCTTGTTCTCTTTGAATGAAAAGAGTGAGATCAATCCCATTGAGCAAGTTCCAGTAGTCTGCGAATATCAAGACGTGTTTCCTGAAGAGCTGCCAGGCATGCCTCCGCACCGTGAAGTGGAGTTCATCATTGAGCTTGAGCCAGGCATAGAGCCAGTGTGCAAACGGCCGTACAAGCTGGGTCCAGAAGAGTTGAAGGAACTCAAGAAGCAACTCGATGAGCAGGAGCGTTTGGGTTTGATCAGACCAAGCTCGTCTCCATGGGGATGTGGTGTTCTGTTTGTCAAGAAGAAGGATGGTACGGACCGGCTGTGTGTCGATTACCGCCCTTTGAACAAGAAGACAATCAAGAACAAATATCCACTTCCGAACATAAATGAGTTGTTCGAGCAGCTGAAAGGTGCTAAAGTATTCTCCAAATTTGATCTCGGAATGGGCTATCATCAGATTCGCATTCGCGAGGAAGACATTCCGAAGACGGCATTCAGGACCAGTTTTGGCTCGTATGAGTATACGGTCATGTCTTTTGGTCTGGCTAATGCTCCTCCGACTTTTTGCCGATTGATGAACTATATTTTCTCGCCATTCAAGAATGAGTTTGTCTTTCTCTATCTCGATGACATTCTGGTCTTTTCTGAGGATGAGGAAGAACATGAGAAACATCTCAGGTTGGTGCTTGATAAACTGAGAGAATACAAGTTGTATGCCAAGTTTTCCAAGTGCGAGTTCTGGCTCAAAGAAGTGGTTTATCTTGGGCATATTATCTCTGTCGAGGGCATTAAGGTTGACCCGTCCAAGGTTCAAGCCATTGTCGAAGCTTTCTCGGTCTTGTCGGATATTGCAGAAGATTCGTTGAGAACTTCTCCAAAATCGCGAAGCCACTCTCTAGCCTTCTTCAGAAGGGTGTCAAGTATGTGTGGTCTCCAGAGTGTCAACTGGCTTTTGATACACTCAAAGAGAAGCTTACCTCCACTCCGGTATTGGCTCCTCCGGATGATTCCAAGCCGTACCAGGTCTTTTGCGATGCTTCTCTCCAGGGTTTCGGTGCAGTCTTGATGCAAGATAGGAAGGTGGTTGCTTATACCTCTAGGCAACTGAAGCCTGTGGAGAAGAACTATCATGTGCACGATCTCGAGCTAGCAGCTGTTGTGCATGCCTTGATGACTTGGAGACATCTCTTGTTGGAACGTAAGGTTGAAGTTTTCACCGATCACAAGAGCCTCAAGTATATCTTCACTCAGCCTAACTTGAATCTTCGGCAAACACGTTGGGTGGAAATGCTCCAGGATTTTAATCCGAGTGTTGACTACACGCCAGGCAAGGCAAATGTTGTGGCAGATGCATTGAGCAGCAAAGCATATTGCAACATTCTGATTCTGCAGCCTCTCCAGCCGGGTCTTTCTGAGTCTTTCAGGAAGCTCAATCTTCAGCTGGTTCCTCAGGGTTTTCTTGCGAACCTTCAGATCTCTCCTACCTTGGAGGATCAGGTCAGAGCAGCTCAGCTACTTGATACTATGGTGAAGAAGGTCAAGATTGGTGTGGGAAAGAGTCTTCCCAAGTATAAGTGTTTCACTGTTGATCCCAGGGAAACTTTGTTTTTCGAGGACCGTCTTGTCGTCCCGAAAGGTGATCTCAGGAAGGTGATAATGGAAGAATCTCATAATTCTCTGCTTTCTATTCATCCGGGAAGTTCCAAGATGTACCATGACTTGAAGCAGACTTTTTGGTGGACCCGTATGAAGCGTGAAATTGCACAATTTGTTAATGAGTGTGATGTATGTCGAAGGGTGAAAGCAGAACATCAAAGACCAGTGGGCCTCTTGCAGCCTTTGCCGATTCCCGAGTGGAAGTTCGATCACATTGAGAAGGACTTCGTCACAGGGTTTCCGAAGTCCAAGAAGGGCAATGACGCTATCTTCGTCGTCATCGACAAATTGAGTAAAGTGGCGCATTTCCTTCCAGTCAAGGAGTCCATTTCAGCAGCTCAGCTGGCAGAGTTGTACACCTCGAGGATTGTCTCATTGCACGGTGTACCTATGATGATCTCATCAGATTGCGGGAGTATCTTCACTTCCAAGTTCTGGGACTCTTTTCAGTCTGCTATGGGCATGAAGATCCGCTTCAGCACAGCATTCCATCGCCAGACTAGTGGTCAAGTGGAGAGGGTGAATCAAGTTCTTGAGGACATGCTGAGAGCCTGTGTTATCTCTTTTGGCATGAAGTGGGAAGATTGTCTGCCTTTCGCGGAGTTCTCGTATAACAACAGTTATCAAGCCAGTTCTGGCAAGGCTCCGTTTGAAATTCTCTATGGCAGGAAGTGCCTTACTCCGCTCAACTGGTCCCAGACAGGCGAGCGTCAGATCCTTGGCAATGATATGATAGAAGAAGCTGAGGAGATGTGTCGGATCATTCGCGACAACCTCAGAGCAGCTCAGTCCCGTCAGAAGAGCTATTACGATAGCAAGCATCGTGACATGTCATATGAGCTTGATGATTTTGTCTACCTCAAGGTGTCTCCTATGAAGGGTATGCAGCGTTTTGGCATCAAAGGCAAGCTTGCGCCTCGTTTCGTTGGTCCGTTCAGAGCAGTTGGCAAGAGGGGTGACCTCGTGTACCAGCTCGAGCTTCCGTCAACCTTTGCAAATGTCCATGATGTGTTCCATGTTTCTCAGCTTCGGAGGTGTTTCAAGAACCCCGAGCGCACTGTGCATCTTCGAGATATCGATCTTCAGCCTGACCTTTCTTATCGCGAGCATCCAGTTGCGGTTCTCGAGGCGACTGAGCGCAAGACCCGTAACAAGTGTGTCAAGTTTCTCAAAGTGCAGTGGTCAAACCATTCCGATAAAGAGGCTACGTGGGAACGCGGGGATCACCTCCGTTCCGAATTTCCCGATTTCTTTCAGTCTTAGATCTCGAGGTCGAGATCTTCTTTGTAGTGTGGGAGAGTTTGTAATGCCCCAAGTGTGGAACCTTCCCTATTTGGAACCTATTGCATGTGGGTCCACCCTGTCAGAGATATGATGATGTCACTTGTGTCTATGATTTCCTGTGGCACCTTGTGTCCCTTGCATATCTTCCTTGCATGCATGCTTAGCATAACATAACATGTCATCTCCTTGATCTTGTGATTTCATGTGACTCTTATTTTTAGTTTCCCTTGCATGCATGCAAACCATGATGCTTCATTTCATGTCTTGTGTGCACATATCTTGCTAGGTGTGTTTGGGTGATCTTGTGATTTTATGTGTGGTGGCATAAGCGTTGTGGAGTGTAGAGTTTGGCATGGTTTTATTTTCAACCACTTGTTAGTTTCCATCCTATCCCTCTTTAATTCCCAAGTTAAGAATCTATTTGCTTCTAGGCTGTTTTAAAATGTTGCACCTTTAGAGCATTTTAGTTGGTATGTGGGGATGAAACAGAGGGGTTTTTAGACTTATTTGGGTTGGAGTTTTTCTTTTGTTTTCAGATTAATTTAATTTGTTTGTCAATTAATTTTAGTTGCAAAAATAACATTTGGGTATTTTGTAAAATTTGGGCATAAATCCCTTGTGCACAGGGGCATTTGTTGCTATTTCTTTTTAGGCCTTTGTATTTCTTGGTGCAATATTTGCTGTGGTGGTATTTATATGTATATGAGAGGGCCTGATTCTTTCTTTTCTTTTGTTCCTTCTCCCTGGCATTGAGGCCCAAATTCTCCTGGGCCCAAGTCTCTCGCGCAGTAGCAGCAGCCCAGGAGACGACCCTCTTCTTCCTCCTGGCGACGTCACCCTCGTACGAACCTCGCTCCACCTCCCGATCGCCTCCCCCCCAATCCAGCGGCTCAAACTCGCCTCCCGAGTCCATATAAGGAGCCCAGGTCCTCCTCCTCCGCCATAGGGTTCCCTCTCCTTCTCCCCAGCGCCGCCACCTTCCCTCTTCTCTCTTTCTTCCCCTGGTAAGCTTCTGTAGAAGTAGCAGACAGAGAGAGTGCAGCGCCGCCACCGTCAACCCCGCCGTTCCCGTCGTCTCCGGCACCGGTGGCCATGTCCGGGGGCTCGGGGTGGTTCCCCGCGCTCCATTCCCGCCATCGCTCAGGTCGAGGAGCGACCTCAACGACGGCCAGGACCCCGTCATCGCCTCGGTCCAGGGGTTCTTCTTCCTCTTCTTTAGTAGCAGCAGCAGTTCGCCCCTCCCTCTCCGTCGCCTCGTCGCCGTGGGTTCTCTGCTTCCTTCCCCAAGGTGAGGCCCCTTCCCCTTCCTTCGTCCTCCCTTCTCCCTCGTCGGCTCCGGCTAGCCGTAGTTGCGGTGCTTCTGTGCCGAGTTCGTGACGTGCGTGCCTTGTTGTGTGGAGAGGCAAGTCGCAGTAGCCGTAGAAGGGCGTTGCTAGCAAGTCGCAGCAGCAGGGTAGCGTCGGAGTAGGCCTAGTGGCGCAGTAGCAGCAGTAGCTCGACGGGCAGCCGGAGCTCTCTGTCGCCGTGCTTCCCAGTCGAGCGGTACCGCAGAAGCAACAGGAAACTCCGGTGCAGTCCGGGTAGCCAAGGGGCACCTTTTCCCGTGCTCAGGGCGGGAATGGAATCCCTGAGGCTTCCGCGTCCCCCGCCGAGGGTCCCCCCTGCCGTAGGTGGTCGAGAGAGGCGCCGCCAGCTCTCTCTGGTTCGGCCGCCAGCGGGGCTCTCCTCTGAAGTGGAGAGGGCTCTTCTGGGTTTTCCTACCTGTTATAGCCAGTCGTCGATCCGTAGCGTGGTGGTAGCAGTAGCACTGTCATCGCATGTGCCTCTAGGAGGGCGTGGGTTCGAGTTCCCCCCTCGGCACTTTCTTTTATCGGTTGTTTTGCTTGCGGTTCTGTGCACTGCAGAGGTACCTTGTCTTGCAGGTACCACCTTCCTTCTCCACAGCTAATGCAGCAGCGCAGTGGTGTGCGTGGTGTTGTTGCACTAGGGGATCTGGGGTTCGAATCCCAGTGAGCCCAGATTCTTTTTCTTTTATCTTTTCTTTCTGTTTTTGTAGTTGTTTTCCCTTGCTATGTGAGCAACTCCATGTCTAGCTCAATGGAATACTTATGCCCTATGTATTTCTTTCCTTCCATGTTATTTGTTGGAGGAGTAGGAGTAGATTTGTGATGGTAGTAGTGGTGTGGATCTAGGTGCTTGTGAGTTGGTGCTTGAGGTGTGATGTGTGTGCAAGTGTGTGTATATTTGTGATTTTACTTGTGTGCCTTGCTAGGCTAGTGCATGTGGGTGCTAGTTGTCCTCATGAAGGTGGCCTTGTGCAAGTTTGTGTGAATGTAGGGGTGCCCTCCCTCACCACATATAATTGTGTGTGTGAGCTTATTCCAGTGTTTATTGCCATCATAACATGTGTAGGTAGGTGCTTGATCGAGAGCAAGATATGTTTGTGGATGAGTTGGAGTATATGTTTGTGTGTGGAACTTCTCCACCTTTGCAAAACTATGCACCTTCACATGTCTATATGTGAGAGGGCATGGTGTTTGTGTGTGGGGATAGTTTGGTAGATGTGTTAGTGTTGTTGATGTGCATGACACAAACATGGGGTTCAAACCCCCATGTCACTTTGTCATTGTGCACATGAACTCTACCTTGGTAGTAGTTGTCTTAGTAGGGGGTTTTATGGAGTTGCATTTACATTTTGTTGAAAGTTTGGTCCCTGAATCCATGGTATAGGAGGAGCCCAAGGGCATGGATTTTTGTGTGTTAATAGAAGGGGTTTTTGCTCAACACCATAGTGGTGTCAACTACCTCTTGGTGACATGTGTGTGCAAACTATGCCTAGACAAAGTGGGCATGTGGCTGGAAAATTCCAGATTTTTGAACTTTGAAAATTTCACTAAGTCTGGGATGCTGGAAACATTTTCTTCCCCTGTAGATGAGGATGTCCTGGTCATTGTGTTGAGAACTGGACTTAGTTCAGTGCTAGTATTGTGAACCTGATATGTTTGGGAAGCTTCCTGTCAATTTTAAAGTCATTTGGATTCCAGTAGCCTGTGTTTTGATTGCTGTCAAAAAGCTTCAGAACAGAAACAGAAACTCTGGTGCAGGAATTTTCACTAAGTCCCTGAGATCTTATGGTTTTGGGAAAGTTTGTGGCCTTGTAGCTTCTAGAGTTTAATTCCTTTTGCTGTGATTCTTGCTGGAGCTTGTAGTGTTCTTGGTTGGAAACAGCCACATATGTTATTTGCCATGTTTGAAGACCTGTAGCTATGTTGCATGTTGCTCCCAAACAGCTAAGATGCAGAAACTGGCAGATTGCGTAGTTTTGCCATTTTGTTCAAAGTTTGTGCTTAGTTGATGTTGTGGTGTTCTACCTTGCTCCATTTCATTCATGTTGGGTTAATATGTGTCACGGCAACCTGGGAATACCAGATTTGTGCCAAATGTGTGTGTGGTGTTGAATCTTTCACGTAGAGCTTCATATCTTGTTTCGTTGATTCCCGTTGATCCGTAGCCCCGTTTGCAATGTCCCTTATATGGTTTTGCACCGTTTTTACGAGATGCATCTGTTCATGTCATTCTCATACCTGTCAAAGTAGTTTAGTGCAAAGTTCTGTCCAGAAACTTGTTGTAGTTTATTTTTCTTGTGCTAGTGGAAGAAATAGTGGTGCATGCTCAACTTTCATCTCATGCATCATGTGATTGTTGCATTTTCTGGTGTTGCTGTTCATTGGCTGTTATTCTTATGTTGGGTAGCACCGGGAGCGGAGAACGAATGCGTGGAGTCAGGAGAGTACGTGCAGGAAGATCCAGAACCATTCCAAGCTGAGGATATCACAGGCAAGATGATATGACCTTGATTCCATCTCTAGACTTGTTATGTTAGTTTCGATTCCATGTAATATTGCTCGCTGCCTACCACTGAAATTATTTTGCCTCTCCACATGCCAAGAGCCTAAACACCGTACTCTTTCCTAGCAAACTTGAATGGCTAGGTAGGCTTGCTCAGCTACTAATATTAGCGTTGTTAGTTGCAGGTGTTTTAAACTCATGTGGTGACATGAGCTTGATATCATGATATTAAATTCTGTTGTTTATTTAATGCACCTATATAGCTGGTAAATGACGGGAGGCCTAGACTTTTGCCGGGTGTCTTGTTCCGTTATTGCCGCCTTAGTTACCGGTTACCGGTGTTTGATTCCATAATGATCGCTCCTAACACGTTCGGGGTTGTTATGGGGACCCCTTTGATAAGTCGCGTAGTGTTAAGGCTTGTCCGGCAGGACCCAACTTTGGTGTTAATTTGCTAATCACTTAATAATAATCTGCATAGGGAGTAGCTACCCCGAGGTTTCTTAATCAACAACCCGGGCCAGTGCTCCTCATGAGTGTTGGTCCAAACTGGTCTGCCTGCGGGGCCACCACAAGGAAACTTGAGGTTTGGTACCTGTAGCTAGTTCCATCCGGCGTGTCGTGAGACTGAGATATGCGGCTCTTATCGGGGTCGTCGACACGTCGGGAGGTCCTGCTAGCCTTGTCTTACCTTAGCGGTATATCTTGCGTATAGGAATCCCGGTGAAGCTTTGGTTTTCCCCAGAGTTGAGGTTTTCCTCTAAGGAATCCGACGAGATCACGAGATTCATGATAGAGGATGCCTTTGCAGCCTGTGTTCGTTTGTGATGGACTAGTTGGAGCACCCCTGCAGGGTTTAATCTTTCGGAAAGCCGTGCCAGCGGTTATGTGTCAACTTGGAATATTTTGTTAACATCCGGTATTAGAGAACTTAAACACAAACTAATAAAACTGCCAACTGTGTGCGTAACCGTGACTGTCCCTTCGAAGATCTCTCTTCGATCGGGAACACGGTGGGGTTATGAATGTCGTAGGTAGGTGTTCAGGATCACTTTCTGATCAAGTATTCCCAATATTTAGCGTAGACCACTTTCACTTCTCTTTTGCGTAAGATAGCCACTTAATCAATCATAGGATGCAGGAGCCTGATACACTTCTTCCCTTCCTTACCCAATAACATGACTAGTTCTGGCACCAAGGTCGTAGATTGCTGAGTCCCAGTGGCTCACGGATTCCTCCGAAACTCCCAGCAGGTACAGGTACTCCAGAGGCAGATGATCCCGACGGCACCCAACTGGCGTGGCAGTACGACGAGGAGACAGACCGCCTTTACGTGAACTATCCCGAGGACTAAGCCGTGGTCGTGATCGTGGGCCTGCAGCGGGTAGCATAGCATTCTCCTTGTTTTGTAGTCCGTACCGGAACTACTTTGTATGTAACTGCGTTGTACTCTGTATTATTAATAAGAAGACAGTTGAATCCTAAATTGTCTACTTGTAATTATATTTCTGTGCTATGTTTACTTGCTTGCGAAACGCTTAGATGCGCTTCTTTCTTATTCGGGGGCCTCGAACCCCAGATCGGAAAGGACCGCACCTTGGTCGTTACAACTTATCACCATGTGCACTTTACGCACCTCGGCAACCTTCAAGCTGAAGCCCAGCGAGGAAGTCGGCCACGACCGTTAGCCACGCTAATACCTAGTCCAGGTTTATCGCCTATTTGAGAGTGAACCCTTACGGAAGTCCGGCCGAAGTTTCCGCTACGGTCCCAAACGATGTGCGCAGGGTTCCCAAGCCCACCATCCGGGTGCCAGTTGGTACACCGTGCCACTGCCTACCGCGTCATAGCCCAGCTCTAAGGTCAGCACTATGCACGACCTCCAGCATGACTACAAACACCAGAAACTACTTGCAACTCCTGGACTGAGTACTAGGCTATTAATAAGTCGAGAGGGTACATTATTTTTTGGCCCAATGTATGATAGTAGCTAGTCTTGGATTACATACACGAAACGCATTTCCTAAGTACAATTCCAATGAAACAACCCACCGTGTACTCCTACATAGCCTTTCATAGGTACCTTTACCAAATCAGGTTCTACACTAATTCTTTTGTCAGCGGAACACATTCTTCCATTCCTGTTCATCACCCAGATGAAACATACCTAACACAACACTAAGCTTAACTAGCATAGCAGGATAATACACATCATGGCTCAAGCAACTACCAGGTATGCTAGGTTGCAAGGTTTAGCTATTTACTGTGACAATGACAGGTCATTCAAAGGAATGGGTTCAGCTACCGAAGTAAAAGCATTTGAAATATTTTGTCCTAATGCAATATGTGAGAGCAGGAGCAAGATCATGGGATTTATCGGGATGATAAAAAATGCCGCTTGCCTTGAAGATCAGAGGAAGGATACGCTACTTCATTCGGATACTCCTGAGTATCCTGTGAAGCGGAGCCTACCGTAAAAAAGAGTAAAAATCAATACACAGCAAGTGCGGCAATATGATGCATGATCATGTCATGACAAGAGTATAATGGATGAGCTAATGCATGTGTAAATGATTTGGTTTGAAGCTGGTTTGAAACATTGTTTCAAATGTCACTTCAAATAATCATTTCCATAAATTTCTTTTAGTTGATTTGACCTGATACTTAGTATAACATGTTTTATCATGAATGAAAATATCACCATTAGATTCTTTGGATTTTTTGATCATTTTTCATATATAAATTATTTTAATCTGAGTTATAGATTATTTTCTATGATTTTTTGAAGTTTTGAACTTATTCTAGAATTGTTTTAAAACAGAATTGGAATTACTGCATCAGCATGACATCAGTAGGTCAATTTGGCCGTTGGAAGTCAAACCTGACTAGTGGGACCCACTTGGGAGTGTCTATGGCTTAAAATCAAAATAGAATTAAGTTAATTAGCTAATTAGAAGTGGTTGGCCCACATCTCAGTGTGTGATTAACAATTAATAAATTATTTATTTCTATTTAGGTTAATCCTAATTAACCAGAGACTTGTCGAAGGCTCAGGGGGTTGAACCCACAGGTGACGAGGTCGATCTCGTCGGCGGCAAGTCTCCGGCAGCACCAGGGATGGTGGAGAGCATCGTAAACGCTTCTTCGATGACCTAATTGACGGCGGAAGGGCTTAAACGATCGACCACTCAAACGCAAGCACCATGCAGCAAACCCGAGGGGCTGGGGTGGCAAGAATCAACGTCGGCGACGAGCTTTGCAGCGACCGAAGCTCGGGCCTCATCGAGGTCATCGAACCAGGGCTCAAATCGTGCAGGGCTGGGCTCCTACGACACCTACTCAACGTTAGCCTCGGAAGGACCAACCGATCACCAAAGCATCACCAGCAATGAGTTCCCGCGACGGATCTCGTCGGGCTCCAGTGGAATCGGAGGCTAGAGCATGGGATCGAGGGGGAAAATAAGAGGAAAAGATCCATGAGCTCAAAAGGGATGCAGAGGCGTCAAGAGTAGGCTCGGGGATGGCCTGGAGAAGGTGAACGACGACGGCGAACAACGGCGTCCCAAGGAAGAAGATGATGGTGATCTGACATCTCAGGGGCTCTCGGCGTCGTGCGGCTTGCTAGGAAGCTTCAGTAGGTCACAACGGTTTTTCTGCACAGCTCTGAGGAGAGAATGGATGGCTGGAGCGGCTTGGCGATGGCGAGCTCAAGCTCCGGCGATGGTGGCAGAGAGGGAGAAGGGGAGAGAGACCGAACGAGGAGGAGGAGATGATGAGAATGGGTTGCGAGGGAGCATATCCAGCTCGCCAGCACATCATGGTGGCCAGGTACGCACACAGGTGTGTGCCGTCTCCGGAGAGAGCGGCCGCGAGCTCGTGCTGCTCGCTGGCAAAGAGGAAGACGACAGGGAGGAGGTGAGTGGGCTGGGCCTCAGCGTTAGATAGGGTTTTTCCATTTTCTTTCTTTTACCCTTTCTGTTTTTAATTCTAGCATTTCTTTTTATTTATTTTTGGCTCCAAACTCGTAAATTTTTGAATATATTTGTGGTGCCTAATTGGATTATTACCAAGCTCCACAAAATGTTTCAACATTTTATAACATCCTGAAATGTTTATAACTAATTGTTTGGGTATTTTCAATGGCTTTTGTGGATAAATTAAAATGCCAAAGGTGTTTTTTAAATAATATCCACCCGTGAAATATTTTTTCCAATATTTAACACAAAACATGAACATTTTTAAGGCCATTTTGGGTTCATTGGATTTTCACATTATTTGAATTGGGTTGAACAAGTGAGATGCTAGGGTTTCTTCAATCCCCACTTCAATTTTAATGCAAAAATAGAACATGAGGCACAAACTTGCTAATTACCAACAAGAATTCTAGGGATGTGAGAGTGGTCACCATGGCCACTTAGGTCTAAAGTAGCATTTTGACCAGTCAAGGATGTCCTACAAGTCGGGCATACATGCAGTAGGATGACTCTTGATTTTGGTAGCTAGTGAAGCTGGTTTGAATGGATTTGGACTCTGGTTAAGTTTGCAACAGAAAAATAGGGGCTGGCAAAAGTGGATTTCAAAGGGGAAGTCTTGGGGTAAAACCATGTCTAGCAACATGTGGTATGGAAGGACTACAACAATGCAAGGTTTCAGCTCAAGCAAGGGAGGGTAGCTAGTACTTGTTGTACAAAGCTATATTTCAGCCAAAGATGAACTTGTAGATGTGCTGCTCATTTTCTCCACATGAGGATGCCATCTCTTGGTTTGAAAAAATGCTTTAGGATGCTAGGTACCCTTTGGAAAGAGGTGTGGGCTATGGCTTAAGAAGAAGTGGGGCAAGAGGGGTAAAAATGGTCATCCAAGGGTAAAAATGAGAAGTAGTTACATGAAGCCTCTCTCCAATAATTGACGAGTGGCCATGGAAATGTTACTAGAGGTAAAATGTAACTACATGAAGCCGCGGTAGAAAGTTGAGCTCAAGGGTTAAAGTGGAAGGGGCCAAAGTAGCCCATAAAGTGAATGCACACAAGGTGTTTGATGAGTGTCTGGGCAACCAGAAGGAATTCAACGGATATGAAACTTAATAGGATCAAATAATAGATGAAAATAGGCTTGTTCACCAAATTTGGGATTTGATGGAGAAGGTTTGCAATGTAGACTTGGAAAACCCATGAAATGGGCAAAAATGGCTTTCTGCTTACAAGGCTTTTCAAATCAATTCTCACAAATCCAATAATTGGTGTGGGGGAATTATTTGAGCATTAAGGCATGCCCAAAATGTTTGTGGTCAATTGGAGAAACTTCATAATGTAAAGCTTTCCCATGTCAGAAATCAACAGAGAGGATTTTGAGGGGCTTGGGACAAGTTCTTCTATTCTCCTTGAGGCACCACTTGGTGTGGATGCATTATTGAAGTATGAGAACATGTATACCAAATTTGAGCACAATTGGAGATACTTGACATTGTAGAGTTGCTCAAATTTGGATCTGGACACATAAGGTTTTAGAATAATTAAGGGAAGCAAATCAACTTGGAATGAGATGAAACTTGGCAATACCATCACATATAACATATGTGACATGCTAGAATTTTACTCGAATTTATTGAGAATATTTCTTATATAAATATTCCAAAAGATTGAAGTAGGCATGAAGGGTTTTGGAGGGGTTTGCCCGATATTTTTAAGATTACCATGTGTTGAAACTCAAATATACGAAATATATATGTCTACTGAGTTCCCCTAAATTTTATCAAATATTTTGAAAGCAACAAAAATAACTTTCCTTCATAAGAGACCATTTATGGGTTCAGAGGAAGGCGTTTAAATAAAATAGTAAAATAGCTTTTAAAATAATAATATTGTGGTTTTGGGAAGTCATTTTGATAATGGTTTTAAATAAAATAATTGGTGCAAAATAAATTCCCTAATTTGAGGACTTGTAGTACAAATCCCATCTGAGGGGTTTGAAATGTTATTTCAAAGAAATGATTTTTGGTGAAAATAATATTTGTTAAAAATAGTTTCTGGTCCTAAACACATGTCATGATCATTAGGCGGGATTTTTGGGCTAAGGAGGTGAGTCTAGAGAGGAACAAGAATTATGGAGAATCAAACACAAGCATACAATCAAGCAAGCAATCAACTGTCAGTTCAAGCATCACAAGCATTCACAAAAATCTTAATTGATCTTAATTTTTGAAATTACTTAATTAGTGAGGAAAGCTAAATACACGGTGTTAGAGTACCTTACCGAGTTGTTGCAAGATCATGGGTTTGAAATGGGGAAAATTGATTCCGCCCTTTTTACCAAAAAGGTGAAAGGGGATTTGTTCATATGCCAACTATATGTTGATGATATTATATTTGTTTCTCCCAACAAATCTATCAATGAAGAGTTTGCTACACTAATGACCAAAAAGTTTGAGATGTCTATGATGGGCGAGTTGAAGTTGTTTCTCAGGATTGAAATCAAACAAGGAAGAGAAGGAACGTTCATCAAACAAGTCAAGTACAGTCAAGACATGCTCAATAGGTTCGAGCTCGAGGACGTCAAGCCAGTCAAATTTCTCATGCCAACCAAATGCAAGCTTTACAATGATCCAAATGGTAAAGAAGTGGATCAAAAGTTATATCTCTCTATGGTTGGATCCTTTCTTTATCTTTGTGCATCTAGACCAGATATCATGTTGAGTGTGGGAATTCGTGCACGGTTTCAATCCGCTCCAAAGGTAATCCACTATGCAGCAGTCAAACGAATCTTTCGATGTTTGGCTCATACCCCAAACTTTGGTTATGGTACCCCAAAGGAGAAAGCTTTAGTCTAGTAGGTTACTCTGGCTCAGATTGGACTGGAGAATGTGTCGGAAGGAAGTCAACTTCTGGAGGATGCCAATTCCTTGGTCGCTCTTTGGTAAGTTGGTTTTCTAAGAAGCAAAACTGTGTGTCACTTTCTTCCACCGAGGCCGAGTATGCAGCTGCCACAAGTTGTTGTGCTCAGTTATTATGGATGAGGCAAACTTTAAAGGATTACGGTGTCACTTGTGACAATGTGCCTCTTCTATGTGAAAATGAAAGTGCCATCACGATATCTCTCAATCTGGTGCGACATAACAAGATCAAGCATATTGATATTCGTCATCATTTCATTCGAGATCATATCAAGTATGGAGATATTGAGGTCCTGTTCATCAACACCCAGGAGCAACTTCCGGATATTTTCACCAAGCCTTTAGATGAAGAAAGGTTTCGCGAGTTAAGAAATGAGCTAAGTATCATTGATTCAAGCAATGCGGATTGAAACTAGGCACACCACACCACACTCATCATTATATTTTGCTCCAGGTGTAGCCATGGACATAGGGGGAGTGTTGTCTCTCAATGAACTTTCCCTCCCCCCCATTATGCATAAATTGATCACGTCTTTCACAATACACATTGTTGATGGCACTTGTGCTTCAAAGACGAGCTTTGGTCGTGAACCCAACGATAATTTTTCGCGATGACATACCAATTTCTCAAACATTTGTGGCTCTGGCCACCGCCTCCTTTTCGTGAGAAGATCTAGTTCAATGTTCGTTTTTCTTCCTTGTTTCACTTTACTTACCTTCGTTTGGGTTATCCTTTGTTTTTCTTTTGTTCTTGCAAAGATCAAACCATTTTTTTGAAGAGGGCACGGTACTACCGCTCCAGGTATGGTAGTAAATTTTTACTTCCGCTGGACGAGAAGTACTACCACTCAGCAAGCGGTAGTAACATTTTACTACTGCTGGCCAAGCGGTACTACCGCAATGATAGCGGTACTACTGCGTTGTCGGGGGCATGAGGAGTTATATTAGGGAAGTGGGCAGTTTCTTCTCCCCCCATACCCATTCACCCATTCATCTCGTGGCTCTCTCTCTCTTTCTCTCTCTCTTCTCAAGAAATGGTGCCGGAGGGACTCGCCAGAGCTCCTTCTCCGGTAACTCTCCTCCCATTCAATTTGGTGGGATCGTCTCCTTCCTCTCCCTCATGCCATGGTCCTCGGTATTGCCCCTAGTTCTCTTCTCCTTTTCTCTTTTTTGTTGCATCTAGGATTGGGGGCATGTGAGTTAGGTTTCATTGTTTTGTGGCACAATCTTTTCATGAACAGATGGTGTGATAGATTTGCTACTTAGTAGGATACAACATGTTAGTTTTGGTCTTCGGTAGTACCGGATCTGAAGTTTGGAGTGTCAGATCTTGCACTTTTCTCCCCGTGCGGTACTACCGCGCCTCCTGGAGCTGTACTACCGCAGTGGACGCGGTAGTAAAATTTTACTACCGCCTGCACTACGGTACTACTGCACCCTGGAGCGGTACTACCGCGGTTAGGGTGGTAGTAATGTTTTACTACCGCCTGTACTGCAGTACTACCTCACCCTGGAGTGGTACTACCATGGTAGTAAACCGCTTGTACTGTGGTACTACCTCTGGACCCTGAATTCACATGTTTCGTCTTACTATTTCTCATTTCTGTGGGTTTTCTGGTTTGCTTTGGCCTTTGCATTGAGCTCTTTTGTCGTTTTCTTTTTTTTGCGTTGCATGTCATAGGTGGTGTCTCTAGGTGCTCGAACCCTTCTCGGAAGACCGGTTCCAAGCGCCTTCGCAATCCAGATGCACCCGAGGGATCCAAGGCTCCAAAGCGCAACTTCAAGAGGTCCGCTCACAAGAACAAGGTGAACACTGTCAATTGGGATGCTATGCCGCAAGCTGAGTTTCTAATTTTCCGGAACAGCAACCCTTATGTCATCGATAGGGTTCATCTCCAGGGATGTGAACTGTTCGGGTCCAAGTAGTAGGCTCTCATTTATGAAGATGTGATCAAGACCAAGAAAAACATCTATATATCGGTTTAGTGGATTGACATGGATCATCTCAAGAAGGACCCGGTGTACTTTGGTGAACCTCTCGACATGGTGGAACAACTTGGGATTGCAGAGCTCATCTCATTTCACCTTGACTTTGATCTTGAGATTATGGCTCAGTTCTTTGTTACAGTACACTACCAAACTGATGCGGAGCGCACTATGACTTGGATGACCAATGGGGAGAGCTTGTCTGCTACTTGGAAGGAGTTTATGGATCTTATGAACATTCATGATGAGGGGCTTGAGAACCCAGTTGGTTTGTGCCCACACGCAAAGCCATCTACTACACCTAAGGAAAATTTGTTGCCCTAATTTATTGAGAAGGTGTCCCCATCTGGTGAGATCTCTCACGTGCTGAACCTATTACTTGATGTCATGCACCGAATCTTTCGCAACACTCTATTTCTGTGCATTGGCAACAAGGACTAGGTGCATTCATTTCTGGTGGATATGCTTTTGATGTGTCAGAAAGTGCAGGCTCGTGCTGCTGGACCGCTTGATGAGTCTCACATCATGTGGAGTGAGCTTTAGTCGGTAGTTTTTCACCATAAGGTTTCCATATATGGCCCTTATTTGTTTTACTTCATACCGGAGAAGTAGTCGGTGGCCTTTCCAGAAATAGAGTTTCATGCTCCCGGTTGGATCCGCCATGAGCCTATTAAGCTGCATCAGAAGAAGAAGTGGGAGAACACTACCATTACACCTGCTGCTGCCACCATGGATACTGATGAGGATGAGGATGCGGCTGAGGATGAGGGCATTCCAGGGACACGTGTGCCTTCCTCTTCCAATCCAACCTGGGCCAAGAAGCTCGAGGACCGGATGAATACATTGTTTTGCATGCAGGCAAAGGGACAGACTATGACTCATGTTGCTCAGAAGGAGAGCCGTTAGCGCGAAAAGCTGATTCTGAGGAAGCTCCACGTGCACATCTCAAGTGGGTTTGAGCAAGACATTACTCCTGAAGCTGCTTGGATGGAAAAGAAGAATCTTTAGTGGCCTGAATCTGATGAGGAGTCTGATGGACGATTCCTCTACATTTCAAGCTACCACACGTATCTTAGGTGACCTCTCTGCCTTTTTGGTGTCCCGATGCCAAATGGGGAGGGAGTGTATGATTTGCTAGTTTCTTCGTTTTCTGTGTCGCTTTGTTCATTGAACTTTCGTTGCTACTTTGGTTGGTTTTGTTTTGTGTGTGAGACCAGGAAACATCGTACTCTATCATATGATGCGAGACATATGCTATCACTCCTCTATCTTTATTGTCTCATTATTATACAGTATGTTAGTAGCTTGTGAGTCTAATTATGATGTGCCCTTATCTTCATGCTCACATGCTATGCCTTGCTTGCCTGCTTAGTGTTTATACAGTTTGTTGCAAAGAATGCCTCGTCTATAAAATCTAGGAGGAGTGCTATTCCTTCGTTGCGTGTTGTACAGACCATGACCTTTCTCTAAAGTATGCACACATCCAGGGGGAGCATGTCTCTAGTTTATAGATTTTGGGTTTGCATATGTTATTTTTATATCCTTAGTGCAAATCTTGTATTGTCATCAATCTACCAAAATGGGGGAGATTGTTAGGGCATATTTCTCCCTAAGTGTTATTGGTGATTGATGAAAATGCCTGTGTGGACTAATCGTGTGCATTAAGCATTTCAGATAATTCATGACTAGGAACAAGATGATTCGGTGTCCCTTAGAGTCTTTCAATGATGGTTGCTTTCTACGTTTATCTTTGGTGGATTTGAGTTATAGGAAAGTCATACTATTAAGAGGGGTCCGCTTCGAAAATGTTTGGCTGGAATTAATACGTACACAATTCTATCGCACCACCTTTCCCTTGCTTCAATGGAGCTCCAGCTTGTTCTTCCCTGTCTATGCAAAAGGGCCAGCAGTAGTACCGCTCTCTGGGCGGTAGTATTTTTTTACTACCACTCCCTCAGACATTTTTGCGCAACCACAACCTCAGCGGTGGTAGGCACGGTAGTAATTTTTTACTACCGTGGTTGGTGAACCTACCGTGCGGTTGTACTGCTCCAAGCAGCGGTAGTACCGCTCTGCTCGGGCTGTGAGTGGGGGGTAATGGTTGGATTCTCCCCCCCACTATATAAAGGGGTCTTCTTACCCAAGAAGGTTCCCTCTTACCCCCCCAAGGTGCATTATTGCTCCAAAGCTCATTTCCGCCCGATCTCTCTCTCTAGCCAATCAAGCTTGTTGATTTCCTAGAGGTTGGTTGAGAAGGCCGTGATCTACACTTCCACCAAGATGTATTTGATTTGCCCCACTAATCCCTTACGGATCTTGTTACTCTTAGGTGTTTGAGCACCCTAGACGGTTGATGTCACCTTGGAGCCAGATTCCTTTGTGGTGAAGCTTCGTGGTCTTGTTGGGAGCCTCCAATCTTTGTGTGGAGATTGCCCCAACCTTGTTTGTAAAGGTCGGTCGCCGCCTTCAAGGGCACAAAAAGTGGAATCATGGCATCTCGCATTGTGTGAGGGAGTGAGGAGAATATGGTGGCCCTAGTGGTTTCTTTGGGAGCATTGTGCCTCCACCCTGCTCCAATGGACACGTACTTCCTGTGAAAGGGAAGGAACTTCGGTAACACATCCTCATCTCCACCGGTTCCACTTTTGGATATCTCTTACCTTCACTTTGTACTTATTATTGTTGTGGTGTATTCCTTGCTGGCACTAGTTGCCGTTGTTGTTAGTATCATATAGATTGCTCAGCGAGCTATTCATCTAGAGAACCTTTTGTTGCTAACCCTAATTTGTTAAGAAGAGCTAAAAATTGGTAGTTGCCTATTCACCCCCTCTAGTCAACCATATCGATCCTTTCAGATACCTACAACCAATACGATTCTAAGATACACCTTGATGGGTAAATCAGATGATGAGAAAATGATTAGAGGTCACTCCATCAACTTGCTACACCATTTGGACTCTTATAGTAGATTCAAAGTGATGGACTTGATAGTAGAGACTATCACAAGGACTGCTGCTGATTAGAAAAGATCTTGTGGATATGCCCCATACATTCAGATGCTTATCAATGCCATCTAGGCAAGAATGCATATCTACTTGATCGTCCCCATTTACCCCTTCAGCCAGAATTTGAAGAAAATGAAGTGTCGATGGATGATAGTGATCCCAGCCCACCTGCAACTAGAATGGTAGCAGAGGCAGCAGAAGCTAAGGCTGCTAAAAATGTGCCACCCCGAGTTCCACAGCTTAGAACTCAAAATGATCAAATGGCTTTTCTAGTAAGCTCTGTCCAAGGAATGGAGAAGAACATTGCAGAGATTCTGTGAAATCAGAAGAGTTTGTAGAGAATCATGGAAACAAAGTTCCATGATTTCGATGTCAAGGTGACAGAGATATCTGCTAGTGTCGATCAGCTTAAGCATGAAGTTGATGGTGTATGGACACCCAGTTCAACTAGTGATGATGAAGAGTTGCCTCCTCATACTACCACTCAGTTCAGAACCAAGCCTCGGTCAGCAACTGTGCCAGTGTCGAAAGTAAGACCAACTTCATCAGCTCATGCATCTGCACCTTCAGCTTCAACCCTAGCTCCAGCACCTCCAGTATCAACCCTCCAGCACCAGGACATTCAGCAGAAGCCTTCGTGGATGCTCTTCTGTCCACTCCTTCATCAATTGCCCAGAGACACGATTAGATGTATACTTTTGAACTTTTTGGTAACTTGTTGCCAAAGGGGGGATGCATAGATTATAGGGCTGAGAGAGAGAGAGAGAGAGAGAGCTTTTGAATTTATTTGCTCTTATTTTGGTTCTGCAAAACTTTGGTCTTTTGTATGACCTTATACTTGCTACTTTGTACTCTTTGGTTGGCTGATGCTACATTATTATCTTTAAGTTATCTATGTGATGATCATTCACTTATCTTTTTGGTGTCATGTGCATTATTATTCATTCTTATCATGTATGCACACCACCAAGATGTATGTGATATGGAAGAGTGACCCATGATCCTAATTGATTGTGCATTTTCCTTAAGACACAAATTATAAATAATACACAAATTTAGGGGGAGATCTTGCTTTTCACATACTTCTCAAAGCGTCAATTCTAATCATTGATTATATCTTTTGTCGCAGCTTTGATCTATATGTTGTCATCAATTACCAAAAAGGGGGAGATTGAAAGCACAATTGCTCCCTAAGGTGGTTTTGATAATTGATCACAACATATGCATCATTGGACTAATATGTTTATCCAAGTATATTTTAGAAAATTTCAAAAGATGCATTGGCTAAAGGCTTATGTGGAGATGCCCCTTGATGCAAGAAAGGAATAAGGTTGGCCCAAGATTCAAGTTTGAAGACTCTTCATTTTATATTTGTGAGAAATCACTTTTGGGTCCATAGGAAAGCCAATACTATTGAAAGGGGGTGAGGTATTAAAATGAACTAGTTGCTCAAGTGCTCTAGATAGCCACCAAAAATACTCAGTCATTTTCCCACATAACGATTCTGTCCAAAGTTACATACACAAAATTGGTGCCACCAAGTTTCTCAATCCGGCCCTATCGATTTTAATACCACACAGAACCCTAGCCAAAGTCACCAAACTGGTGCAACCGAAACCGTGTCGGTGCTAACGAGATTAGGTTACCATCTTTCTGCTGCCGCGGTACACAAATTGGAATTTCCAACTTTGGGTATCAATGTAACCGAGTTGTGTCATCTCACCGTTAGCCACCTTTTCAGTGTCACTGAGTTGTGTATATCGGTTCCACAGATATTCAAAAGTTGTTGCCTTTAGTGCAAGTCTATGCCACCGAGTTCATGACTTCTGTGTCACCGAGTTCGTCACTTTAGGTGTAAGGGTTGGATTTCAGGGACTGCCTATATATACCCCTCCACCCATGTCTCATTCGAGAGAGAAGCACTCAGAACACACATTTCATTGCCAGATCCATTTTTCTGAGAGAGAGCCACCTACTCATGTGTTGAGATCAATATTTTCCAATCTAATCATTCGAAACTTGATCTCTAGCCTCCCCAGGCTGCTTTCCACCAAATCAACCTCTCCTACCCATGCCAATTCCGTGAGAGAGTGATTGTGTGTTGAGGAGACTATCTTTAGAAGCACAATAGCAAGGAGTTCATTGTTCTACCACATCTATTACCTTTTGGAGGGTGGTGCCTCCTAGATTGGTTAGGTGTCGCTTGGGAGCCTCCTACTTTCTGTTGTGGAGTTGAACCAAGATGTTTGTAAGGGCAAGGAGATTGCCTACTTCGTGAAGATCTAGCGTGAGTGAGGCTAGTCCTTCGTGGACGGAAGCCATGGTGGAATAGACAAGGATGCTTCTTTGTGGACCCTTTGTGGGTGGAACCCTCCATGGACTCTTGCAGCCATTACCCTCCGTGGGTTGAAGTCTCCACTAACATGGATGTATGATAGCTCCACCTATCATAAGCATGCCAAAAATCGTCGTGTCAACCTAATGCATTTGATCTCCCTACATTACTCCTTTACTTTACACTTGCATGTTTTACTTTCCGCTTCTATACTCTTAGAACTGCATGTCTAGGGTGTACTTGACTTGGCATAACTCCTAAAACTAGCCCTCAACTAAAATTGGGAAAAGGCTAAGTTTTTATCTTGTCAAGTAGTCTAATCACCCCCCGACATACTTTTGATCCTTCGTGTCAGCCTGGTGAGCTTGTTCACAAGTCGAAGAATGAAAGGAACAAAAGCGACTGTCGTATCCACCACGCGTCAACCTAGAAAGAAATGCGGATGTTGTATCCAGCTCGGGTCAACCTAAAAGAAGCGTTAGTTGCGGCACACGAGACGTCTTCTTCGTTCGTTCCCCAGGCACGATGCAAGGGGCTTCCACTAAGGCGTGGGCATAGTCATGGTTCGATAGTCATTCCGCCAGCGCGGAGCATAGAGACTTCGAATTGGGCGTGGAGGAGCCCTCCACCGAGGCCACGATGTGACTCTTTGTGGGCTTCCACTTAGGAGGCCCCGGGCGTATACATCCCACTCATTCTTATGTGAGAGTGTCACGGACAACGATGATTGGGTGGACACCCCAGGCCCAAAGCTCAGGAGTGTCTAACATGGTCTTCCCGCGCTTCCGTGCATTTCGGTGTAGGAGTGCGCATGTTTGCGTATCGCTCCTGTGGCCCAAACATGAACGCCATCGCGCACCTCATGGGCACAAGACTGCGTCGTTAGGTGAGTCATTACAAGAGGCAGCAAGGCTCCTACCCCACGGCAGTGCGAGCCAAGCCGCATCCCCTCCATCTGCCCACAACGGTTCTTTGGAAGGGCACGACACTAAGGACCTTAGAGGGATGAATAACATGGGTGGCCAGCCCGCGAGCCAGATATTGGTCAATTAGATTTCTCTGTGCTGCAAGCACAAGTACAAACACAAACGCCGTGTCTAAACCCCACAACGGAACCATCACAGGGCGGTCATGGGGGTGCACCAGCCCTCGACAATGGTGAGACACTAGAGCTTAAGATTTAGAAAAACGACACCATCTCAAGTGAAGGTTAATAAAGTTAGTTACATATCCAGGAAACACCCACTTGGGGCGATGCAAGATACACGGAATTTCTTGATTCGAACGACCCAAAAATTCACTTGATAGCCAAGCTGTCGTGGGCGCGTCCGGCCGCTTGACGTCACGTGCCACGGGGGTCTACCCCTCCAGTGGGGGCGGCTAGCTCATGAGGCTGCTGGCTCTTAAGGCCTCATGAGCCTGCAGGGTCCCGACACCCCGTGAGGTGCGCGTGACCCGCACCCCTTGCAGCTTGTCGATCTCCTGAGCAGCGAACACCCATGCCCTTGGCTGTTGGCACCATCCTCTCCTGGCTCGTGGGCGCCCATGCTAGGGCATGCCTCCATGGGGTCCTCGGGCGCCCCGTCGTCACACCGGCCAAGCTAGGCGGCTACAGTCGGGAGCCCTCGAGCCCGGCCTGACGAGGGTTCCCGACACGGCCTCGTACGTGGGAGGGAGGCGGGAGCCACCTTGGAGCATGAGGCCCATGGTAACAACGTCTTCTGTGACACCCTTCCCCCGGGGGTCATGGTCATGGTGGCAGGGTGGCGCCGTCCTGGGGGCGCATGCTGCAAGGCCACCCGCATCGAGCGTCTTCTTAAGGAAGATTGCTTCCGCCATCGCCACGGGGTTGGTTGTGCTAGCTCTCGTGAGGGTGGTCCACGAGGTCATCCTCGCCGCCTCCGCTACAGTCACCTTCACTCCCGACAATGTGGGCGACGCGGTTCTGGCTCCGGATGGAACACTCACTGCGGAGAGTCCTAATCGCCCGGCAATCCTCTGTGTTGTTAGTGCGCACATTGTGGTGGGGGCATAATATCCCGCCGATTATTTCGGGCGTGCCGTCGCAGGGGTCTGATGGTGGACGAAAACCGGTAGCCAGGACATGGAGGATTAGGAGCACGGCGCGAGGCAGGCCCTGCTTGGGCCCCTCGGGTTGTGACCGAGTGAGTCGCCCTACGATGGTGGATGCAACTCGCTGGATGATCCCCCCACCTATAGCGTCGGGGGCCAAATCGGGACGTAGGGCACCAGGGCTCTCCTCGCTACGGTGACGAGCTCGGCGATATGGTCCGCCCAGGCTTGGTATTCCCCGTCCCTCAGGCGATGGCGGAGCAGTTCACTTGCCATGAGCAGCGCGCCATGCACATTCAGATCTCCCACGTGGACACAAGTTGAGGCAGACTCCACGGGGCACACAACGGGGCGGCCGCCTTGCTGCACCAGGGGCCGCGAGGAGCCCTATTGCTCACCTGCGGTGCAGGTGTTGACTGTAGTGGCTACAACGCTGGTGGGTCGATGACGGCCGTGTGGCACCGAGCGGTTGGGGCGCGCGCTACGAGCGTCGGCCATGGGGTCAGTGAGGCTGGAGACGAAGCCGGAGCAGGAGGACGGCTGTGCACCCCTACCTGCCATGCCAAATGACAGAACCGGGGCTCCACAAACCTAGAAAGGTTCAAACTATGGGGTGAACTCGCTCTCCTACCCTGTTCTAACTCTCAACTTTACTGGGACTCTCCAAAGACTCGAGCTAAGGAAAGCACGCAAGAATACACGAGCAGTTTACCTAGGTTCAGGCCACCTTGCGGTGTAAAACGCTACTCCTGCTTGTTTAGATTGCTTGAGGTGGAAGACGAGTACAAAGGCGGGTTCTTGTCCTAGTGGAGATGATGGACCCCATGCTATGAAGTTGACGAGAAGGCTTACCTCCGGGTTACACCTTTGAAGCGTACCCATCGATTCAGTATCAAGGGCAAGTTGGCTCCTCGTTACATTGGTCCTTTTCGCATTCTTGCCAAAAGAGGAGAAGTTGCCTACCAGTTGGAACTTCCTCTGCATCTTTCCAAGGTACATGATGTCTTCCACGTCTCGCAACTCAGACGTTGCTTTTCGGATCCTATCCGTGAAGTGGACCACGAAACGCTTGATCTCCAAGATAACCTTTCATACCGAGAATACCCTGTGCGTATTCTTTATCAAGCTGAGCGTACCACTCGACGATGAAACCTCAAGTTTCTTAAAGTTCAATGGTCAAATCGTTTTGAAAAGGAGGCAACATGGGAAAGAGATGATCATCTCCGACTTGAGTATCCCGCGTTATTCCCGACGACTTCTAAATCTCGGGACGGGATTCTTTTGAGTGGGGGTGAGTTGTCACATCCCTGGATCCCTAACTAGGTTTTAGCATTGTGCTCATGTTTACAATCATTGCATTCAAGAACTTGAAACAAATTCAAAGCAAGTGGTGAAACAAAACCCCAAAAACCCTAGCCACTTCTCAAAATTCAAGGAAATTCAAAACTTCTTAAAATCAATTAACCCAAAATGGCCTCAAGAAAAGTTCAAATTTTCTGATAATTCTAGAAAACAAATTATTAGGGAAGAAAACTATTATCAAAACACATTTGGCCCCTCTCCTCATTCTGAGCCCTACTCCTCATTCGCCCCCTCTGCCTCATCCTTCTCTGCCGCCATTAGAGCCGAGCCCGAGCTCGAGCTCGCCGTCGTTCTATCCCACCTGTCCTCCTTCTGAGCCGTGCAACAGATCCAGCGCAGCTCCCTGAAGCTCCCAAGCTACGAGCCCGACGCCAGCATGCAGTGAATCGACGAGACGCGGTCGTCTTCTTCCTCGTGTCACCGAAGCTCGCCACCGGCGTTCTCCCTCTACAGGCCGTCCCCGAGAAAGCTAGCGCTACCACTGCACTCCCCGTGAGCCTAGCAAGATTTCCCCCAAGTTTCCCCCTTCGATCTCTTCCTCTAGCCTTGTTTTCACCGGAGCCGACGAGATCTGCCGCGGGAGCTCATCGCCGGTAGCACTCCGGTGAACGGCTCGTCCATCTAAGGCCACCAGTGGTTCAGGGCGTCGAGTAGGTTCTGTAGGAGCTCAGTCCCGTGCATAACTCCCTCTGTTTCCATGAGCCTAGCGATGCCCGAGCTTCGGCCGCCGCCAAGCTCGTCGTTGGTGCCTTCCCCGACCAGTTCGTCCTCGGCTAAATGCAAAGATGGACCTGCGGGAGACGTGTCGTTCTTCTAGTGCACTCCACGCAGAGTTTGGACGTCTGTGCCGCGTTTCCGAGCCTCTCTGCCGTCCTGGAGGTCGCCGGAGGGTCACCGCCGGCGAGAACGACCTCGCCGCCGGTGGATCTAACCCCCCTGAGTCTATGACAGGTGGGGCCAGCCTATGGTTAATTAGTAATAATAAAAATAAAATTAACTTAATTCAATTAACCTAAGCAGTCACTGACAGGTGGGTCCTACCCTGCTAATTAACTAATTAACTTAAATTTAAACTAAAAAACTGGCCTGATTCACTGACCAGTGGGTCCCATTGGTCAGGTTTGACTTTCAACGTCCAGTTGGACCTGCTGATGTCATGCTGATCCAATAAAACTTTTTCTGTTTGAAAATAATTCTAGAATAAGTTCAAAACTTTGGAAATTCATAAAAGTTTGAATAGAACTCCAAATTGGACAAATAATATATGAAATATGATCAGAAAAATCCAAGGAATCTGAATATGTCATTTTCAAACATGTTTGAAAATGTTAACTTCACCAACCATGCAAAATGGTGAATAGGTTAAATTTGATAAATGCTTTGGAGTTGGAATTTGAAATTCATTTGAATTCCACTTCAAATGCCATGACCAAAAAATGCTCAATCACAACCAGCAACTCAACATATCATTCCCATGCATGTTAAAACAAGATGACCTAAGCATCAGGTCGAATCAATTAAAAGGGTATTCGAAAATACCTGGTTTGAAGTGATATTTGAATCTTGATTCCAATCAACTTCAACTTAATAAATGGTAGCTACATTAGCCTACCACATTTCATCTTCATGCCATGATCATGCATCATCTTGTTGCATATGATTGATATTGATTGATGTTATTTCTATCGGTAGGCTCCGCTCCTCCGGATTCCACCGAATATCCGACTCACGGATATTGTCCCTCTGCTGAGCAACAAGGCAAGCAACCATTTTGATCATCCCGATAAATCCCATGTTCTCGCTCCTGCACTTACTTATTGCATTAGAATCAAACGCTTCAAATGCTTTTGCCACGTTAGTTGAACCCACTTCCTTTGCATGACCAGTCTTTGTCACAGTAAATAGTTGAACCTTGCAACCTAGCATACCTGGTAGATTCTTGAGCCATGATGTTCCTTATCCTGCTATGCATGCTATGCTTAGAGTTGTGTATGGTCTGTCATCTGGGTGATGAACACAATTGTGAGAATGTGTTCAGTAAGTAAAGGTTGTGTGTTGAACCTGATTTGGTAAAGGTACCAGTGAAAGGCTATGTAGGAGTACGTGGCGGGTTGTTTCATTGGAACCGTCCTTAGGAACTGAGTTCCGTGTATGTAATCCAAGACTAGATACTACCACACGTTGGGATACTTAATTGACCCTCTCGACTTATTAATCGCTTAGTACTCGGTCCAGGAGTTGAAAGTAGTTTCTGGTGTTTATAGTCATGCTGGAGGCTGTGCGTAGCGCTGACCTTAGAGGTGGGCTATGATGCGGTAGGAAGTGGCACGGTGTACCAAGTGACACCCGGATGGTGGGCTTGGGAACCCTGCGCACATCGTTTGGGGCCGTGGCGGAAACCTCGGCCGGACATCCGTGCGGGTTACCCTCAGATAGGCGATAGACCTGGACTAAGTATTAGCGTGGTTAACGGTCGTGGCCGACTCCCTCGCTGGGCTTCCGCTTGAAGGTTTCCGAGGTGCATGACGTGCACATGGCGATAAGTGGCGAGAGCGTGTGTGAAGAAGTACACCCCTGCAGGGTTATGATCTATTCGAATAGCTGCGTCCGCAGATATGGACTACTTGGAGACATATGTTGTTCATAGATAACTTTAATGGCTACTCATAAAATTGTCAAGATAAGCATGAGTGTCGTGGACGACATTTCCATATGGAGACGTAATGATTCCACGATGGAGTATTGTTGTGGTGTTAGTGGACTCGTGTGCGAGAAATCAAAGTTGTCAAAACTAATTTAAAATGCAAGTTGTCTAGCCACGAGTCAAATGCTGGTTTTCCGCATGAAACCCCACAACTCCTTATTGATACATTGCATGAGTAGATAGCTTATCCTAAAGTCTTGTTGAGTACTTTTGTACTCACTTTTGCTTACAAAATTGTTGCAGAGGTTGTTAATGACCCTAACGGAGGGTTCTACCTAGACATCGATGACGACGAGTACCTGGTATCCCAGCTACGATCTAACCCTAGGGTGGGTCTGTAGATAGTCAGGCCATGTGCCTTTATCTTTCCATCTGTCTGTACTCAGACAACTTTGCTCTTCCGCTGGTTTGTAAGAACTGTGTGTATGATTTGTGGTGATGGGTCGCGAGTCCCCTACTTTGTAATATTATGTGTGTGGCTCTTCCGAGCCTCCTAAATAAAGTTTGTATATTTATGGTTATGTTGTGATGCCATCGATGTATCTATACATATCAGTATGTCGTGCCTACGTGTGTTGTACTTGATATGTATGGGGTTCGATTACCTAGCCGTAGGCTTTAGTAGCATTCCTTACAGGTAAATGCCCATTTGTGATCCAACGAGCCATGGTAGTTCGCTACTGCTCCGGACACATTGGTTGACCGGCATGTGTCCTTCTTAGCTGCTGTGTTTGTTCCCGTTGGGGAAATGTCACGCGATGTAATGAAGTCCTTGTAGTTTGCTACGACTCGTCTACATTCGCTGGTGACCGACACCTACTTTGCTGGGTCATGTATGCATGTCCCTGTGCGGAACTGTCGCTTTGGTTTATGACTAGACATGTCGATCCGGGTTCATTGTCATTGGATTGCTAGCGACACAATTGCATACGCGAGTCAAAAGGCGCAAACGGTCCCGGCTAAGGTAAGGCTGCAGCCATGGGGATAACCGTGTGTGAGACCGCAAAGAGATGCGATGTGTTACAGGCTCGATTCCTATGGCTTAGGATCGGGGTCCCGACACATTCGGCCCATTTGGAGTTCGGACGCTACAGGGAAGCCCGTTTTACTGGAGAACAAATATATGATTACATGATTACATGAATCACTGACGTGATTGAGTCCAATTGTTACCATATTTAATGGATTCGGCCAAGCCATGAATGTGGGACCTCATTTAGGCTGAGAGGGGTCCCTAGGAAGGTTATAGAGGTGCGTAAGAGCCCTTGGATCAAAGGGGCATCCATCGGAGGGCCGAGGATGATCGTCCCAGCTCATATAAGGAGAGGAAAACCCTGATTTCTGGGCAGCCATCAATAGCCACGAATTTTGTCTCCCCCATGGCCTCATCTCCATGGGGGAGGGCTCATATACAGGACCAAGAAGCCATGGAGGAAGGGGTCTAAGGGGCGGCGCTCCACCACGATGGCCGGCCGGCGCAGGAGGAGCCCCCTACACCGTCAACGCAGCCCTGCACCTCACGTGCTTCCCCATCTCCATCCTCTCCACCATGATGCCGCCTTCACCAACACCTCCATCATCATCTCCTTCATAGATATAGTGGTCCACACTCCCACAAACCTCTGTAATCCCCTATGTAAATATGGTGTTTGATGTTATAAATTATTGGCACATGATCTATTGCATCTATGTCATGTTTGTGTGGTTCCCTTTTGTCATATGATTGATTGTTGAATCTCCATGGATGATTTGAGTTATATATTGAATTTTTTACAGTCCTGTGGTGCCCATCATATGTTTATGCGCACATGGATCACATCATAGGGTTTGTAGTATGTGGAGAAAGCTAGAGGGTGGGCTGCTTGAGTAACAGAAACATGAGCCCCAATCTAGTGATCAAAGCATATGGGATAAAGAGGTCATTTTGATCTTAATGCTATGGTTGGGTATTTTTACCTTAATGTATCTTGTAGTATTTATGGATGTTTGCTAGAGTTCTAATCATAAGTACTTTCAATCATTGGATAGTGAGAGCTTGTTAGCTTTGCCTCTCCCACATAAAAGAGGAATATCAACCTTGAATTTGACTATTTGATCATGGACAAATCCATCACAATTTCCACCACTTCTCCACACTCATGGTACTCTTAGTTTATGGTTACTTAGTATATTTTGTCGCTGCAGCACTAACATTTACTTTCTTGTATTTATTATCTTGCTAATCTTTCTCTCATAACCGTATTGTTACTCTAGTTTAATTTCCTAGATATTGCAAAATGTTTAGTGTGCGTAGAGTTGGGTCAGTGGTTGATAGAACATGACAGAATATTTATCCCACCTTTAGCTCCTCATTGGGTTCGACACTCTTCCTTATCGGAAAGGCTACACACGATCCCCTATACTTGTGGAATATCAGTTGGCCACTAGGCTAGATGTGTGTACGTGTTTTGGCCAAGCCTGGTTCTACAAGACATGGTGAAACGATGTGGCCTTGTACATGGAAAAAATGGCGGACACTGACATCAAGCTAGCTCCAGCGGACAGGGAACAACAGTTGCTGCGGCTACAAATCGTTAGCGGGCGTGCAAGAACGGAAAATGGAAGGGCTGCACTACTGACCTCGTGGTGTCGCTACCCTCAACCGACGTGGTCGTGGCCAACGTGCGTGAAGCCGACAAAGCAGAGCAGCGGAGCAAGAGGCAGCAGGCGAAGCAGTGCGATGCAGGGGTGCGGGCAAACCCCAGCCAGTGGGCAAGGCGGGGGGGGGGGGGGCTTGATCCAGATCCGACCGGAGCCATGGCAAGGAGAGGCCAGAGGACGTCCCCGGCGGTGGCGCGATCACCTCACGAGCACCATGGCGGGGTAATTTTTCTGCCCATCTTGAATAAAAGAGGAAGAGGCTGCGAGGTGAGGAAGATAGTGGAACCAGGGAAGAAAAAGGAGGCAAGGGGCGACGCGACCTGGACCAACAGAGCTGCTCACGGACGCATGCGGTGGAGCTTCTCGTTCCACATAATGTTGTGACCATGGAGGATTCCTTCGTGGAGCTCCTGCAGGCACAAGAAAAAAAAGGATCTTAGGCTGAGAGAAAAAGATGAGAGATGAAGAGGAATAGGAGGGAGAGGCGAGGCTTGCTTCCCCTCCGATTGTTGCGGGAGCCTCGTGGCAGAGGTGCCATGGATCGAGAGGAGAGGTCTCGGGCTGACCCTCGCACACAAGATCTAGCAGGGGCGCGGCAGCTAGCTGATGCGAGATGGAGGGGATTGGCTCGGTGGGGAAATTGAGAGAGGAGGAGACTAGGTGGTGGACAAATTGCAGTGAGAGGCGGTGGTTTGGCTGGCGGAAAAAATGAGGTGGGGAACAAGAGGGAGAGGACGCACGGGAGGCCAAAGTCCGGTAGGTGGGGACTTTGGCCGATTTGGGGCCATTGGATGGGGATCCAATGGTTCAGATTTAGACATGGGGTAGGATTTTGAGGGAGACAAGAGGTGGAGCTAGTAGGTGGTATGTGTAGAGGGGTTGTGAGCTGAGGAGATAGGGAAGACGGGCAACCCGGCGACAGAGTTTTAAAATATGAAAACATTTGACGAATAAACCGAAGACGGGGCCACTACGGTCGACCGTTCGGCAATCAACCGGCCTTTGATTGCGATGAAATTTGGCAGGCGGCTTACCTACATTGAAATAAGACCGCACACAAAGTTCCAATCCAATCCAAGAATATTTCATACACATTTTTTAAAAACAATATTTTGACGATGCCGCGAGCGTGGGCGTGTGTGGTTGGTCTCAAAACGGCAACGTCAAAACAGAGGGAACCGGCAACTAATAACGGATGCAAGTTTTGAAAATTGGTGGCAACGGAGTGTCGATGCAATGCAGATGAGGCGCATGATGCAATGATGAATGTGACAAATAAATAATCAAAGGGCGGCAACGGAATTAAAGGGGAATCTTCTGGAGCGTCAATCTCGGGTTGTTACAAGGTGCAAGTTTATCCATGTGATAACATGGATATATTAGGGATATCACATTATTCTTGATATTTTTTATTAATCCACCTATATACTTGGTAGGAGGTGGAAGGCTTTGCCTTTTTCTCAGTGTTTTGTTCCATCTTGGCCACCTTAGTCTTTCTTTGTGGGTGTTATGTTCCATATTAAGCCCTCCTAACATGCTTGGGTTGTTATGGTGACCCCCTTGATTATTCATTTTGGGATAAAACTCTTCCGGCAAGGCCCAACATTGGTAGTACATGTGCTAATAACTAACTACAATTGCATAGCTATTAGCTACCCTTGTGGATAATTGATAAGTCTCCAACGTCTCTATAATTTTTTATTGTTCCATGCTATTATATTATCTATTTTGGATGTTTCATATGCATTAATATGTTTCTTATATTATTTTGGGGACTAACCTATTAATCTAGAGCCTAGTGCCAATTTTTGTTTTTTCCATATTTTTGAATATTGCAGATAAGGAATATTAAACGCAGTCTAAACGGAATAAAATCTCCGGAAAGATTTTTCTTGGACCAGAAGACACGCAACAGACTTGGATTAGGGGGCAAGGAAATTGCCGGGAGGCCACAAGCCTACAGGGCACGCCCCGGGGGCTGGCGCCCCCTGGCTTGTCGTCCCCCTGCAGGTCTCCTAACCCTAATTCTTGGCCTATAAATTCCCCACTATTCCCGTATCGCCAAAAAGGGAAGGAAAAATACTTTTGTGCCGCCGGGAGCCTTTGTTCACGAGACATCCAATCCAGGAGCCTTTTCCGGTAATCTGCTGGAGAGGGAATTGATCTCCGAGGGCATCTACATCAACTCCATTGCCCCTTTAGATGATGTGTGAATAGTTCACCATAGACCTACGGGTCCATAGCTAGTAGCTAGATGGCTTATTCTCTCTCTTTGATCTTCAATACCATGTTCTTCATGATCTTCAACGATATCTATCCAATGTAATACTCTTTTGCGGTGTGTTTGTCAAGATCCAAAGAATTGTGAGTTTATGTTCAGATTATCCACGAATATTACTTGAGTCTCTTCTAAATTCTTATATGCATGATTTCATATCTTTGCAAATCTTTTTGAATTATTTGTTTGGTTTGGCCAACTAGATTGGTAATTCCTGCAATGGGAGAAGTGCTTGGTTTTGGGTTCAATCTTTCGGTGTCTTCACCTAGTGACAGTAGGGGTAGCGAGGCACGTATTGTATTGTTTCCGTCAAGGGTAAAAAGATGGGGTTTTCATCATATTGCTTGAGTTTATCCATCTACATCATGTCATCTTACTTAATGTGTTACTCTGTTCTTCATGAACGTAATACTCTAGATGCAGGGAGGAGTCGGTCGATGTGTGGAGTAATAGTAGTGGATGCACAATCGTTTCGGTCTACTTGATACGGACGTGATACCTATATGCATAATCATTTTCTTGGATACCTTCATAATTATTTGCTTTTCTATTAATTGCTCGACAGTAATATTTTCACCCGCCATATTATTTTCCTATATGAGAGAAGCCTCTATTGAAACCTATGGCCCTCAGGTCTATTTTCCATATTATATTTTCAGATCTATAAACCAAAAATACCAAAAATACTTTGTTGCAATTTAGTTAATTTATTTTTACTTTCAGATCTATCAATATTTCATACCTATCTCTGTCAGATCTCATCCTTGCAAATAACTCTGAAGGGATTGACAACCCCTTTATAGCGTTGGGAGCAAGTGTTCGATTATTTGTGTAGGTACTACCATTGGAGCCTTGCTTGTTCCTCCTACTGGATTGATACCTTGGTTCTCAACAAACTAAGGGAAATACTTATCTACTTTGCTGCATCACCCTTTCCTCTTCAAGGGAAAACCAACGCAAGCTCAAGAGGTAGCAAGAAGGATTCCTGGCGCCGTTGTCGGGGAGGATACATAGCAATATCACACCTACCAAGTACCCATCACAAACTCATTTCTTGCATTTACATTATTTGCCTCTCGTTTTCCTCTCCCCCACTTCACCAATTTGCCGTCTTATTCGCCTTTTCCTCGCCGGATCTCTTTTTGTCTACTTGTGTTATCCTGTGCCTTCTATTTTCTTGCATCTTTTCTTGCTCAAAATCTATTGATATGGACCCTCATCCAGTTCCTAATCTTTTCAAGAGATCCAATTATGACGAACCAATTGCTAGTGAGTTGAGTGTACTTGATTATCTCCATGAAGTTCTGGTTGAGATTCGTGCATCTGAAAATTGTGATGAAGTGGTTCACGATGTTTCCTTGAGTGAAAAGAATGATTGCAATGATATTGTTATAAATTTTACTAATATCAGTTGTGCTAATGATATGCAAACCCACAAGCTTGAGGATGCTATATTTGATGAGTTTGCCATGACCACTACTTATTGCAATGATCATGATTGGGGTGATAATGCTTCTTATGATCTTGATAATTTATTTAATACTCTTGATGAATATGATATCAAAAGTGGGTTTGGAAGAGTTTCAACTTTAGGTAAAAACAATCCCACATATTTGGAGAGTGCTCAATCTTATGCACTTTTGATAAAAGTGGGTTTGGAGAGGTCATGACTTTAGTTAATGTTAATCCCACTACCTTGGAACATTGCAAGACTTTTATGCATGGGGATCATGAAAATAATACTTTATGTGATAGTTATATTGTTGAATTTATTCATGATGCAACTGAAAATTACTATGAGAGAGGAAAATATGCTTTTACATATTGCAATAATATCAAGTTTCTTCTCTATGTGTTGGAAATTTTGAAGTTATACTTCTTTTGCCTTCCGATGCTAATTGATTCTTGTTCCCATAATTTGTTTGATCACAAAATCCCTATGCATAGGAAGTGTGTTATACTTAAATATGCTTGCCATGTGATTCATGATGCCCTTTTTACGTTTCAATTCTTTACCTTTATGCGAGCATCATTGAAATCATCATGCCTAGCTAGGGGCGTTAAACAATAGCGCTTGTTGGGACGCAACCCAATTTTATTTATTTTGCCTTTGTTTTTGTTTCTGTTTTTGAGTGCTGCACACATTATTACCACTTTAATAATTGTGTTTTCTTGTTTCAATTAGTGTTTGATCCAAGTAAAACCTTTGGGATGGTCTATGGTGTTTGCAAGTTGATTTTGCTGAAAAAAAGAAACTTTTGCCCTCAGTCCAGGAATGTTATAAATTCACGGGAATGTGCTTTTGATATGAATTTTTTTACACAAGATTGGTTTACAAATTTCCCTAATTGTCCTAATTTTTTTGAATTTTGGAGTCACAGAAGTATTCTAAGTAAACAGATTGCTACAGACTATTTTGTTTTTGACAGATTCTGTTTTCTTTCTGTTGTTTGCTAATTTTGATGAATCTATGGGTTGTATCGGGAGGTATGTACCATGAAGAAGTTGGAATACTGTAAATGTTACATCAATATAAATAAAGAATGAGTTCACAACAGTAACTAAAGTGGTTATTTATCTTTCTTATACTAACGGATCTCATGAGTTTTGTGTTGAGTTTTGTGTTGTGAAGTTTTCAAGTTTTGGGTAAAGATTTGATGGATTACGGAATAAGGAGTGGCTAGAGCCTAAGATTGGAGATGCCCAAGGCACCCCAAGCCATATTCAAGGATACCAAAGAACCTAATCTTGGGGATGCCCTGGTAGGCATCCTCTCTTTCGTCTTCAATCCATCGGTAAATTTACTTGAGGCTATATTTTTATTCACCACATGATATCTTGAGTTTTTACTTTTTAGTTTTCCACAATCATCCTTTATGCACACATAATTTGAGAGAGAGAGAGATACACCGCATAGTGAATTTATTAAAATACTCTTTATGCTTCATTTATATCTTTCGAGCTAGGCAATGTTGCTCTAGTACTTGACTTATATCTTTTAGAGCACGGTAGTGTTTTGCTTTATACAAATTATTAAACTCTCGTACTTCCCTTATATCATTTTGTGAGTCCTTTAAAAAGCATGGTAATTGGTTTAGGTTATGTATTTAGTCCTAATATAATAGGCATCCAAGAGGGATATAATAAAAACTTGCATATTAAGTGCATTGAATATGATGAGAAGTTTATTCCTTGCATACAATTTTGAGATGTGAAGATGGTAATATACGAGTCATACTAGTAAGTAATTTTGGATTAGAAAAAATACTTGTGTTAAATCTTGTGATTCCCGTAGCATGCACGTATGGTGAACTGTTATGTGATGAAGTCGGAGCATGACTTGTTTAATGATTGTCAACCTTTGTGTGGAGGTCAGGATCGCGCGATGGTTAACTCCTACCAACCCTTCCCCTAGAAGTATGCATCTAATACTTTGCTTGGATAAATAATAGGCTTTTGCAATAAGTATGTGAGTTCTTTATGACTAATGTTGAGTTCACGGATTATACACACTCTCACCCTTCCACCTTTGCTAGCCTCTCTAGTATCGTGCAACTTTCGTCGGTACATTAGACCTACCTTCCTCAAAACAGCCACCTTGAATTTTACTCAAAACAACCACCATACCTACCTATTATGCCATTTTCATAGACATTCCGAGATATATTGCCATGTAACACCACCGCCTCATTTTTACGACACGCACCATCACTTCCATATTGCTTGTAGAGTCATACTTTGTTCTATATATTGATTTGTAATCTTTTAAGTTGTAAGTAAATAAAAGTGTGATGATTTGCATTATTAGAGTATTGTCCCATGTGAGAAAAAGGATGATGGAAGCTATGATTCCCTCACAAGCTGGGATGAGTCTCCGAACTTTACAAAAAAAAGTGGCCAGCAAAGCCCACAAAAAAAATAAAAGAGGCCAAAGAAGCCCACAAAAAAATGAGAGAAAGAGAGAAGGGACAATGCTACTATCTTTTTCCACACTTGTGCTTCAAAGTAGCACCATGTTCTTCTTAGAGAGTCTCCCATGTTTTCAGTTTCATATAACCAGTGGAATTACATATTTTGGACAACCACTTAGTTTTCTTTTTGAGCTTTCAAACACTTATATCTCTAGTACATTTGTTGCATGGCAATTCCTACTCACTCACATTAATATCTATTGATGGACATCTTCATAGCCCGTTGATATGCCTAGTTGATGTGACACTATCTTCTTTCTTTCTTTTTGAAACCTCCACCACACTCTATTCCACCTATAGTGCTATATCCATGGCTCACGCTGATGTATTGCATGAGAGTTGAAAAGGTTTGAGAACATAACAAGTGTGAAACAATTGCTTGATATCCATCAGGGTTGTGCGTGACTTAGATACTTTGTGTGGTGAAGATGGCGCATAGCCAGACCATATGATTTTGTAGGGATAACTTTCTAAGACCATGCTATTTCGAAAGCAAGCAATTACCTTATTAGTATGCTTAAAGTATTATTGTTTTTATGTCAATATAGACTTCTGTTTTGAGTCTTATGGATCTGAATATTCATGCCATATTATAGAGTATTACATGGATAAATATGTTGGGTAGCATTCCACATCAAAAATCTGTTTTTATCATTTACCTACTCGAGGACCAGCAGGAATTAAGCTTGGGGATGCTTGATACGTCTCCAACAAATCTATCATTTTTGATTGTTCCATACTATTATATTATCTATTTTGGATGTTTTATATGCATTAGTATGTTGTTTTATATTATTTTTGGGACTAACCTATTAATCTAGAGCCTAGTGCCAATTTTTGTTTTTTCCACGTTTTTGAATATTGCAGATAAGGAATATTAAACAAGGTCCAAACGGAATAAAATCTCCGGAAAGATTTTTCTTGGACCAGAAGACACGCAACAGACTTGGAGTAGGAGACAAGGCAATTGCCGAGAGGCCACAAGCCTACAGGGCGCGCCGGGGGGGGGGGGGGTTGGCTGCGCGCCCTAGCTTGTGGCCCCCCCGCAGGTCTCCTAACCCTAATTCTTGGCCTATAAATTCCCAAATATTCCCATATCGCCAAAAAGGGCAACAAAAATACTTTTACGTCGCGAGGAGCCTATGTTTCTGAGAGATGCAATCTGGAAGGACTACTACGGAAAACCCTACCAGTAGCGCAGGTTTTAGGTGTATTAGTAGCGCGGGCTCCCATGCTACTAATACAGCGCGACAGCTAACCTTTAGCAGTAGCCCGGGTCCGCCCGTGCTACAGCTAACATGTAGCAGTAGCGGGTGTTGGCCCGCGCTACTGCTATACATGCGTAGCAGTAGCGATCTTTACATAAACGCGCTCTTGATATACATGCGTAGCAGTAGCGAGCATTACATACATGCGTTGCTGCTATACATGCGTAGCAGTAGCGAGCTTTACTAAGCCACGCTACTAGTAAGGGTTTATGATTTTTTTTCGTATTTGTTTTGTATTTGAGAAGGCTTTATACAATAATCAATACTAGGAAAAGGCCTGCTAATGGCGCACCTATTTTGGCTACTAATGGCGCACTATAGGTGCGCCACTAGCATCACGCCATTAGATTTTTTTACTAATGGCGCACCACAAGTGCACCATTAGTATCTGGTATACTAATGGCGCACCAGGCAGTGCGGCATTAGTATTGCTCATGGTGCGCCATTAGTATCTGGTATACTAATGGCGCACCAAGAAGTGCGCCATTAGTATAGCTCCTGGTGCGCCATTAGTATCTGGTATACTAATGGAGCACCTCCTGGTGCGCCATTAGTATAGCTTATGGTGCGCCATTAGTATGCCTCCCAGGGCCATATTTACCCATGTGCTCTGGCTTACCAATGGCGCACTAGTTGACGATGCGCCACTAGTGTGCTTTTGAAGTGCGCCACTAGTATGAATATTAGGTATTTATTTTATTTTTTCTGATAATTGCACAGATTACACAACATATTATTGCACAGAATATAGAGAGCACAACATATAAACAAAAGATTTATCGAATACAATAGAAGATTAGACTCCGAATACAATTCATCATATTAGTCTCCGAATTTAAAATACCGAACAAAGTTAGAACATTACAAGTCTCGAGACCGCGAGTAGCGAGTTTGTCTTCACATTACAAGTCGATATCGATCATCTAAACTACCATCACATTACAAGTCGATATCTAACTTCCGCCTCCGCCCTTGTGGTGTACCCTTTGTACTCTGTCCATCAGAAAGCTTTTGACTCACACAATTATCATCACTACTTGTCTGTTGCAAATCTTCCTTGCCTTCTACCTCAGGTTGTGTAAGGACCATGCTACTTGCAACAACATCACTATCCTCAACAGGAACTGCATTGTTCCTCAACATGCCATTCTGTCCATCACAAGCATTAACTAAACATGAATAGATTGTACCATGCTACTTTCAATGTTGCACCATCTAAGCAGCAACACAAGCATTAACTAAACATGAATTTAATCTCTAGAAGACACTGATGGTCCTGTAAGATCAACATGTAAAATACATGTAAAATTCTAAAAACCAAATAACAATTAAGAAGAACTGATAAAACGTGAATGAATAGATTGTTACATGGATAATATATATTCTGACATCCGGTTAGAGTAAGTTCTACGAGAAAAATATTCATCATATATAGGAGGTGGACAACCTTGGAAGTGAGAGCTTCTCTAACTACTAATAATAGTGCTTCATGTAAATAGGTTCAAGCGGCGTGAACATTTCTGTACCATCTTCCAACATAGCCACATTTATGTTGGTGAGAGTTGTACCCGGATGTGAATACATAAAGCGCACAGTTGGCGTACATTCAGGAAGATATACCTTTGGGAAGACAAGCCAACCAAAATAGATAACAGAAATGGCAAAGTGGATGAGTTGTGAAAGATGGTTATTATCCAACAAACAGGTAGGTTGTAGAACAATGATGCTACTAAACAAACAAACATAGACTAATTATTTTAAGCAAAGAATGAGGCTGATCCATTCATCCCAATGTGTACTATATTAGTAAGCAAATATGAAAAACAAATGTTTAATGATGCACCGAAAAGGGCTTGATGTACCCAATATTCATAAGGCAAGGCATATCTAACCTTGGAAGCACCTCGACCAGGACAATAACATAAAAGAAGCTATAAATGTAGCTATCCATCGCATATTGTTTGCTTCGGAAGAATTGATAAAATAAGCTGAAAAAGTATATCCTTTAAGAGGGAATCACACAAAAAAAACAAGATCCTACAAGGTGCCATTTGTTCATCCTACGAAGAACAGCAACATCAAGTTAATATAACATCCTTTTCTTTGAGAAGCAAAGAAGAAGTAACTACAATTTATTCCATTGGAATGTTATAGTCCTCTTCACTGGCATGTCATGTTATTTTTGTTTGAGAAAACTGCAGGCTAGTTTCACAGTGCCAATGTGCGATATGTACCACGACAACCTACTACGATCAGAGTATCATGCATCCATCGACCCACAAAAGGAGTAAACACGAGAACCGATATTGAATGTGGATGAAGCAATCACCTCGAAGATGTGCGGCTTGAGGTGCTAGGAGCAGATCCATCACGCGCGTGCCCCTCTCCTCCCATAGATTCATCACGGCGAAGGCTCGAGAGAAGGAGCAACAGCGGTCGTCTCCTTCTCCCTCAGCTAAAAAGCCAAGCAAACAGCTAGAACACGGGTCGTTCCCCTGTTCAACGGAGGGCACGGGGAGTCCATGCCGTCATGGATCGACAACAAGAAAGCATGTAAGCAACTCCCCTGAGCATCAACATGGTTGAGAAGAGATTGATCTAGGTGGTGGTCTCCAGTGGGGAGCAAAATAGAAGTTGCACGTGACCATAGTACGTGTGTTGGCAACGGACATTACAATGAAATATAATCAGCGCCTATTGTCCTGAAAAGATTCACCTGGTTTTTCCTAGAGCAATGAAGCACATACATGAACAATTTCTCAAACAAGGATAGATTAAATATGTGAATTAGATGTAGTATCAAGAGAGCAAAAAAGCACTCTCATCAAAGGATTCACTTACAATCGAAAGCAGAAGCAGCAACAGATCTTGTCTCCATCAGCTCGGGACCAGATACCTGCACCATAAAAATGTTGAGAAAATGATGGCATAAGAAGATTACCCAGCTATAGAAAAGCAAAGTAAATGTAGATAACTGTATCTAACCTGAAGACCCATATCGTTAGGCCAGCTCATAAAATCTCCTTGTAAATAGGAAGCATTGTTCTCGGAGCATCATGCTAGTTTTGAGAAATTGTGTCACTTCAATCCAATCATACATCAAGACAACTAAGCATATTTATAGTAGTATTACAAAGTAGTGCTACTATTTTGACGATTTTAATCTTCATCTTCAAGCTGTTACCAAAACCTAAAGAGAATGACAGTTTTAGTAGGGCATCAGCCTTTTTGCGCTGCAAACTGAAACTTCTAGCCAGTTTCCAAACTCGAAAGAAAAGAAAAGATAAGCACATTTTCTTGCGTGCGTTCATGCTAGCAGTACCCATATTGACACTACCTGGTATTCCCTTGTGATAAAGAGATAGAAGGAGAGATTATGGTTTACCAGCACAGAGAAAAGAAAAGGTATTCCTTTGTACTTTTGCTCTAGGCTGTACTGCGAATTTCCTCCTAAAGTCCACATACCTTCGATAGAAACACTTCCTTTGTTAACTTATAGTCACATAGATCCAGGGTCTTATTGTACGTCGCTTCATGGAGTTTCCTTTTCATAAATGAAAAACAGGACACTTCAGATGCAGCAATGCATACTGCATAAAAAATTCGTGTGCAAAAACAATATGTCATATAGCTAACAATGAATAGAAAAAATCATTACCCCCTGACCCTGACAAGTGGCCTTCGAGAAACGACAATAGCGAAGTATCCAATTTCTTCGGCAGAGATTTCTGAAACTTGCGAGATATACTTAGCCATCCAGTTCTGGTACTATCTCATCCGATCTCTCAAAAATCCTTATTTTAGTATTAAATGTTGGCTCATAAGGCAGCTATTTCCCTGTCCATCGTTTGATTTGACCTAGAACTATATGATTCTTGCTACGCCAAATAATCCTGCACAAAAAAGCACAAGTATATTACCATAAGAAGGATCGACAGAAGTGACCCAACTAATGGACATAATATTGAAATTTAAAAAACTTCAACATATTAATAACATCTTGTAATACATATCTAGTAGCTAGTTACGGATGTCACACATCAAATGGGAAAAATTTACTCACCGAACCTCTGCAGCTCGATTGAATAATTATAAAACCCCTTGTAGGCATAGATAAAGGGTCATCTCCAGAAACGAATATGGACTCTGTCCATATCACCATGCAAATCACAAATGACTGAAAACATGAAGTGGTTAATCGGGAAGGAGGAAGCTTCATCGTACCTGTTAGCTTGTCTTTGGTGTGATGACCTGCAGGCCGGCAAGGGCGGTGCCGATCTGTGCAAGGTTGATCTAGAACATGAGATCTCATCTGGATCCAATAGCATAGGATTCCGCTGGAGGATCTCGATGGTGGCAGCGGCTGCCGTGTCCGAGCTTGTCCTCAGCCTCACGGTAGTGCCTGGCCTGCGAGTCGCCGTCAAGGCGCAGCCTCTCGGCCTCGTGGTTGAGCTGCTCCTCGACCTCCTCGACGTGGCTGACGCCGACGTCCATGCGCGCGTGTCGCTTGAGTGCGAGGACGGCGCGGGAGGGGGCGCGGTCGTCGGGGCCGTAGAGGCGGACGCGGAGCGCGGCGGTGGCGGCGGCGAGGGGCCGGGGCGTCGAAGAAGGCGTTGCGCTGGGCGTCGGTGCGGAGAGGCGGCGGTGCGCGGCCGCGTCGGGGAGGCGGAGCTTGACCTCGACCTCCATGGGAATGGGGTTGGGGATGGGGCTAGGGTTTGGCGGGCGGGGGGTGGAGGCCGATGCGCTGGGCCTTGGTGGCCGTGGCGTCGGCGTGCGGGTGGAGGATGCGGAGGAGCGGGTTGGCGATGGGGTCTGGGGCCTGCGGCTGGATAGCAATGGCGCACCGCTCGGGGGTGCGCCATTAGATTTTTTTTATAGCAATGGCGCATCCCCACGCAGTGCGCCATTAGTAATTTTTTTATGTAGCAATGGAGCATCTCAGAGAGATGTGCCATTAGTAATCTTTTTTTTGGATAGCAATGGCGCACCCCAGGGAGGTGCGCCATTAGTAATATATTTTTTTTGGATAGCAATGGTGCTCGGGGGGAGGGAGGGGTCAGTGGTGCGCTCGGCCGATTCCGTTCGGGGGAACCGAGCCAGGAGACAGGGGAGGGTGCGGGGGGTTGGCGGCGGCGGTGGAGCGGGGGAGGGTGCTGGGGGTCGGCGGCGGCGGTGGAGCGGGGGAGGGTGCGGGGGATCGTCAGAGGCGGTGGAGCGGGGGAGGGTGCGGGGGGTCGTCGGCGGCGGTGGAGCAGACCGGGGAGGGTGCGGGGGGTCGTCGACGGCGGTGGAGCGGGGGAGGGTGCGGGGGGTCGTCGGCGGCGGTGGAGCGGGGGAGGGTGCGGGGGGTCGGCGGCGGCGGTGGAGCGGGCCCGGGAGGGTGCGGGGGGTCAGCGGCGGCGGTGGAGCAGGGTCGGGTGCGGGGGTCATCGGCGGCGGTGATGCGGGGGAGGGTGCGGGGGGTCGGCGGCGGCGGTGGAGCGGGCCGAGGAGGGTGCGAGGGGTGGTCAGCGGTGATGGATTGGGGGAGGGTGCGGGGGGTCATCTGTGGTTACTAATGGCGCACCACCTACAGATGCACCATTAGTAACCCAGGTTACTAATGGCGCACCAGCTGGTGGTGCGCCATTAGTAGTTTTGCAAAAAAAAATTATAGTAGTGGCGCACCACCTACAGATGCGCCATTAGTAACCCTGGTTACTAATGGTGCACCAGCTGGTGGTGCGCCATTAGTAGTTTTGCAAAAAAAAAATTATAGTAGTGGCGCACCGCCTACAGATGCGCCATTAGTAACCCTGGTTACTAATGGCGCACCAGCTGGTGGTGCGCCATTAGTAGTTTTGCAAAAAAAAAGAATAGTAGTGGCGCACCGATTGTGTGGTGCGCCATTAGTGTCCATCACACTAATGGCACACCTGCACATGGGGCGCCACTACTATATAGTAGTGGCGCACTACTTGTCTGGTGCGCCATTAGTGTCTATATCATCTATAGCCCTTTTTCTAGTAGTGAATCTTTAGCACATACAAATGTCATCATCATTCACATACAAATGTAATCATATCATAAACATCCAACTAGTCTCATCAAATCATGTCATCATCATAATCATCATCCAACACAAAGTGGTCTCTCGTCATCATCTGAAAAATAGCGATACATGTCTCGAATACTTGCAACTACATCGTCATCCATCTAAACAATGATATAAGCGAGAAGAGATATCACTATGAGTAAGAGCGAAACTATGTAGTACATGAGGTGGCGGTTATGAGCCCTCTCTCGCACTAGCGTGAGCCTCACTTAACTAGCTTCTGCTTCTTGTCTGGTTTTGAAGCCTTTATGGCTAGCGCCCGAGACCCCCTCCACTTGCGCCTGACACTCGTACCACTCGTCGTATACTCCCGGAACCTTTCCTTTGTACACGACATAGCACCGGTACTTCGCCGTCAAGAATCTAAGTACCTATTAGAGATGGATCTTCATCAAGAGAATGTACAATCATATGCAACAAAATATACTTGAGCAACACAAAAAAGAAAGGGTTAGCAACTAGATGCAACATATAGTAAACATAAATAATCAACGCAGTTTCATCGTACGCAAACTAACTAACTAGAGGTACGTAGGTCATCATACCCAAACTAACAAAGTAGTGTTACACATGTTCGGTAGGGACCGTGGACATCACAAAGTTTCATTGATACAGAAAGTATATACAAGTTCAACCGAAACATATCATCATCATCGGCATCATAAATAACTAGAACTTCCGTCCTTACCGAACATCGAGGATGGACCCTAGCTTCTTGAATGGCGTGAGGCCCTGATGTTCCATGCCTATGTAAGTTCGGACGTCAGCTCGCGATATAGGGTCGTGGTCGAACATCCCATTCACTTTGACGACTTATTTCATGATGATCGTTGCATTGTCCCTCTGGATGCAAAATAAGTCATCTTTAAGTTTATAATCCGCTTCTCCTTGAGATTCTACCCACTTGCGCATATGATCATCGTTTCTGGTTGTCATGCGAACCTTTTGGTGATCCCTTCTGAACTCCATCATGAGATGGAGGAGGTAGAATCCATCGTGCATACTTGATTTCGGGACATGGATCCATCATCCATCTTTTTCACGTTCTTATCATCCCACGGGTGTTCTATGGCGCCATCCCGGTCGGGGAACTTGAATCTCTTGTGCAGCTTCGTCAGGAGCAACTTCATCAAATGTTGTTTACCCCTTATGTCATCGTCGTTGATGCTCGCGCAGTCCCGTAGGATGCATCCTACTTGGTTCCCGTAGCACTTGCGAGGTTCTTCCGTCTCTAATTGCTCAAACTTGCCACGGGCCAACTTTGTGATCACCAGTCGTCCGATGCCGAGTATGTTAGGTTTTCGTATCCTCTGCTTCTTCTGCTTCTTCTTTTCGGTAGCAGCATCGGCGTCGGTACCTTCCCTGCTGGTCTCGGTGCCAGCGCCATCGGTGTCGATGTCGGCGCCAGTACCTTGATCTAGGCACACCTGCAAACCTTGACTGTGCTTACCAGACAAAAAGTCGAGGTACTGTTGTTTACCGTCGTAATCCATCTCGTCAGCATCTTGGTCAGAAGGCCCAGTTTCTTCATTGTTCGACATGTTTCCTATAATTAAGTCTCCTAGTTTTATTCTAAAACAACAAAAAAATGAGAAACTACATTAAAAAAGATCTATATTTGCCCGAATGCTGTTTCCGAGCAAAATCCCAACACTCGATATGCCTACTTTCTAGCAAAAAGTCATGCCAAAATTCACAGAAAATTTCGGCATGACCTTTGCTAAAAAGTGGACATATGGAGCGCCTGAAATTCACCAAAACGGAAATGAATCAACATCCTGACGAAACATAGGCCACTCGGATCATTTACCCTGCACATAATCATCATTTTCCAAATATGTCATGTCCAAAACATCACATGTCCAAATTGCAAATATGACATGTCCAAATCACATGTCCACATATCACATGTCCACTTCAAATTTGCATATAAAAGGAAGAAAATATAGAACTTGAAGAAAAATGCAAGAAGCCATTTTTCTTCAAAATATTTGAAATAACTAAATGGATAACCTAATTAACCTACTGGCCAAACTAAATAGATAACCTACTAGTTTGACAACTAGCGTTCATAACTAAATAGATAACCTAATTAAACTACTGCCCTAACTAAAACCTAAGTAAATTAACAGGAGAACCCTAGCTAGCAGAGAGAGGAGGAGCGATGGGGGGCTTACAGAGGGTGCAGGGGCGAGGAGGCAGGCCCGACGACAGCCGAGGTTGGGAGGGGAGGAAGCAGAGGAGGGAGGCGTGGCACGTCGGGGCCGGGGTCGGGGCGAGGGCGAGGTCGCCGGGATCGGGGGGTCCGAGGCGAGTGCCGGGGTCGGGGGCGAACGCCGAGGTGAGGGGCGGGGACAGGACTCTGGCGAGGTCGAGGGTGAGGGCACGGGCTCTAACGGCGACAATGGGGGAGTAGAGAGAGTGTGGATTTGGGGGAAGAAGCAGAAGCGGGAGGCATATTTGGGAGTTAAGTCAACATAGAAGTAGCGAGTTTAACGAAAATGCGCTACTACTGTCGTAGGTAGCTATAGCGCGTTTCTCCAAACGGTGCTACTCCCATTTCGACTAGCTATAGCTCTTTTTCTGAAAAGCGCTACTGGTATAACCAGTACCTATAGCTGTTTTCTTGTTTGTTTCTTCTATTGTCTTTTCCTTTATTTACTCTTCCTTTTCTTTACTTCTTTTTCTTTTTCTTTTTTCCAAGAGCAGGAACGAAGGGAGGGTGATACAATGTATATAACTAAGGCCATATATATTGCATCATTTGATGGTTAATTATGTATGCAAAATAGGAACATATAGATTACATCATTTGACCCATGCATAACGATTAAGTGTGTACACAAAATAGGAGCATATATATTACATCATTTGACCGATAACGGTTCTTCAGCTTCGACCTTTTCGTTTTTGAGTGAGCTTCTTTCCCTTCTTGTTCGTTGAAGAATAATTGAGCCCCTCATTGTGACTTTTCCTTTTCCATGGAGTACGATCTTTCTTAGGTAATGTAGTATTGATTCTTCTTTTAACATATACTTCCTCGTCATCGTCATCTTCCCTCACTGGGTTGCCGTACTGGTCGTAGTCTTCCTCGTTGGCGACTCCATCCATTCCAATGATGTTCCTTTTGCCTCTCCTCACGATAACACGGCTGGGATTGCATGTGTCAGTTATGAAGAATTATTGTGTCACGTGCTTAGCGTGTACCCATGGCTCGTTTTTTGCGATAGCGTTGACGGTACCGCTGTTAGCATCGGGTATAGTCATGGTAGTGAAATACCGGTTTTGTCTTTCGACGTTCTTCGCCCATCTGACACGGAACATCGTCGCATTGTGTAGTCCAGAGTAGTAAAGCTTCGAGATCCGTTGTACCCTTTCGTAAAATCTCTCAGTTGCACCGTTGTCGTTGTCGGTCATGCATTCCATCGTCACCCCTGAGTTCTGATCATCACTATCCATATCTTTGGCCTCCTTGTAGAACGTGTATCCTTTGATATCGTATGCCTGATAGGTGAGGAGGTTGGGCGAGGGGCCATGTGCTAAGGCGTATATGAGCAATCCGTCTTTAGAGTCCTCTTCTGGGGGATTAGAAATAATATGCTCTTTGAACCAATGCAGGAAAGTGGAGTTGTGCTCTCTAGTAACTTCGGCGTCCGTCCTACATACGCCCCCGGTCACGATACTTCTTTGCGATAGTTTCTTTGTGCTGTGTCGCAAAAGGATCTACGTGGTGTAGCTGTTGTAGCACTACCAGTTTGCTCTGTCAAAGTCGTTGCATCGATCTGAGTAGGCCACATGCAGTTCCCTGCGACCGTTAGAATGACCTTATCCTTCGAGCCTCCCATCGTGCTTGTTAACGGGCAAACCAACACCAGGCGGCCGGTCTGCGCCATATAGAAAATTCTTGCAGAAAGAGATGCACTCTTGTGTCAGATAGCCCTGGACGATGCTTCCATCCGTACGGGACATGTTACGAATGAATCCTTTGATGATCCCATTCATCCTCTCAAACGGCATCATGTTGTGTAGGAATGACGGCCCCAGGTCTATTATGTCATCCACAATATGGAAACACAGATGCACCATGACATCAAAGAACGCGGGCGAGAAGTACATCTCAAGCTCATTTAGTTTGACAACGATCTCTTCATGTAGCCTTCGGAGTTGCTTCACACTGATCGACTTTTGAGAGATGACGTCAAAAACATTGCAGAAACCAGTAAGCATGTCACGGACGTGCTTGTCCATTATCCCTGTGCGTCATCATCACATGACAATCATCATGTCGTATTTGCGTCATCATCACATGACAGTCATGGGACTTCATCCCGCTGAACCTTTTCTTCTTCGTGTCCAGATATCTGCTTATCTTGCCACAGTAATCAGAACTAACTTTGATTCCGGTAAGGCACTTGAAGAATTGATCGGTCTTAGACGGACTTAAGGTGAAGCAAGAAAGGGGACAATAATCCTCTTCCTTTACTTTTTTGCCCTTCTTCTCCCGCGCCTCTGTCTCCGTCTCTGTCTCGTGTGACTTTTTATGGGGCGGCATGTGCAGATCTGCCCTGATCTCCAAATCTTGCAAGTCTTTTCTTGCCTTCGGCCCATCCTTAGTATTATCCGCATGTTCATGAGTGTCGCAAGCAAGCTCTCAAGGACATTCTTACATATATGAACTTGATCAAGGAAATGAGGCGTGTCGAGTTTGTGCCAGTACTCCAAGTCTCAGAAAACATACCTCGTCTTTCATACCTTCATCAGCGGCTCCAACGACTTTTCATCGTCTTTCTCGGTGCGGGGCACTGTTCGCAGTTTTTCAATAGCTCATCGATTTTGGCGCCACTCCTCTTACGTGGAGGTCCTCGATGCTCAGCCTCACCATTGAATAGATCTCCACGGTTTCTCCATGGGGCGTCCTTCTCGAGGCAACTTCGATGCCCCATGTACACGATTTTCCCAAACCCGCCATCTTTCCTTGACGTTAGCTGCTGAGACGTCCTATCATCCATGCACCGCGTGCATCTACAATATCCATGGCACACTTGTCCTGCGACATATCCGTAACCGAGATAGTCGTGCACCGTCGTGATCAACGCGGCTCTCATATAGAAATACTCACCTTTTCTGGCGTCCCATGTATTTGCCGGTGTTTTCCATAACGTGTCTAACTCCTCTTGAAGTAGGCCAGATATAGATTAATATTATTTCCCGGTTGTTTCGGCCCTTGAATCAGCATGCTCATGTGTATGTACTTTGACTTCATGCACAACAAGGGGGAGGTTGTACGTCCATACAAACACGAGCCATGTGCTATGGTTGGTGTTCTGGTTGCCAAATGGATTCATGCCATCGGTACACGTGCCGAGCACAATGTTCCTTGCATCACATGCAAAATTGTGATACTCGTCCTTGAACGCTCTCAACTGGCTTCCATCCATGACGTGTCTCAGCTTCGGATCATCTCCATCGTCGGGCTTCTTCCTCTCTGCTTGCCATCGCATGAGCTTTGCTTCCTTGGGATCTATGAAATACCGCTGGAGACGGGGAGTGATCGGTGAGAACCATACAACTTTCTGGGGAGATTTCTTCCCAGCCTTCTTGTATCAAGAAGCATTGCACACCGGACAACTTGTATTTTCCGCGTGCTCCCTCCGATAGGTTATGCAATCGTTGATGCATGCATGGTATCTAACGTGCGGCAGATCAAGAGGGCACACGATCTTCTTGGCCTCGTCCACACTAGTAGCACATAGATTCCCCGCGGGAAGAACATCCTTTAGGTACGTGAGAAGCTCATCGAGACTAGTGTCGGTCCATTTGTTTTTAGCTTTCGTCTTCAGGAGTTCGAGCATGAAACTCAAGCAGGTCACCTCAGGATTGCAACCATGATACAATAGAGTGTTTGAGTCTACCACCAATTGCTGCAGGTTGGGCTCCTCTCTAGAAGCAGCTCTCTCAGTATTTGTCTCCTTACAAAGCAGTGCTTGAACATGAGGGTCCCGCACGATTGAACTTAGTACCGACGAATTCTGTGTCGTGGAGATAACGTTTTGTCTGCCGCCATGTCCGACCCCTTCTCCGTCGCCATGTCCGGCGCCCTCTTCCTCGCCTCCATGTCCAGCCCCTTCTCCGCCGCCTTGTCTGGCCTCTTTCCCGCCGCCATGTCCGGCCTCTTCCCCGCCACCATGTCCGGCCCCTTCTCCGCCGCCATTATCGATCATCTCTTCGTCTTGCCCCATGTCGTCATTGTCTTCCCTTTTGGCATCCTCAACATCATCATCCTCATCTTCACTTATCCACCGAGTATAGCCATCCATGCAACCTGTCATGAGCAGGTGCGCCATCACACGACCATCGTCATAGGGGTCGAGCCAAGCTCGTCCTTTGCATCTCCGACACAGACATAAAACCTTTGTCAGGTTATTTTCTTTCATGCCCTGCACCGCTGACCGCAACCACCTGTCCACCACTGTTCCACTGACCATCATGAACGCCTGAACGGTAATAATAAACAAATTGATTGTAAAAATGCATGCATGCATCAAATTAAAAAAATTCGGCATGACCTTCCCTAAAAATAGGACATATAGAGTTTGCCCGGAATTTGCCGAAACAGAAATGAATCGACATTTCGGCAAAACATACGCAACTCACAAGCACAATTCGGCGGCAACTCATGTCACACACACAATTTCCATCATATCGCCCGATTATGCCATATCGCACACATACACTACAGGAATCATCTTCTTTGTCGTCTGCCATCACAGACGGCAAAGACAAAATCCCGGACGACAAAGACAACACAGCATACGGCAAAGCTTCTCACGGCCGGCAAAATTTCTGCATCAGCCTACGACGGCATAGGACCTTCTTTGCCGTCTGCCCCCCCCAAAGCGGACGACAAAGCTCTTTGCCGTCAGCTTTCCTTAGGAGCAGTCGGCAAATTGCTCGAGACGGAAGCCGACAGGCGTTGCCTCCGTTAGGGGTTAACGGAGGCTTTGCCGTCTGCCTCTCCCTTTATCTTGCCGTCTGCCTCCCCCTTTATCTTTGTCGTCTGCCTCCTCCTCCTCCCCCCTCCACTCTTTGCCGGCTGCCTCCCCCTCCATCTTTGTCGTCTGCCTACTCCTCCCCTCCCCCTCCACTCTTTGCTGTCTGCCTCTCCCCCCCTCCACTCTTTGTCGTTTGCCTCCTCCCCCCCTCCTCTGTGCCCTCTTCTTTGCCATCTTCCCACCCTGGAGGCTGACGGCAAAGAGCCTATATAGACACCCCAGGATGCATAGCTGGGTGCCATGTGGCACCTTTGCCATCTGCCAGCTGATGGCACAGGTCTTTGCCATCAGCTGGCAGACGGCAAAGAGCCCATATAGTACCTGCTTTTTTGTTTTATATTATTTCACACCACACACACATATATATATATTTGACAACACATTTATATAATTCACCACACATATATGATATATAGTTCACCACACATATACTTGCCAACACATATATATAATTCACCACACATATATGATATACATATAAATCAATCTACATACCCATATATCGAAAGAACCAACATACAAAGTATTGCACTGTTTATCCATATATACATATACATATAGTTCAACATTGTTCATCAACTCAAATGAAAACTAGATGATATACATATAAAGTTCATCCATCGACATTGTTCAACTCCATGAATGCCAGCTTCCATGCATGTAGTTTATCCAATATGCAAAAATGTGAATAAGAAAGTCAGAAGAAGAACAAAATATGATGTTTTTCAGATAATTATCTCATTTTTAGCGGAAATATAATATTCATGAGCTAACCAAGGTTCTTATGCCATTTTTAGCAAAAATATAATATTCATGAGCTAACCAAGGTTCTTATGCCATTTTGAGCTTATTATGGTATTTTGGAGCTAAATGGGCTAATTATGTCATTGTTGGGTTAATTAAAGAAAGGATAATATGAAAGAGGATAAGAAAGAGCAGGAGGATGAGAAGAAGAAGAAATCAAGAAGAAGGAGGAGAAGGAGGAGGAGGAGTCGGACTAGAAGGTCCTTGGCCTTCTCCTCCTCCTCCTCCTCCTCCTCCTTCTCCTTCTTCTCTTCTTCTTCTTCTTCTTCTTCTTCTTTCTTTTCATTTTGCCTATTTCTTCTCCTCGTCTCCTCTTGTTGGAGCTAAATTACCTAATTATGTCGTTTTGGAGCTAAATGGGCTAATTATCCCATTTTAGAGGAAAACAAGCTAAGTATATAATATTCATGAGCTAACCAAGGTTCTTATGCCGTTTTGAGCTTATTATGGTATTTTGGAGCTAAATGGGCTAATTATGTCATTGTTGGGTTAATTAAAGCAAGGATAATATGAAAGAGGAGAATAAAGAGGAGGAGGAGGAGAAGAAGAAGAAATCAAGAATAAGGAGGACAAGGAGGAGGAGGTGAAGGACTAGAAGTTCCTTGGCCTTCTCCTCCTCCTCCTCCTCCTCCTCCTCCTTCTCCTCCTTCTCCTTCTTCTCTTCTTCTTCTTCTTCTTTCTTTTAATTTTTCCTATTTCTTCTCCTCTTCTTCTCTTCTTGGAGCTAAATTACCTAATTATGTCTTTTTGGAGCTAAATGGGTTAATTATCCCATTTTAGAGGAAAACAAGCTAAGTATATAATATTCATGAGCTAACCAAGGTTCTTATGCCATTTTGAGCTTATTATGGTATTTTGGAGCTAAATGGGCTAATTATGTCATTGTTGGGTTAATTAAAGCAAGGATAATATGAAAGAGGAGAAGAAAGAGGAGGAGGAGGAGAAGAAGAAGAAGAAATCAAGAAGAAGTTGGAGAAGGAGGAGAAGGGGGAGGAGGAGAAGGACTAGAAGGTCCTTGGCCTTCTCCTCCTCCTCCTCCTTCTCCTTCTTGTCTTCTTCTTCTTCTTCTTCTTCTTTCTTTTCATTTTGCCTATTTCTTCTAGTCTTCTCCTCTTGTTGGAGCTAAATTACCTAATTATGTCTTTTTGGAGCTAAATGGGTTAATTATCCCATTTTAGAGGAAAACAAGCTAAGTATATAATATTCATGAGCTCGCCAAGGTTCTTATGCCATTTTGAGCTTATTATGGTATTTTGGAGCTAAATTGGCTAATTATGTCATTGTTGTGTTAACTAAAGCAAGGATAATATGAAAGAGGAGAAGAAAGAGGAGGAGGAGGAGAAGAAGAATAAATCAAGAAGAAGGAGGAGAAGGAGGAGAAGGAGGAGGAGGAGAAGGACTAGAAGGTCCTTGGCCTTCTCCTCCTCCTCCACCTCCTCCTCCTTATCCTCCTTCTCCTTCTTCTCTTCTCCTTCTTCTTCTTTCTTTCCATTTTTCCTATTTCTTCTCCTCTTCTCCTCTTGTTGGAGCTAAATTACCTAATTATGTCTTTTTGGACCTAAATGGGTTAATTATCCCATTTTAGAGGAAAACAAGCTAAGTATATAATATTCATGAGCTATACAAGGTTCTTATGCCATTTTGAGCTTATTATGGTATTTTTGAGCTAAATGGGCTAATTATGTCATTGTTGGGGAAATTAAAGCAAGGATAATATGAAATAGGAGAAGAAAGAGGAGGAGGAGGAGAAGAATAAGAAATCAAGAAGAAGGAGGAGAAGGAGGAGGAGGAGAAGGACTAGAAGGTCCTTGGCCTTCTCCTCCTCCTCCTCCTCCTCCTTCTCCTTCTTCTCTTCTTCTTCTTCTTCTTCTTCTTCTCCTTTCTTTTCATTGTGCCTATTTCTTCTCCTCTTCTCCTCTTATTGGAGCTAAATTACCTAATTATGTCTTTTTGGAGCTAAATGGGTTAATTATCCCATTTTAGAGGAAAACAAGCTAAGTATATAATATTCATGAGCTAACCAAGGTTCTTATGCCATTTTGAGCTTATTATGGTATTTAGGAGCTAAATTGGCTAATTATGTCATTGTTGGGTTAATTAAAGCAAGGATAATATGAAAGAGGAGTAGGAGGACAAGAAGAAGAAATCAAGAAGAAGGAGGAGAAGGAGGAGAAGGAGGAGGAGGAGAAGGACTAGAAGGTCCTTGGCCTTCTCCTTCTCCTCCTCCTCCTCCTTCTCCTTCTTCTCTTCTTCTTCTTCTTCTTCTTCTTCTTCTTCTTCTTCTTTCTTTTTATTTTTCCTATTTCTTCTCCTCTTCTCCTCTTGTTGGAGCTAAATTACCTAATTATGTCTTTTTGGAGCTAAATGGGCTAATTATCCCATTTTAGAGGAAAACAAGCTAAGTATATAATATTCATGAGCTAACCAAGGTTCTTATGCCATTTTGAGCTTATTATGGTATTTTGGAGCTAAATTGGCTAATTATGTCATTGTTGGGTTAATTAAAGCAAGGATAATATTAAAGAGGAGAAGAAAGAGGAGGAGGAGGAGAAGAAGAAGAAATCAAGAAGAAGGAGGAGAAAGAGGAGGAGGAGAAGGACTAGAAGGTCCATGGCCTTCTCCTCCTCCTCCTCCTCCTTCTCCTTCTTCTCTACTTCTTCTTCTTTCTTTTCATTTTGCCTATTTCTTCTCCTCTTCTCCTCTTGTTGGAGCTAAATTACCTAATTATGTCTTTTTGGAGCTAAATGGGTTAATTATCCCATTTTAGAGGAAAACAAGCTAAGTATATAATATTCATGACCTAACCAAGGTTCTTATGCCATTTTGAGCTTTTTATGGTATTTTGGAGCTAAATGGGATAATTATGTCATTGTTGGGTTAATTAAAGCAAGGATAATATGAAAGAGGAGAAGAAAGAGGAGGAGGAGGAGGAGAAGAAGAAATCAAGAAGAAGGAGGAGAAGGAGGAGAAGGAGGAGGAGGAGAAGGACTAGAAGGTCCTTCTCCTCCTCCTCCTCCTCCTCCTCCTCCTCCTTCTCCTTCTTCTCTTCTTCTTCTTCTTCTTTCTTTTCATTTTTCCTATTTCTTCTCCTCTTGTTAGAGCTAAATTACCTAATTATGTCTTCTTGGAGCTAAATGGGCTAATTATCTCATTTTTGAGGAAAACAAGTTAAGTTTGGAGGAGAAACTTATCGTAGTGGTCATCAAGGAGGAGAAACACAACGGTTGCTCGCGGCGGCTTTGTTTGGAGACGGTTGCCCCGGAGAAGGGATGTGCGATGCCGCTCGGGAGTTATTCTGCGGAAAAGATATTTTGCAATGTCTCAGTTAGCATGATGACACTCAATTATTAATACAAGTTTATAATGAAACACACCGTGCCAATCAAAGAGAAGACGGGCATCGACGAAGGGACTTGACCGCTCTTCTCGCACAGACCCTGAAGAGTGGGTCGTATTAGTTAGTAATGAAACACACATTACACACATGATTTGGCTAATGTGAAAAAAAGATACCACAAAAAGCTCGTACAGGGCCCGTTGACCCGCCTCATTCCGGGCCCTCTCCTCCTCAAGCAATTGTGTCGTGGTCTGGTCCCTCTCATCAAGAGCAGCCTGGCTTGCCAATCTCTCTTTCTCAAGAGCAGCCTGTTTTGCCGCTCTCTCTTTCTGAAGAGCAGCCTGAAACACCATTCCTCGTTACCACAGTAATGATCTATTGTGACACACATAATGAAATGGATGAAAGTGTTCTTAGTCCGTACAACTAACCTCGATGGCAAGTTCGACTGGTCGTGGACGACGCGTTATCTCAGGACAGCTGCTCGACTGGCGCGCCTTGATCTCCGGAGGAGTGAGTGGACAACGTATTATCCCATCTCCAATGGCTATCGAGCCATGGGGCCTCCCGCCACCAGATATCATCACGAGCTCTGGATCCAAAGGTTCCTGGCTAGGGTTAAAGTCATCCCCTTTCGTAGCCTTCCCCGCGTCCCTGTATGCCACGAGCTTCTGGTGGGATGATATGTTGGTGAAGTTATTGGGATCATCCAGGTCAGACTCAGAGAATGCCTTCGCCTTCTTGTACGAGGCAGTATGTGCCATGCCATAAAGGTCGTACAAGTGTGGCATCTCAGTCTTATTGTGATGCGCCTAAAACAGAGGAACAAAATATTAGCATCAAGAATGAATTGCATGAATCATGAAGCAAATCACATACCCAGTTTCGTCCAAACTGAAGTGGCACACCAACCATTTGGCTACGCCGATCCTTCGCATTCTCGTGGACGGCTTGCCAGCTGCCTGTGCACCACTCATCAACCAACGCCTCCCAACAATCCATCTTATCCGCACACCATCTCGGGGGCACCTGTAAGTTATTAGAAAGAATTTTCAGCGCCACGCCTATGAATGAAATCAAGAAAACTACGTAGAAGGACTTAAGAATAGGTAATTACCTTCATGTATTGCACCTTCTTCAGAAACTTGCCGCGGCAATCCTTCTTCTGCTTCTTAATACCACGTGTGGCGTAGTAATCTCAAATAGCCTGCGGCCGAGCCTCATGGCGCAAGTTCTGTCGTAACCGCCTACACTCGGCCTCGTGAACCCTGGCCGCCTCCTCCTCATATCCATCCTCACACCTATAGAAGGTCTGCAATCAAACGTCAGAACACCGACTATTACAATAATTAGCTATATTGTTAATTTTAGATTATGTAAAAGGATAATTTACCCAAAAGCTCTTGATCACCATCTCGGCCCTCGTGTGGCACAAGCCACCATCTATAATCTCCTCCGGCGGGGCATGCGCAGCTTGGTAGTGCTCCCAGGTAAATCCTAGTGTAGGAACCTGACCCTCACCAGGCAACGTGACAAACCCCGGGAAATTTGTCCGGCAAAGCACACCAAGGACGGAGTTCGGCCTGCGGACTCCAAGAGGGTGTACCCATCCCCTGCAGTATGATAAGGTTAGCGCATTAGATATTTGAACAAACTTGAAGGCAAAAGCTAAAAAAAGGGTAAATGTACTTACCTATCTCCTTAAGGTTTAATCACTGGCCTCTGCTCGCGGATAGCCGGGGCGACCGGGAGACGTGTACTACCACACTTGTACACGGTGGCCCCGTCCACCTGCACATCGCCCTCACTATCCGTAAGCTCATCCCCGCCATCCCCACCCCCTGAGCCACCCAGACCCTCGGTCCAATCCGGCAACTCGGTACGATCCGGCCAGGTCTCCCATCCGGGCCTCTCCACGTCGGGTGAAGCCTCCAGAACCGTAGTCTCCTCCGGCTGCTCCTGGGCCGAATGCACCTCTACCCCAGGCTGCTCCTGGACCGGAGTCTCATGGGACGAATGCCCGTCAACAACACATTCCTGGAACGGAGTCCCCATAGCCTCCTCCGCAAACGGGTCGACCATACTAGTCCTATGCTCGGGTGAATGAGCTGGTGGTGGTGGCGAGGACGGCTCAACAGTCCTCCTGGATCTTCCGCGGCCACCACCTCTCCCAGTACCCTTCCCCTTCTTCCCTACCCGACCATCACCTCTCCAAGTGGGCAATGCCTCCGACGAAGAAGAACCCACGGGTGGTGTCGACAGACTGTCTGCCAAGGCTCTACGGAGAGATAGGGGTGGAAGGGAAGTACCACCCTCGTGCGGGGCGCCTGGGAAGAACCCGTCGAGCGATCTGGACCACCGCCCACCATCTTTCCACACCTGGTGACCTGCCATGATAAAGATTAACCGAAATTAGTACAACATAAAAAAAATTGAATAACTGACATGAATAATAATATGTATATGAATAATAAAGATTAAAATATATATAATTTAAGTTGTGAATCTTACAAACTAATAATCATCATCAATAGATGCATCATCATCATCACTATCACGCATGTCTTCATGAATGACGTGCTCGTCGGGTTCAACGGCGTGAAGTTGTGAAAGGCCTTCCTTTAATCGTTGAAGCATTGACAGGTCATCTGCATCAGTAACCTCTATGAGTTCCAGGTCTTCTGGTTCCGGCTCAGGGCTAGAATTGGATTCATTGTAGCTGTCTACTTCCATGTTCTTGGGTGAAGCACGGCGGTTCTCGAAACGTTTCTTGGAAAGACGTGTTTCTTGGAAGAATTCTCCATCATATGTGTCTGGGTTAATGTGAGGTTCATAATCCTGTTCATTTGGGAGAGGTGGTCTGACATGTGGCGGCACTTCATAAACAACATACCAACCTTCCAGATTCTTATCCGTTTGGCATGCCCACGGTACATAGAAAACTTGGGTCACCTGTTGAGCCCTAATATAGATATCGGGAACATCTAAATGGGTGTTTGGATTGATTTTGACTAGTCCTATATGTTCATGAGTCCTTCTAGTCTTTTTCGGCTGGAACCAATAACATTTGAAAACTACGACGTTCGGTGGGTTTTCACCATAGAATTGAAGTTCATAAATTGCTTCAACTCTTCCATAATACTCGATAACACCTTCGCCGATAGCAGAGACACCACAATTTGTAGATTTCCGGTCGGGCATAGATAGCTCTTTGCCAAAGGTACGAAAGAGATACCCATTGATGTTGTATTTCTCAAATGAACAGACCTTATAGTCAAAACCATTAGCGACTTGTCTCAATTCAGCGTCCATAGACTCTGAATTAGCCTACAAGTTTAATACGAAATGGTTGTTGCATTAGCCACAAGTTAGACCAAGAATGAAATGGTCCATTATTGATAATTACCGTTTGTTTGAGCCAAGAGATGAAACCGGGATAGCCGCCTCCTGTCTTTGGCAGAAGCTTATACACTTCGAGGGAATCATTTTCAATCACCGCTCCATCCGAGAATTTGACGACGTAACGGCTGATTGAAATATCCGGGAATAAGAGCAGTTCAAATGAATTAGAAGTTATGGGAAAATGTGTCGAGAACTCACTCGATGTAGGGCCGCACTTCTGTTAGGTTGTTGAAGATATACAACGAAATGTTCTGCCATTCTTCGACATCCAACGTTATTGGTTTCAAAGCACCGGCTGGTAAGAGCTTCCCTTTGAATAGGCTGAGGTTGGACCCACCTTTTTTAGGGTCTGCATCATTGTGCCGAGGCTTCGGATTATGCAAATGATGATTTTTGGCTTCGTAGTGTGCTGTCACAAAGTTCGCCACATCCTGAGTAATGAATGCCTCAGCCATCAATGCTTCAATTCTACACTTATTGTTACATTTAGCTCGAAGGGTCTTCTCCATCCTCTCAGGTGCATAGCACCAACGATCTTGCACGGGCCCACCCAATCTTGCCTCGGTCGGTAGATGTAAAATCAAATGCTGCATTGGATTAAAGAAGCCCGGTGGAAAGATCTTCTCTAACTTGCACAACAACTCCGGTGCAAACTCCTCGATGTCTTCTACCACGCCAGGCGACAATTCTTTCGCACAAAGAACATGGAAGAAATAGCTCAGCTTCGCCAGTACTAGCCATTCATCCTCAGGAATAAAGCCACATAACATCACCGGCATTACCCGCTCTAGCCATATGTGCCAATCATGACTCTTGAGACCAAAGATTTTTAATTTTTCAAGACTCGCTCCCCTCTTTAGATTCGCGGCATACCCATCGAGGAACATCAAGTGCATTTTGACCCACAAGATAATTTCCCTCATAGCTGGCCTTCCAAGATTGAACCAGGCCTTTGGCTTCGACCACTTCTGCTTTCCTTTGCCTTCTCGCATGTTTTGTAACGGTCTATGACATAGTGTCTCTTGATCGACTCTAGCCTTAATATTATCCTTTGTCTTCCCATCTATGTCGAACAATGTACCAAAAATAGCCTCTCCGATATTCTTTTCAGTGTGCATCATGTCGATATTGTGTGGAAGAAGGAGGTCTTTGAAGTAAGGCAGATCCCAGAAGCATGGCTTGTGAGTCCAGGCGTGTTTTGAATTATACCCCTTGAAATACCCTGGACGCTCTGGATCAGGCTCGAGGGCGTTTAACTGATCCAGGATCTGTTGGCCTATAAAAGCAGGTGGTGCCATGTTTTTGACAACTTTACCTGTGGTAAAGTTCTTCATGTCTTTTCTGAACTGATGGTCAGGATCCAGGAACTGTCTATGCAAGTCAAAGCAAGAATACTTCTGACCCTCCTGCAACCAATGAAACTGAAGAGTTGCCTTGCATTGGGGGCACGGGAACCTTCCATGCACACACCATCCACAGAATAGCGCATACGCTGGCAAGTCATGCATAGAGTACATGTACCACACATGCATTTTGAAGTTTTCTTTTCTAGCGGCATCGTATGTCTTGACCCCATTTTCCCAAGCTTCTTCCAATTCATCCTTAAGCGGTTGCAGGTACACATTCATATTCTTCCCCGGATAATTGGGCCCTGGAATTATCAACGTCAGAAATATATTCTTTCTTTGCATAATCTGCCCGGGGGGGAGATTGAGTGGAATGACAAATACAGGCCAACAACTGTATTGGGTTGCCGTCATGCCGAAGGGTTTAAACCATTCATGGCAGCGCACACTCGAGGATTCCTTGGATCTGCCGCTTTATCCTGATGCAATCCATCGAAATGTTTCCACGCTTCCCCATCCGATGTGTGTACCATCATCTTATTCCCATCCGCATCTAGTTCGGTTCTTTTTCCCAATTTGTGCCATGTCATCTATCTGGCTGTCTCTTCGACCATGAAAAGACGTTGAAGTCTTGGTACGATTGGCATATACCGAAGAACACTAACTGCGATTTTGGTCTGCCTCTTCTCACCCATACCGTTGTCTACAACAAGATACCTGCAAGACTCGCAATTGGGACAATAGTCCAAGTGTGCATACTCCTTCCTAAATAAGACACATCCTTTATCAGATGCATCTATCTTCTCATAGGGCATCTTAAGTACGCGAAGTATTTTGTCCGACTGGTACAGGTTTGCAGGCATGACATGGCCTTTGGGTAGGAAACGTCCAAATAGTGTCATCATCGCGTCGTAGCATTCTCTTCCCAAGTTGAACTGAGCCTTCAGAGCCATTACTTGTGCAATTTCATCCAGCTGATAGAGCTCAGTGTGCTCATGGAGAGGATGTTTTGAAGACTCCAACATTTCATAAAAAGCCTTTGCAGATTCCTCCATCTCATCTTCCGAATCCCGAGCATCATCAAAGTCTTGCACCATGTCTTCGATCCCGGTACCATGCTCGTCCGTGCGACGACGGACCACCTCAGCTCTTGTGCGTTGTATAGACTCACCATGAAATGTCCACACCGTATAATTAGGCTTAAAACCCCTCCTCCATAGGTGTTTAATCATTACAGCCTCTGTCGTCTTTTTATAGTTGTCGCATCCAGGAGAGGGGCAATAGTTTCTTTCCTGGCTATTTGCGAATGCGGCTTTCACAAATTCCTTTGTTTTTACAAACCATTCTTTCGTCATGTCTTTCTGACTAGGGTGACCGGTATACCTCCACGCACGATCACTCACCTTGCATAGCTACTAAAGACAGAAGAAATATATTTATATATAATTTAGCATTTATATTCATCGGTTAATCAGGTTCGCCATTTTTTATTACATCCAAGCAACCTACACGCTAATAGGTAAAGATAGGTCCTAATCCCTCCCGAGTATGTGTAGATTGGGTTCGTTTTCCCATGGTCTTCTCCGGATCCAACACAAAATTTCGGCAGCACCTCCCCACTGTTCTCCTTATACACGTCTCAGCAATAAACAGAGAGGATGTGCATCCGGAGAACAACGGGGGAGGCACTGACGAAATTCCGCATCGGATCCAGAGCACAGCATACGGGAAAACGAACCCAATCTACACATACTCAGGCTATCCATGGATAATGTTGGACAATTCGAAAGGATGGCGGTTATAAATATGCAAAGACATGCATATTGATAGATGTCGCCCTTTCGAACAGGAGATGCATACTGGTCACGCATACTGATAAATTAACTGAATTACCTAAATCTAGAAAGTTTCATCCGGAAACCGAGCCACAGTAAATGAAGGGGCGGGGAGGAGATGAAATTTGTACTGACCCACGAATGCAGGGGCGGAGCTCGTGCAACGCACCGGCAGGTCTTCGCACAACAGACCTCACAGCGGCGAGACAACTATCACATGTAAATCCAAACGATCAACACAAATATTCCAATTATATCATTTCAGAGGAAAACAAGCTAAGTATATAATATTCATGAGCTAACCAAGGTTCTTATGCCATTTTGAGGTTATTATGGCATTTTGGAGCTAAATGGGATAATTATGTCATTGTTGGGGAAATTAAAGCAAGGATAATATGAAAGAGGAGAAGAAAGAGGAGGAGGAGGAGAAGAAGAATAAATCAAAAAGGAGAAGGAGGAGGAGGAGAAGAAGGAGAAGGAGGAGAAGGTATTTTTCTTCTCTTCTTCTCTTCTTCTTCTTCTTTCTTTCTTTCTTTTCATTTTTCCTATTTATACTCCTCTTCTCCTCTTGTTGGAGCTAAATTATCTAATTATGTCTTTTTGGAGCTATATGGGCTAATTATCCCATTTTAGAGGAAAACAAGCTAAGAATATAATATTCATGAGCTAACCAAGGTTCTTATGCCATTTTGAGCTTATTATGGCATTTTGGAGCTAAATGGGCTAATTATGTCATTGTTGGGTTAATTAAAGCAAGGATAATATGAAAGAGGAGAATAAAGAGGAGGAGGAGGAGAAGAAGAAGAAATCAAAGAAGAAGGAGCAGAAGGAGGAGAAGGAGGAGGAGGAGAAGGACTAGAAGGTCCTTGGCCTTCTCCTCCTCCTCCTCCTCCTTCTCCTTCTTCTCTTCTTCTTCTTCCTGTTCTTCTTTCTTTTCATTTTTCCTATTTCTTCTCCTCTTCTCCTCTTGTTGGAGCTAAATTACCTAATTATGTCTTTTTGGAGCTAAATGGGTTAATTATCCCATTTTAGAGGAAAACAAGCTAACTATATAATATTGATGAGCTAACCAAGGTTCGTATGCCATTTTGAGCTTATTATGGTATTTTGGAGCTAAATGGGCTAATTATGTCTTTGTTGGGGAAATTAAAGCAAGGATAATTTGAAAGAGGAGAAGAAAGAGGAGGAGGAGGAGAAGAAGAAGAAATCAAGAAGAAGGAGGAGAAGGAGGAGGAGGAGAAAGACTTGAAGGTCCTTGGCCTTCTCCTTCTCCTCCTCCTCCTCCTTCTCCTTCTTCTCTTCTTCTTCTTCTTCTTCTTCTTCTTCTTTCTTTTCATTTTGCCTATTTCTTCTCCTCTCGGTGGAGCTAAATTACCTAATTATCTCTTTTTGGAGCTAAATGGGCTAATTTTCCCATTTTAGAGGAAAACAAGCTAAGTATATAATATTCATGATCTAACCAAGGTTCTTATGCCATTTTGAGCTTATTATGGTATTTTGGAGCTAAATGGGCTAATTATGTCATTGTTGGGGAAATTAAAGCAAGGATAATTTGAAAGAGGAGAAGAAAGAGGAGGAGGAGGAGAAGAAGAAATCAAGAAGGAGGAGAAGGAGGAGAAGGACTAGAAGGTCCTTGGCCTTCTCCTCCTCCTCCTCCTCCTCCTCCTCCTCCTCCTCCTCCTCCTCCTCCTCTCCTCTTCTCCTCCTCCTCCTCCTCCTCTCCTTTTCTCCTCCTCCTCCTCCTCTCCTCCTCTTCTTCTCTTCCTCCTCCTCCTCCTCTCCTCTTCTCCACCTGCTCCTCCTCTCCTTTTCTCCTCCTCCTCTCCTCTTCTTCTTCTTTCACGAGAAATTTCGGCATGACATGTCCCAATTCGAAATATCACGTGTCCAAATCACATGTCCACATATGACATGTACACTTCAAATTCTCATATAATAGGAAGAACAATATAGAACTTGGAGCAAAATGCAAGAGTCTTGGAACTAGTGGTAATCAATTCTGTTTTTTTTTCTTTAAATAGCCTATATGAAACTTGAAGAAAAATTTGCAACCTTATAAGAATTGACCTAAGTAACTTAACCTAAGAACCTAATAAAAGTTAACCTAAGTAAATTAACCTAAGTAACTTAACTAAATTAACCTAAACAACTTAAAGTAAGAACCTAATAGCAACAAGAACCTAATAACAATAACCTAACTAAATTAACCTAAGTCACTAAACTTAACTAAATTACCCTCAGCAAAGAGGCAAAGAGAGGAAAGGAGGGTCGGAGGACTTACAAGTGGCTAGGGGAGACGTCAGCGACGAGGTGGATCTCGGGGGAAATGCCGACGGCAAGGTGGACCAGGGGCACGGAGAGGAGGGGGCGGCGGTGGAGCAGGGGGTCGCAGGGAAGAGGGGGCGTTGGTGGAGCAGGGGAACGGAGAGGAGGGGGCGGTGGTGGAGCAGGGGCACGATGGTGGAGGAGGGGTCGCAGGGAGGAGGAGGGGCGAGCTCCGGCGGCGGGTCACGGGGAGGAGGGAGGAGGGAGGGCGAGCTCCGACGGCGGTGCAGGGAGAGAGTCACGGGCGGTGGTGGAGCAGGGGAATGGAGAGGAGGGGGCGGTGGTGGAGCAGGGGCACGATGGTGGAGGAGGGGTCGCAGGGAGGAGGAGGGGCGAGCTCCGGCGGCGGGTAGCGGGGAGGAGGGAGGAGGGAGGACGAGCTCCGACGGCGGTGCAGGGAGAGAGTCACGGGCTGTGGTGTGCCGTTACGGGGGGAGAGAGGGGGTGGGGTGGGGGTTGACGACGTTAGGTCTAGTGGGCGCTTTGCCGTCTGCCCCCGACGGCAAAGGGGTAACAGGCTGACGGCAAAGAGGTTGACAGTTATGGGTTAGAGGGCGGTGTGGGGTGGGTTCTTTGCCGTCTGCCTGCATGTGCTTTGCCGTCAGCTGGCAGACGGCAAAGAGGCATCAGATGGCAAAGACACTCTTTGCCATCAGCCTGCTCTTTGCCGTCAGCAGATGGCAAATTCTCTGATTCCAGTAGTGATACACATATTTCCATTCTTGCAAAAGCATAAATTTTTAATCACCTCTCTCGAGATCGAGCACGGTGAGGATGATGTCGATAGGTGTCGCCACACACACTATGGAATGATCAAAAGTGGACAAAGCTCTTCTTGACAAGCCTATAGATCTAGTTAGTGAGGTACATAGGCCACTTCACTAAATGCTAGCTAGATCTACCTAGCTTGCTAGTTTGGGAGGAGACAAGTTCAACTAGTGGAGGGGGAAGGAAAAAGAGAAAGGAGATGCATTAATGGTGGTTGGTGTAGTTAGCTAGGAGTAATAAAGAGAGAGAAAGATAGGAAGTAGTGACGGAGGGAGTAGAAGAAGGAGATTAGTGGGGGGAGAAGTAGTGAGGAAGAAGCAAAGTGAGGGAGAGAGGAGGTGGTAACTAGGGGAAAGTGAGGAATAGATGAGGGTAGGGGAGAGTGGAGGACAAAAGGTGGTATGGTTGTGACTTAGCATTAGCGCGGGTAGAAAAACGCGCTGCTGCTAATAATGTAGCAGTAGCGCTTCTTTGAATCATTCGCTACTACTAAGCGCGGCCCCGCCATGTGGCTAGTTTCAGAATTAGCAGTAGCGACATGGAAAAAAGTGTGCTACTACTATCACGTTAGCAGCAGTGCAGTTATATTAAGCCTGCTGCCGCTAAACCTAGCGTGGCGGGAACTGTCGGTCAACTTCAGTAGCAGTGGGGTTCTGCTGAGCCGAGGTGCTCCTAAGTTTATAGCACTAGCACCTGCATTTAGAACATGCTACTGCTAGGTAGCAGTAGCGCTCCTTCCAGTCCCGCGCTGCTGCTAAGATTATGTGTATAAGGTTTTCCCTAGTAGTGGAGCATTTCTCGGCAATCTGCTAGAGCGGGAATTGATCACGGAGGCATCTACATCAACTCCATTGCCCCTTCGATGATGTGTGAGTAGTTCACCACAGACCTACGGGTTCATAACTCGTAGCTAGATGGCTTCTTCTCTCTCTTTGATCTTCAATACCGTGTTCTTCATGATATTCATGGAGATCCATCTGATGTAATACTCTTTTGCGGTCTGTTTATCAAGATCTGATGAATTTTGCGTTTATATTCAGATTATCCATGAATATTATTTGAGTCTCTTCTGAATTCTTATATCACTACAACAGGACCCCCCTTATAGCAACGGGTTTTCCGTATCTATAAGTCCATATATGCGTTGTTAGTGTATTTACCAACGGTTTGGCATGCGTAGCCTTATCCAGTGTTGCTAGAGCATAATACAACGCTTACACTACCGTTGGTAAAAGGGGCCGTTGCAAGACAACAACACATAAAACAGACTTTTACAACACTTTTATGTGTTGGTGCTTGATTTATAGGAATCAATATCCCATTGGTTGGCTCTGGAAATTTTGCAACAATTCAAGAGTTGGTACATATGTAATGTGCATATATTATTAAATATATATTGCCACCAATTAAATCAATGCTCCATGGAATGGTGATAGTTATGTATTTCAAGTGAAGACAAAAACAAGAGAATATACTTACGAGGAAGAAGTCATATATATTATATGAAAATATTAGATTACAATAGTGGACATTACACGAGGAATATCATTCAAATGTGAGACATAATCTAAATATTTTCGTGAAATCAAAATTTAAACTGAAAACATCCATCTAAATCCTTACTACTTGACTAAAACTTAACCGAGGAACATCATCCAACTGGAAATCTCCCTACAGACTAAAACAGAAGCATCCATCATCGTCATTGTGAAATGAAACATCATCCTCATTTCAGTATACTTGACATGCACCCATATAACCATCCATTCATTTTCTAGATCTGCAGACAAAAAATCAAAATGTACTACTAGCACACAATGCATTGACATGATGGAACGAGTGACAGAGGTAGTATATTAGTCACGTACAAAGGTTGAAGGTCATGCGATCTTTGTTTTTTCTGCATTATGGAGAGTACTGCATTTTTTTCAATTACGTTCCAAATCTTCACGTTTTCACAAGTGCCATATCGGTGTGCACTTCCCAAAATTTAGGATTGCAACTTACAATTATAGCAAGAGTTGCGTCACTCTCATGATTATTTAAGCTCTTCAAGAACACTTAAATTCTTGTGTGACAGAGGAAATCAAATAAACCATTGGAAGATTCATCCTCGTCACCATGAAAAAAAAAGAGAAAACATAGGGATCATATGAAATAAATTCGAGCACTCTTACATAGGGCACCCAACCAACTCACTGAACCACTTCTGGAAGGTTCCAAATATATTTCAGATTCCTCTTCTTTCTTACGCTCTTCTATTTCTGAATTATCCGCTGAATATATAGACACATAAATTATGTTACGGTGATAAATAATCATATATTGCAAGCAGCAAGTAGTGAGCAACAAACTTACCTTCTTCATTTTCATCCGCATCATCATCATCACAATTTATGAAGCCTTCATCACTAGTGGCTATTTCTTGGACATCAGATGATGAGACATTTTTTTCACCAGAATTATGATTCGAACGGTTCTTCCGTCATATATTCTTCTGCAACATGACAATGACCGAAATTTTAAATAAAATATCGAAAATACAATGTAGGTTGTTCTGGAAACTACAATATATAGCACACGGAGGTTTGGACAAAACTACATTTCAATTTGAGAGAGACACTGAACATAAGAATCTGGATAGGATCCATGGGAAGGGGTAATCTGTTAGTTTCAGACTTGCTAGATTAAAGCCACCAGGAGCTATATTGCGTGCAAGCTAGCAGACACGCACCTGGATTCATTTACAGTAGCACTAGCCACTAGCACACGTATATACACGTACACGTGAACTTGACTAATGATTAGAACTAACCTTGCTTAGCTCGTGGTGTGTGCGTCACCGGTCGCCGGACGATGAGTTTTGGCTGACAGCCCGTCAGGGACAGAAGCAGCCAACTTCGAGATGTTTCCAGCACAATCGGCGGCGGCGGAGCCATGCCCTTCGGAGTTCAAACTTGGGCAGCTGCGTTCCCTGGACGATGGTCTCGCTGGCGGCAATTGGTCCCACTGCAACATGCATTAGCCCCAGTCTATGGGTCTGGAACTTGCGGTGGAGCAAAGTCACTACCCGGCATCGGCACCTGGCAGCACCTTTGCATACAGGCAGAGTACGGGGTGTGCCCTCGAACTCTGGCAAGAGCTGTGCGGGCACGGGATTCATGGGGGCACCAGCCATGAGAGATAGGCGATGGCGGGCAAGGAATTGGGCGGTAGCGACGACGAGTGGATTCGGCGCCGATTGGAGATGAGATATGGAAGGAAACCGTGTTGAGATTGGCGGAACGGTTTCCAATATTCTTGACACAATTACCTCGTCGAGATCTGTTTCCATCGTGCTTCGTATGACACATGGAGCCATGGTAATGAAGCATGAGTATTTAAATATATAGTTTGACCAGATTATTCGCTATTGGAGGGAGAAAACGGAGGGAAAGTGAAAATTGAAGCAAAACATAATTATAAATACTCCCTCAGTTCATAAATACTCCTTCCGTTCCAAAATAAGTGTCGCAAATTTAATATTAAGTTAGCATAAATTTTGTATTAAAGCAGCAACACTTATTTTGGGACGAAGGAAGTATAAGTTTTTTTTAGATATTTCACTAGGGAACTACATACAGAGTAAAACGAATGTATTTACACTTTAAAGTATATTTATATACATCTGTTTATAGTCCCTAGTATATCTATATACATCCGTTTGGAGTACAAGGGAGTCCAAAAAATTGGAGCGAAACATCTTGCACGTGACAGGCACTTTACATAAAAAAATGTGTCAAACAGAACGTGCTTCTTCTAGGTTTATACAAATCAAGATCACTAGTTGTCCGTCCATGATCACTAGCTAGTTCTCATCGACATGAGCTTTTGAAATGGACACAATATTTGTTTGCGGACACAATGATATGAGAGCCAGCCATCAAACTCTTGTCCCAAACTTCTACCCTCAATTCAAACATATTCAGATATAATTCAAGCAAACATGACCGAACACATTCAAACATATATAAATTCAGTATAATTTACATAAATCAAACGATAGTTCGTCCATTCAGCTAAAATTTAGTAAACCTAAACTATGCAAAACGTACCTGGGCAACATATACCATTTGTTGCAACTGTGTACTACAATATGGCCAAGAGATGCAACTCTGCAACACATGCGCTACAACACATATATGTGTATCTACAGATAATTTTGCAACATATAATGACAACGTTATAGAATTTGTGTTGCTTCATAAGGGGTATCCTTGTAGTGTATGCATGATTTCATATTTTTGCAAGTCTCTTCGAATTATTTGTTTGGTTTGGCCAACTAGATTGGTAATTCTTGCAATGGGAGAAGTGCTTAGTTTTGGGTTCAATCTTGCGGTGTCCTCACCCAGTGATAGTCGGGGTAGCGAGGCACGTATTTTATTTTTGCCATCAAGGGTAAAAAGATGGGGTTTTCATCATATTGCTTGAGTTTATGCCTCTACATCATGTCATCTTACTTAATGCGTTACTCTGTTCTTCATGAACTTAATACTCTATATGCAGGCAGGAGTAGGTCGATGTGTGGAGTAATAGTAGTCGATGCAGAATTATTTTCTTTTCTATCATTGCCACTTGATACGGATGTGATGCCTATATGCATAATCATTGCCTTGGATATCTTCATACGGATGTGAATTATTTTCGTTTCGGTCCACTTGATACGGATGTGATGCCTATATGCATAATCATTGCCTTGGATATCTTCATAATTATTTTCTTTTCTATCAATTGCTCGATAGTAATTTGTTCACCCACCGTATTATTTTCCTTTATGAGAGAAGCCGCTAGTGAAACCTATGGCCCCTTGATCTATTTTCCATATTATATTTTCAGATCTATAAACCAAAAATAAGAAAAATACTTTGGTGCAATTTATTTACTTTAGTTTTACTTTCAGATCTATCACTATTTTATACCTATCTCTATCAGATCTCATCCTTGCATCTGAAGGGATTGAGAACCCCTTTATAGAGTTGGGTGCAAGTGTTTGATTATTTATGTAGGTACTACTATTGGAGCCTTGCTTGTTCCTCCTACTGGATTGATACCTTGGTTCTCAACAAACTAAGGGAAATACTTCTCTACTTCGCTGCATCACCCTTCCCTCTTCAACGGAAAACCAATGCAATCTGAAGAGGTAGCAATAATTAATCAACCAATCGGGTCAGTGCTCCTGATGAGTGTTGGTCTAAACTAGAGCATCTTATTAATGCCGCCCGAGGGAATTCATGGATTGCCATGGTAACAATAGCTCATCCGTCGTGCCTTGAGAGTGAGATACGCGGCTCCTAACGAGATAGTCGACATGTTAGGAGGTCTTCCTGGATTTATTTTATGTTTACTGAATGCCTTGTGCACCGTGATTCCAAGGATACTTTGGGCTATCTCGAGGTTGAGGTTTTCCATCGCAGCTTGTGGTTAGTTAGTGATGGACGAGTTGGAGCGCCCCTATAGTGTTAAATCTTTTGGAAAGCCGTGTCCGCGGTTATGTGGCAACTTGGAAATTGTTTACCACCTGGTTATAGCGAACTTAAAGTGAACTAAACCCAAATACACCAACTGTGTGTGTAACCATGACTGTCTCTTTTCGAGGGAGTTCGGGACAAGAAGATGGTAGAGTTATGTTTGAACCATAAGTAGGTGTTTAGGATCACTTCTTGATCAAAACTAGTACTCGTGTGATCATGCGTAGATACTCATCATATTCTTGTACTCATAAGTTATCCACTTAATCATGTTTAGTTCTTGTTGCAACCCCGCCACTTAACCATAGCTCTCCTATTAGCTTATTTATACTTTGTACCTTGGGTGATGAGATTGCTGAGTCCCCATGGCTCACAGATTGCTACAACACAACAAGTACATGTATAGATGAAATCGAGCTAGATGAGTCTACCGGACTCTAGTGGGAGTATGACGAGGAATGTAGCCGCATGTACATGACATATCCAAACGAATAGGAGGGAGACCCTGGTCGGTAGCCTCGGACTAGCAAGATAGATGTCATCTTTTTCTGTTTGATTTCGTCCGTAGTCGTATCCTCTTCTTCTGGATGATGATTGATTTGAGTGATGTTATTTAGCTTGTGGCGAGTGTAAGCCAACTCCATATACTCATCACCTCTTTACGTGTATGTGTGATCATATCTATTTGTCCATGTACTAAGAAATGGGGCCCTTAGTACCCATACTTGTACACAGGCAACAACGGCCTCCTGGGGTGGCGAGACCTTACCAGGCGACTTCAACCTTTGAGCAACTACAAGCAAAGGCAATAAACAAGGCCCCAGCAAGCCACCTTGCCGGGAGGAAGAAAAAGTGACAACCATCGCGCCCAGCAGGACTCCTCTGGATCTCCGCCACTCCACATCATCAGGCTGATTGTCAACATGAGTGAGTGTCGAGCGGACGAACGATTAGGTGAGTCTAGCCAGAGGCCTGTGACAATGGTCAGAGACATGCAACAGCTTTAATGACACCCGTCTAGTGGCGTGTCAAGTGAATAAAAGGTAGTTGGGCGAATGGCACAACAGAGGGGCAATTATTTCCGGGGAATGTCATGGTGCAAATAGTGCCCGTGACCCAATCCGTGAGAGTTAGGTATTTCCCACTCTAGCTCCTATCAGTAGTTTTGGGAGCTATCGTGCAGACTGTTTTAGCCACTCTTCTAACCCATTGGACTACAAAAGGAGGTCCATGGCTACCTTTTGAAAGGTCAACTCTTTGTTTATTCTAGATGCCTAGCTGCTGCCCTCGAGCATCCTTGTCAGGCTAGAGCACCTATACTGTGAACATACACATAATATACCACAACACATGAAGTAGGGTTTTACGCTTCCGAGCGGCTCGAACCTGTCTAAACCATTGTGCATGCAGCTGTCAGTGATGCTCTTTGTGCACCCATAGTCCTTGTAGAACCGTAGGAAAGGGGCCTAGATAGTCCCATAGATCGTAAAATCACCCTTACATCTTTGGTGCTAGCTACGGGGATTTGGTGCATGAATCTTCTCCAACACTGCGTGTCTTCCCCATCATCATCATCGACTCCCATGGCACCCGATAAGGCCAAGGCAACATCAGCCGCCGTCCGATCTTAATCCAAGTTGCCCATGCCGGTCTCTACGGGCGACGGAGGTGGGGATTGACGTCGCACACTTGATAGGGGAGAGCGCAGCCACAACACCGCGTGGAGCTCCGCGAGCCGCGACCTGGACCCAGCCATCTTGACATCCCAAGATGCACCGACAAGGTCTCAAGGCGGTGCTGCAGCAGCAGCGACGGAGAATGCCACGTCTAACGCCACGACGCACATGGTAGCGCCTCTGCTTCTTGCTTCACAAGACAACCGCAATCAACGCCCTAGGGGAGGCGACCCCGGCAGGCTATAGGACAAGACCCTTGTGCACAAATCTCAGGGCATGCAAGGCCAACCTCGTAAACAGCCCGCTGGTGAGAGTCGACGGCGGGTGATGGTGCGGGGAGGTGCACCTTATGGCATTTCTAGGAGTAAGAGCACCTCCCATGCGTGGCATCGCTCCATGCCCAAATCTAGTGGGAAGCCCTGGCGTAGGCCGAACTGCTGCTGAATTTCCCGCTCGTGTGAGAGAACATGCAAGACTTATAGGCGACCATACAAATCCTGTTGAACTTCGCAAACCGTGATAGGCCGGATGTAGCACGACCTTCCCACACGCATCACTCGGACACAATGAGGGCCCACCACCGGACGTGGCGCAGGTGGAGCACCTACAGTATATTCGTCCCACAACAGCAACAACCTACTGGCGGGACCGACGTGCAGGATGAGATGTCCCAGGGCTCGATGGACCTGTGGCAAAAGAAGGATCAACGCCATGTCTTGAAGGACGTGCGCAAGGAGGATGTGTGGACCACCATCGATGGGCGATGGGACACGTGTTGCCAATTCGATGGTCTCACAGACCCATCCGTCAACGAGCCAGCACCGGGAGCCCCCGAGAGCCAACCTTGCGAGGTTGGTTGCCCGGCATTCACCCACAAGTCTGCTAGCCTTATAGCAGAGCCTTCAAGCCTGAACTACGACACAAATATGACGGCAACATCAACCCGTTAAAGTTCCTTGGAATCTAAATCATAGCGGTGCAGGCTGCCGGGGGAAGCGACGAGAGGGTTCTTGCCAATAACTTACCGCTGTTGCTCAAGGCTAACGCGAGGACTTGTGTGATGGACTTGCGGGAGGGGTCTATTACCTCGTGGGTGGATCTATGCGACCAATTCATTGGCGCATACCACGGGGGCCACAAACTCTCAGGGAAGCCCAGTAATTTGCATGTGATCCCTTAGAAATACGGCGAGACCCTCCGCAAGTACATCAAGAGGTTCAGGCCTGTGCATCACAACATCCCTCACATCCACCCTACCATGGTGATCGCTGCGTTCAATACGAACATATGCAGTCATTGGATGCGTTAGGAGATGAGCATTAACAAGGTGTGGGACATCACCGAGCTCTACACTCTAGCTGACAGATGTGCACGGGGTGAAGAAGGAAGAAGGCTCCCCGGAGAGGACGCTGGCACAGAAGTCGACTCAAATGACGACAATAAGGCGCCCGCATCCAAGGGTAAGGGCCCAAATAGCATAAGGAAGTGCAAGGGCTAGGCAGTTATGGATGTCGAAGGCACCAACAACTCCACTACCAGCAAGAAGGCCAAGTCTGAGGGATCTAACAAGGATGTTGAGGGTTTCTCTGGAGACGACGAAGTCGTGTGAGGAGCGAAGAGCGACATGCCATACTGCAAAAGTCACCTCACCATGGGCCACAACATCACCGAGTGCCGCCAAGTAGAGCAACTTGCTGATAAGAAAAACCAAGAGTACAAAAGGCGCGACAAGGAGAAGGGCGAGGACAGTGTAGGTGGATCCGGCAAAAGAACCGTGGCAACCACCACGGCACGTCCAAATGGTAGAAAGAAAAATCTGCTCGAGGCACAGACAAGAAATACAATGCTGAAGAAGGATATGACGATGAGGACGAAGAAGGATCTGATGGCGAGGAGTTCCCGAAGGCTATGAATGTTATGTGTGTCAACAGAGGATCATATTTGCACTCCTCCCACACACAGCTCAAGCAGTGGGCCCGTGAAGTCAACGCAGCATAACCAGCAATAGAGGCAAGGAAACCCCTCAAATGTCCAACACTACAATCATGTTTGATACACAGGATCACCGTGACCGCTCCATTGCCGTCAGGTGTGTGTCGTTGTTGGTTTCATCAACAAACTTTAACCTTATATTCACAGAGATGTTCGTCGATAGAGGGGCTAATTTCAACATGATCTCGACCAACATGATCAAGCTGCTGTAGATTCCTGATACAGATGTCAAGCCGACAGGGTCCATCCAGGGGGTCAACCCAGGGAAACTGCAGCCCAATGGGAAGATAACTCTGTCAGTGACGTTCAAGAACATGCTCAACTTCACAACAAAAAGGGTCACCTTCGACGTCACAAAGATGTCCCTTCTATACAATGGGATCTTGGGCCGACCGATGCTGGCAAAGTTCATGGCGGCATTCCATCACGCCTACAACACGCTCAAGATGCCAGGGCCAATGAGAGTCATCACCATCCATTCTAACAACAAGGACGTAGTCCTGTGTGTCAACAAGCTGTACCGGGAGGAAGTTGTAGCGTCTGCCGACAAGGTACTTGATCCTGCTGGAAAACTCCTGGGTAGAAGAAGAACAAGAACAAGACTTCTAGTGAAGCTCGTGGGGATTTTGGGAAGCATGCTTCAGAGCGTGACACGCCCATTGAAGACTCGCTTGAGACTTCTGCCGCCAGGAGCGAGAAAAACAAAGTGACATCCCCATGATGAATTAAGTGGCTATGTGGGAAGACAGCAAGAGCGGCACTTTCACCATAAGTGCCACCCCCTCGATAGCAAATAGGAAAGCATGCTCATCTCCTTCCTATGGGTGAATGTCAATATGTTTTCCTCGCAACCATATGACATCCCAGTGTTCCGAGGGAGGTGATCGAGCACCACCTTGATGTTTGTCCCCACGTGCGCCCCATCAAGGAGAAAGTTCGAAAGCAAGCACTAGAACAAAAATAGTTCATTGCCGAAGATATCAAGAGATTGGAAGTAGCTGGCTTGGTCAGAGGCGTCCTTCACCCAACATGGTTGGCAAACCCTGTGGTGGTGCACAAGGCAAACGAGAAGTGGACACTTTGCATCGATTTCATTGATGTTAATAAGTCCTTTCCAAAGGACGCCCTCCCCTTGCCCTGCATCGACTACATAGTGGACTCGACCACCGGCTACGTTCGTCTCTCCTTCCTTGACGCCTACTCTGGTTATCACTAGATTTTCATGGCCAAGGAAGATGAATAGAAAACAACGTTCATCACTCCTTGTGGCACGTAATATTTCGAGCGCAACAGATTGGTTTCGGTCCAAAGCTACACGGGAATGTGGAAGCATATATGGATGATATTGTGGTCAAGATCAAAGACGAGGTGACGCTGGTTCAAGACCTTGAGTAAACCTTTGCAAATTTGGGCAAGATCAACTTGAATCGCAAACCTAAGAAGTGTGTGTTCGGAGTGTCATCCGGCAAGCTCCTCGGGTTCTTTGTGTCATAGCACGGAATAGAAGCAAAACCCGCCAAGATTGACGCCATTGAACAGTTGGAAGCACCGCAACATGTCAAGGATGTACGCCCTCACAGCATAGCTCACAGCACCCATTGAGGAATTCATCGGCCCACTTCGGTTCGTACTTCACCAAGACGTGCGGTGGTCGTATCTCGGATGTTGTTGGAGAAGTCTCATTCCTCTAAGCCCATCTCCGTGAGCTGGGTAGAAAGCCTATCAGTGGTGTCCACAACCTGCTCCATCCAAAGCTTGGTGTTCTCATGTAGCTCATTGGAGGTACGGGGGTTGAAACGAGCAACACTTTCTCCATCTACAACTGTTCCAGCAGCTCATACTCCCTGGTCTTAGCCACCTTGAGGTCGTCCTCATAGGTGCTCACCTTCACCCATAGGTCGGCGCTGACATAAGCAGCACCGCTCAATGCCTTGGTGTTGTTAGAAAGGCTGACCTGCAGATCCGCCACAGTGAAGGACGCCTTCTGGATGTCATCCTTCAGCTTCAACACCTCTTCATGGGATCAGGTGAGGTCCTATTCCACCTGTTGCGCCTTGCCCTCCAACGCATCCTTGGCGGACCTGGCAGTCTCAGTATCTTCGACCGCCTGCTTGAGCTTGTCGCCGTGCTCCACTTCTTGCTTCTCGAGGGCTTCCTTGTGCTTCTGTTCTAGCTCTGGGATCTGGCACTCAGGACCAGCCTTGAGGGACACCTCTCAGGCATCAAGTTCCTATTCATGGGTGTTAAGCTAGACATTGCACGTGATCTGCTCAGCTTTGGCCTTGACAACGGGGTCCTCATTTTCACTGAGGATCTTCTGCACCCTGCCTTCTAGTTTATGAAGGCGGCTCAGTCCTTTGCAAGATCCCCTCAGTCCTCGGTGAATTCCTTGCACTTCTCAACAAACCAGGCTTCTGACTCGGCAAGGCGCTCTCGGAAGCTATCTTTTGCCGTGGCAAGGTGGGCTTCCCGGTTGTCCAACTTTTCCGAGAGGTTGGCACAATGCGGCCGTAGGTGTCGGAAGCCCTCACCCAGGGAAGACAGGATGGTGTTGTCACGACTAAGATGCAGACCTTTGCGATTTAGGGAACGAGGCCCCAAAATGGAAAGAAGCGCATCTAAGAATTTCGCAAGCAAGATAACATAGCACATACATAATAAAAGAATGACAAATAGGGAATCGTTTGCCATCTCATAGATAATATCAGAGTTTACATCACACATTTATTCAGACAAGGTAGTTCCGCTAACGACTACATAACATGATAAAAGGCTATGCTATCCTGCATGCTTGCCCACGATCACGACCACGCCTCAGTCTTCTGGATAGTTCACGTAAAGGCGGTCGTTCTCCTCATCGTACTGCCACCCCAGCTACGTGCCATCGGGGTCACCTGTGTCGGGCGTACCTGTACCTGTTGGGGTGTTGAAGTAATCTGTGAGCCACAGGGACTCAGCAATCTTTGACCTCGGTACCGAAACTAGTCAAGTTATTAGGTGAGGAAGGTTCAGTGTTTAGGTTGCAGCATCGTAAGCATTAATGGTGGCTAACTTACGTAGAACAAGATATAGATGTGGTGGTATACGCTATCGATCGAAGCCTAGGTGATCACTAAGTGATCCTGAACACCTACCTACGTCAAACATAACCCCACCATGTTCCCGATCAAAGAGAGGTCTTCGAAGGGGACAGTCACGGTTACGCACACCGTTGGGAGTTTTATTAGATTTAGTTCAAGTTATCTATAACCCTATGTTAACAAATATTCCAAGTTGCCACATAACCGCGGGCACGGCTTTCTGAAAGATTAAACCCTGCAGGGGTGCTCCAACTAATCCATGACAAACGGTCACGGGCCGCAAAGTAATCCTCTATCAGAAAACTCGTGATCTCGTCGGATTCCTTAGAGGAAAACCTCAACTCTGGGGAGAACCAAAGCTTCACCGAGATTCCTATACGCAAGATATATCCCTAAGGTAAGACAAGACTAGCAGTACCTCCCGTCGTGTCGACGACCCCGATAAGAGCCGCATATCTCAGTCTCAGGACACGACGGATGAGCGATGGTTACCGCGCCAAAACACGGAGTTTCCCTGGGGAGCATAATAAGCTGCTCTGGGTTGGGCCAACACTCATGAGGAGCACTGGCCCGGGTTGTTATTAATTCCTGAGGGTAGCTATTCCCTATGCAGATTATTATTAAGTGATTAGCACATTAAAACCAATGTTGGGTCGTGCCGGACAAGTCTTATCACTATACGATTTATCAAGGGAGTCCCCATAACAACCCCGAACGTGTTAGGAGCGATCAGTTATGGAATCAAACACCGGTAGCCGGAAACTATGGCGGCAATATCAGAACAAAACACTCGGCAAAAGGTAGGCCTCCCGTCAGTACCAAGTATATAGGTGCATTAATTAAAGAACGGATTTAACATAATGATATCACAACTCATGTTATCACATGAGACAATGGCACCTGCAACTAGCAACGCTAACATTAGAAGCTGAGCGAGCCTACTTAGCCATTCAATATTTGCTAGGAGGGGAATGTGTTTGGGTTTCATGAAAATATCAGGAGGCAATTATTTCAGTGGTAGGCAGCGAGCATAAGACGAAGGAAACGTGAATCTAGGCATAACAAAGCTAGAGACGGTATCAAGGTCATGGTCATCTTGCCTGTGATATCTTCAGCTTGGAACTGCTCTTGTTCGTCGTGCACGTACTCTCCAGGATCCACGTATTCGCTCTCCGATCCCGGTGCTACCCAACATAAAAATAGCATCCAATGAACAAAAACACAACATGATGCAACAAACACATGATGCATGAGATGAGAATGAACATGCATATCTATTCTAATCACTTGCATATGCATGAGAAGAAAATACAAACGTCTGGATAGAACTTCACCCTAAGCTACCTTGACATGCATGAAGATGACATGAACAGATGCATCACGCGAAAACGATGCAAATGCATATAAAGAACGATACGAACGGAGCTACGGATCAACCGGAAACTAGGAAACTAGGTACGGAGTTCTATGGATCAAATCTACCACAAGCACTCTCCAATGGCATACTTCTGGTATTCCCTGTTTGCCACATCACCAAACAAGCAAGTATAGAGGGGGTGGTGCAAATAAACTCACCACCCCATCAACTATGCACTCACAAGCATCAAAACAACAAAACTATACATTCTGTCCTAAACAACAACATAGCAGTTTGAGAGCAACATGCAAAGCACCTATAGCCACCCAAATCTGCCAAATAAGATATGTGGAAAAAGCTATTCAAAAGCTCTACAAGCATAAGAAAAAATATAACACAAACGAGTTACACACAGAAAGATCTATAGTTGCTAACTTGGAAAAAAATATCAGATTTCAGGGACTTAGTGAAAATCTCATATTCTCACCAGCTGTTTATGCTCTAAAGCATTTAGACAGCACCCAGAACAATATCTACAGGAAGTCAAATGGAATGAAAATTGACAGAGAGCTAGACAAACACAAAAGCTCCAAATTTCCAGTTGATTGCAAGGGCGGATTCCCAACACATGAACTTTTACAAGCACAACTACACGGGAAGAAAATATCAGCAGTTTCTCAGGCTTGGTGAAAATCACAGATTTTCACTAAGCTGAAATTTCAGCCACATGCCTACTTTGACTAAGCACAACTTGCACATGTAAACTCCTAAGAATAAAACAAAACCACCTTGCTGTAGAGGGGTTCACCCTCTACTGCCACATCAAGGAATCATCCTCTTAGGCTCATCACATCACATGGAACCAAGCTCCAAACTTAGAACAAAATAGAAAAATGACATTCCCAGAAAGTGTTCCAAAGGGAAATATGATTCCGCCATTGGATTCCTGGGATGATTTTACCCCAAAAACATATATAATACCTAGATACTTGCATAGAATAAATGGGCACAAAGCTAAGATGAAATCTACATGGAATCGTATTGAGGTAACTAGTGTTATATTACATGTGTTCCTCACTAGATCATCACCTACACATGCATTTGCACACACTCACAACTCCAATGATGACATGAGGGTTTAGACCTCATGTATGTGTGCCACAGCACATCACCATACCCACACACACATCCATCAAGCATATACACATGGTGACATACATCTACACACTCCTTGGGTGCTTGCACATGGGGACATACATCTACACACATACACATGGTGACATACATCTACACACTCCTTGGGTGCTTGCACCACACAAGCACACATGCACATAGATGCTTGCACACACAAATACTAGCATCACCTTCACACACACTCATCAAACACTAACTCCTACACATGCATATGACACAAGCTTGCATCACATCTACACCCTACACAAGCACTAGCTCACTAACATAAGCATACCAAACTACTCATGCACACTAACTAGAGCAAGGGAAAAAATCTACTGGTTTGAGAACCCTAGGCAACAAAGTGGTGCTGCCCAAGCATCTACAACAACAAAAACAAACAAACAACAAACAGAAAGGAAGTAAAAACAAAAGGGAACTTGCTTGGATTCGAACCCAAGTTCCCCTGGTACTCCAACAGTGCTAGCACCACTGGGCTAGCAGCCCTTCTTCGACAGAGAAGGGGGAACAACGCACGTAAGTCTTCCCCGTCAAGCTACTGTGCCCAAAACCAAGAATTAAAAAGGGTGCCGCCACTCGGTCTCGTACCCACGACGTGCTAGCAGCAAAATCAGCGTGCTGCCACTCTGCTGCTCTGCGGGTCTTGGCCTAACAGGGGTATCCTACCAGGTAAACAACACACGGACCGCCCTGCTGTGCTTGCATAGAGACGCCGGCAGCGACGCTCACCGGAGCGTGGCCTACACATGCATATCATACAACTCCTACACATGCATATCAAACCCTAACTCCTACCCATGCATATCACACAAGCTTGCATCACATATACACCCTACACACAAGCACTAGCTCACTAACATAAGAATACCAAACTAATCATGCACACTAACTAGTTTGAGAACCCTAGGCAACAAAGTGGTGCTTCCCAAGCATCTACAGCAACAAAAACTAACAAACAACAGAAAGAAAGGAAGTAAAAATAAAAGGGAACTTGCTTGGATTCGAACCCAAGTGCCCCTGGTACTCCACCAGTGCTAGCACCATTGGGCTAGAAGCCCTTCTTCGACAGAGAAGGGGGAACATCACACGTAAGTCTTCCCTGTCGAGCTACTGTGGGCAAAACCAAGAATTAAAAAGGGTGCCGCCACTGGGTCTCGAACCAACGACATGCTAGTAGCACAATCGGCTTGCTGCCACTCTGCTGCTCTGCGGGTCTTGGCCTAACATGGGTATCCTACTAGGTAAACAACACACGGACCACCCTGCTCTGCTTGACCAGAAATGCCGGCAGCGACGCTCACCGGAGCGTGGCCTCCTACCACTACTGTCGCGCCAGCGGGGATCATCTACGGCTACCACTCCTGTCGCGTTGGAAGTCCCTGCCATGAGCACCGAAACGAGCCCAGGCACACACACACACACAAGTTCTGCCGTTCTCCTCTCCGATCAGAGAGGCACGGCAACGAGCACCTGGGCCGCATCTAAAGAGGGGGAAGGGAGGAAGGAGCACGGCTCACCGAGAGGAAGGAGAAGAGTGGGTCCCGATCGGAGGGAGACGCCTGAAGACAAACTGAAGACGATCTGAAGACGAACTGAAGCAGAACTGAAGCAGGGGTACGGGACCGCCGGGAACACGTGGGAGACGAGGTCCTGGCCGTCGGTGTAGTCGTGCCCTGACCTCACCGACGACGGGAATGGAACGCGGGTACTCCCCCCGAGTTCCCAGACATGCTTGCCGGCACCGGAGGCGAGGGAAGTGCGGTGGAGATGGCGGCGCTCTACTGCTACTCCTCTGCTATCTCTATTCTACAGATCTACAGCGAGCTTACCTTGGGGAAGGGATAGAGAGATGGAGGGGAGGTGGCGGCGCTAGGAGGGAGGACGCGGAACCCTAGGCAGTAGGGCACACAGGCCGAGGTTATATGGCCCGCGGATGGTACGCACGGCGTCAACTCTCTCTCGCTCTCTCTGCACAACTGACGGAAAGGAGCGCGGGGAAGACGCCGTCAAGAGGAAGGAGATGGAGCACGCGTGGGCTGACGCTGGGGAAAACAGAGAGGGAGAGATGGGCCTCGGGAGGGGGAAGGAGGCCCATGCCGGTGCGAGATAAGGAAGAAATCCCTGGGGTTTTCTATTTAAAAACAAACACCAGCAAATAAATAAGCTCCCAGGGAAAACCTATGGCACCAAAATTAAAAGTAAAATGCCCCTGGCCATAAGGAATTATGACCTATTTAAATAAAATGAAAAGGGAATTTTTGGAGCAATTAAATATTTACAAAACAGGATTTAAATAATTGTTTGTGAATATTTACCCCACTTAAACAAAGTTCAAAAACACAATAACCCTAGCACCACATCCACTACAAAATACTCTAATAGAACTACATTTTTGAATCAGGGATAGAGCATGTAAAACTTGGGCTTGAGAAATAAAGAGAGGGTGGGTTTTTGAAACCTAGTTTAAAAGCTAACATAGTTGCACTCCACTTTCAAATGCACCACTCCACATCACTTTACATATCATCACACATCATCACACCTCATCACCACCCCATGGATTCACAAAACAACAACAGAATGAAAGCATGGAATGAAATGGATGCATGCATGCAAAGGGAAACAAGACATGAGCACATGAGATACCACATGAAATATAACTCTCATATCAATGCCATGATGGACCCACATATAGAAGGTTCCAAATATGGCAAGTTTCACTCTGGGGCATTACAAGTGTGCTCCTTGGCCGTGTCGTCACCGCCAAGAGGGTCAACTCTCACTTCTCCTCTGGCAGTGGCAATGGCGTCGTCAACGGCTTTGCCCTGGGATAAGGCCTTGAGAACCACCTCGCTAGGGAAGATGATGAACTGCAAGTCTCCCACCTTGATTTATCGGCTTGGTGGTGGCCCCAGTGACGTTGACATGCCAGCGGCAATTCTGCTGGTAGCCCCGCTCTTGACGAATGCGCCCGCCCCAAACACTCCTGAAACAGAAGTGCTCTTGGATTCCATGAACAATTGCACAAATGTCCCCATGGCAGGTTTCTTGCCGGCTGCCTTGGCGGCATCGCCGCCGGACTCCCCCTCTGTGGCAATCCGACTCGCCTCGTCGACGATCTCCTCCACAGTGGCGCCAGCGCCCGTGCCCTCTGTGGGGACCCCAACTTATAAGTCATGATCATGGAATGCACGTGTACAGTGATCCCATAGATCAATACTCACTGAACACACAAAACCTGAATAATAAGAGTCTTAGATCCATACATACCGTCTGATACAAATAAAGAGCATTGAGGTCAAGTCTTAAACAGATATGGCCTCGGAGGCCAACACGCCAAACTTAACTAGCAACAGAAATCTTGTACGAAAGCGTGAACCCATGCCATCTGCCTTAACCCTACATGCATTCTGACTAGCAATCGTCCTAGTTCGCAGGTTCATCTCCAATGAACTCTAAACGATACTCATGTTCTTCGACGCCTGACCAATTAAATAACCAGTGGCAAGCCAATGAGTACTTTGAATGTACTAGCAGGCAACCCATGTTGTGGAACAAGGAAATAACAATGCATGATACAACACTAATAGGTAAGTTGCAGAAAGCTAATTTTCAAGTGCAATGACATGATCAATAACTTAAGAAAGTATGCTTCACGAGGTATTTGATATCCGTATTAACTAGTTATGGATATCAAAATAAATTGGGGCTGAACGTCTCATGTTCACCCACCATGCCAAGTCTATAACTTATCTCAAGTATCACACCATCATTTTTCTAACGCACACACACCAAGTTGTGAAAATATCTGGACATAGTCTAAGCAGGATCCCAAACTTTCCATGACCATGGACATGGCTATTTGAATAGTTTTACACTCTACATAGGTTGCACACTTTACCCACAAGACTCGAGAAACTTCTGTGTCAATTTGGGACTCATGGTATTTTCCATACCCGAGGTAAGTACCTGAACAATGCCTTTCTCATGACTATAGTAACAAAGAGAGTCCACTAGTTGGTTCCATCCCTCGTGATGTACATTGCAAGTATCATCCACGAGGCCCTGCAGTAGTGTGCCCGGTGCCTGTATATATAGCCCATTGTCGTTCCTTTTGTGGCACGACGCCGTCTTGAGAGTGACCACATCACTCCCGCCACTAGTAATGCAGGCTCTCTGCTGGTACCAACCATAGTAATTAACAAAGCCCCGCCATAAGGAGTATCGTCGTTGCACATGTAAGGTTGGGATGGTCAGCTCATCTTAAATCTAATCCGTTTCCGAGAAAACACACACACACACACCCCAACATCGCAATGGGTACCCGATACCCGCAAACCCGACGGCTAAAACCCCCATTAGGATAAAGGGTATGGAAATATAAATACCCACGGGTTTCTAAATAGGAAAAGGTCATACCAAATGGGTAAGGCTAGTACGGGTACGGGATGGCAATACCCATACCCACAAAACCGTAAACCCGTACAATAAAACAACATGTCAAGTATGTCCCCTATGTCATTGACATAGATTGAAAAAAGTAAGCTAACCAAGCACCCACCCACGCCCTCACCCTCCCAATTCCTGATCCAATATGCGCCACACCCTGCTTTTGTGTCATGTGCTGAAATGTTGTGTATATGTGCTGAAATGTTATATAAATGTATTGAAATGTTTAATAAATGTGCTCGAAGTGTTATAGAAATGTTGTATATGTGTTCAAATGTTAAAATCTATGTGTTTAAATGCTCTATATTTGTGATGAAATGATGTATATATGTGTTGAAATGCTTATGTGTCAAAATGTTAAAATACCCATGGATATTTTTACCCGCGAGTATTACCCGCACCCAGCCGAGTACGGGTATCGGAACATTTTGAAACACAGAGTGCCGGTAAGAGTATGGGTATGTGCAAAATTTTTGAGACGGGTATGGGTTTCGGCACAAAATACCCATACCCAAACCCTCCGGGTGCCATCTTGACACACACCTTGCCTTAATACACCACTTCTTTCTCAAATGGTTACCAAACCCATCACCATCTCCCTCGGGCATTAGTGTCACCCGACGGGGTTTTCGAAAGGTCTTTGAAAATACCGTTGTTTCCAACACATGCATAACCCCTTCCCATTTGAGTAGCATCTACTTTAGCATCCTATATACTTCCCACCCTCCCAACCCTCATAGGATGGTAGGGTCTTGCCCATTGCAAGTATCAATGAGGAAATATCGGAGCAACCTACCAAGGTGTTTACCGATTCAACATGAATCAGGTGCAACGAAATAAAGTACTATATGGCATACATAAAATGGTTTCAAAGTTATGGTCAAAGGGTTGCTTGCCTTGCTCAACAAAGTCCTTTCGTTGCATGAGTGCCGGTACAAGTATGGGTATGTGCAAACTTTTTGAGACGGGTACGGGTTTGGGCACAGAATACCCATACCCAAACCCTCCGGGTGCCATCTTGACACACACCTTGCCTTAATACACCACTTCTTTCTCAAATGGTTACCAAACCCATCACCATCTCCCTCGGGGATTAGTGTCACCCGACGGGGTTTTCGAAAGGTCTTTGAAAATACTGTTGTTTCCAACACATGCATAACCCCTTCCCATTTGAGTAGCATCTACTTTAGCATCCGATATACTTCCCACCCTCACAACCCTCATAGGATGGTAGGGTCTTGCCCATTGCAAGTATCAATGAGGAAATATTGGAGCAACCTACCAAGGTGTTTACCGATTCAACATGAATCGGGTGCAACGAAATAAAGTACTATATGGCATACATAAAATGGTTTCAAAGTTATGGTCAAAGGGTTGCTTGCCTTGCTCAACAAAGTCCTCGAGGTCTTCAAAGTCTTTCGGTCCAAACTCTTTGTCAACAACACAATATAACGGGCAAAATTAAGAGCACGACAAAAATAGAGAAAATAAATCATAGAAAAAGGTCAACTTATTTTCGTAAAATGCTAGGGTGAATGTAGGATTTGTAAACACTACTAGTTTCTGGTTTTGAAATATACAAAGTGGTGGAAATTATTTTAACAAAGAGCTAAAATGTTTTAAATAGGGTTTTAAAATAAAATAGTGAATCACACTTTATCCAAAATTTGCACCAGTGGCATAATCAAATAGGTGGTATTATTACAAGATTTAACAAATTGGAATTATTGAATTTAGGAAAACATTTCAGCCATGGGAAATTTTGGAACTAAAATCAAAAAAGAAAGGCTAGTTTGCCCTTGGGCCAGAAGCGGCTAGCCGAGCCGGTCAAGAGAGCAAAGCCAGCCCACACGGGCCAAGCGTGCGCACCCGCTAGGGTTTAAACCCGACAGGTGGGGCCCAACCACTTGTGACAGAGAGGGGAAGCAAGGAAGAGGTGAGCATGACAGGTGCCCCCCACCTCTAATCTTCATCCTTGATACAGAGATAGTCGGCGAGCTCACCGGCAACTGTAGAGGACACGATGAGGGAAACTAAGTGCGGGAATAGACTTAGGGTCGAGTCACCGTTCGAGGGGAGGTGGGGGATGGCTTGCCGGCGACGGTGTCCCGCACTAGAGGTGCTTTGGGAAGTGCTCGCCAGGGCCATCTAAAGCTGCAAACGATACGAGGAGGAGGGGGAAACACACCAGCATGGTGAGGGGAGTCCAGAGGAAGAAGAAACGGAACCAGTGGGGCTCTCTATCTTGAGATCGACGGTGACCCGAGGCAGGGTAGCTCCGGCTGGACCTCGAGCTCATGAAGCTTAGCAGGGGAAATGGGGACACTAGTGCTCGATTGGGAGCTGGAGAAGAAGACCGGAGGGGAAGAGAGGGCTCGGGGAGGCTATATATATCTAGGGCACGGGCTCACCATCGACCCGTGCAACGACGATGTTGCAGACAAGGCTGCGGGTGAAAGGAGAGGGACAAGATGCTCGGGGGTGTTTGTGGGGCTGGTCTATAACCGCAGAAGAGAAGATAGAAAGCGGGGGGCTGCACGCGTGTGAGCTCTCGCATTGGCTGACTCATGCGGCCATAGGCGCGCATTGTAGGAGGTGAGAGAGATAGAAAGGTCGCCTTCGACACTCGGGCGTGTCACATATGACGAGGGGCCTCGACTAACGTGACGGGAGTGGCTTGAGGTGGCTAGAGGAAGGACATGGAGGAAAGTCCACCATCGTGCATCCTGAAGCATGCTTCAGAGCGTGCTTTTGGCCGGCATGATGATGCCCTTGACGCGCTCTGGCGCGGCCACTTGCGTCCATCTGCTGTAGGGAGATTAAACAAAGGGGGAAGAGCCATGGGATGATCTGGAGGCCAGCCAGGGGAGAGAGAGAAGAGAGAGGGGGAGAAAACATGTTGCCCACGGGGGTGCAAGTGGACTTCCACCCTGTGAATCATGGAGCTAGCCATTGGGGTTGATCTTGGAGATGCTTTGGGCCTCTATGAAGGTGTGGTAAAAATTTGGGGGCAAGGGAAATAGCTTTGGGGGTTAAAATGGTGACTTTCACATTCTATGTGAAGGTGTTTGATGGGGTTTTGTGCAAGATCACCTTGCCCACGTGTTGTGATATTTAATAGGATCACCAAGTTCGGCCTCATTTGGATAAGATTGGCAATGCAAACACAGAAAAATTTAGAAATAAACAGAATCAGGGTTCTTTAGATCTAGCTGGGAAAATCTGTGGGGACCCCGACTAGTAAGTCGAGTTCGCCGTGCCCAGTGACCCCAAGGATCAATGTTCACTGAACACAGATACTGAATAATAGAGTCTTACATCCATGTACCAAATTCTTACATCAAATGACCAGAAGGTTGGGTTCAAGAGCAAGGCCTAAAGCCAAATAAAGGGATACATCGAGTAGCGGAAACTCGTAAGGGCTAAGCGGTGCCCATGCCATCAAGCCTACACCGACAAGCATTCTGACTTGGAAGCGTCCTAGATCGCAGGTCTGTCTCCGACGGCGTACTCATCGCCAAACTCCGGTCCTTCCATGTCTGGTCAATAACATAACCAGTGGCAAGCCAATGAGTACTTTGAATGTACTCGCAAACAGTCCATGATATCAACATTTATAGCGAAGAATAACAGTAACATGCATCTTTAGTGTAACTCATCTGAGTGAAATGATCAGGTATATACATCAGGTTAAAGAATTACTTTTGAAGAACAGGTTACAGATATCATCATATCTGCTAAGGGTTGAACACACCGGGTTCACCCTAAATGCCAAGTCATCCAACTTGTCATAACCTCAATGTATTAATGAGGGCTAAACCATCCGGGTTTACCCTATATGCCAAGTCACCGAACTTGGTCATATTATTGTGATTATCGTAATTATAACAACACCATTTTAACACAACACACACACACACACTTGGTTTATGCGGAAACTCAGGACGTAGTTTAAGCAGCACCACCCAACTATCCTTGACCGTGGACACGGCTATTCGAATAATTTACACTCTGCAGAGGTAGTACGCTGGACCCACGAGAAACGGGATACTTCCGTGTCATCCACGACTCGCGGTATATCACATATACCCGAGGTAAGTACCCGATCATCATCTTTCCCCTGACGATACCAGACAAAGAGGTCCACTCGATTGGTACCCAGCCCACATGTTGTACGTCTTATGAGCACCGACTCTGGACTGTATCAACCATGCAGGGACCAATGGTGTGCCTGGAACTTATAATAATGGCATAGTCGTCCTACCTCGCACGTCCCCATCACGAGAGTGACACCGATCACTCCTGCCACTAGTAATGTGGCTCTTTGCTAGCACCGACCAGAGTAATCAACAAAGCCCCGTCCCATAAAGGGGTATCGTGGTCATACTGGTAAGGTTGGGACGGTCGACACATCATAAATCTAATCCATTTCCGAAACCATACTCACACCAAAATCACCGGTGCATCACTTCACCAAAAGTGATCACCAACTCATCATCACCCTCGGGCATTAGTGGCACCCGACGGGGTTTTCGTAAACTGTTTATTTAACTCATCATCATGCTCATGTTAAAATTCTCTATTATTACTTGTCAACATGGTATGACATGACCCTCACGGGGTAGTGTCAAGCTCAATGCAATGATCCTATAACTTTACTAGTCAACATGACAGTAGCATGATCCTCATAGATGGTAAGATCAAGCTCATCATGTTTGTGCTCCGAGGAGCCATGTGAATATTACTACTATTAATGCAAGTGCTTCGAAGAAGCCTTCGGTACCATCACATCAATGATGAACCGGCATCGTGATCAAATTCAACGGAAAGTACTTGCTATACTAGCATGCATCATTTCATATGCTTAAGTCATGGTCAAAGGGCATGCTTGCCTTGGTCAGCTAGGTATCCGGAGTCTTCGAGGTCTTCCGCTCCGGATCCTCCGTCACTCGGTAACTCTACCATCGAGAAAGGAATAAATAAATACTAGCTTTTACTAAAACAGTTCACAAAGTGCATTTAAAAATGTTGCAAGGCTTGAATAAATTCAGGTTATTATTTTGAAAAATGTTCCCTACTGTTTTATTAGCTAAGGATATTTATTTAAAAGCAAACAGAAGCAAACAAGTGCTTTTTAATATCATTTTATTATACCAAAATAGTTTCTATTATTGATAAATGTCAACTATTACAGAATCAAATACTACTCATTTTTAGAAAAATACTGGTGGAAGAATTATATTTTTCTACTGGCTAAATCCTTTTATAAAAATCATTTAGTTTGCTAGATTAAAGCAAAAGAAAAAGGCCAGGGAAACAGATCCAGCCGGCCCAGCCAGCAGGCCTGGCCACCAGGCGCGCGCGGGCCAGGTTCAAACCTGACCTGCGGGCCCGTGGGGTCAGCGTCAGCGGCTGCGCGCGCTAGCTGCCCCAAGACACCGACAGGTGGGCTCCACCTGTCGGGTCCTTCTCCTACCTCTGGCCAGAGAGGTGGAGATGGACGCCGGCGAGGCTGCCATTGTCCTCAGGCCTAGCTAGGAACGGGAACGGGTTCCTCGTGCCTCCACCTACCTGCTCGTGATCGGGACGTCACCGGAGGTGGTCTTGGTCGCCGGCGATGAGGTGCTCGTGGCGGAAGGGTTTCGGGTTCGTGTTGAACTAGGGGCTAGAGATATGGATTTGCTCCGGAGAGTTAGGGGAAACGTTCCTGGTGTCGAGGGGAGTATAATGAGAGGTCGGGCAGCGCAGTAGCCGACGTGTAGCCGGAGATCGACCGGAGCTCCGAGGCGGAGGGGCCTCGGTCGATCTCGAGCACCGGGGCTGTGCGAGCTCGATTGGGCGGCTAGGGAGTGTCTACTGGTTGTGCTGAAGCTGCTTGGAGGGTGCTGGAGTGCCGGGGGGGTCTATATATAAGCCAACAATGGTGACCCGACTCGGGCACGCCGGTGACTCACCGTGGCACGCGTGCAAGCACAGTGAGGCGTTGGCCGCAAAACCACGGGTTCGGGGCGTGGTTCAGGGCCTCCTGATGCAACGGCCGCAGAGGGAAAGTGAGTGGGGACGAGCTGCCTGAGCTCTTGCGCGAGGGGGAGAGGGTACCTGGGGTAGCTTTGCACTGAGGGGCTATCGGGGGAGTGCTTGGACACAACTAGGGAGGCTGGGACCAGCCGGAGCGTCGGCCCCTTGCGGGTGGCTCTCTGCAGCGTGCCCAGAGCGTAGTTTTGGCATGCCACGGCATGCTGGCTCGCTCTGGGGCACTTGGGACGTGTCCTCCATGTCCTGAGTGTTGCTGGGAGTGTGCCTAGCCGTTGTGGTTTAGTGGGAGCTCGAGCTGGTCAAGGGAGCAAGGAACACTAGTGTTGCCAGTACTGTCCTGCAGCTCAAATTGGAGTTCTTGTCACTTGTGCTTGGAATTGGGGAGGGGCTGGTTGACTGGGTGCTCAGGGTGTTCTGGTGCTCTAACCCACCAAGTTTGGGGCCTTGACATTGGGTAAAACAGTGGCTAGGAAGGTTTTTACCTTCCTCTCAGTAGGTGTTCGACAGTGACTTGGGGTGCTTCCACTCCACCACTGTAAATGAAACTTAACAGGTTTGGTCTTGGGGTAAAAACATGGGGTCCCACCAAATATGAGCTCCATTGAACAAGTTTGGCTTTGCAAACTTGAAAATGTCTCAAAGTGACCAGTACTGTCCTTTACAAAGGAAGTGTGGTCAAATAGAGTCTCACAAATCCCATTTTTGGTGTGGAGTCCACATTTGGGGTGTTAAACACCTCTGCAAAGTTTCAGCTCTATTGGAGAAACTTTGCAATGTAGAGTTGTTCCAACTCTACTCTAGACAGAGAGGGTTTTGGGCTCTCTAAGTGCACTTACCCACCTTGGATCAAGGTGAGATTTTAGGTGAGCACCTAATATGGTTTGGGAGGGCTCCTATAATTTTATGGGAATTTACTGAGATACTTTCCTTTGGAAACATCTCAAAAAGCTAAAACAGACAGAAATGGTTTTCAGGGTTTTTCTCAAATAATATTAATATAAAATAGGGTTGAAAATCTTATGTATGGAAAATATATGTCCTTCTGAGCTTTCATGAATTTACTCAGAATTTCCTAAGGCAGGAAAGTAATTTTCCTTGTGGAAATATCATTACTCGCCTTAGAAATAGACATAGATATAAAATAGAAAAATAATATTTTAAATCACTAAATAGTGTTTTTAATGAATGAAAATGATATTAGGATCAGATCACCAACTTTAGTTGAAAGTGCCACTTGGCTTCATGAGCTAGTAGTGTATCCCAACATGATGAAGGTGATCTTGATGTAAAGGAAAAAGGGTTTTTGATGAGAGCAAAATAATAAGTTTTTCATGGGTTGAGTCATCAAACAAGCAAGCATACACTCAAACAAGGGTTGACATTGCACTCACAACATTATTTTGAAAAGTTTTAACAAGCTCTGATTTTTGCAATACAGAAAACTTGGGGTGGAAAACAGGGTGTGACAAAATCAATTTGGTTCTGGACAAAGAGGGTTTTGGAATACTTTAATGAACCAAATCAACTTGCATTGAGATGAAACTTGGACAGATCATCACATATATCATGTGTGACTTGCTAGAATTTCCTAGAATTTATTGAGAATATTTCCTATGAAAATATTTCAAAAGCTTGAAAAATAGGCAGAAACCATTTTGAGGGGTTTTGTTCAATATTTTGAACATGACCATGTGCTGAAAATCTTATTTATGGAAAATATATGTCCATTGAGTTTCCCTAAATTTTCTCAAATATTTCTCAAGCAAGCAAATAATTTTTCTTCACAAAAGATCATTTCTTGCATCAGAAAGAAGTATTTAATTAAAAAAGAAAATAATAATTCTTTGGTTTTGGGAAGTCTTTGGGATAATAGGTTCCAAATAAAATATTTGGGGCAAAACATTCCCCCTGAATTGAGGACTTGTAGTACAAATCTCAATTCAGGGGTTTTTAAGGCTTACAATAAATAAATGCCTCTTGGTCAAAATAATATTTTGTAAAGATGGTTTTAGATCCTATACGCATGGTATGATCATTAGGCAAGGAGTTGTTCCTATAAGATGAGTATTGTGAGAGGGAATAATTTTTGTGAATAAAAACCCAAATAAGCAAACAAGCACATAGCAACCAATTCAATCATCACATGCCCATAAAAGTCTCAAATGGTTCCAAATTTCGTGAAAACATGTTGTGGCAAAGTGGTACAAACACAGAGTGTGATAGACCTACCCCCCTTACAAGAAAGTTGTCCCTGAGATTCCTAAGCTAAGCGCTAAAGAGATACGGGAACTTTGATCTACCGTAGTCTTCATGCTCCCATGTTGCTTTTTCTTCCGTGTGGTTGCTCCATTGGACCCTGAGGTACTTGAGGGTGCGGATTCTTGTGCAACATTTGGCTTCATCCAAGATGGGAACAAGTATCTCATGATAAGTGAGGTCTGGCCGAAGATCGATGGCTTAATTATTGATGTCCTTGTAGAGATCAGGGCGGTTGGCAAGTGATCACGAGATGGTGTATATACTTCTTGCTCCACATTGGTTACGCCAAGTGTTAGGTTGAGATGTAGTCAGAACCAAGTTTTCCCTTACACGGAGACTATAAGGTTTATTAAACCAGGAGGACTCCTAGGCTCCACAAGTAGGTGTCTCCCAGCCTGGCGCTAGCACAAGACGTGGACCTGCAGAGACACAAATAACTTTGCTCCCAACTAGTATAGAGAGGTTGTCAATCTCTTCGGCCTTGTAGTTTGCAAAGGATCAAAACACAAGCGGGAATAGTGATAGTGATTGCAACTGAAAAGTAAATGAAAACGGTAAATGATGGAGGTGTAAAAAATGTTGGTGATATGGACCGGAGTCACATGATGTTCACTAGTGATGTCTCTCTCCCAAAAGACGATAAACAACTATGCTTGGGTAAACAAATTACACCCGGGCAATTGACAGAATTATGAACGCACCGCAATGCTAATTATACTACTTGAAAGTTAGAGGTTCAATAGTAATGGGCAGTACGACAAGACAAGTAGACCGTTTATTCATCAGCATCTACTTACTAATCATCCACCTTGAGATATCTATCCAAAACATCTCACCGGTATTAAGTTGCGAGCCCCACCCAAAGTGCAAACTCAAAGCAATGGACAACTGCATTAACGAACTGTGCGTAAGGTAAACAATCCTTAAAACCATGGTCACAAGCACCGTTGTTTTCTCCCTAGTGGCAACAACACATCCCCTAGTCTCATGTTTCTGTCACTCAAGCTAGACGCCGAGGGGCATGAACCCACAATCATGCATAACGCTCCCTCTTGGAGTTACAATCTACTACTCGGCCAAAGCAATAAATAGCAACGGAGAACATGCATGAATTACTAAGGAACATAATATAAAAGGATAATCAAATATATAACTCATAACAATCTGAACATAATGTCATAATCCGTCGGATCCCAACAAACCAAGCATAGCAATAGCAAGGGAATTAGATAGATGCCTTGATCATGTAGGGCAGCTCACAAGGACTAATCATGGAAGACATCACATAGCTACTGGTCATGGACTCATGGTCCAAGGAGGAATACTCACGGCACGTCCGGAAAGCGTCCATGGCGGTGGACAAGCTCTCGGAGGTCAATCCTCCCTTTGGCAGGGTGCCGGTGAGAGGTCTCCTAACACTCCTGATCTCGGAAATGCTGTGGCGGCGTAACGATGGAGAAATTCGCGATTCTGGATGTGATAGAAGGGTTTTCTCTCGGAGGAGTAAATATAGGCAAAAACAGGGCACCAGAGGAGGTGGGACCCACCCAGGCGGCCTCCCGGCGCGACCTAGGGGTGGGTCGTGCCCACATGTCGCCTAGGCGGCCCTGGCCCCCTAGACCATATTCGGTGGTCTGGAATCTTCCAGTAGGCTGATTTTTATATATTTTTCCCGGGATTTTTGGGGCTTCGGAAAATTGGATAAGAGCCCTTGCAAAAAGACATCAGCAGACAGAAACTGGCACTGGGTGCACTGAGTTAGTAGGTTAGTCCAAATATGTGTAAAAAGATATAAAAGTGTAGCAAAACATATAACAATGTCACTCGAAAGATCATGGAACAAGCAGAAATTATAGATATGTTTGGGACGTATCAATATCCCCAAGCTTAATTCCTGCTCGTCCTCGAGTAGGTAAATGATAACACAATAATTTCTGTGGTGACATGTTAACACACATGTAAGAACTTCAAAGTAAATCAAGTAAGATATGCAATTCAAGTCAAGACAATAACAAGCAAGAGTCTATATTTAGTATTGAGTTTAGGAAAGTAAGAACATAAAGGTGCAAGAGCTCTCGCTGTCCGTGACTCGAATGTCTCCAAACGGTGTTTGCGTGCAAGAAGTGGGAGATGGATTTGGAGCATAAAATATATTTTTTAATTGAGAACTCAATCTACTAAACTTCAAACTTGGTCTCCTTTAGAATCTCATTTTGACTCATTCCCAGACCACTAGTGAGGCGCAAGTCAAAATGATCCTCTCCCTTTCGACTTTGAGCACTCATACAATGGATGAGCGTAAGCAAGATGTGTTGGCACTTAGGATGGCGAAGAGAATAATTATGGGAAAGGAAGACAAAAAGGTGTGATAGGCTCACATCAATGAGGACAACCATAGGCGAGAGAAAGCCAAATGATAGATATGATGTGAGGAGTAGGGATTGCCATGTAACGGATGCACATATGAGCTATGGTAAGCTCTCCAATGGAACTAGTCACTACTGAAATTCAGAAATTTGCCGTCTGCCAACGCGGACAGCAAAGGGGGCTACCACGGACGGCAAAGGATTTGCCGTCGGTCAGTAGACGGCAAAGTAGACGGTAAAAAAAAATCCAGTGAAGAGGCTCTTTGCCGTCTGCTTTCGCAAAGCGGACGGCAAAGAATCTTTGCCATGAGGGGGCGGATGGCAAAATAAGTGGGACGGCATATATTGCAACGTCCCCGTTAAGTGTTAACGGAGGCCTCCCCCCTTTGCCGTCTGCCTTCCCCCCTTTGCCATGTGGTGGCAGACGGCAAAGAGGGGAGAGAGGGGGGGCAGATTCTCCCCTTTGCCGTCTGCCTCCCCCCCTTTGCCATGTGGTGGCAGACGACAAAGTGGGGAGAGAGGGGGGGCAGATTCCCCCCTTTGCCGTCTGCCTCCCCCCCTTTGCCATGTGGTAGCAGACGGCAAAGAGGGGAGAGAGGGGGGGCAGATTCCCCCCTTTTCCGTCTGCCTCCCCCCCTTTGCCATGCGGGGGCAGACGGCAAAGAGGGGAACCAGCCCCTTTTTTATTTGTTTTTTGTTATATCCAGCATTATTAACAATAATCAGGATATATATATATTTGACATAAATAAATATCTTTCCGTACTCATAACCATATTAAAATAACTCTCATCCATAGTGCATACATATTATGGAAGTTACATCCGTACCAAACCATATATTACACTAGTTTCATCCACGTGCATACAAAGTTTCATATATTCATATACTACAATAGTTTCAATACAACACATGGTACAAGAAATCATCTTCAAGCATTCCATCAACCAAGCTTCCCGTGAAGTGAAGGTAATCTGCAAAATGACAAATAAGAAAGTTAGAAAAATAATACTAGATGAACTAGTGTATATATAGGTTATTTCGGAGAGAAATTAGCTAAGTATAGACCATTTAGGAGCTAACTAAGGTAATTATGTCATTTAGGTGGAACCCTAGCTAACTATAGGAGAAGAGAAAGAGAAGAAGAAGTAAAAGAAGGAGGACGAGGAGGAAGAGGAGAAGAAGAAGAAAAAGGAGGAGGAGGAGGAGGAGAAGGAGAAGGAAAGGAGAAGGAGAAGAAGGAGAACAAGGAGAAGAAGAAGGAGAAGAAGAAGGAGAAGGAGCGGGAGCTCCTTCTCCTTCTCCTTCTCCTTCTTCTCCTTCTTCTTCTTATCCTTTTGTCCCCTTCTTCTTCTCCTCCTCCCTCTCCTCCTTCTTCTTCTCCTTTTTCCTCTTCCTTGCTTTCATTTTCCTCTTTTTCTATTCTTGTCCCCTTCTTCGGGCTAAATTGGCTAAGAATGCCTTTTTGGAGCTAATTATGTCATTTCGAGGATAATTAGCTAAGTATAGGTCATTTTTTATTAAATAGGCCATTTTGGAGCTAACTAAGCTAATTATGTCATTTAGGTGGAACCCTAGCTAACTATAGGAGAAGAGAAAGAGAAGAAGAAGTAAAATAAGGAGGAGGAGGAGGAAGAGGAGAAGAAGAAGAAAAAGGAGGAGAAGGAGGAGGAGGAGAAGGAGAAGGAAGAGGAGAAGGAGAAGAAGGAGAAGAAGAAGGAGAAGAAGAAGGAGAAGGAGCGGGAGCTCCTTCTCCTTCTTCTTCTCCTTCTCCTTCTCCTTCTTCTCCTTCTTCTTATCCTTTTGTCCCCTTCTTCTTCTCCTCCTCCCTCTCCTCCTTCTTCTTCTCCTTTTTCCTCTTCCTTGCTTTCATTTTCCTCTTTTTCTATTCTTGTCCCCTTCTTCGGGCTAAATTGGCTAAGAATGCCTTTTTGGAGCTAATTATGTCATTTCAAGGATAATTAGCTAAGTATAGGTCATTTTTTATTAAATAGGCCATTTTGGAGCTAACTAAGCTAATTATGTCATTTAGGTGGAACCCTAGCTAACTATAGGAGAAGAGAAAGAGAAGAAGAAGTAAAAGAAGGAGGAGGAGGAGGAAGAGGAGAAGAAGAAGAAAAAGGAGGAGGAGGAGGAGGAGGAGAAGGAGAAGGAAGAGGAGAAGGAGAAGAAGGAGAAGAAGGAGAAGAAGAAGGCGAGGCGGGAATGGAAGTACCCATCCCATCACCCGCCGACGAAGAAGCAGCCGCGGCATGCTTTCGACCCTTTCCCACCATCTTTCAACACCTGTCATGACAAAGAGTAAATGAAATTAGTACAACATAAATACCAACATGACTAATAAAAATTGAATACCTAACATGAACTCAAAATTTATATATAGTATAATAGTTGAATACCTGACATGAACTAATAACAATCGTCCTCGTCTATATATGCTTCGGGGTCAATAAATGCATCATGATCATCACTATCATCAATAAATGCATCATCATCATCACTATCTAGAAGAACATGTGGAAGGCCACCATTATGTAATCGGTCAAGAAGTGACAGGTCATCCGCAGCAGTAACCTCTTCTTCTTCCAGCTCTTCCTGTTCGGGCTCAGGGGTTAAGACGGATTCACGGTCGCTGTCTACTTCAATGTTCTGGGGTGAAGTAGAGCGGTTCTTGAAACGTTTCTTGGACATACGTGTTTCTTGGAAGAATTCTCCTTCATATGTGTCTGGGTTAATGTGAGGTTCGTAATCCTCTTCATTGAGGGTAGGTGGTCTAAAATGTGGTGGCACTTCATAAACGACATCCCAACCTTTGAGATTTGGATCAGTTTGGCAGGCCCACGGTAGATAAAAAATTTGTGTCGCCTGTTGAGCCGTAATATAGACATCGGGAACATCTAAGTGGGTGTTTTGGTTGATTTCGACTAGTCCTATATGTTCATGAGTCCTTCTAGTCTCCCTCGGCTCAAACCAATAACATTTGAATACTACGACGGTCGGTGGGTTTTCACAATAGAATAGAAGTTCATAAATTGCTTCAACCCTTCCATAATACTCGGTGTCTCCTTTGCCGATAGCAGAGACAGAACAATTTGTAGTCTTTAGGTCGGGCATAGATAGCTCTTTGCCAAAGGTACGAAAGTGATACCCGTTGATGTTGTATTTGTCAAATGAACGGACCTTATAGTCAAAACCATTAGCGACTTGTCTCAACTCGGCGTCCATAGACTCTGCATCAGCCTACAAGTTTAATACGAAAGAATGGATGCATTAGCCGCAAATTAGACCAATAAGTCAAATGGGCCCTTAATGGTAATTAATTACCCTTTGTTTGAACCAAGAGATGAAACCAGGATAGTCGCCTCCATGCTTTGCGAGAAGCTCATACTCTTCGACGGAATCCTTTTCGATGACCGCTCCATCCGAGAATTCGGCGACGTATCGACTATATCAAATATCCGGGAATAAGAGTGGTTCAAAGCAATTAGAAGTTGCGGAAGAATAAATTACCGAGAACTTACTCGATGTACGGCCGCACTTCTGTTAGGTTGGTGAAGATATACAATGAAATGGTCCGCCATTCTTCGACATCCAACGATTTCCCTTTCGAAGCACCGGATGGTGCGAGCTTACCTTTGAATAGGCTGAGGTTGGATCGAACTTTTTCTCGATCGCCATCATTGTACCGAGGCTTCGGGTTATGCGAATGATAATTTTTGGCTTCGTAGTGTGCTGTCACGAAGTTTGCCGCCTCCTCAGTAATGAATGCCTCGGCCATCGATGCTTCAATTCTACGTTTATTTTTACACTTAGGTCGAAGCGTCTTCTGCATCCTCTCAGTTGAGTAGCACCATCGATTTTGAACGGGCCCCCCCATTCTTGCCTCGGTCGGGAGATGCAAAATCAAATGTTGCATTGGATTAAAGAAGCCCGGTGGAAAGATCTTTTCTAATTTGCAGACCAACTCCGGCGCCAACTCTTCCATTTCATCTAGCACGCCAGGCGATAGTTCTTTCGCACAAAGAGAACGGAAGAAATAGCTCAGCTCTGCCAGTACTAGCCATTCATCCTCAGGGATAAAGCCACGCAACATCACCGGCATTACCCGCTCAATCCATATGTGCCAATCATGACTCTTGAGCCCAAATATTTTCAATTTCTCAAGACTCGCTCCCCTCTTTAGATTCGCAGCATACCCATCGGGGAACATCAACCGCATTTTCACCCACAATAGCATTTCCCTCATAGCTGGCCTTTCAAGATTGAACCATGCCTTTGGCTTCGCTATGCTTTGCTTTCCTTTCCGTTGTCGCAAGTTTTGCAACGGTCTATCACATAGAGCCTCCAGGTCGATTCTAGCCTTAGGATTATCTTTTGACTTCCCCTCTATGCCGAACAATGTACCAAAAATGGCCTCCGCAATATTCTTTACAGTGTGCATCACGTCAATGTTGTGTGGGCAAAGGAGGTCTTTGAAGTAAGGGAGATCCCATAAGCATGACTTGTGAGTCCAGGCGTGTTCCGTATTATACCCTTTGAAGTATCCTGGACGCAAAGGATCGGGCTCGAGAGCGTTTAACTGATCAAGGGTTTGTTGGCCTGTCAACGCAGCTGGTGCAGTGTTTTTGACAACTCTACCTTTGATGAAATTCTTCTTGTCTTTTCTGAACTTATGGTCAGGATCCAGGAATTGTCTATGCATGTCGAAGCAAGAATACTTGCGACCAGCCTGCAGCCAACGGAACTGAAGAGCTGCCTTGCATGTGGTGCACGGGAACCTTCCATGCACACACCAGCCAGCGAATAGCGCAAACGCCGGATAATCATGCGTCGAGTACATGTACCACACATGCAATTTGAAATTTGTTTTGGTAGCCGCGTCGTAGGTCTTGATCCCATTATCCCAGGCTTCTTGCAACTCATCCTTAAGCGGCTGCATGTACACATTCATATTCTTCCCCGGATAGTTGGGCCCTGGAATTATCAACGTCAGGAAAATGTTCTTTCTTTTCATAATCTCTCCGGGTGGCAAATTTAGTGGAATGACAAATACAGGCCAACAACTGTATTGTGCTGCCGTCATACCATACACATTGAACCCATCCGTGCTGATGGCAACTCTAGGTTGCCTTGGATCTTCCGATTTATCCTTATGTAATGCATCGAAGTGCCTCCACGCAAAACCATCTGAAGTGTGTACCAGCATCTTGTTCCCATCCGCATCTAGTTCGGTTCTTTTGCCCAATTTGTGCCATGTCATCTGTCTGGCCGTCTCTTCGACCATGAAAAGACGTTGAAGTCTTGGTACGATTGGCAGATATCGAAGAACACTAATGGGGATTTTGGTCTGATTCTTCTCACCCATGCCGTTGTCTACCACAATATACCTGGAAGAATTGCAAATGGGGCAATAGTTCAAGGCCGCATACTCAAGCCTAAATAAGGCACATCCATTCTCACAGGCATGTATCTTCTCATAGGGCATCTTTAGTACACGGAGGATTTTCTCTGACTGGTACAGGTTTGCAGGCAGTACATGGCCTTTGGGTAGAAAGCGTCCAAATATCGTCATCATCGCGTCGTAGCATTCTCTGCCTAGGTTGAATTGAGCCTTCAGAGCCATTACTTGCGCGATGGCATCCAGCTGACAAAGCTCAGTCTGCTCGTGGAGAGGACGTTTTGAAGACTCCAGCATTTCATAGAAGGCCTTTGCAGATTCCTCCATCTCATCGTCCGAATCCCGAGCATCATCAAAGTCTTGCACCATGTCTTCAATCCCGGTACCATGCTCGTCGGTGCGACGACGAATCACCTCAGCTCTGGCACGTTGGTCAGACTCACCATGAAAAGTCCACACCGTATAATTAGGCGTAAAACCCCACTTCTGCAAGTGTTTACCCATTTCAAACTCTGTCTTCTTTTTCCAGTTGTCGCAGTTGGGACAGGGGCACCATGTTTTTTGCTGGCCATTTGCAAATGCGGCTCTCACAAACCCCGTGGTTTTTGTTAACCATTCATGGGTCATGTCTTTCTGACTAGGGTGACCAGTGTACATCCAAGCACGATCACTCATGTTGCCTAGCTACCTATGGGGGCACAAGAAATAATACATAATTCATCATCTATATTCATACGCTAATCAAGTTTGTCAGTTTTATTACGTCCATGCAACCTACACGCTAATAGGTAAAGATAGGTCCTAATCCCACCCGAGTATGTGTAGACTGGGTTCGTTTTCCCATGCTCTGCTCCAGATGCGACGCACAATTTTGGCAGCACCTCCCCGCTGTTCTCCTGATACACGTCTCGGAAATAAGCAGAGAGGATGTGTACCCGGAGAACAACAGGGGAGGCACTGACGAAATTCCGCATCGGATCCGGAGCACAGCATACGGGAAAACAAACCCAATCTACACATACTCGGGCTGTCCATGGATAATGTTGGACAATTCGAAAGGATGGCGGTTATAAATATGCAAAGAAATGCATATTTATAGATGTCGCCCTTTCGAACGGGAGACGCATACTGGTCACGCATACTCATGATTGAAGAAACCTATAGCTAGCAAGTTTCATCGGCACGAAGACCGGGACAGAGCAAATTAAGGGGGTAGGAGGAGAAGTCATTTGTGCTCACCAACAAACGTCCAACGCACGTGGAGGTCGTCGAACAACTGCACATTGAAATTCACCCGATCAACACAAATACGATGTTTTTATAATTAACTTGATCGGAAAATATGTGACCTAACTCATAATTTTCAAAACTATGACCCCGTGGGCCTCTGGAAGGCCGAAAAGCACCTTCTCGTTCAAAAGAAGGCAGAAGAGGTGTCGGGGGTCGGGGCTTAGTGGCGTCGGGAGTCAGTGCCGTCGAGGGTCGGTGGCATCGGTGGTCGGGGGGTTAGTGGCGTCGGTTGTGGGGGGTCAGTGGCGTCGGGGGTCCAGGGTCAGTGACGTCGGGTGTTAGTGGCGTCGGGGGTCGGGGGTTGGTGGCGTCGAGCGTCGGGGGTCGGGAGTCGTGGGCCGAGGGGCTGGGTCGGGGGCAGTGGCGTCGGGGGTCGAGGGTTAGTGGCGTCGGGGGTCAGTGGCGTCGGGGGTCGGGGGTTGGGGGTCAGTGGCGTCGGAGGTCGATGGTCGGGGGTCAGTGGCGTCGGGCGTCAGGGGTCGGGGGTCGAGGGTCAGTTTCGGGGTGCCGGGGTTCCCTTTTCCTCTTCTTTCTTCTTCTCCTCTCTCCTCTTTTTCTTCTTCTTCTTCTTCTTCTTCTTTTTTCTCCTCCTACTCCCCCTCCTCTTTTTCTCCTTCTATTCTTTTTCTTCTTCTTCTTCTTCTTCTTCTTCTTTCTCCTCCTCTTTCTCCTCCTCCTCCTCTCTTCTTCTTCTTCTTCTTCTTCTTCTTCTTCTTCTTCTTCTTTTTTCTCCTCCTCCTCCTCCTCCTCTTCTTCTTCTTCTTCTTCTTCTTCTCCTGCTTTTTTTCCTTCTGCTTTTTTTCTTCTAACCTAACTAACTAACCTAATTAGCCTAATAATCTAACCAAATAAACTAACTAAATTACCCTATATATAATAAAAAAACTAACCTAATAAACTAACTAAAGTAATTAACTTTTTTAAAAAGAAAAACAAAAAAAACTCACCGGCAGGGGGAGGCGACAGGGGGCGGCGACGGCACGGGGGCGCGCGGCTGGGGGCTCGCCGCAGGGGGCGTCGGCGGCAGGGGGCGGCGGCAGGGGACGGCGGCGGCAGGGGGCGGCGCGCGGCAGGGGGCGGCGGCAGGGGGCGGCAGCGGCAAGGGGCGGCGCGCGGCAGGGGGCGGCGGCAGGGGGCGGCGCGCGGCAGGGGCGGCGGCGGCAGGGGGCAGGGGGTGGGTCGCCACGGGAAGGGGGTCGCCGGGGGGGTGGGCACGCCGGGGGGGTAGGCTCGCCGCGGGGAGGGGATCTCGCCGGCAGGGGTGAGAGTGGTCGGGGTGAGAGAGAGAGAGACAGTGAGCGAGGTGGGGGGTAACGGCCGTTATAGGGAGGCCCCTTTGCCGTCCGCCCCCCCGACGGCAAAGGGACGTAAGGCAGACGGCAAAGGGCCATACGGCTGACGGCAAAGGCCCGCGGACGGCAAAGGCCCCGGATTTCGGACACGGCAGGCATGGGGCCCACGCGTCCCCTTTGCCGTCTGCCCTGGGGCTCTTTGCCGTCTGCTGGCAGACGGCAAAGGACCCACACATGGCAAATAGTATTTTTGCCATGTGTCAGTTCTTTGCCGTCTGTATTGTGTCAACTGATGGCAAAGAGGTTCTTTGCCGTCAGCCAGCAGACGGTAAAGAACTAGCTGACGGCAAATTTCTGGATTCCAGTGGGGGTGCATCCAAGTTGTTTGGTCATGAAGACCTAGAGCTCATTTGAGGAGGCTCATCATTGGAATATGCAAACCAAGTTCTATAGTGTAAAGGTCCCCACGTAGTTATGCATGAATGATAATCTCTATATAGTACAAATATAGCAATGGAGTACGAGTGTGGATCTTTCAAATGGAATAGTAGTGTTGCCCCCTTCTCTCTTTTTTCTCTCTTTTTTCTTTTTTTGTTTTTTTGTGGCCTTTTTGGCTCTTTCTATTTATCTCACATTTGTCCTCTTTGGGATCTTTTGTTTTGTCCTATTTGGGATCTTTTCCTCACTTAAGGGCAACATTTATGTTTTACATGAATAAAAAGAAGATGATCACACTTTATAATTACTCAACATAAAGACAAGTGAAAACTATCATGATGTATGCAAATGTGTGCCTCTGCCAGTGTAGCAGGATATGCAATGATACTAGCGCGTCAAGTAGCAATAATTTGGGCAAGACCCAACTATCATGCGGCTCTACGATCAAGCAAAATCATGTATGACATGAATATCAAGTCATGAGATGGTGAATGTTGCATGGCAATGTATCTCGGAAAGGCTATGTAAATGCCTTAATAGGGAGGTATGGTGGCTATTTTGAGGAAAGATATAATGAGGCTTATGTATGACAGAGCGTATCATGTCATGGGTTTGGATGCACCGGCGAGGTTTGCACCAACTCTGGATGTGAGAAAGGGCAATGCACGGTACCGAAGAGGCTAGCAAAATAAGGATGGTGGAAGTGCCAACAACCAAATACTCACATTAGTCCGAAGAACTCATACACTTATTATCAGTAACTATCTATCTAGTTGGGAAATTCGCAAAGAGACAAGTACCCCGAGGAGGAGTGTTTGGGGGTTTGGTTATCCTTGTGCATCCTCGACTCATGGTAACGTGAGGGTACTCTATATATTCCAACCCCTCCAGAGATTAGCGATCAACTTTGTGGCTAGAGTTCTCAACTAATTTTTAGTTGTTGAAAAACACACGGAATTCCCAAAATACGACACTTATCACTAATAGGCTCAATCTCTTGGCACCAATAGTCCAAACATTACTCAAATCAATACCTCAAAACTATTGCAAGTTACTACTATACTTAAATAGCAACCTCAATTACCTACTCATGCAAGACACACAACTCAGTGCAACGAGCCAACTCTCTAGACAAGATAAGCATGATAAGTCAAGAGAGTTCCAAAAGCAACCTAAATAAAATCTCTTAAAAATATAAGCATGAAAAATAAGAGCTAGGCATGACAGTAGTTACGAAAAGATAAAGAACACACAAAAAGATAAGCATGAAAACCTATGTTGTATTCTAGAGTGGAATGGCGCGTGTTTCTCTCCTAAACAAGGTAGGATAGGTTCCAAATTGTCATGAATAGGAAGAAAAACTAAAAAAATAAAAAGTAAAGTGCAGGATGCTCCAAACATAGCACATAACATATGAAGTGATAAAATATAGCATGGACATGGACGAACTGATGATTGTTGATAGATAAGGGGATGCACGGGGGCATCCCCAAGCTTAGACGCTTGAGTCTCCTTGAATATTTCTTGGGGTGCATGGGGGCATCCCCAAGATTGAGTGCTTGACACTCATGCATCTTCTTTCATCATCTCCCATCGCATACTTGAAAACTAATTCATACGAAACTCATCATAAGCTGATTAGAGTGGTTAGTACCCATGATAAAATGATTCATTACCTACTGGAAATAATGATTTTCATGAAAAGCTACTCTTTCTCATGATTACCAAAAGGTTTTTGAAAAGTAAAAGCAAGCTTAGGATTTGCAAAATGATGAAAACGCAAAACCTGGCCGAATCTGTGAAAAACAGAACAACATGTAGTAAATAATTTATTCGGGGCACTTGTGCAACTCAAATCAAAAAACTCAGAACACATGCAAGAAAGGCTATGATATAGAGCATGTTGTCAAAACAATTCAGATCAAAAACATGATTTTGTGATTTTTGGTGAATTTTACCGTCAGGCAGACATAATCTGTTTCTGGATAGCATGTCACAACTTTTGAACTTTCTTGCAATCGAAGGCTATAACTTGGCACAAAGCTTAAAAATAAAGTGACAATGATGTTGCTATAGTAGTAACAAGCATCAAGATCACTAAAAATGAAAGTAAAAACTAATTTGGTTGCCTCCCAACAAGTGCTTTCTTTATGCTTTTGAGCTAGGCATAGTGCAAAGAGATCAAGTGTTATCCACTCCACAAGAATAGCTTGCGAGAATGACGTACTCATAAGGCAACTTAATCTTATTTCAAGGAAAGTGTTCCATTCCCTTTTTAAGGGGAAATTGGAATCTAATGGTCCCCTCTATCATGTCAATGATATCACCAATGGTGCGGAGAAAAGTATGTCCCAAAATAACTAGACATGAAGGATCACATTCAATGTACATAATAAGAAAATCAACGGGCACATAATTATCATTGAGAATAATAAGAACATCATCAATTCTCCCTAAAGGTTTCTTTATGGAATAATCAACAAGACGAACACCAAAATAACATGGATCATAAGATTTCAAATCAAGCATATCATAGATTCTTTTGGGCATAACGGAAGCACTAGCTCCAACATCACATAATGCAAAGCAAGAGATATTATTCAATGTAATCTTGACCATAGGATCCCAGCATCTTCTAGTTTTCTAGGAATAGAAGTCTCTAGCTTGAGCTTCTCCTCCTCAGCTTTGATAAGAGCATTGGTAATATGCTCGGTGAAGGCAATATTAAGTGTGCTAGTGTGGGGGTCTTTAGGCATTCTTTGCAAAATGGTCATAACTTCGGAAAGACTACAATTGTCAAAATCAATATCATTGCTATTAAGTAGAATTGTAGTGTCATCCTCTATGTTTGATTTGCTCTCTATTATAAGAGTTTGGATGCCTTCCCAAGTTTGGGGACGTTTAGGAGCAACTTCAAACCAAAGATCCTGTGGCTTCCCGGGGCAACCATGCCAAGGGCATAATTCTCCATAATGACTAGTATAGTCACAAGGTTTATTTTTAAAAAGACCCTTAGTGGTAAATGAAGCAATAGAAGAGAAGGTGTAATCATTGTTGTTGTGACTAGTGAATTCACACGACTTGGTGTTCTCAGTGGAACCCGTAGCAACAAGCAAGAACAAAGAAACTAATTTTTTTGTGGTTTCTGCTATAAGACTCTAAAGCAAAAAAAACTAGAAAGCAAACTAACAAGACTAAAAAGCAAAAGTAAAAGATAGTGTACAACTCCCCTATCTTGAAGACTGGAGTCCCTGGCAACGGCACCAGAAAACTTTGCTTGATGACGAGATAGTATATATACTTCTCGCTCCTCGTTGGTTACCCCAAGTGGACGGTTGAGATGTAGTCAGCAGCAAGTTTTCCCTTACACGGAGACTATAAGGTTTATCGAACCAGGAGGACTCCTAGGCTCAACAAGCAGGTGTCTCCCACCCTGGCGCTAGTAGAATACGTTTACCTTTACACACACAAATAACTTTGCTCCCAACGAGTACAGAGAGGTTGTCAATCTCTCCGGCATTGTAGTTTGAAAAGGATCAAAACACAAGGGGGAATCATGATAGTGATTGCAACGGAAAAGTAAATGAAAATGGTAAATGATGGAGGTGTCATCTATGATGGTGATATGGACCGGACTCACATGATGTTCACTAGTGACGTCTCTCTCCAAAAAGACGATAAAAAACTATGCTTGGGTAAACAAATTACAGTTAGGCAATTGACAGAATTACATACAAGCCTTGATCATGTAGGGCAGCTCACCAGGACTAATCATGGAAGAACAAGATTGGAGAGAAGACATCACATACCTACTGGTCATGGACTCATGGTCCAAGGAGGACTACACACAGCACGTCCTGGAAGCGTCCATGGCGGTGGAGAAGCTCCCGGAGGTCAATCCTCCCTTCGGCAGGGTGCCGGGAAGAGGACTCCTGACGCTCCTGATCTAAGAAGCGCTGCGGTGGCGGAACGATGGAGAAATTCACGATTCTGGATGTGATGGAAGGATTTTATCTCGGAGGAGTAAATATAGGCGAAAGTAGGGCACCAGAGACCCACCCAGGCAGCCTCCCAGCGCGGCCTAGGGGTGGACGTTGTTGGGGAACGTCGCATGGGAAACAAAAAATTTCCTACGCGCACGAAGACCTATCATGGTGATGTCCATCTACGAGAGGGGATGAGTGATCTACGTACCCTTGTAGACCGTACAGCAGAAGCGTTAGTGAACGTGGTTGATGTAGTGGAACGTCCTCACGTCCCTCGATCTGCCCCGCGAACAGTCCCACGATCAGTCCCACGATCTAGTACCGAACGGACGACACCTCCGCGTTCAGCACACGTACAGCTCGACGATGATCTCGGCCTTCTTGATCCAGCAAGAGAGACGGAGAGGTAGAAGAGTTCTCCGGCAGCGTGACGGCGCTCCGGAGGTTGGTGATGACCTTGTCTCAGCAGGGCTCCGCCCGAGCTCCGCAGAAACGCGATCTAGAGGAAAAACCGTGGAGGTATGTGGTCGGGCTGCTGTGGAAAAGTCGTCTCAAATCAGCCCTAAAACCTCCGTATATATAGGTGGGAGGGAGGGGACCTTGCCTTGGGGCTCAAGGAGCCCCAAGGGGGTCGGCCGAGTCCAAGGGGGAAGGCTCCCCCCCAAACCGAGTTGGACTTGGTTTGGTGGGTGGGAGTCCTTCCTTCCCTTCCCACCTCCTTTTTTTTCTTTTCTCTTTGATTTTGTTTCCTAGGCGCATGAGGCCCTTTTGGGCTGCCCCACCAGCCCACTAAGGGCTGGTGCGCCACCCTCAAGGCCTATGGGCTTCCCCGGGGTGGGTTGCCCCCCCCCCGGTGAACTCCCGGAACCCATTCGTCATTCCCGGTACATTCCCGGTAACTCCGAAAACCTTCCGGTAATCAAATGAGGTCATCCTATATATCAATCTTCGTTTCCGGACCATTCCGGAAACCCTCGTGACGTCCGTGATCTCATCCGGGACTCCGAACAACATTCGGTAACCAACCATATAACTCAAATACGCATAAAACAACGTCGAACCTTAAGTGTGCAGACCCTGCGGGTTCGAGAACTATGTAGACATGACCCGAGAGACTCCTCGGTCAATATACAATAGCGGGACCTGGATGCCCATATTGGATCCTACATATTCTACGAAGATCTTATCGTTTGAACCTTAGTGCCAAGGATTCATATAATCCTGTATGTCATTCCCTTTGTCCTTCGGTATGTTACTTGCCCGAGATTCGATCGTGAGTATCCGTATACCTATTTCAATCTCGTTTACCGGCAAGTCTCTTTACTCGTTCCGTAATACAAGATCCCGCAACTTACACTAAGTTACATTGCTTGCAAGGCTTGTGTGTGATGTTGTATTACCGAGTGGGCCCCGAGATACCTCTCCGTCACACGGAGTGACAAATCCCAGTCTTGATCCATACTAACTCAACTAACACCTTCGGAGATACCTGTAGAGCATCTTTATAGTCACCCAGTTACGTTGCGACGTTTGATACACACAAAGCATTCCTCCGGCGTCAAAGAGTTATATGATCTCATGGTCATAGGAATAAATACTTGACACGCAGAAAACAGTAGCAACAAAATGACACGATCAACATGCTACGTCTATTAGTTTGGGTCTAGTCCATCACGTGATTCTCCTAATGACGTGATCCAGTTATCAAGCAACAACACTTTGTTCATAATCAGAAGACACTGACTATCTTTGATCAACTGTCTAGCCAACTAGAGGCTTGCTAGGGACGGTGTTTTGTCTATGTATCCACACATGTAAATGAGTCTTCATTCAATACAATTATAGCATGGATAATAAACGATTATCTTGACACAGGAATTATAATAATAACTATATTTATTATTGCCTCTAGGGCATAATTCCAACAGTCTCCCACTTGCACTAGAGTCAATAATCTAGCCCTCACATCATCATGCGAATTACATTGTAATAAATCTAACACCCATACAGTTCTGGTGTTGATCATGCTTTGGCCGTGGAAGAGGTTTAGTCAGTGGGTCTGCTACATTCAGATCCGTGTGCACTTTGCATATATTTACGTCCTCTCCCTCGACGTAGTCGCGGATGAGGTTGAAGCGTCGTTTGATGTGTCTGGTCTTCTTGTGAAACCGTGGTTCCTTTGCTAAGGCAATGGCACCCGTGTTGTCACAGAACAAGGTTATTGGATTCAGTGCGCTTGGCACCACTCCAAGATCCGTCATGAACTGCTTCATCCAGACACCCTCCTTAGCCGCCTCCGAGGCAGCCATGTATTCCGCTTCACATGTAGAATCTGCTACGACGCTTTGCTTGGAACTGCACGAGCTTACCGCACCCCCATTAAGAATAAATATGTATCCGGTTTGCGACTTAGAGTCGTCCGGATCTGTGTCAAAGCTTGCATCGACGTAACCTTTTACGGCGAGCTCTTCGTCACATCCATACACGAGAAACATCTCCTTAGTCCTTTTCAGGTACTTCAGGATATTCTTGACCGCTGTCCGGTGATCCACTCCTGGATTACTCTGGAACCTACCCGCCATACTTATGGCCAGGCTAACATCCGGTCTAGTGCACAGCATTGCATACATGATAGAACCTATGGCTGAAGCATAGGGGACGGAGCGCATATGCTCTCTATCTTCATCAGTTGTTGGGCACTGAGTCTTACTCAATCTCGTACCTTGTAAAACTGGCAAGAACCCTTTCTTGGACTGTTCCATTTTGAACCTCTTCAAAACTTTATCAAGGTATGTGCTTTGTGAAAGTCCTATCAGGCGTTTTGATCTATCCCTATAGATCTTAATGCCTAGAATGTAAGCAGCTTCTCCTAGGTCCTTCATAGAGAAACTTTTATTCAAGTAATCCTTTATGCTCTCCAAAAACTCCACGTTGTTTCCAATCAGCAATATGTCATCCACATATAATATTAGAAACGCCACAGAGCTCCCACTCACTTTCTTGTAAATACAAGATTCTCCAACCACTTGTATAAACCCAAATGCTTTGATCACCTCATCAAAACGTTTGTTCCAACTCCGAGATGCTTGCACCAGTCCATAAATGGATCGCTGGAGTTTGTACACCTTGTTAGCATTCTTAGGATCGACAAAAACTTCGGGTTGTATCATATACAACTCTTCCTTAAGGAAACCGTTAACGAACGCCGTTTTGACATCCATCTGCCAGATTTCATAATCGAAAAATGCAGCTATTGCTAACATGAGTCTGACGGACTTAAGCATCGCTACGGGTGAGAATGTCTCATCGTAGTCAACTCCTTGAACTTGTGAAAAACCCTTTGCCACAATTCGAGCTTTATAAACGGTCACATTGCCGTCAGCGTCCGTCTTCCTCTTAAAGATCCATTTGTTCTGAATAGCCTTGCGGCCCTCAGGTAGTACTTCCAAAGTCCACACTTTGTTCTCATACATGGGTCCTATCTCGGACTTCATGGCTTCTAGCCATTTGTTGGAATCTAGGCCCACCATTGCTTCTTCATAATTTGCAGGTTCATTGTTGTCTAAAAACATGATTGATAAGACGGGATTACCGTACCACTCTGGAGCAGTACGTGGTCTCGTCGACCTGCGTGGTTTGTTAGAAACTTGAACCGGAGTTTCATGATCATCATCATTAACTTCCTCCTCAACCGGTGTCACAACGACAGAGGTTTCCCCTTGTCCTGCGCCACCATCCAGAGGGATGAGAGGTTCGACAACCTCGTCAAGTTCTATCTTCCTCCCACTCAATTCTCTCGAGAGAAACTCCTTCTCGAGAAAAGCTCCGTTTTTAGCAACAAACACTTTGCCCTCGGATTTGAGATAGAAGGTGTACCCAACTGTCTCTTTTGGGTAACCTATGAAGACGCACTTTTCCGCTTTGGGTTCCAGCTTTTCAGGCTGAAGCTTTTTGACATAAGCATCACATCCCCAAATTTTAAGAAACGACAACTTTGGCCTTTTGCCATACCACAGTTCGTATGGTGTTGTCTCAACGGATTTTGATGGTGCCCTATTTAAAGTGAATGCAGCTGTTTCTAATGCATAACCCCAAAATGATAACGGCAAATCAGTAAGAGACATCATAGATCGCACCATCTCTAATAAAGTACGATTACGACGTTCGGACACACCATTACGCTGTGGTGTTCCAGGCGGTGTTAACTGTGAAACAATTCCACATTGTCTTAAGTGAGCACCAAACTCGAAACTCAGATATTCACCCCCACGATCAGACCGTAGGAACTTGATCTTCTTGTTACGATGATTTTCCACTTCACTCTGAAATTGTTTGAACTTTTCAAATGTTTCAGACTTGTGCTTCATCAAGTAGACATAACCATATCTACTCAAATCATCAGTGAAGGTGAGAAAATAACGATATCCGCCGCGCGCCTCTACGCTCATCAGACCACACACATCGGTATGTATGATTTCCAACAAGTCACTTGCACGCTCCATAGTTCCGGAGAACGGAGTCTTAGTCATCTTGCCCATGAGGCATGGTTCGCACGTGTCAAGTGAATCAAAGTCAAGTGACTCCAAAAGTCCATCAGCATGGAGTTTCTTCATGCGCTTTACACCAATATGACCTAATCGGCAGTGCCACAAAAATATGGCGCTATCATTGTTAACTCTAACTCTTTTGGTCTCAATGTTATGTATATGTGTATCGCTATCAAGATTCAATATGAACAATCCTCTCACATTAGGTGCATGACCATAAAAGATGTTACTCATAGAAATAGAACAACCATTATTCTTTGACTTAAAAGAGTAACCGTCTCGCAATAAACAAGATCCAGATATAATGTTCATGCTCAACACAGACACTAAATAACAATGATTTAAGTTCATCACTAATCCTGATGGTAACTGAAGTGAAACTGTGCTGACGGCGATTGCATCAACCTTGGAACCATTTCCAACGCGCATCGTCACTTCATCTTTCGCCAGCCTTCGTCTATTCCGCAGTTCCTGTTTCGAGTTGCAAATATGAGCAACAGAACCGGTATCGAATACCCAGGCACTACTACGAGAGCCGGTTAAGTACACATCAATAACATGTATATCAAATATACCTGATTTTTCTTTGGCCGCCTACTTATCTGCCAGATACTTGGGGCAATTGCGCCTCCAGTGACCCATACCCTTGCAATAGTAACACTCCGTTTCCGGCTTAGGTCCAGCTTTGGGTTTCTTCGTCGGATTGGCAACAGGCTTGCCGCTCTTCTTCGAATTACCCTTCTTGCCTTTGTCGTTTCTCTTGAAACTAGTGGTCTTACTCACCATCAACACTTGATGTTCTTTACGGAGTTCAGACTCTGCGACTTTCAGCATCGCAAACAACTCGCCGGGTGACTTGTTCATCCCTTGCATGTTGTAGTTCAACACAAAGCCTTTATAGCTTGGAGACAGTGATTGAAGGATTCTGTCAGTGATAGCCTCTTGCGGGAGTTCAATCCCCAGCTCAGCTAGACGGTTTGAGTACCCAGACATTTTGAGCACATGTTCACTGACAGACGAGTTCTCCTCCATCTTGCAAGCATAGAATTTATCGGAGGTCTCATACCTCTCGATCCGGGCATTCTTTTGAAAGATAAACTTCAACTCCTGGAACATCTCAAATGCTCCATGACACTCAAAGCGACGTTGAAGTCCCGGTTCTAAGCCATACAATACTGCACATTGAACTACTGAGTAGTCCTCCTTACGTGCTAACCAAGCGTTCTTAACATCCTGATCAGCCGTAGCGGGTGGTTCATCTCCTAGCGCAGCATTAAGGACATAATCCTTCTTCCCAGCTTGTAAGATTAGCTTAAGATTACGAGCCCAGTCTACAAAGTTGCTTCCATCATCTTTCAACTTAGCTTTCTCTAGGAACGTATTAAAATTCAGGGTCACTGTCGCGTGAGCCATGATCTACAACACAAATATATTCAAAGTGGACTTAGACTATGTTCAAGATAATTAGAGTTTAACTTAATCAAGTTATTTGCTAAACTCCCACTCAAAAAGTACATCTCTCTAGTCATTTGAGTGGTTCATGATCCACTTACACTAGCTCAAGTCCGATCATCACGTGAGTTGAGTATAGTTTCAGTGGTAAGCATCCCTATGCTAATCATATCATCTATATGATTCATGATCGACCTTTCGGTCTCCTGTGTTCCGAGGCCATGTCTGCACATGCTAGGCTCGTCAAGCTTAACCCGAGTGTTCCGCGTGCGCAACTGTTTTGCACCCGTTGTATGTGAACGTTGAGTCTATCACACCCGATCATCACGTGGTGTCTCAAAACGACGAACTGTAGCAACGCTGCACAGTCGGGGAGTACACAATTTTGTCTTGAAATTTTAGTGAGAGATCACCTCATAATGCTACCGTCGTTCTAAGCAAAATAAGGTGCATAAAAGGATTAACATCACATGCAATTCATAAGTGACATGATATGGCCATCATGACGTGCTTCTTGATCTCCATCACCAAAGCACTGGCACGATCTTCTTGTCACCGGCGCCACACCATACGTGTTGCCATCGGGGTTGTCGTGCTACTCATGCTATTACTACTAAAGCTACATCCTAGCAAAATAGTAAACGCATCTGCAAGCACAAACGTTAGTATAAAGACAACCCTATGGCTCCTGCCGGTTGCCGTACCATCGACGTGCAAGTCGATATTTACTATTACAACATGATCATCTCATACATCCAATATATCACATCACATCGTTGGCCATATCACATCACAAGCATACCCTGCAAAAACAAGTTAGACGTCCTCTAATTTTGTTGTTGCATGTTTTACGTGGTGACCATGGGTATCTAGTAGGATCGCATCTTACTTACGCAAACACCACAACGGAGATATATGAGTTTCTATATAACCTCATCCAAGGACCTCCTCGGTCAAATCCGATTCAACTAAAGTTGGAGAAACCGACACTTGCCAGTCATCTTTGAGCAACGGGGTTACTCGTAGCGATGAAACCAGTCTCTCGTAAGCGTACGAGTAATGTCGGTCCAAGCCGCTTCAATCCAACAATACTGCGGAATCAAGAAAAGACTAAGGAGGGCAGCAAAACGCACATCACCGCCCACAAAAACTTTTGTGTTCTACTCGAGAAGACATTTACGCATGAACCTAGCTCATGATGCCACTGTTGGGGAACGTCGCATGGGAAACAAAAATTTTCCTACGCGCACGAAGACCTATCATGGTGATGTCCATCTACGAGAGGGGGTGAGTGATCTACGTACCCTTGTAGACCGTACAGCAGAAGCGTTAGTGAACACGGTTGATGTAGTGGAACGTCCTCACGTCCCTCGATCCGCCCCGCGAACAGTCCCGCGATCAGTCCCACGATCTAGTACCGAACGGACGGCACCTCCGCGTTCAGCACACGTACAGCTCGACGATGATCTCGGCCTTCTTGATCCAGCAAGAGAGACGGAGAGGTAGAAGAGTTCTCCGGCAGGGTGACGGTGCTCCGGAGGTTGGTGATGACCTTGTCTCAGCAGGGCTCCGCCCGAGCTCCGGAGAAAAGCGATCTAGAGGAAAAACCGTGGAGGTATGTGGTCGGGCTGCCATGGAAAAGTCGTCTCAAATCAGCCCTAAAACCTCCGTATATATAGGTGGGAGGGAGGGGACCTTGCCTTGGGGCTCGGCCGAGTCCAAGGGGGAAGGCTCCCCCCCCCCAAACCGAGTTGGACTTGGTTTGGTGGGTGGGAGTCCTTCCTTCCCTTCCCACCTCCTTTTTTTTCTTTTCTCTTTGATTTTCTTTCCTAGGCGCATAGGGCCCTTTTGGGCTGCCCCACCAGCCCACTAACGGTTGGTGCGCCACCCTCAAGGCCTATGGGCTTCCCCGGGGTGGGTTGCCCCCCCGGTGAACTCCCGGAACCCATTCGTAATTCCCGGTACATTCCCGGTAACTTCAAAAACCTTCCGGTAATCAAATGAGGTCATCCTATATATCAATCTTCGTTTCCGGACCATTCTGGAAACCCTCGTGACGTCCGTGATCTCATCCGGGACTCCGAACAACATTCGGTAACCAACCATATAACTCAAATACGCATAAAACAACGTCGAACCTTAAGTGTGCAGACCCTGCGGGTTCGAGAACTATGTAGACATGACCCGAGAGACTCCTCGGTCAATATCCAATAGATGGACCTGGATGCCCATATTGGATCCTACATATTCTACGAAGATCTTATCGTTTGAACCTCAGTGCCAAGGATTCATATAATCCTGTATGTCATTCCCTTTGTCCTTCGGTATGTTCCTCCCGTGTCAAAGAGTTATATGATCTCATGGTCATAGGAATAAATACTTGACACGCAGAAAACAGTAGCAACAAAATGACACGATCAACATGCTACGTCTATTAGTTTGGGTCTAGTCCATCACGTGATTCTACTAATGACGTGATCCAGTTAGCAAGCAACAACACTTTGTTCATAATCAGAAGACACTGACTATCTTTGATCAACTGGCTAGCCAACTAGAGGCTTGCTAGGGACGGTGTTTTGCCTATGTATCCACACATGTAAATGAGTCTTCATTCAATACAATTATAGCATGGATAATAAACGATTATCTTGATACAAGAATTATAATAATAACTATATTTATTATTGCCTCTAGGGCATAATTCCAACAACCGTGTCCACAGGTCGCCTAGGCGGCCCCTGGCCCCCCTTTGGACCATCTGCGGTGGTCTGGAAGCTTCCGATATGCTTATTTTTATATATTTTCACGGGATTTTTGGGGCTTCAGAAAATTGGGTAAAAGACGCTGCAAAAATACATCAACACACAGAAACTGGCACTGGGTGCACTAAGTTAGTAGGTTACTCCAAATATGTGTAAAAAGATATAAAAGTGTAGCAAAACATATAACAATGTCACCCAAAAGATCACGGAACAAGATGAAATTATAGATATGTTTGGGACGTATCAACAACTTGGATACACTTTCAGAGTTGTGACACATGGAAAACATTATGCACATCCGAAAGTTTGGGAGGTAGCTCTAGCTGGTAGGCAAACTTGATGTGCTCTTGAAGGGGCCTATGTATCTTGGTACGAGTTTTCCCTTGATGTGGAAGCGCTTGGTTCCCTTGAGAGGTGTGACTCAAAGTTAGACATGGTCCCCATTGTTGAAACTCACTTCTTGGCAACAATAGTCGGTGTAGCTCTTCTGTCTTGACATGGCGGTCTCGAGACATTCTCTGAGAATTCGAACTAGTTGTTAAGCTTCACGGGGAATATCTGGTCCAAAGACCAACCCTTCTCCGGTTTCTGACCAGTTGAGGGGAGTGCGGCGCTTGTGTCCATACAACACCTCAAATGGTGCCATCTGGAGACTCGAGTGATAGCTTTTGTTGTAGGAGAACTCGTTCAAGGGTAAGCAGCCTTCCCATCTAGCTCCATATGCCAAGACACAAGCACAAAGCATGTCTTCGAGGATCTGATTTACTCGTTCCATTTGTCCGTCCGTGTGAGGGTGATAAGCAGTGCTGAAAGATAGCTTGGTTCCCAAGGCTTGTTGAAACTGCTTATAGAACCTCGAGGTGAACTGAGTATCTCCATCTGATATGATCTTACGAACTCCGTGCAGGATCACAATACGCTCAATGTAGAGACTGGCTAGCTTGTGTCCATCGTAAGAGGTCTTGACAGGAATGAAGTGAGCCACCTTGGTCAGGTAATCGACAATGACCGAGATGGAATCATGTCCTTTGCCTGATCTAGGCAATCCAGTGACGTAATCCATCCCAACCTTGTCCCACTTCCATTCACGCACTTTGAGAGGTTGTAGCAGTCCACCGGGTCGCTGATGCTCAGCTTTGACTCTCTCGCATATGTCACACTTAGCAACATAAGAGGCTATTTCTCTCTTCATTCCATGCCTCCTTCACCTCGGCATTGGTCGCCTTCTTGGCCTTCTTCGTCGGGCCAGCGGCGACAGAAGAAGTCGCACGTTTGGGCACCGTGGCAAGCTCGGAGGCGGGCGGTGCGGAGGTGAGAAAAGAGGCCCGGGGGATCTGCGTTGCGGAGGAGAAGCAAGCGATGAAGCAGAGGGAATACGACTAGGGTGGGTAGTAGGCTTGCGAAAACCCCTATTTTTACATAGGCGGAAAATGCAAGGGCCTCCTCCCCCATCCCTGCACACATGGCTTTCTAGGCACGACTCTTCGAAGAAACTGAATCTCTCCACCACTCCCATGAACCACAGTCAATGTGCACCATGGGAAACTAGTAAAAACCATTATAACCGCAGGGAATATTAGCTTTGTGTGCCTATGCATTGTTTTGGGTCCTAGCCCAACAACATCAAGGACGCAAGCGTGGTCTAGGCCCGGGAGCTACTATCGATGTACTAACAAATGGGGCCCTTAGTACCCAGACTTGTACATAGGCAACAGCGGCCTCCAGGGCCGATGAGACCTTGGCGGTCGACATCAACCTTCTAGCAACAGCAAGCAAAGGCTAGATACAAGTCCACGACAAGCCACCTTCCCAGGAGGAAGAACACCTAACAGCCATCCCTGTAACGACCAAGATGCGACACTATCAATATTTGGGGACGAGGCCTTAATATGTATAGAGGCGCATCTCAGAGTTTCGCAAGTACATAAATCATTGCAGATACATTTATTAAGATATAAGTATATGGATTGTCTTACACTCTCCACATGCTAAATTACAAGTCACACAACATTATTTTAATCATCCATAAGACAGGGTTCGAATGAGTCTGTCTTGCTAGCCCAGGAGACGACCTAGTTCCTCTACTCGCCGGGGTACGTCACGTACATGCATATGCTCTCCTCATCAAACTCCCACTAGAGCTACGAAGCATCGAACGTCTCTGGATCTGCGGTACCTATACCTGTGGTGTTGTAGTAATGTGTGAGCCATGGGGACTCAGCAATTTTTGGACCATGATATCGGGACTAATTTAGTTAATGGATAGGGTATGGTTAACTAGTTAGGCTGTAGCAGCACTAAGCATTATTTGGTGGCTAACTTACGAGAACATAATTTAAATTGAGTGGTCTACGCATAACGGACGTGAGATAGTAATGATCAATAAGTGATCCTGAACATCTAGTTACGTCAGACATAACCCCACCGTGTCCTCACTCGGAGTAGAAATTCACGAACAAAGATAGTCATGGTTACGCACACAGTTGGCATATTTTCAATTGAGTTTAGTTCAAGTTTTCTATCAACGGATGTTAAACAAATTTCAAAGTTTCCACGTAACCGCGGGCACGACTTTCCAAAAGAAATTAACCCTGTAGGGGTTCTCCAAGTAGTCCATCACAAACTACCACAAGCTACTCTTGAGAGAAAACCTCAACCTCGAGATAGTCCGAAGTATCACCAATTTCCTAGTGCACAAGACATTCACAAAGAGTCAAACAATTCCAGCAAGACCTCTCGGCAGGCCAGATCCCAATAGTATCCCCGCATATCTCTTTCTTAGGGCACTACGAGATGAGCTAGATCTTGGGTTGACTGAAACCCTGGGTGACGAGGGAGCGCCGCACATCGCTCGGTTTGGACCAACACTCAAGAGGAGCAGTGGCCTGGGTTGTTGATTAAGATCCACATGGTAGCTATTATCTAAGCATTTTTATTAAGTTGTTTAGCAAATTTAATACCAATGTTGGGCCTTGTCGAAAGAGTCTTAACTCAAAATGAATTATTAAGAGGGTCCCCATAACAAGCCCAAGCGTGTTAGGTGCGCTCAATGGAACATAACACCGGTAACTGGAACTAGGGAGGCAAAATAGGAATAAAACACTGAGCAAAATGCCAAGATTTACGCCTTCACCAGGTATATATGTGCATTAAATTAAATAGCAGTCAGAAGATGATATTCCAAAATATCTACGTCAACACATGGATCAACCTGCACCTGCAACTAGCAATGCTATAAGATGGTTGGAGCAAGTGCTAACTTAGCCAATCATTGTTTGCTAGGATGTGGAGGGGTTAGAAGCATTTCATGGAAATGTTTGTAGGTTTTATATCCGGCGGAAAAAAGCAATGGAAATGAGACAAGTAAGCATAACCAAATTAGAAACAATGTCGAGGTCACAATCATCTTGCATGGCACTTCTTCCGAGGGATAAAATTCTTGCTCTTCAGGAACATTCTCAGCGAGATCCTCGTACTCGTTCTTGGCACCCGACGCTACGCAAAAGAAAATACAACATCCAATGAACACAAAGCTATGGCATGATGCTCAAACATATGATGCATGAATATGATGTGAATGAAGCATGACAATGCTACACTGGTCATTTTTCTCATGCAATTATTTAGTTATTACTCTCTAGACAGAACCTAAAGATTAATTATTTGGGCATGCATGAACATGGAAGAAATGAATGCATCATGAGAAAACGATGCAAATGAGTATAAAGAACGTCGCAAACCTAGTTATGTATCTCTCGGAACTCACAAAACAAGATACGAAAGGCATCAAAGATAAATCAGAATTTGATAGAGGCTATGGGCAATTCCTTGGCATCCCAAGTATGACACTAGATTGGGCATGAAATTCTAGGTGAATTAGACCTAAAGTTCATGCAAAACAAAGGAGCACAACTCACACAAAGTACAAAACAATCCAACAAACAATTTGTTCACAAACACCAAACATACCACTTTGTTCATATGAAAACTAACAGCTGCAACCACCCATCAAGTTCAACCAAGACATGAATATCAAGCTATCAGAGAGTAAAATGACCCTAAGTACATGGATATGTTCATGTATCAATGGCAATCAAGCTCATAACATGGCAAAAATAAAGCAGATTAGGAGTTAGTGAAATTCTCAGTTTTACATAAGCAGAATTATCATGGTGGCATATTGTCAGCAATAAAACTCTATTCAACAAGAACTTTCATGGCATGAAACTTAATAGGGTGTTTGAGGGAAACAACTAATACAATTCACTCCCACTAAACATTTGCTAAAACTGCATAGAAATCATGGTAGCATCATCTAAACATGGCATGATGATAATAGCAGATTCTCACTCTTGGTCAAATTTCCAAGGTGAAGTCATAGCAAATTACATCAACATGGCATGTTTGACAGGAAGAATAGCTAAGATGCAAAACCTATTTTGCAAAGTAATGGCGCCATTTGTCATAGGGCAACATGCTCTTTAATTCAGACCAAAGTACCAACACAAAAAACTTGTAGATGCATGGCAAACATCATGGCAACTCGGCCACTTCAAATTGTTTTCAGACTTGGTCATATTTCAACAAAACCTAAAAACAGTAATATTGAGATGACATGTTCACAGCAAGAAACCCACAAATACACAATGTGTTCATGGCAATTAAAATACCATGACCTAGTATTATCAAAACACTACAACTTTCATGTTCATAAGTTTAACAAAGGGTACAAGGATTAAATCATACAAAATTAACAAAATGACATCATAGCATAAAATACCATGTTGACAAAATTTCTCAAAAGACAAAACTAATTCCACCACTGGATTCCTTATATTTTTCTACCCCAAATTCATATACCACAAGCCTATGTTTTTGTAGAAAATAATGCCACAAACTTATTACAAGTACTAGGTATAACCTAGTATATGCCAGATTAGGATATGCACAAAATGGACAGAAATGGCAACTTACTCAAATTGTCATATTGCAACCAGGAAATAAATAAATAAAACATTAAAACAATGTAAAAAGAAATTCCCATGGGGTCCACTGGTTAGTCACATAGGGCCCTTGAGGGGTTGACAAGTGGGACCACGGCCCACTGTCACCCTTAGAAGAAAACAACACGCACAGAAAATAAAAGAGGATCACGAGGGATCGAACAGGAGACCTCTCGATGTTAACTCGCATGGCAAACCAGTCGAGCTAGCGGGTTTGACTTTACCAGAAGGGTGGCTCGAGGCTTTTTACTCCATTCTTGTGCTAGACGGGACCCACAAAAGAGTCACTCACACTCACATACTGCACAGGTGTTCACCAATGGTGACGACAGATGACACATGACCACGGCGGTGCTACTACATTGACCCAACGATAGGGTGGAAGGCATGAGGCACTCCGCATATTCCTTCCAAACGCATGCACGGACTCCCGACACCTATTTCACAACGGGACGTCGCGAGCGACAGGAAACCCACGCGGCAATGACGAGCTGACTAGCCGGCCACAGCGGGGCATACTGCCAATAGACAGCGAAAATGGAACCACGCAATGATGTTGACGCTTAACGCACTGCCACACACGACTCACAAGGTCGAAGGCACTCGCCGGAGATGAGGTTCGATGGCGATGCACTCGGGCTTGAAGGCGACGACGGGCAGAGGGCGTAATCGAAGGGGAAAAACACTGGGGACATGCAGATGCTCACGAGGAGGGGCTTGACATAGGCGAGTGGTCTCGAGGACGGTGACGCTGCGCGAATTGCTGTCAGCGACGGCGTTTGTCGAGGAAGACAATCGCCAATTGTTGCCTGGCGTTGACGTCCCTCGAAGACGCAGAGGACGTTATGGAAGCAGCCCAAACGGGCGCCGCTCCTGGACGGTCGGCTCCACCTTGGGGTCGTAGGAGGAGTCGCCGGTGACGATGAGCTCGCGGTCTCTCTCTCTAGTTATGGCGGAGCAGTGGTTTTATAGGAGCTAGGCTCACCTGGCGGTGGCCGAGAGGGGGGAAGAAGAACCCTAGAAGTCCTAGACACCGAGAGAGGGTTTAAATAGAGGGGCGAGAGCGCTAGCTGGCTGCCACGGTAGTTCGTCAACACCAACACGGCGAAAGTTACTGTGAGAGAGCAAGGGAGGGGAAAGCAAGCTACTGTCACTGGCAGGTAGGCGCACCCACGGTGTCCATGCTGGAAAGAGCACGCGCGCACGAGGCTGGCTGCGGGCTGCACGCGAGTTGGGTCGCTACCGTTGCTGGTTGGAGGAGCGACTATCGCTGCTGGGCTGCAAGCTGCTACTGCTGCTGCTGCGTTTTAAAGAAATGAGGATCTTGAAAACAAAACAAAATGTCCAGGAAAAGTAGAGTTTTAAAATAGGAAACAACTTTTTTTAACTCACAAAAATGAGCCCTCTTATATAATATTAGTTGGGGATTTTTAGGAAACAAAAATTAAATGGCCTGAATTAATATTAGCAAGGCAATGGGGTTTTAATAAAATAGGCAGAGAGGTGCACCAAGCCAAACTTAATTTAAAAACATAATCATAATATTGCAACCATGGCAACATTTTACAGAAGGGATTTGGCAAGCAGAAAATCACCACATTGCTAAATTGGAAATGAAGAGAGAGGGGGGTGGTAGTACAAGCATTTGTGTGGAGAGGTTTCACTCATGGATAATTATTGAAAGCAACCAGATAACACAACAACACACCACATTCAATTATCACATAAGAAACAAGGAGAAATAAAATAAAATGAATGCCATGATGATGTGATGACAAGATGCAAGTGTAGACATGAAGCACCAAATCTTATTAAATGAATTTAAGGTTGCCAAGTCATACAAGGTCATCATGCGAAAGATACACGGAATGCACTTGAGTTGTTACAGTCGCGCCCGGCAGGACTCCTTTGGATCTCCCCCCCCCCTCTACATCATCAGGGTGATTGTCATCATGAGTGAGGTATTGACCGAACGGACGGTTAGGTGGGTCTAGTCAGAGACCTCTCGCAACGGTCAGAGACATGCAACAACTTTAATGACACCCGTCTCACGGCATGTCAAGTGAATAAATGCTAGTTGGGCGAAACGACACACAAAGAGAGGCAATTCTTACCAGGGAACGTCGCGAGTGTGCCACCTCATGGCGCATTTAGGGCGTGTTTGGTTGCCCGGGTGGCTCTAGCATGCATCGCATGGGGGATCCTGGGTGAGCGTGGCCTGGTTGAGGTGATACAGAGATGAGCTAAGATGTGTGTTTGGTGGACTGCATGATATTATTGCACGAGAGATGCTACTATAGCGAATGTTGTTTGGTATGCAGTATGTGAGCTTAATTCTGTGAACCTTTTTTTCCTTCCATTTTCAATCATTTCGGTTAGATCTGAACCATTCCATGGACAAAGAGAACATGTAAAACAAGTCTGAAGTGAAATCTGAACCAAACTCAATTTTCAGTTTCATGGAAACTAAAAACTGAATTAAAACAAGTCTGAACTGAAAACTGAATTAAAACAAGTCTGAACTAAAAACTGAAAACTGAAATCTGAACAGGTAAAGCAAGTCTGAAGATGACTGTATGATAAGATTCCGGCAGGATCTGAGCTGAAAATCGAACTAAAAGAAGTGTGACGGAAATCTGAACTAATGTGTGTTTTAATTGTCTGGGTGGATCAATTCTGGGAGGATATGCCGATGGAAAGATTGGAGTGCAGCTAGCCGAAAGGATTGGGAGTTGTGGCGCCCGTTGCGGCTGAAAGCATGCAGGTGATACTCTCACCCCTTCTTCCTCTCGATCAGCGGCGGGCAGCATGGCCCTCGACGTGGGCATGAAGATGGACCGGTGAGGCAGGTCGGGCCGGCAGGGAGGAGGCGGCTGTGGAACCCGACGATGTCGAGGCGGAGCGGCGAGCCCACGGCGTGGGCGTGGAAGAGCACCGGCAAGGAACTCACACTGGTGGTGGGCGAGGGAGCACAAGCTGGCGGTGGATGAGGGCGGCGGGCGGCGGCGGCGGCGACGATGGGGTTGGGTGCTCGATCCAATCTGACAGGAGGAAGAGAGAGGAAAAGGAGACGAGAGGTGTGGATGCACGCGCGGGCCTGGCTCCAAGATACGGCCGATTCCTGCGTTCCCCTCAGCCTGGCTAAGAGGCCTTATTTTGCATTGGTCGGACCAGGCTAAGGAGACCATGCAGGACACCAAACACATTGACTTTTGCATGGCGGGTGCAAGCCAGGTGCCATCGAGGAAACCAAACACACCCTTAATGCATATGACCAAATACATGAGAGTTAGGTATTTCCCACTATAGCTCCTCTGAGTACTTTTGGCACCTATCATGCAGACTATTTTAGCCACCGTTGTAACCCCTTGGACTATAAGTGGAGGTCCATGGCTACCTTTAGAAAGTTCGACTCTCTGTTCATGCTACACGCATAGTTGCAGCCCTCAAGCATCCTTGTCGGGCGAGTGCACTTGTACTGTGAACATACACATAAACCACCAAAACACATGACATAGGGTTTTACGCTTCCGAGCGGACCGAACCTTGTCTAAACCATCCTGCATGCAGCTACCGGTGATGATATTCGTACACCTATAGTCCCTTAGAACTATACCAAAGGGGCCTTGCCAGTCCTATAGATCCTTGAATCACCCATATATCTATGGTTGAGACTTCCGCCACGTGGAGCAAGAAAAACAAAGTGACCATCCCCAAGACTAAGCAAGTGGTTGCACGTGAAGACGGCGAGGATTACCATAAGTGCCACCCTCAACAACAAATAGGAAAGCATGCTCGTCTCCTTCCTGCGGGAGAATATTGATTTGTTTGCCAGACAATCATCTGACATCCCCGATGTTCCCAGGGAGGTCGTCGAGCACCACCTTGCCGTCTGTCCCCACGTGCGCCTCCTCAAGCAGTAGGTCCGAAAGCAAGCACTGGAACAACAAGAGTTCATTGCCGAAGAGATCAAGAAACTGGAAGCAGCAAACCTGGTCAGAGGCGTCCTTCACCAACATGGTTGGCAAAACCAATTGTGGTGTGCAAGGCAAACGGGAAGTGGAGACTTTGCATCGATTTCACCGATGTCAATAAGGCATGTCCAAAGGACCCCTTCCCCCTGTCGTGCATCGACCAAATAGTGGACTCGACCGCCTGCTGTGACCGTTTGTACTTCCTTGACACATACTCAAGGCTGAAACAAGAAATTTGAGGCCAATGTGATGGAGGGCCAGCAGGAACTGGAGGAGGCAAGCTTGAAGTGCGATGCCTTTGAGAAAACAATCCAAGGATCAGGCGGTCGAGAAGACCAAGTTATCTGCCGAGCTCCAATCAGAGTAGGTAGAGCGAAGGTTCTATGAAGAAGAAGTGCGCCAGGTCAAGCTTATGGCAATCGGTAAGCCATACTTACTGTAGTGTGCCGTAGGTGGGAACCGATTTGCCTTTCTTGCGCGGGTATGGCGTTTCGCACGCGCCTTCACCAACCTCCCATAGAGTGTGTCACATGCAGCCAAGTACTTTGTAGCTCATGACGGGGATGCCGAGCAGCTGCTATTCTGGGCTTAATTTGAGGCTCCTGAGGCTAACCCCGGTCTGAGCTACCAAATGAAGAAGCTCCTTGAACTGCATAGGATGGCCGAGCCGGCTATGAAGGACTTGTGTGTTTGGTTGTGGCCTACCGAGCCCTTGCCGAATAGCTACTTCGCCCTGGTGTGGAGGCTGATCAAAGCCACACCTCGAATTGAAGCCCCTGCAGCGCTAAACATTTATAGAGGGGGATCGGAAGGCCTTTGCACGGACGATGGTGTACTTACGAGGGATGAGGCCGTTGAAGATGGCTACTGATCCACTGCCTGTCGGAAAGGAGCACAACCGCCCCGAGTTGTACTTCATTTCGGCCATGGAGGGTGATCAAGAGATTGAATCGCAATGCTCCAAGAACGTATTATTAGAATAAATTTAGGTTGATGTAACCGAGAACAATTTGCTTAAAGAAATATATGTCTAAGTTAGGTATGTTTTATATTATTTTGATTCCTGTTGTGGCCATTTTAATCTGAAAGTTTCCAGTCGTCGGCTTCAACCCCCATGTAGATACTACTTGGGGTGTTTCATCGTCCGTACACACCCTTAGCCGATTTAGTCGGTGCCTAGAGATGGTAGTGTAGAGTGGAAACGACGCAATCGTACTATGAGGCTTTATTGCTTTCACTTGGCCTTAGGAATTTGATAATGCGGGGGCTTATGACAAGCCCCCAGCCCTTGTTGCGGTAGTTGGAAAAACCGAAGATCGAAATGTCTATCGCGGGGTTTATTTTAATTGCAAACCGTGTGTGTAACACGAAATAGCCTCTATTGACTACATAAAGAATCTCGGATTGCAGACAAGTTCTCACTCATTATGACAGTAAGTTTTCGGCTTTCTCCACTTAGGTATTTCAAGACCATGGAAGCTGGGAATACAATCGCAATGGTTCTCCCTTTACCCCTTCAGCCGAACTAGCGGAATGTAAGGGGGTAAACACAGGAGCGGGGCAATCCAACTGTAGACCCAAGACATAATTCAGAACCGATGCATATAATGCAAAATCTTGAGAGACCGAACACGTATATAAACGAAAGAGTGAGGGTGTAGTGCTCGGGGCGGTCAATGTATCCTAGCCCCCGGTTTAGTAGCCGTTTTGCACTTTTTTAGCAATCATAAAGTAATTTTGTCCTGTCCGCGCCACACAACAGAAAAACATGTGCAAGAATAAGTACATTAAAAGAAAAGCATCTGTGACAGATATTGGCGAGGAATTTTTATAATTCTCGGCACCAGGGCCGATGTGTACATGAAACTATCAAAATTAAGCAACGCCTCCCATGCGACCTTTTCGCGAGTGACTTGACGTACACGTGGCTTCTGGCTGCATTAGCTCAAAACATTAATGTGATGGGGTGTTTTCCTTGAAATGTTGTTGCAGATGGTAGACGGGCTTTCAATCGAGGAGTCATGAGAAGCTGCCAATGAAATATAGCTTGACGCTTGGGAGGATCTTTATGGTATCCCATGTGTACCCGACAAGACTTTGGCACCATAGTTTGGTCTAGCTGAGCATATGGTACTTGTTTGGATCTCACACAGCATCCCATATTATTCGGAGAATGAAAGTTGTGTATGTGGGAGACATACCTTGAAGGTGTTCGGGAGATGCTCTTGGAGGGATGCCCTTATGTGTTCAGGGCCGAGGAGCTCTCTCGGGGACCTGATTGATCTTGGGGTCGCTTACCTACATGTTGTGGCTTGACCGGCTTGTGACTTGATACTTCGTTGTCGTGCTCGCCTTCCGCTGCTAAGGCGCCAGTGTGTTCTTCCGTTCGATGAGATCGTTTTGTGTTTCCATTGATGGTGATGACTCCTCGGGGACCGGGCTTCTTCCGCTTGAGATAAGCATAGCGAGGCACCACATTGAATCGGGCGAAGGTGGTGCGACCCAACAGTGCCTGGTAACCGTTGCAGAAGGGGACAATGTCAAAGATCAAGTCTTCGCTGCCGAAGTTATTGGGTGATCCGTACACGACTTCCTACGTTATGGTTCCACAGTAGCGATTCTCAACGTGTGGAATCACTCCTTTAAAGGTAGTGTTGCTTGGTTTGATTCTGGATGGGTCAATCCCCATCTTTTTCACCGTATCTGCATAGATCAGATGAAGGCTACTTCCTCTGTCCATGAGGATTCTGGTGAGGTGGTACCTTCTATAATGGGATCGAGGATGAGGGCGGCCGACCCTTCGTGACTGATACTGGTCGGATGATCCCTGCGGTCGAATGTGATCGGGTAGGCCGACCATGGATTATATTTTGGTGCTACATGCTCTACGATGTAGACTTCTCGGAGGGCTCAATTATGCTCCGTCTTGGGTATGTGAGTCACGTAAATCATGTCTACGGTCTATACCTCAGTAGGGAACTGTTTTTGGCCCCCTTTGTTTGGTCCATGGGGCTCCTCATCATCTTCACTTCGAGGGCTCCGTCCTTGTTCTTCGGTCGCTACTTTGCCAGCCTCCTTAAATACCCAACAGTTACGGTTGGTGTGAGTGGATGGCTTATCCGGAGTGCCGTGGATTTGACATGGTCATTCCATAATGTTTTCCCATTTGGTTGGACCATCATTATTTCCTTGGAAGGGTTTCTTCCGATGTCCCAGGTTAGAACTGTGGAAGCCAACATTTACTGTTGTGTCATGAGCGTCGCTAGCGTGGAGGTGGTGCTTGTTCTTGTTTTTCCTCGGCTTGACATTTCCATCCCGAACTTTGGAGGTTGCTACGTAGAGCTAGCCAGTTGTCTTCGCCCGTGCAAAAGCGGGTCATGAGGGAAGTGAGGGCGAACATTGCCCTCAGCCTGTCCTGTCCGAGCTGGCGAGCCAACCACTCGTCTCACATGTTCTGCCTGAAAGAGGCTATTTCTTCGGCATCTGGGCAATCCACAATTTGGTTTTTCTTTGTTAAGAACCGATTCCACAACTATGTGGCCGACTCACTCTCCTTTGGACGACATTACTTATGTCAGAGGAATCCGGGGGTCGGGTGTAAGTCCGATGGAAATTGGACAGGAAGGCTTCTTCTTCCAGCTTCTGATCGAGTCCTCGGGCACGCTGTTTAACCGGTGCCGCATTGGTTCTTTCAACTTAAGGGGCAAATATTGGATGGCATGGAGATCATCTCCTCTTGCCATGTGAATGTGGAGAAGGAAGTCTTCTATCCACACGGCTGGATCTATCCTGCCATCGTATTGTTCTATGTTGCCGGGTTTGAATCCCTCCGGAAATTGATGTTGCATTAATTTGTGTGTGAAGCATAGTGGGTGTGCGGCACCTATAGTCTGGGTTATCTTGTGTCAAAGTTTGGCTTTGGGTTGAGTCTGGTATGAATACCGGTCTCTAGCGTAGTAGGGGACCCGAGGTGGCTCTCTGTCCCATCTAGTTGGGGAGTACCTTCTGGACCCGTAAATGGACCTGTTGCGACTTGTCTTGTTATCCAGGTTGTATCGTAGGTCATTTTTTCCACGAGTGTGCACTTTTTCCTTCACCATTCTGCAGGGAGACCTGTTGCCCCCTCAAGGCGGGCGGTCCGGCTGGTCGTAATATGTGCGGTTGGGAGATGCGGGCTTTGGGGTCTCTTCATAGAATTGTGGCAACAGTCGGAGACGTGGGTAACTTTTCTTCTGATTCACCCATCCACGACCGTGTTCTTCTTTGGCGGCTAGTACCTTGGTCCACCTGTTGTTTATAGTGCCTTGCTCGGCCTAGAGTTGCCGCTCCTTTTCCTTTAAGCTTCGACGAGTAGTGACGAGTAGCTGCAGAAATTCTTCCTGACCTCCAAGGTCGTCGGGTACTACGAAGTCATCGTCCTCTGGGTAGTCATCGACTGGGGGGAGATAGTTATCGTCGTCCGACTTGTTGATGTCATTGAGGTTGTCCTGCTCCTCGAGTTGGTCTGCATCCTCTAGCGGATGTTCTGGTATACTGAGGGTACCGTAGTCCTCTGGGGTTTCATTTTCTCCAGTGCCTTGTGCAGAGACTTTCCCTTGTTCGCCTTAGCAAACTTACGCTGCTTTCGGCGCTTTGAATTCTCCTCCCTAGATTTTTCATCATTTGGCTAAGGAGGGAGGTCACTGTTGTTATCGGGCGTGTCCATCATTTAGACGTCATAAGTGGACGTTGTGGCCCAGCACCCTGTATTTGTGGGAGTGGGTTTCTCGACCTCATTGTCCATGCCCTCAAGCTCCTCGAAGCCATAGTCTAATGTGTCGATTAAATCTTCGATGGTTGCTACGAAGTGGGTGGAGGGGGCATAAAAGTCCCCATATTCCGATCCGTATTGTAAGCGGGCAGGATGGTTGAGACGTAAAACGATTGGATCTGGCCAAGCATCTCGTTTAACGCCGAGAGCTCATCCTAATACATCATCGGAAGGTTTTCGGAGTTAACCTCCGGGGCCGCTGTGAGGGAGGCATGTTCGGTCAAAGCTGTTTGCTGTAATCTAGGCCTCACGGCTGGGTTCGATCTAGGGGCCGACTCTTCGGAAGAGAGGGATCCGAAGACATGACCGTACGTGGGACCCAAAGTTAAAGCTTCAGGGTTTTTGGTCTCATCAGCCAAAGAGGGGGTTCTTGCAAGGACCAGATCAGTCCACGGATGGGTTGGGAGTTCAAAATTCCCTGACCTCAATTGCTGATCGGGGACGAAACTTTTGATCTGGCCAAGACGGCTGGTTGGGTCTACCCACAGCGTAATGCTGCCAAACGAGAGATCCTGTGCGGGGACAAAGATGTCCGTGTTGCTGATTATGTCACTGACGATTAAGCGAGCGATCAATCTTCTCGATGATCAAATAGCGAAACTCTGAATGAAAGCACCAATGTGGGTATCAAAGCCGGCAGATCTCGGGTAGGGGGTCCCGAACTGTGGAACTTAGATCGATGGGTTGTAGGAAGAAGGGGGAGACAACGGTTTACCTAGGTTCGGGCCCTTCTATGGAGTTAATACCCTATGTCCTGCTTTATTGTATTGATGAAGATGACTACAGAGTAGATCTACCTCGAGACCATATATGCTAAACCCTAGATGATTCATCCTCCTCTACACTCATAGGGGTCTCTGGTTTATATAGACGCCAAGGGCCCCAAGGTTTGCAAGTTACCGACTATAATCGGGAATAAATGAGCCGACTTAGTCTTTCTAAGCTTGGAGTACACGCCAATCTTCGGGATATTCCTTCCAGAGTATAGGTTGTCATCAGGCACAGTCTTCTTCGGTGCGTCCCAATGGGCCTACCCGGTATTGACAAACCAGTCGCTCGAGCACCCCCAGAATCTCGGACTCCCTCAACCTTCACGGCCTATCCCCACCCTTTGGAACCTTTCTCTCACCTCCAATCGACTGCCCAATCACCCCGCTTGAGCTCCCAGAGCACCAGTGCTCGAGATCGACCAAGGCACCGCCGCGTCAGGGCTCCATCCATCTCGGGACATAGGCCCACTCCGGCCCCATTTCTCCTCCATCGTGACCGCAGCAAGCCCCAGCCACATCTCCACCTCTTCCCCGCTCATTTCCCTTCGCTAAACATTGGAACCAACCACCTCCCGATGCCCTCGACCTCCATCCGAACAGTGGGAGTGCGAGGAGTCTCTTGTTGCACTCACCTTCCCTCGCCATTGACGGAGCTAACATCGATGAGCTCCTCCCCCTTCTATCCCGAGGTAGAAGACGACCTCGACGGGAGGACCACACATGTCGGCCTCTACCTCGCTCTCTCTACCTCTCCTAGTCGCTGGCCACAGGGCCCCACGCGTGAGGTTCAAATCTCACACCGCGCCCCTGGGCGGCTGGCTTGCTGGGCCGGCATAGCTGCTGGCCGAGATTGGCCCGGGGTGTTGTGACCCTTTTCTTTTATTTATTTTATAGCATTTACCAAATATTCCAAAGGGAAAAATAATCCTCCAAATCCAATTATTTTTCCACTATAAATCTTGTAAAAATAAGTACTATTTAATAACACTACTAGTGTAATTTCTACAAAAACTGTTTTGCACAGTTTTAAGTATTTTTAGCCTGTGCCAAAATAGATTTCATAACCTTTTTCACTCCAAAACCAGAGACAAATATTTTTAAAATCTTGTGAAGTTAGTATTTTACAGAGCAGGGTAACATTTTAGAAGTGAGTTTTGTGTTTTGTTTTTGTCGTGATTCTTATTATTATTATTACTATCGCGACGATAGATCACGTGGTTGACGAAGGAGTTTGACCCGAAGACTTTGAAGACCTCAGAGACTTCGTTGACCAAGGCAAGCAGCCCTTTGACCATGCCTAAAAATCTTCTATTTGCATGTCATATATCACCTTACTTATGCCTATATTCATGTCATCAAGTAGTGGAGTGCTTGGTCTCGCACTCAGGCTCCTTTGGGTCTTCCTCCTAGTCATCATCCGCGTGAGCATCATCACCTATCAAGGGTGTCCGGGAACGAGAAGGTCCATCCCAATGATGCTTCGCCCGTGGAGAGGTGAAGAGGTCGTGGTACCCCTTGCACTCATGCGATGACTTCGAATGGGTTGTACTTGGGCAGTGGTATTCCTCCTCTGTATGCGACAACAGGTTGTCCCTCAGAGGCTCCATCATTCTTGATCCTGCCTGTCTTCGTCTTCGCTTGACGGAGTAGCTCGCAGATATGGTGAAGTTCCTGACGGAGCTTCATTGACTCCTTGATCAGGTTCTGAGCCAGATTGGAGAGGCTGAAGTAGGTTTGGAACCTGAGCGGTGCTCCTTTTTCCGGGGATGGGGTCAACGTCCAACTCCCTCCAACCTCATCATTAACGAAAGGCAAGTGATGGGTAGCCAGTTCGTTGGTCACCTCCGGAAGGATGACGCGAAGGTAGATGAGTGCCTTCAGACTGCTAACACCAGAGTCTCCATCTACGATCCTTCAAAGAACCAACTAGTGGGGGAGTAATTTGCCTTCACGACCACATGAACATGGTATTCCTTCATGGTGGCATTGACCCAGTGCTCGTGGTTGAGAAAAACTAGTGATTGGCAGACCCGACACTTATGTAGGTTATCCTCGAGGAGTAGGGGAAAATCGGACTCTAGGAGGCTCTCGGGTACGACAACCATCTACAAGGTTTAGGGAGAGATGTTAGTAAAAGGTGTTTGAATGGTATATTGGAAGAGGTGAGGAATGCATAAAACCTAAGTGTAAAGGCTAGGTGTAGCTTTTGAGAGGGGTTTCGTCTCATCTGAAGTACATGCTATCTAAGTCTTCATACATTCAAGATGGTTCTGATACCAGCTCTGTGCGGACCCCGACCTATAAGTCGAGATTGCTGAATGCACGTGTACAGTGATCCTAGCGATCAATGCTCATTGAACACACACATACTAAATAACCAGAGTCTTACATCCATACATAATGTCTAATACAAATTGGGCCATTAGGGCCAAATCATTACATAGATATGGCCTCGAAGGCCGACACACCAACACACAACTGAACGCGGATAACTTGGTAGGTACCGTGAACCCATGCCATCTGCCTTAACCTACATGCATTATGACTGGGAAGCGTCCTAGATCGCATGTCCGTCCCCGACGAACTCTTCTCCAATCTCCGGTTCTTCCATTCGTGGCCAATTAAATAACTAGTAGCATGCCAATGAGTACTTTGAATGTACTCGCAAGCAACCCATGATGTGGAACAAGGCAATAACAAAATATGACATAACACTAGTATGTTGATTTTGTGGAAAGCAGGTTTTCCCTAGTGCAACAACATGATCAAATTCTTGGGCGACATGCATCACAAGCCATAGTGGTAACCCAATGAACATGTTACAGATATCAATATCAACTCAGGGTCGAACATCGCATGTCCACCCATCATGCCAAGTCACCTGACTTAGCTCGAGCATCATTTCCCCTCATACTCTATTAAACACACACTTGGTTCATGTGAAAACGACTGGACGTAGTTTAAGCAGCACCACCTAACTATCCATGACCGTGGACACGACTATTCGAATAGTTTTACACTTTACACAGGTTGTACACTGTAACCACGAGACTCGGGGAACTTCCATGTCATCCACGACTCGCGGTATAGTACATACCCGAGGAAAGCACCCAAACAATGCCTTTCCTCTGGCGGCACTAAACAAAGAGTCCACTCGTTTGGTACACAACCCACATGATGTACATCGTACGAGCCTCGTCTAGGTCGTATCGTTCATGCAATGACCAACGGTGTGCCCGGAACCTGTAAAAACAACATAGTCACCCTACCTGACATGACACCGTCTCGAGAGTGGCCATGTCACTCCCGCCACTAGTAATGCGGAGTCTGTGCTAGTATCGACCAAAGTAATCAACAAAGCCTCGTCCCATAAGGGGTATCGTGGTTGCACATGTAAGGTTGGGACGGTCGACAAATCTTAAATCGAATCCTATTTCTGAAACCACACACACAAAACTTGGTACACCACTTATTTCTCAAGTGGTCATCCATCTCAACCCCATCACCCTCAGGCATTAGTAGCTGATACGTCTCCAATGTATCTATAATTTTTGATGGTTCCATGCTATTATCTTGTCAAAATTTGGATGTTTTGTATGCATTTTATATCTTTTTGGGGACTAACTTATTTACTCAGTGCCAAGTGTCAGTTCTTCTTTTTCCGTGTTTTTGACCTTTTTCAGAGGAGAATATAAAAAGGAGTCCAAACGGAATAAAACCTCCAAAAATATTTTTTCCGGAACAGAAGATACGCAAGGAGCTTAAGAACCAAGGCAAAGGGTCCCGGGGGAGGCCACAAGCCCCCTATCCGCGGCCTAGGGGGCGCCTAGCAGGCTTTTGGGCCCCCCATGGCCCCTTTGCCCTACTTCTTCCGTCTATAAATCCCCCAAAAATCTGAAACCATGGGAGAGAGCCACGAAAATAATTTTCCGCTGCCGCAAGCTTCTGTCTCCGCAAGATCCCATCTAGGGCACGTTCTGGTGCCCTGCCGGAGGGGGGATTCAGACACGGAGGGCTTCTTCATCAACACCATTGCCTCTCCGATGATGCGTGAGTAGTTCACCATAGACCTTCGGGTCCATAGCTAGTAGCTAGATGGCTTCTTCTCTTTCTTGGATCTTCAATACGAAGTTCTCCATGATCTTCATGGAGATCTATCCGATGTAATCCTCTTTTGCGGTGTGGTTGTCGAGATCCGATGAATTGTGGATTTATGATCAGATTATCTATGAATCTTATTTGAGTTTCTTCTGATCTCTTATATGCATTATTTCATATCCTTGTAACTCTCTTCGAGTTGTGGGTTTCGTTTGGCCAACTTGATATACAGTTCTTGCAATGGGCGAAGTGCTTGGTTTTGGGTTCATACCATGCGGTGTTCTCACCCAGTGACAGAAGGGGTAGCGAGGCACGCATCGTGTTGTTGCCATCAAGGGTAAAAAGATGGGGTTTATATCTATTGCATGAATTTATCTCTCTACATCATGTCATCTTGCTTAAGGCGTTACTCTGTTTGTTACGAACTCAATACACTAGATGCATGCTAGATAGCGGTCGATGTGTGGAGTAATAGTAGTAGATGTAGAAAGTATCGGTCTAGTTGTCTCGGACGTGATGCATATATGTATGATCATTGCCTTAGATATCATCATGACTTTGCGCGGTTCTATCAATTGCTCGACAGTAATTCGTTCACCCACCGTAATATTTGCTATCTTGAGAGAAGCCTCTACTGAACACTATGGCCCCCGGGTCTACTTCACATCATATTTTCAGCCCTACACTTTTACTTCGTTGCACTTTCCACCTTCAGATCTCACCTTGCAATCAATCGTGAAGGGATTGACAACCCCTTTGTAGCGTTGGGTGCAAGTTTGCTGCTTTTGCAAATGTACTTTGGAGACTTTCCTTGATACTCCTACTGGATTGATACCTTGGTTCTCAACCTGAGGGAAATACTTACTACTACTATGCTGCATCACCCTTTCCTCTTCAAGGGAAAAACCAACGCAAGCTCAAGAGGTAGCAAGAAGAATTTCTGGCGCCGTTGTCGGGGAGCATCAAGTCAAGAATACTCTACCTCCAACGTGTCAATTTCTGGCACCGGGGACTATTCTAAGTGAAGCTTATCGAAGTAACTGTCGCAAACTCATCTCTTGCATTTACCTTTTTTGCCTCTTGTTTTCCTCTCCCCCACTTCTGAAAAAAAATTACAAAAATATTTGCCTTTTTCGTTCACCTTTTTCTTTCGCTTGCTTTCTGTTCGCTTGTGCGCTTATCTGCCTGCTAAGACCTGTATTGCCCAACCAAAGGATTATGATGCTTACTATAAAAGGTTGGAATAGATTGAAACTAGTGTTAAAGGCGTCATGTCTACACAGTTTGACTATAGTTACTTTCGTAGAGAACTATGGGAGCAAAATTCTTTTTTGACTTTTATGAATAGAGAAGTTGATGATATGGCCAAAGAATTCCTTGTGCTAAATTCTCAGTTTGCTCGTCTTGAAAATTTGGTAGGCCAGATTTCTGATAAACAGGCTACCTTAGTCAATAAAATGGTTGCTAAACCTGAAATATGTGATGAGAATCACGAAGATCTTAAAGTGCTTGGTGTGGCTCCGATTGAATCCTTGTTTTCTAATGTCAAACCTAATGATGATGGGGCTGGATATGAATCCACTTTGGTTGAGAAGCGCCCCAATGATTCAGAGTCTATCTATCTTGATGCTAAAAGCAATGAAAATGGAGTAGAGGATATCAAAACTTTGAGTAGTAAGGAAATTACTACTTTGGATTTCAAGGAATTCAATTATGATAGTTGCTCTTTGATTGAATGTATTTCCTTGATGCAATCCATGCTAAACTCTCCACACGCTTATAGCCAAAACAAGGCCTTTACCAATCATATCGTCGATGCTATGATGAAATCTCTTGAAGAGAAACTTGAATTGGAAGTTTCTATGACTAGAAAACTTCATCATGAGTGGGAACCTACTATCAAAATCATGATCAAAAACTATGAATGCAATGCTTTGTGTGATTTGGGTGTTAGTGTTTCCGCTATTCCAAAGTCTTTATGTGATGTTCTAGGCTTCAATGTGATTGATGAGTGCTCTCTTAATTTGCATCTTGCTGATTCTACTGTTAGGAAACCTATGGGAAGGATCAATGATGTTCTTATTATTGCTAATAGGAACTATGTTCCCGTGGATTTCATTTTGCTTGATATTGATTGCAATCCGACATGTCCTATCATTCTTGGTAGACCTTTCCTAAGGACTATTGGTGCTATCATCGATATGAATGAAGGGAATATTAGATTTCAATTTCCATTAAAGAAGGACATGGAACATTTTCCTAGAAATAAAATAAGATTGCCTTATGAATCCATGATGAGGGCTACTTATGGTTTGAGTACCAAAGACGACGATACGTGATTCTATCGCCTTATGCCTAGCTAAGGGCGTTAAACAATAGCGCTTATCGGGAGGCAACCCAATGAATTTATCTTTGCTTTTTTTGCTTTCTGTTTTGTTGTGTCCACACCATCATAATTCTGTTATGATTGTGTTTTTTTGTGTTTCTTTTTATGTTTCTGCCAAGTAAAGCGTTTATGACTAGTTTTGGTGATGGTTGTTTGATGTTGCTGAAAAAGAAAGAAACTTTGCGCTCACAAAATTATTTTTAATTCTTATCCACAAAGAGATTTTGAGCTGATTCTTTTTTTCTTCTGGTTTATATGCCAACTGACCAAATTTTCGTAATTTTTCAGAATTTTTGAGATATCAGAAGTATACGAAGTATACAGATTGCTACAGACTGGTCTGTTTTTGACAGATTCTGTTTTTGTTGTGTTGATTGCTTATTTTGATGAAACTATGGATAGTATCGGGGTGGTACTAGCCATGGAAAAGTGAGAATACAGTAATATAACACCAATATAAATAGAAATCAAGTTTCCTACAGTACCTAAAGAGGTGGTAGTTTGTTTTCTTATGCTAATGATATCACGAGTTTCTGTTTAAGTTTCGTGTTGTGAAGTTTTCAAGTTTTGGGTGATGTTCTCATGGACAATGGGATAAAGAGTGGAAAGAGCTCAAGCTTGGGGATGCCCAACGCATCCCAAGCCAAATTCAAGGACACCAAAAAGCCTAAGCTTGGGGATGCCCCGGGAAGGCATCCCCTCTTTCGTCTTCAATCCATCGGTAACGTTACTTGGAGCTATATTTTTATTCACCACATGATATGTGTTTTTCTTGGAGCGTCGTGTATTATAGGAGTCCTTTCTTTTTGTTGTGTCACAATCATCCTTGATGCACACCTTTTGAGAGAGACATGCACTCATCGTGAATTTGCTAGAATACTCATTGAGCTTCTTTTGAGTTAGGCAATTTAGCTTGCATGTGCTTCACTTATATCTTTTGAGCTAGATAACTTTGCTCTAATGCTTCACTTAGATATTTTTAGAGCACGGCGGTGTTATATTTTGGAGAAATAAGAACTCTCGATCTTCACTTATATCTTTTTGAGAGTGCTCTCTTTGAGTAGCTGGGTAATTGGCTTGTGCTATGAAAGTAGTCCTATAGATAGGCATCCAAAGAGGATATAGTAAAAACTTCCATATTCATGTGCATTGATTAGTAAAGAGAAGTTTGATTCCTCTCAATTAGTTTTGAGACATGGATTTGGTAATATTAGAGTCATGTTAGTAGGGTGTTGTGAATCTAGAAATACTTGTGTTGAAGTTAGTGATTCGCGTAACATGCACGTATGGTGAACCGCTACGTTAGGAACTCGGAGCATAATTGATTTATTGATTGCCATCCTTTGTGTGGCGGTCGGGATCGTGCGATGGTTAACACCTACCAACCCTTCCCCTAGGAGTATGCGTTTAGCACTTTGTTTCGATTACTAATAAAACATTCGCAATAAGTATATGAGTTCTTCATGACTAATGTGTGTGCATGGTATAGATGCACTTTCACCTTCCACCATTGCTAGCTTCTCTAGTGCCGTGCAACTTTCGCCGGTGCACAAAACCACCATATACCTTCCTCAAAACAGCCACCATACCTACCTATCATGGCCTTTTCATAGCCATTCCGAGATATATTTGCATGCAACTCCCGCCGATCCGTCTCATGACATGTGCCGTCACTTTCATTTTTCCATTGCATGATCGTAAGATATCTAGCGAGATGTTTCAACGTCATAGCTAAGCTAGATCGTTGCACATCCCGGTACACTGCCGGAGGCATTTCCTATAGAGTCATCATTATTCTAAGCATTGAGATGTGAGTAAATAAAAGTGTGATGATCATCATTATTAGAGCATTCTCCCATGTGACGAAAAAAAGAGGTCAAAGATGTCCACTCAAAAAATAATAATAATAAATGGAAAGAGGCCAAAGAGCCATACAAAAAAAGGAGAGAAAAAGAGAGAAGGGACAATGCTACTATCTTTTTCCACACTTGTGCTTCACAATAACACCATGTTCTTCATGATTGAGAGTCTCTTGTTTTGTCACCTCCTTATACTAGTGGGAATCTTCATTATATAACTTGGCTTGAATATTCCAATGATGGGCTTCCTCAAAATTGCCCTAGGTCTTCGTGAGCAAGCAAGTTGGGTGCACACCCACTAGTTTTCCTTTTGAGATTTCACACACTTATAGCTCTAAGTGCATCCGTTGCATGGTAATCCCTACTCATTCACATTGATATCTATTGATGGGCATCTCCATAGCCCATTGATACGCCGAGTCAATGTGACCATCTCCTCCTTTTTGCCTCACAACCTCCACCACACTCTATTCCACCTATAGTGCTATATCCATGGCTCAAGCTCATGTATTGCGTGAGAGTTGAAAAAGTTTGAGAAAGTAAGAGTGCGAAAACAATTATTTGGCCAATACCGGGGTTGTGCATGATTTAAATTCATTGTGTGGGGATGATGGAGCATATCCAGACTATATGATTTTGTAGGGATAACTTTCTTTGGCCTTGTTATTTCGAAACTCATGACTACCTTGCTAGTTTGCTTTAAGTATTATTGTTTTCATGTCAATAGAAAACTAGTGTTTTGAATCTTATGGACCTGAACTTTCATGTCACATGAAAGAAGTTACAAAGGAAAAATATGCTAGGTAGCATTCCACATCAAAAATTCAGTCTTTATCACTTCCCTACTCGAGGACGAGCAGGAGTTAAGCTTGGGGATGCTTGATACGTCTCCAACGTATCTATATTTTTCGATGGTTCCATGCTATTATCTTGTCAAACTTTGGATGTTTTGTATGCATTTTATATCTTTTTTTGGGACTAACTTATTAACTCAGTGCCAAGTGCCAGTTCCTGTTTTTTCCGTGTTTTTGACATTTTTTAGAGGAGAATATCAAACGGAGTCCAAACGGAACAAAACCTCGAAAATATTTTTCTGGAACAGAAGATACGCGGGGATCTTGAAAACCAAGGCAAAGGGTCCCGAGGGAGGCCACAAGCCCCCTAGCCGCGGCCTGGGGGGCGCCGCGCCTAGCAGGCTTGTGGGCCCCCCGTGGCTCCTTTGCCCTACTTCTTCCGCCTATAAATCCCCAAAAAATCTCAAACCACAGGAGAGAGCCACGAAAATACTTTTCCGCCACCGCAAGCTTCTGTCTCCGCAAGATCCCATCTGGGGCACGTTCTCGTGCCCTGCCGGAGGGGGGATTCGGACACGGAGGGCTTCTTCATCAACACCATTGCCTCTCCGATGATGCGTGAGTAGTTCACCATAGACCTTCGGGTCCATAGCTAGTAGCTAGATGGCTTCTTCTCTTTCTTGGATCTTCAATACAAAGTTCTCCATGATCTTCATGGAGATCGATCTATCCGATGTAATCCTCTTTTGCTGTGTGTTAGTCGAGATCCGATGAATTGTGGATTAATGATCAGCTTATCTATGAATCTTATTTGAGTTTCTTCTGATCTCTTATATGCATGATTTCATATCCTTGTAATTCTCTTCGAGTTGTGGGTTTTGTTTGGCCAACTTGATCTACAATTCTTGCAATGGGAGAAGTTCTTGGTTTTGGGTTCATACCGTGAGGTGTCTTCACCCAATGACACAAGGGGTAGCGAGGCACGCATCGTGTTTTTGCCATCAAGGGTAAAAAGATGGGGGTTATATCTATTGCATGAATTTATCCCTCTACATCATGTCATCTTGCTTAAGGCGTTACTCTGTTTGTTATGAACTCAATACACTAGATGCATGCTAGATAGCGATCGATGTGTGGAGTAATAGTAGTAGATGCAGAAAGTATCGGTATACTTGTCTCAGACGTGATGCCTATATGTATGATCATTGCCTTAGATATCGTCATGACTTTGCGCAGTTCTATCAATTGCTCGACATTAATTCGTTCACCCACCGTAATATTTGCTATCTTGAGAGAAGCATCTAGTGAACACTATGGCCCCCGGGTCTACTTCACATCATATTTTCAGCCCTACACTTTTACTTTGTTGCACTTTCCGCCTTCAGACCTCACCTTGCAATCAATCATGAAGGGATTGACAACCCATTTGTAGCGTTGGTTGCAAGTTTGCTGTTTTTGCGTAGGTACTTTGGACACTTGCCTTGATACTCCTACTAGATTGATACCTTGGTTCTCAAACTAAGGGAAATACTTACTGCTGCTGTGCTGCATCACCCTTTCCTCTTCAAGGGAAAAACCAACGCAAGCTCAAGAGGTAGCACTGGCACCTGACGGGGTTTTCGAAAAGCCTTTGCAAACACTCCCTTCATCGTCACCATGCATATTCCCATCCCTCTTTGTGTAGAAACTCCTAGCAAGTAACTACATACCACATGCACAACCCTGATAGGTGGTAGGGTCATTCCCAAGTGCAGGTTTCAACAAGGTCTTCTTTGGGGACAACCCAATAAGGGAGTCTCTGATTCGACATGAATATAGGCATAAGTAAGGTGATATATGACATGCATTCATGTCGAATCAGAGACTCCCTTATTGGGTTGTCCCCTCACGTGCCTCTGATGACTAGTATCATCTTTTCAGTAGTTTGCTCTTCGGGTTGAGATTGTACTGAACTATGTAATGGTGTGTAAGAACCATGGTGTATATATAGCAGTTGCTTGTTACCATGTTGTTCGGATGTTCATTTCCGCATTCCATGTGTTCAGTGCATTCTTAATCCATAGCCGGTATTGATGTTGTTATTGGTCTAAGCTGCAAGTTTGTTTGTCAGGATGGTGTTCACCAGGTTGAACCGTGCCCATGCCCATGACCATGGAGAGGGTAGTCAAGCACCGCAGGAGGAATTGCCTCACCCGCCTTCTCTAGCGGAAGTTATGCTTGAGGAGGAAAGAAACAAAAGGGAGACCAACCGTTTGCTAGAGCGTATCGAGCAAAGTACGGCTCGTCAGCCGAGGAATGATGTAGTGTCCCTCAATGACTTTGTGAAGCTGAATCCTCCGAAGTTCCATCACTCCGTCGATCCCCTCGGCGCTGATGACTAGTTGTGCAGTATATCGCACAAGATTCGCTCTGCAAATGTTTCTCAGGCCGACAAGGTGACCTTGGCGGCGTACTTTCTGGAAGGACTCGCCAATCTGTGGTGGGAGAACTTTGAAGCTATGCGCCCTGCGGGACCAGCAGCCACATGGGCAGACTTTAGTGTAGCCTTCCGTCTGCACCATATTCCAAAGGGTTTGTTGGACAGAAAGAGAGGGGATTTCTATGCATTCACTCTGGGAAAATTGACCGTGGATGCTTATAGCCGCGAGTTCAGTAACCTCGCCTGCTATGCAACTGAAGAAGTGTCAACCGATGCCAAGAAACAAGCAAGATTCCGCAAGGGTCTGAGCCCTGAACTTCGTCGTGATCTGCGCCCCCACGAATGTACAAGTTTTCAAGCTCTTGTCAACAAGGTGATCAGTGCCGAGACTGGTCATACCGACTATGAAGCCACGAAGAAGCACTCCCGTGATTCTGGCTCATCATCTGGCTCCGCGTTCCCAAAATGCAGGCTGTGGGTTCCAAATAGTTCTCTGCCGCCAAGATATACCCCGAGGACATCCTATGTGGCGCCTCAGGCGAACCAGACCAACCCTCCAGCAAAAACCTATGATGGTCCAGCTAGCAATGCTGCACCACGTGCCAATCAGGTGATCTGTTACAAGTGCGGAGAACCAGGGCACTATTCCCGAGAGTGTCCTCAGAATATGGGTGCCAAGCAACCTGGAAAGTCCGTTGGGCAAGGCAAGACAGGCAAAGCTTACTATGTGAAGCCAACTCCTGCATGTGGCCGTGTGAACTATGTTTCAGCAGAAGAAGCTGCACAGGATCCCGACGTCATATTGGGTATGCTCCTTGTCAATCATCACCCATCCTCCGTCCTTTTTGACACTAGGTCATCTCATTCCTTCATTTCAGAAAGTTATGCACAGTTGCATAACATGTCCTTTTGTGATATGCCAATCCCATTGGTTGTCCAAACCCCTGGTAGTAAGTGGCAAACCTCCAGGATAACCTATGACAATGAAATTCTAGTAGACAGGCTAGTTTTTCTAGCATCCTTGATAGCTCTGAAATCTTCGGATATCAATATCATCTAGGGTATGGACTGGATGTCAGCTCATTATGCCAAGATTGATACTCATTCTAGAAATGTTCAGCTTACCCATCTCTCGGGTGAGATAGTCAATGTCTCTACTCGAGTTGCCAAATGCCAACTCTATTCCCTCAATGCCAACCCTCTTCCAGAACTTGAAGACATTCCGGTAATCCGTGACTTTCCGGATGTTTTGCAGAAGAGCTGCCAGGAATTCCACCTGACAAGGATGTACAGTTTGTGGTAGACCTTGTTCCGGGAACCGTTCCAATAGCCAGAAGACCTTATAAGATGGCACCCCTGGAGCTAGCCGAACTTAAGAAGAAACTAGATGAGGCCTTGAATAAAGGTTTCATTCGTCCTAGCTCTTCTCCTTGGGCTTGTCCCGTCCTCTTCGTCAAGAAGAAAGACGGAACGGATCGGATGGTTGTACATTATCGACCAGTTAACCTGGTCACCATAAAGAACAAGTATCCGCTCCCCAGGATCAACGACCTGTATGATCAGCTCGCTGGATCCTCAATCTTCTCTAAAATGGATTTGAGGTTGGGTTACCATCAAATCAAGATCAAGAACGGGGACATTCCAAAAACGGCTTTTGTCACTCGTTATGGCCAATATGAGTGAACCGTCATGTCCTTCGGTTTAACCAATGCCCCAGCCACCTTCTCTCGCTTGATGAATTCAATCTTCATGGAGTATTTGGATAAATTCGTCGTGGTATACCTCGACGATATTCTCATCTACTCGAAGAACGAACAAGAACATGTCAAGCATCTAAGCCTGGTATTGATGAAACTTCGAGAGCATCGCCTTTATGCCAAGTTTTAAAAATGTGAATTTTGGTTACTGGAAGTGACCTATCTAGGCCGCGTAATCTCTGGTAAAGGTATTGGTGTCAATCCCGAGAGAGTTCAAGCCATCCTTGATTGGACTCAACCTGAATAGGTTAAGCAAGTTAGGAGTTTCCTTGGCCTAGCGAGCTATTGTCGCCGCTTCGTCGAGAATTTCTCCAAGGTTGCAAAGCTTCTAACTGAACTCCTCAAAAAAGACAAAATGTTCGAGTGGACACATAGTGTGAGCATAGTTTTTAGGAACTGAAAAGACGCCTGACTTCCGGACCTGTGTTGCTACCACTAGATTTTTCTAAGGACTTTGTTATCTATTGCGATGCCTCGCGACAAGGATTAGGTTGCATTCTCATGCAGGATCGTCATGTGATTGCATACGCATCTCGACAGTTGCGTCCACATGAGGATAATGATCCCACACACGACCTTGAGCTTGCAGCCGAAGTCCATGCACTTAAAACCTGGCGACATTACCTGCTTGGTAATCATTGCGACATATTCACTGATCACCAAAGTCTGAAATATATCTTCACCCAGCCGGATTTGAAACTCAGGCAAAGACGGTGGGTTGAGTTGATCATAGATTACGACTTAGGGATAACTTACACCCCGGGGATGTCCAATGTTATGGCTGATGCACTAAGTCGTAAGTCTTATTGTAACAACCTGATGCTACAACGAGGTCAACCACATCTCTATGAAGAATTTCGGAAGTGAAATCTTCACATTGTTCCTCAAGGTTCTCTTTCTAACCTGGTGGCGAAACCTACTCTTGGGAATCAAATCAAAGCCATGCAGACTTATGATAAGGGTATAACCCGGATCAAGGAAAATATTTCTAGCAGAAACGCTAGAGATTTCTCTATCAATGAGCAAGGTGTCGTGCTCTTTCAGAACCATCTAGTGGTTCCTAAGAGCAAACGTCTGCGTCAGTTGATCCTCAAGGAGGCTCATGATTCTCCTCTCACCATTCATCCTGGTAGTACTAAGACGTATCAGGATCTACGCCAGAGGTTTTGGTGGACTAGGATGAAGAGAGAAATTGCTGAGTTCGTTGCTAACTGCGACGTTTGTCGTCGAGTTAAGGCAGAACATCAAAGGCCTGTTGGCACCCTTCAACCTTTAGCTATTCTTGAATGGAAATGGGACAAAGTCAGTATGGATTTCATCACCGGATTTCCCAAGACCAAGAAAGGAAATAATGCTATCTTTGTGGTCATTGACCGTCTTTCCAAAGTAGCTCATTTTATTCCAGTTCGTGAGAGTATAACAGCTAGCCAGCTAGCAGAGTTATATATCTCTCGAATAGTGTCTCTTCATGGTGTTACTCTGGAGATTAACTCAGACCGTGGAAGTATCTTTACCTCTCGCTTCTGGGAGAGTTTTCAGAATGCCATGGGGACTCACTTATCTTTTAGCACTACTTTCCATCCTCAATCAAGTGGTCAAGTAGAAAGAGTGAATCAAATCCTAGAATATATGCTCCGAGCTTGTATTATATTGTTCGATATGAATTGGGAGAAGTGTCTTCCATTCGCCGAATTTGCTTATAACAATAGTTATCAATCAAGCTTGGGCAAAGCTCCTTTTGAAGTTCTCTATGGACGAAGATGTCAAACACCTCTTAATTGGTCAGAAACCGGAGAGAGGCAACTCTTTGGTCCGGATATGATCCAGGATGCAGAAGAGCAAGTTCGCATTATTCGTGAAAAGTTGAAAACAGCCCAGTCTCGTTAAAAGAGCTAATATGATCGTCATCATAAAGTTGTGACCTTTCATGTTGACGAGAAGGCTTACCTTCGGGTTACACCTCTGAAGGGTACCCATCGTTTCGGTACCAAGGGCAAGTTGGCTCCTCGTTATATCGGTCCTTTTCGCATTCTTGCCAAATGAGGAGAAGTTGCCTACCAATTGGAACTTCCTCCGCATCTTTCCAAGGTTCATGATGTATTCCACGTCTCTCAACTCAGGCGTTGCTATTCGGATCCTATGCGCGAAGTGGACCACGAAACGCTTGATCTCCAAGATAACCTTTCATACCGAGAATACCCTGTTCATATTCTTGATCAAGCTGAGCGTACCACTCGACGTCGAAACCTCAAGTTTCTTCAAGTTGAATGGTCAAATCATTCTGAAAAAGAGGCAACATGGGAAAGAGAGGACCGTCTTCGACTTGAGTATCCCGCGCTATTTCCGAGGACTTCCAAATCTCGGGACGAGATTCTTTTGAGTGGGGGTGAGTTGTCACATCCCCGATCCCTATTAGATTCTAGCTAGTTGTGCTCATGTCTTCTTCTTTGCATCCAAGAAAATCAAATGAAATCCAAAAAGCAAAGCAAAGAAAACCAAAGCAAAACCTAGCAACTCTATATTAAAAAGCTTTTCAATTTTGGTGGCAAATTAGAAATACCAAAATGGCCAATAGAAAAGTTCATCATTTCTGATAAATGTTGAAAACAAAATATCACGGGTGAAATATATTTTCAAAGTGCTTTTGGCATTTTAAATTTAAGTTAAAAGCTACTGAAATCAACTATATAATTGATTTCAAATAATCCAAAGTTTTCAAAAATGCTGAAACTTTTATATATGTTTGGAAATATTCCAAATAACATTTCAGCATGTTTCAAACTATTGCAAAAATATTTTGTAGCCAAAAATAAAATAAAACAAAGTCAGAAAGGAATTAAGATAAACTGGAAAGGAAAGAAAATAGAAAATACCTATCTAACGCTTACCTTGGCCCAGGCCAGGCCTCCCCTATCGTCTACCTTCTGCCAGTCGGCAGCACGAGGTGGCCGTCGCCTCCTCCGGCGTGGCCACGCACCTGCGTGCCTGCCTGGCCGCCGCTTTGCGCTGGCGAGGAAGGGATAAGCCTCCTGCGACCTCCTCCCGTGCTCTCCCCTCTCCATTCGCTCTCATGCGCCCCTTTTCTCGGCCTCCATTAGAGCCGAGCTCGAGCTCGAGCTGGTCGTCGCTCCGACCGTCCTACCTCGCCTCCGAGCCACGCAGAAGCTCCGCCAAGACGACCTGAAGCTTCCCATCTAGCCACACGACGTCGAGAGTCCCTGAATCACCGGATCACCGTCATCTTCAACCTTCGGCCGCCAAGCTCGCCGTCGTCGATTCATCATCCCGAGGCCGTCCCCAAGCCAGCTTTCGTCACCTCTGCCCTCTCTGTGAGCTTAGAGATCCATTCCCATGCTTTCTCCCTTCGTTCACGAGCTCTAAGCCTTGATTCCACCGGAGCCCGACGAGGACCGCCGCTGTAGCTCGTCGCCGGTGACTCTATGGTGACCGGCTGGTCATTCTAAGGCCACCATTGGCTCCAGCTCGCCGCGTAGGTGCCGTAGGAGCCCAGCCCCAAGCGTTTTGAGCCCCGTAGCAATGACCTCGACGAGGCCCCAGCTTCGTCTGCCGCCAAGCTCGTCGCCGGCATCGATTCCGGCCACCCCAGCCCCTGGGGTTTGCTCCATCGTGCACGCCGTCGAGTGGCCGTTCTCCCTGTGGCCTCTGCCATGCGTTTGGTCATCGGAGACGCGTTTCCGATGCCCTCCGCCGTCTCTAGTGCTGCCGGAGGCTCACCGCCGACAAGATCGACCTCGTCGCCGGTGGGTTCAACCCCCCTGACCCTATGACAGGTGCGGCCAGCACCTGAGTATTTAAGTTTAACTTAATAAAAATAATTAAATCATTAAATCATTAACCATTCACTGACATGTGGGTACATCTCTATTAGTTAGCTAATTAAGTTTAAACTTAATCTAAAACTGGTCAGAGTCACTGACCAGTGGGTCCCACTGGTCAGGTTTGACTTTCAACGATCTGACCTGCTGATATCATGCTGATCCAATAAATCTAATTCTCGATTTAATATAATTCCAGAATAATGGTAAAACTTTTGAAATCCATAGAAAATTGAATATAACTCCAAATCAGACAAATAATATATGCAAATTGATCATAAAAATTCAATGAACACAATGGTGCTATTTTCATGCATGAAAAATAAAGTTATGAAACAACATTTGGTCAAATAAATTAAATGATTAAAATAAATATGCCAATTCAAATGTTATTTGAATTAGGTTTTCAAACCAGATGCAAACTAAGGTTTCACCAACAACATTGAAACATATCACCCTTCATTTCATGCCATGTTCATGCATCATGATTGTTGCATATGATTGATATTGATTGTATGTTGTTATTTGGTAGGCCCCGCCCCTTCCGATACAACTGATTATCCGACCGACGGATATCACCCCTCTGCTGAGCAACAACGCAAGCAACCATTTTGATCATCCCGATAAATCCCATGTGCTCGCTCCTGCTCTTACTTATTGCATTAGGTCAAAATGCTTTCAATGCTTTTACCACGTTAGTTGAACCCACTTCCTTTACATGACCTGTCTTTGTCACAGTAAATAGCTAAACCTTGCAACCTAGTATACCTGGTAGATTCTTGAGCCATGATGTGCCTTATCCTGCTATGCATGTTATGCTTAGAGTTGTGTATGGTCTGTCATCTGGGTGTTGAACAGGATCGTGAGAATGTGTTCAGTTAATAAAGGTTGTGTGTTGAACTTGATTCAGTAAAGGTACCGGTGAAAAGCTATGTAGGAGTACATGGCGGGTTGTTTCATTGGGACCGTCCTTAGGAACTGAGTTCCGTGTATGTAACCCAAGACTAGATACTACCACACGTTGAGATACTTAATTGACCCTCTCGACTTATTAATCTCTTAGTACTCGGTCCAGGAGTTGCAAGTAGTTTCTGGTGTTTATAGTCATGCTGGAGGCCGTGCATAGTGCTGACCTTAGAGGTGGGCTATGATGCGGTAGGCATTGGCATGGTGTACCAAGTGGCACCCGGATGGTGGGCTTGGGAACCCTGCGCACATCGTTTGGGGCCGTAGCGGAAACCTCGGTCGGACATCCGTGCGGGTTACCCTCAGATAGGCGATAAACCTGGACTAGGTATTAGCGTGGTTAACGGTCGTGGCCGACTCCCTCGCTGGGCTTCCGCTTGAAGGTTGCCGAGGTGCATGACGTGCACATAGCAATAAGTGGCGAGAGCGTGTGTGAAAAAGTACACCCCTGCAGGGTTATGATCTATTCGAATAGCCGCGTCCGCGGATATGGACTACTTGGAAACATATGTTGTTCATAGATAACTATAATGGCTACTCATAAAAATGTAAAGATAAGTGTGAGTCTCGTGGATGGCATTTCCGTAGGATGAGGGAATGATTCCATGATGGAGTATTGTTGTGGAGTTAGTGGACTCATGTGCGAGAAAACAAAGTTGTCGAAACTATTTAAAAATGTAGCTTTGTCTAGCCAAGAGTCAAAAGCTGGCTTTCTGCATGAAACCCCACAACTCCTTGTTGATACATTGCATGAGTAGATAGATTATCCTAAAGTCTTGCTGAGTACCTTTGTACTCACGTTTGCTTATTAATTTGCTGTAGAGGTTGTTAATGACCCTAATGGTGGGTTCTATCTAGACATTGACAACGACGAGTAGCTGGTGTCTCAGCTATGATCTGGCCCTAGGTTGGGCCTGTAGATAGTCAGGACATGTGCCTTTTATCTTTCCATCTGTCTGTACTCAGACAGTTTTAATCTTCCGCTCGCTTGTAAGACTTGTTTGAATGACTTATGATGATGGGTCATGAGACCCCTAGCTGTGTAATATTTTGTGTGAGGCTCTTCCGAGCCTTCTAAATAAAGTTTGTATGTTTATGGTTATGTTGTGATGCCATCAATGTATCTATGCATATCGGGTATGCCATGCGTACGTGTGTTGTACTTGATATGTATGGGGTTCGAACACCTAGTCGTATGCCTTAGCAGCACTCCTTACGGGGAAATGCCCCTTTGTGTTTCCACCTAGCCATGGTAGTTCGCTACTGCTCCGGACACATTGGTTGACCGGCATGTGTACTTCTTAGCTGTTGTGTCTGTCCCGTTGGGGAAATGTCACGCGATGTAATGGAGTCCTTGTAGCTTGCTACGACTCGTCTACACTCGCTGATGATTGACACCTGCTTTGCTGGGTCATGTATGCATGTCCCCGTACAGAACTGCCGCTTGAGTTGATGACTAGAAATGTCGATCCGGGTTCTTTGACATTGGAATGCTAGCGACACAATTGCATACGTGAGTCAAAAGGCGCAAACGGTCCCGGCCAAGGTAAGGCTACAACCGTGGGGATAACCGTGCGTGAGACCGCAAAGAGATGTGATGTGTTACGGGCTGGATTCCTATGGCTTAGGATCGGGGTCCCGACACGGCGGCTTGGCAGGCTGGGATCTTGTCACGCGCCACGAGCGAACGATTGCATTGGACGATGGTATTGGTTTGCCTCGGGGCTCAAAGTGAGCCTGGCAAGGAGTTGTCGGCCTGGGGGCCGTGGTTTCCCATGCCTTAGTCAGGGGGACTAAGGACCCCATTTCTTAGTACATCAAGAGTAGCCCCCGGGCCCGGGCCATACACGCGTGTGCAATGTTGTTGGGAAAGGCCCATAAACAGTGCATGGGCATGGGTAGTCGTGCTTCTCTGTAATGATGATTTTGCTGGTTGTTCCCACCAGGTGTGGCCCTACGAGGGATGGCATTGGTGGAGAGGGGCGGTTCCCCATGCAGCACGCTCTACAGTAAGCGGTCACATCGGCACATGGGAGGCCATCCCCCTGGCCTTCCCCGAGATCTGTAATGGGGACACGACATGGCGCTTGCCCGCCTTCCATCATTAAATGGCGTCGTTTCCCTCCAATCTTGACTGCGCCTTGGGGGATGCACGCTTCACCATTGGTCGAGGAGGGCGGTCGTGGGGGGCGTGCGCGCGCAGACACGCGTCTACCATGGATCATGAGGAGCTAGCCTCCTCGCCCCTCCCTAGCTTTTCATTATGGTCGTCCCTATAAATAGGGGAAGAGCGGAGGGAGGGCGCATCTCTCTCCTGGTCTCTTTCTCCTCTCTTCCTCATATCGTCTTCATCTTCTTCTTTCGTCGTTCCTTCAGCGCACCCCCTCTGCGATGGCGAGGTTCCGAAGCACGGCCCCGGAGCTCCATGGGGGCTCAGAGGAGCAGCTCCTAGTGCCCGATGTGCATCGTGGTGATGATCGTGGGGGACGGCTCGAGCTCTCCACGGGTCATGCAAGGGTGGCTCCGCCAACCCGCAGTTGTCGTGCCAGCGCCCCTCCCCCACAGCCCCATGCACGGATACATGCACGGGGGGAGGCGCATGAGTTCGTCGTGGTGACACCCCCCCCCCCCCGCACGCACTAGAGCTGGCTGTGACTCCCGGGCCTTTTCGCGGGGGCCATGAAGGGCAACCGACCCCTCGGCTTGTGGCTCTGGGTGGGCAGTTCCTGAAATGGACCCGTTTGGGCGGCAGTCGAGTTCATCCCTAGAAGCGCCTAGTTCTTGATGCGGGGGTGGAAGTCCTTTACCCGTTCCCAAAGGATTGGTCCCGGGCATCTCCTCCACTTCCAGTTCGACGGCTCTACCACCCTCTTCGTGAAATTCTTTGGGGCAAGTGGCATCCGCCTAGAGTGTCGCGCCGAAAGTTAAAGCGGCAGCAATATCGATACCTCGAGCGATAGTGGCGACGGCAGAAGCGTCTTTGGCATAAGGCAAGAGGGCAACGGCTCTGAGTAGCATGGTCGATTCCATGGAGGGATCCAAAAAACGATACCTCGAGCGATAGATCGCCACATCATAGTGGCAGATCTCCTCCCAGTCGACAGTGGCGGTGTTAGAGGAAGTCGTACTCTGACTTAACCTCGTCACCGCCGCCACAGACCTCGGGGCAGCTTCTTTTATCTTTGAATAGCACCCAATGTAACTATGCAAGGAAATCAAAGAAAAACGTTGGGTATTACTATTGTGTCAATGATCTGGCTTCTCTCTCTCTTCTTTTCTCTTTTTTGTTTGTTAACTTCCTTCCAGATGCAAAGGTTGCGCCCGCATGCCCTTCTGACTTAAATGCGTAACAAGAATGCCTATCGATGAGTGCCTTCTTGCCATGGGATGCTTCTAAGGATAAATCTTGAGCACCCCCTCAGCGGCATCATGCCTGGCAAGGCTGGCCCATCGTCCTTGCTGCGATCACCCGTGGTATTGGGCATGCTTCCAGTCCCTTGGCACGCAAAATCTTGATGAACTGCGCACAAGTCTTCTCATACATGTGGAGATTTAAGTAGCAAGGAAGGATTTTATTACATTTTCCTTCCTCTACCGACTTGCTTATGTGAGATGGTTGCCTTGAACGCATCTGTCCGCTGCTTCTTCCCCCAGGATGACCTGTGCGCGAGGAGCGCTCCTCCGGGAGGCTCCTGCTTACTTTTGAGAAAAATAAAGAAGAGAAAATAGGATGTATTGGGGGTTCACACAGGTTCAGCAACGTCTCTATGTCGGTTATAATCTACCGCAACGATCTGCATGCTATGCATAATGTAAACATGCAGTTTAGGCAGAAAAGAGTTGCAGGAATTGTGGTCTTAACTGTGCGCAGGGTAATCACCTGGCTTTGTACAAAGGATTACACGCATTGCTACGAGACTTGCACAAAAGTGATTGTCGAGGGACCGAACAACCATACCTCAGGGGTAGAGTTTCCAAAGATGCTCGATATTCCACGAGTTCTACATCGAAGTACCATCCTCGGTCTTGGGGCGGACTGCACCAGGCCTGGTGACTCGTACCACCCGGTAAGGGCCTTCCCACTTTGGCGTCAACTTGTTTGATCCCTTCATGGACTGGATCCCTTAGAGGAAAAGGTCACCTTCCTCAACAATCCTGGCACGCACTTTGCAGCTATTGTAGAGGTGCAGGGCCTGCTGATACCTAGCGGCGCATAGTGCAGCCTCGAGACGATCTTCCTCGAGGAGCATGGCATCATCATGTCATAACTGCTATTGCTCCTCCTCGTCAAAGTCATCCACTCTTGGTGACCCGTACGTGAGTTCCGTGGGGATAATTTCCTTCGCCCCGTAGACCAGGGTGAAGAGTGTCTGACCGGTGGCTCGATTTGGTGTCTTTCTGATCGATGAAAGAACCGTCGGTAGCTCATCAATCCAGCACCTTCCGTGCTTGGCGCAGCTTGTCGGAAGTCCTTGTCTTGAGGCCCCGCGGCACTTCAACATTTTCCCTCTCTACTTGCTTGTTTCTCCTGGGGTGAGAAACAGAGGTGAAACAGACCTGGGTGCCGATATATTGATAGTATTGCCTGAAAGTGCTACTTGTGAACTGCGTACCGTTTTCAGTGATGATTCTATTTGGGACCCCGAAACGGCAAACCATCCCTCTAGGGAACTTGACTACTGCCAGGGACATCACCTTTCTCACTGGCTTCACATTGGTGCACTTCATGAACTTTTTGATGGCTATGAACAAGAACTCGAAGCCCCCGGTAGCAGGGGGAGGGGGGCGACGATGTCGAGCCACGAGACCGAGAATGGCCAGGAGATTGGTACGGTTTGAAGGGCTTGTGCTGGTTGTTGTATGTGTCTGGCGTGGTATTACCATGCTTCACATGTTGTCACCACCGCTAAGGCGTCTTGAAGGGTTGCAGGCCAGTAGAAACCTTGGCGGAATGCCTTCCCAACATCACCTCATGATCCTACGTGGGAGCCACAAATCCCTTCGCGTATCTGTGCCAATAGCCATTGTCCTTCCTCCGAGGTGATGCACCTTAATTTTACCCCCTTGGGTCTCCATCTGTATAGATCATTGTCCACAAACTAGTACATGCTCGACCGCCAGCCTATTCTTTCAGCTTCCTCTTGCTCTTTGGGAAGGTCTCCTATCTGGAGGTATCGTACAATCTGTTGCACCCATGGCAAAGCCCGGGGCTCAATGACAGGTACTAAAGGCATCTCTTCCGCCGTGGAAGCGCTAACTTCGACGGTAATGACTGCTTGTACTACCGGAGCACGGTGCTCACCGTCGAGGGCTTCGTCGCCCCCGGAAACCTTTCAACGGCCACGGGTGGCCTTGCCAGCAAATAGTCGTCGGAGCTGATCTTCCTCTTCTTGGCTTGCCATCCTGACGGTGTAACTAATGGGTGAGTGAGTCGGAGCACAAAGGTGCCTTGTTCCAAAGGTGACATTTGACTTGCTTGCTTCGACATGTCATCGGCATTGTTGTTCTCCGTCCTGGGGATGTGTGTCGGTGTTCTGGGAATGGGGGTACCCAGACATGCCTGCCTCCGGCCCAGGGCTGGCCCACTTCATCGACCTAAAACCAACGGGCCCAGCTTCACTCAGGACAAGGCCCTCGCGAGGGATTAAGCCTAGCGAGGAGGAGGAGCATCAAGACCCGCAGGGGGCCTCCTCAGGACTCCTCCGGTGCAGCGGATATTACGAGGCGAGGCCCAGCCGCAGGAGTCAAGGGTGACGCAAGGGAAGGACAGCAGGGCGGAGCAGTTTCCCCTTTGGTGCAAAGGGGGCAAGGACGAACGCAGGTTCCCAAGGCATCTTCAAAAGGTTTCCATTCTGGTGTAACAAGACCCTGGCCGCCCGCCGGCAGGATGGACGTCATCCCTGATCCAGCCCCTGCAGCGTTGCGAGCTACATTGCAGGTGAAGACCACTTTTGGACACGGGAAGCATGTTCCCCTACCCCCCTTCAAAATTGGCCGTTGTGGGATCCCTTCCCACGGAAACTATAAGGGAAGAGGACTAGGGACGCCGCTATAAATAGAGGTTAGGTTGCTTCATAGGAGGGGATCGAATCGAAGGGTAACCCCGAAGCATTCGCTCACCCATCCCCGCACCACTAAGCCCACCTATCCTCAGGAGGTCGAAGAACACTGTACTAGTTCATCCACCGGCCCCCATGAGAGGCAATCCACCAAAGCAGAAGTAGGGTTTTATGCTTCGCAGCGGCCCGAACCTGGGTAAACTGTTGTGTTCTTTGTTTCCCTCACCATCGAGTGAGTCCTCTGTCATCGCCATCGAGTAGCATGCTAGGCGTGGTTAGGCCGTGAGATATCTTATACACGCCCCTGGGTTCGAATCTTTAGGGTTCTGCGGAGCCCCAAATCCGACAATGTGTTCCATCTACAGAACATCGAAGTGTTCCTCCAACTTCCTCACTTCTTCAAAATATGCTTCCATCAGGGGGCTTTGATATTCCTTATTGACTTGATGCACTACCAGCTATGAATCCCCTGGACTATTAGCTTCTTTATTCCCAGTTCTGCCGCTATTCATAGCCCGGCAAGAAAACCCTCATATTCTACAGTATTGTTGGACGACACCTTCCGAGGGAAGTGCATCTGGATCATGTACTTGAGGTGCTCTCCGGTGGGTTCTATGACTAGCACTCCGGCACCTACGCCTTGTAGCGAAAAAGCTCCACCGAAGTACATGATTCATGCCTAGTGGGTTTCCTTGTCGTGAAGTGCTATCTCTAGGACCTCTTCATCTGGTGTTAGCATCCATTCAGCAACAAACTCTGCCAGTGATCGGCTCTTGATGGTCACTGTTTTCTCAAAGTTCAAATCAAAACTGGCTAGCTCCACGACCCGCTCGACAATCCGGTTGGTTGCCTCCGGTTTCTTGAGGATCCGCTGCAGCGGGAAGCGGGTGACGACTATGATGCGGTGTGCTTGGAAGTAGTGATGCAGCTTGCGGGGGGCCATGAGGAGGCCAAAGAGGAGTTTCTAGTTCCTAGAATATCTCGTGAGAGCCCATGCACGAGGGAGCTAAAAAAATACACTGGCTATTGCACCACTTCTTCTTATGCGATGCCCGTTGTTCCGCTTCCCGTGCTACTTCCATGTCGGGCACTTGGCTCATTGGGGTTTAATTGCGGCCACCGGCTGCTGGGCCACATGCCACCGCTTTGATTTCCTCGGCTTCCCTTTCTGCCACTAGTGCGACGCTTACCACCGTATTCGTTGCTGCCCAATACAACAACAAAGGTTCCTCAGGCCTGGGCGCGACAGGTACTTCTTCACGTATTGCAATGCTCCTTCTGCTTCCGGAGTCCATGTCATTGGTCTTGCTTTCTTCAAGATCTTGAAAAACAGCATGACCCACTCTATGGATTTGGAAATGAACCTACTGAGAGCAGCGACACAGCCCGCCAGCCGACGAACGTCCTTGACGAGCTTCGGTGCCTCGAGTTGCTCGATCGCTTCAATTTTGGTGGGGTTGGCTTCTATATCGCGCAAAGATATGAAGAAACCGATGAGCTTACCAGACAGGACCCCGAATACACACTTCTTGGGGTTAAGCTTCAAATTGATCTTGTGCAAGTTCGCAAAGGTCTCCTCCAGGTCTCTGACCAACATCCAAGGCCAATCTGGACGCCCCTCATGAACGTGGAACCAACACTCTTCAGGCCGAATGGCATGCGCGTGAAGCAGTATGCAAGCATGGTTCATCCTTCTTTATCTAGTTCTCATGTAATTATTATTTCTTGATTATTATTTCTTGATGTGATTCTTGAACATATGTACGTGTGAATGGAATAGTGCATTGTTTGTCGAACCTATGTCTATGTAAGTTGGATATGAAAAATGTTATAGCCTAGTTTCAAATTCAAATCCTATAGAATTTTAAATTGTGGTGATTAAAATAGTGGAAAAATATGGTCTGGAGGTCACTATAGCGCACACGGTTTGTAAAGCAGAACGTGTGTGACATACGTCATGATTCGACACATTTCATAGAGAGAACCGTGCGACAATGCACACAATTGCTGTATGAAAACCGTGTGTGATTTTAGACAATATCAGAAACAGTTAAGCAGACCTCAATTTTTATGACAGACTCCTTATCATACATGATTTATAATTTTTAACTGTTTGTTCTGTCGTATGCATCCGATATGAGTACGGCAGTTCGAGCATTTAGGAATCTTGGTATATTGCAAACGATGTGGTAGGACAAAATGTGTGTGATTGTCTCCTTATCATACATGCTTTACAGTTATGAACTGTTTGCGATTCGGCGCACATCCTAAATGGTGTGCCACTAAATAGCTTGTGTGATGTTAGTATGATCTCACACAAGTTGCAAGGATGGGTCATATGGAAGTGTGGGGACCCTGACTTACGAGTCGAGATCGCCGAATGAATGTGCTGAGTGATCCCAGAGATTAATGCTCACCGAACACACATACTGAATATTAGGAGTCTTACATCCAACCTACCGTTTGATACAACAAATGACCATCATGGTCAAGTCTCACATAGATAGGGCCTAGAATGCCAATCACACCGATACAACTACTAGCAGAAATCTTGGGAATAAACGGGAGCCCATGCCATCAGCCTTCACCAATAGGCATTCTGACTGGGAAGCGTCCTAGTTTGCATGTCCGTATCCGGTGATGAATTATTCTCCAAACTCCGGTTCTTCCATGTCTGGTCAATAACATAACCAGTGGAAAGCCAATGAGTACTTTGAATGTACTCGCAAACAGACCACGATATGGATAATGCCGTTGGTACGATAATAAGTGGTATGCAACATTTGTGGAAAGAAAGCTTTGAATCTGAATAAACATGATCATAGACGGGTATGGACATGCATCATAAGCTAGATGGTATTCAGAAGAACAGGTTACATATATCAACATATATGTTGTGGGTTGAACACTTCGGGTTCACCCGATATGCCAAGTCACCAAACTTGTCATATCCTCTTACTCAGATAAAACCCTGGAATACACACCCACACTTGGTTTATGCGGAAAAGACTGGACGTAGTTTAAGCAACATCACCCAACTGTCCTTGACCGTGGACACGCCTATTCGAATAGTTTTACACTCTCTCCAGAGGTTGTCTGATTTAACACGAGATCCGGGAAACTTCGGTGTCATCCACGTCTCGCGGTATATAACATACCCGAGGTAAGTACCTAATCATTGCCTTTCCCCTAACGATACTAGACAAAGAGTTCCACTCGATTGGTACCCAACCCACATGATATACGTCTTACGAGCACCAACTCTGAACAATATCATCCATGTGGGGACTAACGGTGTCCCCGGAATACGTAAAAACGGCATAGTTGACCTACCTGGTACGACCTCGTCACGAGAGGTACCACATGTCACTCCCGCCACTAGTAATGTGGCCTCTTTGCTAGCACCGACCAAAGTAGTCAACAAAGCCCCGTCCCATAAAGGGGTAACGTGGTCTCACATGTGAGGTTGGGACGGTCGACACATCATAAATCTAATCCCATTTCCGAAGCCACTCACACAAAATATTCACAGTGCACCATTGCTTCACAAGAGGCCACCTAACTCATCATCACCCTCGGGCATTAGCGGCACCCGATGGGGTTTTCGTAAACCTTTCATATTAACTTTACCATCATCATGCTTATGCTTCTACTATGCATAGCACTACTGTCTACTTGTCAACATAATATTAGCATGGCCCTCATAGGTGGTAGGATCATGCTCAAATGCAAGTGCTCGAGAGGAGCCATCGGTAACACCATATTGATGATTTACCGAATACTCATGATCATATGCAACGGGATTATTTACTCTACATGGCATGCAATAAACATTTTTCTCAAACATGTTCAAAGGGTTGCTTGCCTTGATCAACTAGGTATCCAGGGTCTTCGGTTCCAACTCCTTCGTCGAACGCGGAATCTATCGTCATAATAATAGTAACAAAATAAGTAGCTCACTCAAAAAAACTTGCTTTAAAAATGTTATCCTATTGTAATAAATCTATTATATAGTTTTACAAATATTTGTCTTTGGTTTTGATGAAAATATTATTTCTAAAATCCAAATAACAGGACCTAAGTATTCAAAAAAAGCCTTTTAATTATATCTATGGAGAAAAGTTTTCATAAAAATTAGTATGACCGCTCTATTAAATTCTACACATTTTTAGAGGGATTGTGGTCGGAAAATAATTAAATTTGATTAAATAATAATCTCTGCAAAAATATTTTAAAAATAGATTAAAAATAAAAATAAAAGGGGCTCAGCCCTTGCCTGGCTCGGACAGTGGCTGGGCCGGCCCAACTGGCCAACCGACCAGTTAGCTAGCATCGTCAGGTTAAAACCTGACGCGCAGGCCCCTACGGTCAGCAACAGAGAGAGGGGAGAGGGGGAGAGACTGGCCACCAATAGGTGGGGCATGCCTATCGGGGTCGTCTTCCTCCTGTGGACACATGTGAGGGGAGGCACGCCATCAGCGATACCGACGCCCTCATGTCCCAACGACGGCAGGAATTGAACCGGCGCATCGCCGCCTACCTGTTGGTGGTCGAATGAATGATGGGGAGGCCCTGGGTCACTGGCGATGACGATGCCACGGTGGAGCCGATTCGGGAGGTGGAGGAGAAGGGTGCTACGGACAGGGAAATGCTCGGGGAAGAGGTGGAGAATCTCCCTGAGCTCACTACGGTCAAGGAGGAGGTGAGAGGAGCATGAGAGCTGGCATGTAGCCCGGGATCGATGGAGCTCTAAAGAGACGGAGCCTCGGTCGATCTCGAGCACCGGAGCTCTCTGTGCTCGAATGGGGTGGATGGGGGCTCGATTGAGGGTCTGGAGGAGTGGTGTGAGGTGCTGGAGCGAAGGGGGGCCTATTTATAGGCCAGCAACGACGGATCGAGCGAGGAGCGCCGGTGGTTTAAACATGGCTTGCAGGAGAGGGACAGAGGGCTCGGGGTCGATATCACAGTTTCACGGATGTGGTTTAGGACTCGAGTGACTCATCGGAGAGAGAGGAGACTCAGTTCGCGCGTGCTGCGGGGCCGCGCTCTTCTGGCCGAATCTGGTGCGCGGGGGCATGCGTCGCCCTAGTCAACAAAGAGGGGGAGATGTGCGATGAGGCTGCCCTGATTCAGGAGGTTTGTCGGAGACGCGGAGAGACACCGTGGGGAGGTGAGAACCAGTCGGGGCTGGCCTCCTTCGCCTCGTGTGTGCCCTATAGCGCGCCCAGGGCATAGTTTTGGCATGCCACGACATGTTGGCGCGCTCTCGGGTGCTTTGGTTGCATCTAGCATGTCCAAGGTTGGGTTAGATGCTCCTTAGCCGTTTGAGGGACGAGAGTCTCACTTTTGGGCAAAGGAGGTGATTAAAGAGGAGTTGTCAGCCTTGAATCAGAGACTAAAATGAAGATTTTGGCTTACCTGCTTGGAACTAAGGAGGGGCCACTCGTCTATAGTTGAGGAGTGGTGCTGGCAGCTTGCTCTAAGAGTTTAATGGAAAGGGAGTGCGTGTAGAGGGTGATAAGTGTTGTTTGACCATGATGGCAGAAGGTGTTCGACAGGTGTTTGAGGTAGCTAACATTCACCAGAGATGCTAAGAGTTAACAGGATTGGGTTTGATGCGAAAGTAGGATGCTCCACCAAATTTGAGCTCCATTGGACAAGTTTGGCAGTGCAAACTTGAAATCACACTCAAATGGGCAGTCCTGTCCTTTCCAATGGGAATGTGGGTAAATTAATCCCCACAAATCCATTTTTTGCCAGGGACTACTCATTTGGGGTGTTGAGCACTCGTGCAAAGTTTCAAGCCATTTGGACAAACTTTGCTATGTAGAGTTGCTTCAACTTGATTGTGGACAAAGAGGGTTTTAGGATTATTTGGTGAACCAAACCACCTTGGAATGAGGTGAAATTTGGCATGGCCACTATCGGATTTCGGGCTCTGTAAAACCCTAAAGATTTGAACTCAGGGGCGTGTACGAATATCTCTCACAGGTTCGCCTAACCTAGATCGCTACTCGCTTGGGATGGCACGAAACTCACTCGATGGTGAGGGAAACACAGAGCACAACAGTTTACCCAGGTTCAGGCCGGTGTGAAGCGTAAAACCCTACTCCTGCTTTGGTGGATTGCCTCTCGTGGAGGTTGGCGGATGAACTAATATAGTTCTTGGGCGCCTCCGGAGACTGGGTGACTTTGAGGGGTGTTAGTGGGTGAATGAATGGTTCGGATCGGACCGGATCCCCTCTAAGAAGAAACCTATCCTCTATTTATAGTGGTTGCCCTGGTCCTCTTCCCTTATTGTTTGGGCGTGAAGGGATCCCAGAGCGGCCAATTTTGAAGGGGGCAGGGGAACATGCTCCCCTGCCCAAAGGTAGTCTTCGTGTGCAAAGTGGTTGCCCGCGCTGCAGGCACAGGCCCGGGGATGATGCCTGCCCTGCTGGCGAGCGGCGACGGCCTTGTTGCACAAGAAAACTTTTGTGTTCTACTGGAGATTACATCTATGCATGAACCTAGCTCATGATGCCACTGATGGGGAACGTTGCATGGGAAACAAAAAAATTCTACGCACATGAAGACCTATCATGGTGATGTTCATCTACGAGAAGGAGATCGGATCCACATACCCTTTTAGATCGCTAAGCAGGAAGCATTAAGAAATGCGGTTGATGTAGTGGTACAACTTCGTGATTCAAATCACCGTCGTCCCTCAATCCATCCCGATCTAGCACCGAACGGAGGGCACCTCCGCGTTCAGCACACGTAAATCTCGATGACGATCTCCGCCTTCTTGATCCAGAAAGAGAGACGGGGAAGTAGATGAGTTCTTCGGTAGCGTGACGGTGTGTCGGTGATGGTGATGATCTATTCCTGCAGGACTCCGCCCGAGCTCCGCAGAAATCCGATCTAGAGGAAGAAATACGAGGTATAGGTTTGAGTTGCACGTGGCAAAGTTGTGTCTCAAAAACCCTAAAACCTCTAGTATATATAGGAGGAGGGGAGGAGCTAGACTGGGGACTCAAGAGAGCTCCAAGGGCGCAGGCCGAAAGGAGGAGGAGGACTCCAACTCCAATTCGGTTTGGGAAGGAGGAGTCCTCCTCTTCCTTCCCACCTCCCTCTCTTTTTTTCTTTTCTTTGGTTTTCTTCTTGTGGCGCCATAGTCCACTTGGGCTGGCCTCACCAGCCCACTAAGGGCTGGTGCGCCACCCTAGGACTATTGGGCTCACTCCCGGGTTGGTGGGCCCCTCCCGGTGAAAACCCAAAACCCATTCGTCACTCCTCGTACACTCCCGTTAATGCCCGAAATCTTTCCGGTGACCAAATGAAACCATCCTATATATCAATCTTCGTTTCCGGACCATTCCGCAAACCCTCGTGACATGTGTGATCTCCTCCAGGACTCCGAACAACCTTCGGTAACCAATACCTATAACTCAACTATACTAAAACGTCATTGAACCTTAAGTGTGTAGACCCTGCGGGTTCGAGAACTATGCAGACATGGCCCGAGACACTCCTCGGTCAATATCCAATAGAGGGACCTGGATGTCCATATTGGATCATACATATTCTACGATGATCTTATCGGTTCAGCCTCTGTGCCAAGGATTCATATAATCCCGTATAACATTCCCTTTGTCCTTCGGTATGTTACTTGCCCGATATTTGATAGTCGGTATCTCTATACCTATTTCAATCTCGTTACCGGGAAGTCTCTTTACTCATTAAATAATACAAGATCCCGTGACTTACAATTGAGTCACACTACTTGCAAGGCTTATATGTGATGTTGTATTACCGAGTGGGCCCTGAGATACCTCTCCGTCACACGGAGTGACAAATCCCAGTCTTGATCCATGCTAACTCAACGGACACCTTTGGAGATACCTGTAGAGCACCTTTATAGTCACCCAGTAACGTTGTGACGTTTGATACACACAAGGTATTCCTCCGGTGTCAATGAGTTACATGATCTCATGGACATAGGAATGAATACTTGACATGTAGAAAATAATAGCAACAAAATGACACGATCACATGCTACGTTCATAGTTTGGGTCTTGTCCATCACATCATTCTCCTAATGATGTGATCCAGTTATCAAGTGACAACACTTGCATATGGTGAGAAAACCTTAACCATCCTTGATCAACTGGCTAGCCAACTAGAGGCTTACTAGGGACATTGTTTTGTCTATATATCCACACATGTATCTATGCTTTCATTCGATACAATTATAGCATGGATAATAAACAATTATCTTGAAACGGGAAATATAATAATAACTGTTTTATCATTGCCTCTAGGGCATATTTCCAACAATTCGGGAGGTGGAGGAGAAGGGTTCTACGTACAGAGAAACGCTCAGGGAAGAGGTGGAGAATCTCCCTGACCTCACTACGGTCAAGGAGGAGGTGAGAGTAGCGCGAGAGCTGGCCTGTAGCCCGAGACCGATGGAGCTCCGAAGCGGCGGGGCCTCGGTCGATCTCGGGCACCGGAGCTCTCTGTGCTCAAATGGGGTGGCTAGGGGCTTGATTGAGGGTCTGGAGGAGTGGTGTCAGGTGCTGGAGCAAAGGGGGGATGCCTATTTATAGGCCAGCAACGGCGCATCGAGCGAGGAGCGCCGGTGGTTTCACCGTGGCTTGCAGAAGAGGGAGAGAGGGCTCGGGGTTGATACCACGGTTTCACGGACGTGGTTTAGGACCCCAGTGACTCAACGGAGAGAGGGGAGTCTCAGTTCGCGCGTGCTCCGGGGCCGCACTCTTCTGGCCGAATCTGGCGCGTGGGGGCAAGCGTCCCCTGGTCAACAAAGAGCGGGAGAAGGGGCCCTGAGGCTGCCCTGATTCAGGAGATTTGTCGGAGACGCGGAGAGACACCGAGGGGAGGTGAGAAGCGGCCGGGGCTGGCCTCCTTAGCCTCGGGTGTGCCCTGTAGCGTGCCTAGGGCGTAGTTTTGGCATGCCACGGCATGTTGGCGCGCTCTGGGGTGCTTTGGGTGTATCTGGCATGTCCAGGGTTGGGTTTGATGCTCCTTATCTGTTTGAGAGCCGAGGGTATCACTGTTGGTCAAAGGAGGTGATTAAAGAGGAGCTGTCAGCCTTGAATCACAGACTAAAATGAAGATTTTGGCTTACCTGCTTGGAATTAAGCAGGGGCCACTCGTCTATAGTTGAGGAGTGGTGCTGGCAGCTTGCTCTAAGAGTTTAATGGAAAGGGAGTGGGTGTAGAGGGTGATAAGTGTTGTTTGACCATGATGGCAGAATGTTTTCGACACGTGTTTGAGGTAGTTAACCTTCACCACTGATCCTGAGAGTTAACAGGATTGGGTTTGATGCAAAAGTAGGGTGCTCCACCAAATTTGATTTCCATTGGACAAGTTTGGCAGTGCAAACTTGAAATCACACCCAAATGGGTAGTTCTGTCCTTTCCAATGGGAATGTGGGTAAATTAATCCCCACAAATCCAATTTTTGCGAGGGACTACTCATTTGGGGTGTTGAGCACTCGTGCAAAGTTTCAAGCCATTTGGACAAACTTTGCTTTGTAGAGTTGCTTCAACTTGATTCTGGACAAAGAGGCTTTCAGGATTATTTGGTGAACCAAACCACCTTGGAATGAGGTGAAATTTGGAATGGCCACAGTCGGATTTCGGGCTCCGCAAAACCCTAAAGATTTGAACTCAGGGGTGTGTATGAATATCTATCACAGGTTCGCCTCACCTAGCTCGCTACTCACTTCAGATGGCACGAAACTCTCTCGATGGTGAGGGAAACACAGAGCACAAAAGTTTACCCATGTTTGGGCCGCTGTGAAGCGTAAAACCCTACTCCTGCCTTGGTGGATTGCCTCTCATGGAGGTTGGTGGACGAACTAATATAGTGCTTGGGCGCCTCCGGAGGCTCGATGACTTTGAGTGGTGTTACTGGTGAATAAATGGTTCGGATCAAACCAGATCCCCTCTAGGAAGAAACTTATCCTCTATTTATAGTGGCGTCCCAGGTCCTCTTCCCTTATTGTTTGGGCGTGAAGGGATCCCCCAAAAGCCAATTTTGAAGGGGGGCAGGGGAACATGCTCCCCTGCCCAAAGGTAGTCTTCGCATGCAAACTGGTTGCCCGCGCTGTAGGGATGGGCTCGGGGATGATGTCTGCCCTACTGGCGAGCGGCGACGACCTTGTTAGACCAGAAGGGAAACCTTTGGAAGATGCCTTTGGAACCCTGGGACGTCCTTGCCCCCTTGCCACTAAAGGGGAAACTGCTCCTCCCTGTTGTCTGATGCTCGCATGTCATTCCCTTGTGTTACCCTTGACTCCTGAGACCGGGCCTCACCTCGGAATATCTGGGGCTCCGGAGGGGTCTTGAGGAGGCCCCCGGTGGGTCTTGATGTCGTTCCTCCTCGTGAGGCATGGCCCCTCACGAGGGCCTTGTGTGGAGTGGTGCCGGGTCCGTTGGTTTGCTTGATGAAGTGGGCCAGCCCTGGGCCACACGCAGGCAGGTCTGGGTACCCCCATTCCCAGAACGCCGACAGTAGCCCCGGGGCCCACGGCGTGCTCGGGTTGGCTTTTGGGAGAAGCCTCGGGGGTGGCCTGAGGCGCCGTAGGCCCTAAATGCCTGTGGGCTAGGCCGGAGCGTGTCACGCGTCTGGTGTTGGGTCTTCCTTGTCTTATATCTCTGCCCGAGTTATTAGGAGCCTGCTACATCAACAAAAGACCTTCCAATGGCGCCAGAAATAGGCACGTTGTCGGAAAATTATCTTGACGTGCTCCTCAGCAACGACACCAGGAATCCTTCTGCTACGGCTACGCCTTAAGGGACTTCCTAGGCAAGTATGCAAAGGATTTCCCCCGTGGCCTTGGAGCCTTGCGTTGGTGTTCCCTCGAAGCGGAAAGGGTGATGTAGCGTAGCGGTGGTATGTATTTCCCTCAGTTTGAGAACCAAGATATCAATCCAGTGGAGGAGTATCTCCAGATCCTGCACAAACACAAAAGCTTGCTCCCAACGCTATGAAGGGGTTGTCAATCCCTTATAGATTGTTTGCCAAGTGAGAACTGAAAGCAACAGAGTAACCAAGCAAAGTAAAAGCGGAGGTGTAAACGATGGATGTGAATAGACCCGGGGGCCATAGTGTTTACTAGTGGCTTCTCTCATGAAAGCAAGTAGACGGTGGGTGAACAAATTACTGTTGAGCAATTGATAGAACCGCGCAAAGTCGTGACGATATCTATGGCAATGATTATATCTATAGGCATCACGTCCAAAACAAGTAGACCGATACTTTCTGCATCTACTACTATTACTCCACACGTCGACCTCTGTCCAGCATGCATCTAGTGTATTAAGTCCAAAAGAACAGAGTAACGCCTTAAGCAAGATGACATGATGTAGAGGGATAATCTCAAACCAATGATGAAAACCCCAACTTTTTACCCTTGATGGCAACTACTTAATGTGTGCCTTGCTGCCCGTACTATCACTGGGAAAGGGCACCACATGGTAGAACCCAAAACCAAGCACTTCTCCCATTGCAAGAATAATAGATCTAGTTGGCCAAACAAAACCCAAGACTCGGAGAGACTTACAAGGATATCAAATCATGCATATAAGAAATCAGCAAAGACTCAAATATATATCATAGATAATCTAGTCACAAATCCACAATTCATCGGATCTCAACAAACACACCGCCAAAGAAGATTACATCGGATAGATCTCCATGAAGATCATGGAGAACTTTGTATTGAAGATCCAAGAGAGAGAAGAAGCCATCTAGCTAGTAACTACGGACCCGTAGGTCTTAAGTGAACTACTCACGAGTCATTGGAGGGGCGATGATGATGATGAAGAACCCTCCAACTCCAAAGTCCCCTCCGGCAGGGTGTAGGGAAGGGTCTCCAGATGAGATCTCGCGAAAACGGAAGCTTGCGGCGGCGGAAAAGTATTTTCGAGGATCCCCTCATTTTTTGCTGAATTTTTGGGAATATATAGGCCAAGGATCTAGGTCAGGGGGCGGCCAGGGAGGCCACAAGCCCTAACACCGCCGCCTCCCCCTGGTGGCGGAGTGGGAGATTGTGGGCTCCCTGGAGCCCACCTGGCTTGGCCCAGAGGGCCCCTGATCTTCTTCCGTTCAGGAAATAATCATTTCGGGGTTTTTATTCCGTTTGGACTCCGTTCCAAAATCATATCTGGAAAGAGTCAAAACAAAGAAAAAACAGGAACTGGCACTTGGCACTGAAGTAATAAGTTAGTCCCAAAAAAGAAATAAAAGGTACATAAGACATCCAAAGAAGACAAGATAACAGCGTGAAACCATCAAAAATTATAGATACGTTTGAGACGTATCAAGCATCCCCAAGCTTAACTCCTACTCGTCCTCGAGTAGGGAAGTGATAAAGAATGAATTTTTGATGCTTTCATGCTACCTAGCATAGGTGTCCTTTGTAATTCCTCTTATGTGACGTGAATGTTCAGATCCATTAGATTCAAAATAATAGTTTGCTATTGACGTGGAAACAATAATAATTCAAGCAAACTAGCAAGGTAATCATGAACTTTCAAAATAACAAGGCCAAAAGAAAGTTATCCCTACAAAAGCATATAGTATGGCTATACTCTATCATCATTGCACAACGAATTTAAATCATGCACAACCCCGGTATTGCCAAGTAATTGTTTCACACCTTTACTTTCTCAAACCTTTTCAACTCTCACGCAATACATGAGCGTGAGCCATGGTTATAGCACTATAGATGGTGTGGAGTGTGGTGGAGGTTGCAAGACAAAAAAGGAGAAGATAGTAATATTAACTAGGCATATCAATGAGCTGTGGAGATGCTCATCAATAGATATGAATGTGAATGAGTAGGGATTGCTATACAAATGATGCACTAGAGCTACGAGTATGTGAAATCTCTTAAAGAAAACTAGTGGGTGTGCATCCAACTTGCTTGCTCACGAAGACCTAAGGCAATTTTGAGGAAGCCTATCATTGGAATATACAAGCCAAGTTATATAATTAAAATTTCCCACTAGCTATATGGTGGTGACAAAACGAGAGACTCTCAATCATGAAGATCATGGTGCTTAATATGCACAAGTGTGGAAAAAGTGGTAGCATTGTCCCTTCTCTCTTTTTCTCTCACATTTTTTTATTTGGTGGGCTCTTTGGCCTATTTTTTTTATTTTGGTGGGCTTCTTTGGCCTCTTTTATTTCCTCACATGGTACAATGCTCCATTAATGATGATCATCACACTTTCAACTTAAAACTTAGAGCAACTATGACTCTATATGGAATGCCTTCGGTAGTGTACCGTGGCAATGATCTAGCATGGCATAGACATCAATGGAAACATCATGCTAGCTATCTTACGATCATGCAATGGCAATGTAGACGTGGTGACACATGTCATGGTGGTAGTTGCATGGCAATATATCTCGGAATGACTTTGAAAAAGCCATAGTAGGTAGGTATGGTGGCTGTTTTGAGGGAGGCTAATGGTGGGTTTTGTGCAGCGGCGAAAGTTGCACGACACTAGGAAGATAGTGATGGTGGAAGGTGAAAGTGCATCTAAACCATGGACTCAACATTAGTCATGAAGAACTCATATACTTGTTGCAAAAGTTTTATTAGTAATCGAAACAAAGCATTCAACGCATACTCCTATGGGAAGGGTTGGTAGGTATAAACCATCGCGCGATCCCGACCGCCACGCAAAGGATGACAATCAATATACTAATCATGCTCAGATTTCATCACATAGCGGTTCACCATACGTGCATGCTACGGGAATCATTAACTTCAACACAAGTATTTCTAGATCCACAACACCTTACTAGCATGACCTTAATATTACCATAACCACAACTCAAAACTAATTGAGATGAATCAAACTTCTCTAACTATTCATTGCACATAAAGGTGGAAGTTTTCGTATACCTTTGGATAACTACCCCTTTTGAGACTACTTTCAAAGCATAGTTCAACTACCAAGCCACGCACCGCTGTGCTCTAAAAGATATAAGTGAAGCACATAGAGAAAAAGTATCTAGCTCAAAAGATATAAGTGAAGCACATGTGAGCAGAATTGTCTACCAAAAGATATAAGTGAAGCTCGACCAAATCATGGTGAGTGCATGTCTCTCTCTCTAGGTGTGCAGCAAGGATGATTGTGACACAACAAAAATAAAAGACTCCTACGATACAAGACACTCCAAGAAAAAAGACATAACATGTGGTGAATAAAAATATAGCCCCAAGTAACGTTACCGATGGATTGAAGATGAAAGAGGGGATGCCTTCCCGGGGCATCCACAAGCTTAGGCTTTTACGGCATCCTTGAATCTCTTGGTGTGCCTTGGACATCCCCAAGCTTGAGCTCGTGCCACTCTTTATCTTTTTGTTCATAAGAACTTCACCCAAAACTTGAAAACTTCACAACACGAAACTTAAACATAAACTCGTGATAGCATTAGTATGAGAAAGCAAACCACCACTTGCTTAGGTACTATAGCAAACTTAAATTCTACTTGTGCTGATCTTGGGTTACTGTATTTTCAATCTTCCGTGGCTAATACCCCCCGATACTATCCATAGTTTCATCAAAATAAGCAACGAACACAACAAAAACAGAATCTGTTAACAGCAGACCAGTCTGTAGCAATATGTATATTTCGTATACCTCTATACTCCAAACATTCTGAACAATTACGACATTCTGAAGAATTTGCGTAGCAATCAGCAGCAGAAAGAATCAACTCAAAAGCTCTTACAGAAAAAAAATGAAAATTCTTTTCTTGAGCAGAAAGTTTTTATCTTTTCCAGCATGACCAAACGATCATCCCCAAGACTAATCATAACGGTTTTGCTTGTCACAAACGCAAAAAGAAACACAAAAAGCACAATCATAACATAATTATGCAAGTGTGGAAAACACAAAACAGAAAGAAAAAGGATAGATTCGTTGGGTTGCCTCCCAACAAGCGCTTTTGTTTAACGCCCTTAGCTAGGCATTCAGTGATGCTCTCACAAAAGACAAGAATTGAAGCACCACGAGAGCATCCTAAAGCATGTGAAAAACACATCTAAGTCTAACATACTTCCTATGTATAGGCATTTTTTAGGGAAAAAAATTGTCAAGACAACCAATAGCTTCCATATGCAAGGAAGAAGAAAAAGACAAGAGCAATCTCAACATCGAGAGGTGATTTGGTAACATGAAGGTTTCTACCACAATATTTTCCTCTCTCATAGCAATTACATGTGGGATCAAATTCAAATTCAACAATATAGCTATCCCATAGGATATTCTTTTCATGATCCACATGCATGCAAAATTGACGCTCTTCAAAAATAGTGGGATTACCATCGACTAAAGTCATGACTTCTCCAATCCCACTTTCAATATTGTTGCAAATATCATATTCATCATGAGGTTTGAACAAATTTTCAAGATCGTAAGAAAGATCATCACCCCAATCATTATTATTGCAACAAGTAGTGGACATAGCAAAACTAGCATCCCCAAGCTTAGGGTTTTGCATATTTTTAGCATGATTGTCACTAATAGAATTTATAGTGAAACCATTGCAATCATGCTTTTCATCCAAGGAGCCCTCGTGAATCACTTCAATTTTCAGATTCACGCATCTCTAGCAAAACTCCATAAAAATAATCAAGTGCCCTCAACTTACTAGCAATTGTATCAACATAACTGGATCTCTTCAAGAGATTAGCAAGTGGGTGAGGATCCATATCACTAGATTTTCAGCAAGCGAAGATGCAAGCATAATGAAGGCACATGGCACACAAGCGAACAGAAAGCAAGCGAGAGAAAAGGGCGAGCGAAAAGGAAAACGAAAAAAGGAAAAGGAGAAAGGCAAAAGAAAACGGCAAATGGGAAGTGGGGGAGAGGAAAATGAGATGCAAATGGAAAAAAAGTAAATGCAAGAGATGAGTTTGTGAGACCTACTTGGATAGATCTTGATCTCTCCTCCCTGACAACGGAGCCAGAAATAGGCACGTTGTCGCAAAATTATCTTGACGTGCTCCTCAGCAGTGGCACCAGGAATCCTTCTGCTACGGCTACGCCTTAAGGGACTTCCTAGGCAAGTATGCAAAGGATTTCCCCCGTGGCCTTGGAGCCTTGTGTTGGTGTTCCCTCGAAGCGAAAAGGGTGATGTAGCATAGCGGTGGTAAGTATTTCCCTCGGTTTGAGAACCAAGGTATCAATCCAGTGGACGAGTATCTCAAGATCCTGCACAAACACAAAAGCTTGCTCCCAATGCTATGAAGGGGTTGTCAATCCCTTATAGATTTTTTGCCAAGTGAGAATAGAAAGCAACAAAGTAACAAAGCAAAGTAAAAGCGGAGGTGTAAGCGATGGATGTGAATAGACCCGAGGGCTGTAGTGTTTACTAGTGGCTTCTCTCATGAAAGCCTTGCTGCCTCTACTGTCACTGGGAAAGGTCACCACATGGTAGAACCCAAAACCAAGCACTTCTCCCATTGCAAGAATCATAGATCTAGTTGGCCAAACAAAACCCAAGACTCGGAGAGACTTACAAGGATATCAAATCATGCATATAAGAAATCAGCAAAGACTCAAATATATATCATAGATAATCTGATCACAAATCCACAATTCATTGGATCTCGATAAACACACCGCCAAAGAAGATTACATCGGATAGATATCCATGAAGATCATGGAGAACTTTGTATTGAAGATCCAAGAGAGAGAAGAAGCCATCTAGCTACTAACTACGGACCCGTAGGTCTGAAGTGAACTACTCACGAGTCATTGGAGGGGCGGTAATGATGATGAAGAAGCCCTCCAACTCCAAAGTCCTCTCCGGCATGGCGCCGGGAAGGGTCCCCAGATGAGATCTCGCGGAAACGGAAGCTTGCGGCGGCGGAAAAGTATTTTCGAGGCTACCCTCATTTTTTGCTGAATTTTTGGGAATATATAGGCCAAGGATCTAGGTCAGGGGGCGGCCAGGGAGGCCACAAGCCCTGACACCGCCGCCTCCCCCCTGGTGGCGGAGTGGGAGCTTGTGGGCTCCCTGGAGCCCACCTGGCTTGGCCCACAGCCCCCCTGATCTTCTTCCGTTCGGGAAAAAATCATTTCGTGGTTTTTATTCCTTTTCGACTCCGTTCCAAAATCAGATCTGAAAAGAGTCAAAAACACAGAAAAAACAGGACCTGGCACTTGGCACTGAATTAATAAGTTAGTACCAAAAAAGATATAAAAGGTACATAAAACATCCAAAGAAGACAAGATAACAACGTGAAACCATAAAAAATTATAGATACGTTTGAGACGTATCAGAGCCTAGCTTGTTGCTTCGGTGCATTATTGCTTTCCTTCTCCCACACTCGCTCTTCCTCCTTTGTCTTCGACTCCAACCGACATCCCCTAGATCCAGGGTCGCGCCGCTCCCTCGCCAGTCCAGGGATGGCGCCCGCTGGCAAGCAGAAGCCAGAGGCGCAAGGTCCATCCCCGGCTCCTCCACTCTTGAAGTGCGCCCTTTCCAAGGACGTGGATCTCGTCCCTGTGCTTCCATGGACTGCGGCTGAGTCCAACTAGCATGGGCGGACCCCCGATCTGGCCTGGCGCCATAGAGGAGCGGCCCGCGTTGAAGGCGGTGTACCCCTTCTTCCTCCATAGCATCTTTGCTAGGCTGGTGTTGGGGATATTACCCGCGGCATGACCTGCCCTATTGGGCCGGGTTAGGAGCATGGTGAATCAACATTCATAATCAAGATAGGCCTTGGCCCAGGGTCTGAGAGGCGCAAGGAGATCTTCAACAGAGATCAGGCCGGGCCCATGAGCCTAGATGGCGGTTCTAGAACCACGGAGAAGATGAGTCATCGTGGTCGTTTCCTTGCTTGGAAGACACGGCGGTTTAGAGATATGGCTGGCCACAATTTGTAAGGTGGCCTTGAATCTTGTAAAACCTAGGACCTCGACATGTATATAAAGGCAAGTCCCTAGGGTACATAGGGTTAAGTTACAATCCATCGAGAGCTAATTCAGGCGAGTTACGCCCTCCTTGTAGTCGATTCCTCAGTAATATACACAAAGCAGGACATAGGCTTTTACCTCCATCGGAGGGGCCGAACCTGGGTAAACCCGAGTCTACCTTCTGCTCAACCCCTTTGAGTCGCCACCAAGGTGCGATGGCTTCATCACTAAGTCCTTTCACGAAGACATCTGCCGTGACAAAACCACGACAGTTGGCGCCCACCGTGGGGCTAGCGCACGGTGGAGTTGATTTCTCAAAAGGAGCTCTTCCGGGGTTTGGGAGCTATGCGGCCGGCCTCATGACTAAGAGATGTCGTGGAAAGTACTACATCGACAACTCTTAGTGGGGGCCTGATGCCGACTCAATCGAGTCTAGATACAGGGTCCCCTTCGGCAAGATTCATGTCTTCATTCGCAAGTTTGGGGCTCCCGTACCTGAGCCGGACGCCTTCACCGACATCGTCGAGCCGGCCCGATATGCCCATCCCGCTAAACATCAGGTCAGGAAACACCATGCCTTCGTTGGTTTTACGCAGGGAATCGACCTACCGGATGAGCCAGTGATCCAGGAGAACACCCCTATCAACTCGGAGGACAAGTCGTCCATTGGCAACACAGATTCGATCTATCCTCTCCACGAAGGGCGGCTTGGGGGATTGCCTGAGGCGGCAATCTCCGAGGACGTTGAAAGACCCCATCGTCAGGTCGCCATCTACATGGCGGGAGCAGCGCCCCCTCCGCCAACCGCAGCTGGCAACAACGAAGCCAGCGGATCAGGGAAGACTCCGGCGCAAGCCATGGCGGATTTGGTAGTAGAGATGGCTAAACTCACGGAGATTACCGTGACGGCGGAGAACCAAGAACAGGTCAACGTCGAGTTAGCGAAACTAAGGGAGGAGATGGCCAAGATCCAACACGACATTGAAGGTGAAGCCGCTAGGATGGTAACCCAATAGGCTAGATCGCCGCGGAGACAGAGCGGCTAAGTGTTGAGGGATGGCGGCTTGAATGACAACAACACGCTTCCAATGCTCTTAACCAAAGGAGGCATCGCAATTGTCTGCCAGCTGATCTAAATCCAACTCAACTCTTTGAAAGCCCACATACACCTGGGATGAAGCCTAACCGGACATGGCAAGTTACCCAGCGCATTGACCCGGCTCAGTCCCCGCCCAACCCACAGGCGCCTTAGCTGGCACCGGCTAAAGCACCACACTTTCAGACACCGCGGGGTCACTTTTCAAACCCCGTTGATAATGTACTGGTGGCAACCCGCAACCTCGAGTCTCTTCCCATCCATAGAAGTTCTCTGGCTGAGGTAGAGGCAAGGAACACCATTGAGATATTGAAAACGGCGGTGGTCTAACACGCGCAGTATTCATATAGCCGCGACCAGCTACACTCCACACCTCAAGCAAGTCATACCAGGAGCCGTCATGATGACCCGCCCGCGGTGTCCAACAGTGAATGGCGTCGGCCTCCGCAAATTAACCCGCCCGGGATACCTGACACCCGGGCTCAAGACCTCGTGGGTGTAGCACGAGCCGCCCGCCTGACAGAGATGGCGGCCGCGACGGGTCAAGGCTATCCGTCTTATGTGTTGCCTTCCCCCACGCAGGACGAGTCAGGTGGTAGGAACATTGGGATACCCTGTCTATCACCCGCCCTCCGGAACGAGCTTATGCCAAAGGATTTCAAAGGCCCGCGCAAGGTTCCCAATTACACACCAGATCTCGAGCCAGGGGCGTGGATTGAAAGCTACGAGCTTGCAATGGACATGCTTGATGTTAGCGAGGCAGTATGTGCCATGTAGTTTACAATGATGCCTGAGGGGACAGTGCTTACTTGGCTAAAGAACCTGCCTCCCAACTCCATCAACACTTGGGCCGAGTTGAAGGAACGTTTTGTCAAAAAACTTCTGAGGGACTTGCAAGCGCCCGATGACTATTGTCGACTTACAGCACTGCGTCCAGCGCCCAAATGAGTCGGCCCATCATTGGACTCGTTGGGTTGCAGAGGTGATTCACTCATTGGATGGCATTTCGGCGGCTTAGGCCGTGTTGATCTTGGAGAAAACTATCACTATCAGCCTTTGGTGTTGAAGCTTGGGCGACTCAAGCGCAAAGTGCATAATATGGGAGAGCTGATGGATACTTTGACTAGGTATGCCGTGTCATACGATACGAAAGATCCCGAGGAGGATGATGATAAAACCAGCACGCCAGAAGGGGGGAGTCATCCAGAGGCCAATCTCAGTCCCAGGGGCGATGCAACTACAACCCCGCGGGTCAAGGGAAGAATAGGCAGCAGGAAGACGCCACTAATTTCGTTGCCAATACTAACACTGGGAACGAGAACCAACGTCAGAAGAAAAGGGGCTTCAGCGGGAAAAAGCCACCCAACTATCACGAGATGCTCAAGGGCCCCTGCCCACAACATACCACAGCGGAAGATCCATCCACCCATTCTTGGGAAGACTGCTATGTGATGCAGGAGTTTCGTGCCGAGGCACTCAAAAATGGCCAAGGAGATAGTCATGGCGAACGCCCGGATCAGTTTGGGCCAGGCGTCTCCCACAGAAATCCATTTGGTGGTTTTCCTAACCTGGGTCCACAGGGCGGGTCGCGGGCTAATGTTGGGCAGTATTAGGTCCAGATCAGTCAGCAATATAAATCGCAGGGCAGTTTTCAGCAGCAACTTCAACAAGGCGGCTCATAGCAGTAGAACGATAGCGTCAGCTTCCAGAACAATCCTAAGCAGTTGAATAGTGGGCAATATCATGTGTTTACCACCAGTACTTGCAAAAGGACAAAAAGGTCAAGCACAGAACCTTCAGCGTCATTGACCCGGCGCTCCCCAACTATCTCAATGGTCCGATCAGCCCATTATCTGGACCACGGAGGATCACCCGCCCCGGGTTGACAACCGTGGAGACTTAGCATCGGTCGTGGCGGCACTGGTAGGGGCTATACCCTCTCCAAAGTCCTCATGGACGGAGGCAGCAGCATCAACATCATATACCGAAACACTTTCCGAAGAATGAATTTCTCGGAAAGCGATTTGATGCCATCCTCTATGGTCTTCCATGGCATTGTCCCGGGTAAGTCGACATACCCTGTTGGGCGGATTAAACTTAATGTGGCTTTTGGCACCGAGTCTAACTACATGAGTGAGTCCCTCATGTTTGAGGTGGTCAAGATCAAGAGTCCTTACCACGCGCTCTTTGGTCGGCCCATTTATGCCTGCTTTCTTGCCCGCCCATGTTATGTCGACCTCAAGCTAAAAATGCCATGTCCTAAAGGAACTATCATGATCAGTGGAGACCAGAAGATAGATCAAGCATGTGAAGAGGGAGACGTTGCTTATGCTGAGTCGGCCTATGCAGCTGAAGACCTCAAGTTTCATCAGGCCAATGTCGACCCAGCGGACATGACCCCGCTCAAGAAGCCCACGATTGATTCAGAGTTGCCCCTTAAGTTTAAGCCAACAGATGATACTAAGCTGTTGGATTTCATGTCCGGCGACTCTTCCAAGCAATTCACCATTGGGACAGATCTGGATCCCAAACAGGAAAGCGCGCTCATCAAATTCATCCATGAGAATCGGGACATCTTTGCATGGAAACCTTCTGACATGCCGGGTGTACCGAGAGAATTTGCTGAGCACCACCTTAACATAGATCCCAAGATGAAGCCGGTTCGGCAATATCTTCGCCGGTTTAACGAAGAAAGGCGGAAGGCAATGGGGGAGGAAGTATCCCGGCTCTTGCCCGCTGGCTTCATTGTGGAGGTTCTCCACCCAGAATGGTTGGCGAATCCAGTTTTGGTACTCAAGAAGAATGGTACCTTTCGCATGTGCATTGACTACACCGACCTTAACAAAGGTTGCCAGAAAGACCCTTTCGCCCTCCCTCGTATCGATCAAATCATTGACTCTACGGCAGGTTGCGAGCGGCTGTGTTTTTTGGATGCATACTCAGGTTGCCACTAGATCAAGATGGCTTTGGAGGATCAGGAGAAGACGTATGTCATAACTCCCTTTGGTGCCTTTTGTTATGTATCTATACGTTTGGGCTCAAGAGCGCGGGGGCGACTTATCAACGCTGCATCCAGAATTTCCTGCACAGTCAGATTGGGCGCAACGTTCATGCCTATGTTGACGAGATAGTGTTGAAATCTCAGAAGAAAGAGTCACTCTTGGAAGATCTTAAGGATACGTTTGACAATCTGCACGTCTATCAGATGAAGCTTAACCCAACTAAGTGTGTTTTCGGTGTTCCTATAGGGAAGTTATTGGGCTTCTTGGTGTCAGAGCGAGGCATTGAGGCTAACCCAGACAAAATCAAGGTGATTACTTCACTTGGCAAGCCGACCAATATCAACCAAGTTCAGCGCATGGCGGGTCGTATTGCGGCTCTGAGACGTTTCATAAGTCACCTTGGGGAGAAGGCCATCCCTCTTTATCAGTTGCTCAAGAAAACATACCATTTTGTGTGGACGGATGCGGCCAATGAAGCTTTTGAGGCCTTGATGAAACAATTGGTCGAGCCGCCCGTTTTAGCCGCTCTTGTTGACAAAGACCCTATGCTCCTGTACATTGCTGCCAACTCTAAGGCAGTAAACGTTGCAGTGGTTTTCGAACGCAAGGAAGAAGGAAAGGAATAACCGGTCCAAAGGTCGTTGTACTTTGTCAGTGAAGTCTTAACACTCTCCAAACAACGTTATCCACACTGGCAAAAGGTGGTTTTTGGGATCTTCATGGCGAAACTGAAGCACTACTTCCAGGAGCACCCAATCATGATAGTCAGCTATGCGCCACTTGGCAACATTATACAAAACCGTGAAGCGATGGGGCGAATTGCTAAGTTGGCCATCGAACTTGGTCCTCACCATGTGAAATATACGCCCCACATGGCCATCGAGTCTCATGCCTTAGTGGATTTCATCAACGATTGGACCAAGCTGCAAACCCCAGAGGATAGACCTGAGCACACGTATTGGACTATCCATTTTGACGGGTCTAGTCAGCTGGAAGGCTCGGGGGCTGGCGTGGTACTAACTTCACCTCGGGGTGACAAGTTTTGTTATGTCCTCCAACTCATGTTCCCATGTACTAACAATGCAGCAGAGTATGAAGCTTTTCTCCATGGGCTTAGGATCGCCAAAGAGATGAACCTTAGTCGAGTCAGATGCCTGGGCGACTCAGATCTGGTGGCACACAAAGTCTGTGGAACATGGGATTCCAGGGATCCTTTGATGGCGGATTATAGGTGTGCTGTGTCAGACGTGGCGTCTCACTTTCATGGTTATCAGGTTGATAATATCGATCGTCGACTCAATGAAGCAGCTGATGCTCTTTCACGACTTGGATCGCAGCGTAAGCCGGTTCCCCCTAATGGCTTTTTGGATATTTTGCATAACCCGTCAGTGAAATTGCCTTCTGAGGAGGATATAGCAGTCCCTGACCCCGAGTCTCAACTTGTGGCGGCTCTCCATGCCAATTCGTATTGGGCGATCCCTCACATGGTGTATCTGGTGCGAGGTGAGTTACCTACCGATGAGTTGTTGGCCCGCCAAATTATCCGGCGATGCAAATCCATGGTTATACATAAAGACGAGTTGAACAAATGAAGCACTTCTGGAATTTTTCAAAGGTGCGTCTCATGTGAAGAAGGTTGTGCGATTCTTAATGAGATCCATGCTGGCGATTGTGGTCATCACGTCGGGTCGCGCTCTTTGGTGTCCGAAGCCTTTAGGCATGGATTCTACTGGTTAACAGCTCACGCACACGCTGAAGATATATTGCGCAGATGTGACGGATGCCAGAAATTTGGGTGTCAGATGCATGTGTTGGCTCAGGAATTGTAGATGATCCCAATTACATGGCCTTTTGCGGTCTGGGGGCTAGACATGGTTGGTCCCTTCAATATGTCCTCCAGCAAAAAGACTCACCTGCTAGTGGCGGTCGACAACTTTACCAAGTGGGTTGAAGCAGAGCCGGTCAGTAGTTCCGATGCACACATGGTTGTCAAGTTCCTCAAGAAGTTGATTTTTCGCTTCGGGTATCCTCATAGTATCATTACTAACAATGGTACTAATCTGTCCAAAGGCGTCATGCAAGAATTTTGTGAAAAAGAGCACATCTGGCTTGATGTCTCTGCGGTTCCACACCCCCAATCCAACGGACAGGAAGAAGGGCGAATCAAGAAATTTTGCGGGGCATCAGGCCCCGACTTATGGTTCCTCTGGAACGTACCCCCGGATGTTGGGTTGAAGAGCTTCCTTATGTTCTATGGAGCATCAGGACTACCCCTAATCGATCCACTGGTTATACGCCCTTCTTCTTGGCTTACGGAGCTGAGGCGGTGTTACCAAGTGACATCAGGCACGACTCGCCACGAGTAGCCTCTTATGTTGAGGAAGACAACGAACTGGCGCGTCAAGATTCGTTGGATGCTCTGGAGGAGGAGCGTGATTTGGCAGCATGACGGTCGGCGATTTACCAACAAGACTTGCGACACTATCATAGCCGCCGAGTCAAAAGCCGAGTTTTTTAGGAGGGCGAGTTAGTTCTCCGTTTGATTCAGGATCATACTGGTATGCATAAGTTATCCCCTCCATGGAAGGGACAGTTTGTCATTAGCAAAAGTCTTCATAATGGTTCCTACTACCTGGTGGATCTCCGTCCAGATAGGCCAACAATAGAGGTTGAAACGGCCCGACCTTGGAACATTGCGCACTTGCGACCTTATTACACTTAGAGCCACTGGCTCCTTATCATTGTACATAGTTTAGTCATTGTACTCTCTTTCTATATATATAGCAGTAAAGCCGGCACCCACGAACTTCTGGGTATCTGCCGTTTCAGCTTCTTGAGAGCATGAGTCTTTATTGTTTCATAAGTCGTCCAAGCATGGACGCTATCAGTATCAAAGAGCATAAGTCGCCATGCTGCACTTATTTCAAAACTGGATACTCGTACGCCAAAGAGGACCAAAGTTTCCACGTTGCACGGTTCAAACGTAGGCACCCTATATGGTTAACTGGGGGCTACTACCTCCCAAGTCATTTTGTAGTAAGAGAGTAAATCCTTCTGCAATCCTATGTCTGACTTTTCCCTAATCATAGGTCACTTGGGGGCTTCTACTCACTGAGTTCAGCGTGAATACCCTCTTGGCTAGCGAAAAATTAACACATTACAATGGTTATATTGTACTGTGTGTTTGGCGACTCGCCCTATGGTCCCATGTACTCTTGGCGAGTAAATCCACTTTTTGGACCCCTGAACTTGCCTAGGTTAAAACATGAAGGGTGCTAGCGGGAGCCGGCATATGGAAAATACACAAACCATGGGTTCACTGAACCTGCTTCACTGAAGCTTGACTCGTGCCTGATCAGCCGGTCTAAACAACTTAGGTTGTTGCAAAAGCCTTCCTGGGGTAGCACTAGAGCCTTGCAAGCTCGTCCTACCCTGTCGTGACTCATTGAGCCGGCAACCTTTATGACTACAAAGTATCTTTGTGGCATAGCTAAGAGTTCTATAAAAAAATCAGTCTAAAATGTCGCGTCTCACTAAGCCGACTTATTATTTCTTCTCTGACAAACAAGGGGAGTAATTATTTGTCAAAGACATGGAAAGGCGCCTAGTAAGGGCGAATCATATTAATGAAAGGGTGAGACTTCAAAATGAGCAAAAGGTACAGGTCTATCATAATGTTGTTTTCGTCTCTAGCCTATTACGTGGCTCGGAAGGCCATAACAAATTACATAACCCGGCATTGGATTTTTAAATTGATCTTCGCGGGTGATCTTCAAGTAACTTCTGGTTCAGACCACCTCCGGATTATCCTGCCTCAAGCTTTCGCCATCTTGGATCTGTAAGTCGCCCAATTTCCAATTGCAATCGGTCAAGGCATGGAACTCATCCTCGTCAGTCAAGATGGTGGACAGGTCGGCATCAGAGTGAAAAGGATGCTTACGGCGCTGCGGAGTCAGAATGGTGATTCTATACGAGTGAGAAGTAACCCACTTGTTGTTCTTATCGTAAACCGCCTGATACTTGGTTAAGTCCAGGCCGGCTGCCAGTTGAGTCGCCGCGAAGTGAGATTCCTTCACACAGCGATGGTAATATTCTTCAGTAAACTCTGACCCGTCGTCTTTATACTCTGGAGATCCCCCAGTCACTTCCACCATCTTAAGCTCTGGAGCATAGGCAAGCACAGGCTCATGGTGGTCAGTGCTCCTTTCTGGGCGGCTGACCTTTTTAGCTCTTTTATTTGGGGTGGGAGCGTGGACAAGCATCCCAGCATATACTTGATTGATTTTATGGGCTCTTTGTCGCCCGTAACGTCCTTCGTAGTCATCACACCACCAGTGTACAGTTGCTCTGTCAAGGTATAGATTGCCTTCAATATTAAAATGCAATCATCCTGAAGAGTGGAGGCTCGAGGACCTGCATTAAAGATGCGCGATCATAAGTCACCGGAAGATTTTACAACACGAATTTAGAAGGAAATGGTGGACACTTACCAAACAGAACATGGGCCATTTTTGAGATATGATGTTTGAACCCGGACAGTTCCTGCATGGCGGCTTTCATCTGCTCCTTGGCATGTTCCACCCTTTTTAGTAAGGCGGCTCGCTCAGTGTCGGCCTTGTTTTCATGCTCTTTGTGCTCTTCCTTCATTATTTCCATACCAGCCAGTGCAAGGCGAAGCTTCTCTTCGAATTTAGCACGAGCGTCTTGCTGCTCAGCCAGACATTGCTTCAGGCCGGCCGCAGTTGAGTCGGCCCGAGTCAATGATTCATGCAAAACATCAGGGCAAAACAAGTTACATGCACATTGCAAGCAACATCCCTGACACTTGGGGGCTAATGTACAATTCATTTTTTCTAAGGTAATACCTTAAAGAAAGACCCGACTCATCTTTAAAAAGATGACCCGGCCCTTGGGGGCTACAGGTTGAAGCTTTCTTCCAATATATACTAAAGACCCTGCTCATCTTTAAAAAGATGACCCGGCCCTTGGAGGGCTATAGGTTGAAGCTTTGTTCAAATATATACTAAAGACCCGGCTCATCTTTAAAAGGATGACCTGGCCCTTGGGGGCTACAACTTGAAGATTTTTGCAAGTGCAAACTAAAAGATCCGGCTCATCTTTAAAAAGATGACCCGACCCTTGGGGGCTACAGGTTGAAAGTTTATACAAAGCTCGATTCGTCACAGATGACTCGCCCTTTGGATGGCTAATGGGAGGACATGTCAAGGAGGCTAACAGGTACCATACCTCATTTTTTCTTCCCATCATGTTAACCAAGCTTTTTTCCATTTCATGCCTCGTCTCCAGGCGACTCACAAAGCCAGAGTATAGTTCATCAAACTCCAGCTTCTCAAAATTGGGAAGCTTCAGTTTGGTCATCTCCTTTTCTACAAATACTGGGACATCTTTGGGTGCATGCTTGGTTAAAACCACGAATGCAGGTTTGGAAAATTCGGCACCAATGACGACCACCAGATCTGGGTCAGGCGTAAATTCTTCAATCACCTTGTTAGAACTTGCCGGATTGAGGTTTTTAGTTGTCTCCTTCTCAGGGCTTGGAAATTCATCCCGGATGTCAAGGAAATCATCAAAGGCCTCGGTATGAGTCTTAGCCAGCTCGTCTTGAGCTTCTGGGATGGTAGTACTCATTACAAATATTTCAGCCGCCTTGGGAGCGGATGATGACTTGCCGGTTTTCCTCTTCTTCGCGTTAGCCCTGCGGAAAGATGGTAAATATATTAAAATAGAAACATTGGCACCCAAAAGAGCATGTTGACGAAGGAACTTACCCTGAAGGCGGATCAATGGGGGAAGAGCTGAGGCAGCTGAGTCGCCAGATGAAGGAGGCGAAACCTGTTGGATGTATGACTTAAAGGTTGAGTAAATCGTGAGAATAATTTGCACAAGAAGGAAGGATGTTCAATATAAAAATGTACCTCGCTCTATCATTTACGACCAGCCGTTTCCTCGGGCAAGCCAGACAAGAGGTCCCAGAGTGGCTTTGAGTATGATGTTTGGGTGTAAAACTCGCCTTCTTCAAAAGGAAATTGGGATACAGATAAGCATTCGAGTGAGAGAGGGGAACTTTCCTACAGATTCGCCTTGTCGGCTTGGGGAGAAGAGTTTGAGTCGGAAGAAATGGAAATTACCTCGACATCTTCATCATGGCTCTCAATGTCATCATCCTATAAATAGAAGCGGCAATACATGAGTACAAGTCATATTAGAATGATAAAGACAAAGAGCATTTACCTCGGATTGTTCCTCGGCGATCCGAGACTCACCGACAAAGGATGACTCCTTTGTGGTGGCCTTGCCCGTGGTTTTCTTCTTCTTTGGGGTGGGTTTCGATACTTTGTTAACGACGGTTTTGGGTCTTCGGTTCGAGAAGGCCAAACCCCTCTAATTGATATAATTAAAGCCCAGATCAAAGACAAGCCTGAGTATGTTAAAAGTTAGAAGGGCGAGTTGGGATGTTTTACCTCTAGAGCCGGATTAGAAATGCAGAAAGGTTTTAACCCGATCTTGGAGCAGTTTTCAACGGGCTCGCCACTTAACTTCTTCACAATTTCAACAATGTCTTCTTCTTCAAGCCTCGCATTGTAGAAGCATTGTGGGTGGTTTAAGTCGCCATTGAACTCACACATTAATCCACCCCAGCGGCTGAAGGGCATAATTATCTACTCCACCCAACAGAGGATTAGATCAATGCTGGTAAGACCGTTAGCGGTTAAGGCCCTGAGATTTGCAAAGACATGGGCGAATGAAGCTTCTTCTTCATCAGTTAGCTTCTCAAACAGCTTAAAATCCATGGGCAGACGTTCCTGCCTAAAACATGGTAAGGGGTTTGATACGTCCATTTTGCATCATGCTTTTATGTTGATATTTATCGCTTTATGGGCTGTTATTACACTTTACGGTACAATACTTATGCCTTTTCTCTCTTATTTTATAAGGTTTACATGAAGAGGGAGAATGCAGGCAGCTGGATTTCTGGGCTGGAAAAGGAGCAAGTTTGAGATACCTATTCTGCACAACTCCAAAAGCCGTAAAAATCAACAAGGAATTATTTTGGATTTTATAAAAAAATAATGGGCGGAAGAAGTACTTGAGGGGACCCACAAGGAGGCCACAAGCCTGCCAGGCGCGACCTACCCCCCTGGCCACGCCTGGGTGGCTTGTGGACCCCCTGTTGCCCCTCCGGCTCCCATCATCTTCTATAAGGAGGGTTTCATCCCAGAAAAAATCAAGAGAAGGCTTTCGGAAGAAATCGCCGCCGCCACGAGGTGGAACTTGAGCAGAACCAATCTAGAGCTCCGGCAGGGCCGTCCTGCCGGGGAAACTTCCCTCCCGGAGGGGGAAATCGTCGCCATCATCATCACCAACACTCCTCTCATCGGAGGGGACTCATCTCCATCAACATCTTCATCAGCACCATCTCATCTCCAAATCCTAGTTCATCTCTTGTAACCAATCTCCGTCTCGCGACTCCGATTGGTACTAGTAAGGTTGCTAGTATTGTTAATTACTCGGTGGAAGATCATATGTTCAGATCCTTAATGCTATTCAATACCTTTCTGGTCATGAACATAATTATGCTTTGTGAGTAGTCACTTTTGTTCCTGAGGAATGGGATAAGTCTTGCTATAAGTAGTTATGTGAATTTGGTATTCGTTTGATATTTTGATGTGATGTATGTTGTCTTTCCTCTAGTGGTGTTATGTGAACGTCGACTACATGACACTTCACCATTATTTGGGCCTAGAGGAAGGCATTGGGAAGTAATAAGTAGATTATGGGTTGCTAGAGTGACAGAAGCTTAAACCCTAGTTTATGCGTTGCTTCGTAAGGGGTTGATTTGGATCCACTAGTTTAATGCTATGGTTAGACTTAGTCTTAATTCTTCTTTCGTAGTTGCGGATGCTTGCGGGAGGGGTTAATCATAAGTGGGATGTTTGTCCAAGTAATGACAGCACCCAAGCACCGGTCCACCCACATATCAAATTATCAAAGTAGCGAACGCGAATCATATGAACATGATGAAAACTAGCTTGATAGAAATTCCCATGTGTCCTCAGGAGCGCTTTACCTCATTTAAGAGTTCGTCCAGGCTTGTCCCTTGCTACAAAAGGGAATGTGCCATCTTGCTGCACCTTTTTTACTATTGTTACTTGCTACTAGCTACGAATTATCTTATCACACAACTATCTATTACCGATAATTTCAGTGCCTGCAAAGAATACCTTGTTGAAAACCACTTGTCAGTTCCTTCTGCTACTCGTTGGGTTCGACACTCTTACTTATCGAAAGGAATACGATAGATCCCCTACACTTGTGGGTCATCAACACTCTTTTCTGGCGCTGTTGCCGGGGAGTGAAGCGCCTTTGGTAAGTGGAATTTGGTAAGGAAACATTTATATAGTGTGCTGAAATTTATTGTCACTCGTCACTATGGAAACTAATCCTTTGAGAAGCTTGTTTGGGGTATCTTCACCTCGAACGGAAGCACAAGGAGTTGCTCCTCAACCTACTGCACCTACTGAAAATATTTATTATGAAATTCCTTCGGTATGCCAGAGAAACTGTTGGCTAATCCTTTTACAGGAGATGGAACATCACATCCCGACTTGCATCTAATCTATGTAGAAGAAGTTTGTCGTTTATTTAAGCTTGCAGGTTTGCCCGAGGATGAGGTCAAGAAGAAGTTCTTTCCCTTATCTTTGAGGGATAAAGCATTTACATGGTATAGGCTATGTGATGATACTGGATCATGGAACTACAACCGATTGAAATTGGAATTTCATCAAAAGTTTTATCCTACGTAGTTGGTACATCGTGATCGGAATTATATCTATAATTTTTCGCCTCATGATAGAGAAAGTATAGCTCAAGCTTGGGGGAGGCTTAAGTCAATGTTATATTCATGCCCCAACCATGAGCTCTTAAGAGAAATTATTATCCAGAACTTCTATGCTCGGCTTTCTCATGATAACCGGACCATGCTTGACACTTCTTGTACCGGTTCTTTTATGAAGAGAGATATTGACTTCAAATGGAATTTATTGGAAAGGATTAAACGCAACTCTGAAGATTGGGAGTTTGACGAAGGTAAGGATTCAGGTATGAACCTTAAGTTCGATTGCGTTAAATCCTTCATTGAAACAAATACTTTTTGTGATTTTAGCGCTAAACCTGGATTTAACACTGAGATAGTAGCTTCATTATGTGAATCATTTGATGTTCATGTTAATCTCCCAAAATAGAAGTGGTTTAAATATCATCCTCCCATAGAATTCAATGTAGTTAAACCCAGTCTAGTTGAGGAGAAGGCATTGCTTATAATGATCCTATTGTTCCTAGTGCTTACATTGAGAAACCACCTTTCCCTGTTAGAATAAAGGATCATGCGAAAGCTTCAACTGTGATACATAAGGGCTACATTATAACACCTACACCCCCTGAGCAAATTAAAGTTGAACCTAGCATTGCTATTATCAAAGATCTCTTGTCCGACAATGTTGATGGGCATGTTATTCACTTCTGTGAAGATGCAACTAGAATTGCTAAACCTCATGCTAGAGACAAACATAAGCATGTTGTTGGCAAGCTTGTTGTTTCTGTTATGATAGGAGATCATTGTTATCATGGTTTATGTGACGTGTGTGCTAGTGTTAGTGCAATACCTCGATCTTTATATGATGAAATTAAAGACGAGATTGCACCTGTCGGGATGGAATCTATTGATGTTACTATTCAGCTTGCCAATAGAGATACTATCGGCCCTTTGGGTATTGTTAGAGATGTTGAAGTCTTGTGTGGTAAAACTAAGTATCCTACTGATTTTCTCGTTCTTTCTACCACACAAGATAGTTTTTGTCCCATCGTATTGGCAGACCTTTCCTCAATATTGTCAATGCTCAGATTGATTGTGATATACAAACTGTCACTGTTGGCTTTGAAGGTGTGTCACATGAATTCAATTTCTCCAAGTTTGGTAGACAACCTCACGAAAAAGAATTGTCTAGTAAGGATGAAACTATTGCCCTAGCTTCTATTGTTGTGCCTCCTACTAATCCTTTAGAGCAATACTTGCTTGGGCATGAAAATGATATGCATATGGATGAAAGGAATGAATAGATAGAGTTATCTTTGAACAACATCCTATCCTTAAGAATAATTTGCCTGTTGAACTACTTGGAGATCCACCCCCACCAAAGGGTGATCCTGTGTTTGAGCTAAAACAGTTACCTGATACTCTTAAGTATGCTTATCTCGATGAAAAACAGATATATCATGTTATTATTAGTGCTAGCCTTTCAGAGCATGAAGAAAAGAAATTATTGAAAACTCTGAGGAAGCACCGTGCTGCTATTGGATATACTCTTGATGATCTTAAGGGCATTAGTCCAACTCTATGCCAGCATATAAAACAGATCCTAATTCCAAACCAGTTGCCGATCATCAACGAAGATTAAATCCTAAGATGAAAGAGGTAGTAAGAAAAGAAATACTAAAGCTCCTGGAAGCAGGTATTATCTATCATGTTGCTCATAATGATTGGGTAAGTCCGGTGCATTGCGTCCCTAAGAAGGGAGGCATTACCGTTGTCCCTAATGATAAAGATGAATTGATCCCACATAGAATTGTTACTGGCTATAGGATGGTAATTGATTTTAGGAAATTGAATAAATCCACTAGGAAAGATCATTACCCTTTGCCTTTTATTGACCAAATGCTAGAAAGATTGTCTAAACACACACACTTTTTCTTTCTAGATGGTTATTCTTGTTTCTCCCAAATACCAGTTGCACAATCTGATCAGGAGAAAACCACTTTTACCTGCCCTTTCGGTACCTTTGCTTATAGACGTATCCTTTTGGCTTATGTAATGCAGCTGCTACCTTTCAAAGATGTATGATGGATATATTCCCTGACTTTTGTGAAAATATTTTTGAGGCTTTCATGGATGATTTCTCTGTTTACGGGTCTTATTTTGATGATTGCCAGAGTAACCTTGATCGAGTTTTGTAGAGATGTAAAGATACCAACCTTGTCTTGAATTGGGAGAAGTGCTACTTTATGGTTAATGAAGGCATCGTCTTAGGACATAAAATTTCTGAAAGAGGTATTGAAGTCGGTAAGGCTAAAGTTGATGCGATCGAGAAAATGTCGTGCCCTATAGACAATAAAGGTACAAGAAGTTTCCTTGGTCATGCTGGTTTCCATAGAAGGTTCATTAAATACTTCTCTAAGATTTCTAGGCCTCTTACCAATCTCTTGCAAAAGGATATTCCATTTGTTTTTTATGATGATTGTGAAGAAGCCTTTGAAATACTTAAGAAGGCCTTGATAACTCCACCTATTGTTCAACCACCTGATTGGAACCTACCTTTTGAAATTATGTGTGATGCTAGTGATTTTGATGTTGGTGTTGTTCTAGGACCAAGAGTTGATAAGAAATTGAATGTTATTCACTATGCTAGTAAAACTCTAGACAGTGCCCAGAGAAACTATGCTACTACTGAAAAGGAATTTTTAGCAGTCGTGTTTGCATGTGAAAAGTTCAGATCTTATATTGTTGATTCCAAGGTTACTATTCACACTGATCATGCTCCTATTAAGTATCTCATGGAAAAGTAAGATGCTAAACCTAGACTTATCAGATGGGTTCTCTTGCTACAAGAATTGATTTGCATGTTGTTGATAGGAAGGGTGTTGAGAACCCCGTAGCAGATAACTTGCCTAGGTTGGAGAATGTTCTTGATGACCCACAACCTATTGATGATAGCTTTCCTGATGAGGAATTGAGTGTCATCAATGCTTCACGTAGTACACCATGGTATGCTGATTATGCAAATTATATTATTGCTAAGTATATACCACCTAGTTTCACATACCAACAAAAGAAGAAATTCTTCTTTGATTTGAGACATTACTTTTGGGATGAGCCTCACCTTTATAAAGAAGGAGTGGATGGTGTTATTAAACATTGTATACCTGAGCATGGACAGGGACAGATCCTACAGAAGTGTCACTCCGAGGCTTACGGAGGACACCATGCAGGAGATAGAACTGCACACAAGGTATTGCAATCCGGTTTCTATTGGCCAACTCTCTTCAAGGATGCCCATAAGTTTGTCTTGTCTTTGGATGAATGTCAAAGAATAGGTAATATCAGTAAACGTCAGGAAATGCCTATGAATTATTCACTTGTTATTGAACCATTTGATGTTTGGGGTTTTGATTATATGGGATCATTTCCAAAGTCTAACGGGTATACTCATATTCTAGTTGCTGTTGATTACGTTACTAAGTGGGTAGAAGCTATCCCAACTAGTAGTGGTGATCATAACACCTCTATTAGGATGCTTAAAGAAGTTATTTTCCCCAGATTTGGAGTCCCTAGATATTTAATGACTGATGGTGGTTCACATTTTATTCATGGTGCTTTCCGTAAAACGCTTGATAAGTATGACGTCAACCATAGAATCGCATCTCCTTATCATCCTCAGTCCAGTGGTCAAGTAGAGCTAAGTAATAGGAAAATTAAACTAATTATGCAAAAGACTGTTAATAGGTCTAGAAATAATTGGTCTAAGAAGCTTGATGATGCAATGTGGGCTTATAGAACTGCTTATAAGAATCCCATGCGCATGTCTCCGTACAAAATGGTTTACGGTAAGGCATGTCATTTACCTCTTGAGCTAGAGCATAAGGCTTATTGGGCAATCAAAGAGCTCAACTTTGATTTCAAACTTGCTGGTGAGAAGAGGTTATTTGATATTAGCTCACTTGATGAATGGAGAACTCATGCATATGAAAATGCCAAGTTGTTTAAAGAAAAAGTTAAGAGGTGGCATGATAAAAGGATACAAAAACGTGAGTTCAATGTAGGTGATTATGTCTTGCTATACAATACTCGTTTAAGATTTTTTGCAAGCAAGCTTCTCTCTAAATGGAAAGTTCCTTACATTGTTGAGGAAGTATATCGTTCCGGTGCCATAAAGATCAACAACACAGAAGGTAATTTTCCGAGAGTTGTAAATGGGCAAAGCATCAATCATTATATCTCAGTTACTCCCATAAATGTTGAAAGCAATATTATTAATAGCATAACTCCGGAGAAGTACATAAGGGATATTTATCAGCCCGTTTCAGACTCCAAAAACGAAGAGGTATGTGATTCGGTAAGTAAACCGACTCCAAAACTTTTCCAGTTGCAATTTTTCTCTGTTTTGGATTTTTTAGAAAAATAGAAAAATTTAAAGTAGTCCGGAAAGCGCACGAGGAGGCGACAAGCCTGCCAGGCGCGGCCTACCCCCTGGCCATGCCTGGGGGCTTGTGAGCACCTCGTGTGCCTCCCGGACTCCATTTTCTTGTGGAATACCCCTTTTGGTCGGGTAAAATTCATAATATATTCTCCCGAAATGTCTGACCCTCGTATCACGCAAATACCCTCTGTTTTTGTTTCGAGCATGTTTCTGCCGCAGATTTAGGGCAAGGATGACGTCTCAGGAATCTGTCGGGGAGAACGATTTCCCTCAAGTCTATGAAGAAGTAAAAGTTGATCTGAAAAGAATGGAGGTCATGGAGGCCAAGGAAGGGCTGCTGGAAGAAACTAAGGGCAAAACTAAGGAGGAGAATCCGTCGTCGGACGAAGGGCAATCTGTGCTCAACAAGGAAGTTGAGGAAGAGGATTTTCTTCAACCCTACCTCCACCTACTATCTCCATCCTTGATAGAACTCTTTAGGTTATCTGAAATAACTCGTGTTCGTAATACTTATCTCACCCGTGAAGTTGTTTTGCTGGAGAAACAAATCACAGAGCTCCAAATTATAAATCGAAGATTGATGGCCCTCTTGGAATTAAAAGACACGACAACTTCGCCACCATCACCTTCGAAGGAAGACAATTAAGCACGGGTATAGGCACTCCTCTTGGCTTGTGCCAAGCTTGGGGGAGTTGCCCCGGTATCGTATCACCATCACATCTTTTTCCTTTACCATTTTCTTAGTTCGATCCTTTTTGGTTTTATCTTTTTCTAGTAGAATAAAGTTCTTAGTATGACCTACGCTTGAGTTTTTCTTTCTGTTACCCCCCAATGTATTCGAGTTCATGAGTCATATAATAAGGAGTGTTTTAGTTAAGGGCCTTGCTTCATGCCATGATCTAAAGAAAAGAATAATAAAAGAACAAAAGCATGAAAGATCATGTAATGATCTTATCGGAAGTGATGGCTTCACATATAAAAATAATATTGATTGAAACTTGTTGTGGGTGGACAAACGTAGACCTTGGCCATTGTTGCAATTAATAGGAAGTAATAAGGAAAGAGAGGTTCACATATAAACACTCATTAAACTATTACATGCTTAGAAGTAGATGTTGGACAAGGAAGACAACATAATGAATTATGTTTGCTTGGTTCCGACCAATGTTATATGACTAGAGATCCCTTAGCATGTGATGCTTGCTTCCACCTCATACCAGCCAAAACTTCTGCATTAAGTAGAGATACTACTTGTGCATCCATAAACCTTCAACCCAGTTTTGCCATGAGAGTCGACCATACCTACCTATGGATTGAATAAGATCCCTCAAGTAAGTTGTCATCGGTGCAAGCAATAAAAATTGCTCCCTAAATATGTATGATCTATTAGTGTGTGGAAAATAAGCTTTGTACGAACCTGTGATGAGGAAGACATAAAAGCGACAGACTGCATAATAAAGTTATTTATCACACGAGGCAATATAAAGTGACGTTCCTTCAAACTAAGAGGTCACACATCCAAACCTCAAAAGTGCATGACAGCCTCTGCTTCCCTCTGCGAAGGGCCTATCTTGTACCTTCACATTTTATCTTTAAAAGAGTCCTGGTGATCGACACCAATTCCTTATTTCTCCATTATCTTGGCTAGCGTCATGTGCTAGGGAACGATCTATATTCATATGTCAACTTGGAAGTAAGTAATCATGAATTATTATTGTTGACATTACCCTTGAGGTAAATAGTTGGGAGGCGAAACTATAAGTCCCTATCTTTCTCTGTGTCCAACTGAAACTTTGATCTCATGAGTACCACATGAGTTTTAGCAATTGTGGAAGACTAAAATATGATTGAGTATGTGGATTTGCTTTACAATCTCTTATTTGACTCTTCCGATGTTATGATAAATTGCAATTGCTTCAATGACTAAAGGCTATTGGTTGTTAATTCTCAACAAGGTTCTTGATCCGTACTTTACTTTGTGAAGGAATTGTCACTTTAGCATAAGAGATTATATGACGATATTGATGTTCTAAATATGATCATGTTGCCTGCATGTCCGTATTTTGTTTTATTGACACCTCTATCTCTAAACTTGTGGGCATATTTACTGATATCGGTTTCCGCTTGAGGACAAGCGAGGTCTAAGCTTGGGGGAGTTGATACGTCCATTTTGCATCATGCTTTTACGTTGGTATTTATCGCTTTATGGGATGTTATTACACTTTACGCTACAATACTTATGCCTTTTCTCTCTTATTTTATAAGGTTTACATGAAGAGGGAGAATGCCGGCAGCTAGATTTCTGGGCTGGAAAAGGAGAAAGTTTGAGATACCTATTCTTCACAACTCCAAAAGCTGTAAAAATCAACGAGGAATTATTTTGGATTTTATAAAAAATACTGGGTGGAAGAAGTACTGGAGGGGATCCACCAGGAGGCCACAAGCCTGCCATGCGCGGCCCCCTGTTGCCCCTCCGGCTCCCATCTTCTTCTATAAGGAGGGTTTCATCCCAGAAAAAATCAAGAGAAGGCTTTTGGGAGGAATCGTCGCCGCCACGAGGCGGAACTTGAGAAGAACCAATCTAGAGCTCCGGCAGGGCCGTCCTGCCGGGGAAACTTTCCTTTGGAATGGGGAAATCATCGCCATCGTCATCACCAACACTCCTCTCATCGGAGGGGACTCATCTCCATCAACATCTTCATCAGCACCATCTCATCTCCAAACCCTAGTTCATCTCTTGTAACCAATCTTCGTCTCGCGACTCCGATTGGTACTTGTAAGGTTGCTAGTAGTGTTAATTACTCTGTGTAGTTGATGCTAGTTGGATTACTCGGTGGAAGATCATATGTGCAGATCCTTAATGCTATTCAATACCTCTCTGTTCATGAACATAATTATGCTTTGTGAGTAGTCACTTTTGTTCCTGAGGACATGTGATAAGTCTTGCTATAAGTAGTCTTGTGAATTTGGTATTCGTTTGATATTTTGATGCGATGTATGTTGTCTTTCCTCTAGTGGTGTTATGTGAACGTTGACTACATGACACTTCCCCATTATTTGGGCCTAGAGGAAGGCATTGGGAAGTAATAAGTAGATGATGGGTTGCTAGAGTGACAGAAGATTAAACCCTAGTTTATGTGTTGCTTCGTAGGGGGTTGATTTGGATCCACTAGTTTAATGCTATGGTTAGACTTAGTCTTAATTCTTCTTTCGTAGTTGCAGATGCTTGTGAGAGGGGTTAATCATAAGTGGGATGTTTGTCCAAGTAAGGACATCATCCAAGCACCGGTCCACCCACATATCAAATTATCAATGTAGCGAACGTGAATCATATGAACATGATGAAAACTAGCTTGACAGAAATTCACATGGTCCTCGGGAGCGCTTTACATCATTTAAGAGTCCGTCCAGGCTTGTCCCTTGCTACAAAAGGGATTGGGCCATCTTGCTGCACTTTTGTTACTATTGTTATTTGCTACTCGCTAAGAATTATCTTATCACACAACTATCTGTTACCGATAATTTCAGTGCCTGCAGAGAATACCTTGCTGAAAACCACTTGTCAGGTCCTTCTGCTCCTCGTTGGGTTCGACACTCTTACTTATCGAAAGGACTACAATAGATCCCCTACACTTGTGGATCATCAGGGTTCTCATTGGGTGGAGATGTGTCACGGTAGTAGAACCAAGTTTTTGCCCAACCCTTGGGATGACCGAGCAGTGCAGCAGCCGGGAACCCGAATTCATGTCATCTCAGGATATTAACTCCTCCAAGCTCTAGGCAGGGCCCGTTGGCAAAATCCGTTTGGCGGTTCAAATAAAAGAACTTCCTGAACAAAAGTAGAGTAGGCTCTATCTCCAGATAAGCCCCACGGAATACTTGGAACTGGCAAAGGTTGCTGATGGAGTTTGGGCATAAGTCTTGGGGATGGAGGTCGAATAAATGCAAGGCATCCTTGAAGAACTTTGAGCCGGGCGGTGTAAAGCCTCGCTCGAGGTGATCAGCAAAAACGACTACCTCCCCTTCGGGGGGTTGCGGGTGTTGCTATCCTAGGGCGGTTCGCCAGCCAATTGTTTCTTACGGCACGAGATTGCCCACTTTTATGAAGTTTGCAAGGTAGGCGTCGTCAACTTCTGTTGGTAACCAGTTGCATTTAGAGATGGAGCCCATGACTGCAAGCTTAAAGGACAGGGACGGAGATGTGCATAAGAATGATTAGCAGGTCATAAGGATCTACAGAGTGATGACTCACCAGGCAACAGTTGGGAAAATATCTAAAAGGACATTGTGACTCGCCACAACACTAAGGGCGGGTTACATTTCTAAAATTTCCCTTAGAAGATTTCTAGTCGAGGATAAACACGTTTCCAATACCATCCCAGAGTTCACGGATCTACGGGTGATTTTATTAAGTAAAATAATTTGCTAAAATAAAAGTTCTGAGAACACACGGGCACTATGGAGCTGTGTGGTGATCCTATGAAACAATTGGGGGAACAATAGATCTACCAAGGAGTGTTGATGGTTCTACCGCGGTTCTTTGCCAAAATACAAGATCTAAAACAATACCTATGCGGATCGATGGTGCAATACGTAAATGCTCGAGGAGCTCCGATGCTGCCCTAAGAACTAGGGCCTAATGTTGGGGATATTACCCGCGGTATGACCCACCTTATTGGACCGGGTCAGGAGCACGACGATTCAACATTCATAATGAAGATAGGCCTTGGCCCACGGTCTGAGAGGAGGAAGGAGATCTTCAACGGAGAGCCGGCCGGGCCCATGAGCCTAGATGGCAGTTCAAGACCCACGGAGAAGATGAGCCGTCGTGGCCGTTTCCTTGCTTGGAAGACACAACGGTTTAGAGATATGGCAGGCCACGATCTGTAATGTGGCCTGGACTCTTGTAAAACCTAGGACCTTGACCTGTATATAAAGGCGAGTCCCTAGGGTAGATAGGGTTAAGTTACAATGCATCGAGAGCTAGGTCAGGTGAGTTACGCCCTCCTTGTAATCGATTCCACCAGCAATATACACAAAGCAGGACGTAGGCTTTTACCTCCATCGGAGGGGCCGAACCTGGGTAAACCCAAGTCTCGCTTCCGCTCAACCCCTTTGAGTCGCCAACAAGGTGCGATGGCTCCATCACTAAGTCCTTTCACGAGGACATCTGTCGTGAGAAAACTAGCAGAAGCCAGAGGCGCAAGGTCCAGCCCCGGCTCCTCCACCCTTGGAGTGCGCCCTTTCCAAGGACGTGGATCTCGTCCTTGTGCTTCCATGGACTGTGGCTGAGTCCAACAAGCACGGGCGAACCCCGATCTGTCATGGCTCCATAGAGGAGTCGCTCGCATCGAAGGCGGTGTACCCCTTCTTCCTCCACAACGTCTTTGTTGGGCTGGTGTCACCTTCTCCTCATTCTTCACAACCATTTTGTACCACTATAGGATCCAGGCTCTTCACCTCCAGCCCAACTCTGTCTTGCTCCTGTCCATCTTCGCTTTCTACTGCGAGTCTTTCATAGGCGTGTGGCCTTCAGTGGGCCTCTTCCGCCATTTCTTCAGCCTGCGCCGGCATGACGGTGCCCATTCGTCGCATGTGTCTCCTTCGTGGCAGCCCAAAGCGGCAACCTGCTCTTGAAGGCCCGAAAGAAGGTGGAAAACTTCAGGCAACGTTGCGTTCTTATGAGCCTCAAGGATGCCAACCCTCCGCTGGAGGAGCCGAAGGGGTTACCGGAGAAGACTTTTGCATGGAGCTCGGCGAAGCTCTCCCACCCTCGGGCCGCGCCCGTCTTGGAGCGCTTCCCCCGCGACATATGCGCCAAGAGGCCGACTGGTGGGATGATAGTGAAGGAATTCTTGGCGCAGCGTGTGGAGCCCCTTCAGGCCCACTCCAGGCCTATGTGGGACTACTGTGCTGGTGATGACGAGCTCAGGCTATCGTCCCAGGACCTCCCCACTCATGAGTTGAGCAGGATCGTGGCTATCTTGCTGGGCAGTGACCCTGGTGACCTGCCTGAGGCTCTGGTTCCGCTGTACCGTCTTGACGACCGGGCCGACGCGATCACTGGGCTGCCTATCTTCGATGAGCGGGGACTCCTCCCAAACGAGGACTTCGGTCTGGTAGAGGTGTCATCTGGCGACACCTCCAATGAGGGGGATTCGAAGAAGACCGTTGACGACTGCCCGGTGAGCACACCTATCCTGTCATAGGTCGTCCTTTTGCGCGAGCTTGCAGATGGTGATGCCGCCGGTGAGGTCTCCGCGGGGGTCTCCTCGTGCCCGACCAGGACCTCCAGGGGACCCGCGTCGACCCCGCGCGCTACGCGGTCCGCGTGCGTGCCCGCCCTGCAGAAGTGCGAGGCTGGGTCATCCTTGGCGCATCCTGCATCTGCCAGTGGAAAACCTGAGGCGGCGGGCTCGCCCCCTCCGTGGGGGGTCCTGTTGCTCACGTCGGCGCGGGGGCGGTGAAGAGGAAGAGGTGGATTGACACCGAAGAGTGAGTCATTTATCTTGGCACTCCATGCACGTCTGAAGCCCACGCTTGGCGGATTCCCTATTTTTCCTAATATCCAGGGACGTCGTCTCACCGAGGGCGAAGAGGAAGAAGACGGGCGTCAAGCCGAAGGTGACTCCTAAGGCACCGTTGGCCCTCTCCAACGCATCGCTGCCAGCCGATGGAGAGGGGGAAGCTCGCGCTGCGACCTCCTAGGCCTTGATGGTCGCACCCCCCGAGCCCCCGAAGTGTCCTGAGGCGGTCGTGGTGACGTCGTTGCCCGAGGGGCGGGCTCTGGAGGGCCCTCAGCGTGCTGATGCGCCAATGCCTGCAACCTCCAAGGAGCCTTCGGAACCCCATATTCCTCGTGACGTTGCCTCCCCGATGGAACCGCCCACGACAACACTGGAGGCTCTTCAGGGGGAGGTCCTGAGGACCTCGGCATTCACCTAGGGCGTCCTGAACGCGGCCTTCACTTCCCTGGGCAAGGTCAGAGTCAAGATGGGGAAGTGCGAGAGGGACGCCAAGGCCGCCCGTGCTGCGTGTGAGGAGGCGCTGAAGGTAGCCAAGGCGGCTGCCAAACGCTGCGAAGAGGCGGAGGCCCGTCTGCAGGCACTCCAAGGGGAATATGCCAAGTTAGCCGAGCAGCGTCACCTGCGGGAGGAGGGACTTGAGGCCCGCGAGGCCAAGCTTGCCGCCCACAAAAAGGAGATGTCCCAGGATGCAAATCTCCTGGGCGCGAAGCAGGTGCGCTTGGACGAGCAAGAGAAGGAGGCCGCCTCGAGGAAGGCCCTCCTTGATGCCTAGGGGGAAGCCCTCGCCGCGGCCGAGAGGAAGAAGACCGCTAAGCTGGTCAACTTCCCTCATGTTGAGCTCTGGCTTAGGACGGCGCTCCGCTCCCTGTGCTGTTGTGGGTTCGACAAGCTGAAAGTGCGTTATATCGACTAGAGGGGGGGGGGTGAATAGGAGATTTTTAGAATTTCATCACTGAGGAAATTCCTTTCGAGGAAATTCCTCACTGATGACTAACTTACAGCGGAAACAGTTAAGGATCAGTCGTGCAAACGTTCACAACATCAGTATTACAGAGTGAAGATTATGAAAACAGATTGCACAGTAAGCAGACACGCAGAATACAGATGATGATTAACTCAAGTGAAGAATTTGGGGTTGAGGAAATTCAGAGAAAGTCTTCAGCAAATTCTTCAAACAGTCACAGTGAAAGTCATCAACACATAATACAGAGAATGTAAAGAGTTGAGGAATTAGAACCCGAGTGTCGCAACCTCTTCTTCACGACCGCGACACGCATCTTCATCCACCTTCATCTTCGTGAGTCGGGGTTTGACTTTGACTCTGTGATCCTACCGGTCCCTACCGAGGCCCGTGACCGCGTCGTGGAGGCGATGAAGGGCCCCGTGGAGGCGTTGGTGAAGAGGTTCACCCGCGTCGTAGTTCCCTCGCCTCCTGATGCCGTTGAAGGCAATGGCGGGGAAGACAACGCTGTTGATGCTGATGACCAGCCCCCTGAGTAGGGAGCCGCCGGCGGCAGCTCCTCCTGATTTCTTCTCCCTATCTTTTTCCTGTAATGCCCATCGTGCCTCGTAGAGGCGTCAAACTCATTTGCGTTTTCATGAACTTGTCAAGGCTTGTAATAACTGAATGCTTGAATATTTTCTTCGCCTCGTTCCTGTCATATTTGCCGTGAGTCTCTGAGTCAGAAGGGCCCGCCCCGCACGTACCTTCGCTGTGGTTGGACCGACCGGAATTCTAGGACGGCCCAAAAGGGGAAGGGGCTATGAGCGCAGTTAGGCCCCTGAGTCGCGACGTTCAAGGGTCCCCCTTGATGCGCGAGGTTCCCTCATGAGGACAACGCATCGAGGATTTTGAAACTTCGGAACATTTTCGGCACTCTACGTCGGCAAGGCCTGCCCCGTGCGTACGTCCCCGTGATTGAGCCGATCGAAAACCAAGGACGGACCAAAGGGGGAAGGGGCTACGAGCATAGTTCGGCCCCTGAGTCGCGATGCTCAGGAGTCCCCCTTGACATGCGAGCGACTCCAATGTCCCTCCTAAGAGGCTGACGATTTGATATTTCCGAACTCCTTCACCACTCTGTGTTGGTAGGGCCCTCCCTACACGTACCTCCCTGCGGTTGAACCGACCGAAAACCAAGGACGGCCCAAAAGGGGAAGGGGCTACGGGCACAGTTCAGGCTCCTGAGTTGCGATGCTCATGGGTCCCCCTTGACGTACGAGTGACTACAGCATTCCTAAGAGATTTGAGGTGGCATGTTGAGCGCACTAGGATCTGCGTCGGCAGAGCCCGCCCCGCGCGTACCTCCCGGCGATTGAACCGGCCGGAAACCAAGGACGGCCCAAAGGGGGAAGGGGCTACGGGCGCAGTTAGGCCCATGAGTAGCGATGCTCAAGGGTCCCCCTTGACATACGAGTGGCTCCGTACCTCTAGTTTCTTGTCCCCCGCACTTTGCGTGGGTTTGGTCGCAGGTGGATTCTGTTGATTTCCTTGCCAGCTACGGGCGTAGCCATTGGTGGGTTGTGTTGATGCCAGCTACGGGCGTAGTCATTGGCGGACTGCATTGATGCCAGCTGCGGGCGTAGTGATTGGCGGACTATGTAGATTGCCTTCGTCTTCTCCCCAGCGTGGAGCGTAGGGCTGCCACTAGGCGTGGGATGGACCCCTCCACGTCCTCGAGGGGACCTCGGCGTATACAGCCTCGGCTCGTTATTACGTGAGAGTGCCACTGTGGGGGTGTATATGGGAGGTCGCGAGGATTCTTTGGCCTCGCGAGTGTGCCTACCCCCGAGGCATTAGACGCCTGATTCCGGAAGTCATTGGTGGACTTTGTTGATTACCTCCGTCTTCTCCCCAGCGTGAAGCATAGGGCTGCCACTAGGCGTGGGACGGACCCCTCCGCGTCCTCGGGGGGGCTTGGGCCTATACAGCCTCGGCTCGTTATTACGTGAGAGTGTCACGGTGGGGGTGTATATGGGAGGTCGCAAGGACGATGTGGCCCCGCGAGTGTCCCTACCCCTGAGTCATTGGTGGACTGAGTTGATTTCATTTGGGTTACTAGAAAACCTGGCTGACTTCTTCTTCTTCCGGAGTGAGGCTGGGTATCTGCTACCTCAGGAGGCCTGCAAGGATAAGCTTCGACCGGAGCCCCCAAGCAGGGGGCCACCGCCCGACAATACAAGCAAGGTAGAACGTTAGGGTTTGAAATGGGTGAGATAGAAATAACTGACAGGTACGTAAATGAAAGTAGCGGTTGGGGGAGTGCCCTGAGCTCCTGGAGGCCGCCTGGCCCTGGGGGCACCTTCGGACACGGTGAGCCAAAAAGTTACCTCGCAGCAGCCGACAAAAACTCACCTGGCAGCCATGCCGCTCAAGTGCCGAAGGCACCGTCGTCATCCGATCTCCTGCCTCCGTGGTCGTGATTCTCACGAGGCCGCCGTCTCCCAGGGCTCGGGTCCTTTGCTCGTCCACAGCATCTCCTCCTCTTCCTTGCCACGCCCGAGCAGGCCTGGCATAAGCATGGCCCGTTGGAGCCGCTGGTAGGTGGCAGCCGCGTTCCCCAGCCCAAAGGGCATAAGGGCACCGAAGCGCGGGTACACCCACCGATGGTCAGTTAGCATGGACCAAAAAGGGCCTGGAGTCGCGGATCTATTAGTTGCAAGCGCGTTGATGCAGATGTGGGGCCGGTCAACCGTGCCGATGACGGCGACTGCGATTGGTGGCGCAGGGCAGTCCCCGCCTCGCACGGCTTGGGCCTCTCGAAGCTCTTGGATTGCTCTGATGATGGACTTATGGGAGCTGGGCGGACGCGCACCAGAGCTCTTTGATGACCCACAAGTATAGGGGATGAATCGTAGTCCTTTAGATAAGTAAGAGTGTCGAACCCAACGCGGAGCAGAAGGATCTGACAAGTGGTTTTCAGCAAGGTAAAATCTGCAGGCACTGAAATTGTCGGTAACAAGTGATTGTGTGGTGAGATGATTCGTAGCAAGCAACATTCAACAAAAGTAGAAATGGTGCAGCAAAGTGGCCCAATCCCTTTTGTAGCAATGGACAAGCCTGGACAAAGTCTTATAGGAAGAAAAACGCTCCCGAGGACACACGGGAATTTCTGTCATGCTACTTTTCATCATGTTCATATGATTCGCGTTCGTTACTTTGATAGTTTGATATGTGGGTGGACCGGCGCTTGGGTACTGCCCTTACTTGGACAACCATCCCACTTATTATTAACCCCTCTCGCAAGCAGCCGCAACTACGAAAGAAGAATTAAGGCAGAGTCTAACCATAGCATTAAACTAGTGGATCCAAATCAGCCCCTTACGAAGCAACGCATAAACTAGGGTTTAAGCTTCTATCACTCTAGCAACCCATCATCTACTTACTACTTACCAATGCCTTCCTCTAGGCCCAAATAATGGTGAAGTGTTATGTAGTCGACTTTCACATAACACCACTAGAGGAAAAACAATATACAACATATCAAATTACCGAATGAATACCAAATTCACATGACTACTATTAGCATGAATTATCCCATGTCCTCAGGAACAAATGTAACTACTCACAAAGCATAATCATAATCATGATCAGAGAGGTAATGAGTAGAATCAAGGATCTGAACATAAACTCTTCCACCAAATAATCCAACTAGCATCAACTACAAAGAGTAATCAACACTACTAGCAACCTTACAAGTACCAATCAGAGTCGCGAGACGGAGATTGGTTACAAGTAATGAACTAGGGTTTGGAGATGAGATGGTGCTGATGAAGATGTTGATGGTGACGAGTCCCCTCTGATGAGAGGAGTGTTGGTGATGACGACGGCGACGATTTCCCCCTCCGGGAGGGAAGTTTCCCCGGCAGGATCGTCCTGCCAGAGCTCTCGATTGGTTCTTCTCAAGTTCCGCCTCGTGGCGGCGGCGAAACCACGTAAAAGCTCCTCCCTGATTTTTTTCAGACGAAACCCTTCATGTAGCAGAAGGGGGGCTAGTGGGCCAGCAGGCTGCCCACAAGCCCTCATGGCGCGGCCTGGGGGGTGGCTGCGCTGTGCAGGCTTCTGGTCACCTGCACGCGCCCCTCTGGGACTTCTTTGGCCCAGTATTTTTTATAAATCTGGAAAAAAATCCTTGTTGATTTTTATGGCGTTTGGAGTTGCGCAGAGTAGGTATCTCCAACTTTCTCCACTTTCAAGCCAGAATTCCAGCTGCTGGTATTCTCCCTCTTCATGTAAACCTTGTAAAATAAGAGAGAAAAGGCATAATAATTGTACCGTGAAGTGAAATAACAACCCAAGAAGCGATAAATATCAACATGAAAACATGATGCAAAATGGACGTATCAACTCCCCCAAGCTTAGACCTCGCTTGTCCTCAAGCGAAACCCTAGCTCAATAAATATGTCCACATGTTTAGGGAGAGAGGTGTCGACAAAACAAGATTCGAACATGCATGCATCATGATCAAGATCAGAACAGCAATACCAACATATAATCTCTCATGCTAAAGTGATAATTCCTTCACAAAGTAAAGCATGGATCAAGAACCTTACCGAGAAGTAACAACCGATAGCGTTTAGTCATTGAAGCAATTGCAATTTATCACAACATAAGAAAGAGTCAAATAAGAGCTTGTAAAGCAAATACACATACTCAATCATTCTTTCGTTCTCTACAATTGCTACAACTCACGTGGTGCTCATGAGATCAAAGTTGCAACTGGACACAGAGAAAGATAGGGGCTTATAGTTTTGCCTCCCAACTGCTTACCTCAAGGGCAATGTCAACAATAATAATTCATGAATACTTACCTCCAAGTTGACAGATGAATATAGATCTTTCCCAAGCATATGATGTTAGCCAAGATAAAGGCGAGATAAGGAATTGGTGAAGATCAGCATGACTCTTTCAAGGGAAAAAAGTAAAGGTACAAGATAGACCCTTCGCAGAGGGAAGCAGAGGTTGTCATGCGCTTTTGAGGTTTGGATGCGTGTCCGCTTAGTGCGCAGGAACGTCACTTTATATTGCCTCATGTGATAAAGAACTTTATTACGCAGTCTGTCGCTTTGATGTCTTCCTCATCACAGGTTCGTACAAAGCTTATCTTCCACACACTAATAGATCACACATATTAGAGAGCAATTTTTATTGCTTGCACCGATGACAACTTACTTGAGGGATATTATTCAATCCATAGGTAGGTATGGTGGACTCTCATTGAAAAATTGGGTTCAAGGTTTATGGATGCACAAGTAGTATCTCTACTTAGTGCGGGAGGTTTGGCTAATATGAGGTGGAAGCAATTGTCACTTGCTAAGGGATCTCTAATCATATAACATTGTTCGGAGCCAAGCTAACACAATTCATTATGTTATCTTCCTTGTCCAACATCTACATCTAGGCATGCAATAGTTTAGTGAGTGTTCACAATCATAGATGGTGTTACAGATGATATATTTATATGTGAACCTATCCTTCCTTATCACTTCCTATTAATTGCAACAATGACCAAGGTCTACGTTTGTCTACCCTCAACAAGTTTCAATCCTCGTTCTTTTTATATGTGAAGCCATCACTTCCCATAAGATCATTACATGATCTTTGATGCTTTTGTTCTATTCTCGCTCTTTTGATCATGCCAAGAGGCAAAGCCCTTCAACTAATACACTCTTTATTATATGGCTCACGAGCTCGAATACATCGGGGTGAAAGAAAGCAAAACTCAAGACTAAAACACTAAGACTTTTAATCTACTAGAAAAAATAAAACTCAAAAGGAAAACTAAAACAAAGGTAAAGGCAAAAGATGTGATGGTCATACGATACCGGGGCAACTCCCCCAAGCTTGGCACAAGCCAAGGGGATTGCCCATACCAATGCTCAGTTGTCTTCGTTTGGTGGTGATGGTGGAGTTGTTGCAACATGAGTTTGATCCTCCGTCTTCCAAGGCATAGGTGCTCCATCATGGAAAGATGAACGAGTCTCCGGAATCCTCTAATCTGCAGCCAATCGTATTGATTTGAATATGTACTCATACTCACAGTTTTGGTTCTACAGGTCATAGATCTCGGCCTGGAGAGGTGCTTCGCAATGTCATTGGCATCAATCCTGTGCTTGTTGGTGAACTCCGTGGTCATCATGTGGTTGGCGTTGAGTCCACGCTCTACCATCCCTTGGCACTTGAAGACTTGTTGCTCCATTGCTTCGAGCCTCGTCTCCATGCTTCCGGTCTTCTTGGCCCCTCAACATCACGGATGTGCAACATCACCTCACGTATCTCGATAGATTGAGGGTGTTGCAACACTCCCATGAGGTAGGGATTGATGACCTTCTCGAATAGCTTGTCCTTCGGAGCTTTTGGGGAAGCCATAGCGATTTAGATCTGCAACAGAAACACGCTCGAAACGAAAAACAAAGGAAATCTGCGTGATGCAGGGGTCATACCAAAAGGGAGTATATATAATGATTTTTTTCATACCAGAAGGAGTACCCTGCATGAAAACGGAGCCTGGGAGGCGCACGAGGTGGCCACAAGCCCTCACGGCGCGGCCAGGGGGTGGGCCCGCGCCGTGCAGGCTTGTCGCCTCCTCAGGCACTTTCCGCACTACTTCCAATTTTTTTATTTTTTAAAATATTCCAAAACGGAGAAAATTTCCTACTGGAAAATTTTTGGACTCTGTTTTCTTACCGAATCACATACCTCTTCGTTTTCGGAGTCTAAAACAGGCTGATAAATATCCCTTAGGTATTCTTCCGGAGTTATGGTATTAATAATATTCCTTTCAACATTTATGGGAGTGCTTGAGATATAATGCTTGATCCTCTGCCCATTTACCACTCTCGAACAATTACCTTCCTTGTTGTTGATCTTGATAGCACCGGAACGACAAGATAGGGACCTTCCCATTTAGAGAGAAGCTTACCTACAAAGAATCTTATGAGGGTTATATAGCAAGACATAATCACCTACATTGAACTCATGCTTTTGTATCCTCTTATCATGCCACCTCTTAACCTCCTCTTTGAAGAGCTTGGCATTCTCATATGCCTGAGTTCTCCACTCGTCAAGCGAGCTAATATCAAATAACCTCTTCTCACTGGCAAGTTTGAAATAAAAGTTGAGCTCTTTGATTTCCCAATAAGCTTTATGCTCTAGATCAAGAGGTAAATGACATGCTTTACCGTACACCATTTTGTACGGAGACATGCCCATGGGATTCTTATAGGCAGTTCTATAAGCCCACAGTGCATCATCGAGCTTCTTAGACCAATTCTTTCTAGACCTGGTGACAGTCTTTTGCAGAATCAGTTTTATTTCTCTATTACTTAGCTCTACTTGACCACTGGATTGAGGGTGATAGGGGGACGCAATTCTATGGTTGACATCGTACTTAACAAGCGTTTTACGGAAAGCACCATGAATGAAGTGTGAACCACCGTCGGTCATTAGATATCTAGGGACTCCAAATCTAGGGAAGATAACTTCTTTCAGCATCCTGATAGAGGTGTTGTGATCATCACTACTAGTGGGGATAGCTTCTACCCACTTAGTGACGTAATCAACAGCAACTAGGATATGAGTATACCCGTTGGATTTTGGAAAAGGTCCCATATAGTCAAAGCCCCAGACATCAAATGGTTCAATGACAAGTGAATAGTTCATAGGCATTTCCTGATGTTTGCTAATATTACCTATTCTTTGACATTCGTCACAAGACAAGACAAACTTACGGGCATCCTTGAAGAGAGTGGGCCAATAGAAACCTGATTGCAATACCTTGTGTGCAGTTCTATCTCCCGCATGGTGTCCTCTGTAGGCCTCGGAGTGACACTTCTGTAGGATCTGTCCATGTTCATGTTCAGGTACACAACGTCTAATAACACCATCTACTCCTTCGTTATAAAGGTGAAGATCATCCCAAAAGTAGTGTCTCAAGTCAAAGAAGAACTTCTTCTTTTGCCGGTACGTGAAACTAGGTGTTATAAATTTGGCAACGATATAGTTGGCATAATCAGCATACCACGGTGCACTACGTGAAGCATTGATGACATTCAGTTGCTCACCGGGAAAGCAATCATCAATAGGTTGTGGGTCATCAAGAACGTTCTCCAACCTAGAAAAACTATCTGCTACTGGGTTATCAGCACCCTTTCTGTCGACAACGTGCAAATCAAATTCTTGTAGCAAGAGAACCCATCTGATAAGTCTAGGTTTAGTGTCCTTCTTCTCCATGAGGTACTTAATAGTAGCATGATCAGTGTGAATAGTGACTTTGGAATCAACTATGTAAGACGTGAACTTTTCACATGCAAACACGACTCCTAAAAACTCCTTTTTCGTAGTAGCATAGTTTCTCTGGGCACTGTCTAGAGTTTTACTAGCATAGTGAATAACATTCAACTTCTTATCAACTCTTTGCCCTAGAACAGAACCAACAGCATAATTGCTAGCATCACACATGATCTCAAAAGGTAGGTTCCAATCAGGTGGTTCAACAATAGGTGCACTTATCAAAGCCCTCTTAAGTATTTCGAAGGCTTCCTCACAATCATCGTCAAAAACAAAAGGAATATCCTTTTGCAAGATTGGTAAGAGGCCTAGAAATCTTAGAGAAGTCTTTAATGAACCTTCTATAGAAACCAGCATGACCAAGGAAACTTCTTATACCTTTGATATCTGTGGGATATGGCATTTTCTCGATTGCATCAACCTTAGCCTTATCGACTTCAATACATCTTTCGGAAATTTTATGTCCTAAGACGATGCCTTCATTAACCATAAAGTGTCACTTCTCCCAATTCAAGTCAAGATTGGTGTCTTTACATCTCTACAAGACTCAATCAAGGTTGCTGAGGCAATCATCAATGGAAGACCCATAAACGGAGAAGTCATCCATGAAAACCTCGACAATCTTTTCCCAGAAGTCAGAGAATATAGCCATCATACATCTTTGAAAGGTGGCAGGTGCATTACATAAACAAAAAGGCATACGTCTATAAGAAAAGGTACCGAAAGGGCAGGTGAAAGTGGTTTTCTCCTGATCAGATTGTGCAACTCGTATTTGGGAGAAACCAGAATAACCGTCTAGAAAGCAAAAGTGTGTGTGTTTGGACAGCCTTTCTAGCATTTGGTCGATAAAAGGCAAAGGGTAATGATCTTTCCTAGTGGCTTTATTCAATTTCCTAAAATCGATCACCATCCTATAGCCAGTAATAATCCTCTGCGGGATCAATTCATCCTTATCATTAGGGACAACGGTAATGCCTCCCTTCTTTGGGACGTAGTGCACCGGACTCACCCAATCGCTATGAGCAACAGGATAGATAATGCCCGCTTCCAGGACCTTTAGTATTTCTTTTCTTACTACTTCTTTCATCTTAGGATTCAATCTCCTTTGATGATCAGCAACTGGTTTGAAATCAGGATCGGTTTTAATCTTGTGCTGGCATAGAGTGGGACTAATGCCCTTAAGATCATCAAGAGTATATCCAATAGCAGCACGGTGCTTTCTCAGAGTTTTTAGTAACTTCTTTTCTTCATGCTCTGAGAGGCTAGCACTAATTATGACAGGATATATCTATTTTTCATCAAGATAGGCATACTTAAGGGTATTAGGCAACTGTTTAAGCTCGAACACAGGATCACCCTTTGGTGGGGGTGGATCCCCAAGCAGTTCAACAGGCAAGTTATTCTTAAGGATAGGATATTGTTCTAAGACAACTCTATCTATCTCATCCGTTTCATCCATATGCATATCATTTTCATGCTCAAGCAAGTATTGCTCTAAGGGATCAGTAGGAGGCACGACAATAGAAGCTAAGGCAATAGTTTCATCCCTACTAGGCAACTCTTTTTCATGAGGTTGTCTGCCAAACTTGGAGAAATTGAACTCATGTGACACACCTTCAAAGCCAACAGTGACAGTTTGCTTCTCACAATCAATATGAGCATTGACAGTATTGAGAAAACGTCTACCAAATATGATGGGACGGAAGCTATCTTGTGCGGTAGCAAGAATAAGGAAATCAGCAGGATAATTTGTTTTACCACACAAGACTTCAACATCCCTAACAATTCCCAGAGGGCAGATAGTATCTCTATTGGCAAGCTGAATAGTGACATCAATAGGCTCTATCTCAGCACGTGCAATCTCGTCTTTAATTTCATCATATAAGGATTGAGGTATTGCACTAACACTAGCACCCACGTCACATAAACCATGGTAACAATGAACTCCTATCTTAACAGAAACCACAGGCATGCCAACAACAGGCCTATGTTTGTCTCTAACGTGAGGTTTAGCAATTCTAGCAGCATCTTCACAGAAGTGAATATTATGTCCCTCAACATCGTCGAACAGAAGATCTTTGATAATAGCAATGCTAGGTTCAACTCTAATTTTCTCAGGGGGTTTAGGTGTTCTAATGTAGCCTCTAGGTAACACAGTTGAAGCTTTGGAATGATCCTTTATCCTAACAGGGAAAGGTGGTTTCTCAATGTAAGCACTCGGAACAATAGGATCATTATAGGCAATGACTTTCTCTTCATTTGGAGTGGGTTTAACTACATTGACTTCTAAAGGAGGATGATATTTAAACCACTTCTCTTTGGGGAGATCAATATGAGCAGCAAAGGATTCACACAATGAAGCTACTATCTCAGAGTCAAGTCCATACTTAGTGCTAAAGTCACAAAAAGTATTTGTCTCAACAAAGGATTTAACGCAATCAAACGTGAAATTCATAACTGAATCCATACCTTCTTCAAGCTCCCAATCTTCAGAGGTGCAATTAATTCTCTCCAATAAATTCCATTTGAAGTCAATATCTCTCTTCATAAAAGAACCAGTACAAGAAGTGTCAAGCATGGTGCGATCATCATGAGCAAGCCGAGCATAGAAGTTCTGAATGATAATTTCTCTCAAGAGCTCATGATTGGGGCATGAATATAATATTGATTTAAGCCTCCCCCAAGCTTGAGCGATGCTTTCTCTGTCACGAGGACAAAAATTATAAATATAATTCCAATCACGATGTACTAAATGCGTAGGATAAAACTTTTGATGAAATTCCAATTTCAACCGATTGTAGTCCCATGATCCAGTATCATCACATAGCCTATACCATGTCAACGCCTTATCCTTCAAAGATAAAGGAAAGACCTTCTTCTTGACCTCATCCTCGGGCAAACCTGCAAGCTTAAATAAACCACAAACTTCAGCTACATAGATTAGATGCAAGTCTGGATGTGATGTTCCATCTCTTGTAAAAGGATTAGCCAGCAGTTTCTCAAGCATACCCAAAGGAAATGCAAAGAAAATATTTTCAGTAGGTGCAGCAGGTTGAGGAGCAACTACTTGTTCTTCCGTTCGAGGTGAAGATACCCCGAACAAGCCCCTCAAAGGATTAGTATCCATAGTGACAAGTGACAATAAATTTCAGCACACTATATGAATGTTTCCTTACCAAGTTCCACTTACCAAAGGCGCTTCACTCCCCGGCAACGGCGCCAGAAAAGAGTCTTGATGACCCACAAGTATAGGGGATCAATCGTAGTCCTTTCGATAAGTAAGAGTGTCGAACCCAACGAGGAGCAAAAGGATCTGGCAAGTGGTTTTCAGCAAGGTAAAATCTGCAGGCACTGAAATTGTCGGTAACAAGTGATTGTGTGGTGAGATGATTCATAGCAAGAAACATGTAACAAAAGTAGAAATGGTGCAGCAAAGTGGCCCAATCCCTTTTGTAGCAATGGACAAGCCTGGACAAAGTCTTATAGGAAGAAAAACGCTCCCGAGGACACACGGGAATTTCTGTCATGCTACTTTTCATCATGTTCATATGATTCGCGTTCGTTACTTTGATAGTTTGATATGTGGGTGGACCGGCGCTTGGGTACTGCCCTTACTTGGACAAGCATCCCACTTATGATTAACCCCTCTCGCAAGCAGCCGCAACTACGAAAGAAGAATTAAGGCAAAGTCTAACCATAGCATTAAACTAGTGGATCCAAATCAGCCCCTTACGAAGCAACGCATAAACTAGGGTTTAAGCTTCTGTCACTCTAGCAACCCATCATCTACTTACTACTTCCCAATGCCTTCCTCTAGGCCCAAATAATGGTGAAGTGTTATGTAGTCGACTTTCACATAACACCACTAGAGAAAAACAACATACAACATATCAAATTACCGAACGAATACCAAATTCACATGACTACTATTAGCATGACTTATCCCATGTCCTTAGGAACAAAAGTAACTACCCACAAAGCATAATCATAATCATGACCAGAGAGGTAATGAGTAGAATCAAGGATCTGAACATAAACTCTTCCACCAAATAATCTAACTAGTATCAACTACAAAGAGTAATCAACACTACTAGCAACCTTACAAGTACCAATCGAAGTCGCGAGACGGAGATTGGTTACATGTGATGAACTAGGATTTGGAGATGAGATGGTGTTGATGAATATGTTGATGGTGACGAGTCCCCTCCGATGAGAGGAGTGTTGGTGATGACGATGGCGATGATCTCCCCCTCCGGGAGGGATGTTTCCCCGGCAGGATCGTCCTGCCGGAGCTCTAGATTGGTTCTGCTCAAGTTTCGCCTCGTGGCGGCGGCGAAACCACGAAAAAGCTCCTCCCTGATTTTTTCAGACGAAACCCTTCATATAGCAGAAGAGGGGGGCCAGTGGGCCAGTAGGCTGCCCACAAGCCCTCATTGCGCGGCCTGCGGGTGGCCGCGCCGTGCAGGCTTGTGGCCACGTGCACGCGCCCCTCTGGCACTTCTTCGGCTCAGTATGTTTTATAAATCCAGAAAAAAATCTCGTTGATTTTTACGGCGTTTGGAGTTGCGCAGAATAGGTACCTCAAACTTGCTCCACTTTCACGCAAGAATTCCAGGTGCCGGTATTCTCCCTCTTCATGTAAACCTTGCAAAATAAGAGAGAAGGGGCATAAGAATTGTACCGTGAAGTGAATTAACAGTCCAAGAAGCGATAAATATCAACATGAAAACATGATGCAAAATGGACGTATCACTCTCGCTCGGGTTGTGCTCGAGCGCCACCCACGCCTCACTTATCAGGCCGGGGATCTCCCTGGTGGGAGCCCCCAGGCCCGACCCAAGGGGGCACGGAGTGCGCCTTCCTATGCGATGGGAGACATGGCCCCGTCCCCGGACTCAGGGCCTGAAGTCCTAGGGCCCTCTGTGAGGAGGAGCTGCTTCTTCTTCTTGTGTGGGTCCTCGCGAGGTGTCTCGTCCCCTTCTCGTCTGAGCGTTTGGACTCCCCTTCGCGGTAGGTGCGCTCGAGGGTGTAAACGGCATCGTTCTCGTCGTAGGCGATGGTGATGACACCGCCGCTCCTTGGCATCTTGAGGACGTTGTAGCTGTGCTGGGTCACTGCCATGCACTGGGCGAGAGCCGGATACCAGAGATTCGCATTGTATGGCACGTGGATGTGTGCGACGTCGAAGACAATGAACTCAGTGTGGTAGTTCTTGCGTCCGCTGAAGGTGATTGGAAGGCGAACCTGCCCGATGGGCATAGTGGACCCTTCTGTGACCCCCCGAGAAAGGCTTGGTGGGCATGAGCTGCTCGTAAGGCAGGTGGAGTGTCTCGAAGGTCTTGATCGAGAGGACGTTGAGCCCTGCTCCACTGTCGATGAGCGTCTTGGTGACGAGGACATTGTTGATGGTTGGGGTGCACATCATGGGGAGCTAGCCGGCCATGAACGAGCACCTGAGCCGATCACTAGGGTCAAAGGTGATGATTGTCTAGGACTAGTTGAGGGGGCGCATAGCTTCAGGCCTCGGGAGAGCGGCATTCACCTCTCGGACAAACTTCTTGAAGGCGCAGTTTGAGGCTGGGGTCTGGGCGCCGCCCAAGATGGAGGCCATTGCCCTGACCTCCTAGAAGCCCCAGCCCCATCATTTTGCCTGTCTTCATCCCTCCTTCTGGGTGGTGGAGGTAGCGGAGGCTGACCGCATCGTTGCCCCTCCTGGGGGTCGTCGCGCCAGCGGTCCTCCTAAGGCTGGCCGCGCCAGTGGTCCTCCTGAAGCTGGCCGCGCCAGTGGTCCTCCTGAAGCTGGCTGCGCCAGCGGTCCTCCTGAGGCTACTCGTACCACCCCAGACGCGGCTCTCGGTCGTCCCAGCGGCCACCACTATGGCCACCACCGCACGCGGGGCCTCTGTCTCCGCGTCGGGGGCGCCTGCTCAAGTGCTCGATACGGACGAGTCGGAGATCGTGGCACTCTGAGGTATCATGGTAGTTGGTGCCGTGGAAGATGCACGTTGGCACCCCTCCGGACAAACGCTCGCCCCCTCGGCCGTGTTTCACCTCGGGCTTGGCGGAGAGCACCACTGGAGCCTTGCGCTTCACCTCCTTGGTCTTGGCCTTCTTCTCTTGTGGGTCCATCGCTTGGGGGCCGGGGAGCGACAGGCGCCCTTCTTCAGCCCTGGCGCATTTGCTTGCTAGGTTGAACATTTCCAGTGCAGTGCTCATTTCATCATTCATGGCGAGCTCCTCCTTCATCTTGAGGTCGGTGACTCCGTCAGAGAAGGCCAGATGACGGCTTCGTCCGACGCCTTGGGGATCTTAAAGCGCATGACCATGAAGCATTGTATGAACTTGTGCAGGGTCTCCCCCTCCTGCTTCTTGATGCGCCACAGGTCGTTCAGGGTAGGAGCGAGGTCGCGGGTGCCCTGGAAGTTGGCGATGAAGCTTCCATGTAGATCATCCTAGGGGGTGATGGACACCTTTGGGAGATTGAGGAGCCAAGAGAGTGCACCGCCCTTGAGCGCCATGGGGAACCAACACGCCATGGCCTTGTCGCCTCCTCCTGCCGCCCTGCTGCTCAGCGTGTAGAGTTGCAGGAACTCGGCCGGTCCAAGGAGCCGTCTTAGCACGGGGGTATATCGGGCTTGAACTTGCAGGGCCACGTAGTCAGGTAAAGCTCAGAGGCGATGGCGAGGCACCACACCGGCCAGAAGGGTGCGGCGCGCGCGGGATCAGCCAGGTCTTGTTGCTCCACTGGGTCTGCTTCAAGCGGGGCGCGCTCGAGACGCGGGATTTGTAGTGCCAGGGGCGCGCGCGCATCAGCGCGTGGCCAAGGAACCACCTAATAGCTGGCTTTATCTCCTGGCCCCGCCTTGCGTTCGCGAGGCTGGTCGCGGGGACGAGCTTCCTCTTTGCGACGGGGTCCACGCCACGCCGCGGAGGTGGGGGTGGCGCGTCTTGATCCTCATCATTCGCCAGAGACGGTTGGGGTCGAAGCGAGCAGAAGAGCGCCGCGGAGTCACGGGCGATAGCGACGAGTTCCTCGATGCGCTGGAGCCAGTCGTTGTGGCGGTCAGGGTGGGACGATAGCGGAGCAGCTCAGTGGCCATGGCAAGCGCGCACCAGCCATGCGGCGCCTCCGGCCGAGCGCACGATGACGACCCTGAAGCCCGGACGAGCGATGGAGTGGCCGTGTGACTGTCGGCCTGCTCGGTCACCAGCTGGGAGGAACCTTGCTGCCCTTGAACTTCGGGGCCGGTGGCAGCGTTCACCAAGGGCGACGGTGACCAGCGTGCGCCGGCGGCACCAACGGGCGCCGTCTGGGCAATGCGGGTGGCGCAGCACTGTACGCGAGCCCGGCGGGCGTCATCCTTCGGAGAGGCGAAGCTTGGTGAAAGCGGTGCTTGGAGGAAACCTTGACACGCCCCCTACCTGGCACACCAAATGTCGGATTTCGGACTCCGCAAAACACTAAAGATTTGAACTCAGGGGCGTGTACGAAGATCTCTCACAAGTTCGGCTCAGCTAGATCTCTACTTGCTTGGGATGGCAGGAAACTCACTCAATGGTGAGGGAAACATAGAGCACAACAGTTTACCTAGGTTCGGGCTGCTGTGAAGCGTAAAAACCTACTCCTGCTTTGGTGGATTGCCTCTCGTGGAGGTTGGTGGATGACCTAATACAGTGCTTGGGCGCCTTAGGAGGCTGGGTGACTTTGAGTGGTGATAGTGGGTGAATGAATGGTCCGGATCGGATCGGATCCCCTCTACAAAGCAACCTATCCTCTATTTATTGTGGCGGGCCCGGTCCTCTTCCCTTATCATTTCGGCGAGAAGGGATCCCACAGCAGCCAATTTTGAAGGGGAATAGGGGAACATGCTCCCCTGCCCAAAGGTGGTCTTCGCGCGCAAAGTGGCTGCCCGCGTTGCAGGGACGGGCCCGGGGATGACGTCTGCCCTCCTGGCGGGCGGCGACGGCCTTGTTGCACCAGAATGGAAATCTTCGGAAGATGCCTTTGTAACCCTGGTACGTCCTTGCCCCTTTGCACTAAAGGAGAAACTGCTCCGCCCGCTTGTTTGCTGCTCACCAGTCCTTCCCTTGCGTCACCCTTGACTCCTGAGGCCGGGCCTCGCCTCGAACTATCCATCCCTCCGGAGGGGTCCTGAGGAGGCCCCCTGCAGGTATTGATGGCGTTCCTCCTCGTGAAGCTTGGCCCCTCACGAGGGCCTTGCCTCGAGTGCTGCCGGGCCCGTTGGTTTGCTTGATGAAGTGGGCCAGCCTTGGGCTACAGGCACGCAGGTCTGGGTACCCCCGCAGGCCACCAACTATAGCTTGGGAAGCATGCTACAATTTTCTGGGAGTTTATTTGAAATATTTCAAAAGGTCAAAATAGACAGAATAGGTTTTCAAGTATTTTCTCATATTATTTGAACATAAATAGGGGTTTAAAATCTTATGTATGGAAAATATATGTCCTCTAAGTATCCCCAAATTTTCTCAGATTTTTCTAAGGAGATGCAAATAAAATAGAAAAACATTTTATAAAATAATTATTTTATGATTTTGGAGAGTTATAATAGTGCCAAAATCAGAATACAATCTTTGGGTGAAGGCACTCCCTTGAAATCAGGGTCTTGTAGTGCAAACCCAAAGCAAGGTTTTGAAATAGTTAAAAATGAGAAAAGGATATTTTTGAAAATAACATGTTATAAAAATATTGTTTTTGGATCCACTCATTCAAGCATACATACAATCAATGGCAATCATAGCACTTGCTTAAAAAGTTTTAGTAAACTCAGGTTTTTTGAAGAGGCTATAGTTGAAGTAAGGTAAAAACAAGGTGTGACAGACCTATCCCCCTTACAAGAATCTCGTCCCCGAGATTCCTAAGCTAGGTGCTCAAAAGGTACGGAACTTCGGATCGGAGATAGTCTTCACGCTCCGATGTTGCCTCTGCTTCGGTGTTGTTTCTCAACTGAACCTTGAAGTACTTGTTAGTGCGACTTCTGGTACAACGCTCGTCTTTGTCCAGGATGCGGATCGGCCTCTCACGATAAGTGAGGTCAGGTTGAAGGTCAATGGCTTGATGGTCGATGTCCTTATAAAGATCAAGACGATTTGGCGTCTCAAGGCACTTCCGAAGTTCTGACACGTGGAAGTCGTTGAGCACACCCGGAAGTTCCGGAGGTACCTCCAACTGGCAAGCAACTTCTCCACGCCTTGTCGTGATCTTAAAAGGTCCATTGAACCTTGGAGCAAGCTTCCCCTTGACATGGAAACGCTTGGTTACCTTGAGAAGTGTGATGCGAAGGTACACCTGGTCTCTGGGATTGAACTCCACTTTTTTGCGGTGAGAATCCGCATAGCTCTTCTGTCGCGACTTGGCCGCTTTCGGGTGTTCCCTGACTAGTTGCACCTTGTCTTCTGCTTCACAAAGAAAGTCTGGCCCGAATATCAATCCTTCACCAGTTTCGGACCAGTTGAGCAGGGTGGAGCACTTTCGTCTGTATAGCAGTTCAAATGGGGCCATCTGGAGACTGGACTGATAGTTGTTGTTGTACGAGAACTCAACGAATGGTAGACAGTCTTCGCATTTTGTCATATGTGCTAAGACACAAGCGTGGAGCATGTCCTCAAGTATATGATTTACTCGCTCCGTCTGTCCGCCCGTCTACAGGTGGAAGGCGGTGCTGAAAGAGAGCTTTGTTTCGAGAGCTTCTTGGAACTTCTTCCATAATCTTGAGATGAATTGCGTGCCTCAATCAGATACAATTTCCTTGGGAACTCCATGGAGGCTCACAATACGATGGATATATAGGCCGGCCAATTGTCTACCATCGTAAGTGGTGTTGACCGGAATAAAATGGGCCACCTTGGTTAGGTGGTCGACAACGACCCATATGGAATCGTGCCCTTTGCGTGACTTGGGCAGACCGGGGAAGAAGTCCATGCTGACTCTGTCCCACTTCCATTCGGGCACCTGGAGAGGTTGTAGCAGCCCAGCAGGTCGCTGGTGCTCAGCCTTGATACGCTGGCATACATCGCATTTGGCGATATAGGAAGCTATTTCCCTCTTCATGCCATGCCACCAAAACCTTTCTCGAAGGTCTTGATACATCATCGTTCCACCGGGGTGAATTGAGTAGGGTGTGTCGTGGGATTATTGCAAGATTAAATTCTTGAGTTCATCCTTGTTGGGTACGGATAAACGTTTCCCAAACCACACGACTCCTTGCTCATAAACTGAGAATTCTGGGGCCTTGCCTTCCTGGATCTTCTTCTTAATGCCTTCAATGCTCTTGTTTCCCTTCTGGATCTCTTTGATGTCGTCTGCCTGAGTGGGTTTGACTTCGAGGTTAGCTAGGAATCCTAGTTCAACTAGCTCCAACTCGAGGCCTTCCAGCTCATCATATAAGGCGAGTATCCTTTCCTTGAGCATAGCATTCAAGGTGCAGGCCTTCCGGATTAAGGCATTGGCCACCACATTGGCCTTACCGGGGTGGTATTCTATGCTGAGGTCGTATTCTTTGATTAGCTCCAACCATCTTCGATGCCTCATATTCAACTCCCTTTGAGTAAAAATATACTTCACACACTTGTGGTCGGTGTATATTTCACATCGCTTCCCCAGAAGGTAATGTCGCCATGTCTTCAGGGCATGCACTACTGCTGCCAACTCGAGGTCATGAGTAGCGTAGTTCTCTTCATGCGGGCGTAGTTGCCGTGACAGGTAAGCGACAACCCTGCAGTCTTGTATTAGGACGCCACCGAGCCCGGTCCTTGAGGCATCACAATATATCACAAACTCCTTGTTGATATCTAGAGTAGCCAGTACTGGGGCGGTAATCAATCTCTTCTTTAGTTCCTGGAAGCCTCCGACGTCCATTCGAACATCTTGCCCTTCTTCAAGAGCTGAGTCGTTGGTCTAGCGATGCGGGAGAATCCTTCCACGAACTTACGATAGTATCCCGCGAGCCCGAGGAAGCTTCTGACTTCCTACACATCGATTGGTGACTCCCAGTTGGTTACCGTGGTAATCTTGGATGGATCGACTGCCAATCCGTTTGTCATCATGGTATGACACAAGAATCCAACTTCGTGCAGCCAGAATTTGCATTTGCTAAACTTCGCATAAATTTGGTGCTCTCGAAGCTCTTCCAACACTAGCCTCAAGTGTTGCTCATGTTCTTCTTTGGACTTGGAGAAGATTAATATGTCATCGATGAAGATGATGACAAACTTATCCAGGTATTCCATGAAGACTTTGTTCATGAGGTCCATGAAGTATGCTGGGGCATTGGTCAACCCAAATGACATGACTGTGCACTCGTATAGACTGTACCAGGTCACGAATGTCGTCTTAGGTATGTCCTCGGGTCGGATCTTCAGTTGGTAATATCCAGATCTGGGGTCGATCTTGGAAAATACCTTGGCACCATTTAACTGGTCAAATAGGTCTTCGATCTTGGGGAGTGGGTACTTGTTCTTTATCGTGACTTCACTGAGGGAACGGTAATCGATGGAGAGCCTGATAGTCCCATCCTTCTAGGACACGAATAGAATAGGTGATCCCCAAGGTGATGCACTCGGACGAATGAATACCTTCCTCAATTTCTCATCCAACTCCTTCTTTAACTCTGCCAGCTCTTCGGATCCCATCCTGTAGGGCTTCTTATAGATAGGCCTTGACTCGGGCATGAGCTCATTGATGAACTTGATGTCTCAGTCAGGAGGCATCTCAGGCAGCTCATCAGGAAAGACGTCCGGGTATTCACAGACTATTGGTACTCGGTCCAACTCTTCTTTCGAAAGGCAGTTAACCTAAGGAACTTGAGTGGAGGTAGGCTCAGGGACATACTTGACTTTGACCCCTTGGTCACTTGTCATGGTAATAGCCCTTTTGGCACAGTCCAATATGCTTCCGTGCTTGGCCAACCAATCCATACCAAGGATCACGTCCAAGCCTTGTGACTTCAGGACGATGAGATCTGCATTGAAGCTTATCCCATTGATGTTGATCCGGACTCCTCTACATCCTAGGTTGGTCCTTAGCACTGCTCCCAGGGTATGTACTACCATTTCTCCATTAAGGAGGGTAGGCTTCAAACCACATTTTTCCGCAAACTTTTTGGTCACAAAAGATTGCGAAGCACCACAATCAAACAATATTGTTGCCAGGATGGAGTTGACGAGGAACGTACCCAGAATGCAGTTCGGGTCCTCCTGGGCTTCTTCTGCGGAGATGTGATTCACGCGTCCCCTACTATGGTATTGCTGGTTGAGGGAGCTTGGTTCCTTCTTGGTACTCCATGACCTTGTCCTTGATTAGGCGCATTGGGGTGTGGTGCATCAGGCTTCTTGTTGGGGCATTGTCTGGAGTAGTGCCCAGTGTGACCACATCCAAAGCAGGTAACTTGCCCTGGAAGACTGGATTTGACCCCACTGTTGTTGGGTGGGTTGATCGCTTGCTTGGGGTTGGCATGCTGCTGGGGCTGATAATTCTGGCGGAACATTGGTGCCTTATACTGTTGTTGCTGATAGTTGGGTCTTGCCAGGGCGGATTGCTATGGACGTGCCTTCTGGTTACTAGAACGTCCATTACCCATCAGCTTATGCTTACAGGTGTCATCCATCGCGCGACGCTTATCTTCCAGCATAAGGGCCTTGTTTACCAGATCATAGAAGGTCCGGTATTCACAAACAACAAGGTGATACTTAAGCGATTGCTGGAGTCCTTCCATGAAGCGTTCCATCTTCGCAGCTTCAGCGTTGACGTCTTCTCGTGCATACCGTGACAGAAGGTTGAACTTCTGTAGGTACTCCTTGACCGTCCCGTTGCCTTGCCTCAAAGCTCGGAATTCCCGCTTCTTAATGGTCATCATTCCAAGGGGAATGTGAGAGGCGCGAAATCCTTCCTTGAATACAGCCCAAGTAATAGCATGCCCTTCCCGCATGATTTGGAACCCGTCCGACCAAGCTCTGGCCGTGCCTCTGAGACAGTGAGAAGCATAAATGACTTTCTCGCAGTCGTCGGTGCATTTAACCAGCGCAAGAAGGTCTTCAATGGTGCGGATCCAGTCATCAGCATCCAAGGGTTGAGTTGTCTCCGTGAATATTGGAGGCGTAGTCCTCATAAACTCAGACAGAGTGGAGCGACTGTTGCCATTTCCGTTTTGCGGCGAATAGTTCACTAAGACTTGAGCCAACTGTTGGATGGCGGCATTGCTGGCTTGATGTTCCTCTCGGAGATCCTGGAGGAACTGAGCCACGGTCATGCTCTCCGGAGGAGGTGGCGGCAGGGGAATGTCGCCTTGCTGCTGCTCAGGATGATCTCCAGCTTGCGCAGACCCACCGGTTCCCGGTTGCTGGCCAGAAGCGCCAATGCTGGGGTTGCCGAAGGTACTGGTGTGAGTAGAAATCACCATCCTATTTGGGAGCAGACAGGTCAATATTCCGAAGTGGTCGGGCAATCATATGGGATGACGCTCCTAGATAAGGAGGTTTGGTACTGTGCAACTGTGTGAGACAACAAAAAGATTTGAGGGAACTAATGCAATTACTTAATTAAAACAAGTGATGTAGTCGCTTACAAGCTGCCTAAGGCAGAAATGCGGCTTGCATCAAAACATGAATAGGAAGCACACAACACTCGTGGTTCTCATGAACCGATACACAGACTCGACTTTGCTGGGGAGACTCCTAACTTGCCTAAGACATTCCTCTAAGCGACGGACTGATCGGTATCGTATGCAGGCTCTACCGGGTCTTTGTCTTCATCCTCATTGGTGTCTTCTTCCTTGAGAGCTGTGGGGGAAGGAAGAGGTCCATCACGGCGTCGCTTTGTTGGCGAAGCGGTGAGGAGCTCAGTGTATTCTTCCACAGTCAGATGGCGACTCTGTATAGGAGTGGCCTTGAGCGATGGTACCCCTCCTCGGAAAGCAATGGTAGGCTGCCCACCGGGTGCTCCTTCCTTCTTGACCTTGCGGGTCTTCACCTTTTCCATGCGGAGTAAGTCCTTGACTTGGTGTAGCTCTTGGTGAAGTGTTATGGATTCCTTGATCACAAGATGAGTCAGGGTATTGACGGAGAGGCTGTAGTAGGTCTGAAACCTGAGTGACGTCCCGTCTTCCGGGGATGGGTTGAGTGTCCAGCTCCAGTCAAGCCCGTCCTTAACAAAAGGCAGGTGAAGTGTAACCGTCTCATTGGCCATCTCGGGAAGGATATCACGGAGATGCACGAGCGCATCTCGTGCCGCTGTCTCCATTGTCAACACTAGGTTCTCCATCTATGATCCTTCAAAGAACCAGCTAGTTCGGGAGTCGTTTGCCTTTACTATGACGTCTATGTGATATTCCTTTGTGTTGGTGTTGACCCAGTGCTCGTGGTAGAGGAAAATGGTTGTGCGGTGTACTTGACACTTATCCAGGTTGTCTCCCAAAAGCAAGGGAAAGCCAGTTTCCAGAAGCGTCTCGGGTATGAAAACCATCTACAAGGTATTTAGGAGAGGGTTAGAAATTTGTGGGTGGTATGAAATAGTAGCAAGGTGTAGAAATCTCAAGTGCAAGGGCTAAGGGTACTAATCGTCTCGGCTATCGTCCATGCTACCTAAGACTTCCTACAGTCAGGATGGCTCTGATACCAGCTCTGTGGGGACCCCGACTTACGAGTCGAGATGGCCAAATGAACGTGCTCAATGATCCTAGAGATCAATGCTCACCGAACACACAGATACTGAATATTAAGAGTCTTACATCCAACATACCGTTCGATACAACAAATGACCATCATGGTCAAGTCTCACATAGATAGGCCCTAGAAGGCCAATCACACTGATACAACTACTAGCGAAAAGCTTGGGAATAAACGGGAGCCCATGCCATCAGCCTTCACCAACAGGCATTCTGACTGGGAAGCGTCCTAGTTTGCATGTCCGTATCTGGTGACGAATTCTTCTCCAATTCCGGTTCTTCCATGTCTGGTCAATAACATAACTAGTGGCAAGCCAGTGAGTACTTTAAATATACTCGCAAACAGGCCACGATATGGATAATGCAGTTGGTATGATAATAAGTGGTATGCAACATTTGTGGAAAGCATGCTTTGAATGTAAATAAACATGATCATAGACGGGTATGGATATGCATCATAAGCTAGATGGTATGCAGAAGAACAGCTTACAGATATCAACATATCTGCTGTGGGCAGAACACTTCGGGTTCACCCGATATGCCAAGTCACCAAACTTGTCAAATCCTCTTACTCAGATAACACCTTTGAACACACACAAACACACACACTTGGTTTATGCAGAAACAACTAGACGTAGTTTAAGCAACACCACCCAACTGTCCTTGACTATGGAAACAGTTATTCAAATAGTTTTACACTCTGCAGAGGTTGTACGCTGTACCCACGAGATCCGGAAAACTTCCATGTCATCCATGACTCGTGGTATATAACATACCCAAGGTAAGTACCCGATCATTGTCTTTCCCCTAACAACACTAGACAAAGAGTTCCACTCAATTGGTACCCAACCCACATGATGTACGTCTTACGAGCACCAAATCTGGACAGTATCATCCATGCGGGGACCAACGGTGTGTCCGGAACATGTAAAAACGGCATAGTTGACCTACCTGGTACGACCCCATCATGAGACTGACCACATACCACTCCTGCCACTAGTAATGTGGCCTCTTTGCTAGCACCGACCAAAGTAATCAACAAAGCCCCGTCCCATAAAGGGGTAACATGGTCGCAGATGTGAGGTTGGGATGTTCGACAAATCATAAATCTAATCCCATTTCCGAAACCACTCACACAAAATATTCCCGGTGCACCACTGCTTCACAAGTGGACACCTAACTCATCATCACCCTCGGGCATTAGCGGCACGTGACGGGGTTTTCGTAAACCTTTGATATTAACTTTACCATCATCATGCTTATGCTTCTACTATCCGTAGCACTAATGTCTACTTGTCAACATAATATTAGCGTGACCCTCATAGGTGGTAGGATCATGCTCAAATGCAAGTGCTCCAGAGGAACCATCGGTAACAGCATATTGATGATTTACCAAATACTCATGATCATTTGCAACGGTATTATTTACTCTAAATGAAAAGCAATAAACATTTTGCTCAAACATGGTCAAAGGGCTACTTGCCTTGATCAACTAGGTATCCGGGGTCTTCAGGGTCTTCGGGTCCAACTCCTTCATGGAACGTGGAATCTATCATCGTTATAATAGTAATAAAATAAGTAGCTCACTCAAAAACAGAGCACAAACTTACTTTAAAAATGTTATCCTATTCTGATAAATCTATTTTATAGTTTTACAAATATTTTCTCTGGTTTTGATGAAAGGATTATTTTTTAAATCCAAACAACAGGAGCTAAAGTATTCAAAATAAGCCTTTTAATTATATCTATGCAGAACAGTTTTCATAAAAAATAGTATAACAACTCTATTAAATTCTTCACATTTTTAGAGGAATTGTGGTGGAAAAATAATTAAAATTTATTAAATAATAATCTCCGCAAAAAACTTTTAAAAACATATTAAAAATAGAAAGAAAAAGGGGTTCAACCCTGGCCTGGCTCGGCCAGTGGCTAGGCCAGCCCAACTAGCCAACCGACGAGTTAGCCAACCAGCAGCCCAGGCGCGCCCATGTCGTCAGGTTCAAATCTGATGCACGGGCCCCTGCAGTCAGCGGCACAGAGAGGAGAGGGGGAGAGACTGGCCATCGATAGGTGGGGCATGCGTCTCGGGGTCGTCTTCCTCCTCTGGACAAAGGGGAGGGGAGGCACGCCGGCGGTGATACCGGCGCCCTCATGTCCCAATGACGGCGGGAATGGAACCGGCACATCATCGCCTACCTGCTGGTGGTCGAAGGAACGATGGGTAGGCCGTAGGTCACCGGCGATGACGAGGCCACGGCGGAGCCAATTCGGTAGGTGGAGAAGAAGGGTGCTATGGATAGGGAAACGCTCGGGGAAGAGGTGGAGAAGCTCCTTGAGCTCACAACGGTCACAGAGGAGGTGAGAGGAGCGCGAGAGCTGGCCTGTAGCCCGGTAGTGGGGCTCCGAAGTAGTGGGGCCTCGGTCGATCTCGAGCACCGGAGCTCTCTGTGCTCGAATGGGGTGGCTAGGGGCTCGATTGAGGGTCTGGAGGAGTGGTGTGAGGTGCTGGAGCGAAGGGGGGAGCCCTATTTATAGGCCAACAACGGTGCACCGAGTGGGGAGCGCCGGTGGTTTCACCATGGCTTGCAGGAGAGGGAGAGAGGGCTCGAGGTTGATACCATGGTTTCGTGGACGACGTTTAGGACCCTAGCGACTCAACGGGAGGGAGAGGAGACTGAGTGCGCGCGTGCGCTGCGGTGCCGCGCTCTTCTGGCCGAAACTGGCGCATGCGGGCATGCGTCACCCTCGTTAGCAGAGAGGGGGAGAAGGGGCCCAGAGGCTGCCCTGATTCAGGAGGTTTGTCGGAGACGCGGAGAGACACCGAGGGGAGGTGAGAATCGGCCGGGGCTGGCCTCCTTTGCCTCGTATGCGCCCTCTAGCACATACATAGCATAGTTTTGGCATGACACGGCATGCTGGTGTGCTCTGGGATGCTTTGGCTGTGTCTGGCATGTCCGGGAGTGGGGTTAGATGCTCCTTAGCCGTTTGAGAGCCGAGGGTCTCACCGCTGGTCAAAGGAGGTGATTCAAGAGGAGCTGTCAGCCTTGAATGGGAGACTAAAATGAAGATTTTGGCTTACCTGCTTGGAACTAAGAAGGGGCCACTCGTCCGCAGTTGAGGAGTGGTGCTGGCAGCTTGCTCTAAGAGTTTAATGGAAAGGGAGTGGGTGTAGAGGGTGATAAGTGTTGTTTGACCATGCTGGCAGAACGCGTTCGACAGGTATTTGGGGTAGTTAACCTTCACCAGTGATGCTGAGAGTTAACAGGATTGGGTTTGATGCAAAAGTAGGATGCTCCACCAAATTTGAGCTCCATTGGACAAGTTTGGCCGTGCAAACTTGCAATCACCCCAAAATGGGCAGTTTTGTCCTCTCCAATGGGAATATTGGTAAATTAATCCCCACAGATCCAATTTTTGGTAGGGACTCCTCATTTCGCGTGTTGAGCACTCCTGCAAAGTTTCAAGCCATTTGGACAAACTTTGGTATGTAGATTTGCTTCAACTTAATTCTAGACACACAGGGTTTTAGGATTATTTGGTGAACCAAACCACCTTGGAATGAGGTGAAATTTGGCATGGCCACCAAATATAGCTTGGGAAGCATGCTAGAATTTTCTGGGAATTTATTGGAAATATTTCAAAAGGTCAAAACAGACAGAATAGGTTTTCAAGGATTTGCTCAAATAATTTGAACATAAATAGGGGTTGAAAATCTTATGTATGTAAAATATATGTCCTCTGAGTATCCCCAAATTTCCTCAGATTTTTCTAAGGCAGAAAAATAATTTACCATACAGAAATATCATTTCTGGCATCAGAAAAGGACATGCAAATAAAACAGAAAAACATTTTATAAAATAATTATTTTATCATTTTGGAGAATTATAATAGTGCCAAAATAAGAATACAATCTTTGGGTGAAGGCACTCCTTTGAAATCAGGGTCTTATAGTGCAAACCCAAAGCAAGGTTTTGAAATAGTCAAAAATGAGAAAAGGATCTTTTTGAAAATAACATGTTATAAAAATATTGTTTTTGGATCCTCTCATTCAAGCATACATACAATCAATGGCAATCATGGCATTCATAGCACTTTCTTAAAAAGTTTTAATAAACTCAGGTTTTTTGAAGAGGCTGCAGTTGAAATAAGGTAAAAACAGGGTGTGACAGGAAGTATGCCATACCTCAAATGGTTGACTAGTGACTCTCATTTGTGATAGATGCGGACATCCCATACACTTAATTTTTCCAAATTTCTGTGTTCATTGGTCATCACCGCCGACGGGGTTTTCATGTCGTGTGCGATGACCTGCCCTATCGCCCACACAGGTTAGGCGATGGTTTAAACATTCACCGTGGAAAGGGGTTAAAAACCATTTGTATAGCACGTCGCTTCACCAGTAACAGTACATTGTGCTCATTTGGTCGTGTCCTCATAACGAGATACGTGTGGCTCCTATCAGGATTGTTGACATGTCGGGTCGCCTAGCTAGATTTCTTTTACCTTTCTCAAAAGTCTTGTCCACCGAGATTCCGAGGATACTTTGGGTTATCTCGAGGTTGAGGTTTTCCACTCCAACTTGTGGCTAGTTTGTGAAGGATGAGTTGGAGCACCCATTCAGGGTTAAATCTTTCTAAGAGTTTGTAACGAATAAAATGCGGCACTTTCCTTATTTGGGGGCGAGACCTCAAAAGGGGAAAGGGGTCGCACCTAAGCGTATCGCAAGCAGGATAACATTGCCATTACATAAACACAAAGATGAGTATAAAATTCGGCTTACACTCACGACATGCTAGATTACAATCCACACAAGCATTTATTATTCATACATAAGACACGGTCCAACTACAGACAAGATAAACGGCAAAATCATACAATCCCACCTTGCTAGTCCCATGATCACGATCATGCGCCTCTAGTCCTCGGGGTACGTCACATACAATCTGCCACTATCTTCGTCGAACTCCCACCTCAGCTGGGTATCCTCGGGAACATCTGCACCTAGGGTACATGTACTCGTGGGTGTTGCAGTAAACTGTGTGCCATGAGGACTCAACAATCTCATGACCTTGGTATCGAGTCTAACTAAGTTAATGGGTCAGTGTGGGGACCCCGACTGGTAAGTCGAGATCGCCGTGCCCAGTGATCCCAAGGATCAATGCTCACTGAACACAGATACTGAATGATAGAGTCTTAGATCCATACATACCGTTTGATACAATAAATGACCACTTCGATCGAGTCTTACATACATAGGGCCTTATAGGCCAAAGCACCAAACTAGACCAATAGCGGAATTATTGGTTGAAAGCGTGAACCCATGCCATCAGCCTTAACCTGCAGGCATTCTGACTGGGAAGCGTCCTAGCTCGCAAGAACGTCACCGAGTTAATCTTCACCGTATCCTGTCTTTCACACCTGGTCAATGAAATAACCAGTGGCAAGCCAATGAGTACTTTGAATGTACTCGCAAACAGTCCATGATACGAACAATGTAAGTGAAGGATAATAGTATCATGCATCTTTAGTGTAACTCATCTGGGTGGAATGATCATGTATATGCATCAGGTTAAAGAATTACTTTTGAAGAACAGGTCACAGATATCGACATATCTGACAAGGGTTGAACACACCGGGTTCACCCTATATGCCAAGTCATCGGACTTGTCATAACCTCAATGTATTAATGAGGGCTCAACCATCCGGGTTTACCCTATATGCCAAGTCATCGGACTTGTCATAATCTCAATGTATTAATGAGGGCTAAACCATCCGGGTTTACCCTATATGCCAAGTCACCGAACTTGGTCATATTTTATCATGATTATAACAACACCTTTTTAACACCACACACACACTTGGTTTATGCGGAAACACTGGACGTAGTTTAAGCAGCACCACCCAACTGTCCTTGACCGTGGACACGACTATTCAAATAGTTTACAGTCTGCAGAGGTAGTACGCTGGACCCACGAGAAACGGGAACTTCCGTGTCATCCACGACTCGCGGTATATCACATATACCCGAGGTAAGTACCCGATCATCATCTTTCCCCTGACGATACTAGACAAAGAGATCCACTCGATTGGTACCCAGCCCACATGTTGTACTTCTTACGAGCACCGACTCTGGACTCTATCAACCATGCAGGGACCAACGGTGTGCCTGGAACTCATAATAATGGCATAGTCGTCCTACCTGGCACGACCCCATCACGAGAGTGACACCAATCACTCCCGCCACTAGTAATGTGGCTCTTTGCTAGCACCGACTAGAGTAATCAACAAAGCCCCGTCCCATAAAGGAGTATCGTGGTCGTACTCGGTAAGGTTGGGACGGTCGACACATCATAAATCTAATCCATTTCCGAAACCATACTCACACCAAAGTCACCGGTGCATCACTTCACCAAAAGTGATCACCAACTCATCATCACCCTCGGTCATTAGTGGCACCTGATGGGGTTTTCATAAACTCTTTATTTAACTCATCATCATGCTCATGATAAAATTCTCTATTATTACTTGTCAACATGATAATATCATGACCCTCACGGGGTCAAGCTCAATGCAGTGATTCTACTCTACTAGCCAACATGACAGTAGCATGATCCTCCTAGATGGTAAGATCAAGCTCATCATGTTTGTGCTCCGAGGAGCTATGTGAATATTACTACTATAAATGCAAGTGCTTCGAAGAAGCCTTCGGTACCATCACATCAATGATGAACCGGCATCGTGATCACATGCAACGGGAAAAATACTTGCTAGTCTAGCATGCATCATTTTATTTACTTAAGTCATGGCAAAAGGGCATGCTTGCCTTGCTCACAAAAGTCCTCGGGGTCTTCGAGGTCTTCCGCTCCGTCCCCGAATACTCCGTGTACCGTCAACTATCGTCGGAAACAACTATAGTAAGCCATATATCCAGCAGAATAAAAGTGTTCTATAAATAGAAGTTATATTTTTCTTGGACCTCTCTGGTCATAAGAAAAATTAACTGAATCCTTGCCAAGGGGTTTGAATCATCAGGGGTGTCTAGATGGAGGGAAAGGAGGGATAGGTGACCATTGAAGACATCAACAGAAAACATTCTGTTAAAAATGAGTGGAGGCACCCATTTAACATAAAATGATTTTAGAAACATTTAGGAAGTGGTTTCACTGGATTTGGAGATGGTATGAATATTCTAGAGATTTAACAATGAGGATTAAATAGTAATAGGAGCTATTTATTCATTGCAACAGAAACAAGTCACACGAAAATGTTGACCAGGGTTCTAAAAATGGAGAGTGATTTTAGAAGGCTCTGGGAATTGGAATCACTCCATTTGGAGTTGATTTGGAACCTATAGGAATTTTGAAAGGTGGGACATTTGTATCCATATTTGATTTTGAGTAATAACAGTACAGAAAATCTTGTTGGAAAAATGTGCAAAGCACATATGTGGGTAGAGCTTGAATTTAGGAACCTGCAGAAATTTGAATGCAATTTGGAGTCAGAATGATTTTATGGTGGAATTTATAAGTTAAGGAGGGAAATAAAAAGGAAAAGAGCTCATTTCTGGGGGGAAGACTATCTTGCGCACTGCGCGGCAGCTAGGCCTTCGGGCCGGCCCAGTGGGTCGGGCGACCAGCAAGGCGCCACGCGGGAGGCGTATTTGCTGGAGTGCGCCTTCGGCACTAGAAGGCGCCCACAGCTAGTGTCGTATCCACTTAGCCCGACCGGTGGGCCTAGCAGGCCGATCCAGAGGCTTACTAGTGGGGTAGATGGCCCCACTGGCAGGTTCATCTCCTTCCTCGCACTGCGCTCACTTGAGGGAAGGGGAGCCATGGCCGAGCGCTCCTGGAACCAGCTCCGGCAACACTGGCCGTCTCCGGTGAGGCCAGGCACACCGACGGGCTCGGGCGATCATGCCGCATCCAACTGTGCCCTAAGCGCCGGCGGGGAGGGGCTATAGCGGCGTCAGCTAGGGCTGGCCGCAGGGAGAGCCGCGATGGTGACCGTGGGGAGAGGAGCCCTGGCCACCTGGAGGGAAGAGGGGTAACGGGGACTGGTGCCGCGGGTTAGGGGGTGCTTCACGCCAACCAGAGGGAGAGGAGGAGCTCGGGCAGCTCGGATTTGGGCGAGCCGAATCAGTGGCCTCACGGCCATGGGAAGAGGAGGCACTAGGGAGCTCAAGGAGAGGCTCCAAGGGTGGCTAGGAGGGAGGAAGGACTAGGGGGAAAAGGATTTGAGGCTCTGGTGCACGGGGGGAAGCGATATGGAGAGGGGAAAGAGGGGAGAGCTCAGGAGCTCTGTGGAGCTCTGAGAACACGGAGTAGACAGCGTGCCAGAGGGGTTTTGGAAGCTTGCTGGTGGAGGGGAATGGCTTGAACGGTCAAGGGGAGCCTCTCAGACACGCTGGGACATACTGCAGCTGCGGGACACGAGCTAGAGAACAAGAAGATGGCGCAGAGCACCATTAGTGCAGGCCAGAGTGGTGGTCACCACCCCACCTGGTGTCCTGGGGCACCCCTTGGCCAGGCCAAGGTGTCAACCGTGCAAGGCATGCTTGCCACGATGCACCGGTGAAGTCTGGACCAAGTTGGAGTTGTCTAGGTGGGGTTTTGACTGCTGCAAAGTCTCTAACAGCAAACTTGGAGATGATAAAAGTGGGTCTTAGGTGGGAGTCCTTGGGGAGAAATTATGTCTGGCAGTGTTAGGCATGGAAGGACTACCAGACTGCAAAGTTTGAGCTAAAGAAAAGAAGTGTAGCTAGCACTTGCTCTACAAAGCCACCTTTCAGCCAAAAATGAACTTGAAGAGGTGCTGCTCATTTTTCCTACATGAGCATGCCATCAATTGATTTGAAATGATGCATTGAGACACTAGAGAGGCTCTGGAAAGAATTGGGGGTGATGGCCTAAGCAGAAGATTGGGAAGAAGGGTAAAACAGTGTTGCCAAGGGTGAAAATGAGAGAAAGTTACAAAGGGTCCTTCCCCAATAATTGACCAGTGGCCATGGGAATGTTACTGGAGGTGAAATGTAACTAGGTGAGGCTGTGGTAGAAAGTTGAGCTCAAGGAATAAAGTAGAAGGGGCAACACAAGTCAAATTAGTGAGTGCACACAAGGTGTTTGATCTGTGGTTGGGCTACCAGATGACTTCCAATGGCTATGAAACTTAACATGATCAAATAATAGATGCAAATAGGCTTGCACACCAAATTTGGGATTTGCTGGACAAGTTTTCCAATATAGACTTGAAAAACCCTAGAAAGGGGCAGAAATGGGTTTCTGCTTAGAACCCTATTCAAATAAATTCCCACAAATCTAATATTTGGTGTAGGGTCATTATTTGAGCATTAAGGCATGCACAAAAAGTTTGAGGTCAATTGGACAAACTTTATAATGTAAAGTTTGTCAAAGTCAGAAATCAACAGAGAGGGTTTTGAGGGTTTTAGGACAAGTTCCTCTATTCTCCTTGATGTACCACTTGTTGTGGATGCCTCATTGGAGTACTGGAACATGTCCACCAAATTTGAGCACAATTGGAGACACTTCACAATGTATAGTTGCTCAAATTTGAGTCTCGACAGATAGGGTTTTAGGGTGATTAGGGGAGTCAAATCAACTTGGATTGAAATGAAACTTGTCAAGATCATCAAGAACATCATAGATGACATGCTAGAACTTTACTGAAATTTATTGAGAATATTTCTTATAGAAATATTCCAAAAGCTTGAAATAGGCAGAAATGGTTTTGGTGGGTTTTGCCCAATATTTCGAACATGACCATGTGTTGAAACTCATAAATATGGAATAAATATATCCACTGAGTTTCCCTAAATTTTCTTAAATATTTTTAAGGCAATAATAATAACTTTCCTTCGTAGGAGACCATTTCTGGCCTCACAGAAGGGCTTTTGAATAAAATACTAAAATAAATTTTAAAGTAATAATGATATGGTTTTTGGAAGTCATTTTGAGAATAGGTTTTAAATAAAACAATTGGTGCAAAAGAAACTCCCTAATTTGAGGACTTGTACTACAAACCTCATCTCAGGGGTTTGAAAGTTTAATTCAAAGAAAAGCTTTTTGGTGAAAATAATATTTGGTAAAATAGATATTTGTCCTAAACACATGGTATGATCATTAGGCAGGAGATCATGGAGTGAGGAGGTGATTAGGAGAGTGGCAAGAATTAATGGGGATCAATCACATGCAAAACAAACAAACAGACAATAGTCACTCCAAGCATCACAAGCATTCAGAAAAAATTTAATTGGTCCCAAATTTTGAAATAAGTTACTTAGTCAGGAAAGCCAAAAACTGGGATGTGACAGACCTTACCCCCTTAATAGAATCTCATCCCCGAGATTCCTGGGCTAGGGGTTGGTGAGATACAGAATCTTGAGTTGGAGGTGGTCTTCGTGTCCTCATGTTGCTGTGGTGGTCTTGAGGTTCTTGATGATACAACTTCGATTGTCCGCATGTCCATGACTGATCGTGAGCGGAGTATGGCAATAAGTTATGCTTGACCGAGGTCAAGGGCTTGGTAAGCTAAGTCCGTGCAAGGTTCTGGCTTGCGAGTGTATTCCAAGTGAGAATACGTGGCAAGATGGTGTGTCTAGGATCTGGTCCTGGGGTTTCGCATGCCGGTTAGTGACATCAAGATGTCTCGTGCTAGAACGCACTACCAAAGTCTTCGCATGGCTTCCCGCTTACTGGGAAGTCCTTGACTTCCTTTCAACAGTCAAGCTATGGTCGCAAATAGTCTTCGTAGGCTTCTCGTGGAAGGGTTCGGGCTGGGTCTCACCTATGAGTCTAAGCTCGGAGGCTCAGGTCCCGAATAGGTCCTGCCATCTTGGGAGTTGCGAGGGTTTCTGGGTAGCTGGCTACCCAAGAGTATAGACCAGTCGTCCATTCCCAAGGTCTGCGACTCGGCGAGCGGGAATCACCTTTAGCAGGTTTCCACCACAACATACTAGTACTCTCGTCCTTGATTTGGACCAAGGAGAGGTCGTCTGGTTCTTCGCTTGTCCAAGGGCTTCGTAATCTTGAATCGTCGAGGCTTCTTGACGTCGTTGATGTAGTCGGTGTGTGGTCGGTGGTTGACTTCTGTTGCTTCGTCGTCGTTGTCGGGCTTCCTCGTCACGGCGGTTCTTCTTCTTGACTTGAGTAAGATAGACTTCCGTCGTCTTGGGACTGCTTCGAGAAGTCCACCTTCTCGAGATATCACGGTACCCTCGAGAGGTATAACAATCGGCGTTCCCGGGTTCGACCAAACACGGCTAAGGTGTTCTTCCTCTTACTGGGTGAGTAAGTATGTCATCAGTAAGGATGACAACCTACCTTCCCAAACATGACATAAGCATAGTGCTCAAAAGTCAGGTGAGGAGAACGGGACTTGCTATGGGCGGGTACTGGCCACATTTAAATGACTTAGATTCGTCTTCTATGGTCGTAATCCGTCCATCTTGTGACTCAGCGAAGCTTTAGTGTCTTAAGGAACTTAGGATGTGGGCGAACATTTATCATCTTATCTATAAGCACATTCCTTAGATGCCAATAGTTCGACCGCTAACTTGAGACAACATCACCTCATCTCATCAAGGACATCATCCTACGTGAGTCAACTCCACACCGCTCAAGCTAGTCAACTCCGGGTTGAGGAAAGAACTAAACCCAAACACTTACAAGTATGGCGTAGCCCCAACTGTACATGCATTACTATGCAAGGACCTTGGGGAGACATACAGCTACCACGATTGAATCTGAGGCACAACAAATCCAATTGTCCACCTAAGTCATCCAATGGACAGGGTAGTACACTACTATATTAAGGAAACACGTAGTAGACCAATCCAATATTTGTTTCCTTCCTATGAATCCGATCAAGTAATCCATCAATCAGATCAATCATTACTAGACCTATCACTCTCACAAATCCAACATTGACGAGGTTCTACATAGCCTCTTAAAGTCCTCATAATTCACATAATACTACAAGAATTACGCCATAGTATATCCACCAACTTAAATAAACATGGCCATCTAATTTCCAAGGCCAAACTACATAGGTTGTAGATCAATTTGACAACCCCAAGTATACGCACTCTATATCCACCGAGAAAACATGGCATCATGATCAAGATTAACGAGCTAAATCCAATTTACTCCGAACCATGTGGTCTTTGTCATCCTCAATATTCTATTAAGATTACCTATTTAAATCCAAGACTCAATCCAATAAGATGTCTACTTGATACTCCAAGTTATCATTGGCAAACGCATCAAATCATGCCAACTACTTGCTAAAGTCATGTATACCACCAAGAATAATGTTCGCGATCATAATCATCCTACTAAATCCAATCTTACTCCAGATTATGCAGGTTATACTACTGTATCAACTCGTTCGACCAAGTTTACTTACCTTTATAAGGGTCTCACGATCCACCAAAGTAGTCTAGCTATATCCTCAAGACAACTATTATCATCACAACAATCTTAGTCTAAAGCTCTCATATCGGAGATCGGTCCTCTTATGGCATTAAGGTTACAGTGCTAGCTTAAGATGAAGGGTACTTGTTCACGGTGATCACTTGTTCCACAAGGAACCCAGTGCTCAGCGGGGTTTATCGGGTCCTACACGTGTTCTGGCAAGTACGTGTACTAGACACGAGACCAGAAAATTTGAGCCGGAAAGGCTTGTGGTGGTTAGTCTGGTCTAGTGCGGTTTTCCGATCTCGAGGGGAAAACACACTCCTATGGGTTGCGTGTGGTTAAGCGTAGCACAGTCAGTGTCTTCAACGTCAGCCGTCCTTCGAAGTGGACCCTTGGTGCGTCTTGTCTTGCTGTCTTCAGTTGTCGAGAGAGGTGAGGGAGAGAGAGCATAGAGGGGAGGGTCTAAGGGTCTCAGCGCAATCAAACAAGAGTTGAAAAATCAACTCAAACAAGTGTAAAATTATTTTGAACATCAAAATAAGAGAAGTGATATAACCGCATGCTTGTTGCCTAAGCAAAAGTGCGACTTATATCAAAGCACAAACAACAAAAACAAACAACACACAACATGGTCCATCCGAACCATTTCACGGACTCGACTTCGCATAGGGGATTCACGACTCATCCTACCCTAGGTTCTGGGACTCGACAGTCGTGCTTGCTTCTTGTTTCGAAGAGGGGTCCGCTAAGTCTTCTGGACCTTCTCATGGTGTTCTCACGTCTCTTGTTGTAGTTTGCTGGAGCAATTCGTTTGAGTTGTACGGAACTCTGGTTGTCTTCTCGTCTCAGAAGTTGTTGACGAAGGTGGTTCTTCATAGCTGTCACTGACAGGGTCTTCTGTTGTCTTCATGATCTTGTCAGCGTCTTCTTGTCTTCTGAGGCTTCGAGAGTCTCAGGTGGACACCTTCATGCATCGATATTTGCATGACATGATAGAGTTCTGATCTGTCAATCATTCTAATTGCGATATCGACACCTAGAGCGGGGGATGAAGAGAACCATTTTCCTGCTCACTAAGGTGAGGCGGACCAAATGGCAAGATTCTCATCCACCGGTGGTGGTCGTCACAATTATTTATAACTCACACGGTCGCTCTATTAGTGATGCAGATCAAGGTTTGCATACTTTATGTCCAGAATATCATAGGCGAAAGTGGCATCACTCTAGAACAATGTCCAGGGTTTCACCATCTTCTAAGCCTCGATGTCCTCGTTCCTCTTAGAGGTACTATTGTTGGTGTCGTTTGGTCGTAGAGTTGTCTTCTCTGTCCTTCAGCACAGGTGTTTGCGTGGAAAGATTGCTTCCTTCCGGGCTGCCCACGAGGATTTCAATTTATCCCGTGGTCAGAAGGGCATAAGGTTCTAGCGACCATTAGCAAGTTTGAAAAATTAGACGAGGAGTGTCAAGAAAATAAGAGTGGAAGGCTTAGAGCATAACCTTCAATTTCTTTGAAGTTTTAGGAGAGTTGAGAAAATATATAAGTTTTGTAAATATTTTGAAGGATTTGGAAAGCAGTTTATCCTAACTAACGTCCATGCTAACTAAGGGCTTCCTACAGTCAGGATGGCTCTGATGCCAGCTCTGTGGGGACCCCGACTGGTAAGTCGAGATCGCCGTGCCTAGTGATCCCAAGGATTAATGCTCACTGAACACAGAAACTGAATGATAGTGTCTTACATCCATACATACCGTTTGATACAATAAATGACCACTTCGGTCGAGCCTTACATACATAGGGCCTTATAGGCCAAAGCACCAAACTAGACCAATAGCGGAATTATTGGTTGAAAGCATGAACCCATGCCATCAGCCTTAACCTACAGGCATTCTGACTGGGAAGCGTCCTAGCTCGCAAGAACGTCACCGATTTAATCTTCACCGTATCCTGTCTTTCACACCTGGTCAATGAAATAACCAGTGGCAAGCCAATGAGTACTTTGAATGTACTCGCAAACAGTCCATGACACGAACAATGAAAGTGAAGGATAACAGTATCATGCATCTTTAGTGTAACTCATCTGGGTGGAATGATCATGTATATGCATCAGGTTAAAGAATTACTTTTGAAGAACAGGTTACAGATATCGACATATCTGACAAGGGTTGAACACACCGGGTTCACCCTATATGCCAAGTCATCGGACTTGTCATAACCTCAATGTATTAATCAGGGCTCAACCATCCGGGTTTACCCTATATGCCAAGTCATCGGACTTGTCATAATCTCAATGTATTAATGAGGGCTAAACCATCAGGGTTTACCCTATATGCCAAGTCACCGAACTTGGTCATATTTTATCATGATTATAACAACACCTTTTTAACACCACACACACACTTGGTTTATGCGGAAACACTGTACGTAGTTTAAGCAGCACCACCCAACTGTCCTTGACCGTGGACACGGCTATTGGAATAGTTTACACTCTGCAGAGGTAGTACGCTGGACCCACGAGAAACGGGAAACTTCCGTGTCATCCACGACTCGCGGTATATCACATATACCCGAGGTAAGTACCCGATCATCATCTTTCCCCTGACGATACTAGACAAAGAGATCCACTCGATTGGTACCTAGCCCACATGTTGTACGTCTTACGAGCACCGACTCTGGACTCTATCAACCATGCAGGGACCAACGGTGTGCCTGGAACTCATAATAATGGCATAGTCGTCCTACCTGGCACGACCCCATCACGAGAGTGACACCGATCACTCCCACCACTAGTAATGTGGCTCTTTGCTAGCACCGACCAGAGTAATCAACAAAGCCCCATCCCATAAAGGGGTATCGTGGTCGTACTCGGTAAGGTTGGGACGGTCGACACATCATAAATCTAATCCATTTCCGAAACCATACTCACACCAAAGTCACCGGTGCATCACTTCACCAAAAGTGATCACCAACTCATCATCACCCTCGGTCATTAGTGGCACCTGATGGGGTTTTCATAAACTCTTTATTTAACTCATCATCATGCTCATGATAAAATTCTCTATTATTACTTGTCAACATGATAATATCATGACCCTCACGGGGTCAAGCTCAATGCAGTGATTCTACTCTACTAGCCAACATGACAGTAGCATGATCCTCGTAGATGGTAAGATCAAGCTCATCATGTTTGTGCTCCGAGGAGCTATGTGAATATTACTACTATAAATGCAAGTGCTTCGAAGAAGCCTTCGGTACCATCACATCAATGATGAACCGGCATCGTGATCACATGCAATGGGAAAAATACTTTCTAGTCTAGCATGCGTCATTTTATTTACTTAAGTCATGGCAAAAGGGCATGCTTGCCTTGCTCACGCAAGTCCTCGGGGTCTTCGAGGTCTTCCACTCCGTCCCCGAATACTCCGAGTACCGTCAACTATCGTCAGAAACAACTATAGTAAGCCATATATCCAGCAGAATAAAAGTGTTCTATAAATAGAAGTTATATTTTTCTTGGACCTCTCTGGTCATAAGAAAAATACTTGAATCCTTGCCAAGGGGTTTGAATCATCAGGGGTGTCTGGATGGAGGGAAAGGAGGGATAGGTGACCATTGAAGAGGTCAACAGAAAACATTCTGTTAAAAAATGAGTGGAGGCACCCATTTAACATAAAATGATTTTAGAAATATTTAGGAAGTGGTTTCACTGGATTTGGAGATGGTATGAATATTCTAGAGAATTAACAATGAGGATTAAATAACAATAGGAGCTATTTATTCATTGCAACAGAAACAAGGCACACAAAAATGTTGACCAGGGTTCGAAAAATGGAGAGTGATTTTAGAAGGCTCTGGGAATTGGAATCACTCCATTTAGAGTTGATTTGGAACCTATAGGAATTTTGAAAGGTGGGACATTTGTATCCAAATTTGGATTTTGAGTAATAACAGTACAGAAAATCTTCTTGGAAAAATGTGCAAAGCACATATGTGGGTAGAGCTTGAATTTAGGAACCTGCAGAAATTTGAATCATGCCATTTGGAGTCAGAATGATTTTATGGTGGAATTTATAAGTTAAGGAGGGAAATAAAAAGGAAAAGAGCTCATCTCTGGGGGGAAGACTATCTTGCGCACTGCGCGGCAGCTAGGCCTTCGGGCCGGCCCAGTGGGTCGGGCCACCAGCGAGGCACCACGCGGGAGGCGTATTTGCTGGAGTGCGCCTTCGGCACTGGAAGGCGCCCATAGCCAGTGTCGTATCCACTTAGCCCGACCGGTGGGCCTAGCAGGCCGATCCAGAGGCTTACTAGTGGGGTAGACGGCCCCACTGGTAGGTTCATCTCCTTCCTCGCGCTGCGCTCACTTGAAGGAAGGGGAGCCATGGCCGAGCGCTCCCGGAGCCAGCTCCGGCGACACTGGCCGTCTCCGGTGAGGCCAGGCACACCGATGGGCTCGGGCGATCGTGCCGCATCCAACTGTGCCCTAAGCGCCGGCGGGGAGGGGCTATAGCGGCGTCAGCTAGGGCTGGCCGCAGGGAGAGCCGCGATGGTGACCGTGGGGAGAGGAGCCCTGGCCACCTGGAGGGAAGAGGGGGAACGGGGACTGGTGCCGCAGGTTAGGGGGTGCTTCACGCCAACCAGAGGGAGAGGAGGAGCTCGGGGAGCTCGGATTCGGGCGAGCCGAATCAGTGGCCTCGCGGCCATGGGAGGAGGAGGCACTAGGGAGCTCAAGGGGAGGCTCTGAGGGTGGCTAGGAGGGAGGAAGTACTTGGGGGAAAAGGATTTGAGGCTCTGGTGCACGGGGGGAAGCCATATGGAGAGGGGAAAGAGGGGAGAGCTCAGGAGCTCTCTGGAGCTCTGAGAACAGTGAGTAGACAGCGTGCCAGAGGGGTTTTGGAAGCTTGCTGGTGGAGGGGAATGGCTTGAACGGTCAAGGGGAGCCTCTCAGACACGCTGGGACATACTGCAGCTGCGGGACACGAGCTAGAGAACAAGAAAATGGCGCAGAGCACCATTAGTGCAGGCCAGAGTGGTGGTCACCACCCCACCTGGTGTCCTGGGGCACCCCTTGGCCAGGCCAAGGTGTCAACCGTGCAAGGCATGCTTGCCACGATGCACCGGTGAAGTCTGGACCAAGTTGGAGTTGTCTAGGTGGGGTTTTGACTGCTGCAAAGTCTCTAACAGCAAACTTGGAGCTGATAAAAGTGGGTCTTAGGTGGGAGTCCTTGGGGAGAAATTATGTCTGGCAGTGTTAGGCATGGAAGGACTACCAGACTGCAAAGTTTGAGCTAAATAAAAGAAGTGTAGCTAGCACTTGCTGTACAAAGCCACCTTTCAGCCAAAAATGAACTTGAAGAGGTGCTGCTCATTTTTCCTACATGAGCATGCCATCAATTGATTTGAAATGATGCATTGAGACACTAGAGAGGCTCTGGAAAGAATTGGGGGTGATGGCCTAAGCAGAAGATTGGGAAGAAGGGTAAAACAGTGTTGCCAAGGGTGAAAATGAGAGAAAGTTACAAAGGGTCCTTCCCCAATAATTGACCAGTGGCCATGGGAAATTTACTGGAGGTGAAATGTAACTAGGTGAGGCTGTGGTAGAAAGTTGAGCTCAAGGAAGAAAGTAGAAGGGGCAACACAAGTCAAATTAGTGAGTGCACACAAGGTGTTTGATCTGTGGTTGGGCTACGAGATTAATTCCAATGGCTATGAAACTTAACAGGATCAAATAATAGATGAAAATAGGCTTGCACACCAAATTTGGGATTTGCTGGACAAGTTTTCCAATGTAGACTTGAAAAACCCTAGAAAGGGGCAGAAATGGGTTTCTGCTTAGAACCCTATTCAAATAAATTCCCACAAATCCAATATTTTGTGTATGGGCATTATTTGAGCATTAAGGCATGCACAAAAATTTTGAGGGCAATTGGACAAACTTTATAATGTAAAGTTTGTCAAAGTCAGAAATCAACAGAGAGGGTTTTGAGGGTTTTAGGACAAGTTCCTCTATTCTCCTTGATGTACCACTTGGTGTGGATGCCTCATTGGAGTACTGGAACATGTCCACAAAATTTGAGCACAATTGGAGACACTTCAAAATGTATAGTTGCTCAAATTTGATTTTGGACAGATAGGGTTTTAGGGTGATTAGGGGAGTCAAATCAACTTGGATTGAAATGAAACTTGGCAAGATCATCAAGAACATAATAGGTGACATGCTAGAATTTTACTGGAATTTATTGAGAATATTTCTTATAGAAATATTCCAAAAGCTTGAAATAGGTAGAAATGGTTTTGGTGGGTTTTGCCCAATATTTTGAACATGACCATGTGTTGAAACTCATAAATATGGAATAAATATATCCACTCAGTTTCCCTAAATTTTCTTAAATATTTTTAAGGCAATAATAATAACTTTCCTTCGTAGGAGACCATTTCTGGCCTCACAGAAGGGCTTTTAAATAAAATACTAAAATAACTTTTAAAATAATAATAATATGGTTTTTGGATATCATTTTGATAATAGGTTTTAAATAAAACAATTGGTGCAAAAGAAACTCCCTAATTTGAGGACTTGTAGTACAAACCTCATCTCAGGGGTTTGAAAGTTTAATTCAAAGAAAAGCTTTTTGGTGAAAATAATATTTGGTAAAATAGATATTTGTCCTAAACACATGGTATGATCATTAGGCAGGAGATCATGGAGTGAGGAGGTGATTAGGAGAGTGGCAAGAATTAATGGGGATCAATCACATGCACTACAAACAGACAGACAATAGTCACTCCAAGCATCAGAAGCATTCACAAAATTTTTAATTGGTCTCAAATTTTGGAATAAGTTACTTAGTCAGGAAAGCCAAAAACTGGGATGTGACAGTGAGGTAGGGTTAAGTATATGAGTTTGCAGCATCCTAACCATATATGGTGGCTAACTTACGGAGAACATAAAACATATGGTGGTCTACGTAAGACGGTCGAAGACTAGAATGATCACTAAGTGATCATGAACACCTACTTACGTCATCCATAACCCCACTGTGTTCTCGATCAAAGAAGGAGCTCCGGAAAAAACAATCACGGTTACGCACACAGTTGGCAAGTTTTATTTGAATTACTTTAAGTTGTCTAGAACCGGATGTTAACAAAGTATCCATGTTTGCCACATAACCGCGGGCACGGCCTTTGAAAGATTTAAACCCTGCAGGGGTGCTCCAACTAGTCCATCACAAATTACCACATACCGCATAGTAAACCTCTACCACAAAACTCATGATCTCGTCATATTCCTAAGTGGAAAACCTCAACTTTGAGAAGACCCAAAGTCTCACCGAAATCCCAATGTGCAAGATATGTCGCTAAGGTAAGACAAGTCCAAGACGACCTCCCGACGTGTCGACGATCCTGATAAGAGTCGTGTATCTCAGTCTCAGGACATGCCAAATAAGCTATGTGTACGGTGGCCTGATAGAAATCACCCAAGTCGCCCTAGGTTGGCCTCGCGTGGTGCTCTAGGTTGGGCCAACACTCATGAGCATTACTGGCCTGGGGGTTGATTAAGTTCCTAAGGGTAGCTATTCCCTATGCTTTTATTATTAAGTTATTAGCAAATTAACACCAAAATTGGGTCTTGCCGGACAAACCTTAACACTAAAGATTTATCAAGGGGGTCCCTATAACAACCCCGAACGTGTTAGGAGCACTCAGTTATGGAATAAAACACCGGTAGACGAAACTAAGGCGGCAACAGCGGAACAAAACACCCGGCAAAAGGCTAGGCCTCCCGCTATTTACCAAGTATATAGGTGCATTAATTAAATAGCAGGTAAAATATGATGATACCAAATGGCCATATTATCACATGGACCAGCTGGCACCTACAACTAGCAACGCTAAAAAATTAGTGGTTTAGCAAGCCTAACTTAGCCAAACAATATTTGCTAGGAGGGAAGGTGTTTGAGGTTTCATGGCAATGTTCAATGGCCTATATATCATGTGGTAGGCAGCGGAGATGTAACGTAAGAAATGTAACACTAAGCATAACAAACCTAGAAACGGTGTCAAGGTCACGATAATCTTGTGTGTGATTTCTTTAGAGTGGAACTGTTCCTGATCTTCCTGCACGAACTGACCAGACTCTTCGAACTCGTTTTTGACCCCAGAAGCTACCCAAAAGAAACAAGAAGGAAATAAATACCATTAAAATGATGATGCCACAGACAAAATGATGCATGCATGCGCAACCTCTAATCATGCACATAAACCACCCCACACAGATAAAACTAGTGCCACCTCACCACAAGGTCACTTTCTACAGAAAAGCTCAAAACCAGATTCCAGTACCACCTTTGGATTCCTTGGGATTTTATACCCCAATTCCATGTATCATGCTGCCATGTTTGCATTCAGGAAAACACCACAAACAATAAAAGTAAATTGGTACAGAATCGAACTACAACTATGTCAAGAACAGGGCTGTTCTTGAACCTGTCCTATTTGGCTTGTCCATATCTGGACATATTCCAGAAATGGAAAAACATTCTAATTATCACAAAAATAAACACAAACAATAAAATAAAATAGAAAAAATAAGGAGGGGGGAACCCACCTGGCAGTGACCAGGGCCCCCTCACTGGATGACACGTGGGCGCCTGTGGCCCACTGTCAGCCCACACACACACACAACACACAGCACACACATACACATTATAATAAAAAGAGGCTAGGGGGATTCGAACCATGACCCCTCTGGTGGAGGCGCGACGCTGGAGCCATAGTGATGTATGTAATTAAGCTACAGTGATCCCACGCTAATGATGCCACGTCAGCGTGATTGCTATCGTTAATCTCGCGTTACTTCAAAACCGAGTCAAATTCAAAATTAAAAATAAAGTCAAACGATAAAAGTTTTCGAATGCCAAAAAAAATGTTTGGGTGTGTCAAATATTACCTAGGAGAACTGTCATTTAGGAATCGTTAATTTTATAAGTATTTATTGCACTAAAATAAATTAAAACTAGAACTGTTAATAAATTTAAAAAAAGCCACGGCCCAACTGGGCCAACCGGCCCAGCAGGCCACACACTAGCCCACCTCCACCAAGGGGTATAAAACCCCCTTGAACCCTAGCCCAAACCGGTGCCTCTCCCCACTCCACCCCACGCCGCAAGCCACTCCCTCGTCCCACCGCACCGACCTTCCCCACGAGGGGATCCCTCCTCCCTCGTCCCACCAACCACTCGTTATCTCTCGCTCTCCCTAGTTCCCCTCGTCACCCCACCTCACTCCCTCACGTGACCCCCCCCCCAGATCGCCCCTCGTCTCTCCCCAACGCAGAACCCCCTGCCCCTCGTGCGCACACCCCGCTCGCCTCCTCCCTCGAACACCTCGTTCCCTGCCGTGTCGGCCATCCCCAGCACCACCCACCAGTGCCAGCCATCTCCTCCGTCACCCGCTCGCCCCGCTCACTTCCCTCACCACCCCATCGGCCCGCCCCACCGCCGCGACCCCCAGCCATCGGCCGCGTCGCACCTCTCTCACCCGTCACCCTCTCCGTTCCCCACCACGCCGGATCTGCTCCGAATCCCCCCCCCCCCCCACCGGAGCAGCCCCTCGTTGGCCCCGCGCCGGAGCCGCACCGTGGCCGCACCACCGATGCTGCCTCGCCCCGCCCCGGCTTCTCCTCGCCGGATCTGCCGGCCTCCTTCTCCACCAACTCGACACCGACGCCCCTCCCTCTGCCGCATCTTCATCGAGCCGCATCTTCCTCTACACGTGGGTGAGAACACCCCCTTCCTTCCTTCCCCCTCTTCGGTGACTTCTGCCTCGCCCCGGCACCATTTTCCCTCCTGCTTGCGAAAAGGAGGAGGAGTTAGCTCCTGTAAGTTGAGAGAGAGAGAGAGGAAAGAACAAAGAAAAAAAAAGAAACATGTATGTATTTATGTATAAGCATGTATGTATGTATATATGTATATGTGTGTAAATATGTGTGTATGTATATGTGTGAATGTAAGTATAAAAATGTGCATATGGGTGCAGGTGTGTGTTTTTGTGTACATGAGTGTGTGTGTGTGTTGTGTGTGTGCTGTGGCCGATGGGCCACTTACACGTGGGACCATCCCTATAAAATGTTTGAAAAATTTATAATATAAATAATTAATTAATTAATTAGTTAAAGTAATTAATTAATTAATTAATTAGGTAATTATATATGATTATGAGTAATTAGAATAACTAAGTAAATATATTAATTAGATAATTAAATTATCCTAAACCCAGTATGACAAGTGGGTCCCGTCCCCTTTTAATTAATTGGATTAATATTTAGTTAACCTTAATAATAAATGTGCCTATGACAACGGGGGGCCACTGGTCAGTTTGACGAGTCAAACCATGTTGACTCCTGATGTCAAAATTGTATTTAATTGAAATATTTTAATCTGTTTTAATTTCGGAATATTGATTAAATCTTTGAAAATTAATATAAAATAATCCGTAGCTCACATGAAAATATTTTGAGCATGAAAGTTGATCAAATGAACGAGACGAACTCGGATACGCGGTCCATTCGTCTCTCACGCGTCCCTAGCATAGCAAACGAGGAACTTTTCCACCGTTTTTTGTGTGGCCTGTAGTAGCGAGAGACCCAGGAAATATCGTCAGATATTCTTCCGACCCGTCTATGACGGATAGCACTGCGTTAGCTCATGCCTAACCCTGCTTTGACATGTCATACTTAGTGTTTGCATCGGTGTTATATTTATTGTTTCTTCCCCCCTCTTCTTATCGATAGACCCCGAGACTGACGTGGCTACCGGGTACGACTACCCTCCTGACGACCAGCCCTTTGCCGCAGAGCAACAAGGCAAGCCAACCCCCTTGATTATCCCTATATCGCTTATTCTTTCTCCCTCATGCTTGCATTAGAATTTTGCTACTGTTGTAGTTAGCTCCTATATCTGATGCATAGCATGTTTTTGATGAACTGCTACTTTAAGTACCACACCTATAAACTATTTAGTATAGGTGGAGCAGACATCCCCTCTGACCCCTTAGTCGAGTTGCCCCGCTTTATTGTCGAGTCTCGATCCCTGATCGACGAGCCAAGACCCGACACAACACTTACACACCCCTTAGTTGTACGATGCTGCAGAACTACTATCGGGTACCGAGGGTGACACCTCGCGAAGTACTCATGATGATATCTCTGTAGGGCAGCTAGTCGGTCGTGGTTGTCGGGGGTGAGTCCTCCTTCACCATTCCCGATGATAACTCTCTCGTGCAACCCCTCAAGTGTGTGACCCTCGAGGGTGATTCTTCTAAGTCCACCTTGACGATTACATCGTTCGGAATCCAACAAGGGTGATACCTCGGATCCCCCTGATGTTACAACCACACAGTTACTTGACCATGTTACTCGGAACATTGATGAATAAATGTTAGGCAGGTGGATTCCCGCATGGATGTGTCAATGAGTTAATTAAAATGTTAATGGATTTGGGTATTAGATCTGGGTTGGTAGGAGACTTTATCGCACTAACCGGCTACGCGGGAGAAGTTATGGGTACCCAGCGTCGTGGTATCATCTGAAGCTCTTCACACGTCAGCAATGGAGCGGTGCGTGCCCGAGTGGTCCCGATATGCCTCGCACTTGTAATAAGTGGTGCTAGGACTGACATCGGCTGCCCTCGCAATGTGCAAGAGTGCAAAGGGTGATGGGCCCATGACCCCTGCGCGCTCAGGATTTAGACCGGTGGGCTGGCCTCTGTGTTGAGTCTAGGTGGGGCTGCGATGTGTCGATATTCTGAGGTCGGGCATGAGCCAGAAAAGTGTGTCCGTCCAGAGTGTTATCGAGCGTGACGGGAAACTTGGTGCACCCTTACAGGGATGGAAATTAACTATTCGGACAGTCATGTGCACGGTTACAGAACGACTTGGAGTTGTGCCCTGATCTTATACAACTACAACTGTTACTTAACTAGAATAGTTGCTCCAGGATTGCTTCCTCGCAGGGAGTCGAGGGAGAATCTCTAGGCCTGACCACATATTAATTATTGTTGCAACAATATGACTATTAATTGTGTTACCTGTTCTACTCTCGTCTATTGCTGCAAGACCCCTGAAGATGCTAGTCTTCTATAGGACTTGGCCTTCTCTCTCCATTCTTGCATTGCTGCAGTGAGTCCGCATATAAACCCTTTTTATGATACTGATGCATTCTTAGCATAGTTCTGATCTCAGTCTTGCGAGTACTTTGGATGAGTACTCACCATTGATTTGCTCCCCCTTTGTCCCCTTGATCCATTGTTGCGACCAGATGATGGAGCCCAGGAGCTGGAGTATCCTGTCGACGACGACTTCTACCCCGACGGTGCCTACTACTATGTGGAGGCCGCTGAAGACCAGGAATAGTTAGGAGGCTCCCAGGCAGGAGGCCTCACCTCGTTCGATCGTTGTATCTTTTGTGCTATCCTTCTCTAAGGCACCCCCATGTGTACTGTCTGTACTCAGATATTTGTTGCTTCCGCTGACTCGTGTGTTTATCGAGCTTCTCTATTCTAGCCCTCGAGGCCCTGGCTTGTAATATGAAGCTTGTAAGTTTTATTTGTGTCTAGAGTTGTGTTGTGATATCTGCCCGTGAGTCCTTGAGCTTGGTCGTACGCATTTGTGTGTATGATTAGCGTACGATCAAATCGAGGGCGTCACAAGTTGGTATCAGAGCCGACTGCCTGTAGGTAGCCCCCTTTCCAACTCCTTCGTCGAAGTTGAGTCTAGTACTTGAAAAACTTACTAACTTTGATGTTGTGGCTTACGGGCCCACATCTCAATTGGGTGGTATTAGGATCTTTTACTCCTTTTCTATACTATGGGTTCTGATCTCTCTTCTCTTTCGGGTTAAAGGTTTACTAACTCTAACTCTAGGTTCTTGTAACTATTTCCTCCCGGAGAGCCCCTCATCCCACATGATGACTTGATTCGTTAGAAAACTCCGAAGATACTCTCCGATGTTCTCTCGAGAGCTAATGCTCATTGCTTCTGCGATTTCCCTTCCTCCGTCAACCGCTATGGATGACGACATAGAAATGTCGTTCATACTTTCTTTTCCAACTGCTCTTGTCTTACAAGATGCAATGAATTATCTTATCGGGGATTCGTCCATCATGAATTGTCATGGGTTTCACAAGTCCCTCAAATTTCTATTCGATCTGCCGAGATCCTCAATAGCTTATTGCTCTTGACCTTTCTCACCTGCTTGCATTGTGGTTAAATCCATAAGTCTAGCAACATTCGTTAAACTCTTTTGTGATTTCCTGTGATCTTATTGATTCTACCTTTGTGTGAATGCACACAATCATCTGTTGATACTCATAAATTATCTTTCCGGCTCAGTCGTCCTTCCAGATAGAGCTCGTTCTCGACAAATCAACTTTGGTTGGTTGTCCATCTAAGTCCATTCAACTTACTTGTATTTGATCAGAGCATCTGATTTTGATACACAACCGAGAAATCATAAATTCCTTTGGTATTTAAGTATCGATATTTTTCAGATGTTCTATAATCCGATGCCTTGCATTTTACCTCCCTCTGGTTGAGTATCGACGCTCACATGAGGTCCTTTGTGGACTGTCAAACCCATTGTTGGGTTATTATCCGACATCATCCTTTGCTTTCAAAAATTCTTGTGATATGCTTCCCCTGACACATGATGTCATTGGTAAATTGTGTTTTCTCCCTCTGAAAAATCGTATCATGTACTTTTGTCGGCCATGCTCTATTGTCAAGCATGTGTTAATTACTCTTGAAGTTTGTGGTATATGTTCCTAAGATGCCCCGATGGGTTGAACCTATGCCTTCCTAAAACAATATGATCCGATGAGTTATCATGAGTATTACTCTTCTGGTGTTTTGCTGAATATTCTTTCAAAGCTACAACCTGATCAAAGGCAAGGAGTAAATGGCAGGTGGTGCATTGATGAAGTGGGAGTCGACCTTGAACTTTGTGTTCATGCCCATGGAAACGACGTTGATCCTATCAGAGAAACTTCTCGTATCAATAATCATTCATTGTATGATTTGATCATTTTGTGGTTTAATCTTGTATCGTGATTGGGTACTTTGCAACCGTGGTTCCGACCATGATTGTTCTTCTTTGATCCCATATGTAGATAAGTTAAAGTGCCTGTCTTCCACAGATCAATACATTAGTCTAACCTCTACTCGGATCTACCTCTGAGTATTGTCCCTGGTATCTCGACAATATCACGAAGCTGCATAACTTCTTATGAGCTCTTCATCAACTATGATATTTTTTATTAGTTCCCGTTTTCCTCGTTTTTGAGTTATTGGACACTCAAGGATACCGATCACTGAATCGAGTACGAATTGTGATCCAACAACTCTTAGAAATCTTCTTTGCTTACGAGTTTGTCCTCGATCATGTCACTCCAAGCTGTTAAGCTACATCATCATCGTCATGTTGGAGCTTGACCATGCTATCTACGTCCTCCATCTCTGGAACACATTTCCAACTGTGTGTTAAGCTCACAGCGAGCTTTCCACATCATATTGGTTGTTTTGAAAGGCAGTTTTGATTCTGAGCTACCAGTCTAACTGTGCTTCCGACAACCTTTAGCTTCACCATTCCTTTGCTTGATGTCGTCGCTGATCGATTACATCTTCATGAAACTTCTCGACAAATGTGTCATGATCATCATCAGCATTCTGAGCTCTTGCAGGGTATCAATCGAATGCATGTTCAGAAATACAATCACTTCCCCTCGATGAATTGTATTATCATCGACATCCTTGTTGCCTTCCCTCGAACACAAACTTGATCACATTTTGTGTTGTCCCTTGATTTCCTTGCTATACAGCTTATGTTAATTTCTCCCTTGGAGTATTACCATCTTTTATGTCAAGAATGTTGTGAGGATTGTTGCACCTCTTAAAGAATACTTGATATAGTTATACTTCTCGCCATCATCATTCATTTCTTGGTCACCGTGTTGCTTCTAACCGGTATATTGATACGTCTCCAACGTATCTATAATTTTTGATTGTTCCATGCTATTATATTATCAACTTGGGATGTCTTATATGCATTTATATGCCATTTTATATCATTTTTGGGACTAACCTATTAACTCAGTGCCTGGTGCCAGTTTCTGTTTTTTCCGTGTTTTTGACCTTTTTCAGAAAAGAATATTAAATGGAGTCCAAACAGAATAAAAACTTGCGTGATGATTTTTTCCATAAACGAATATACCGAGAAGACTTGAGAACCAAGGCAGGAGGTCTTGTGGGAGGCCAACGAGCCCCCTAGATGCACCCTAGGGGGGCGCGCCTAGCAGGCTCGTGGGCCCCCCTGCCTCCTTTGCCCTACCTCTTTTGCCTGTAAATTCCTAAAAATCCCAAAAGCTCAAGAGATAGCCACGAAAATACTTTTCCGCCGCCGCAAGCGTCTGTCTCCGCGAGATCCCATCTGCGGACCGTTGTGGTGCCCTGTCGGAGGGGGATTCGGACACGGAGGGCTTATTCATCAATAACATTGCCTCTCCAATGATGCGTGGGTAGTTCACCACAAACCTTCGGGTCCATAGCTAGTAGCTAGATGGCTTCTTCTCTCTCTGGGATCTTCAATACAAAGTTCTCCATGATCTTCATAGAGATCTATCCGATGTAACTTTCTTTTGCGGTGTGTTTGTCGAGATCCGATGAATTGTGGATTTATGATTAGATTATCTATGAATATTATTTGAGTCTTCTCTGATTTCTTATATGCATGATTTCGTATCCTTGTAATTCTCTTCGAGTTATGGGTTTCGTTTGGCCAACTTGATCTGTAATTCTTGCAATGGTAGAAGTGCTTGGTTTTGGATTCATACCGTGCGGTGTCCTCACCGAGTGACAGAAAGGGTAGCGAGGCACGCATCATGTTGTTGCCATAAAGGGTAAAAAGATGGGGTTTATGTCATATTGCATTAATTTATCCCTCTACATCATGCCATCTTGCTTAAGGCGTTACTCCGTTTGTTATGAACTTAATACACTAGATGCATGCTGCATAGCGGTCGATGTGTGGAGTAATAGTAGTAGATGCAGATAGTATCGGTCTACTTGTCTCGGACGTTATGCCTATATGTATGATCATTGCCTTAGCTATCGTCATGACTTAGCGCGATTCTATCAATTGCTCGACAGTAATTCGTTCACCCACCGTAATACTTGCTATCATGAGAGAAGCCTCTAGTGAACACTATGGCCCCCGGGTCTATTTTACACATTATATTCAGATCTACCAAAAATACTGTTGGGGAACGTCGCATGGGAAACAAAAAATTTCCTACGCGCACGAAGACCTATCATGGTGATGTCCATCTACGAGAGGGGATGAGTGATCTACGTACCCTTGTAGATCGTACAGCAGAAGCGATTAGAGATCGCGGTTGATGTAGTGGAACGTCCTCACGTCCCTCGATCCGCCCCGTGAACAATCCCGCGATCAGTCCCACGATCTAGTACCGAACGGACGGCACCTCCGCGTTCAGCACACGTACAGCTCGACGATGATCTCGGCCTTCTTGATCCAGCAAGAGAGACGGAGAGGTAGAAGAGTTCTCCGGCAGCATGACGGTGCTCCGGAGGTTGGTGATGATCTCGTCTCAGCAGGCCTCCGCCCGAGCTCCGCAGAAACGCGATCTAGAGGAAAAACTATGGAGGTATGTGGTCGGGCAGCCGTGAGAAAGTCGTCTCAAATCTGCCCTAAAAGCCCCATATATATAAGAGGAGGGAGGGGGACCTTGCCTTGGGGTCCAAGGGATCCCCAAGGGGTCGGCCGAGCCAGGGGGGAGGACTCTCCCCCCCCAAACCGAGTCCTACTTGGTTTGGTGGGAGGGAGTCCTTCCCCCTTCCCACTTCCCCCTTTTTTTTTCTTCTTTCCTTTGATTTTTCTATCTTGGCGCATAGGGGATTGGTCGGCTGTCCCACCAGCCCACTAAGGGCTGGTGTGACCCCCCCAAATACCTATGGGCTTCCCCGGAGTGGGTTGCCCCCCTCCGGTGAACTCCCGGAACCCATTCGTCATTCCCGGTACATTCCCGGTAACTTCGAAAAACTTTCCGGTAATCAAATGAGGTCATCCTATATATCAATCTTCGTTTCCGGACTATTCCGGAAACCCTCGTGACGTCCGTGATCTCATCCGGGACTCCGAACAACATTCGGTAACCAACCATATAACTCAAATACGCATAAAACAACGTCGAACCTTAAGTGTGCAGACCCTGCGGGTTCGAGAACTATGTAGACATGACCCGAGAGACTCCTCGGTCAATATCCAATAGCGGGACCTGGATGCCCATATTGGATCCTACATATTCTACGAAGATCTTATCGTTTGAACCTCAGTGCCAAGGATTCGTATAATCCCGTATGTCATTCCCTTTGTCCTTCGGTATGTTACTTGCCCGAGATTCGATCGTCAGTATCCGCATACCTATTTCAATCTCGTTTACCGGTAAGTCTCTTTACTCGTTCCGTAATACAAGATCCCGCAACTTACACTAAGTTACATTGCTTGCAAGGCTTGTGTGTGATGTTGTATTACCGAGTGGGCCCCGAGATACCTCTCCGTCACACGGAGTGACAAATCCCAGTCTTGATCCATACTAACTCAACTAACACCTTCGGAGATACCTGTAGAGCATCTTTATAGTCACCCAGTTACGTTGCGACGTTTGATACACACAAAGCATTCCTCCGGTGTCAGTGAGTTATATGATCTCATGGTCATAGGAATAAATACTTGACACGCAGAAAACAGTAGCAACAAAATGACACGATCAACATGCTATGTCTATTAGTTTGGGTCTTAGTCCATCACGTGATTCTCCTAATGACGTGATCCAGTTATTAAGCAACAACACCTTGTTCATAATCAGAAGACACTGATTATCATCGATCAACTGACTAGCCAACTAGAGGCATGCTAGGGACGGTGTTTTGTCTATGTATCCACACATGTAAATGAGTCTTCATTCAATACAATTATAGCATGGATAATAAACTATTATCTTGATACAGGAATTATAATAATAACTATACATTTATTATTGCCTCTAGGGCATAATTCCAACAGTCTCCCACTTGCACTAGAGTCAATAATCTAGCCCTCACATCACCATGTGAATTACATTGTAATAAATCTAACACCCATACAGTTCTGGTGTCGATCATGTTTTGGCCGTGGAAGAGGTTTAGTCAGCGGGTCTGCTACATTCAGATCCGTGTGCACTTTGCATATATTTACGTCCTCCTCCTCGACGTAGTCGCGGATGAGGTTGAAGCGTCGTTTGATGTGTCTGGTCTTCTTGTGAAACCTTGGTTCCTTTGCTAAGGCAATGGCACCAGTGTTGTCACAGAACAAGGTTATTGGATCCAGTGCACTTGGCACCACTCCAAGATCCGTCATGAACTGCTTCATCCAGACACCCTCCTTAGCCGCCTCCGAGGCAGCCATGTACTCCGCTTCACATGTAGAATCTGCTACGACGCTTTGCTTGGAACTGCACCAGCTTACTGCACCCCCATTAAGAATAAATACGTATCCGGTTTGCGACTTAGAGTTGTCCGGATCTGTGTCAAAGCTTGCATCGACGTAACCTTTTACGGCGAGCTCTTCGTCACCTCCATACACGAGAAACATCTCCTTAGTCCTTTTCAGGTACTTCAGGATATTCTTGACCGCCGTCCAGTGATCCACTCGTGGATTACTCTGGAACCTGCCTGCCATACTTATGGCCAGGCTAACATCTGGTCTAGTGCACAGCATCGCATACATGATAGAACCTATGGCTGAAGCATAGGGGACGGAGCGCATATGCTCTCTATCTTCATCAGTTGCTGGGCACTGAGTCTTACTCAATCTCGTACCTTGTAACACTGGCAAGAACCCTTTCTTGGACTGTTCCATTTTGAACCTCTTCAAAACTTTATCAAGGTATGTGCTTTGTGAAAGTCCTATCAGGCGTTTTGATCTATCCCTATAGATCTTAATGCCTAGAATGTAAGCAGCTTATCCTAGGTCCTTCATAGAGAAACTTTTATTCAAGTAACCTTTTATGCTATCCAAAAGCTCTACGTTGTTTCCAATCAGTAATATGTCATCCACATATAATATTAGAAACGCCACAGAGCTCCCACTCACTTTCTTGTAAATACAAGATTCTCCAACCACTTGTATAAACCCAAATGCTTTGATCACCTCATCAAAGCGTTTGTTCCAACTCCGAGATGCTTGCACCAGTCCATAAATGGATCGCTGGAGCTTGCACACTTTGTCAGCATTTTTAGGATCGACAAAACCTTCGGGTTGCATCATATACAACTCTTCCTTAAGGAAACCGTTAAGGAACGCCGTTTTGACATCCATCTGCCAGATTTCATAATCGAAAAATGCAGCTATTGCTAACATGATTCTGACGGACTTAAGCATCGCTACAGGAGAGAAAGTCTCATCGTAGTCAATTCCTGGAACTTGTGAAAAACCCTTTGCCACAAGTCGAGCTTTATAAACGGTCACATTACCGTCAGCGTCCGTCTTCTTCTTAAAGATCCATTTGTTCTGAATAGCCTTGCGGCCCTCAGGCAGCATCTCCAAAGTCCATACTTTGTTCTCATACATGGATCCTATCTCGGATTTCATGGCTTCTAGCCATTTGTTGGAATCTGGGCCCACCATTGCTTCTTCATAATTTGCAGGTTCATTGTTGTCTAACAACATGATTGATAAGACGGGATTACCGTACCACTCTGGAGCAGCCGTGATCTCGTCGACCTGCGTGGTTCAACAGAAACTTGAACTGGAGTTTCATGATCATCATCATTAACTTCCTCCTCAACCGGCGTTGCAATGACAGAGGTTTCCCCTTGCCCTGCGTCACCATCCAGAGGGATGAGAGGTTCGACAACCTCGTCAAGTTCTATCTTCCTCCCATTCAATTCTCTCGAGAGAAACTCCTTCTCGAGAAAAGTTCCGTTCTTAGCAACAAACACTTTGCCCTCGGATTTGAGATAGAAGGTGTACCCAACTGTCTCTTTTGGGTAACCTATGAAGACACACTTTTCCGCTTTGGGTTCCAGCTTTTCAGGCTGAAGCTTTTTGACATAAGCATCACATCCCCAAACTTTAAGAAACGACAACTTTGGCCTCTTGCCATACCATAGTTCGTATGGTGTCGTCTCAACGGATTTTGATGGTGCCCTATTTAAAGTGAATGCAGCTGTTTCTAATGCATAATCCCAAAATGATAACGGCAAATCAGTAAGAGACATCATAGATCGCACCATCTCTAACAAAGTACGATTACGACGTTCGGACACACCATTACGCTGTGGTGTTCCAGGCGGTGTTAACTGCGAAACAATTCCACATTGTCTTAAGTGAGTACCAAACTCGAAACTCAGATATTCACCCCCACGATCAGACCGTAGGAACTTGATCTTCTTGTTACGATGATTTTCCACTTCACTCTGAAATTGCTTGAACTTTTCAAATGTTTCAGACTTGTGCTTCATCAAGTAGACATAACCATATCTACTTAAATCGTCAGTGAAGGTGAGAAAATAACGATATCCGCCGCGTGCCTCCACGCTCATTGGACCACACACATCGGTATGTATGATTTCCAACAAGTCACTTGCACGCTCCATTGTTCCGGAGAACGGAGTCTTAGTCATCTTGCCCATGAGGCATGGTTCGCACGTGTCAAGTGAATCAAAGTCAAGTGACTCCAAAAGTCCATCAGCATGGAGTTTCTTCATGCGCTTTACACCAATATGACCCAAGCGGCAGTGCCACAAAAATATGGTGCTATCATTGTTTACTCTAACTCTTTTGGTCTCAATGTTATGTATATGCGTATCTCTATCAAGATTCAATATGAACAATCCTCTCACATTCGGTGCATGACCATAAAAGATGTTACTCATAGAAATAGAACAACCATTATTCTCAGACTTAAAAGAGTAACCGTCTCGCAATAAACAAGATCCAGATATAATGTTCATGCTCAACGCAGGCACTAAATAACAATGATTTAAGTTCATCACTAATCCCGATGGTAGTTGAAGTGACACTGTGCCGACGGCGATTGCATCAACCTTGGAACCGTTTCCTACGCGCATCGTCACTTCGTCTTTCGCCAGCCTTCGTCTATTCCGCAGTTCCTGCTTCGAGTTGCAAATGTGAGCAACAGAACCGGTATCGAATACCCAGGCACTACTACGAGAGCCGGTTAAGTACACATCAATAACATGTATATCAAATATACCTGATTTTTCTTTGCCCGCCTTCTTATCTGCCAGATACTTGGGGCAATTGCGCTTCCAGTGACCCATACCCTTGCAATAGAAGCACTCTGTTTCAGGCTTAGGTCCAGCCTTGGGTTTCTTCGGCGGATTGGCAACAGGCTTGCCGCTCTTCTTCGAATTGCCCTTCTTGTCTTTGTCGTTTCTCTTGAAACTAGTGGTCTTGCTCACCATCAACACTTGATGCTCTTTACGGAGTTCAGACTCTGCGACTTTCAGCATCGCAAACAACTCGCCGGGAGACTTGTTCATCCCTTGCATGTTGTAGTTCAACACAAAGCCTTTATAGCATGGCGGCAGTGATTGGAGGATTCTGTCAGTGATAGCTTCTTGCGGGAGTTCAATCCCCAGTTCAGCTAGACGGTTTGAGTACCCAGACATTTTGAGCACATGTTCACTGACAAACGAGTTTTCCTCCATCTTGCAAGCATAGAATTTATCGGAGGTCTCATACCTCTCGATCCGGTCGTTCTTCTGAAAGATGAACTTCAACTACTGGAACATCTCAAATGCTCCATGACGCTCAAAGCGACGTTGAAGTCCCGGTTCTAAGCCATACAAGACTGCACATTGAACTATTGAGTAGTCCTCCTTACGCGCTAACCAAGCGTTCTTAACATCCTGATCAGCCGTAGCGGGTGGTTCATCTCCTAGCGCAGCATTAAGGACATAATCCTTCTTTCCAGCTTGTAAGATTAGCTTAAGATTACGAGCCCAGTCTACAAAGTTGCTTCCATCATCTTTCAACTTAGCTTTCTCTAGGAACGTATTAAAATTGAGGATGACACTTGCGTGAGCCATGATCTACAACACAAATATATTCAAAGTGGACTTAGACTATGTTCAAGATAATTAGAGTTCAACTTAATCAAATTACATGCTAAACTCCCACTCAAAAGGTACATCTCTCTAGTCATTTGAGTGGTTCATGATCCACCTACACTATCCCAAGTCCGATCATCACGTGAGTCGGGAGTAGTTTCAGTGGTAAGCATCCCTATGCTAATCATATCATCTATATGATTCATGATCGACCTTTCGGTCTCATGTGTTCCGAGGCCATGTCTGCACATGCTAGGCTCGTCAAGCTTAACCCGAGTGTTCCGCGTGCGCAACTGTTTTGCACCCGTTGTATGTGAACGTTGAGTCTATCACACCCGATCATCACGTGGTGTCTCGAAACGACGAACTGTAGCAACGGTGCACAGTCGGGGAGAACACAATTTCGTGTTGAAATTTTAGTGAGAGATCACCTCATAATGCTACCGTCGTTCTAAGCAAAATAAGGTGCATAAAAGGATTAACATCACATGCAATTCATAAGTGACATGATATGGCCATCATCACGTGCTTCTTGATCTCCATCACCAAAGCACCGGCACGATCTTCTTGTCACCGGCGCCACACCATGATCTCCATCAACGTGTCGCCATCGGGGCTGTCGTGCTACTTATGCTATCACTACTAAAGCTACATCCTAGCAAAATAGTAAACGCATCTGCAAGCACATATGTTAGTATAAAGACAACCCTATGGCTCCTGCCGGTTGTCGTACCATCGACGTGCAAGTCGATATTTCTATTACAACATGATCATCTCATACATCAAATATATCACATCACATCATTGGCCATATCACATCACAATCATACCCTGCAAAAACAAGTTAGACGTCCTCTAATTTTGTTGTTGCGTGTTTTACGTGGTGACCAAGGGTATCTAGTAGGATCGCATCTTACTTACGCAAACACCACAACGGAGATATATGAGTTGCTATTTAACCTCATCCAAGGACCTCCTCGGTCAAATCCGATTCAACTAAAGTTGGAGAAACCGTCACTTGCCAGTCATCTTTGAGCAAAGGGGGTTACTCGTAACGATGAAACCAGTCTCTCGTAAGCGTACGAGTAATGTCGGTCCAAGCCGCTTCAATCCAACAATACCGCGGAATCAAGAAAAGACTAAGGAGGGCAGCAAAACGCACATCACCGCCCACAAAACCTTTTGTGTTCTACTCGAGAAGACATCTACGCATGAACCTAGCTCATGATGCCACTGTTGGGGAACGTCGCATGGGAAACAAAAAATTTCCTACGCGCACGAAGACCTATCATGGTGATGTCCATCTACGAGAGGGGATAAGTGATCTACGTACCCTTGTAGATCGTACAGCAGAAGCGATTAGAGATCGCGGTTGATGTAGTGGAACGTCCTCACGTCCCTCGATCCGCCCCGCGAACAATCCCGCGATCAGTCCCACGATCTAGTACCGAACGGACGACACCTCCGCGTTCAGCACACGTACAGCTCGACGATGATCTCGGCCTTCTTGATCCAGCAAGAGAGACGGAGAGGTAGAAGAGTTCTCCGGCAGCATGACGGCGCTCCGGAGGTTGGTGATGATCTCGTCTCAGCAGGGCTCCGCCCGAGCTCCGCAGAAACGCGATCTAGAGGAAAAACTATGGAGGTATGTGGTCGGGCAGCCGTGAGAAAGTCGTCTCAAATCTGCCCTAAAAGCCCCATATATATAGGAGGAGGGAGGGGGACCTTGCCTTGGGGTCCAAGGGATCCCCAAGGGGTCGGCCGAGCCAGGGGGGAGGACTCTCCCCCCCCCCCCCAAACCGAGTCCTACTTGGTTTGGTGGGAGGGAGTCCTTCCCCCTTCCCACTTCCCCCTTTTTTTTTCTTCTTTCCTTTGATTTTTCTATCTTGGCGCATAGGGGATTGGTCGGCTGTCCCACCAGCCCACTAAGGGCTGGTGTGACCCCCCCAAATACCTATGGGCTTCCCCGGAGTGGGTTGCCCCCCTCCGGTGAACTCCCGGAACCCATTCGTCATTCCCGGTACATTCCCGGTAACTTCGAAAAACTTTCCGGTAATCAAATGAGGTCATCCTATATATCAATCTTCGTTTCCGGACTATTCCGGAAACCCTCGTGACGTCCGTGATCTCATCCGGGACTCCGAACAACATTCGGTAACCAACCATATAACTCAAATACGCATAAAACAACGTCGAACCTTAAGTGTGCAGACCCTGCGGGTTCGAGAACTATGTAGACATGACCCGAGAGACTCCTCGGTCAATATCCAATAGCGGGACCTGGATGCCCATATTGGATCCTACATATTCTACGAAGATCTTATCGTTTGAACCTCAGTGCCAAGGATTCGTATAATCCCGTATGTCATTCCCTTTGTCCTTCGGTATGTTACTTGCCCGAGATTCGATCGTCAGTATCCGCATACCTATTTCAATCTCGTTTACCGGTAAGTCTCTTTACTCGTTCCGTAATACAAGATCCCGCAACTTACACTAAGTTACATTGCTTGCAAGGCTTGTGTGTGATGTTGTATTACCGAGTGGGCCCCGAGATACCTCTCCGTCACACGGAGTGACAAATCCCAGTCTTGATCCATACTAACTCAACTAACACCTTCGGAGATACCTGTAGAGCATCTTTATAGTCACCCAGTTACGTTGCGACGTTTGATACACACAAAGCATTCCTCCGGTGTCAGTGAGTTATATGATCTCATGGTCATAGGAATAAATACTTGACACGCAGAAAACAGTAGCAACAAAATGACACGATCAACATGCTATGTCTATTAGTTTGGGTCTTAGTCCATCACGTGATTCTCCTAATGACGTGATCCAGTTATTAAGCAACAACACCTTGTTCATAATCAGAAGACACTGATTATCATCGATCAACTGACTAGCCAACTAGAGGCATGCTAGGGACGGTGTTTTGTCTATGTATCCACACATGTAAATGAGTCTTCATTCAATACAATTATAGCATGGATAATAAACTATTATCTTGATACAGGAATTATAATAATAACTATACATTTATTATTGCCTCTAGGGCATAATTCCAACAAATACCTTGTTGAACTTTTATTTCTTTTTACCTTTCATCACTATCAGATCTCACCTTGCAAGTAATCGTGAAGGGATTGACAACCCCTTTATCGCGTTGGGTGCAAGTTTGTTTGTTTTTGCGCAGGTTCATTGGTGCCTCATCTTGATACTCCTACTGGATTGATACCTTGGTTCTCAAACTGAGGGAAATACTTATTTCTACTTTGCTGCATCACCCTTTCCTCTTCAAGGGAAAACCAACGCAAGCTCAAGAAGTAGCAAGAAGAATTTCTGGCGCCGTTGCCGGGGAGTATTCAAGTGAAGCATATCTACCAAGTACCTATCGCAAACTCATCTCTTGCATTACATTATTTGCCTTTTGCCTCTCGTTTTTCCTCTACCCCACTTCTAAAACGATTTTCCGAAAATACCAAAAAGATTTTCCTTTTTATTCGCTATTCTTCCGTTCGCCTTTTTGTTGCTATGTTTGCTTGTGTTGCCATGTGCCTTCTATTTGCTTGCATCTTCGCTTGATAAAAATCTATTGATATGGATCCTCATCCACTTTCTAATCTTTTCAAAATACCAAATTATGATGAACAATCTGCTAGTGAGTTGAGTGCACTTGACTATCTCTATGGAGTTCTGTTTGAAAATCATGAATCTGAAAATTTTGATGAAGTGTTGAAAGAAGAAAATTATAAAGTGGTTCATGATATCTGCTTGAATGAAAAAAATGAGTGCCAGGTTGTTAGTATGAATTCTCTGGATATCTATAATGTAATGATATGCAAAACCACAAGCTTGGGGATGCTATGTTTGATGAAGATGATATTTTCTGTTTCCCAAGTTGTGGTGATGACCCTTATGCTATAATTGATCATGAAAATAATGCTTTGTGTGATAGTTATATTGTAATATTCCTTCATGATGTTACTGAAAATTACTATGAGAGAGGAACATATGCTTTTACATATTGCAATAATATCAAGCTTCCTCTCTATGTGTTCAACGTTTTGAAGTTATGCTTGTTTTGCCTTCCTATGCTAGTTAATTCTTGTTCCCATAAATTGTTTGCTCACAAAATCCCTATGCATAGGAAGTGGGTTAGACTTAAACGTGTTTTTTGCCAGTCATGATGCTCTTTTTCATATCTCAACTACTACTTTTTATCTGAGCATCATTGAAATCGTTACGCCTAGCTAGGGGCGTTAAACGATAGCGCTTGTTGGGAGGCAACCCAATAAATAAATTTATTTTCTACTTTTCACTTTCTGTTTTGTTGAGTCCACACCATCATGATTCTGTTACGATTGTGTTTTTTATGTTTTAGTTAGTGTTTGTGCCAAGTAGAACCTTTATGATTAGTTTTGGTGATAGTTGTTTAATCATGCTGAAAAAGACAGAAACTTTGTGCTCACGAAATTATTTTTCATTCCTATCCAGAAAGGGATTTTGAGTTGATTATTTTTGCTGCTGATTGATATGCAAATTGCCCTAATTGTCATAATTGTTTAGAATTTCTGGGATAGCAGAGGTATACGAAATATACAGATTGCCACAGACTGTTCTGTTTTTGACAGATTCTGTTTTTGTTGTGTTGATTACTTATTTTGATGAAACTATGGTTAGTATCGGGGGGTACGAGCCATGGAAAAGTGAGAATACAGTAATATAACATCAATCTAAATGGAAATCAAGTCTACTACAGTACCTAAAAAGTTGGTGGTTTGTTTTCTTATGCTAATGATATCACGAGTTTCTGTTTAAGTTTTGTGTTGTGAAGTTTTCAAGTTTTGGGTGATGTTCTTATGGACAATGGAATAAAGAGTGGAAAGATACTAAGCTTGGGGATGCCCAAGTCATCCCAAGCCAAATTCAAGGACACCAAAAAGCCTAAGCTTGGGGATGCCCCGGGAAGGCATCCCCTCTTTCGTCTTCTATCCATCGATAACGTTACTTGGAGCTATATTTTTATTTACCACATGATATGTGTTTTGCTTGGAGCGTCGTGTATTATAGGAGTCTTTGCTTTTTGTTTTATCACAATCATCCTTTCTGCACACCTTTTTGAGAGGGACATGCACTCATCGTGAATTTGTTAGAATACTCAATGAGCTTCACTTATATCTTTTGAGCTAGGCAATTTAGCTCCCATGAGCTTCACTTATATCTTTTGAGCTATATAATTTTGCTCCCATGAGCTTCACTTATATCTTTTGAGCTAGATAATTTTGCTCTAGTGCTTCACTTAAATATTTTTAGAGCACGGCGGTGTCATATTTTGTAGAAATAAAAACTCTCGGTCTTCACTTATATCATTTTGAGAGTGCTCTCTCTAAGTAACTTGGTAATTGGCGTGTGCTATGAAATTAGTCCTAAATATGATAGGCATACAAAGAGGATATAATAAAAACTTTCATATTCAAGTGCATTGATTAGTAAGCGAAGTTTGATTCCTCACAATTAGTTTTGAGATATGGACATGGTAATATTAGAGTTATGTTAGTAGGGTGTTGTGAATCTAGAAATACTTGTGTTGAGGTTAGTGATTCCCGTAGCATGCACGTATGGTGAACCGCTATGTTAGAAAGTCGGAGCATAATCGATTTATTGATTTTCATGCTTAGTGTGGCGGTCGGGATCGCGCGATGGTTAACACCTACCAACCCTTCCCCTAGGAGTATGCGTTTAGCACTTTGCTTCGATTACTAAGAAAACTTTCGCAATAAGTATATGAGTTCTTCATGACAAATGTGAGTCCATGGTATAGATGCACTCTCACCTTCCACCATTGCTATCCTCTCTAGTGCCGCGCAACTTTCGCTGGTGCACAAACCCACCATATACCTTCCTCAAAACAGCCACCATACCTACATATTATGGCATTTTCATAGCCATTCCGAGATATATTGCCATGCAACTTCCACCGTTTCGTCTCATGACATGTGCCATCATTTTCATTTTGCCATTGCATGATCGTAAGATAGCTAGCGAGATGTTTCAACGTCATACGCTAAGCTAGATCGATGCACATCCCGGTACACTACCGGAGGCATTTCTTATAGAGTCATTATTGTTCTAAGTATTGAGTTGTAAGTAAATAAAAGTGTGCTAATCATCATTATTAGAGCATTATCCGATATGAGGAAATAAAAAAGGCCAAAGATGCCCACCAAAAAAGAAGAGAAAAAATGAAAAAAAGAGGCCAAAGAGCCCAAACAAAAAAATGAGAGAAAAAGAGAGAAGGGACAATGTATCTTTTTCCACACTTGTGATTCAGAATAGCACCATGTTCTTCATGATAGAGAGTCTCTTGTTTTGTCACTTTCGTATACTAGTGGTAATTTTCATTATATAACTTGGCTTGTATATTCCAATTATGGGCTTCCTCAAAATTTCCCTAGGTCTTCGTGAGCAAGCAAGTTGGGTGCACACCCACTAGTTTTCTTTTTGAGCTTTCATACACTTATAGCTCTAGTGCATCCGTTGCATGGATATCCCTACTCATTCACATTGATATCTATTGATGGGCATCTCCATAGCCCGTTGATACGCCGAGTCGATGTGACCATCTCCTCCTTTTTGCCTCACAACCTCCACCACACTCTATTCCACCTATAGTGCTATATCCATGGCTCACGCTCATGTATTGCGTGAGAATTGAAAAAGTTTGAGAAAGTAAGAGTGCGAAAACAATTACTTGGCCAATACCGGGGTTGTGCATGATTTAAATTTGTTGTGTGGGGATGATGGAGCATAGCCAGACTATATGATTTTGTAGGGATAACTTTCTTTGGCCTTGTTATTTCAAAAGTTCATGATTACTTTACTAGTATGCTTCAAGTATTATTGTTTTCATGTCAATATTAAACTATTGTTTTGAATCTTATGGATCTGAACATTCATGCCACAATAAAGAAGTTACAAAGAACAAATATGTTAGGTAGCATTCCACATAAAAAATTCGGTCTTTATCACTTCCCTACTCGAGGACGAGCACGAGTTAAGCTTGGGGATGCTTGATACGTCTCCAACGTATCTATAATTTTTGATAGTTCCATGCTATTACATTATCAACTTGGGATGTCTTATATGCATTTATATGCCATTTTATATCATTTTTGGGACTAACCTATTAACTCAGTGCCTAGTGCCAGTTTCTGTTTTTTCCGTGTTTTTGACCTTTTTCAGAAAAGAATATTAAATGGAGTCCAAACGGAATAAAACCTCCAGGATGATTTTTTCCATAACAGAAGAAACCCAGAAGACTTGAGAACCAAGGCAGGAGGTCTTGTGGGAGGTCACGAGCCCCCTAGGCGCTCCCTAGGGGGCGCGCCTAGCAGGCTCGTGGGCCCCCCTTGCCTCCTTTGCCCTACCTCTTTCGCCTATAAATTCCCAAAAATCCCGAAACCTCCAGAGAGAGCCACGAAAATGCTTTTCCGCCGCCGCAAGCTTCTGTCTCCGCAAGATCCCATCTGGGGACCATTCTGGTGCCCTGTCGGAGGGGGATTCGAACACGGGGGGCTTCTTCATCAACACCATTACCTCTCCGATGATGCGTGAGTAGTTCACCATAGACCTACGGGTCCATAGCTAGTATCTAGATGTCTTCTTCTCTCTCTTGGATCTTCAATACAAAGTTTTCCATGACCTTCATGGAGATCTATCCGATGTAACTTTCTTTTACGTGTGTTTGTCGAGATCCGATGAATTGTGGATTTATGATCAGATTATCTATGAATATTATTTGAGTCTCCTTTGATTTCTTATATGCATGATTTCGTATCCTTGTAATTCTCTTTGAGTTATGGGTTTCGTTTGGCCAACTTGATCTATAATTCTTGCAATGGGAGAAGTGCTTGGTTTTGGGTTCGTACCGTGCAGTGTCCTCACCAAGTGACAGAAAGGGTAGCGAGGCATGCATCGTGTTGTTGCCATCAAGGGTAAAAAGATGGGGTTTATGTCATATTGCATGAATTTATCCCTCTACATCATGTCATCTTGCTTAAGGCATTAATCTGTTTGTTATGAACTTAATACATTAGATGCATGCTGGCTAGCGGTCGATGTGTGGAGTAATAGTAGTAGATGCACACTGTATCGGTCTACTTGTCTCGGACGTGATGCCTATATGTATGATCATTGCCTTAGATATCGTCATGACTTTGCGCGATTCTATCAATTGCTCGACGGTAATTCGTTCACCCACTGTAATACTTTCTATCATGAGAGAAGCCTCTAGCAAACACTATGGCCCCCGGGTCTATTTTACACATTGTATTCAGATCTACCAAAAATACCTTGCTGCACTTTTTTTTCTTTTTACCTTTCATCACTATCAGATCTCACATTGCAAGTAATCGTGAAGGGATTGACAACCCCTTTATCGCGTTGGGTGCAAGTTTGTTCGTTTTTGCGCAGGTTCATTGGTGCCTCATCTTGATACTCCTACTAGATTGATACCTTGGTTCTCAAACTGAGGGAAATACTTATTTCTACTTTGCTGTATCACCCTCTCTTCTTCAAGGGAAAACCAACGCAAGCTCAAGAAGTAGCAAGAAGAATTCTGGCGCCGTTGCCGGGGAGTATTCAAGTGAAGCATAGCTACCAAGTACCTATCGCAAACTCATCTCTTGCATTTACATTATTTGCCTTTTGCCTCTCGTTTTCCTCTCGCCCACTTCTCAAACGATTTTCTGAAAATACCAAAAAGATATTCCTTTTTATTCGCTCTTCTTCCGTTCGCCTTTTTGTTGCTATGTTTGCTTGTGTTGCCATGTGCCTTCTAATTGTTTGCATCTTCGCTTGCTAAAAATCTATTGATATGGATCCTCGTCCACTTGCAAATCTTTTCAAAAGACCTAATTATGATGAACAATTTGCTAGTGAGTTGATTGCACTTGACTATCTCTATGGAGTTTCGTTTGAAAATCATGAATCCGAAAATTTTGATGAACTCTTGAAAGAAGAAAATTATAAAGTGGTTCATGATATCTTCTTGAATGAAAAACATGATTGCCATGTTGTTAGCATGAATTCTCTGAATATCTATGATGCTAATGATATGCAAAACCACAAGCTTGGGGATGCTATGCTTGATGAAGATGATATTTTTTGTTTCCCAAGTTTTGGTGATGACCCTTATGCTATAATTGATCATGAAAAGAATGCTTTGTGTGATAGTTATATTGTAAGATTCCTTCATGATGTTACTGAAAATTACTATGAGAGAGGAACGTATGCTTTTACATATTGCAATAATATCAAGCTTCCTCTCTATATGTTCAACGTTTTGAAGTTATGCTTGTTTTTCCTTCCTATGCAACTAATTCTTGTTCCCATAAATTGTTTGCTCACAAAATCCCTATGCATAGGAAGTGGGTTAGACTTAAATGTGTTTTTTGCCATTCATGATGCTCTTTTGCATATCTCAACTACTACTTTTTATGTAAGCATCATTGAAATAGTTAAGCCTAGCTAGGGGCGTTAAACGATAGCGCTTGTTGGGAGGCAACCCAATAAATAAATTTATTTTTTTCTTTTCACTTTCTGTTTTGTTGAGTCCATACCATCATGATTCTGTTATGATTGTGTTTCTTTATGTTTTAGTTAGTGTTTGTGTCAAGTCGAACCTTTATGATTAGTTTTGGTGATAGTTGTTTAATCATGCTAAAAAGACAGAAACTTTGTGCTCCCGAAATTATTTTTCATACCTATCCGGGAATAGATTTTGAGTTGATTCTTTTTTTCAGCTGATGGATATGCAAATTTACCTAATTGTCATAATTTTTCAGAATTTTTGGGATAGCAGAGTTATACGAAATATACAGATTTCCACAGACTGTTCTGTTTTCGACAGATTCTGTTTTTGTTGCGTTGATTACTTATTTTGATGAAACTATGGTTAGTATTGGGGGGTACGAGCCATGGAAAAGTGAGAATACAGTAATATAAAATCAATCTAAATGGAAATCAAGTCTACTACAGTACCTAAAAAGTTGGTGTATTGTTTTCTTTTGCTAATGATATCACGAGTTTCTGTTTAAGTTTTATGTTATGAAGTTTTCAAGTTTTGGGTGATGTTCTTATGGACAATGGAATAAAGAGTGGAAAGAGCCTCAGCTTGGGGATGCCTAAGTCATCCGATGTAACTTACTTTTGTGGTGTGTTTGTCGAGATCCGATGAATTGTGGATTTATGATCAGATTATCTATGAATATTATTTGAGTCTCCTCTGATTTCTTATATGCATGATTTCGTATCCTTGTAATTCTCTTCGAGTTATGGGTTTCATTTGGCCAACTTGATCTGTAATTCTTGCAATGGGATAAGTGGTTGGTTTTGGGTTCATACCGTGCGGTGTCCTCACCGAGTGATAGAAAGGTAGCGAGGCACGCATCGTGTTGTTGCCATCAAGGGTAAAAAGATGGGGTTTATGTCATATTGCATGAATTTATCCCTCTACATCATGTCATCTTGCTTAAGGCGTTACTCCGTTTCTTATGAACTTAATACACTAGATGCATGCTGGATAGCGGTCGATGTGTGGAGTAATAGTAGTAGATGCAGACAGTATCGGTCTACTTGTCTCGGACATGATGCCTATATGTATGATCATTCCCTTAGATATCGTCATGACTTTGCGCGATTCTATAAATTGCTCGACAGTAATTCGTTCACCCACCGTAATACTTGCTATCATGAGAGAAGCCTCTAGTGAACACTATGGCTCCCGGGTCTATCAGATCTACCAAAAATACCTTGCTGCACTTTTACTTCTTTTTACCTTTCATCACTATCAGATATCACCTTGAAAGTAATCGTGAAGGGATTGACAACCCCTTTATCATGTTGGGTGCAAGTTTGTTTGTTTTTGCGCAGGTTCATTGGCGCCTCATCTTGATACTCCTACTGGATTGATACCTTGGTTCTCAAATTGAGGGAAATACTTATTTCTACTTTGCTGCATCACCCTTTCCTCTTCGAGGGAAAAATCAACGGAAGATCAAGAAGTAGCATATACCGACAAGTGAACTTTGATGTGTGATCCCAAATACTTCTAACAAACCTGTCGTTTTGAAGATTAATGACTGATAATTTCATTCTTGGTTTGTCGGATGTCGACTCACCATTCTAGCAATGGTCGTGCTACTCATTCAGTATTTCCGAGTGCACCCTTTGACCAATATTTAATTGTTGTTTTCCCTCTAGCATACGACCTTGTGCCATTTGATTTGACAAATGCTATCTCCTTGATATTGTAATTTTCGAAATTCATCCCTGTCAAAATCTTGAGGGATTGTTGTTGAGCCCATCAGCCACATCCTCAAATTCTCCATGTTCCACGATGAAGCTCTTGAAAGCATTATCCTTGTGCCTAGCTCATGAAGGATATGTTTGATAGGACAAGTATTTTTCCCAAAGTTCACGTGCACTCTTGCCGCCGTGAATATGTGAAAGTTTTGTTTCGCTTCCTCTCGGGAAATGCCAAATCATTCACGCATGTGCGAAGTGTTATATGTTTTGAAGATTTGCTATCTTCACTTCATAGAACTTCTATTAGCACCCCAAACCACTGACTGATTTGATCAAGGGAAAAGAAGCTCCTTCATAAGAGCTAATCGAGGCTTACGCAGGGTCCTTGATATCCTCGATGATGGTTCTCAAATCAGAACTCGGTTGCATTGTGTTGTATGAATTCCATGTGGGCACGAATGTCTTGACATGGTGTTCATGTGTCTTACAATCCAACTCATGATCCAATACTAGCTTCTATAGTTCATATCCCGAGAATCTTGCATTGTCATCTCGTCTGTTTTTGGTGGTCCCCTTTTCTTCTCAGGCACCCTGAGATTGAGGTATCCTAACACCAATCAGATCTGAATCTCGGGCAGATATGATGATTGGAACATTTTCCAATAAATATAACTTTGGTCTTATGTAATCTGGTACGGTGATGTCTTGCGTGGCACACCGGATCGAAGGACCTATTGTTATAAATTCTTCCATATGTAAGATTCGCCATATTCCATGCGGAAACTATATGACTTGTTTTATAAGTTAATTTTGATGAATCCATTATGTACCCAAGGTTCGACCTTTACCTGATGACCATGTCGATGCTACCCCGAAGCACGAATGTGGTACTTCAACTTTCAACAGGAACATTGGAAATGCAATGCTAAACTGTTCTTGAGCAATTATCCAAACCGTATGGTATGGGTAAAAATCATGATTCTTCTTGCCTCTTTATCTAGATGGTCAAGTACATGATGACCTATCATGTATACTATACCCTATTTTTCCTCGAGAATGGTATACTTTAATACTTGTGGGTGTGAAACACATTTTCCTTTCCATTGGTCTATTTGACCTTTCTTGTGGCATAACTTGTCTAAGCAGTGTTTGTTCCCTACTTAGGTAACAACATCAGTATACAACTCTGTCAGTAAGACCCTGTTACTATTGTGGATAACTGTCACGCCCAAGATGCGACCCTATCCTCAATTTGGCACGAGGGCCTCGTCAGGGATAGAAGCGCATCTCGTCGCTTCGCAAGAATGGATATCGTTACAAGTACATGTACTGAAAAGAAGAGATATACATATAGAATTGGCTTACACTCGCCACAAGCTACATCAGAGTCACATTAGTACATTACATAATCATCATGAAGAAGAGCAGGGTCCGACTACGGACGAAAACAAACGAGAAAAGAAGAACGACGTCCATCCTTGCTATCCCAGGCTGTCGGCCTGGAACCCATCCTAGATCGATGAAGAAGAAGAAGAAGCAACTCCAAATGAACAATCAACGCGCTCGCGTCAAGTAACCTTTACCTGTACCTGCAACTGGTGTTGTAGTAATATGTGAGCCACAGGGGACTCGGCAATCTCATTTCCAAAGGTATCAAGACTAGCAAAGCTTAATGGGTGAGGTATGGTTAAGTGGTGAGGTTGCAGCAGCGGCTAAGCATATATTTGGTGGCTAAACTTACGTGTACAAGAATTAAAGAGGGGGAAGATCTACGCATAACGGACGTGAAACTACTGATGATCAAATGAATGATCCTGAACACCTACCTACGTCAGACATAACCCCACTGTGTCCTCCATCGGAGAAGGAACACACGAAAGAGACAGTCACGGTTACGCACACAGTTGGCATATTTTAATTAAGTTAACTTCAAGTTATCTGGAACCAATGTTAAACAAAGTTTCCACATTGCCACATAACCGCGAGCACGGCTTTCTGAAAAGATTTAACCCTGCAGGGGTGCTCCAACTAGTCCATCACAAATTACCACAAGCCGCATAGAAATCCTCGATCACGATACTCGCGATCTTGTCGGACTCCTTAGTGGAAAACTTCAACTCTGAGATTACCCAAAGCATCACCGGAATCCCGATGCACAAGATATCTCGTCAAAGGTAAAACTAATCCAACAAGGCCGCCCGACGTGTCGACGATCCCGATAGGAGCCGCGTATGTCGTTCTCAGGACACGACGGATAAGCGAAGCGTACGGTGGCCTGATAGACATCACCCGAGTTGCCCCGGGTTGGCCCCGCACGGTGCTCTGTTTTGGACCAGCACCATCAACACTGGCCCTCCCTGTATTATGTAGAATTACTCCTCGGGTAGCACTAACTCCCTATGCATTTTAGTATAAACACAATTATTATGTTGGGCAAATGTAGTACCAATGTTGGGCCTTGCCAGACCAGCTTTAATCTAAAACGAATTATCAAGGGGGTCCCCATAACAAGCCCGATCGTGTTAGCAGCGCTCAATTATGGAACATAACACCGGTAGCCGAAACTAAGGGGGCAAAGGTGGAACAAAACACCAGGCTAGAAAGGCCGAGCCTTCCACCTTTTACCAAGTATATAGGAGCATTAAATTAAATAGCATTTAATAGGGTGATATAACAAGGAACCCATGTTATCACATGGAAGCAATGCACCTGCAACTAGCAACGCTAACACAGGGTTAAGCAAGCGGTAACATAGCCAAACAGTGATTTGCTAGGTTGAACAGGTTGAAGGGTTTCATGCAATGTTGAGGGGCTGATATTTAACATGTGGTAGGCAACGAGACATAATCGATAGAAGCGATAAAACTAGCATGGCAATGATAGTAATGGTATCTGGGGAAATGGTCATCTTGCCTGAGATCCCGCTTGGAAGAAGAATGACTCCGTGAAGCAGACGAACTGAAGTAGTCGAACGGGTCCTCACTTTCCAACACGCTTGCGGAACTCTATCGAGACGGAGGAAACCGGAAGCAAGAATCAACACACGAGATTCACCACACGAAGCACAACACATATGATGCATGAGCAACTGAATGCATGCAAGGCATGGCATGACAAATCACACAATCAAACACTACACATTAAGTGAAGTTCAATATGCAACGAGTTGCATATTGACGAAACTCCACATAGGGGTTATTTAGTTTTATCCCGATTAGGTACTCGGTAATATTAAATGTGAATAAACATGGCAAGAGGTGAAGTGCAATTTGTTAGAGCATATATCTCCATATGTGGTTTTGGTAATTGATGACAATTCCTATAGACTAATGGTTGCCTTAAGTTACATTTATAGGATTTGTCCATAGGCACTTCTTGAAGTCCATCTGTTGGGTTCAAGGAGTTTATATGATGACCAAGATGGTATTCAAGGTATTATCCAAAGAATGGTCATAGAGACACATGGTTGATCAAGATCTCAGAAAAAGAGTAAATCAAGATGATCAACACACAAAGCGTACAAGATGTACCGAGAGGGATCAAGTGATCACATGGTATGGTAAGCATTGTCCATTACGTATTTGTGTACTAACCCATGGTCTTCGTGAGAGTTCTTTGTGGGGGTTAGGTGTGTTTCCATGGGCTTGCGTCAAAGGGAAGATCTCATACAACCCATGAGCAAATCAAGATGATCAACACACAAAGCGTACAAGATGTACCGAGAGGGATCAAGTGATCCCATGGTATGGTAAGCATTGTCCATTACGTATTTGTGTACTAACCCATGGTCTTCGTGAGAGTTCTATGTGGGGGTTAGGTGTGTTTCCATGGGCTTGCGTCACAGGGAAGATCTCATACAACCCATGAAGTATGACGTCAAGTTGTGCTCGTCGTCAAGATTGCGATGTGCAAGTTCAAGTGGATCAGCACAAAGATATCATGCTTGAAGCTTGCCGTCCATTGTGGTGGCAATGGACTTGTGAAGATATGCTGAAGAGTGGCTCACCCATAGTGAGTATGGGGGAGCAATCAACTAGTCTTCATCAAGCCAACACAAACAAGAAGGTGGTCCATCTTGAGGAAGCCAAGATCATCATCATCTAGCTCAAGAGGACGAGGTGCAAGGTATAGGTTTGCCCTTGATAGGTTTCCTGTTTAGGATAGATTGATGTACTATCAAGGGGGCTCTCAAGTAAGTAGCTTGATCGTATCATTCGTTGAGAGCTCAAACCATTTGCATCCTTGCATCATACTTCTTGGTTCTTGTTTGGTGTTTCTCTTTGTGAGTTTTAGAGCTTATGGTCATCTTAGTGACAAGCTCGAGTTCATCGAAAACGGAGTCCATATGCATGTACTATGATGTTTTCGATGTTGGAGTTTTTGCCGGTTCTTCGTTCATAGAGGACTCACATCTTTATATCTTTGGCATTTTCATAACTTCATGGTCTTAAGATTTCTAGTCGTGTTAGAATTAGACAAGATGGGAGAATTAGACAAGATACATAACAAACAACTAAATAGAACAAGGGAACACCATGATCTTGATAAACAACATGTTTGACCCAAAAGAGCAACATCACAATGCCTCCGGAAGAAGAGAATATGAACTAGCTCATACGGAAGAAGAGAATTAAGAAAAGAATGACAACTATATCGCAAATGAACTTGGCAAGCATCTTTACAAGAAGAATTGAACGGAGTTGTAGGAAAAACAACAACGAAAAGAACAAGATAGTAGTGGGCTTATGGAAACCTTTCAAACTAATGAAGTAACAACCAGCCACTAACAGAAACAAGGATTGATTGGGAGAAAGAAGATATGGACAATTTCTTACACCAAGAGGATACATTGAGAACTTGGATTAAAGACAAGCACCATGATAGCAACAATACATAGGAAAAGCTTGAGATGAAATCCAAATCAAAATATCTCAATGAAGAAATCATGGGTTGAAAATATCTCATGACCATAGAATTGGATAACCCTTGTCGTCCTGAATCCAACAAGCTTGGGTTTGCTCGATTCGGAGCTCGCATGCGAAAGTTATGGCTGTTTCAGTGGCGAGCGGTAGTACGGCTGGACCTAGCGGTAGTACCGCTGGCCCTGGAGGTAGTACCGCTAGCTGGCGGTAGTACCGCTAGCTGGCGGTAGTACCGCCCCTGGTCAGCGGTAGTACCGCTCCAGGAGCTTAGTACCGCCTGCCTAGCGGTTGTTCGTGGACGGACCTTTTTGCGAAGACTTTCTTGGCAGTGGTAGTGCCTTTGCACTACCAGGGGCCCAGCGGTAGTACCGCTAGGGCCAGCGGTAGTACCGCTGGAGTGCCAGCGGTAGTACCGCTAGCTGGTGGTAGTACCGCTGCAGCCATCGGTAGTACCGCTGGAGCTCGGGCAGAGAGTGGGGGTAACGGTCTGATTCCTTCCCCCACTATATAAAAGGGGTCTTCTTCCCCCTTGGTTTCATCTATCCGTTGAGCTCTTGTTCTACCTCCATTGTTGACATTCTCAACCCAATCAGACAAAGTTTTACGCACACTTTTTAAAACAAGATTTAAACGATGTCGCGGGCGCGTGCGAGTGCGGTCGGGCTCAGAACAGACAACGACGAGAACCGTCAACTAACAACGGATGTAAGTTTGCAAACTGGCGGCAAAGGAACGCCGATGCAATGCTGATGATGCGCATGATGCGACAAAAGAAAATAGACACACGACGAAAACGGAATAGAAGGGGAATCTTCTGGAACGTCGGCATCGGGTTGTCACAACTCTCCTACACTACAAGAGGATCTCGCCCCGAGATCCAAGAATGAAAGGGGGAGAGGATGAGAAAGAACACGAGGTAAAACTTAGTCGCTTATTTGACAAACGAGTGAAACCAACGATCCTTGAAGGTTGCAAAGAGATGAGGAATGATATGAGAAACAAGAATTCATGGACAATTTCGGCAGCACTTTAGTAGGAAAATGGGACAAAAAATTCGAAAAGATGGGAGAATTAGACAGGATACATAACAAACAACTAAATAGAGCAAGGGAACACCATGATCTTCATAAACAACATGTTTGACCCAAAAGAGCAACATCACAATGCCTCCGAAAGAAGAGCATATGAACTAGCTTATACGGAAGAAGAGAATTAAGAAAGGAATGACAACTATATCGCAAATGAACTTGGCAAGCATCTTTGCAAGAAGAATTGAACGGAGTTGTAGGAAAAACAACAACGAAAAGAACAAGATAGTAGTGGGCTTATGGAAACCTTTCAAACTAATGAAGTAATAACCAGCCACTAACAGAAACAAGGACTGATTGGGAGAAAGAAGATATGGACAATTTCTTACACCAAGAGGATACATTGAGAACTTGGATTAAAGACAAGCACCATGATAGCAACAATCCATTGGAAAAACATGAGATGAAATCCAAATCAAGATAGCACAATGAAGAAATCATGGGTTGAAAATATCTCATGACCATAGAATTGGATAGCCCTTGTCGTCCTGAATCCAACAAGCTTGGGTTTGCTCGATTCGGAGCTCGTATGCGAAAGTTATGGTTGTTTCAGTGGCGAGCGGTAGTACCGCTGGACCTAGCGGTAGTACCGCTAGAGTTGGCGGTAGTACCGCTGTCCCTGGAGGTAGTACCGCCCCTGGTTAGCGGTAGTACCGCTCCAGGAGCTTAGTACCGCCTGCCTAGCGGTTGTTCGTGGACGGACCTTTTTGCGAAGACTTTCTTGGTAGTGGTAGTGCCTTTGCACTACCAGGGGCCCAGCGGAAGTACCGCTGGAGCGCCAGCGGTAGTACCGCTGGAGCTCGGGCAGAGAGTGGGGGTAACGGTCTGATTCCTTCCCCCACTATATAAAGGGGGTCTTCTTCCCCCTTGCTTTCATCTATCCGTTGAGCTCTTGTTCTACCTCCATTGTTGACATTCTCAACCCAATCAGACAAAGTTTTACGCACACTTTTTAAAACAAGATTTAAACGATGTCGCGGGCGTGTGCGAGTGCGGTCGTGCTCAGAACAAACAACGACGAGAACCGGCAACTAACAACGGATGTAAGTTTGAAAACTGGCGGCAAAGGAACGCCGATGCAATGCTGATGATGCGCATGATGCGACAAAAGAAAATAGACACACCACGAAAACGGAATAGAAGGGGAATCTTCTGGAACGTCGGCATCAGGTTGTCACAACTCTCCTACACTACAAGAGGATCTGGCCCCGAGATCCAAGAATGAAAGGGGGAGAGGATGAGAAAGAACACGAGGTAAAACTTAGTCGCTTCTTTGACAAACGAGTGAAACCAACGATCCTTGAAGGTTGCAAAGAGATGAGGAATGACATGAGAAACAAGAATTCACGGACAATTTCGGCAGCACTTCAGTAGGAAAATGGGACAAAAAATTCGAAAAGATGGGAGAATTCGACAAGATACATAACAAACAACTAAATAGAACAAGGGAACACCATGATCTTGATAAACAACATGTTTGACCCAAAAGAGCAACATCACAATGCCTCCGGAAGAAGAGAATATGAACTAGCTCATACGGAAGAAGAGAATTAAGAAAAGAATGACAACTGTATCGCAAATGAACTTGGCAAGCATCTTTGCAAGAAGAATTGGACGGAGTTGTAGGAAAAACAACAACGAAAAGAACAAGATAGTAGTGGGCTTATGGAAACCTTTCAAACTAATGAAGTAACAACCAGCCACTAACAGAAACAAGGATTGATTGGGAGAAAGAAGATATGGACAATTTGTTACACCAAGAGGATACATTGAGAACTTGGATTAAAGACAAGCACCATGATAGCAACAATCCATAGGAAAAGCTTGAGATGAAATGAAAATCAAGATAGCTCAATCAAGAAATCATGGGTTGAAAATATCTCATGACCATAGAATTGGATAGCCCTTGTCGTCCTGAATCCAACAAGCTTGGGTTTGCTCGATTCGGAGCTCGTATGCGAAAGTTATGGCTGTTTCAGTGGCGAGCGGTAGTACTGCTGGACCTAGCGGTAGTACCGCTAGAGTTGGCGGTAGTACCGCTGGCCCTGGCGGTAGTACCGCTAGCTGGCGGTAGTACCGCCCCTGGTCAGCGGTAGTACCGCTCCAGGAGCTTAGTACCGCCTGCCTAGCGGTTGTTCGTGGACGGACCTTTTTGCGAAGACTTTCTTGACAGTGCTTGTGCCTTTGCACTACCAGGGGCCCAGCGGTAGTACCTCTGGAGTGCCAGCGGTAGTACCGTTAGCTGGCGGTAGTACCGTTGGAGTGCCAGCGGTAGTAGTACCGCTGGAGTGCCAGCGGTAGTACCACTGCAGCCAGCGGTAGTACCGCTGGAGCTCGGGCAGAGAGTGGGGGTAACGGTCTGATTCCTTCCCCCACTATATAAAGGGGGTCTTCTTCCCCCTTGGTTTCATCTATCCGTTGCGCTCTTGTTCTACCTCCATTGTTGACATTCTCAACCCAATCAGACAAAGTTTTACGCACACTTTTTAAAACAAGATTTAAACGATGTCGCGGGCGCATGCGAGTGCGGTCGGGCTCAGAACAGACAACGACGAGAACCGGCAACTAACAACGGATGTAAGTTTGAAAACTGGCAGCAAAGGAACGCCGATGCAATGCTGATGATGCGCATGATGCGACAAAAGAAAATAGACACACGACGAAAACGGAATAGAAGGGGAATCTTATGGAACGTCGGCATCGGGTTGTCACAACTCTCCTACACTACAAGAGGATCTGGCCCCGAGATCCAAGAATGAAAGGGGGAGAGGATGAGAAAGAACACGAGGTAAAACTTAGTCGCTTCTTTGACAAACGAGTGAAACCAACGATCCTTGAAGGTTGCAAAGAGATGAGGAATGATATGAGAAACAAGAATTCACGGACAATTTCGGCAGCACTTCAGTAGGAAAATTGGACAAAAAATTCGAAAAGATGGGAGAATTAGACAAGATACATAACAAACAACTAAATAGAACAAGGGAACACCATGATCTTGATAAACAACATGTTTGACCCAAAAGAGCAACATCACAATGCCTCCGCAAGAAGAGAATATGAACTAGCTCATACGGAAGAAGAGAATTAAGAAAAGAATGACAACTATATCGCAAATGAACTTGGCAAGCATCTTTGCAAGAAGAATTGAACGGAGTTGTAGGAAAAAACAACAATGAAAAGAACAAGATAGTAGTGGGCTTATGGAAACCTTTCAAACTAATGAAGTAACAACCAGCCACTAACAGAAACAAGGATTGGTTGGGAGAAAGAAGATATGAACAATTTCTTACACCAAGAGGATACATTGAGAACTTGGATTAAAGACAAGCACCATGATAGCAACAATCCATAGGAAAAGCTTGAGATGAAATCCAAATCAAGATAGCTCAATGAAGAAATCATGGGTTGAAAATATCTCATGACCATAGAATTGGATAGCCCTTGTCGTCCTGAATCCAACAAGCTTGGGTCTGCTCGAATCAGAGCTCGTATGCGAAAGTTATGGCTGTTTCAGTGGCGAGCGGTAGTACCGCTGGACCTAGCGGTAGTACCGCTAGAGTTGGCGGTAGTACCGCTGGCCCTGGTGGTAGTACCGCTAGCTGGCGGTAGTACCGCCCCTGGTCAGCGGTAGTACCGCTCCAGGAGCTTAGTACCGCCTGCCTAGCGGTTGTTCGTGGACGGACCTTTTTGCGAAGACTTTCTTGGCAGTGGTAGTGCCTTTGCACTACCAGGGGTCCAGCGGTAGTACCACTGGGGCCAGCGATAGTATCGGTGGAGCCATCGGTAGTACCGCTAGCTGGCGGTAGTACCGCTGCAGCCAACGGTAGTACCGCTGGAGCTCGGGCAGAGAGTGGGGGTAACGGTCTAATTCCTTCCCCCACTATCTAAAGGGGGTCTTCTTCACCCTTGGTTTCATCTATCCGTTGAGCTCTTGTTCTACCTCCATTGTTGACATTCTCAACCCAATCAGACAAAGTTTTACGCACACTTTTTAAAACAAGATTTAAACGATGTCGCGGGCGCGTGCGAGTGCGGTCGGGCTCAGAACAGACAACGACGAGAACCAGCAACTTACAACGGATGTAAGTTTGAAAACTGGCGGCAAAGGAACGCCGATGCAATGCTTATGATGCTCATGATGCGACAAAAGAAAATAGACACACGACAAAAACGGAATAGAAGGGGAATCTTCTGGAACTTCTGCATCGGGTTGTCTCAACTCTCCTACACTACAAGAGGATCTCGCCCCGAGATCCAAGAATGAAAGGGGGAGAGGATGAGAAAGAACACGAGGTAAAACTTAGTCGCTTCTTTGACAAACAAGTGAAACCAACGATCCTTGAAGGTTGCAAAGAGATGAGGAATGATATGAGAAACAAGAATTCACGGACAATTTCGGCAGCACTTCAGTAGGAAAATGGGACAAAAAATTCGAAAAGATGGGAGAATTAGACAAGATACATAACAAACAACTAAATAGAACAAGGGAACACCATGATCTTGATAAACAACATGTTTGACCCAAAAGAGCAACATCACAATGCCTCCGGAAGAAGAGAATGTGAACTAGCTCATACGGAAGAAGAGAATTAAGAAAAGAATGACAACTATATCGCAAATGAACTTGGCAAGCATCTTTGCAAGAAGAATTGAACGGAGTTGTAGGAAAAACAACAACGAAAAGAACAAGATAGTAGTGGGCTTATGGAAACCTTTCAAACTAATGAAGTAACAACCAGCCACTAACAGAAACAAGGATTGATTGGGAGAAAGAAGATATGGACAATTTCTTACACCAAGAGGATACATTGAGAACTTGGATTAAAGACAAGCACCATGATAGCAACAATCCATAGGAAAAGCTTGAGATCAAATCCAAATCAAGATAGCTCAATGAAGAAATCATGGGTTGAAAATATCTCATGACCATAGAATTGGATAGCCCCTGCCGTCCTGAATCCAACAAGCTTGGGTTTGCTCGATTTGGAGCTCATATGCGAAAGTTATAGTTGTTTCATTGGCGAGTGGTAATGCCGCTAGAGTTGGCGGTAGTACCGCTGGCCCTGGCGGTAGTACCCCTAGCTGGCGGTAGTACCGCCCCTGGTCAGCGGTAGTACCGCTCCAGGAGCTTAGTACCGCCTGCCTAGCGGTTGTTCGTTGACGGACCTTTTTGCGAAGACTTTCTTGGCAGTGGTAGTGCATTTGCACTACCAGGGGCCCAGCAGTAGTACCGCTGGGGCCAGCGGTAGTACCGCTCGAGTGCCAGCGGTAGTACCGCTAGCTGGCAGTAGTACCGCTGGAGTGCCACCGGTAGTACCGCTGCAGCCAGCGGTAGTACCGCTGGAGCTCGGGCAGAGAGTGGGGGTAACGGTCTGATTCCTTCCCCCACTATATAAAGGGGGTCTTCTTCCCCCTTGGTTTCATCTATCTGTTGCGCTCTTGTTCTACCTCCATTGTTGACATTCTCAACCCAATCAGACAAAGTTCTACGCACACTTTTTAAAACAAGATTTAAACGATGTCGCGGGCGCGTGCGAGTGCGGTCGGGCTCAGAACAGACAACGACGAGAACCGGCAACTAACAACGGATGTAAGTTTGAAAACTGGCGGCAAAGGAACGCCGATGCAATGCTGATGATGCGCATGATGCGACAAAAGAAAATAGACACACGACGAAAACGGAATAGAAGGGGAATCTTCTAGAACGTCGGCATCGGGTTGTCACAACTCTCCTACACTACAAGAGGATCTCGCCCCGAGATCCAAGAATGAAAGGGGGAGAGGATGAGAAAGAACACGAGGTGAAACTTAGTCGCTTCTTTGACAAACGAGTAAAACCAACGATCCTTGAAGGTTGCAAAGAGATGAGGAATGATATGACAAACAAGAATTCACGGACAATTTCGGCAGCACTTCAGTAGGAAAATGGGACAAAAAATTCGAAAAGATGTGAGAATTAGACAAGATACATAACAAACAACTAAATAGAACAAGGGAACACCATGATCTTGATAAACAACATGTTTGACCCAAAAGAGCAACATCACAATGCCTCCGGAAGAAGAGAATATGAACTAGCTCATACGGAAGAAGAGAATTAAGAAAAGAATGACAACTATATCGCAAATGAACTTGGCAAGCATCTTTGCTAGAAGAATTGAACGGGGTTGTAGGAAAAACAACAACGAAAAGAACAAGATAGTAGTGGGCTTATGGAAACCTTTCAAACTAATGAAGTAACAACCAGCCACTAACAGAAACAAGGATTGATTGGGAGAAAGAAGATATGGACAATTTCTTACACCAAGAGGATACACTGAGAACTTGGATTAAAGACAAGCACCATGATAGCAACAATCCATAGGAAAAGCTTGAGATGAAATCCAAATCAAGATAGCTCAATGAAGAAATCATGGGTTGAAAATATCTCATGATCATAGAATTGGATAGCCCTTGTCGTCCTGAATCCAACAAGCTTGGGTTTGCTCGATTCAGAGCTCGTATGCGAAATTATGGTTGTTTCAGTGGCGAGCGGTAGTACCGCTGGACCTAGCGTTAGTACCGCTAGAGTTGGCAGTAGTACCGCTGGCCCTGGCAGTAGTACCGCTCGCTGGCGGTAGTACCGCCCGTGGTCAGCGGTAGTACCGCTCCAGGAGCTTAGTACCGCCTGCCTAGCGGTTGTTCGTGGACGGACCTTTTTGCGAAGACTTTCTTGGCAGGGGTAGTGCCTTTGCACTACCAGGAGTCCACCGGTAGTACCGCTGGGGCCAGCGGTAGTACCGGTGGAGCCATCGGTAGTACCGCTGGAGTGCCAGCGGTAGTACTGCTGGAGCTCGGGCATAGAGTGGGGGTAACGGTCTGATTCCTTCCCCCACTATATAAAGGGGGTCTTCTTCCCCCTTGGTTTCATCTATCCGTTGAGCTCTTCTTCTACCCCCATTGTTGACATTCTCAACCCAATCAGACAAAGTTTTACGCACACTTTTTAAGACAAGATTTAAACGATGTCGCGGGCGCGTGTGAGTACGGTCGGGCTCAGAACAGACAATGACGAGAACCGGCAACTAACAACGGATGTAAGTTTGAAAACTCGTGGCAAAGGAACGCTGATGCAATGCTGATGATGTGCATGATGCGACAAAAGAAAATAGACACACGACGAAAACGGAATAGAAGGGAATCTTCTGGAACGTCGGCATCGGGTTGTCACAACTCTCCTACACTACAAGAGGATCTCGCCCCGAGATCCAAGAATGAAAGGGGGAGAGGATGAGAAAGAACACGAGGTAAAACTTAGTCGCTTCTTTGACAAACGAGTGAAACCAACGATCCTTGAAGGTTGCAAAGAGACGAGGAATGATACAAGAAACAAGAATTCATGGACAATTTCGGCAGCACTTCAGTAGGAAAATGGGACAAAAAATTCGAAAAGATGCGAGAATTAGACAAGATACATAACAAACAACTAAGTAGAACAAGGGAACACCATCATCTTGATAAACAACATGTTTGACCCAAAAGAGCATCATCACAATGCCTCCGGAAGAAGAGAATATGAACTAGCTCATACGGAAGAAGAGAATTAAGAAAAGAATGACAACTATATCGCAAATGAACTTGGCAAGCATCTTTGCAAGAAGAATGGAACGGAGTTGTAGGATAACAACAACGAAAAGAACAAGATAGTAGTGGGCTTATGGAAGCCTTTCAAACTAATGAAGTAACATCCAGCCACTAACAGAAACAAGGATTGATTGGGAGAAAGAAGATATGGACAATTTCTTACACCAAGAGGATACATTGAGAACTTGGATTAAAGACAAGCACCATGATAGCAACAATCCATAGGAAAAGCTTGAGATGAAATCCAAATCAAGATAGCTCAATGAAGAAATCATGTGTTGAAAATATCTCATGACCATAGAATTGGATAGCCCTTGTCGTCCTGAATCCAACAAGCTTGGGTTTGCTCGATTCGGAGCTCTTATGCGAAAGTTATGGCTGTTTCAGTGGCGAGTGGTAGTACCGCTGGACCTAGCGGTAGTACCGCTAGAGTTGGCGGTAGTACCGCTGGCCCTGGCGGTAGTACCGCTAGCTGGCGTTGTACTGCCCCTGGACAGCGGTAGTACCGCTCCAGGAGCTTAGTACCGCCTGCCTAGCGGTTGTTCATGGACGGACCTTTTTGCGAAGACTTTCTTGGCAGTGGTAGTGCCTTTTCACTACCACGGGCCCAGCGGTAGTACCGCTGGGGCCAGCGGTAGTACCGCTGCAGCTACCGGTAGTACCGCTAGCTGGCGGTAGTACCGCTGGAGTGCCAGCGGTAGTACCGCTGGAGTGCCAGCGGTAATACCGCTGCAGCCAGCGGTAGTACCGCTGGAGCTCGGTCAGAGAGTGGGGGTAACTGTCTGATTCCTTCCCCCACTATATAAAGGGGGTCTTCTTCCCCCTTGGTTTCATCTATCCGTTGCGCTCTTGTTCTACCTCCATTGTTGACATTCTCAACCCAATCAGACAAAGTGTTACGCACACTTTTTAAAACAAGATTTAAACGATGTCGCGAACGCGTGTGAGTGCGGTCGGGCTCAGAACAGACAACGACGAGAACCGGCAACTAACAACGGATGTAAGTTTGAAAAATGGGGGCAAAGGAACGCCGATGCAATGCTGATGATGTGCATGATGCGACAAAAGAAAATAGACACACGACGAAAACGGAATAGAAGGGGAATCTTCTGGAACATCGGCATCGGGTTGTCACAACTCTCCTACACTACAAGAGGATCTCGCCCCGAGATCCAAGAATGAAAGGGGGAGAGGATGAGAAAGAATACGAGGTAAAACTTAGTCGCTTCTTTGACAAACGAGTGAAACCAACGATCCTTGAAGGTTGCAAAGAGACGAGGAATGATACGAGAAACAAGAATTCACGGACAATTTCGGCAGCACTTCAGTAGGAAAATGGGACAAAAAATTCGAAAAGATGGGAGAATTAGACAAGATACATAACAAACAACTAAATAGAACAAGGGAACACCATGATCTTGATAAACAACATGTTTGACCCAAAAGAGCATCATCACAATGCCTCCGGAAGAAGAGAATATGAACTAGCTCATACGGAACAAGAGAATTAAGAAAAGAATGACAACTGTATCGCAAATGAACTTGGCAAGCATCTTTGCAAGAAGAATTGAACGGAGTTGTAGGATAACAACAACGAAAAGAACAAGATAGTAGTGGGCTTATGGAAACCTTTCAAACTAATGAAGTAACAACCAGCCACTAACAGAAACAAGGATCGATTGGGAGAAAGAAGATATGGACAATTTCTTACACCAAGAGGATACGTTGAGAACTTGGATTAAAGACAAGCACCATGATAGCAACAATCCATAGGAAAAGCTTGAGATGAAATCCAAATCAAGATAGCTCAATGAAGAAATCATGGGTTGAAAATATCTCATGACCATAGAATTGGATAGCCCATGTCATCCTGAATCCAACAAGCTTGGGTTTGCTCGATTCGGAGCTCTTATGCGAAAGTTATGGCTGTTTCAGTGGCGAGTGGTAGTACCGTTGGACCTAGCGGTAGTACCGCTAGAGTTGGCGGTAGTACCGCTGGCCCTGGCGGTAGTACCGCTAGCTGGCGGTAGTACCGCCCCTGGACAGCGGTAGTACTGCTCCAGGAGCTTAGTACCACCTGCCTAGCGGTTGTTCGTGGACGGACCTTTTTGCGAAGACTTTCTTGGCAGTGGTAGTGCCTTTGCACTACCAGGGGCCCAGCGGTAGTACCGCTGGGTCCAGCGGTAGTACCGCTGCAGCTACCGGTAGTACCGCTGGCTGGCGGTAGTACCGCTGGAGTGCCAGCGGTAGTACCGCTGGAGCTCGGGCAGAGAGTGGGGGTAACGGTCTCATTCCTTCCCCCACTATATAAAGGGGGTCTTCTTCCCCCTTGGTTTCATCTATCCGTTGTGCTCTTGTTCTACCTCCATTGTTAACATTCTCAAGCCAATGAGACAAAGTTCTACGCACACTTTTTAAAACAAGATTTAAACGATGTCGCGGGCGCGTGCGAGTGCGGTCGAGCTCAGAACAGACAACGACAAGAACCGGCAACTAACAACGGATGTAAGTTTGAAAACTGGCGGCAAAGGAACGCCGATGCAATGCTGATGATGCGCATGATGCGACAAAAGAAAATAGACACACGACGAAAACGGAATAGAAGGGGAATCTTCTGGAACGTCAGCATCGGGTTGTCACAACTCTCCTACACTACAAGAGGATCTCGCCCCGAGATCCAAGAATGAAAGGGGGAGAGGATGAGAAAGAACACGAGGTAAAACTTAGTCGCTTCTTTGACAAACGAGTGAAACCAACGATCCTTGAAGGTTGCAAAGAGATGAGGAATGATATGAGAAACAAGAATTCACGGACAATTTCGGCAGCACTTCAGTAGGAAAATGGGACAAAAAATTCGAAAAGATGGGAGAATTAGACAAGATACATAACAAACAACTAAATAGAACAAGGGTACACCATGATCTTGATAAACAACATGTTTGACCCAAAACAGCAACATCACAATGCCTCCGGAAGAAGAGAATATGAACTAGCTCATACGGAAGAGGAGAATTAAGAAAAGAATGACAACTATATCGCAAATGAACTTGGCAAGCATCTTTGCAAGAAGAATTGAACGGAGTTGTAGGAAAAGCAACAACGAAAATAACAAGATAGTAGTGGGCTTATGGAAACCTTTCAAACTAATGAAGTAACAACCAGCCACTAACAGAAACAAGGATTGATTGGGAGAAAGAAGATATGGACAATTTCTTACACCAAGAGGATACATTGAGAACTTGGATTAAAGACAAGCACCATGATAGCAACAATCCATAGGAAAAGCTTGAGATGAAATCCAAATCAAGATAGCTCAATGAAGAAATCATGGGTTGAAAATATCTCATGACCATAGAATTGGATAGCCCTTGTCGTCCTGAATCCAACAAGCTTGGGTTTGCTCGATTGGGAGCTCGTATGCGAAAGTTATGGCTGTTTCAGTGGCGAGCGGTAGTACCGCTGGACCTAGCGGTAGTACCGCTAGAGTTGGCGGTAGTACCGCTGACCCGGGCGGTAGTACCGCTAGCTGGCGGTAGTACCGCCCCTGGTCAGCGATAGTACCGCTCCAGGAGCTTAGTACCGCCTGCCTAGCGGTTGTTCGTGGACGGACCTTTTTGCGAAGACTTTCTTGGCAGTAGTAGTGCCTTTGCACTACCGGGAGCCCAGCGGTAGTACCGCTAGAGTGCCAGCAGTAGTACCGCTAGATGGGGGTAGTACCGCTGGAGTGCGGTAGTACCGCTGCAGCCAGTGGTAGTACCGCTGGAGCTCGGGCAGAGAGTGGGGGTAACGGTCTGATTCCTTCCCCCACTATATAAAGGGGGTCTTCTTCCCCCTTGGTTTCATCTATCCGTTGCGCTCTTGTTCTACCTCCATTGTTGACATTCTCAACCCAATCAGACAAAGGTTTACGCACACTTTTTAAAACAAGATTTAAACGATGTCGCGGGCGCGTGCGAGTGCGGTCGGGCTCAGAACAGACAACGACAAGAACCGGCAACTAACAACGGATGTAAGTTTGAAAACTGGCGGCAAAGGAACGCCGATGCAATGCTGATGATGCGCATGATGCGAAAAAAGAAAATAGACACACGACGAAAAGGGAATAGAAGGGGAATCTTCTGGAACGTCGGCATCGGGTTGTCACAACTCTCCTACACTACAAGAGGATCTCGCCCCGAGATCCAAGAATGAAAGGGGGAGGATGAGAAAGAACACGAGGTAAAACTTAGTCGCTTCTTTGACAAACGAGTGAAACCAACGATCCTTGAAGGTTGCAAAGAGATGAGGAATGATATGAGAAACAAGAATTCACGGACAATTTCGGCAGCACTTCGGTAGGAAAATGGGACAAGAAATTCGAAAAGATGGGAGAATTATACAAGATACATAACAAACGACTAAATAGAACAAGGGAACACCATGATCTTGATAAACAACATGTTTGACCCAAAAGAACAACATCACAATGCCTCCGGAAGAAGATAATATGAACTAGCTCATACGGAAGAAGAAAATTAAGAAAAGAATGACAACTATATCGCAAATGAACTTGGCAAGCATCTTTGCAAGAAGAACTGAACGGAGTTGTAGGAAAAACAACAACGAAAAGAACAAGATAGTAGTGGGCTTATGGAAACATTTCAAACTAATGAAGTAACAACCAGCCACTAATAGAAACAAGGATTGATTAGGAGAAACAAGATATGGACAATTTCTTACACCAAGAGGATACATTGAGAACTTGGATTAAAGACAAGCACCATGATAGCAACAATCCATAGGAAAAGCTTGAGATGAAATCCAAATCAAGATAGCTCAATGAAGAAATCATGGGTTGAAAATATCTCATGACCATAGAATTGGATAGCCCTTGTCGTCCTGAATCCAACAAGCTTGGGTTTGCTCGATTCGGAGCTCGTATGCGAAAGTTATGGCTGTTTCAGTGGCTAGCGGTAGTACCGCTGGACCTAGCGGTAGTACCGCTAGAGTTGGCGGTAGTACCGCTGGCCCTGGTGGTAGTACCGCTAGCTGGCGGTAGTACCGCCCCTGGTCAGCGGTAGTACCGCTCCAGGAGCTTAGTACCGCCTGCCTAGCGGTTGTTCGTGGACGGACCTTTTTGCGAAGACTTTCTTGGCACTGGTAGTGCCTTTGCACTACCAGGGGCCCAGCGGTAGTACCGCTGGGGCCAGCCGTAGTACCGCTGCAGCCAGCAGTAGTACCGCGGGAGTGCCAGCGGTAGTACCGCTGGAGTGCCTGCGGTAGTACCGCTGCAGCCAGTGGTAGTACCGCTGGAGTGCCTGCGGTAGTACCGCTGCAGCCAGTGGTAGTACCGCTGGAGCTCGGGCAGAGAGTGGGGGTAATGGTCTGATTCCTTCCCCCACTATATAAAGGGGGTCTTCTTCCCCCTTGGTTTCATCTATCCGTTGCGCTCTTGTTCTACCTCCATTGTTGACATTCTCAACCCAATCAGACAAAGTTTTGTGCACGCTTTTTAAAACAAGATTTAAACGATGTCGCGGGCGCGTGCGAGTGCGGTCGGCTCAGAACAGACAACGACAAGAACCGGTACCTAACAACGGATGTAAGTTTGAAAACTGGCGGCAAAGGAACGCCGATGCAATGCTGATGATGCGCATGATGCGACAAAAGAAAATAGACACACGACGAAAACGGAATAGAAGGGGAATCTTGTGGAACGTCGGCATCGGGTTGTCACAACTCTCCTACACTACAAGAGGATCTCGCCCCGAGATCCAAGAATGAAAGGGGGAGACGATGAGAAAGAACACAAGGTAAAACTTAGTCGCTTCTTTGACAAATGAGTGAAACCAACGATCCTTGAAGGTTGCAAAGAGATGAGGAATGATATGAGAAACAAGAATTCACGGACAATTTCGGCAGCACTTCAATAGGAAAATGGGACAAAAAATTCGAAAAGATGGGAGAATTAGACAAGATACATAACAAACAACTAAATAGAACAAGGGAACACCATGATCTTGATAAACAACATGTTTGACCCAAAAGAGCAACATCACAATGCCTTCGGAAGAAGAGAATATGAACTAGCTCATACGGAAGAAGAGAACTAAGAAAAGAATGAAAACTATATCACAAATGAACTTGGCAAGCATCTTTGCAAGAAGAATTGAACGGAGTTGTAGGAAAAACAACAACGAAAAGAACAAGATAGTAGTGGGCTTATGGAAACCTTTCAAACTAATGAAGTAACAACCAGCCACTAACAGGAACAAGGATTGCTTGGGAGAAACAAGATATGGACAATTTCTTACACCAAGAGGATACATTGAGAACTTGGATTAAAGACAAGCACCATGATAGCAACAATCCATAGGAAAAGCTTGAGATGAAATCCAAATCACGATAGCTCAATGAAGAAATCATGGGTTCAAAATATCTCATGACCATAGAATTGGATAGCCCTTGTCGTCCTGAATCCAACAAGCTTGGGTTTGCTCCATTCGGAGCCAGTATGCGGAAGTTATGGCTGTTTCAGTGGCGAGCGGTAGTACCGCTAGAGTTGGCGGTAGTACCGCTGGCCCTGGCGGTAGTACCGCCCCTGGTCAGCGGTAGTACCGCTCCAGGAGCTTAGTACCGCCTGCCTAGCGGTTGTTCGTGGACGGACCTTTTTGCGAAGACTTTCTTGGCAGTGGTAGTGCCTTTGCACTACCAGGGGCCCAGCGGTAGTACCGCTGCAGCCAGCGGTAGTACCGCTAGCTGGCGGTAGTACCAGCACTGCAGCCAACGGTAGTACCGCTAGCTGGCGGTAGTACCGCTAGAGTGCGAGCGGTAGTACCGCTGCAGCCAGCGGTAGTACCGCTGGAGCTCGGGCAGAGAGTGGGGGTAACGGTCTGATTCCTTCCCCCACAATATAAAGGGGGTCTTCTTCCCCCTTGGTTTCATCTATCGTTGCGCTCTTGTTCTACCTCCATTGTTAACATTCTCAACCCAATCAGACAAAGTTTTACGCACACTTTTTAAAACAAGATTTAATCGATGTGGCGGGCGCGTGTGAGTGTGGTCGGGCTCAGAACAGACAACGACGAGAACCGGCAGCTAACAACGGATGTAAGTTTGAAAACTGGTGGCAAAGGAACGCCGATGCAATGATGATGATGCGCATGATGCGACAAAAGAAAATAGACACACGACGAAAACGGAATAGAAGTGGAATCTTCTGGAACGTCGGCATCGGGTTGTCACAACTCTCCTACACTACAAGAGGATCTCGCCCCGAGATCCAAGAATGAAAGGGGGAGAGGATGAGAAAGAACACGAGGTAAAACTTAGTCGCTTCTTTGACAAACAAGTGAAACCAACGATCCTTGAAGGTTGCAAAGAGACGAGGAATGATACGAGAAACAAGAATTCACGGACAATTTCGGCAGCACTTCAGTAGGAAAATGGGACCAAAAATTCGAAAAGATGGGAGAATTAGACAAGATACATAACAAACAACTAAATAGAACAAGGGAACACCATGATCTTGATAAACAACATGTTTGACCCAAAAGAGCATCATCACAATGCCTCCGGAAGAAGAGAATATGAACTAGCTTATACGGAAGAAGAGAATTAAGGAAAGAATGACAACTATATTGCAAATGAACATGGCAAGCATCTTTGCAAGAAGAATTGAACGGAGTTGTAGGAAAAACAACAACGAAAAGAACAAGATAGTAGTGGGCTTATGGAAACCTTTCAAACTAATGAAGTAACAACCAGCCACTAACAGAAACAAGGATTGATTGGAAGAAAGAAGATATGGACAATTTCTTACACCAAGAGGATACATTGAGAACTTGGATTAAAGACAAGCACCATAATAGCAACAATCCATAGGAAAAGCTTGAGATGAAATCCAAATCAAGATAGCTCAATGAAGAAATCATGGGTTGAAAATATCTCACGACCATAGAATTGGATAGCCCTTGTCGTCCTGAATCCAACAAGCTTGGGTTTGCTCGATTCGGAGCTCCTATGCGAAAGTTATGGCATTTTCAGTGGCGAGTGGTAGTACCACTGGACCTAGCGGTAGTACCGCTAGAGTTGGCGGTAGTACCGCTAGGTGGTGGTAGTACCGCCCCTGGTCAGCGGTAGTACCGCTCCAGGAGCTTAGTACCGCCTGCCTAGCGGTTGTTCGTGGACGGAACTTTTTGCGAAGACTTTCTTGGTAGTGGTAGTGCATTTGCACTACCAGGGCCCAGCGGTAGTAGCGTTGGGGCCAGCGGTAGTACCGCTAGCTGGCGGTAGTACCGCTGGAGTGCCAGCGGTAGTACCGCTGCAGCCAGCGGTAGTACCGCTGGAGCTCGGGCAGAGAGTGGGGGTAACGATCTGATTCCTCCCCCACTATATAAAGGGGGTCTTCTTCCCCCTTGGTTTCATCTATCCGTTGAGCTCTTGTTCTACCTCCATTGTTGACATTCTCAACTGTCACATCCCTAACCCTTAAGCAAGATAGCATTGTGCTCATGTCTTCTTTGCATTTGCATCTAAGAAGTTTCAACAAAAACAACAAAGTGGCAAAGGAAAAAAATTCAAAACCCTAGCCACCATTTCAATTAAAGGAAATTTCAAACTAGTTCAAATCAATGAACCCAAAATGGCCTCAAGAAATGTTCAAACTTTCTGATAAATCATGAAAGTAAATGAGCATTGGAGAAAACTATTTTCTTGACACTTTAAGCATTTTAAATAAATGCAAAAGCTACTGGTTTCAAATTTAAAAATTGAAATCAGAAACTATAATTTGCCAAAAATGTTGAAAGTCTTGGAAATGAGTGGGGATATTATAACAAATATTTCAGGAGGTCCTAAATAGTTTTTACTTTTTGTTTTGGAGCTGAAATAATTAGCAAAGCAATAAATAGCAAAACAGAAAAACAAAAACAGAGGAAATGGAAAAAGACTTACCTGTCGCCCAAGCCAGGCCCGGCCCATCTCCCCGCTCGTCCCCTCCCTCGCGCCAGTAGGCAGCAGGAGGTGGCTGCCGCCTCCTCCGGCGCGGCCACGCACCTGCGTGCCTGCCTGGCCGCCGGTTCGCGCTGGCGACGACGGGGATAAGCTCCCCAGAGCTTCCCCTATCCATTCCCCGCCTCGGTTCTTCCCCTCCTCCCAGATCCCCTCCTTCTCCCTGCTGCTGCCATTAGAGCCGAGCTCGAGCTCGAGCTGGCCGTGCCCCTGGCCATAGGATCCCCTCCCAGAGCACGCCATTAGCTCCGTCTCGTCGCCCTGGTCATCTCTGCAGAAGCCGAAGCTCCCTCGAGCCCTGCAACGCCCGCAACGCCGTCGTCTTCCACCTCCGGCCGCCGGACCTCTCCCGTCGATTCATCGCCCCTAGGCCTTCCCCGAGCCGTCTGAGCTCTGCTCTGCACTCCCTGTGAGCATGCGGTCATTTCCCCTAAGTTTTCCCCGTCGATCCCCTCATCTAGCCCTAGTTTCACCGGAGCCCGACGAGGACCGCCGCTGCCGCTCGTCGCCGGTAGCCCTCCGATGTCCAGCTCGTCCTTTCGATGGCACCAACAGCTCCAGGACGACGCGTAGATGTTGTAGAAGCTGAGAACCGAGCGTAGATCCCCCTTTTGCAAAGACCCCGATGACGCCCGAGCCTTGGCCGCCGCCAAGCTCGTCGCCGGCGTCATCTCCGGCCAGATCAGCCCCGGCTAGGCGCAGAAATGAAGCTGCGGGAGACGTGTCGTTCCTCTGGTGCTCTCCCCGCAGCATTTGGCCCTCTGTGCGCCGTTTCCGAGCCCCTCCGCCGTGCTGGTGGTCGCCGGAGGCTCCCCGCCGGTGAGGACGACCTCGCCGCCGGTGGAGGTCGACGTGGCAAGCTAACCCAGCCGATTAGTGACTTAATCACTCGCTGACAAGTGGGCCCAAGGCCAAGTCAAACCTCAGTTAGGGCTGGCAGCGCGGGATTAGTCCCAGAGAGGCTGACCAGTGGGGCCCCCCTGTCAGGTTTGACCTGAACAGGTCGGCTGACCTGCTGACGTCAGCCTGATGCAATAAATGGAATTTCCAGTTTAAAACTAATTCAGGAAATTGCTAAAAATTGCAAAAATCATAGAAATTAATCTGTAACTCCAATGAAAATAAATTATATATGAAAAAGTATCAGAAAAATTCAAGGATTCTGATTATGTTATTTTCAACTATGTTTGAAAAAGTTACAGGACCCTAAATTGTGAAATAAGGAATAATTCAATTCTTTAATCACTTTATAAATGGAAATTGCAAAAATATCCAAATTTCATTATAATTACAATGATCACACACTGCCCTAGATATAAATCAGTACCATAACATGACATTTCATGCATGTTAACATTAGGTTGATCTGAGCATCAGGTCGAATCAATTAAACCGGTATCCGAGAATACCCGTTTGAATTGCTATTCGAATGAGATTCAAATCAACTCTAAACCTAAAACATCTTGATTATAATAACTTATCACTTTGCATTCTCATGCCATGCTCATGCATCATTTTGATTGCATATGATTGTTATTGAATGTTGCCATTCATTTCGGTAGGCTCCGCACCCCCGGATTCCAGCGAATATCCGTCTGACGGATATCGTTCCTCCTCTGAGCAACAAGGCAAGCAACCCTTTTGATCATCACGATAACTCCTATGTTCTTGCTCCTGCACCTATTTATTGCATTAGGATCAAATGCTTCAACTGCTTTTGCCACGATAGTTGGACCCACTTCCTTTGCATGACTTAACCTTGTCACGGTAAATAGCCGAACCTTGCAACCTAGCATACTTGGTAGTTGCTTGAGCTATGATGTGCCTTATCCTGCTATGCATGCTATGCTTAGAGTTGTGTATGGTCTGTCATCTGGGAGATGAACAGAAATGTGGAATGTGTTCGGTGAGCAAAGGTCATGTGTTGAACTTGATTTGGTAAAGGTACCGATGAAAGGCTGTGTAGGAGTACATGGCGGGTTGTTTCATTGGAACCGTCCTTAGGAACTGAGTTCCGTGTATGTAATCCAAGACTAGATACTACCACATGCTGGGCCCTGAAATATGACCCCGCTCGGCCTATTAATCGTGTAGTACTCGGTCCAGGAGTTGCAGGTAGTTTCTGGTGTTTATAGTAATGCTGGAGGCCGTGCATGGTGCTGGCCTGAGAGGTGGACCGTGATGCGGTAGGCAGTGGCACGGTGTACCAAGTGGCACCCGGATGGTGGGCTTGGGAACCCTGTGCACATCGTTTGAGGCCGTGGCGGAAACCTTGGCCGGACTTCCGTACGGGTTACTCTCAGATAGGCGATAAACCTGGACTAGGTACTAGTGTGGTTAACGGTCGTGGCCGACTCCCTCGCTGGGCTTCTGCTTGAAGGTTGCCGAGGTGCATGACGTGCACATGGCGATAAGTGGCGGGAGCGTGTGTGACGAACTACACCCCTGCAGGGTTATGATCTATTCGAATAGCCACGTCCGCGGATATGGACTACTTGGAGACATATGTTGTTCATAGATAACTTCAATGGCTACTCATAAAATTGTCAAGATAAGCGTGAGTGTCGTGGACGGCATTTCCGTATGGAGACGGAATGATTCCACGATAGTGTATTGTTGTGGTGTTAGTGGACTCGTGTGCGAGAAATCAAGTTGTCAAAACTAATTTCAAAAAGCAAGTTGTCTAGCCACGAGTCAAATGCTGGCTTTCCGCATGAAACCCCACAATACCTTTTGATACCTTGCATGAGTAGTTAGTTCTCCTAAAGTCTTGCTGAGTACCTTCGTACTCATGTTTGTTTAATAAATGTTGCAGAGGTTGCTAATGACCCTAATGGAGGGTTCTTCGTAGACATCGACGACGACGAGTAGCTGGTGTCCCAGCTACGATCTGGCCCTACGTCGGCTCTGTAGAATAGTCAGGCCACATGCCTACTAGTTGCCCTGTCTGTACCCAGACAGTTTATAACTCTTCCGCTGGCTTGTATTGTATGACTGCTATTATGGGTCGTGAGACCCTTAATGTGTAATATTATGTGTGGCTCTTCCGAGCCTCTTAAATAAAGCTTGTATGTTTATGGTTTTGTTGTGATGCCATCGATGTATCTATACATATCGGTATGCCATGCGTACGTGTGTCGTACTTGCTATGTATGGGGTTCGATTACCTAGTCGTGAACTTTAGTAGCACTCCTTACAAGGAAATGCCCCTTTGTGGTCCAACGAGCCTTGGTAGTTCGCTACTGCTCCGGACACATTGGTTGACCGGCATGTGTCCTTCTTAGCTGCTGTGTTTGTCCCCTTTGGGGAAATGTCACGCGATGTAATGGAGTCCTTGTAGCTTGCTACGACTCGTCTACATTCGCCGGTGACCGACACCTGCTTTGTTGGGTCATGTATGCCTGTCCTTGTGCGGTACTGCCACTTTGGTTTATGACTAGACATGTCGATCCGGGTTCTTTGACATTGGATTGCTAGCGATACTATCGCATACGTGAGTCAAAAGACGCAAACGGTCCCGGCTAAGGTAAGGCTGCAGCCATGGAGTTAACCGTGCGTGAGACCGCAAAGGGATGCGATGGGTTACAGGCTAGATTTCTATGGCTTAGGATCGGGGTCCCGACATCAACCCAATCAGACAAAGTTTTACGCACACTTTTTAAAACAAGATTTAACCGATGTCGCGGGCGCGTGCGAGTGCGCTCTCGCTCAGAACAGACAACGACAAGAACCGGCAACTAACAACGGATGTAAGTTTGAAAACTGGCGGCAAATAAACGCCGATGCAATGCTGATGATGCGCATGATGCGACAAAAGAAAATAGACACACGACGAAAACGGAATAGAAGGGGAATCTTCTGGAACGTCGGCATCGGTTGTCACAACTCTCCTACACTACAAGAGGATCTCGCCCCGAGATCCAAGAATGAAAGGGGGAGAGGATGAGAAAGAACACAAGGTAAAACTTAGTCGCTTCTTTGACAAATGAGTGAAACCAACGATCCTTGAAGGTTGCAAAGAGATGAGGAATGATATGAGAAACAAGAATTCACTGACAATTTCGGCAGCACTTCAGTTGGAAAATGGGACAAAAAATTCGAAAAGATGGGAGAATTAGACAAGATACATAACAAACAACTAAATAGAACAAGCGAACACCATGATCTTGATAAACAACATGTTTGACCCAAAAGAGCAACATCACAATGCCTCCGGAAGAAGAGAATATGAACTAGCTCATACGGAAGAAGAGAATTAAGAAAAGAATGACAACTATATCACAAATGACCTTGGCAAGCATCTTTGCAAGAAGAATTGAACGGATTTGTAGGAAAACCAACAACGAAAAGAACAAGATAGTAGTGGGTTTATGGAAACCTTTCAAACTAATGAAGTAACAAGCGGCCACTAACAGAAACAAGGATTGATTGGGACAAACAAGATATGGACAATTTCTTACACCATGAGGATACATTGAGAACTTGGATTAAAGACAAGTACCATGATAGCAACAATCCATAGGAAAAGCTTGAGATGAAATCCAAATCAAGAAAGCTCAATGAATAAATCATGGGTTGAAAATATCTCATGGCCATAGAATTGGATAGCCCTTGTCGTCCTGAATCCAACAAGCTTGGGTTTGCTCGATTCAGAGCTCGTATGCGAAAGTTATGGTTGTTTCAGTGGCGAGCGGTAGTACCGCTGGACCTAGCGGTAGTACCGCTAGAGTAGGCGGTAGTACCGCTGGCCCTGGCGGTAGTACCGCTAGCTGGCGGTAGTACCGCCCCTGGTCAGCGGTAGTACCGCTCCAGGAGCTTAGTACCGCCTGCCTAGCGGTTGTTCGTGGACGGATCTTTTTGCGAAGACTTTCTTGGCAGTGGTAGTGCCTTTGCACTACCAGGGGCCCAGCGGTAGTACCGCTGGAGTGCCAGCGGTAGTACCGCTGCAGCCAGCGGTAGTACCGCTAGCTGGCGGTAGTACCGCTGCAGCCAGGGGTAGTACCGCTGGAGCTCGGGCACAGAGTGGGGGTAACGGTCTGATTCCTTCCCCCACTATATAAAGGGGGTCTTCTTCCCCCTTGGTTTCATCTATCCGTTGAGCTCTTGTTCTACCTCCATTGTTGACATTCTCAACCCAATCAGACAAAGTTTTACGCACACTTTTTAAAAACAAGATTTAAACGATGTCGCGGGCGCGTGCGAGTGCGGTCGGGCTCAGAACAGACAACGACGAGAACCGGCAACTAACAACGGATGTAAGTTTGAAAACTGGCAGCAAAGGAACGCCGATGCAATGCTGATGATGCGCATGATGCGACAAAAGAAAATAGACACACGACGAAAACGGAATAGAAGTGGATTCTTTTGGAACGTCGGCATCGGGTTGTCACAACTCTCCTACACTACAAGAGGATCTCGCCCCGAGATCCAAGAATGAAAGGGGGAGAGGATGAGAAAGAACACGAGGTAAAACTTAGTCGCTTCGTTGACAAACGAGTGAAACCAACGATCCTTGAAGGTTGCAAAGAGATGAGGAATGATATGAGAAACAAGAATTCACGGACAATTTCGGCAGCACTTCAGTAGGAAAATGGGACAAAAAATTCGAAAAGATGGGAGAATAAGACAAGATACATAACAAACAACTAAATAGAACAAGGGAACACCATGATCTTGATAAATAACATGTTTGACCCAAACGAGCAACATCACAATGCCTCCGGAAGAAGAGAATATGAACTAGCTCATACGGAAGAAGAGAATTAAGAAAAGAATGACAACTATATCGCAAATGAACTTGGCAAGCATCTTTGCAAGAAGAATTGAACGGAGTTGTAGGAAAAACAACAACGAAAAGAACAAGATAGTAGTGGGCTTATGGAAACCTTTCAAACTAATGAAGTAACAACCAGCCACTAACAGAAACAAGGATTGATTGGGAGAAAGAAGATATGGACAATTTCTTACACCAAGAGGATACATTGAGAACTTGGATTAAAGGCAAGCACCATGATAGCAAAAATCCATAGGAAAAGCTTGAGATGAAATCCAAATCAAGATAGCTCAATGAAGAAATCATGGGTTGAAAATATCTCATGACCATAGAATTGGATAGCCCTTGTCGTCCTGAATCCAACAAGCTTGGGTTTGCTCGATTCGGAGTTCGTATGCGAAAGTTATGGCTGTTTCAGTGGCGAGCGGTAGTACCGCTAGAGTTGGCGGTAGTACAGCTGGCCCTGGCGGTAGTACCGCTAGCTGGCGGTAGTACCCCCCCTGGTCAGCGGTAGTACCGCTCCAGGAGCTTAGTACCGCCTGCCTAGCGGTTGTTCGTGGACGGACCTTTTTGCGAAGACTTTCTTGGCAGTGGTAGTGCCTTTGCACTACCAGGGGCCCAGCGGTAGTACCGCTCGGGCCAGCGGTAGTACCGCTGGAGTTCCAGCGGTAGTACCGCTGCAGCCAGCGGTTGTAGCGCTAGCTGGCGGTAGTACCGCTGGAGTGCGAGCGGTAGTACCGCTGGAGCTCGGGCAGAGAGTGGGGGTAACGGTCTGATTCCTTCCCCCACTATATAAATGGGGTCTTCTTCCCCCTTGGTTTCATCTATCCGTTGAGCTCTTGTTCTACCTCCATTGTTGACATTCTCAACCCAATCAGACAAAGTTTTACGCACACTTTTTAAAACAAGATTTAAACGATGTAGCGGGCGTGTGCGAGTGCGGTCGGGCTCAGAACAGACAACGACGAGAACCGGCAACTAACAACGGATGTAAGTTTGAAAACTGGCGGCAAAGGAACGCCGATGCAATGCTGATGATGCGCATGATGCGACAAAAGAAAATAGACACACGACGAAAACGGAATAGAAGGGGAATATTCTGGAACGTCGGCATCGGGTTGTCACAACTCTCCTACACTACAAGAGGATCTCGCCCCGAGATCCAAGAATGAAAGGGGGAGAGGATGAGAAAGAACACGAGGTAAAACTTAGTCTCTTCTTTGACAAACGAGTGAAACCAACGATCCTTGAAGGTTGCAAAGAGATGAGGAATGATATGAGAAACAATAATTCACGGACAATTTCAGCAGCACTTCAGTACGAAAATGGGACAAAAAATTCAAAAAGATGGGACAATTAGACAAGATACATAACAAAGAACTAAATAGAACAAGGGAAAACCATGATCTTGATAAACAACATGTTTGACCCAAAAGAGCAACATCACAATGCCTCCGGAAGAAGAGAATATGAACTAGCTCATACGGAAGAAGACAATTAAGAAAAGAATGACAACTATATCGCAAATGAAATTGGCAAGCATCTTTGCAAGAAGAATTGAACGGAGTTGTAGGAAAAACAACAACGAAAAGAACAAGATAGTAGTGGGCTTATGGAAACCTTTCAAACTAATGAAGTAACAACCAGCCACTAACAGAAACAAGGATTGATTGGGAGAAATAAGATATGGACAATTTCTTACACCAAGAGGATACATTGAGAACTTGGATTAAAGGCAAGCACCATGATAGCAACAATCCATAGGAAAAGCTTGAGATGAATCCAAATCAAGATAGCTCAATGAAGAAATCATGGGTTGAAAATATCTCATGACCATAGAATTGGATAGCCCTGGTCGTCCTGAATCCAACAAGCTTGGGTTTGCTCGATTCGGAGTTCGTATGCGAAAGTTATGGTTGTTTCAGTGGCGAGCGATAGTACCGCTGGACCTAACGGTAGTACCCCTAGAGTTGGCGGTAGTACCGCTGGCCCTGGCAGTAGTACCGCTAGCTGGCGGTAGTACCGCCCCTGGTCAGCGGTAGTACCGCTCCAGGAGCTTAGTACCGCCTGCCTAGCGGTTGTTCGTGGACGGACCTTTTTGCAAAGACTTTCTTGGCAGTGGTAGTGCCTTTGCACTACCAGGGGCCCAGCGGTAGTACCGCTGGAGTGCCAGCGGTAGTACCGCTAGCTGGCGGTAGTACCGCTGGAGTGCCAGCGGTAGTACCGCTGGAGCTCGGGCGGAGAGTGGGGGTAACGGTCTGATTCCTTCCCCCACTATATAAAGGGGGTCTTCTTCCCCCTTGGTTTCATCTATCCATTGAGCTCTTGTTCTACCTCCATTGTTGACATTCTCAACCCAATGAGACAAAGTTTTACGAACACTTTTTAAAACAAGATTTAAAAGATGTCGCGGGCGCGTGCGAGTGCGGTCGGGCTCAGAACAGACAACGACGAGAACCGGCAACTAACAACGGCTGTAAGTTTGAAAACTGGCGGCAAAGGAACGCCGATGCAATGTTGATGATGCGCATGATGCGACAAAAGAAAATAGACACACGACGAAAATGGAATAGAAGGGGAATCTTCTGGAACGTCGGCATCGGGTTGTCACAACTCTCCTACACTACAAGAGGATCTCGCCCTGAGATCCAAGAATGAAAGGGGGAGAGGATGAGAAAGAACACGAGGTATAACTTAGTCGCTTCTTTGACAAACGAGTGAAACCAACGATCCTTGAAGGTTGCAAAGAGATGAGGAATGATATGAGAAACAAGAATTCACGGACAATTTCGGCAGCACTTCAGTAGGAAAATGGGACAAAAAATTCGAAAAGATGGGCGAATTAGACAAGATACATAACAAACAACTAAATAGAACAAGGGAACACCATGATCTTGATAAACAACATCTTTGACCCAAAAGAGCAACATCACAATGCCTCCGGAAGAATAGAATATGAACTAGCTCATACGGAAGAAGAGAATTAAGAAAAGAATGAAAACTATATCGCAAATGAACTTGGCAAGCATCTTTGCAAGAAGAATTGAACGGAGTTGTAGGAAATACAACAACGAAAAGAACAAGATAGTAGTGGGCTTATGGAAACCTTTCAAACTAATGAAGTAACAACCAGCCACTAAGAGAAACAAGGATTGATTGGGAGAAAGAAGATATGGACAATTTCTTACACCAAGAGGATACATTGAGAACTTGTATTAAAGACAAGCACCATGATAGCAACAATCCATAGGAAAAGCTTGAGATGAAATCCAAATCAAGATAGCTCAATGAAGAAATCATGGGTTGAAAATATCTCATGACCATAGAATTGGTGGGTTTAATTATCTCACACTTGAAAGGAAATCTCTTTGAAACTCCTATACTAACAATAATGTTGTAATACCACCTCAAAGGATAAAGGAAGAATAATTGCACATAGAAATGCAAGAGAAAGGATACTTGAGGTTCTCCAACAAGAATCCTGAAGAACACTTTGAGAATGAATTGATATCATGAGCCGCTCCGAAAGAAGAATTCGGATTACTATGAACAAGAATAAGAATAAGAATTATGTTATGCTTATCCTTCATCAAGTTTAATTGATGACAAGCAACGGATTTAGCATACCACTTATTATTTTTGAGAGAATCTTGGAGAGACAAAGAGATAAGCACCACTTGAAGTATAATTGAAGGAAGCACCGCCAAGAATTCACAATTGAATGGGAACACCACGAATTAATGGAGATACATACGAATGACGAGAACATGAGCCACCTGAGAGAAACTATAACAAGGCACCAAATAATCGACAGACGAACGAAGAGACAACAAAGGAGAAGAATTAGAGAACGAAAGCTGAAAGCTGAGAACGAAGAATCTTCTAAAATGATGGCCTTCGGAGGATCGAGAATGAAAACAACTCGGAAAAGCACTGGATAGCAAGAAAGTGATTACTCATGATTGGAACAATTAAGATGATGGCACCAAGCTGAAATGATGAATCTTCTAGAGAATGGACCAAGATTGAGAGAAACACTCCTTCGAATCTTCAATGGAGAAAATGACGAAAAGAACCTCACCAAGAATAACTGAGACACTCCGGAATAACGAAGAATGAAAGGTTGAGCCAAAGACGAGAAACAATTCAAATTGATCTTGAAGAGGGAATCTGACTGATGAAATTCATACTTATGTCATAGTTGAAAAGAATTAAAGATCTCTGGAAAGATTACGAGAGCTATAAAAGATCCTGGGAAGAACTTGTGGGTTATGGGCCCACTAAAAGAAACCACCGTTGAAACAATTACTAAAAAAGAAAGATACTGCACCGGTAGAAATGAAAACTTGATGAGGTTGAGCACCTCAAAATAATTAAAGAATTGAAAACAAGAAACTTCTGAGATAACTTCAACGCTCCAGATAGAATAGAGATAACTGAATAAACAAGATATGTTGATAAGAATCTCCAACATGGGAAAGGATTTCAAGGATGAATAGGATATAATGAACACGGACAACTAAACTAAATTCACCGGAAAAGATAAAAAGATGGAATAAAGATGAACACGAAGCTCCTAAGAATCTTCACAATAAATCAACGGATAGGAAACAGAATATAAGATAGCGGAATCTATAAAGAAATGAAATGCACTTGGATGAAATCCAATCATTGAAGAAAAGGGAGGGAGGGCGGGGAAAACAAGGACAACTTGGGCTTAATGACATGAACTCCGGAATAAAATGAGAGAATGATCTTGCAAAATTGGAGAGGATTGAATTCACTTGGAGAGAACCACACCGGCTGAAAAGAATTGACACAAAACAACTCCGGTTGACAACAATTGATATGCCAATTTGAATGAACAAAATAATTTGCATTCTCACATAAAAATATGAGAACACCTCTTAGGAAATATCTGAAATCACCACTTGACATCGAAGCAACTTGAATTACCATATTCCAACAAAACAAAGGGTGTGGCTTACGAAACAAGCCAGAACAAACTCATGAGAAAGATTTACGTTCGATATTTTCGTGGACAGGATCACAGGGCTCGAACCTTACAGTAGCCATCAAGTGCAAGGAAGTGCACCCGACATACGAAGCGTCCCCGAGTCGTAGCAGGCTACAAGGACTCTTTAAGACAAAAGGACAACCGCTGTAAGACGACCGTCAACAAACAAATCCACTGGATGTCGAACCCCAACCTAACACCATGCATTTGTTGGAAGATTGTCCTATAAGTAACTACTTGAATTCCCACCTAAGAATTCCCAAAATTTCTGGTCATGCAATCTGGTACACAGATACAAGGAGTAATAATCACACAACTCCTGTACTAACCCATCACCTGTATCACATCCGTCAACACATAACCAGAATTTCGAACCTTCATCTACAACAGACCCTCGTGATCACAACGATACAAAGTATGGCAGTACTCCCAAACAATCTGCACCAGTACTAGGGACATCGGGGTTATCTCTCCACTACTAGTATTGAAGCAATTACGAACATCCTTCGTTCTGAGATACTAAGAAACCTGAATGATAACGATGTGCTCGAGAATCCCCTGGAGCTCAACTCCCCGAAAGAAAACAAGTCAGACATGAGGCACCAAGACAGAACTCCGTCACATCGGCATCATATAGATTCCAAAAACATCCGTGTGATCCTAAAAAAAATTTGAGTCAGAAGAGGAGTAGAACAAATTATTACGTCAAGATTCCTCACCAGAGCATAGAAGAGGAGAAAAAAGAATCCTACTCTCCGATATATAACTAGACTCAAAGCAGTTTTTCACTAGACTCGACTCGGCCAAGTTCGATCAATCAAGGGGGCTCCTAGGTCGGTACTGCTCTGATACCAACTTGTCACGCCCAAGATGCGACCCTATCCTCAATTTGGCACGAGGGCCTCGTCAGGGATAGAAGCGCATCTTGTCGCTTCACAAGAATGGATATCGTTACAAGTACATGTACTAAAAAGAAGAGATATATATATATAGAATTGGCTTACACTCGCCACAAGCTACATCAGAGTCACATCAGTACAATACATAATCATCATGAAGAAGAGCAGGGTCCGACTATGGACGAAAACAAACGAGAATAGAAGAACGACGTCCATCCTTGCTATCCCAGGCTGTCGGCCTGGAACCCATCCTAGATCGATGAAGAAGAAGAAGAAGAAGCAACTCCAAATGAACAATCAACACGCTCGCGTCAAGTAACCTTTACCTGTACCTGCAACTGGTGTTGTAGTAATCTGTGAGCCACAGGGGACTCAGCAATCACATTTCTAAAGGTATCAAGACTAGCAAAGCTTAATGGGTGACGTATGGTTAAGTGGTGAGGTTGCAGCAGCGGCTAAGCATATATTTGGTGGCTAAACTTACGAGTACAAGAATTAAAGAGGGGGAAGATCTACGCATAACGGAAGTGAACTACTGATGATCAAATGAATGATCCTGAACACCTACCTACGTCAGACATAACCCCGTCGTGTCCTCGATCGGAGAAGGAACTCACGAAAGAGACAGTCACGGTTACGCACACAGTTGGCATATTTTAATTAAGTTAACTTCAAGTTATCTAGAACCAATGTTAAACGAAGTTTCCACGTTGCCACATAACCGCGGGCACGGCTTTCCAAAAAGATTTAACCCTGCAGGGGTGCTCCAACTAGTCCATCACAAATTACCACAAGCTGCATAGAAATCGTCAATCACGACACTCGCGATCTCGTCGGACTCCTTAGTGGAAAACCTCAACTCTGAGATTACCCAAAGCATCACCCGAATCCCAATGGACAAGATATCTTGTCAAAGGTAAAACTAATCCAGCAAGGCCGCCAGACATGTCGACGATCCCGATAGGAGCCGCGTATCTCGTTCTCAGGACACGGCGGATAAGCGAAGCATACGGTGGCCTAATAAATATCACCCGAGTTTCCCCGGGTTGGCCCCGCACGATGCTCTGTTTTGGACCAGCACCATCAGCACTGGCCCTTCCTGTATTATGTAGAATTACTCCTCGGGTAGCGCTAACTCCCTAAGCATTTCAGTATTAACACAATTATTATGTTGGGCAAATGTAGTACTTATGTTGGGCCTTGCCAGACCAGCTTTAATCTAAAACGAATTATCAAGGGGGTCCCCATAACAACCCCGATCGTGTTAGGAGCGCTCAATTATGGAACATAACACCGGTAGCCGAAAGTAAGGGGGCAAAGGTGGAACAAAACACCAGGCTAGAAAGGCCGAACCTTCCACCTTTTACCAAGTATATAGGAGCATTAAATTAAATAGCATTTAATAGGGTGATATAACAAGGAATCCATGTTATCAGATGAAAGAAATGCACCTGCAACTAGCAACGCTAACACAGGGTTAAGCAAGCGGTAACATAGCCAAACAGTGGTTTGCTAGGTTGAACAGGTTGAAGGGTTTCATGGCAATGTTCAGGGGCTGATATTTAACATGTGGTAGGCAACGAGACATAATCGATAGAAGCGATAAAACTAGCATGGCAAGGATAGTAATGGTATCTAGGGAAATGGTCATCTTGCCTGAGATCCCGCTTGGAAGAAGAATGACTCCGTGAAGCAGACAAACCGAAGTAGTCAAACGGGTCCTCACTTTCCGACACGCTTGCGGAACTCTATCGAGATGGAGGAAACCGGAAGCAAGAATCAACAAACGAGATTCACCACACGAAGCACAACACATATGATGCATGAGAAACTATCACGCCCAAGATGCGACCCTATCCTCAATTTGGCACGAAGGCCTCGTCAGGGATAGAAGCGCATCTCGTCGTGTCGCAAGAATGGATATCGTTACAAGTACATGTACTGAAAAGAAGAGATATATATATATAGAATTGGCTTACACTCGCCACAAGCTACATCAGAGTCACAGCAGTACATTACATATTCATCAAGAGTAAGAGCAGGGTCCGACTATGAACGAAAACAAACGACAAAAGAAGAACGACGTCCATCCTTGCTATCCCAGGCTGCCGGCCTGGAACCCATCCTAGATCGATGAAGAAGAAGAAGAAGAAGAAGAAGCAACTCCAAATGTACAGTCAACGCGCTCGCGTCAAGTAACCTTTACCTGTACCTGCAACTGGTGTTGTAGTAATCTATGAGCCACAGGGGACTCAGCAATCTCATTTCCAAAGGTATCAAGACTAGCAAAGCTTAATAGGTGAGGCATGGTTAAGTGGTGAGGTTGCAGCAGCGGCTAAGCATATATTTGGTGGCTAAACTTACGAGTACAAGAAATAAGAGGGGGATGAATTACGCATAACGGACGTGAACTACTGATGATCAAATGAATGATCCTGAACACCTACTCACAATCCGACACGCTTGCGAAACTCTATCGAGACGAAGCAAACCGGAAACAAGAATCAACACACGATATACACCACACGATGCACAACACAAATGATGCATGAGCAGCTGAATACATGCAAGTCACGGCATGACAATTCACACAAACAAACACTAACGAGTTGCATATTGACGAAACTCCACGTTTATTTATTTAGTTCTATCCCGATTAGGTACACGGCAATATTAAATGTTGCTAAACATGCAAGAGGTGAAGCGCAATTAATCTACCAATCTAGGCATTTTAAATGAGGTCGGAAATGACATATAGCACCTCCGAGACGACCTCATATGTTAATTTACAATTCTGTTCAGATCTGAACTAACACATTTAATTAGTTTTTAAACAGCAAAACAAATAGGTTCACGTGATTCTACGCGTTGTTACAAGCAATTTACACAAAGAGAACATCTCCAACGGAGCTACGGTTCAAAAGTTACAAGCACCGCAAGATATGATGGCATGAATGCAATATGTGTGCAACGACGGCTACGAGCACTTCAAAACATACGACCAGCAAGAGAAAATGAAACTACACGAGATTCTAAGCAAGTTTCATATAGGACACGATCAAAACGGAGCTACGGATCAAAAACTACGAGCTAAACAAGAAATCACTACAATCTGCCAAAATCAGCCACATAGCATTTTCTACGCCCCACAACTACGAGCTACACAACTCCAATCTACTCAACCAAGGCATGACACGAAAGAGGGTTAAGAAGCACTACAACAAACAACTAACAACAACTAGCATGGCATCATGTATCACTAGGGAAAGAAGTCACAAAATGGCTTCTCACACACAGATTCAGACTTAGTGAAAATTACACTTCATGAAAGTGTAGTTTTCGATCTGAAGACATATTGACAGCAGCAAAACCAATAGCTACAGGACTCCAAATGGCATGAACATTCACAGCATGCTAGAGAATCACAAGGTCTACAACTAACTCCATTGCACCAACCTCAAAAGAGCTACAAATCACAAGATAGAAGCAAGACAAGACAGCAACAAAATATAACAGATTCCAGACTTAGAAATATTTCAGCACCTCCAAATCAGCACTATTTCTAGCAACTTGAGAGCAAGCAAACCACACCTAAACATGCATTTCTATTGCAACCAAAAATACCAGGGGCTAGAGTAAACATCAAAGAACAACTCCCTAGTTGACAACTTAATCAAACGAAGCACGGAATAAATCCTACGAAATAAACAAGAGGGCAACACGGCAAAATATCGCGCGAACTAACTTGCTCAAAAGCTAAAACTAAATACACAGAAAAATCCTATGGATTTTTCTACCCGGAAAACATATAAAACATGTGGGGTTGCAACACGAAAATATTGCCACACGTAAATGCGAGATAAAAACCTAGACACGAAAAAATAGACTAGTGGCAATCCCTACACGCAAAAATACCAATGACTACTCTAAACTACATGGAAAAGAGGTTCCTAAAACATGGACATTTCTACTAGGGCATACGAGCAATCCGGACACGCACGAGAAATTATTACGGGACCAAACCTATAGAAACAGCATGTTAATCTATGCATATGGCGGCTCAAACTACATCAAACAAATATGCAAGTTGCACAAACGTAATCTACGCGCAAAACTACACGAAATCCATATACTACACGCCTCGTTCCGACACACGAAATAAAAGATACGAACGTTTATATATTACTATATTTCCTGAAATCACTAATTCGGAAACTAAAAAAATAGAAAAACATTGGGCCAAAAGGCATGCGCAACATAGTTAAGATGCACGCAGGCGAGAAATAGGGATAGGGGCGGGTGTGACAGCCCGATGCCGACGCCCCAGAAGATTCCCCTTCTATTCCGTTTTCGTCGTGTGGTTATTTTTATTTGTTGCATCATCATCGCATCATGCGCATCATCAGCATTGCATCGGCAACCCGTTGCCGCCAGTTTTCAAAAGTTGCATCCGTCGTTAGTTGTCGGTTCTCGTCGTTGTCCGTTCTGAGCCCGACCGCACCTGCACGCGCCCGCGGCATCGTCAAAACCCTGTTTAGAAGTGTGTTGAAAACTTTCTCTGATCGAAGTGAAACTTGGCATGCGGTCGTGATTAGTTATAGCCAGGCCGCGTGTCGAATTTCGTCGCGATCGTAGCCCGTCTGGTACCCGAACGGTCGACCGTAGTGGCGCCATATTCGGTCTATCGTCGGACGTTTGTCGGTGTTTTAAAATAGTTGTCGGGCGCCCGTTTTCCCTCTCATCTCTACCAAGCCCCTCTACACAATGCTGCGAGTTTGCCGCAACCTAGCATGAAAACCTCCCGGAACTTGAACCGGGCGGTCGAGACGTTGGATCCGAATCAACCCCGCTTTTCCCGCAACTCATCATTTGTTTTTCAATAGGACCCCTAGTCTATTTTTACGCAACCGTTCGATTTAGATCGGAGGGCCGATTAGACCATCTTGGTAATAGTGTTTTTTTATGCAAATCCGGATCAAAGCCTATCCTAATCCTAGCCCAGCCGGCCCAAGGCCCACCTACCCCCGCTAGCCCTAGCGATCGAGCAGCTCTGCCCGATCCCCATCTCCTCTCCCGTTCGATCCAGGATAGCCACCAGCGCCCCGCACCAGCTCCTTCGTTCACCCCAGCAGCTCGTGCCCGAAACCAGTAGCTCCTCCAGCCGCGCCGCCCTAGCCCCTTGCCGGAGCACGCCTCGCCGGAGCATCCTGAGGCCGCCGCCGGCACCTACCTAGTTCGACCCCAATCCCCATGCCATGCTCTCCTTCCTCCCATCTCTCTCCCTCGTCTCATCTCTCTCTATGTCTTGCAGCAGCAGCTCCTGCAGGAGCAGCCGAGCCGCCCCATGGAGATTCTCCACGGCTGGAGTTGCAGCATCGTGCAAGCCACCTTGTTGGCTGGAATGGAACCCCTCGTCCAGATCCGTCACGCCATGCTTCCTTCTTCCCCGTTTTTCCTTCTTCCCCTGCTCCTCCCGTTCTCTCTTCTCTCCCTCACGCCTCGTTCTACCTTCTATCTACAGGTGCAGGGGTTGCCCATCCATGGCTGACCGGAGCTGGACCAGGCGCCTCCATCCTGGGACCTGTCCCCGCCGTTCCCGACCAGCAGGTACCCAACGCTGCCCTCCTTCATGGCCTCCCTCGCCCACCTCTGAATCGCCATGGCTAAGGCCTCTGTTTCCCCTGCTGTGAGCAAGCCCGTTCGTGACGGGAATTTAGATTTTTTTGGCCAGATCCGTTTTGGTTTGGATAGGTTATATAGCATGGGCACTAGATTTATTCACAAGCATATAAGTATCGGAGTGGTTGTTATTCCACTCCCTGTCCAGGAGGTCCTGGGTTCAATCCCTGGCGCCTCCAATATGTTTTCTTTGTTTTTTTAGCACGCGAGGTGTTAGATTTTCAGTACATGTACTTGTAACGATATCCATTCTTGCGACACGACGAGATGCACTTCTATCCCTGACGAGGCTTTCGTGCCAAATTGAGGATAGGGTCGCATCTTGGGCGTGACAAGTTGGTATCAGAGCAGTACCGACCTAGGAGCCCCCTTGATTGATCGAACTTGGCCGAGTCGAGTCTAGTGAAAAACTACTTTGAGTCTAGTTATATATCGGAGAGTAGGATTCTATTTTCTCCTCTTCTATGCTGTGGTGAGGAATCTTGACGTAATATTTTAATTCTACTCCTCTTCTCACTCAAAAAAAAAATTAGGATCGCGCGGATATTCTTGGGATCTATATGATGCCGATGTGATGGAGTTCTGTCTTGGTGCCTCCTATCTGCTTTGAGTTTCACGGGAGTTCAGCTCTAGGGGATTCTTGAGCACATCGTTATCATTCAGATTTCTTAATATGTCAGAACGAAGGATGTTCGTAATTGCTTCAATACTACTAGTGGCGAGATAACCCCGATGTCCCCAGTACTGGTGCAGATTGTTCGGGAGTACTGCCATACTTTGTATCGTTGTGATCACGAGGGTCTGTAGTAGATGAAGGTCCGAGATTATGGTCGTGTGTTGACGGATGTGATACAGGTGACGGGTTAGTATAGGAGTTGTGTGATTATTACTCCTTGTATCCGTGTACCAGATTGCATGACCAGATATTTCGGGAATTCATAGGTGGGAATTCAAGTAGTTGCTTATAGGACAATCTTCCAACAAATGCATGATGTTAGGTTGGGGTTCGCCATCTAGTGGATTCGTTTGTTCACGGTCGACTTACAGCGGTACACGTTGTGTCTTAAAGAGTCCTTGTAGCTTGCTACGACTCGGGGACGCTTCATATGTCGGGTGCACTGCCTTGCACTTGATGGCTACTGTAAAATCGAGCACGTGCGATCCTGTCCACGAAAATATCGGAGGAAATCTTTCTCATGAGTTTGTTCTGGCTAATTGTAAGCCTTACCCTTTGTTTTGTTGATTATGGTAATTCAAGTTGATTCGATGTCAAGCGGTGACTTCAGATCTTTTCTAAGCAGTGTTCTCATATTCATATGAGAGTGCAAATTCTTTTGCTCAATCAGTTGTCTTATCAATTCTTGTCAACCGAAGTCGTCGTATCAATTCCATTTTACCGGTGTGCTTCTCTGCAACTGAATTCAATCTTCTCGAGTTGTTGCAGATCATTCTCTCATTTTATTCCAGAGTTCATCTCATCTGTCCCATGTTGTCTTTGTTTTTCCCGCCCTCCCACCCTTTTCTTCAGTGATTCAATTTTCATCCAAGAGTTTTCTTTTCATTGTGCTTCCGCTATGTGTTCTTTTCTCTCTTACCCGATCATTCGTTGTGAAGATTCTCAGGAGCTTATTGTTCATCTTTATTCATTCTTGTCATCCTTACCGGTGAATTCAGTTCAATTATCCACGGTCATCATATCCTTTTCAACCATTAAATTCTTTCCGACGTTGGAAATTCTTTCAGCCTATCTTGTTATTAATTCCTCTCTCTTTCTATCCGGAGTGTTAAAGATATTTCAGAAGTTCTTATTTTCAATCCTTCAGTTATTTCGAGGTGCTAACCTCATCTAGTTTTCTTGTACCAGTGCAATATCTCCCGTTCTAGTAATCTTTTCAACGGTGATTTGTTTGAGTGGGCCCATACCCCACAGGTCTTTCCCAGGATCTTATATAGCTCTGTAATCTTTCCGGAGTTCTTTAATTCTTTTCAACTATGACATAAGTATGAATTCATCAGTCATATCCCTTCTCCAAGGCCTATTGGAATTAATTCTCATATTTGGCTCAACCTTGCATTCTTCTTTATTTCGAAGTGTCTCAGTTATTCGTGGTGTTGTTTCTCGTCATCATTCTCAGCTTCCAATGTGAAGGAGTGTTTTCTCTCAAATATTGGTCTATTCTCTTGGATATTCATCATTTCATCTTGTTGCCATCATCTTAATTGTTCCAATCAAGAGTAATCCCTTTTCTTGCTATCCGGTGCTTTTGTGAGTTGTTTTCATTCTCGATCCTCCGAAGGCCATCATTTTAGAAGACTTCTTCATTCTCAGCTTGCAGCTTTCATTCTCAAATTCTTCTCCATTGTTATCTCTTCGTTCGTCTCCCGTTTATTATGGTGCCTTGTCCTAGTTTTCTCTCAGGTGGCTCATGATCTCTTCATTCTCATGTATCTCCATCCATTCATGGTTGCCTCATTATTTCAATTCTCATCGGTGTCTCCTTCAAGACTTCTTCTAGTTTGTGCTCATATCTATCCTCAATCTTTTCAAGAAGAATAAGTTGTATGCTAAATCCGTTGCTTGTCATCAATTTAATTTGATGAAGGATGAGCATAACATAATTCTTATTCTTGTTCTTCCTTCTTCCAAGAGATTTCAATTCTTCTTCCGGAGTGGCTCATTATATCAATTCCTTTTTCTCAAGTGTTCTTATCTTTCTTTTCCGGAGTTCCAAGTTTTCTCAAGTATCTCTTCGTGAAGCTTCATCGAAGTCTTTGCAAGGCTTCAATCTTATTCTTTCATCCTTCTTATCTTTGCATCATCCTTTTGATACGGAGGTTCGTCATGGTGGTTCTTCAAGGATGTGATTCATTCTCAAGTGTTCTTCAACATTCCTGTTGGAGTACCTCAAGTGTTCTTTCTCTTGCATTTCCAAGTGCATTTGTTCTTCCTTATCATTTGAGGTGGTACTATAGCACTCTTGTTAGTGTAGGAGCCTCGAAGAGATTTCCTTTCAAGAATGAGATAATTAAATCCACCAATTCTATGATCATGAGATATTTTCAACCCATGATTTCTTCATTGAGCTATCTTGGTTTGGATTTCACCGAAAGCTTTTCCTATGGATTGTTGCTATCATGGTGCTTGTCATTAATCCAAGTTCTCAATGTATCCTCTTGGTGTAAGAAATTGTTCATATCTTGTTTCTCCCAATCAGTCCTTGTTTCTGTTAGTGGCTGGTTGTCACTTCATTAGTTTGTAAGGTTCCCATAAGCCCACTACTATCGTGTTCTTTTCGTTGTTGTTTTTCCAACAACTTCGTTCAATTCTTCTTGCAAGGATGCTTGACAAGTTCGTTGGAGTTAGTAGTTGTCATTCTTTTCTTCATTTCTCTCTTCCGTATGAGCTAGTTCCTATTCAATTGTTCCGGAGGTTTTGTGATGTTGCTGTTTTGGGTCTATCATGTTGTTCTATGAAGATCATGGCATTCCCTTGTTCTATTTAGTTGTTTGTTATGAATATTGTCTATTTCTCCCATCTTATCGAATTTTTTGTCCCTTTTTCCTACCGAAGTGCTGCCGAAATTTTCCGTGAATTCTTGCTTGTTTCTCATGTCATTCCTCATCTCTTTGTAACCTCAAAGATCGTTGGTTTCACTCGTTTGTCAAAGAAGCGACTAAGTTTTTACCTCTTGTTCTTTCTCATCCTCTCCCCCTTTCATTCTTGGATCTCGGGGCGAGATCCTCTTATAGTGTAGGAGAGTTGTGACAGCCCGATCCCGATGCCCCAGAAGATTCCCCTTCTATTCCGTTTTCGTCGTGTGGTTATTTTTATTTGTTGCATCATCATCGCATCATGCGCATCATCAGCATTGCATCGGCAACCCGTTGCCGCCAGTTTTCAAAAGTTGCATCCGTCGTTAGTTGCCGGTTCTCGTCGTTGTCCATTCTGAGCCCGACCGCACCCGCACGCGCCCGGGGCATCGTCGAAACCCTGTTTTAAAAGTGTGTTGAAAACTTTCTCTGATCGAGGTGAAACTTGGCATGCGGTCGTGATTAGTTATAGCCAGGCCGCCTGTCGAATTTCGTCGCGATCGTAGCTCGTCTGGTACCCGAACGGTCGACCGTAGTGGCGCCGTATTCGGTCTATCGTCGGACGTTTGTCGGTGTTTTAAAATAGTTGTCGGGCGCCCGTTTTCCCTCTCATCACTACCTAGCCCCTCTACACAATGCTCTGAGTTTGCCGCAACCAAGCGTGAAAACCTCCTGGAACTCGAACCGGGCGGTCGTGACGTTGGATCCGAATCAACCCCGCTTTTCCCGCAAATCGTCATTTGTTTTTCAATAGGACCCCTAGTCTATTTTTACGCAACCGTTCGATTTAGATCGGAGGTCCGATTAGACCATCTTGGTAATAGTGTTTTTTATGCAAATCCGGATCAAAGCCTATCCTAATCCTAGCCCAGTCGGCCCAAGGCCCACCTACCCCCGCTAGCCCAATCTAAAATAATGACTAGAAACAAAGATTTGATGCTGTGGTCACACAGTTGACGAGGTGATGCCCAAATTTGTGGAGAGTCCTGATTTGAGCATATAGAGATCATGGAAAAATTGCAACTCATTTGCATACTCCTAGCTAGCACTTGTTTCCCAAAGCTTCGTGTGGATCAGAAACTTTGGAAAATTTCCAAGAAATATTCACTAGCCAAATGAGGTTGAATTTTGGCATGAGGCAATGATTATGGATAGGAAAGAGTGTCCACAAAGTTTGAGAGCAAGAAAGCACATAAAATGGTACTTGCTTCACAACTTGACAGCTAGGGCAGAATCAGAAAAGGAATATTTGAGGAATATTTTGGAACATGGCAAGGAAGGATTTCGCATATCTTAGGAAGATATAACCCAAGAGATTTATAAGAATTATTTGGGAATTTTTGGAATGATAGAAATGTTGGTTGCTTCACAACCCGAGGCAACAGGGTTATTCCTTAAATAGAAAATGAATATTCCCAGGGAAAATATTATTGCGATTAGTCCAAGATGGAGATGACAAGGTCTTGGGATGGTTTGGAGGTTGGCAAGTCACTAGGGAAGAGAAATCAAGCGTGATCCCTTTAGGTTCCAAAACTACCAAGCCACAGTAAAGCAAATCCAGACCAAAATCAAATGAAAAAGAAATGGGAAAAATCCAGGGTGTTACAAACCTACCCCCCTTAAAAAATCTCGTCCTTGAGATTTGGTTGCTCAGGATTCAAGCATGAATATCCCCACTTGAAGAAACCGTTTCCAACTCGGGTTTCCTTTTTGCCTTGGTATGATGCTCCTGCTCGGTTATCTTACTCACTGCGTGGCTTAGAGGAGGTTTGTTTCACTGGATCCTCATATGTTACTCTGACTTCCACCCGTTTATTATGCTGACTTGACTGACGGAGGTTCTGGTAGAAAGATATTGTTCACGGCAGGCTAATCCTTTGACTGATTCCCGTACATGCTCTGAGGTTGTTGTCCAACATTCTGGTCATTCCGTCTATCGGCCCCTTTAAATGAATAGTAACCATGCAATGCTTTGGGCATCACCTCGTCAACTGTGTGACCACAACATCAAATCTTTGTCTCTAGCCCAGCAGCTCTGCCTGATCCCCATCTCCTCTCCCGTTCGATCCAAGACAGCCACCAGCGCCCCGCACCAGCTCCTTCGTTCGCCCCAGCAGCTCGTGCCCGAAACCAGTAGCTCCTCCAGCCGCGCCGCCCTAGCCCCTTGCCGGAGCACGCCCCGCCGGAGCATCCCGAGGCCGCCGCCGGCACCTACCTGGTTCGACCCCGATCCCCATGCCATGCTCTCCTTCCTCCCATCTCTCTCCCTCGTCTCATCTCTCTCTATGTCTTGCAGCAGCAACTCCTGCAGGAGCAGCCGAGCCACCCCATGGAGATTCTCCACAGCTGGAGTTGCAGCATCGTGCAAGCCACCTTGTTGGCGGGAATGGAACCCCTTGTCCAGATCCGTCACGCCATGCTTCCTTCTTCCCCGTTTTTCCTTCTTCCCCTGCTCCTCCCGTTCTCTCTTCTCTCCCTCATGCCTCGTTCTCCCTTCTATCTACAGGTGCAGGGGTTGCCCATCCATGGCTGACCGGAGCTGGACCAGGCGCCTCCATCATGGGACCCTGTCCCCGCCGTTCCCGACCAGCAGGTACCCAATGCCGCCCTCCTTCATGGCCTCCCTCGCCCACCTCTGAATCGCCATGGCTAAGGCCTCTGTTTCCCTTGCTGTGAGCAAGCCCGTTCGTGACGGGAATTTAGATTTTTTTGGCCAGATCCGTTTTGGTTTGGATAGGTTATATAGCATGGGCACTAGATTTATTCACAAGCATATAAGTATCCGAGTGGTTGTTATCCCACTCCCTGTCCAGGAGGTCCTGGGTTCAATCCCTGGCGCCTCCAATATGTTTTCTTTGTTTTTTTAGCACGCAGGTGTTAGATTTTCAGTACATGTACTTGTAACGATATCCATTCTTGCGACACGACGAGATGCGCTTCTATCCCTGACGAGGCTTTCGTGCCAAATTGAGGATAGGGTCGCATCTTGGGCGTGACAAGTTTGGTATGGATTGATTATATTGGCCCAAACTTATCTATTGACAGCTTTCTATTGTAGACTAGCTGGTTATCTAGGTGTGGGCTTATGTATGAGGTCTAAGGTTCAAATCCTAGACTACACACTGTTTTTGCTGGGGGTTTTATCTATTATTTTTTTTGTGTGCCCATGAGACACTGAACACTTGTCATTACCAGTAGCTAGCCTAGTTGGTTAGCACTTTGGTTTGAATCTTGGAGGTCGAAGGATCAAATTCCCATGGCCTCTCTTTTATATTCATCTATGTATTTTGTTTTGCATGCATGTTGCATCCTTATTATGTTTTGTGTTGCCCGTATCTTTTATACCGTAACCCCGTTGGAGATGTGCCATATATGTAAATGGAGCAGAACGACGAGTAGAATCACATGAACCACTTTGTTTCTCCGTTTAACAAACATAAAATGTGATTAGGACAAATCTGGACAGAATTAGAATTTAACGCGTGGGGTCATTTCGGAGATGCTATATGACGTTTCCGACCTCATTTAAAATGCCTAGCAATAGATTAATTTGTGCTTCACCCCGTGCCATGTTAACAACATTTTAATATTGCCGTGTTAATAAACAGGAATGAACTAAATATTAAACGTGGAGTTTCGTCAATATGCAACTCGTTGCGTATTGAACTTCACTTAATGTGTAGTGTCTCTTTGTGTGAATTGTCATGCCGTGTCTTGCATGTATTCAGCTGCTCATGCATCATATGTGTTGTGCATTGTGTGGTGAATATCTGTGTTGATGCTTGTTTCCGGTTTCCTCCGTCTCGATAGAGTTTCGCAAGCGTGTCGGATTGTGAGGACCCGTTCGACTACATCGGTTCGACTGCTTCAAGGCATTCTTCTTCCAAGCGGGATCTCAGGCAAGATGACCATTTTCCCAGATACCATTACTATCATTGCCATGCTAGTTATATCGCTTCTATCGATTATGTCTCGTTGCCTACCACATGTTAAATATCAGCCTCTCAACAATGCCATGAAAACCTTCAACCTGTTCAACCTAGCAAACCACTGATTGGCTATGTTACTGCTTGCTTAACCCTGTGTTAGCGTTGCTAGTTGCAGGTGCAGTTGCTTCCATGTGATAACATGGGTTCCTTGTTATATCACCATATTAAATGTTATTTAACTTAATGCACCTATATACTTGGTAAAAGGTGGAAGGCTCGGCCTTTCTAGCCTGGTGTTTTGTTCCACCTTTGCCCCCTTAGTTTTCGGCTACCGGTGTTATGTTCCATAATTGAGCGCTCCTAACACGATCGGGGTTTTTATGGGGACCCCCTTGATAATTCGTTTTAGATTAATACTGGTCTGGCAAGGCCCAACTTTGGTACTACATTTGCCTAATCACATAATAATGCATAGGGACCAGCCGGCACCCGAGGAAATTTAATCAACCCCCGGGCCAGTGCTCCTCATGAGTGTTGGTCCAAACTAGCAGACTACGGGGCCACTGCGGGGCAACCCGAGGTTTGGTTCTCCTAGTGTGACCCATCCGTCGTGTCCTGAGAACGAGATACGCGGCTCCTATCGGGTTCGTCGACACGTCGGGCGGCCTTGCTGGATTAGTTTTACCTTAGACGAAATATCTTGTGCATCGGGATTCCCGTGATGCTTTGGGTAATCTCAGAGTTGAGGTTTTCCACTAAGGAATCCGACGAGATCGCGAGCTTCGTGATTGAGGATTTCTATGCGGCTTGTGGTAATTTGTGATGGACTAGTTGGAGCACCCCTGCGGGGTTAAATCTTTCGGAAAGCCGTGCCCGCGGTTATATGGCAACGTGGAAACTTTGTTTAACACTGGTTCTAGATAACTTGAAGTTAACTTAATTAAAATATGCCAATTGTGTGTGTAACCGTGACTGTCTCTTTCATGAGTTCTTTCTCCGAGCAAGGACACGTTGGGGTTATGTCTGACGTAGGTAGGTGTTCAGGATCATTCATTTGATCATCAGTAGTCACGTCCGTTATGCGTAGAGCATCCCCCTCTTTATTCTTGTACTCGTAAGTTTAGCCACGAAATATATGCTTGGCCGCTGCTGCAACCTCACCACTTAACCATGCCTCACCAATTAAGCTTTGCTAATCTTGATACCTTTGGAAATGAGATTGCTGAGTCACCTGTGGCTCATAGATTACTACAACACCAGTTGCAGGTACAGGTAAAGGTTACTTGACGCGAGCGCGTTGATTGTTCATTTGAAGTTGCTTCTTCTTCTTCTTCTTCGTCGTCAATCTAGGATGGGTTCCAGGCCGGCGGCCTGGGATAGCAAGGATGGACCTCGTTCTTCTTTTGTCGTTTGTTTTCGTCCGTAGTTGGACCCTGCTCTTACTCTTGATGAATATGTACTGTACTGTTGTGACTCCGATGTAGCTTGTGGCGATTGTAAGCCAATTCTAAATATATATCTCATCTTTTCAGTACATGTACTTGTAACGATATCCATTCTTGCGACACGACGAGATGCGCTTCTATCCCTGACGAGGCTTTCGTGCCAAATTGAGGATAGGGTCGCATCTTGGGCGTGACAGCGGGGCTATACCTGGGCCGGCCTGGAGGGAGAACTAACTGGGCCGAGGCAAGAGGATTCCCAAGCGGCGAGGAGGTTGCACGCCGGGCGCGCAGGGCTGAGGCGGTCGGGCCGACTAGGAGGTTCCTGCGCGGCCCAGCAGCAGCTAGGGCACGGGGCATCGGTCTGGTCCCCCCCCCCCCTCGCTCGAGCTGGTAGGCAGCGGCGGCTGCGCTCACGTGAGCGGAGACGGCGATGCGGGAACGGGCTCCCGGCGGCTGGATCTGGCAAGGCCAGGTCGGGGCGGTGAAGGACACTTCAGGATCTGGAAGGGAAGGCCGAGGGGCGGCGGCTGGTGCGGCCGGCGGCAGAACTGAATGGGAAGGCCGAGGGAGACGACTTCGGCCGGCGGAGGTGCTACGGCGAGCAGCTGCCGGCATCGGGGCTCGGGACAAGGTGCGGTGCAGAGAGCAGGCGGCGGGGTGGCGCAGCACACTGCAGCAACCTCGGGAGGAGGGAGGCTCGCCTCCAGGCGGTGGCGCGGATCCGGGCCCGGCGGGCCAGCCGTGGGCCTGGCGGGCCTTGTCGGTGGGGAGGAGAGAGGCACAGGCGCTGGGGTGGCGGCTGGATCCGGTTGATAGGCACGGGATTCGAGGCAACCGCTTGGGTTTGCCTAGAATGGCAGGGAGGGCTTCTTTTATAGGAAGGGGGCTAGGATGGAGGGCATGTGGGGGTTTTTCGACCCTCCGATCGTGATCGTGCGGTCCGATCGGAGAGGCGGGTTAGGGTTAGCTATGTAGAGTGACGTTGGCTAAGATGAGAGGGAAGACGGGCGACCCGGCAACGTATTTTAAAACACCGATAGACGTCCGACGATAGATCGAATACGGTGCCGCTACGGTCGACCGTTCGGGTACCACACGGACTTCGATTGCGACGAAACTTGACAGGCGGCCTACCTATATCAAAATAAGACCGCACGCCAAATCTCAACCGAATCAGAGAAAGTTTTCAATACACTTTTTAAAACAGGGTTTCGACGGTGCCGCGGGCGCGTGCGTGTGCAGTCGGGCTCAACTAACGACGAGAACCGGCAACTAACACACTATTTAACAACTAACAAACGGAAAGAAGGGGCAATCTTCTGGGGCGTCGGTCTCGGGCTGTCACGGCAACTGAATGCATGCAAGGCACGGCATGACAAATCACACAATCAAACACTACACATTAAGTGAAGTTCAATATGCAACGAGTTGCATATTGAGGAAACTCCACATAGAGGTTATTTAGTTTTATCCCAATTAGGTACTCGGCAATATAAAATGTGATTAAACATGACAAGAGGTGAAGCGCCATTAATCTAAATATCTAGGCATTTTAAATGAGGTCGGAAATGACATATAGCTTCTCCGAGACGACATCACATGTTAATTTACAATTCTGTCCAGATCTGAACTAACACCTTTAATTAGTTGTTAAACAGCAAAACAAATAGGTTCACGTGATTCTACGCGTCTTCACAAGCAATTTACACATAGAGAACCTCTCCAACGGAGCTACGGATCAAAAGATACGGACAACGCAAGATATGATTGCATGAATGCAATATGTGTGCAACGACTGTCACGAGCACCTAAATCATACAACCAGCAAGAGAAAATGAAACTACACGAGATTCTAAGCAAGTTTCATATAGGACACGATCAAATCGGAGCTACGGTTCAACAACTACGAGCAAAACAAGAAATCACTACAATCTGCAAAAATCAGCCACATAGCATTTCTACACCCCACAACTACCAGCTACACATGTCCAATAAACTCAACCAAGGCATGACACGAAAGAGGGAAAGAAGCACTACGACATACAACTAACAACAACTAGCATGGGAGCATAGATCACTAGGAAAAGAAGTCACAAAATGGCTTCTCACACACAGTTTCAGACTTAGTGAAAATAGCAGTTTATGAAGCTGCAGTTTTCGATCTGAAGGCATATTGAAAGAAGCAAAACCATAAGCTACAGGACTCCAAATGGCATGAAAATTCACAGCATGCTAGAGAAATCCAAAGTCTACAACTAACTCCATTGGACCAACCTCAAAAGAGCTACAGATCACAAGATAGAAGCAAGACAAGACAGCAACAAAATATAACAGATTCAGACTTAGAAATATTTCAGCATCTCTAAAACATCACTATTTCCTAGCAAGTAAAGATCAAGCAAACCGCACCTAAACATGGATTTCTTTTGCAACCAAAAATATCAGGGGCTAGACTAAACATCAAAGGGCAACTCTCTAGTTGACAACTCCTTCAAACGAAGTACGAAATAAATCCTACGAAATAAACTAGTGAGCAACATGGCGAAATATCGCGCAAACTAACTTTCTCTAAAGCTAAAACTAATTACACAGAAAAATCCAGGATTTTTCTACCCCGAAAACATATAAAACATGTGGGGTTGCACAACAATAATTTCACCACACGTAAATGCGAGATAATGTCCTAAGCGCTAAAAATAAACTAGCGACTAAACCCTACATGCAAAATACCAATGACCGCTCTAACATACATGGCAAGAGGGTTCCTAAAACATGGACATTTAATCTACGGCATTCGAGCAACCCGGACACACATGAGAAATAACTACGGAACGGATCCGATTGGAACAGCACGTAAATCTATGCATTCGACACGTCAAACAACGTCAAAAAAATATGCAAGTTATAAACTCGGATTCTACGCGAAATTCTACACGAAAACCATATACAACACGACTCGATCTGACTTACGGTTAAAAGTTACGAACGTTCTAAAATCGTCTATTTTTCTGGAATTTAGATAATTCCGAAAATTGACCTAAATATTTAACGGGCCGGACAGGGGGCGCATGATAATAGAAAAAATGCCTAGGCGGGAAATAGAGGGAGGGAAAAAGGGGATCTCACCACACGGCCTTCGAGCCGGATCTGGAGGAAGTGGTGTTGGGGGCGATGCGGCTTGGGCCGAGGCGGAGGAGAGGTGGCCTCGGGGCGGAGGAGCCTGGGCCGGCTGTTGGCGCTCTGGGCCGGGGCGAGGCCCAGTGCGGCGAGGCCGACGGAGCGACGTCACGACCGCTGGCGGGCTGCGCGCGGTCAACAGGGGGGCTCGGCGCCGAGGCACTCGCTGCCTCGTTTCCATCGCACCGAGGCGAGGCCACGACTGGCGGCTGGAGCGGGTCCACCTGATCGGCGCGGGGCGGCTCGGTCACGCCTGCCGATCAGGACTCCCGATCCAGATCGCGGGAAGGAGGCGAGGCTCCCGAGGGCGACTGTCGGCACGGGGGCGCGCCGAAGGACACGACGGCTGTCTGCAGGGCTCGCACTCGCTGCTCGCTGCCTCGAGGGGAAAACTAGGGAATGGATCTGGTGCCTGATTGGGAAGTGGAGGAAAACGAGGAAGGAGACCAGGTGGTGTGCGGCGGCGGCACTGAAGGGACAGGGGGAGAATTTTCAGGGTTTCGGTCTAATTGAGCTAGGGTAGTCTATTTAGCTAGTGGGTTAGGTATAGGGGCATCTGGACCCTCCGATTTAGATCAGATGGTCGAGATAATTAGGTTCGGGAGTGCAATGGACAAACCGATGACGATTTACGGTAAAACGGGGTTGATCCGGATCCAACGGTCACGACCGCCCGGTACGGGTTCCGGGAGATTTTCGGAATGGGCTGCGCGCAGGCTCGATGCACTGTGCAGAGGGGCTAGGCGGAGATGAGAGGGAAAATAGGCACCCGACAACGTATTTTTAAAACACCGACAATCGTCTGACGGTAGACCGAATACGGTACCGCTACGGTCGACCGTTCGGGTACCAGACGGACTCCGATCGCGACGAAATTCGACAGGCGGCCTAGCTATATTAAAATAAGATCGCACGTCAAATCACAACCCAATCAGAGAAAGTTTTACGCACACTTTTTAAAACAAGATTTAAACGATGTCGTGGGCGTGTGCGAGTGCGGTCGGGCTCAGAACAGACAACGACGAGAACCGGCAACTAACAACGGATGTAAGTTTGAAAACTGGCGGCAACGGAACGCCGATGCAATGTTGATGATGCGCATGATGCGATGATGATGCGACAAAAGAAAATAGACACACGACGAAAACGGAATAGAAGGGGAATCTTCTGGAACGTCGGGATCGGGCTGTCACAATAACATGCTGGTGGTTGTCGGTGGACGAGAACTTTTCCTATTGGTCCGCCTCGTTTCAGCGAGCAGGAAAATTGTTCTATTCGTTCCCCGCCCTTAGTGCCGATGTCATTTCCAACATAACTGAGAGGTTATCCTCTAACATGTCTTGCTACCAATACCGTACAAGATGTCACCCTTCTGCCTACTCTCGGCCCACATGGTAGACCCATAACCCAAAGTTCCACAGGATCGAAACCTGACTCTCATGTACATCTTTTGACTCCAAAGTATCCTTTGCACTTGGCTTCGTATGAAATTCCCGAGCCAACGTTCAATGGACTAGTCACTCTTTTGTCCGGATATTATCCAACATGTTGACGATTAAGTCCGCATTATTCATGACGAATACCCCGAGCTCTTTCCTTCTACCTCTTAATTCTCGGGACGAGAATTCTTATTAGTAGGGGAGAGTTGTGACATCCTCAGCTTTTGCTACAATGTTGTATGGAATTAAGCTACAGTGATCCCACGCTAATGATGCCAGGTCACCGTGATTACTATCGTTAATCTCGCGCTAGTTCAAAACCAAGTCAAATTCAAAATTAAAAATACAGTCAAACGATAAAAGTTTTTGAACGCAGAAATAAAAATGTTAGAGTGTGTCAAATATTACCTAGGAGAATTGTCATTTAGGAATCGTTAATTTTAGAAGTATTTATTGCACTAAAATAAATTAAAACTAGAAATGGTAATAAATTAAAAAACAAAACAAAACAAAAAGCCCCAGCCCAACTCGGCCAACCGGCCCAGCCGGCCACACACTAGCCCACCTCGGTGAGGGGGTATAAAACCCCGTAGAATCCTAGCCCAAACCGATGCCTCTCCCCACTCCACCCCACGCCGCCAGCCACCCCCTCGTCCCACCGCACCCACCTTTCCCACGAGGGGATCCCTCCTCCCTCGTCCCACCAACCGCTCGATCTCCCTCGGTCTCCCCTGATTCCCCTCATCACCCCACCTCACTACCTCGCATGACCCCCCCCCCCCCCAGATTGCCCCTCTCCCCTCGTCTCTCCTCTCCCCTCGTCTCTCCCCAGCGCAGAACCCCCTGCCCCTCGTGCGCACGCCCCGCTCGCCTCCTCCCTCGAGCACCCCACTCCTTGTTGTGCCGGCCCTCACCAGTGCTACCCACCAGCACCGGCATCTTCTCCATCACCCGCTCGCCCTGCTCCCTTCCCTCACCACCGCGCCGGCCCGCCCCGCCGCCGCGACATCACCCACCGGACGCATCGCGACTCTCTCACTCGTCGCCCTCTCTGTTCCCCACCGCACCGGATACACTCCGAATTCCCCTCCCCCAACCGGAGCGGCCCCGCGCCGGAGCCGCACCGGGGCCGCGCCACCGACGCCGCCTTGCCCCGCCCCGGGCTTCTCCTCGCCGGATCCGTCGGCCTCCTTCTCCACCACCTCGACGTCGGCGCCCCTCCCTCCGCCAAATCTTCATCGAGCCGCGTCTTCCTCTACACGTGGGTGAGAACAACCCCTTCCTTCCTTCTCCCTCTCCGATGACCTCCGCCTCGCCCCGACGCCAATTTCCCTCCTCCTTGCGAAGAGGAGGAGGAGGAGGAGTTACCTACACTAAGTTAAGAGAGAGAGGAAAGAACAAAGAAAAAAGAACAAAATTGTATGTATTTATGTATAAGTCTGTATGTATGTGTTGGAAATATGCCCTAGAGGCAATAACAAATTAATTATTATTATATTTCCTTGTTCATAATAATCGTTTATTATCCATGCTAGAATTGTATTGATTGGAAACTCAAATACATGTGTGGATACATAGACAACACACTGTCCCTAGTGAGCCTCTAATTGACTAGTTCGTTGATCAAAGATGGTCAAGGTTTCCTGGGCATAGGCAAGTGTTGTCACTTGATAACGGGATCACATCATTGGGAGAATGATGTGATGGACAAGACCCAAACTATAAACGTAGTATATGATCGTGTCAGTTTATTGCTATTGTTTTCTACATATCAATGTATATGTTCCTATGACCATGAGATCATGCAACTCCCGGACACCGGAGGAATACCTTGTGGGTTATCAAACGTCGCAACGTAGCTGGGTGACTATAAAGGTGCTCTACAGGTATCTCCAAAGGTGTCTGTTGGGTTGGCATGGATCAAGACTGGGATTTGTCACTCCGTGTGACGGAGAGGTATCTTGGGGCTCACTCGGTAATGCAACATCACAACAAGCCTTGCAAGCAATGTGACTAAGGAGTTAGTTATAGGATCTTGTGTTACGGAACAAGTAAAGAGACTTGCTGCTAACGAGATTGAACTAGGTATAGAGATACCGACGATCGAATCTCGGGCAAGTAACATACCGAAGGACAAATGGAACAGTATACATGGCTATATGAATCCTTGACATAGAGGTTCAACCGATAGAGATCTTCGTAGAATATGTAGGAACCAATGTGGACATCCAGGTCCCGCTGTTGGTTATTGACCAGAGAGTGTCTCAGGTCATGTCTGCATAGTTCTCGAACCCGCAGGGTCTGCACACTTAAGGTTTGGTGACGTTTTGGTATAGTTGAGTTATATGTGTTGGTGACCGAAGTTTTGTTCGGACTCCTGGATGAAATCTTGGACATCACGAGGAGTTCTGGAATGGTCTCGAAATGAAGATTGATATATAGGAAGTTGGTGTTTGGATTCCGGAAGGTTTTCGGGCATTGCCCGCAGTGTACCGGGAGTGACGAATGGGTTCCGGGGGCCCACTGGGTGGGCCCACCATGCCCCCAAGGGGTCCACGTGCGTTTATTGGATACGCAATAAGGTATAATGGGCTGACAAAGTCATCCAAGGAAAGCCCATGAGGAAAAAGTGGAAAATCCAAAAGAGGTGGGAAAATAAGGAAGGAGACCTAATCCAAGTGAGATTGGAGGAGGACTCCTCCCTTCCCCACTTCGCCGACCCAAGGAGGCCTTCCTTGGCGCACCAAGTCTGCCTCCCCCATCCTCCTATATATACTAGAGGTTTTGGGCTTTTGAGACACAACTTTGCCACGTGCTGCCCTCTCCTCTAGTTCGTAGTTCTTCCTCTAGATCGGTTTTCTGCGGAGCTCGGGCGAAGCCCTGCAGCAATAGATCATCACCATCACCGGCGCACTGACACGCTGCCGGAGAACTCATCTACTTCCCCGCCAATCTTGCTGGATCAAGAAGGCAGATATCGTCATCGAGCAGTACGTGTGTGGAACGCGGAGGTGTCGTCCATTTGGCACTTGATCGGGACAGATCGTGGGACGGTTCGTGGGACGAATCGTGAAGACATACCACTACATCAACCGCATTTATTAATGCTTCCACTTAGCGATCTACAAGGGTATGTTGATCCAATCTCCCTCTCGTAGATGAACATCACCATGATAGGTCTTCGTGTGCGTAGGAAATTTTTTGTTTCCCACGCAACGTTCCCCAACAGCGGTATCAGAGCTAGGTTCATGCGTAGATGTAATCTCGAGTAGAACACAAAAGTTTTTGTGGGCGTTGATGTTCGATTTTCTGCCCTTCTTAGTATTTTCTCGATTCGACGGTATTGTTGGATTAAAGCGGCCCAGACCAACATTACGCGTACGCTTACGAGAGACTGGTTTCATCGACTAACATGCAACTCGTTGCATAAAGATGACTGGCGGGTGTTTGTTTCTTCAACTTCAGTTGAATTGGTTTTGACCGAGGCGGTCCTTGTAGAGAGGTTAAATAGCAATTCGCACATCTCCATTATGGTTTTTGCGTAAGTAAGATGCGATCATACTAGATACCCATAGGAGTCACGTAAAACATGCAACAACAAATTAGAGGACGTCTAACTTGTTTTTGTAGGGTATGCTTGTGATGTGATACGGCCAAAGACATGATGTGATATATTGGATGTATGAGATGATTGTGTTGTAATAGTTAAATATCGACTTGCACGTCGATGCTACGACAACCGGTAGGAGCCATAGGGTTGTCTTTAAACTAACGTTTGTGTTTGCAGATGTGTTTACTATATTGCTAGGTTGTAGATTTAGTAGTAATAGTATAGATAGCATGACAACCTCGATGGCGGCACGATGATGGAGATCAAGGTGTGGCGTCGGTGACGATGAAGATCATGTCGGTGCTTTGGTGATGGAGATCAAGAAGCACAAAATCATGGCCATATCATGTCACTTATGACTTGCATGTGATGTTAATCCTTTTATGCACCTTATCTTGCATAGAACGACGTTAGCATTATAAGGTGATCCCTCACTAAAATTTCAAGATAAAATCGTGTTCTCCTTGACTGTGCACCGTTGCGACAGTTCGTCGTTTCGAGACACCACGTGATGATCGGGTGTGATAGACTCAACATTCACATACAACGGGTACAAAATTGTTGCACACGCGGAACACTTGGGTTAAACTTGACGAGCCTAGCATGTACAGACATGACCTCGGAACACAAGAGACCAAAAGGTCGAGCATGAATCATATAGTTGATATGATCGACATGGAGATGTTCACCACTGAAACTATACTCAACTTACGTGATGATCGGATTTGAGTTAGTGGATTTGGATCATGCGCCACTCAAATGACTAGAGGGATATATATTTTGAGTGGGATTTATTAGTAATATGATTAACTAAACTCAATTATCATGAACATAGTCAAAAAGGTCTTTGCGAATTATGTTGTAGCTTGCACTGTAGCTCTATTGTTTTTATATGTTCCTAGAGAAAATTTAGTTGAAACATGATAGTAGCAACTTTGCGGACTAAGTCTGTAAACTGAGGATTGTCCTCATTGCTGCATAGAAGGCTTATGTCCTTAATGTGATGTTGCAAACCACTCGGTGTGCTGCACCTCGAGTGTCGTCTGTGGATGTTGCGAACATCCGACATACACATTTTTTATGACTACGTGATAGTTCAGTGTGTAATACTTAACGGCTTAGAAGCAAGGCGTCGGAGACATTTTGAACGTCACGGAACATAAGAGATGTTCTAAGAAATGAAATTGGGATTTCATGCTCGTTCCCTTGTTGAGAGGTATGAGATCTCCGACAAGATTCTTTGTCTACAAAGTAAAGGAGAAAAGCTCAACCGGTTAGCATGTGCTCAGATTGTGTGAGTACAACAGTCGCTTGAATCAAGTGGGAGTTAATCTTCCAGATGAGATAGTGATGGTTCTCCAAAGTCACTGCCACCAAGCTGCTAGAGCTTCGTGGTGAACTATACCATATCAAGGATATATATGATCATCCTTGAGCGATTCGCAATGTTTGACAATGCGATCGTAGAAATCAAGTAGGAGCGTCAATTGTTGATGGTAAGTAAAACCACTAGTTTCAAGAAGGGCAAGGGCTAGAAGGGATACTTCATGAAACGGCAAACTAGTTGCTGCTCTAATGAAGAAACCCAGGGCTGAATCCAAACCCGAGACTAAGTGCTTTTGTTATGAGGGGAACGGTCACTGAGGCGGAACTACCCTAGATACTTGGTAGATGAGAAGGTTGGCAAAGTCGGCTAAAAGTATATTGGATATACCTGATATTGATGTGTACCTTACTAGTATTCCTACTAGCACCAGGGTATTAGATAGCGGTTCAGTTGCTAAGTGTTACCAACTCTAAGTTATGGCTACGAATTAAAAGGATACTAGCAAGGGTGAGGTGACGGTGTGTGTTGGAAGTAATTCTAATGATGATGTGATCAAGCATCGCACGCTCCCTCTACCATCGGGATTGGTGTTAAACCTAAATAATTGTTATTTGGTGTTTGTGTTGAGCATGAACATGATTGGATCGTGTTTATTGCAATATGATTATTCATTTAAAGAGAATAATGGTTATTCTATTTGCTTGAATAATTACCTTCAATGGTTTATTGAATCTCGATCGTAGTGATACACATGTTCATAATATTGATGCCAAAAGATGCAAAGTAGTAATGATAGTACCACTTACTTGTGGCACTGCCGCTTGAGTCATGTCGGTATAAAATGCATGAAGAAGCTCCATAGTGATGGATCTTTGTACTCACTCATTTTGGAAACATTTGAAACATGCAAACCACACCTATTGGTATTAACGCATGAAGAAACTCCATACAGATGGATCGTTTGGACTCACTTGATTTTAAATCACTTGAGACATGAAAATCATACCACATGGGCAAGATGACTGAAGGCCTCGTTTTCCAGTGAGATGGAACAAGAAAGTAACTTATTGGAAGTAATACATTTTTTATGTGTACAGTCCAATGAGTGCTGAGGCATGCAGTGGATTTTGTTATGTTCTTACTTCACTGACAATTTGGGTAGATACAGGAGTATTTATGAATCACAAGTCTGAAATATTGAAAAGTTCAAATCTATTTTAGAGTGAAGATCATCGTGACAAGAGGATAAACTATCTACGATATGATCATAGAGATGAATACCTGAGTTGCGAGTTTTGTTACACAGTTAAGACAATGTGGAAATTGTTTTGCAATTCATGCCACCTAGAACACCATAGTGTGATGGTGTGTCTGAACGTTATAGCCGCGCCCTATTTGATATGGTGCATACTATGATGTCTCTTATCGAATTACAACTATCGTGTATGGGTTATGCATTAGAGACAACTGCATTCACTTTAAATAGGGCACCGCGTATTTCCGTTGAGATGACACAGTATGAACTATGGTTTGGAGAAACCTGAGTTGTCATTTCTTGAAAGTTTGGGGCTACGACACTTATTTGAAAAAGTTTCAGTCTGATAAGCTCAAATCCAAAGCGGATAAATGCATCTTCATAGGATATCCAAAACAGTTGGGTACATCTCCTATCTCAGATCCGGAAGCAAAGTGTTTGTTTCTAGAAACGGGTCCTTTCTCGAGGAAAGGTTTCTCTCGAAAGAATTGACTGGGAGGGTGGTGGAACTTGATGAGGTTATTGAACCGTCACTTCAACCAGTGTGTAGCAGGGCGCGATAAGTTGTTCCTGTGACGCCTGCACCAATTGAAGTGGAAGCTGATGATGGTCAACATTAAGCTTCGAATCAAGTTACTACAAACCTCGTAGGTCGACAAGGTCGCGTACTACTACAGAGTGGTACGGTAACCCTGTCTTGGAGGTCATGTTATTGAACAACAATGAATCTACAAGGTATGGAGAAGCGATGGTGGGCCCGGATTCCGGCAAATGGCTGGAGGCCATGAAATCCGAGAGAGGATCATGTATGAAAACAAAGTGTAGACTTTGGAAGAACTACTTGATGGTCGTAAGACTATTAAGTAAAGATGGATCTTTAAAAGGAAGACAAACGATGATGGTGAAAAGTCACCATTAAGAAAAGCTTGACTTATCGCAAAGATGTTTCCGAAAAGTTCAAAGAGTTGACTATGATGAGACTTTCTCACTCATAGCGATACTAAAAGTCTGTTGGAATTATGTTAGCAGTTGTTGCATTATTTATGAAATATTGCACATAGGATGTCAAAACATTGTTTCCTCGACGGTTTCCTTGAGGAAAGGTTGTATGTGATATAACCAGAAGGTTTTGTCAATCCTAAGGAGGCTAACAAGTATGCAAGCTCCAGCGATCCTTCTATGGACTGGTGCAAGCATCTCGAAGTTGGAATATACACTTTGATGAGATGATCAAAGCTTTTGGGTTTATACAAGGTTCATGAGAAACTTGTATTTCCAAAGAAGTGAGTGGGAGCACTATAGAATTTCTGATAAGTATATGTGGTTGACATATTGTTGATCGGAAGTAATGTAGAATTTCTGTAAAGCATAAAGGGTTGTTTGGAAGGAGTTTTTAAAGGAAAACCTGAATAGAGCTACTCGAACATTGAGCATCAAGATATATAGAGATAGATCAAAACGCTTAATAGAACTTTCAATGAAATTCATGCCTTGACAAGTTTTTGAAGGAGTTCAAAATAAATCAGCAAAGAAGGAGTTCTTGATTGTGTTGTGAAGTGTGAATTTGAGTAAGACTGAAAACCCGACCACGGCAGAAGAAAGAGAAAGGACGAAGGTCGTCCCCTATGCCTTAGCCGTAGGGTCTAAAGTATGCCATGTTGTGTACCGCACCTGATGTGTGCCTTGCCATGAGTCTGTCAAGGGGTACAAAAAGTGATCCAGGATTGAATCACTGAACAGCGGTCAAAGTTATCCTTAGTAACTAATGGACTAAGGAATTTTTCTGGATTATGGAGGTGGTTAAAGAGTTCGTCGTAAAGGGTCACGTCGATGCAAGCTTTGACACTAATCCGAATAACTCTGAGTAGTAAAACGGATTCGTATAGTAGAGTAGACATTTGGAATATTTCCGAATAGCACGTAGTAGCAGCATCTCTAAGATGACATGAAGATTTGTAAAGCACACACGGATCTGAAAGGTTGAGAGCCGTTGACTAAAACCTCTCTCACAAGCAAGACATGATCGAACACCAGTACTGTATGGGTGTTAGATCCATTACAATCACATAGTGATGTGAACTAGATTTTTGACTCTAGTGCAAGTGGGAGACTGTTGGAAATATGCCCTAGAGGCAATAATAAACTAGTTATTATTATATTTCCTTGTTCATAATAATCGTTTATTATCCATTCTAGAATTGTATTGATTGGAAACTCAAATACATGTGTGGATACATAGACAACACACTGTCCCTAGTGAGCCTCTAGTTGACTAGTTCGTTGATCAAAGATGGTCAAGGTTTCCTGGCCATAGGCAAGTGTTGTCACTTGATAACGGGATCACATCATTGGGAGAATGATGTGATGGACAAGACCCAAACTATAAACGTAGTATATGACCGTGTCAGTTTATTGCTACTGTTTTTTGCATGTCAATGTATCTGTTCCTATGACCACGAGATCATGCAACTCCCGGACACCGGAGGAATACCTTGTGTGTATCAAATGTCGCAACGTTATTGGGTGACTATAAAGGTGCTCTACAGGTATCTCCAAAGGTGTCTGTTGGGTTGGCATGGATCAAGACTGGGATTTGTCACTCCGTGTGACAGAGAGATATCTCGGGGCCCACTCGGTAATACATCACAACAAGCCTTGCAAGCAATGTGACTAAGGAGTTAGTTACGGGATCTTGTATTATGGAACGAGTAAAGGGACTTGCTGGTAACGAGATTGAACTAGGTATAGAGATACCGACGATCGAATCTCGGGCAAGTAACATACCGAAGGACAAAGGGAATAGTATACGGGATTATATGAATCCTTCATATAGAGGTTCAACCGATAGAGATGTTCGTAGAATATGTAGAAACCAATATGGACATCCAGGTCCCGTTGTTGGTTATTGACCAGAGAGTGTCTCAGGTCATGTCTGCATAGTTCTCGAACCCGCAAGGTCTGCACACTTAAGGTTCGGTGACGTTTCGGAATAGTTGAGTTATATGTGTTGGTGACCGAATTTTTGTTCGGAGTCCGAGATGAGATCCTGGACGTCACGAGGAGTTCCGAAATGGTCCGGAAATGAAGATTGATATATAGGAAGTTGGTGTTTGGATTCCGGAAGGTTTTCGGGCATTGCCCGCACTGTACCGGGAGTGACGAATGGGTTCCGGGGGCCCACTGGGTGGGCCCACCATGCCCCAAGGGGTCCACGTGGATTTATTGGATGTGCAATAAGGTATAATGGGCTGACAAAGTCATCCAAGGAAAGCCCATGAGGAAAAAGTGGAAAATCCAAAAGAGGTGGGAAAATAAGGAAGGAGTCCTAATCCAAATGGGATTGGAGGAGGACTCCTCCCTTCCCCACTTCGGCCGATCCAAGGAGGCCTTCCTTGGCGCACCAAGGCTGCCTCCCCCCTCCTCCTATATATACTAGAGGTTTAGGGCTTTTGAGACACAACTTTGCCACGTGTTGCCCTCTCCTCTAGTTCGTAATTCTTCCTCTAGATCAGTTTTCTGCGAAGCTCGGGCGGAGCCCTGCAGGAATAGATGATCGCCATCACCGGCCCGTCATCACGCTGCCAGAAAACTCATCTACTTCCCCGCCCCTCTTGCTGGATAAAGAAGGCGGAGATCGTCATCGAGCTGTACGTGTGTGGAACGCGGAGGTGTCGTCCGTTCGGCACTTGATCGGGGCGGATGGTGGGATGGTTCGTGAGACGGATCGTGAAGACGTACCACTACATCAACCGCATTTATTAATGCTTCCGCTTAGCGATCTACAAGGGTATGTGGATCCAATCTCCCTCTCGTAGATGAACATCACCATGATAGGTTTTGGTGTGCGTAGAAATTTTTTTGTTTCTCATGCAACATTCCCCAACAGTATGTATATATGTATATGCATATAAATATGTGAGAATGTAAGTATAAAAATGTGCATATGGGTGCATGTGTGTGTTTTTGTTTACAAGAGAGTGTGTGTGTGGTGTGTGTGTGGTGTGGCCGATGGGCCACTTACACGTGGGACCACCCATGTAAAATGTTTGAAAAAACATATAATATAAATAAATAAATAGTTGAAGTAATTAATTAACTAATTAGGTAATTATATATGATTATGAGTAATTAGAATAATTAAGTAAATCTGTTAATTAGATAATTAAATTATCCTAAAGCTAGTATGACAAGTGGGTCCCGTCCCCTTTTAATTAATCGGATTAATATTCAGTTAACCTTAATAATAAATGTGCCTATGACAACGGGTCCATTGGTCAGTTTGACCAGTCAAACCTTGTTGACTGCTGATGTCATAATTGCATTTAATTAAATTATTTTAATCTCTTTTAATTTCTGAATATTGATTAAATCTTTGAAAATTAATATCAAATAATCTGTAGCTCGGATGAAAATAATTTGAACATGAAAGTTGATCAACAGAACGAGACGAATCCGGACACGCGGTCCATTCATTTGTCACGCGTCCCTAGCATATCAAATGTGGAACATTTCCACCGTGTTTCGTTTGACAAGTAGTAGTCAAAGACCCGGGAAATATTGTGAGATATTCTTCCGACCCATCTATGACGGATAGCACTTCGTTAGCTCATGCCTAACCCTGCTTTGACATGTCATGTTTAGTGTTTGCATCGGTGTTATATTTTGTTGTTTCTTTCCCCCTCTTCTTACCGGTAGACCCCGAGACTGACGCTGTTGTCAGGTACGACTACCCTCTTGTCGACCAGCCCTTTGCCGCAGAGCAGCAAGGCAAGCAAACCCCCTTGATCATCCCTATATCGCCTATTCTTTCTCCCTCATGCTTGCATTAGTATTTTACTATTGTTGTAGTTAGCTCATATATCTGATACATAGCCTGTTTTTGATGAACTGCTACTTTCAGTACGCACCTTTAAATTGTTTAGTATAGGTGAAGCAGTCATCCCCTCTGACCCCTTAGTCCAGTTGCCCTGTTTATTGTCGAGTCTCGATCCCTGATCGACAAGCCAAGACCCGACACAGCACTTACACACCCCTTAGTTGTACGATGCTGCAGAGCTACTATCGGGTACCGAGGGTGACACCTCGTGAAGTACTCATGATGATATCTGTGTAGGGGCAGCTAGTCGGTCGTGGTTATCAAGGGTGATTCCTCCTTCACCATTCCCGACGATGACTCTATCGTGCAACCCCTCAAGTGTGTGACCCTCGAGGGTGATCCCTCTAAGTCCACCTTGACGGTTACATCGTTCGGAATCCAACGAGGGTGATACCTCGGATCCCCCTGATGTTACAACCACACAGTTACTTGACCATGTTACTGGGAACATTGATAAATAAATGTTAGGCGGGTGGATTCCCGCATGGATGTGTCGATGAGTTAATTAAAATGTTAATGGATTTGGGTATTTGATCTGGGTTGGTCGAAGACCTTTCCGCACTAACCGGCTATGCGGGAAAAGTTATAGGTACTCGGCGTCGTGGTATCAGTCGAAGCTCTTCAGACGTCAGCAATGGAGCGGCGTGCGCCCGAGTGGTCCCGATATGCATCGCGCTTGTAATAAGGGGTGCTAGGACTGACATCGGTCGCCCTCGCATCGTGCAGGAGTGCAAAGGGTGATGGTCACATGACCCCTGCGCTCTTAGGATTTAGACCAGCGGGTTGGCCTCTCTGCGGCGTGTCGATATTCCGAGGTCGGGCATGATCTAGAAAAGTGTGTACGGCCAGAGTGTTATCGAGCATGATGACAAACTTGGTGCACCCCTGCACGGATGAAAATTAACTATTCACATAGTTGTGTCCACGGTTATAGGACGCTTGGACTTGTGCCCTGATCCTATACAACTACAATTGTTACTTAACTGGAATAGTTGCTCCAGGATTGCTTCCTCGCAGGGAGTCAAGCGAGAATCTCTGGGCCTGACCTAATATTAATTATTGCTGCAACAATATGACTATTAATTGTGTTACCTGTTCTGCTCTCGTCTATTGCTGCAAGACCCCTCAAGATGCTAGTCTTCGATAGGACTAGGCCTTCTCTCTTTATTCTTGCATTGATGCAGTCAGTCCGTATATAAACCCTTTCTTTGATACTGATGCATTCTTAGCATAGTTCTGATGTCAGTCTTCTAAGTACTTTGGATGAGTAATCACCGTTGCTTTGCTCCCCCTTTGTCCCCTTGATCCATTGTTGCGGCCAGATGATGGAGCCCAGGAGATGGAGTATCCCGCCAACGACAACTGCTACCCCGACGGTGCCTACTACTACGTGGAGGCCGCTGAAGACCGGGAGTAGTTAGGAGGCTCCCAGGCACGAGGCCTCTCCTCGTTCGATCGTTGTATCTTTTGTGCTAGCCTTCTCTAAGGCACCCCCATGTTTAATGTCTGTACTCGGATATTTGTTGCTTCCGCTGACTCGTGTGTTTATCGAGCTTCTGTATTCTAGCCATCGAGGTCCCTGGCTTGTAATATGAAGCTTGTATGTTTTATTTGTGTCTAGAGTTGTGTTGTGATATCTTCTCGTGAGTCCTTGAGCTTGGTCGTACGCATTTGCGTGTATGATTAGTGTACGATCAAATCAAGGGTGTCGCATCTCTCTAGGCCACCCAACACCAACAGCGAGCGGGTGACGGATCTTATCGGTACAACCAATTGGTTTCGGAGATAGGATGTGGTCAGAGGTAATTTTATTGCTTCGGATGCCGAGGCCATTCTTAATATTCCTATTCGACAGGGAGGAGGCAACAATTTCCGTGCTTAGGCATTCTAAAAATATGGAAACTACACTGTGAAGACGGTGTACCATGCTCTTGTGACTCAGAATGAGCGATTGGCTCTACAGGAAGGGACGACTACCGGAATCTCAAAGTATGATCAATAGTTGTGGACAACCTTGTGGAAATTGAATGTCATTCCAAAAGTGAGAGTTTTCTGGTGGAGAGTTGTTCACGGGATCCTTCCAGATGAGACCACTCTCAATTATCGACATACTGCAAAGATTCGTCGATGCAAAGTATGTCTAGCTATGGATGAGGATCTGAAACATGCACTAATCCATTGCTCACATGCCCAGCGTTTCTGGGACGAGGCATGTGCATGGTTTGGACTTCGTCTTCCTCGTCTTCATCCGGAATCATGGGCGCGGGATATCATTTGCCATCCCATATTTACTGATGATGATCGCGCTAAGATCACTACCATTATGCGGTCTATTTGGCATTCCAGGAATCACATCAAGCATGGTGAAGAAGGGACAGATCCTACAACGACGATCAGAGATACAAAGGAGGCTATTGCGCTCCTTCATCAACCTCGCAAGGACGCGCTGGTATTGTCGAGCTTTGGGTAGCGGCCGCCTGTCGATGGTTTTATACAAATCACCACAGATGGAGCCCTCAATTTGGTAGATGGCAGGGGGTGTCAGAGGAGTTGCTCGCTCCTCCTCGGCCCTCCTAGGTGCATGGTGCAAGCCATACATGGGGATCTCGGACCCCTTGATCATGGAGGGTCTTTCTTTGCGAGATGGCGTTCGTTTTGCTTCTCTTCGGGGGTTCTCACATGCGATTATGGAAGTTGATTGCATGGATTTGGTGACACTCTCGAACACTCGCCACAATTCTCGTTTAATTATAGCTCCTTTACTAGTAGAGATAGGAGAGCTTAATGATCTTTTTACCTCTTTTATTATTCAGCATGTAAACACGTCGGCAAACCTTCCGGTGCATCTATGTGCTTGTACACTGAATGTGACCGACAACAAGCTAGATGAAACTCCTACCTTCTTGGTGTTCGGCCTCTGGCTGATTGTTCCAAGAATGCATTTATATGAATAAAGCTCTCTGATTTTTCTGGAAAAAAATATAGGACAACGTGGGAGAAAGGATTTTGGGTAAAATGTCTAAACGTCAATTTTTTAGCCGTTGTCCTAATTTAGGACAGTAGTTCAATATGTAATTAATACTAGCAAAAGGGTCCATGCGTTTCAACGGAAGAAAAAACCACCATCTTCAATGACGATGACCACATCATGTTCAAATCTCATCGCATGATTTTGAAATTTTGTTCACAAATGCAAGAAAATATTTCTTCTTTCAATTTTATTCACAATTCACAAGTTGAAACAATGTTTATATTTTTTAAAAAATATCATGATTGTCAAAAAACATGGTAACTTAAAGAATTATTCTGAATTTCAAGAAACATTTTTAAAAATATACTATAATATTCCGATCCATCCCAACAATTAATTCTTCAAAATCCAATCACGTATATAGTATGAAAGACTCAGAAGCATTACTGTTGAACTGCATACATTCGATCATTTGTAAACATTCTTACAAATTTGGAAACATTTTAGAATTGACAACTTTTTTTCTATTTATAAACATTTTTTTAAAATTCCAAACAATATTTTATATTACGAACTACTTTCAAGTATTTTCTTGTGAATTGGCGAATAATTCATTTTTTGAATTATCAAACATTTTTTAATTGCATTAAAGAAATTGCTCAAAATGATGGACTTTTTTGATTCACGAATGTTTTCTCCAAAATTACGATGTTTTTAATATGCAAACATTTTTACAAAAATCCTGAATAATTTTTGAATTCTCAAACATTTAATGTTTTATTAAACATTTATGTAAATATAATTTTTGAATTTCAAATTTTTTTGCTTATTAGAATTATAAAAAATAAAAAGGAACAGATAAATGATAATTAAAAAAACTAAAAAAACAGGTCCCCGCCCATGGGCTGGCCCAAATGAGCGTGCTGTTTATTTTCCAGCAAGCTGAGCGTAGTATAGTTGATCCCTATGCTTGGGAGGCCCATGCAAGAATTCCCTGCAAAACGTTTTTTATAACTTATAGGTGGCATTGGTGGGTAATATTAGACAATTTTGAAGGCAATTTTAATGACGTACCACAGAAGCAATAGGTGCTTTATTTGTATATATATATATATATATATATATATATATATATATATATATATATATATATACTAGCAAAATGGCCCGTGCGTTGCCACGGAAGAAAAAGAACATAATCTCCAATGATGATGAACACATTATATTCACATATCATCGCTTGATTTAGAAATTTTATACACAAATGCAAGAAAAATGTTTCTTCTTTTAAATTTATTCACAAGTTGAAGCAATCTTTACATTTTCAAAAATCTTGGTAACTCAAAGATTTATTCTGAATTTCAAGATTTTTTTTTGAAAACATACAATAGTAATCCGATGCATCCAACAGTTAATTCTTCAAAATTCACACAGGTATATTGTCACATAGACTTAGAAGCATTAATGTTTAACTACATACATTAGACCTTTCGTGAATAATTTTACAAATATGGAAACAATTTTAAAATTGAGAACATTTTTTACAATTTACAAACATTTACTAAAAATCGTGAATATCTTTTATATTTCGAACGGGTTTAAATATTTTCTTTTGAATTCGCAACCAATTCAAGATAATACGAACATAATTTTTGATGTTGGAGGATTTTATTTTAAATTCACAAACATTTTTTGAAATGCATGAAGTTTTCTGAATAAATAAACATTTTTATAAATCACTAATATATTTATTAAATTCATGGACATTGTTTTGGATTTTGCGAAAAAAATTATAAAAATCCGGTGCTTTTTTTGAATCCTATTTTTAATTCAAAATAAAAATTCGTCAGCATTTTAATTCAAAATTCCTAATTTTTAGTATGGAAAAGTTTTTGTAATTCTAAATTATTTAAATTATAAATAAACAAAAATGGAACGAAAAATTTTAAATAAAAAAAAGAAACTATCAAAACAGGCATTAGCTATTTTTAAAATATTAGGACATTTTTTAAATGCATTGACATATTTTGAATTAGAAAGCATTTTGTTAAATGCCTTTAATAATTTTTAATACATGGAATTATATTTGAGATCATGGACTTTTCTTATTGTACAAATATTTTTCTAAAATTGCAAACATTTTATTGTATATGCATGTATTTTTTACAAAACTTCGAGCAGTTTTTGAAGTCACAAACATTTTAATTTTTGAAATGTGTTGATTTATAATTTTCAGTTTATTAAAATTTTAAAGATTATTTGAAGTTCTAAATTATTTAAAGTAAAAAAAAAGAACTGAAAATATATAAATAAATGGAACTAAAAGCAGGCGCCTGTGCATGGGCCGGCCCATACGGTGTGTTGGATATTCTCCTAGCGTGCATAGCGTAATATAGGACGTTTTTGCATGGACCGGCCCAGTTCAAGATTTTTTACTTTATGAAACGTTTTCTAGTACTTATCGGTGGCATGGTGGGTAATTTATGTAAACTTTAGAGTAATTTTTAAGACGGACGACCAAAAACCGTATTTGCTTTATTATTAAGAGATATATATATATATATATATATATAGGGAGGGATTATTCATGACACGTAGGGGCAGCTGTTCAAGATGCTCTGAAGATAATTCATGACACGTAGGTGCCATGAAGCGTTGGATCTCAAAAGCCTGTATCATCTCATGCGCTGAACTACCAGATATTTTCACAGCAATAACTGCCCTATTCAGAAAAGCCGTCCATGATGGGGGCGACCGTACGATTTCTCCCTCTAGATAGCACTGTATATGTAAAGTACGGCCGACAAGATTGCCAGAGAATATGGACACAGGAGCCAAATCGCCATACAGAGCAGCTCCGTACGAATCTGAATACGCGTTTGGTCTCTGTTACCAGAAAAACTTTAGTCCAGCTTTAATTTAACGAAGTCTATGCTATTGCACTGAGGAAAATTTAAAAACGAAAAGGTATCAGGTTCCCATCCTGTAAACTGTACATATTATTTCATCACTAGCACTAATCCTAGACTAGAAAATTCCTAGCTCTTTGAAATGCTCTCATAGAACAAGATGTAGCCATGATCGGTGTTGCCAGAATATTCGCGAGAAGAACCATAGAAAGTTTGCAGGGTGGACTCCTGAATCCTGTCGACACTGTCATCGTCAAATGACAGCCAGTGGTCGCCGCTTTTAATTTGGCTTACATAGTGTCCTTGGTTGGCGCCGCTCCCAAGGTGGACTACCACAGCAAAGAGTGAGTATGCGCAATCTACATCATCAGAGGCACTGCTCAGCTTCAGCTCCATGGGGTATACCACTCGGTATGACAGTTTCTTGTGCTGACTCAGCTGTTCAATGAACTTGAAGCGCTTTAAGTGGATTACCAATATCTGTGGCGCCTTCTTTATCTTCATTCTCTTCTGTGCTTCTTGCAAACTGAAAAGTGCACCACAATTTCAGTGTTAAAAGGAAATCAAGCAGCACAAAGGGTCTTTCCACGTATGCTAATTCTCAACGCATTTTTTTCGGTCTAGGAGGACCAAGGTTGACAACCTAGTGAGCAGAACGCACAGAACAAACAGACATCTGAGGTACTACTTAGCAATCATTTTAACCAAATATATAGATCATACTGTACATGCAAACAATCATGCAATATCTACAAGGAGCAAAAAACAAAAACTTGCAGAAAACATAACAAATTAAGATTGTTAACCTTGCCCGCAATCGAGTTCAAGACAGCAGCAACGTCAAGAAAAAAAATGAGGAAATGGATCTACAAGGTCCTCTTCAAGAATAGTTGTTTGAATGTATTTTTCTATAGCCAAGATTTAACTTGGCAAGTTGATCCATTCCATAAGTAGCACCATAACAATTTAAACTCTTGTTAGCAATTTAATGCGTAAAGCCTCTATTGTTGCTCCGAGAGACAGAACATTAAGGATCAAAATGACATAGTAACATTGTTACCTGCAGCAGTTGTCACAGAAAAACTTGTCCTCGGCATTTAAAATTTCAGTGGAAAAGAAACTCTTCAGGCAGCTTGTCAGTGAACTATTCTGTTCAATGTCGATGCTCAAATCTAAAAAAGTCTCATCCTTTGCAGTGACAGTCTCACACATCAGGCACTTTGTTTCATTGGTCAAAATACCCTGCAAATGGAAATGGTGATTATGCACAAAATTCTTGGAAGAAAACACATATTTTTTGCATTTTAGCGACTAGTCACCTGGAAATTCTTGTGGACCCATGTAACCAGCGGCTCCCTTCGAAATTCATTGGCTAAATGATAAACTTCCCCATTTGGCACCCTTCCAGGGGATGTAGTTTCAGGAGAATCATTCACAGTACTAAACTCTTTTTCCAGAATATCGACAATCTCATTCAACAAGAAATTCAAAAATTCATGGGCATCCTACATACAGCAAAGAGGAGTTACTTATGGAATAATTACTCTTTTATGTCAATCTTAAGAGTTGTATATACTTAGCCATGTAATATAGTCATCGTATATTTGTATAAGGGGTTTTCTGCATATTTACCGCACGTGTAGTGCATATATATTGGCCTACGGCCTCATGGAAATACAAGTTACATATTTCCTCACATTGTATTGGGGCTTAGTGTTTCCTCACGATCAATTACATCTCATTTTCGATCTTGGATCAAATTCTCTGGATTCTCCATACCACGCATCCTCCAATGGCCACATTGAGTCAATCATTAGGTACATCCCCATGGATTGTTGATTCTGGAGCATCTTTCCATACGACTCCTGATTCTTCTGCTGTCGTCCATTTGAGTTCTAGATTATCTTATTCATGTTCTTGCTGCATATGGTACTTCTCTTCCTATTGCTAGTCATGCCACCCTTAGCACTTCATCTTTTCATGTTGCTCCCGTTCCTCGGCTTACCATGCAACTCTGTCACGGGCTGGTGGGTTGGAACGGAGGTTGTAGTCGTGGAAGACAGGAGGCCGAGGGCGAGTCCCTCGCCGGCCTATCGCTGGAGAAGGGGGTGAGGAGAGGCGCCGAGGCGCAGGAGCAAGGGGTGAGAGATTAGATCGTTTTCTGCTTAAACTTTATTGATCCCCAAAGCTGGCTATATAAAGCCTGATTACAAGACTAGACTCCTACTCTAATTGGGAGTTGGCAGGGTAACCTTCTACGGGACTAAACCTTTCCAACTAGCCCAGACTCCTAATCTAACACAACTTCTGTAATTACAATATGCCATAGCTTAGGCTGGTGCAGGCCCAGCCCGCGTGGGCGTCGCCTATAGGGCTGACCCCACATGACATCTCCCCCTCCATTCTGAAACAGCTCGAGGGAAACCTGGATAACGATCACGGAAGGTAGGGACATCCTCCCATGATGCAGCAGACGCTGGCTGGCCCTCCCATTGAATGAGCACTTGTTGAACGCCGCGAGCAATACGAGCACGCAATGCCTTGATAGGAGTTGGATGCACTCGACCTTGAAACAGCGGGGGAAGCATCGGTGGAACTTCAGGTGGCTCACCATGGTATTTCTTCAGGACCCCGACATGGAAGACATTGTGAATGCGGGCACGTGGGGGTAGCTCCAAACGGTAAGCAACCGTATCAATCTTAGCGAGGACTTTGAAAGGCCCGTAGAATTTGGGAGCCAACTTCCCTTTAGCGCCCACTCCAAGGAATGCAGCCGGCCGGTGCTGAAGACGTAGCCAAACCCACTCGCCAATATCAAAAGAAAGAGCCTGATGCTTATCATCATAGTAATGCTTCTACTGCTGTGCTGCCTGAAGGAGACGCTCACGGATGTCGGGTAGGTATTGATCACAGTCGAGGAGCTGCCGTTCGACTGCCTGATTGCGAATTTCGCCCGGCGTATAGTCCCGGAGCGAGGGGGGATCCCGACCATAAACCACCCTGAAAGGAGTATCCTTCAATGCTGAATGGTACGAAGTGTTGTAGCAGTACTCCGCCCAAGGTAACCATTGCAGCCACTGCCTTGGAAGATCCCCGGTGATGCAACGCAAGTACATAGTGATGACTCGATTCACGACCTCCGATTGTCCATCAGACTGTGGATGAAAGGCCGAACTCATGTGCAAGTGCGTCCAGGCGGCGGCAAATAGAGCCTTCCAAAAGCCTGAAGTAAAAAACCACATCCCGGTCCGAAACGATGGATGTTGGAAACCCATGAAGTCGGACAATGTTAGAAAAGAAGGACGTAGCGACAGACTCAGCAGTATACGGATGCGCCAAGGGTATGAAATGTGCATACTTGAAGAAACGGTCCACGACGGTCAGGATCACACTCTTGCCGCCCACCTTTGGAAGTGCCTCAATGAAATCCATGGAGATGTCTTCCCAGACACGAGATGGAACTGTCAAGGGCTGCAACAAGCTGGCTGGATGAAGCTGCTCCGTCTTGTTGCGTTGACAAACTTGGCAAGCACGAATATACTGCTGAAGTGCTGCCCTTGCTTGCGGTAGATGGAAATCCCGACGAAGACGATAAAGCGACTTCTGGATACCTTCATGTCCTGCATCGTGGGCTGCAGCAAGACTTCCCCAACCAGCGGCGACGCGGGTGGCACATAAGCCCGCTGCTGAATGGTGACAATACCGTCCACGAGAGCCCAGGGCTGGCCCAACTCACCAGATTGGAGTTGTTCCCGTAATGCGACGAGCGCGGGTTCCGTTTGAGCAGCCTGACGAAGAGCTTCAAATATATCAAAAGCAGGCCCGGATATGGCAAGTGCCGGGCCAGCAAGAGCATCACGTCGAGAAAGAGCGTCGGTGACGATGTTTTGACGACCTGGTTTATATTCCACCGTGAAGTCGAACCCCAACAGCTTGCCCACCCAATGATGCTGCGGAATGGTAGCGAGGCGTTGGTCCAGTAAAAACTTCAGGCTGTAGCGGTCAGTTTTGACGATGAACGCACGTCCCCACAGATAGGGCCGCCAGTGGCGCACAGCATGGACCAGACCAATGAGTTCCCGCTCGTACGTGGCGAGTGAAGCATGACGCGGAGCGATGGTTTTGCTGAAATAGGCAATGGGCCCTCCATCTTGATGCAGGACTGCCCCGAAACCCGATCCAGAGGCATCAGACTCCACAATGAAGAGACGGCAAAATACGGCAGCTGAAGCACAGAGGCAGTGGTAAGAGCTGTCTTGAGAGCCTCAAAGGCGGTAGTTGCTGCAGGCGTCCAAAGAAATCCGTCTTTTTTGAGGAGTGAGTGAGGGGAGCTGCAATGATGCCAAAATCTCGGATGAACTTGCGGTAGTAGCCCGCCAGACCTAAGAAACCGCGCACCGCCCAAACACTGCGTGGAACCGGCCAATCCATAACGGCGAGAACCTTGTCTCTGTCCATGGTGACTCCTGCAGTGGAGATGACATGTCCTAGATAAGCCATGGTTTCCTCCCCAAAAGAACACTTGGAGCGCTTGAGAAACAGTTGATGTGCGCCCATAGCCTCCAAGACGAGCTTGACATGATGAAGGTGATCCGACCAGGACGAGCTATAGATCAAGATATCATCGAAGAACACAAGCACAAACCGGCGAAGATAGGGACGAAGGACGTCGTTCATGAGTGCTTGGAACGTTGCTGGGGCATTGGTCAGCCCAAAAGCCATCACCACAAACTCAAAAAGGCCCTCATGTGTGCGGAACGCCGTCTTGTGGATATCCTCAGGGGCCATCCGAACTTGGTGGTAACCGGACCGGAGATCCAGTTTGGTGAAAAAACGGGCGCCCTTCAGCTCATCCAGAAGTTCATCGACAACGGGAATAGGAAACTTGTCCTTGATGGTGACAAGGTTGAGACCACGGTAGTCGATACAGAAACGCCAAGTCCCGTCATGCTTCCGGACGAGTAGAACTGGGGAGGAAAATGCCGAAGAGCTAGGACGCATCAAACCACGAACCAGCATTTGTGAACATTGGTGCTCTAGTTCGTCCTTCTAAATAGTTGGGTAGCGGTAGGGGCGGACAGCAACCGGCGGTGTCCCAGGAAGAAGATGGATATGATGGTCATGGGCACGCTGCGGTGGCAGACCCTGAGGGTCCCCAAAAATGTCGACGAATGTGGCCAGCAGGCTGTCCAGGAGATCCTTGCCTTCGCACGCATGTAGGTTGGCGGGCCTTCCGATGGAACCAAGTCCCGACCACTCCACCCGGTGATCCGAGTGCCAAAACAACATCCACTGCGTCGTGAAGTCCCAGAGAATTGGCCCAAGAGTTTTGAGAAATCGTGTGCCAAGGACAATGTCGAACCCGCCCAATTGAATGGCATGCAGATCCACCACGAAACGCTCCTTGTCAATGGTGATCGCAGCTTGCTGCAGGAGTCCCCGGCAGGTCACCTTATCGCCATTAGCGACCGTGACTCCCAGGCGCTGATTGGAGGAGAAAGGAAGCCCGACGACGGTGGCCAGCTCTTCGTTGATGAAGTTACGAGTGCTGCCCGAATCAAGCAAGGCTACCAGGTCATGGTCCCCGATGCGGAGAGTAACCTGCATTGTGTCGCTGGTGGGAATGCCGGTGACAGCCAAGAGGGAGATTTGTGCCTCCTGGAAATCCTCAAACTGCTCGTCGTCGGCGTCGGCGGACTATATGTAGAACAGACGTTTGCAGCGATGGCCCCGTGCAAACTTCTCGTCACAATTGAAGCACGGACCCTTAGCGCGCCGTTCATCCATCTCGGCCGGCGTGAGTCTTTTGAAGACGAGTGCGGGCGAGGGGCTAGAGGGGTCTGGTAAGGCCGGATTAGGTGCGCCCATGGGCCCGGGTGGACTGCTGGTCCGTACAGCGGGGGCTGCGGCGCTGGTGAAAGTATTGAGGTGCTCAAAGGAGATTGCTAAGTCCATGGCCGCGTCCTAAGTCGCTGGTTTCAGCATCTCGACCTGAGTTTTCATGGGCTCACCCAAGTTGTTGGTGAAGATATCCCTCTCATCATCGACGGCAATGGGGCGCAACCGAGAGAGATTCTCTAGGAAGCGCTTGGAATATTCTGCCACGGTGCCGGAGCGGCGGGTGGAGATAAGCTCGCCGAAGGGGTTGACGCGTGTTGGCGGACCGAAGTGGTTGGCGATCAGCTTTTGAAACTCAATCCAAGACGGCCACGGGCCCAGCTTTTTCTCAAGGCGGCCATACCATAATGCGGCGACATAGGTGAGGTGGTAGGAGGCGAGCCAAGTTTTATCGGCCTCCGGCGTCCGTTGGCCCAAGAAGAACAGGTTGCAGCGTGTCAACCAGGGCCGTGGATCGCTGGACCCGTCATAGAGGGGGAAGTCGATCTTGTAGAGGCGCAGCGCCCGATCTGGTGGTTCGGTCATGACGGCCGGGGCTGCGGCATGGGACGGCTCGGGTGGCCGCAGGAGGCCGACGCCGCCTAGTTGGGTCGTGCCCTTCCCTTCAAGCCGGAGGATGGCCAGATTCTGCGCGCACTGCTGCTGGGAGGCATCGGCGAACTGTCCCTAGAGCTCCTTGAGTGTGTCAGCGATTGATTTGAGGGTAGCGCGGTCCTCTACACGCTCCGTCCGCGCGGTGTGGTTCTCCTCAGAGAGGCCGTTCAGCGTGGCTACCACGGCCTCATGATCCTCGTGTTGTTTGAGCGCGAGGTCTTCTAGGTTTGCGGCAAGGGCGCCGGCTGCGGAGGCGGTGGAGGCGGCGGAGACATTGCCGCCTGGATCGACGAAGAATCTGATACCAAGTTGTCACGGGTTGGTGGGTTGGAACGGAGGTTGTAGTCGTGGAATACAGGAGGCCGAGGGCGAGTCCCGTGCCGGCCTATTGCTGGAGAAGGGGTGAGGAGAGGCGCCGAAGCGCAGGAGCAAGGGGTGAGAGATTAGATCGTTTTCTGCTTAACTTTATTGATCCCCAAAGCTAGCTATATAAAGCCTGATTACAAGACTAGACTCCTACTCTAATTGGGAGTTGGCAGGGTAACCTTCTATGGGACTAAACCTTTTCAACTAGCCCAGACTCCTAATCTAACACAACTTCTGTAATTACAATATGTCATAGCTTAGGCTGGTGCAGGTCCAGCCCGCGTGGGTCGTCGCCTATAGGGCTGACCCCACATGACAAACTCTTTTCTATTAGCCAGATTACTCGCTTGACTGGCTTCACATTCCTTCAGTTGCCACTACCGCCCGTCTCTCTGCCCCCGTCGCTATAACACTGTGACTAGAACTTTAATTATTTTGAAACGCAGGGAGTACTACCATCACTATAACACTGGTCTATGCTAATGTGAAATCTATAAATGTGACAGTGCAATATTATCACTTATCCTATATCTTACCCTTCCCAATGTAGTTATAGTAAGTTACATTATTTCCAGATTATGCCACATTGATTATCATAATAACTTGGTTACAAATAAACAAGGTGATCTTATAATGGTTTGGTTTGTATTGTATTCTCTTATTGTTATCTGTATAAAGATTACCTTTTGTAAGTATATACATATATAAATGTACTACTTCCTTGATATGTAGCTTGGTTGAATTATTTGATTTGCAGTGATATTGGCCATATGCTAACATTGTTTACCATGACAGTGGCGCCATTTGTCCACAAAGGCCACTGGGGAGAAGCAAATGGATTACACCCTAATCAAAGGGAAAAATAATTCTGTGGGGCACGATTCATTTGAACTTTGTATTTCTTGGCCTTGGTTTTTCAAATTTTGTATTTTGCTTAGAACCGAATTGTTGGAAACTGATGGTACCATGCGGTTTGGTGCTGTGGTGTTATTTCATCTGTTGATATATTTCTGTTTTTCCATTAGTCAAGCTCTGGTTTTCATCTCTCCTTTGTATCCAAAAATGTATTCCACTGTTGATATACGTACTGGTTTGCCTGGTGAATGATTATGTGAATGACACGTAGCGCGCGGCAAGCCGCGCCCCTAATCTAGTTACCAAATAAATACCTGAGCATTAACAAGCTTTATAAGCTATCTGCAAGTTACCTGGTGCATAGAACCACGAAATGATTCATTCTGTTTCCTCACTCTATGGACAAAACGTTTTGGAGAAATAACACCAGTTTTTTTCTTCGATAGGCTTATCTGCAAGTTATCAGCAACCATTGTTACTAGACGAACAAAAATGTGCAGAAGTTTTAGGTAACATGTGCAAACCAAATAACTTCATGCCCATGAAAGCATAAAAATGGAGAGTCGGTAGCTACTAGAAACTAATAACATGTCTGCTGGCTTGCCTTGGTTGCAAGTGAGTTAATCTTAGAAGTCATATTTTTATGAGTTAGACAGCTAGATAAAACAATTATTAAAATTGTCAGCAAGCACTGTACAAAACTAAGAATTGAGACAAGCCAAATTAACTATGGTATTATCTAGCATCTATGACTAATGTGTCCAATCAACGCCCTGAAAGTGTAAATAATGAGAAATCACCATTTATATTCTATAATATACTACCTCCGTCCCAAAATAAGAATAAGTGACTCAAAAATGACTCAACTTTGTACTATAGTACAAAGTTGAGTCATTTTTTAGTCACTTATTTTGGGACGGAGGAAGTAGTTTTCTCAGGTTCAAGTACTCTTCCCCAAAGCAAACACATACATGCGCAAGCACACAAAAACTGTCATATAGTGAGGAAAAAGTTCGGTCCAAATAGGAACGAGTTGTCAAGAAACAATGTTATTTTATTACTTATTAGTGCTCTTAGTACTTCCTCCGTCACTCAATACAGGCCGTTTTAGATATTGAAATGGTCTCAAAAGTATCACTTTAACTACTGCCTGCTTCTCTCACTTGTTATAAAATACTGCCACATACAAAAGTATCATATTTGATTTTTTGAAAAAAAATCTAGAATGAATTGCTGCTACCACTTTATTCTTTTGAGCAAAATAGTCGTAACCTATCAATCACCAAGAAATATAGATTGTCATTATGTGGGTCCCAGACCATACAAAGACATGAGTTGATTCTTCAGTCTTTGCTACCCCTGCCCACAACCACACTTTATAATCATCTGATTAATCGAATCAGATAGCTCAGTCATTAAGTTGGTTCTGCTATCCATTAATTGCTATCAGAATTCTATTTGCTTGCCATAACCCCCCCCCCCCCCCCTAACAATCACCAAATAAAACTAAAAACCTGACTCCCATTCTCTTCATGACTTGATGACAGAACGATTTGAACCGTGTATGAGAAACAAATCAATCTATTGGTAAGCATATATTTGAAGTAAAAAACCAATAATCTTCAATATTATCATCTTCACATTTTATGATGGCATGCAATCCATGCGTGCACTGACTAGTAGTGATGGAGTGGGGTACCCTAATTGATTTTTTAGAGCAACAACCTAGCAAATGTAGCAGTGTATCAGCTAATAACAGTATTTGTATTTTCACCTGCGCAAAAAGATCTGCCAAGCAGGTCAACAAATTTTCCTCAGCATCTCCTGGATTCCTGTAATTTGCGTAATATTCCAGCAACTGCTCCCGAAATGGAATACAATAATAAAGAGCCTGAAACAAAAGTATAATATTAACATATTTAATACATGACACACCAATAACTGCACAGTACTTGTAGCACGTAAAGAAGCAATAATTTATTAAAATAACAAATGACAACAGGAACCAAAACTGAACATGGATAAGAAATAATTGAAAACGGATAATACTTTTCATCTGTATAAGATGATCCTGATCAGAAAACAGTGAAGGCTATCAACAGTATTAGGCAAGAGACCCATAATAATATATCTATGCTAACAAATAGGCAACACAGGGATATTAACTGTTGCTTTGTGCCTTTGTGTCAGGAATAACACTTCACTTCAATTATATGGAAATGATACTCTTCCCTGTTAACTGCGATGAAACATTAACAGAACCAGTGCTATTGCCGGACTCATTTTCTTCATTTTAATAGGATTTGAGAATATCAATAATCCACAATCAGTAATGCCAAACAGATATGTTATCTGAATTGTTTCACAGGATCCATTAGACAGTCATTGATCATGCACTCTTGAACATGGATAAGGACTAAGGACATATCAACTCTGTTGTAAATGTTTGCTTATTCTTGCAGATATTATTATATCGGAGTAAATGACAACAGAAGTGCCAGGGTTCCTGGATTTGGAATTTTATTATATGGGAGTAAGAATACCAACATTGCAACTCTAACGGAAAACCTGCTTGGAACAGTCAGAATTAAGGAATTACTATTACTGAAGCATATGCATCAAAGAGTTCAAGTCATAGTTGATTCAGCGAATTATTTATTGTAGCGCTTCACTAGCTCACCATGTCTAAGCAAATGCCCACAGTTCGTCTACAAAAATAAACTAAACAGGGGTACAGGAGTAGCAGACCAGTTGGCATCAGACATCAAGAAAAGCCTAGAATATCCTCAGAAGTCAGAAGATCCTAAAGGAGATCATCACGCAAAGCCTGCAGGCTGGAGATTTTGAGGGTGAAAAGGAAACAATATCAACATTAAAACTGTGTTTGTCCTGCGTATGCTTACCAACCTCCCAGAAGTCGAAGTCCGGGAATTGAACTCTATCACAAAACTACATTCACATGTTCGTCCCGCGAGTGCATTGCTCGACAACACTTTACAAATCATGCTATTTGGAAAATAATAATGGCATGGCCTCACTTTAGAGGCTTCACATACATGCTACTTCCAGTGTGAGCTACTTTCCCTACACAATTTATAGAACCCTCATGTCAACACCTCAGATCACATTCCAGCAACTATGGGCCAGAAGTTACTATTAGAGAACCAGCTCAAACTTACAACGGATAGATGAGGAAGTGAAGACCCTGATCAGCTGCGGAGGGAAATATCAACAGGAAACAATCACGGGATACAATACTAACACCCAGTCTTTGCAAATGCGTCAGCAATACAAGCTTGTGGAAATTGTACGAGAAACCGCTCGATGCAAGATGACTAGAGCACATGGTACTTGCCAACCTATCATGTCATCTGCTACGGCTGGAATTGTAACTCGAAACTGGCGAGCTAAGTGAGTAACTCGTGACTTGGCTCGACTCGAGTCGAACGATGTGACTAATGAGTCTAGTCAACAGGTTGACCCGCAAAGCAATGGAGAAGATAATCATGTAGAAGATGGATCATCTGATGGACTTGCAGACGGCAAAATAAGGCCGCCGCGACACGTCAAGCATGTGTCCAACTAGAAGCTGTGGAGGGCATGGGGGTTGAGCAGTGGACCTCGGAGAGCTGAACATTCCTGAAAAGGGTGTGAACCGCCTTGGTCTCCTCCTTGGATAGGAGGCCCCGGAGAGGGCGAGGAATCGCTAGAGAAGAGCGTCCTCGAAGGCCTCCGCGTCCTCCGGGATGCCCCACTTCTTCAAAGCACCGCCTATGCACGCTCAATAGTGGATCATCAGGCACAAGCATGCTCCCCTCCGGCGTCAGCATAAGATGCTCTGGCCGAGTCGCAGGTATAGTCGTTGTGGACCAGGCCCCCCTCCCCAAACAGAGGGCCGACGGGAGCAACCTGCGGCAGCGGAAGCCACAATGTCTCTTGCCGAATGGGGATGTCAGCCATCGACGGGATGCTCACAGGATCAAGCAGCACGGGCAGGTCGATTAGACCATGCCCGGCCAAAGGATCCAGATTGTCAGGAGGGAGTGGTGGCTCGACTAACATGGTCCCGACGCATGCAAAGGAGGCGACACCAATAGGAAGTTGGGGCTCGGCCGAAGCGAGCTCCAGCAGGGGTGATGATGCGACGAACTGCATGGAGTGCTCCATTAGGGCATCATCAGGGACACTATTAGCAGAGGGCGGCTGGTGGCAGCGCCGCGAACCAGTCGTGCCTCCAAGGTCACCAAAGTGGGGACCAGAAGAAAGCCCGCCAAAGTCACCGTCGTGGCCCGCCGGAGGATGAACTAGCGGAGCCAAGATTGCAACCAATGCGGCCGTCACATCCATCTCAATGAGATGGATCATAGCGGCGGTCCCAGACGCATGTGGGCAGGGCTGACTTAACGAATTAAGCGAGCTAGCTCGCGAGTTAGACGAGTCTAGCCGAGTTTGAATCTTAGCTCGTTATGCTAACGAGTCGAGCCAAGCTAACTCGTTATCTTAACAAACTATATGGCTCGACTAGACTTGAATTCCAGCCCTATCAACCACCATCACATTACCTGACGAGAGGCACAATTACCTAACCATAACTATCAATGCCAATGCCAAATACACAAAATGCACTAGTTAGTCCCTTGAACTGCGCCTGATAGAACAACAAAATCCGGTGCCTGCCGCACCACCCTAACTGTTTCGAAAGCAACGACCTAATCAAAATCGAATACGAATACCACCAGATTGACACGGAATATGCAGCAAACACCACCAGCCGGTCAAAACGACGGGGTAGAGGGGGTTGGATTACCTGCAGGACGCTGTTGCAGTAGCAGGTGTTGCCAAAATTCTCCAGGCCGAAGTAGTGCTCACCCTCGGGGAACTGGTCGCCGAGAGTTTTCTCGAGCCTGGAGACGCCGGTCCCGACGACCGACCACCGATCCAGAAATCCTGAGGCGGCGCTGGCGAGGGTCCGGAGCCCCGACCCGACCGCGGAGCGGGACTTCTCCACGGCCGGCAGGGTCTCCGCCGTCGGCGATCGCGCCGGTTTAGCCATCCAGGTTTTTTTGGATGCCCTCGCAACCAAGCGCGCAGATGTAGCCTGTTTCCGTTGGCCGATGCCTCCTCGGTCGGTGCTTTGCTTTCTTCAACAGGAAGGCCTTTGATGTGCATCTAAATTTGACCTTGTTCTTAACGGAATGCACTCCAGCTAGATTTTGGTGGAGCCCGGCGCGATACGGTGCCCAGTCTACGGCCCGCTCAGCCCATGGCAAGAACTAGGCAGCAACTGCTCAAATATAGCCGAGCATTAAAATTTACTCCCTCCGTTCCTAAATATAAGTCTTTGTAGAGATTTCACTAGTGGAATACATATAGATGTATATAGACATACTTTAGAGTGTACATTCAATCATTTTGCTCCGTATGTAGACACCTATTGAAACCGCTTAAAAGACTTATATTTAGGAACGGAGGGAGTATAAGAATGATTTCCTTGGAGAGCTCATGATTGGGGCATTAGAGCATTAGGTACTTCAATCTTCCCAAGCTTGACACATGCTTTCTTCGTCACGAGACCAAAGGTTACAAATATAGTTCCTGTCTCGATGTATTTCATGAAGAGGATAAAACTTTACATAAAAGAGATATATAAGATCTTGCCATTTTAGCAAATGAGAGTTATCAAAAAGCCTATACCAATCCGAAGCCTTATCTTTTAATGACAGAGAGAATAGCTTCCTCATAACAAAATCCATCGATATACCTGCAAGCTTAAATAAGGAGCATAGTTGTGAAAGATATAACAAGTGTTCGACTGGATGTCTATCTCCTGCATATCGATTAGCCAAGACATGATCAATAATATCAGTTGGTATTTTAAAGGGCACAATTTTCATAGGTGGGGGAGGCTTCTCCACAACAATAGCGGTGGAGCGGTTCCCCACAAGCAACAAACCAAGAGCAGAGTTGTCCATAAGCCTAACTAGTGAAAATAAAAATAAAAAACGAAAAGATTTAATTACAAGATCTAAAGATATACCTTCAAGCACTCATCCCCCGGCAACGGCGCCAGAAATAGCTTGATGTCTATGCACGCTTCTATTCTTGTAGACTATGCTGGGCCTCCAAGCACACAGGTTTGTAGGACATCAGCAATTTCCCTCAAGTGGATGAACTAAGGTTTATCGAACTCAGGGAAGTAGAGGTTGAAGATGGTCTCTCTTAAGCAACCATGCAATTAAGATACAAGAAGTCTCTTGTGTCCCCAACACACCTAATACAATTGTCAGTTGTATATGTGCACTAGTTCAGCGAAGAGATGTTAAAAGACAAGTGATATGGATGGTAAAACAAGGTATTGTAAATCTGAAATAAAAATGGCAGCAAGGTAGCGAGTGACAAAAGTGAGCATAAACGGTGTAACAATGGTGAGAAACAAGGCCGAAGCTTCATACTTTCACTAGTGGCAACTCCCAACAACATTAACATAGTCTAATCACATGATATTTCCACTAAAACATGCAATGGAGACGTACTAGGAGGTCATTCCTTTGTGATCAAGAGAGGACGAGAATTATGTAGGGCTACAAAAGCACACCTCAGAGTTCGTAGTTCTTGTCTATGGATTTCCCAATGTCACCGCGGCCATCCAAAGAGAGTACCACAATCACCACAACGTATCTCAAGGATAGTCAAAGACAAGCACCAAGAGACTCTCAATCTTCAATCAATTCACAAAAGAGGAAATCATGTAGTGCCCCAGATGTAAACCTTGCCATATTTGGAACCTATCTCATGTGGGTCCACCTTGTCATGCTATGAGAGAGCCCATGCTCATTATTTCATGTGATGTCACCTTATTATTTTCTCTTCCTTTGCATGCATGCATTCCTTATCATGCCATGTGTTCTTGTTGTTGCATTGTGTTCTTGTGATTTCATGTGTTGCCTTGTGATGATGTTGCATGTGGTGTATAGCTTGTGTGGGGTGATGCTTGTGATAGTATTTGCTTAGGTTTCAAACCATCCTCCCTCTCTCTCTAATTTCTACTCTATGTCAAGATGCACTTCTTCCTTTCCCCTTTTAAAAATTCTCATGTGTTAGCTTTGAATTGTGGTGGATGAGAGATGTGAATTGCTGGTTTGAATGGGTGTTTTAAAGGTGCATAAAAATTACAAAACAGATCAACTAATGTTGTTTTTGTGAAATAATTACTTGCTCCTAAAAATCTTGAGCTTGTGAAATAATTACTTGCTCCTAACTACTTGACACTATGGTGAAAAAGGTTAAGATTGGCGTGGGAAAGAGTCTTCCCAAGTATAAGTGTTTCACTGTTGATGCCAGGGACACATTGTTTTTCGAGGATCGCCTTGTCGTCCCGAAAGGTGATCTCAGGAAGGTGATCATGGAAGAAGCTCATAACTCTCTGCTCTCTATTCATCCTGGAAGTTCCAAAATGTACCATGACTTGAAGCAGACTTTCTGGTGGACTCGTATGAAACGTGAAATTGCACAATTCGTAAACGAGTGTGATGTATGTCGAAGGGTGAAAGCAGAACATCAAAGACCAGCGGGCCTCTTGCAGCCTTTGCCGATTTCCGAGTGGAAGTTCGATCACATTGAGATGGAATTCGTCACCGGGTTTCCGAAGTCCAAGAAGGCAATGACGCTATCTTCGTCGTCATCGACAAATTGAGTAAAGTAGCGCATTTCCTTCCAGTCAAGGAGTCCATTTCAGCAGCTCAGTTGGCAGAGTTGTACACCTCCAGGATTGTCTCTTTGCACGGCGTACCTATGATGATCTCGTCAGATCGCGGAAGTATCTTCACTTCCAAGTTCTGGGACTCCTTTCAGTCTGCTATGGGCACGAAGATCCGCTTCAGCACAGCGTTCCAACCTCAGACTAGTGGTCAAGTGGAGAGAGTAAATCAAGTTCTTGAGGACATGCTGAGGGCCTGTGTTATCTCTTTTGGCATGAAGTGGGAGGATTGTCTGCCTTTCGCGGGGTTCTCGTATAACAATAGTTATCAAGCTAGTTCTGGCAAGGCTCCGTTTGAAATTCTCTATGGCAGGAAGTGTCGTACTCCGCTCAACTGGTCCCAGACAGGCGAGCGTCAGATCCTTGGCAATGACATGATAGAAGAAGCTGAGGAGATGTGCCGGATCATTCACGATAACCTCAGAGCAGCTCAGTCCCGTCAGAAGAGCTATTACGATAGCAAGCACCGTGACATGTCGTATGAGCTTGATGATTTTGTCTATCTCAAGGTGTCACCTATGAAGGGTATGCAGCGCTTTGGCATCAAAGGCAAGCTTGCGCCTCGTTTCGTTGGTCCATTCAGAGTGGTTGGCAAGAGGAGCGACCTTGCGTACCAGCTCGAGCTTCCGTCAACCTTTGCAAATGTCCATGATGTGTTCCATGTTTCTCAGCTTCGGAGGTGTTTCAAGACCCTCTAGCGCACTGTGCATCTTCAAGATATTGACCTTCAGCCTGACCTTTCTTATCGTGAGCATCCAGTTGCGGTTCTCGAGGCGACTGAGCGCAAGAGCCGTAACAAGACTGTCAAATTTCTCAAAGTGCAATGGTCTCACCATTCCGATAAAGAGGCTACGTGGGAACGCGAGGATCACCTCCGTTCCGAATTTCCCGATTTCTTTCAGTCTTAGATCTCGAGGGCGAGATCTTCTTTGTGGTGTGGGAGAGTTTGTAGTGCCCCAGATGTAAACCTTGCCATATTTGGAACCTATCTCATGTGGGTCCACCTTGTCATGCTATGAGAGAGCCCATGCTCATTATTTCATGTGATGTCACCTTATTATTTTCTCTTCCTTTGCATGCATGCATTCCTTATCATGCCATGTGTTCTTGTTGTTGCATTGTGTTCTTGTGATTTCATGTGTTGCCTTGTGATGATGTTGCATGTGGTGTATAGCTTGTGTGGGGTGATGCTTGTGATAGTATTTGCTTAGGTTTCAAACCATCCTCCCTCTCTCTCTAATTTCTACTCTATGTCAAGATGCACTTCTTCCTTTCCCCTTTTAAAAATTCTCATGTGTTAGCTTTGAATTGTGGTGGATGAGAGATGTGAATTGCTGGTTTGAATGGGTGTTTTAAAGGTGCATAAAAATTACAAAACAGATCAACTAATGTTGTTTTTGTGAAATAATTACTTGCTCCTAAAAATCTTGAGCTTGTGAAATAATTACTTGCTCCTAACTACTTGACACTATGGTGAAAAAGGTTAAGATTGGCGTGGGAAAGAGTCTTCCCAAGTATAAGTGTTTCACTGTTGATGCCAGGGACACATTGTTTTTCGAGGATCGCCTTGTCGTCCCGAAAGGTGATCTCAGGAAGGTGATCATGGAAGAAGCTCATAACTCTCTGCTCTCTATTCATCCTGGAAGTTCCAAAATGTACCATGACTTGAAGCAGACTTTCTGGTGGACTCGTATGAAACGTGAAATTGCACAATTCGTAAACGAGTGTGATGTATGTCGAAGGGTGAAAGCAGAACATCAAAGACCAGCGGGCCTCTTGCAGCCTTTGCCGATTTCCGAGTGGAAGTTCGATCACATTGAGATGGAATTCGTCACCGGGTTTCCGAAGTCCAAGAAGGCAATGACGCTATCTTCGTCGTCATCGACAAATTGAGTAAAGTAGCGCATTTCCTTCCAGTCAAGGAGTCCATTTCAGCAGCTCAGTTGGCAGAGTTGTACACCTCCAGGATTGTCTCTTTGCACGGCGTACCTATGATGATCTCGTCAGATCGCGGAAGTATCTTCACTTCCAAGTTCTGGGACTCCTTTCAGTCTGCTATGGGCACGAAGATCCGCTTCAGCACAGCGTTCCAACCTCAGACTAGTGGTCAAGTGGAGAGAGTAAATCAAGTTCTTGAGGACATGCTGAGGGCCTGTGTTATCTCTTTTGGCATGAAGTGGGAGGATTGTCTGCCTTTCGCGGGGTTCTCGTATAACAATAGTTATCAAGCTAGTTCTGGCAAGGCTCCGTTTGAAATTCTCTATGGCAGGAAGTGTCGTACTCCGCTCAACTGGTCCCAGACAGGCGAGCGTCAGATCCTTGGCAATGACATGATAGAAGAAGCTGAGGAGATGTGCCGGATCATTCACGATAACCTCAGAGCAGCTCAGTCCCGTCAGAAGAGCTATTACGATAGCAAGCACCGTGACATGTCGTATGAGCTTGATGATTTTGTCTATCTCAAGGTGTCACCTATGAAGGGTATGCAGCGCTTTGGCATCAAAGGCAAGCTTGCGCCTCGTTTCGTTGGTCCATTCAGAGTGGTTGGCAAGAGGAGCGACCTTGCGTACCAGCTCGAGCTTCCGTCAACCTTTGCAAATGTCCATGATGTGTTCCATGTTTCTCAGCTTCGGAGGTGTTTCAAGACCCTCTAGCGCACTGTGCATCTTCAAGATATTGACCTTCAGCCTGACCTTTCTTATCGTGAGCATCCAGTTGCGGTTCTCGAGGCGACTGAGCGCAAGAGCCGTAACAAGACTGTCAAATTTCTCAAAGTGCAATGGTCTCACCATTCCGATAAAGAGGCTACGTGGGAACGCGAGGATCACCTCCGTTCCGAATTTCCCGATTTCTTTCAGTCTTAGATCTCGAGGGCGAGATCTTCTTTGTGGTGTGGGAGAGTTTGTAGTGCCCCAGATGTAAACCTTGCCATATTTGGAACCTATCTCATGTGGGTCCACCTTGTCATGCTATGAGAGAGCCCATGCTCATTATTTCATGTGATGTCACCTTATTATTTTCTCTTCCTTTGCATGCATGCATTCCTTATCATGCCATGTGTTCTTGTTGTTGCATTGTGTTCTTGTGATTTCATGTGTTGCCTTGTGATGATGTTGCATGTGGTGTATAGCTTGTGTGGGGTGATGCTTGTGATAGTATTTGCTTAGGTTTCAAACCATCCTCCCTCTCTCTCTAATTTCTACTCTATGTCAAGATGCACTTCTTCCTTTCCCCTTTTAAAGATGCTCATGTGTTAGCTTTGAATTGTGGTGGATGAGAGATGTGAATTGCTGGTTTGAATGGGTGTTTTAAAGGTGCATAAAAATTACAAAACAGATCAACTAATGTTGTTTTTGTGAAATAATTACTTGCTCCTAAAAATCTTGAGCTTGTGAAATAATTACTTGCTCCTAACTACTTGACACTATGGTGAAAAAGGTTAAGATTGGCGTGGGAAAGAGTCTTCCCAAGTATAAGTGTTTCACTGTTGATGCGAGGGACACATTGTTTTTCGAGGATCGCCTTGTCGTCCCGAAAGGTGATCTCAGGAAGGTGATCATGGAAGAAGCTCATAACTCTCTGCTCTCTATTCATCCTGGAACTTCCAAAATGTACCATGACTTGAAGCATACTTTCTGGTGGACTCGTATGAAACGTGAAATTGCACAACTCGTAAACGAGTGTGATGTATGTCGAAGGATGAAAGCAGAACATCAAAGACCAGCGGGCCTCTTGCAGCCTTTGCCGATTCCCGAGTGGAAGTTCGATCACATTGAGATGGAATTCGTCACTGGGTTTCCGAAGTCCAAGAAGGCAATGACGCTATCTTCGTCGTCATCGACAAATTGAGTAAAGTAGCGCATTTCCTTCCAGTCAAGGAGTCCATTTCAGCAGCTCAGTTGGCAGAGTTGTACACCTCCAGGATTGTCTCTTTGCACGGCGTACCTATGATGATCTCGTCAGATCGCGGAAGTATCTTCACTTCCAAGTTCTGGGACTCCTTTCAGTCTGCTATGGGCACGAAGATCCGCTTCAGCACAACGTTCCATCCTCAGACTAGTGGTCAAGTGGAGAGAGTAAATCAAGTTCTTGAGGACATGCTGAGGGCCTGTGTTATCTCTTTTGGCATGAAGTGGGAGGATTGTCTGCCTTTCGCGGGGTTCTCGTATAACAATAGTTATCAAGCTAGTTCTGGCAAGGCTCCGTTTGAAATTCTCTATGGCAGGAAGTGCCGTACTCCGCTCAACTGGTCCCAGACAGGCGAGCGTCAGATCCTTGGCAATGACATGATAGAAGAAGCTGAGGAGATGTGCCGGATCATTCACGATAACCTCAGAGCAGCTCAGTCCCGTCAGAAGAGCTATTACGATAGCAAGCACCGTGACATGTCGTATGAGCTTGATGATTTTGTCTATCTCAAGGTGTCACCTATGAAGGGTATGCAGCGCTTTGGCATCAAAGGCAAGCTTGCGCCTCGTTTCGTTGGTCCATTCAGAGTGGTTGGCAAGAGGAGCGACCTTGTGTACCAGCTCGAGCTTCCGTCAACCTTTGCAAATGTCCATGATGTGTTCCATGTTTCTCAGCTTCGGAGGTGTTTCAAGACCCTCTAGCGCACTATGCATCTTCAAGATATTGACCTTCAGCCTGACCTTTCTTATCGTGAGCATCCAGTTGCGGTTCTCGAGGCGACTGAGCGCAAGAGCCGTAACAAGACTGTCAAATTTCTCAAAGTGCAATGGTCTCACCATTCCGATAAAGAGGCTACGTGGGAACGCGAGGATCACCTCCGTTCCGAATTTCCCGATTTCTTTCAGTCTTAGATCTCGAGGGCGAGATCTTCTTTGTGGTGTGGGAGAGTTTGTAGTGCCCCAGATGTAAACCATGCCATATTTGGAACCTATCTCATGTGGGTCCACCTTGTCATGCTATGAGAGAGCCCATGCTCATTATTTCATGTGATGTCACCTTATTATTTTCTCTTCCTTTGCATGCATGCATTCCTTATCATGCCATGTGTTCTTGTTGTTGCATTGTGTTCTTGTGATTTCATGTGTTGCCTTGTGATGATGTTGCATGTGGTGTATAGCTTGTGCGGGGTGATGCTTGTGATAGTATTTGCTTAGGTTTCAAACCATCCTCCCTCTCTCTCTAATTTCTACTCTATGTCAAGATGCACTTCTTCCTTTCCCCTTTTAAAAATGCTCATGTGTTAGCTTTGAATTGTGGTGGATGAGAGATGTGAATTGCTGGTTTGAATGGGTGTTTTAAAGGTGCATAAAAATTACAAAACAGATCAACTAATGTTGTTTTTGTGAAATAATTACTTGCTCCTAAAAATCTTGAGCTTGTGAAATAATTACTTGCTCCTAACTACTTGACACTATGGTGAAAAAGGTTAAGATTGGCGTGGGAAAGAGTCTTCCCAAGTATAAGTGTTTCACTGTTGATTCCAGGGACACATTGATGCCAGGGATCCTGAGTTCGACCCCCCTCCCCAGCATTGTTTTTTTTTCATTTTATTTGTTGTAGCTTCTATTTTTTTTCCTGTTTTGATGTGGCATGCTCTATGGCATGTGAGGTGATTGTTTTGACTCAGCAGCTCATGTAGTATTTATTTCTTCTGCTCTCAACACTAGGGGTTCTAGCATTTGTTGCTAGTTTGAGAAGAATGCATGTGTGGACTTTGGAACATAAGTGCATATGTGGTTCTAGATCATATGTATGTGAGTGTGTGGTGAAGCTAGCCCAAGTGTGGGTATAGGTGCACTAGTGTCTTGCTTATGTGGAATAGGTGATATGATTGTGTGCATGTCATGGGGTGCTTATGGTGTGAAGAACACACCCACATGAACATAGTTCATAAACTCCCTAGTTGTGTGCATGTGTAGGTGACATGGTGTTCCCATCTTGTGTTACTTATTTAGAGATATACTTCTTGTGTTTTGGTCAAGAACATGTTTGATGTGTGTAGTGGAGTGGATGTGTGTGTGTAGGACACCCCACCTTTGCAAGCAAAACTATGCACCTTCACATGTCCATATGTGAGAGGGCATGGTATGTTGTTTGTGTGGATAGCTTAAAAGTAGTGGTTGTGAGTTGGTGTGCATGACACAAACATGGGGTTCAAACCCCCATGTCACTTTGTCATTGTGCACATGAACACAACCTTTGTAGTTGTTGTCTTAGTAGGAACTACATGAATGATGCCCATTCCCTAGGCATGATTTGGAGTAGTTTCCTCTCCCTTAATTTGTGGTCACTTGTTCCAAGTAAGTGCCCACATATTATATATGGTTTTGGGGTAGAATCTCCCAAGGGATCCAGTGGTGAAGTTTGTTTCGCCATTAGGATACTTTATGGAGTTGACATATTCAGATTTGTTGCAAGTTTGTTCCTTGATTCCATGGAATAGGTGGAGCCCAAGGGCATGAGTTTTTGTGTGGTAGTAGTAGGGGTCTTTCTCTACACCATAGTGGTGTCATTTATCCCATTGGTGTTATGTGTGTGCAATATATGCCTAGACAAAGTGGGCATGTGGCTGACAAATTCCAGTTTAGTGAAATCTGAAATTTCACTAAGTCTGGGATTCTGGAAACATTTTCTTCTCTTATAGATGAGGATGTGCTGGTCATTGTATTGAGAACTAGCCTTAGTTCAGTGCTAGGATTTTGAACTTGATATGTTTGTGAATCTCCCTGTAAAATTTCAAATCATTTGGAGTCCAGTAGGTTGTGTTTTGATTGCTGTCAAAAAGCTTCAGAACAAAGACAGAAACTCAGGTGCAGGAATTTTCACTAAGTCCCTGAGATCTGATGGTTTTGGGAAAGTTTGTGGCCTTGTATCTTCTAGAGTTTAATTCCTTTTGCTGTGATTCTTGCTGGTGCTTGTAGTGTTCTTGGTTGGCAACAGCCACATATATTATTTGTCATGTTTGGAGTCCTGTAGCTATGTTGCATGTAGCTCCCAAAGAGCTAAGATGCAGATTGTGGCAGATTATGTAGTGTAGTCATTTTGATCAATGTGTGTGCTTAGTTGATGTTGTGGTGTTCTCCCTTGCTCCAATCCATTCATGTTGGGTTGTTATATGTCTTGGCAACCTGGGAATACCAGATTTGTGCCAATTGTGGGTGTGGTGTTGAATCTTCCACGTAGAGCTTCATATCTTGTTTCGTTGATTCCCGTTGATCCGTAGCTCCGTTTGCAATGTTCTTTATATGGTTTTGCATCATTTTCACGAGCCGCATCTGTTCATGCCATCCTCATGCATGTAAAAATAGCTTAGTGTACAGTTCTGTCCAGAAACTTGCAGTAGTTTAATTTGCCTGTGCGAGTGATAGAATTAGTGATGCATGCCCATTTTTCATCTCATGCATCATGTGATTGTTGCATATTGTGGTGCTGCTGTTCATTGGCTGTTATTATTATGTTGGGTAGCACCGGGATCGGAGAACGAATACGTGGAGTCAGGAGAGTACGTGCAGGACGAACCAGAACCATTCCAAGCTGAGGATATCACAGGCAAGATGATATGACCTTGATTCCATCTCTAGACTTGTTATGCTAGTTTTCGCTTCCATGTCATATTGCTCGCTGCCTACCACTGAAACTAAATTGCCTCCTCATATGCCATGAGCCCATACACTGTTCTCCTTCCTAGCAAAAACTTGTATGGCTAAGTAGGCTTACTCAGCTTCTAATGTTAGCGTTGCTAGTTGCAGGTGCTTTGACTCATGTGATAATATGAGCTTGATATCATTATCTTAAATTCTGTTATTTAATTAATGAACCTATATACTTGGTAAATGACGGGAGGCCTAGCCTTTTGCCGGGTGCTTCGTTCCGTTATTGCCGCCTTAGTTACCGGTTACCGGTGTTTGATTCCATAATGATCGCTCCTAACACGTTCGGGGTTGTTATGGGGACCCCCTTGATAAATCGCGTAGTGCTAAGGCTTGTCCGGCAGGACCCAACATTGGTGTTAATTTGCTAATAACTTAATAATAATCTGCATAGGGAGTAGCTACCCCGAGGATTTTAATCAACAACCCGGGCCAGTGCTCCTCATGAGTGTTGGTCCAAACTAGAGCACCGTGCGGGGCCATCCCGGGGCAACTCGGGAGATTTCTCTGGCCACCGTACGCTTCGCATCCGGCGTGTCCTGAGACTGAGATACGCGGCTCTTATCAGGGTCGTCGACACGTCGGGAGGTCCTGCTAGCCTTGCCTTACCTTAGCGGTATATCTTGCGTATAGGAATCCCAGTGAAGCTTTGGTTTCCCCCAGAGTTGAGGTTTTCCTCTAAGGAATCCGACGAGATCACGAGATTCGTGATAGAGGATGCCTTTGTGGCCTGTGTTCGTTTGTGATGGACTAGTTGGAGCACCCCTGCAGGGTTTAATCTTTCGGAAAGCCGTGCCCGCGGTTATGTGGCAACTTGGAATATTTTGTTAACATACGGTATTAGAGAACTCAAACATAAGCTAATAAAACTGCCAACTGTGTGCGTAACCGTGACTGTCCCTTCGAAGATCTCTCTTCGATCGGGAACACGGTGGGGTTATGAATGCCGTAGGTAGGTGTTCAGGATCACTTAGTGATCAAGTAATCCCGACCGCTAGTGTAGACCACCTTCACTTCTACTTTGCGTAAGTTAGCCACTTAATCAAGCATAGGATGCTGCAATCTGATACACTTCACCCCTACCTACCTAATAACATGACTAGTTCTGGCATCAAGGTCTTAGATTGCTGAGTCCCCGTGGCTCACGGATTCCTCCGAAACTCCCAGCAGGTACAGGTACCCCAGAGACAGATGATCCCGACGGCACCCAGCTGGCGTGGCAGTACGACGAGGAGACAGACCGCCTCTACGTGAACTATCCAGAGGACTGAGGCGTGGTCGTGATCGTGGGCCTGCAGGCAGGGTAGCATAGCATTTCCATGTTTTGTAGTCCGTAGCGGAACTACCTTGATTGTATTTGTGATGTACTCTGAGTTATTAATAAGAAGACAGTTGAATCCCGAATTGTCTACTTTATTTATTATTTGTGCTATGTTACTTGCTTGCGAAACGCTAAGATGCGCTTCCTTCCTATTCGGGGGCCTCGACCCCCAGATCGAAAAGAACCACATCTTGGTCGTTACAAATCACTCATGAAAATATTCTTCTAATCCATGTCCAATAGACCGTTGTCACCATGGTCTCGAGGATTATACTAGATAAGATCAAGTGAGTACACCAATCCAATACATAGAAGAAGGGGAAACATCATGGGATCACCCTAGATTAACATAGCCTATGATCACAATCAAGATCACATCATGGGAGAGAGAATTAACCACATAGATACTCTAGAAGACCTCAGCCCCGAGGAGGAACTACTCCCGCGTCATGGAGGGAGGAAGCAACGTCGATGGAGATGAATCCGGGGGCACTTCCCAGTCCTGGCAGGGTGCTGGCACATGAACTTTGGTCCCTCGAAACTTGTTGGCGATGGCGGCGGAGATCGGAATTGCTTCTGGAGAAAAGGGTTCTGGAATCAGTGTATCCTCCATGGGGGTAAAAATAGGAGCCAAGGTAGGGCACCAGAGGAGGTGGCCCCCACCCAGGTGGCCTATGGGCACGGCCAGGAGGTAGGTCGCGCAGGGAGGCCGCCTGGGCGACGCCTGGCTCCCCTCTGTCCCACCTTTGGTACTCTCGAAGCTTCCGTCACGCTGATTTTTATATATTTTTCTCGGGATTTTTGGGACTCGATAAATTGGCGTAGAAGTCCCTGCAAAAAAGACATCAGCAGATAGAAACTAGCACTGGGTGCACTGAGTTAGTAGCTTAGTCCAAATATGTGTAAAAAGGTATGAAAGTGTAGCAAAACATATAACAATGTCACCCAAAAGATCATGGAACAAACAGAAATTATAGATACGTTTGGGATGTATCAAGGAGTTCATCAACGACCTTGGAGTGATTCCCAGTGCGTCGGGCCCGATGACTCTATTTTGTGACAACACTCGAGCTATTGCCATTGCAAAGGAGCCCAGGTTTTAGAAGAAGACCAAGCACATCAAGCGCCGCTTCAACTCCATTCGTGGATACGTCCAGGATGGAGATATAGATATTTGCAAAGTACATACGTATCTGAATGTCGCACACCCGTTGACTAAACCTCTTCCACGGGCAAAACATGATCAACACCAGTACTCTATGGGTGTTCGATTCATCACAATGTAACTCAATTATTGACTCTACCGCAAGTGGGAGACTGTTGGAAATATGCCCTAGAGGCAAGAATAAAGTGGTTATTATTATATTTCCTAGTTCATGATAATTGTCTTTTATTCATGCTATAATTGTATTAACCGGAAACCGTAATACATGTGTGAATATATAGATCATAGATTCACAATGTGTCCCTAGTGAGCCTCTAGTTGGCTAGCTCGTTGATCAATAGATGATCATGATTTCCTGAACATGGACGTTGAATGTCATTGATAACGGGATCACATCATTGGGGAATGATGTGATGGACAAGACCCAATCCTAAGCATAGCACTAGATCGTGTTGTTTGTCTTCTAAAGCTTATCTAATATCAAGTATCATTTCCTTAGACCATGAGATTGTGCAACTCCCGGATACCGTAGGAGTGCTTTGGGTGTATCAAATGTCACAACGTAACTGGGTGATTATAAAGGTGCACTACAGGTATCTTCGAAAGTGTTTGTTGGGTTGTATGAATCGAGACTAGGATTTGTCACTCCGTGTGACGGAAAGGTATCTCTGGGCCCACTCGGTAACCCATCATCATATTGAGCTCAGTGTGACTAAGGAGTTAGCCACGGGATGATGTGTTACAGAACGAGTAAAGAGACTTGCCGGTAACAAGATTGAACAATGTATAGGGATACCAACGGTCGAATCTCGGGCAAGTATCATACCGATAGACAAAGGGAATTGCATACGGGATTGATTGAATCCTCGACATCGTGGTTCATCCGATGAAATCATCGTGGAACATGTGGGAAGCAACATGGATATCCATACCACGCTGTTGGTTATTTACCGGAGAGATGTCTTGGTCATGTCTGCATGCTTCCCGAACCCGTAGGGTCTACACACTGAAGGTTCGATGAAGTTAGGGTTATAGAGGAACAGTGTACGTGGTTACCGAAGGTTGTTCAGAGTCCCGGATGAGATCCCGGACGTCACGAGGAGTTCCAGAATGGTCCAGAGGTAAAGATTCATATATATGAAGTGAGGATTTGGTCACCGGAATTGTTTCGGGCGACACCGGTAATGTATCGGGACCACCGGAAGGGTTCCGGGGGTCCACCGGCAAGGGCCGCCAGCCCCAAGGTGCTACATGGGCTAAGAGTGGGTGGGAACCAGCCCATATGTGGGTTGGTCCGCCTCCACAACCAGCCCAAGGCGCAACAAGGGGTGGAGGGGGCAAACCCTAGGCGTGGGAGGCCAACTTGGGCCTCAAGGCCCAACCCTAGGGCGCCTCCACCACCTTGGCCGCCGCCCCAAAGCCATCTAGGGCTGCCACACCCTTTAGGGTGGGAAACCCTAAAGGTGGGCACCCTCCCCCCTCTCCTCCTATATATAGTGGTGGTTTTGGGCAGATTTGAGACAACAATTGCCTCTCTCTCGGCGCAGCCCTACACCTCCTCTTCCTCGTCCTCCGTAGTGCTTAGTGAAGCCATGTCGGAGTTACCACGCAGCTCCATCGTCACCATGCCGTCGTGTTGCCGTAGCTCTCCCTCAACCTCCCCTCCCTCCTTGCTGGATCAAGGTGTTGCAGACGTTACCAGGCTGCACGTGTGCTGAAAGCGGAGGCACCGACATTCGGTGCATAGATCGGAATCCACCGCGATCTGAATCGCTGCGAGTACGACTCCATCAATCACGTTCTAGCAACGCTTCCGCTTAGAGATCTTCAAAGGTATGAAGATGCTCTACTCCTTTCTCGTTGCTGGTTTCGCCATAGATAGATCCTTGCAAGACGTAGGTTTTTTTTTTGAAATTACTACGTTCCCCAACAAACGATCAGTGATCTTGTTGCCCCGTCTCGAGGACCTACGACAAGGGTCCGGCCCATCCCTCTCCTAGGGCAGTTTGCCTGCCAAACCATGCCTCGTAAATATCTCGTGGGTACCTTCCTGTCTTTACTATGATCCTAGGGGTAAAGTCAAAGTAACCGTGTGTCCATAACATCAAGGGGGAATCCGAGGAATCACCCTTGATGGATTCCACTCGATGTAACTGTCAACGTGACCGGGGAGGAATCACCCTCAAGGGTTCGCTCTTGAGGTGTTGCACGGCATAGTCGTATGAGGAGTGGTGGAGGAATCACCCTCCGTAATTGTGACAGCCTGAGACCGACGCTCCAGAAGATTCCCTTTTTATTCCATTGCTGTCGTGCGATCAGATTGTTTGTCACATTCATCGTCGCATCAGGCGCATCATCTGCATTGCATCGACACTCCGTTGCCACCAGTTTTCAAACCTGCATCTGTTATTAGTTGTCGGTTCTCCCCGTTCTTGTTGTAGACCGTTTCGAGACCAACCACACATGCATGCGCCCGTGGTATCGATAAGATGTTGTTTTTAAAGGTGTCCAGAAATATTCTGAGATTGGGTTGAAACTTGGCGTAATGTCTTAATATAGTATAGGTAGACCGCGTGTCAATTTTCATCGCAATCGTAGCTCGTTTGATGCCCGAACTGTTAAACCTATAGCGGCACTATAGCCGGTCAAGTGTGGGACGTTTTATGTATTTAAAAACCTCGATGCCAGTCTGTCTGCTTTCCCTCTATTCTATGCCTAGCTCCTGTGCACAATGCACCAACCTCCGCGCAACCTAGTCCAAAAACTCCCCCGGACCCGAACCCGTCGGTCGAAACTGTTAGGTCCGGATCAACCCCGTAATACCACAAACCATCATCAGTTTGTCAATTGGACTCCCTAACCTAATTTTCCGACCGTCTGGCCTAAATCGGAGGGTCCTAGCCCTAGTCTATTTCACTATATATAGACCAGCTAGACCTAATCCTAAAAATTATCCCTCCTGTCCAATCGCCGCCGCCACCCCGCCTAGTCTCTCCTCCTCGATTTCCCCACCTGCCCAATCTCGTGAAGCCTCCACGCCCGCCAGTGCCTGACCTCGAGTCTGCTCGATCCCAAGGGGATCATGAGCAGCTTGTCCCCGACAACCATTTCGCTGGACGTGTCCAGCTCGAGCTCTTCGCACTGCAGCTTGCAACACCGCATCTGGTGGCTACGCCGGCGAGCGTCACTGCCGGACCAAGTCATGCCATGTAGCCCCGTGCTCCCTTCCCTTCCTTCTCGGCCTCCCTCTCTCACGCCTCTTACTCCCTTTCTCTCTGTTAACAGGAGCAGCCACGAGGCCCGTGAAGCTCTCCTTTGCTGCCATGGTTGGAGCCAAGCCCGTCATCAAGCCCCGCTGACCGAGGTCCTCTCGAGCATGCGCGTCGCGCCCGAAGACGACGCCACGGCCTCGCTTGAGCCATCAGACCCCCATCCCCGGCCGCTGCCCAGTACGTCGACGTGCTCCTCATCTCTTGTTTCTTCTTCCTCTGGGTTTCTCTACATCTCATCTCTCTCTCTCTGAAACAGAAGCACCACATGCCATGGCCACCACAAGCTCGAGATCGCACCAGACCGCCTTGTTGCTGGGAATGGATTCCCATGCCCAGATCCACACTTTCCCCCTCGTCCTGGATGCTCACCGGAGTCCCATCGCGCCGCCGTTCCTGTCCAGCTTCGCTGCAGTTGACCTGTGTGAGCACGAGTTGACCATGCCGGTCCACCCTCTGCATCAAGCAGAGAAAGGGGATGCCCGCATCCCTGTCAGGAACAGAGTTACTGACGAACCGAATATAGCGACTAGCAACTGACTTTGGACGCTCGAATTAGATCAGAGAGTGGATATATTACCCAACAAAGGGGGGAAATGAGTTGACCACGTCGTTGGCGGCTTAGGGTTTCACCCATACAAGATTTACATGCCTCTAAGGGCTGGAACTCGTGGCTTATGTAGGCCAACAAACGAAAGGAAATGAAAGGAAATAAAGTAGCTTAATAATGGTAGTGGGCTTGTCGGATTTCCAACAGCGATGCGGGCGCGGCTCTAGGCCGTCGGATGCTGGATCGACGAACGTCACTCCACTTAACTCGAACCGGTATCCTCTTCGCTCAGCCGTTGGATGTGCCATCAACCAACCACGTCTCTTCCGACACAGAGAAACAGGGGAGGCCTCACTCATGCCTGACAATTCCCCCATGTTAAGCGACAGCTTGCCCTCAAGCTGCAAAAGAAGGAAACACTTTCTGGATAAATGCTGAATACTCCCAAGTTGCTTCCTCTGCTGGCATGTTCACTCACTTGATCAACCATCTCACTACTGGAATACTGATATCGCCCTGAACTCTTGGCACCAACTTCCTGTCAAGAACAGCTTCAGGCTCCATCTTGATTATACCATGGGGCCCAACCAAAGTAAGATCTTTAGAAGGCACCACTGCTAGCCCTATATGCTGCTTCAGCTGGCTCACATGAAAGGTATGGTGCAACTTGCAACCTTGAGGTAAGAGTAGCTTGTATGCATGCAGTCCCACTCTTTGAAGAACTCTGAATGGACCATAAAACTTGGAATGCCATTTCAAATGCCTGTGAAGACTGAGAGATGTATGCATGTATGGTTGCAGCTTTAAATACACCATATCCCCTACTACAAACTCTCTCTTTTCTCTTCTTGTCAACAAACCACTTCATTCTTTCATGTGCTTTTATCAGGTTTTGTTTGATCACCTCCAATGCCAATTCCCTGTTTTGAAGCAAATTACCATAATCCACAGATATAGTATCAGGCAGTACAGATTCAGCCACCATAGGGGGAGGGAGCCCATATAGAGCTTGGAATGGAGTCATTTGTAGGGCAGTATGAAAACTAGTGTTATACCACCACTCAGCTAAGGCTAACCAGCCATGCCATTTCTTTGGTTGCTGAAAACACATACATCTCAAGTAATTTTCTAGGCACTGGTTAACCCTCTCAGTTTGCCCATCACATTGAGGATGATAACTAGTGCTCATGTGTGGTTTGATCTTTAGAGACTTGAATGGTTGTTGCCACAGGTTGCTGGTGAATATTCTATATCTGTCACTGACAATCACTACTAGCATGCCATGTAACTTAAATATTGTCTCGGAAAATTCCCTAGCCACAGATTCCAGAGTTATAGGATGCTTCATGCCAATGAAATGAACATATTTAGTGAATCTGTCCACCACCACCAAGATTAGATCCTTGTTTTCAGATATAGGTAAACCTTCCACAAAGTCCATACTAACATGAGCCCAAGCAAAATCAGGCATAGGGAGTGGTTCTAACAGACCTGGGTAAGGACAGTGCTCAGCCTTGTTAATCTGACAGACTGGACAAGCTTTAACAAATGCAGTGACATCTTGCTTCAATCCTGGCCAATGAAACACCAATTTGACTCTCTGATAAGTAGCTCTTTCTCCAGAGTGGCCTCCTACTCAGAGCTACACAAGGTTTTCAACAGCTCCTCCCGAGTGCAGTTGCATTTCGTACTACCACCTTATTTTTGAACCTAAGAATACCATTTTTGTAGGAATAGGAACCATTGTTCTCCTTGTCAACTGAACATTGAGTAATCCATTCCTTAACTTTCTCATCCTGATTGTAACTTCTCACTACTTCCATGACCCAAGTTGGACTAGTATTACTAGCCACAAGCATGGAAGTCCAATGCTTCACTCTAGATAATGCATCTGCAGCTTTGTTCTCCTTGCCCTTCTTATATTCAATAGTGAAATTGTATCCCAGCAACTTCAGCATCAACTTGTGTTGAATACCTTCAGTCAGTTTTTGCTCCTGTATATACTTCAGACTCTCTTGGTCTGTCCTGATGATTAAAGCAGTAGCCAAGAAATAATGTTTCCACTTTTTGACAGCTTCAATAATTGCCATAGCTTCCTTATCATAGGTGGACATAGCAGCAGCTCTAGGCCCAATTGATTTGCTCAAGTAAGAGATAGGCCTTCCTTCCTGCATCAACACAACTCCTAACCCATATCCACAAGCATCAGCCTCTAAAACAAATGGCTTGGAGAAATCTGGTAAGATTAACATTGGAGAGTGAGTAAGCTTGTCTTTTATTTCAGCCAATGCTCTGTCCTATTCACTGCTCCAATGAAAGGCATCTTTCTTCAAACAATCAAACAGTGGTCTGCAAATGACCCCATAACCATTAATGAACCTTCTGTAATAACCACTCAAGCCCAAGAAGCTTCTTAGTTCAGTAATGTTCGTAGGAGCTGGCCATTCCTGGATTGCTCTAATCTTAGATGGATCAGTAGCTACACCCTCCTGGTTGATAATGTGACCCAAACATTCCAACTCAGTCTGACCAAAAGAGCACTTTTCCCATCTAGCATATAGCTTGTTTTCTTGTAAGATATCAAACACTTGAGTAAGATGGCTCTTATGTTCCTCCAAGGACCTGATAGACACCAGGATATCATCAAAGAATGTTACCACAAATTTCAGCATTCCAAAAAGGAAATTCATCAAAGCTTGGAAACTAGGTGGGCCATTTGTCAAGCCAAAGGACATAACTAGGTACTCAAATAGGCCCATTTGAGTAACAAAAGTTGTCTTATGTATATCCTCTTCTGCCATTCTTATCTGGTGGTACCCATTTCTAAGATCAATTTTAGAAAAGAATTTGGCACCTTTCAACTGATCCAATAGATCCTCAATGATTGGAATTGGATATTTGTTTTTGACTGTAATAACATTTAGTTTTCTATAGTCTGTGCACAACCTCCAAGATCCATCTTTCTTTTTGACTAATAACACACGGGAGGAAAAGGGGCTAGTACTAGGCCTGATAACTCCAGATTTCAACAATTCCTTGATAATCTTTTCCAAAATTTCCTTCTGATGATGAGGCATTCTGTAAGGTCTTTGATTAACCACCTTTGCTCCCTCTATCAGAGGAATTTTGTGGTCACAAGGCCTACTCGGAGGCAATGCAGTAGGTTCCTGAAAGAGCTGCTCATAACTATTCAGCAATGACTGTAATTCTGTAGGTAGCTTCTTAGTTGTGCTACTAACTTCCATAGCAGAAGCAATAAACAACACAAAACCACAGACAACCTGTTCCATCAGTTTATCACTAAAATCCTTAGTCTCTTCAGGTTGTGCTTTTGGAACTGTCTCATCAGAGAAAGTGACCAACTGTCCATCCAATGCAGATACCTTCATTGCCATTTTGATAAAATCCATGTGCACTGGGCCATATTTCTTCAACCAGCCCACTCCCAATATCATGCCATACCCCTTCAATTGTAACACTCTGAAACTATCACTAAACTGCTGGCCTTGAATTTCATATAAGCAATCCTGCACCATAAATTTACTCCACAACATCTCTCCACTTGCTACAACTACTTTTACTCTAGGAGTAGGCTTTGGTTTGACTAACAGTTTGGTTGCCATCTCTAGAGACATAAATGTGTAAGTACTGCTACTATCCACTAATGTTGTGGCAGAGGTGTTACCTATCTTAACTGTGAGAATAAAGGTATTTTTCATAGCTCCAATTCCCATAGCTGCATGCATAGACACTTGCAAAATGGCATCAACTGGAATTTTCTCCAAGTTTTCTAACTCTGGATCAGCAAAGTCAGTGACATAGATAGTTTCAGGTACTTCTTCTTCCTGGGCTTGCAAGGCTTGCACTTGTGCTTTTTACTCATCTTGCAAACTTGCCTATGGCCTGGCACCCAAGGCTCCCTGCATTTGTAGCACACTTGGTTCTATTTGGCCTGTTGTATTACCAAGTTTCTATTTTGTCCTACAGAAGCCCCTTCAACCTTAGGTTGCTCAAACATGACATGCCTTCTTGGTTGAGGAATATAAGGCTTAGGTTGCACCACCTGCATTGGAGGTTGATCCTTTTCCATTCTTCTAGCATACTAAATAACAGTTTGCATATCCTTAGGTTTGAAGCATTCCACATGGCTCTTTATATAAGTACTAAGGCCAGATACAAAGCTAGTCACATAGTAACTATCTGGAATTCCAGGGTTTTCCCTTCTCATAATATTCATCAAATGCTCAAACTGCTCCACATACCCAACCAAGGATGAAGTCTGATGCATAGCATGGAATGAACTCACTATGTCACAAGATGAATCCACAGCAAACCTCTCAGATAAATAAGAGCAGAATTTGTGCCAGGGTACATTACTAGGAGCAAAACGAGTACCTCTCCACCGTTGAACCGCATGGCTTTTCAAGTAAGAAACTGCCAATTCTGTCCTGTGCTCAATTAGTGTTCTAGCAGCAGCAAAGTACTGATCGAGATTTTGTATCCATGCTTCAGGATCCATTCCTTCAAACTCAGCAATATTAAGCTTTGCAGGTTTAACTGCAAGGGCATGCCTTCTATTGTCTGTAGGAGAATACTGCATGTGTCTCTGTCCATCTGGCCACTCCTCCACTGCACCCATTTCCACCTGTTGCACTTGCAGTTGTTGTTGTTGTCCAGTAACCTGATTAGCCTCCATCTTGTTGTTGGTAAAATTGGGATGCATGTATGGTGCCTTGACAGTACCATCCAAACTGAGCTCCTTTCCAGTATGATCTCTCAGCACTCCTGAACCTACTGCTGACACTTCCTCTTTCTCTTGGCCATGTACTGAGGGTGGTGTGAAATTGTGCAAATGCTTTGGTCTACCTGCAGGAACCACACGTGAATGCACGCCTTCAGCCTTTTTCTGGGCACTACCTTGCTCAGAACGGTCAACTTGACCTTCTTCAGAACCATGGTCCAGCAGCAGCTTCCTAAAATTCTCCTGAATCTTATAAAAGTTGCTTTGCATAGTACAATTTTTTTGTTAACCATCGCACGAAACTCATGAAACTCCTTCCTATCTTCCTCTCTACTGTTCTGCAAGGTTTTGACATCCAACTCTAACGACGCTAGCTGCAGATCTGCTGTAAGCACTGAATCTGCTTGCCGTGTCATCATACCGCAAGAATATGATGGGTGGTGGGATTTATCTGAGAGTACCCTGAATTGGATCTAGCTCCTCCAACCTTCCGCCGATCTGGATCTGATTCGGATCCTCCACCAGCTTCCCTTGTACTCCTTTCTTCTAGCCGAAAATCGACTGCCTCTGATACCAATTGTCAGGAATAGAGTTACTGACGAACCGAATACAGAGACTAGCAACTGATTTGGACGCTCAAATTATATCAGAGAGTGGATATATTAACCAACAAAGGGGGAAAATGAGTTGAGCACGCCGCCGCCGGCTTAGGGTTTCACCCATACAAGATTTAAATGCCTCTAAGGGCTGGAACTCGTGGCTTATGTAGGCAACCAAATGAAAGGAAATAAAGTAGCTTAATAACGGTAGTGGGCTTGTCGGATTTCCAACAGCGACGCGGGCGCTGCGCTAGGCCGTCGGATGCTGGATCGATGATCGTAACTCCACTTAACTCGAACCGGTATCCTGTTCGCTCAGCCGTTGGATGCGCCATCAACCAACCACGTCTCTTCCGACACAAAGAAACATGGGAGGCCTCACTCGTGCCTGACAGTCCCGCACCCCTGCCATCGCTGCTGTACGCCGGCCACAAGCCGCGCTAGGTCCAACCACTAGAGCCGCAGGTATGGAGCCTCCAAATCCGCCCTATTCGCTTCTGCCTTTTCCTGTTTGTTCGTGTTGAAGAAGACTAGCGCTTCGCTTTAGTATACATAATTTTCCTCGGTTAGTAAACCACAAGTTCGGGCACAACCGAGCTGGCTAGCAACGCTAGGTCTCTTCCCAGAGATCTGGGGTTCACATCCCAGGTGTGGTGTGCCACTATATTTTTTCCCTGTTTTTCACTTTATCTGCACCGTGCTGAAGTACTACTTCACTTGCGCGAGTCGTGTGCAATATCATATGAGAGAACAAGCTAGTCGTGTGCAATATCATATGAGAGAACTAGCTTAGTTGGCTAGCGCAGCTAATCCCACTATATGCAGGTCACGAGTTCAGGTCTCAGGAACTCCAATTTTTTGTGCCGGTTGTGTTTCTTTTTTGGCCGTGCGACTTTCTCCTTTATCCAGCAATTTAGAAAATGCCATGTTTTAAAAAGGGTCATATATTCTAAACCGTGCATCGCATGCAAAACCCGTAGATATGTAAAACGTGTAGAATTTTATGTAGATTAATATTTTCCAACTAATATGTTCTAATCTCTCGTGCATATTTAAAATTGTTAACCTTGTTGTTTTCCTTGTTTTGCGTGGTGCCATGCTAAAAAGGGTTTAATTCATAGCTAGTTAACCGGAGCTCCGTTGGAGGTAAGCTATATGTGTAAGCCGACTAGAATGTCGTGTAGATCACATGCTTCATCCTTGCCATGTTAACAACATTTTAATATTGTCATGCTAATAAACATGAGTGAACTAAATAATTAAATGTGGAGTTTCATCAATATGCAACGAGTTGCATATTAAGCTTCACTTAACGTGTAGTGTTTAATTGTCGTGAGTTGTCATGCCATGCCTTGCATAATTTAAAACTCGACATGCATCATATTAGGGTGTGCATCATACCATGTATGTGTGTGGTGAATATCGTGTGTTGATGCTTGTTTCCGGTTTGCTTCGCCTCGAGAGAATTCCGCAAGCGTATCAGAATGTGAGCATTTGTTCGGCTACATCGGTTCGTCTGCTTCACGGAGTCGTTCTTCTTCCAAGCGGGATCACAGGCAAGATGATCATTTCCCTACATACCACTACTATCAATGCCATGCTAGTTGTCTCATTTCTCTCGTTATGTCTCGTTGTCTACCACCTGTTAAATGTCAGCCTCCCAACATTGCCATGAAAACCTTCAACCTTTCTACAATCTAGCAAACCACTGATTGGCTATGTTACCGCTTGCTTAACCATGTGTTAGCGTTGCTAGTTGCAGGTGCAGTTGCTTCCATGTGAAAACATGGGTTCCTTGTTATATCATTATATGTATGCTATTAATTTAATGCACCTATATACTTGGTAAAAGGTGGAAGGCTTGGCCTTCTAGCCTGGTGTTTTGTTCCACCTTTGCCGCCTTAGTTTCGGCTACGAGTGTTATGTTCCATAAATGAGCGCTCCTAACATGCTTGGGGTTGTTAGGGGGACCCCCTTGATTCTTGTTTTGGGATGAAGGTCGTATGGCAAGGCCCAACATTGGTACTATTTTCTTAATAACTAACTAAAATATGCATAGAGTTTGATCACCTCATGGAAATTAATCAACCCCCCGGGCCAGTGCTCCGCATGAGTGTTGGTCCAACCTGTCAACTGCCGATGGCTACCAGGGGCAACTGGAAGTTTGGACAATCCGTCGTGTCCTGAGAACGAGATACGGGGCTCCTATGAGGATCATCGACACGTTGGGTGGCCTTGCTGGACTTGTTTTACCTTTCTCGAGGGTCTTGTGCGAGGGATTCCGAGGATACTTTGGTCTATCTTGAGGTTGAGGTTTTCCAATAGGAACCCGAGGAAATCACGAGTTCCTGTGATCGAGGTCATTTTGTCACAGCGTGTGGTAGTTTGTGATTGACTAGTTGGAGCGCCCTTACAGGGTTAAATCTTTCGGAAAGCCATGCCCGTGGTTATGTGGTAACGTGGAAATTTTGTTTAGTATCCGGTTCTAGACAAGTTGAAGTTAATTAAATTAAAGCATGCCAACTGAGTGCGTAACCGTGGATGTCTCTTTCATGAGCTCCTTCTCCAATCGAGGACACGGTGGGGTTATGTCTGAAGTAAGTAGGTGTTCAGGATTATTCAGTTGATCATCAGTAGTTCACGTCCGCTATGCGTATATCATCCCCCTCTTTTATTCTTGTACTCGTAAGTTAGCGGCCTCAAATAAATGCTTATTCGCTTGCTGCAGCCTCACCACTTAACCATACCTCACCCATTAAGCTTTGCTAGTCTTGATACCTTTGGAAATGAGATTGCTGAGTCCGTGTGGCTCACAAATTTCTACAACACCAGTTGCAGGTACAAGTAAATAGTTACTTTGACGTTAGCGCGCTGATTATGCTATTTGGAGTTTCTTCTTCTTCTTCATCGATCTAGGATGGGTTCCAGGTCGGCAGCCTGGGATAGCAAGGATGGACATCGTTATTTTATCGTTTGTTTTCGTTCGTAGGCGGACCCTACTCTTTTTCATGATGATTGTATGTATTGTACTGATGTGACTCTAATGTAGCTTGTGGCGAGTGTAAGCCAATTCCATATACTCATGTTTTCAGTACATGCACTTGTAATGATATCCATTCTTGCGAAACGACGAGATGCGTTTCTATCCCTATCAAGGCCCTCACGCCAAAATAAGGATAGGACCACATTTTGGGCGTTACAAGTTGATATCAGAGCAGTACCGACATAATACCCCCTTGATTGATCGAACTTGGCCGAGTCGAGTCTAGAGAAAAACTGCTTTGAGTCTAGTTATATATCGGAGAGTAGGAATCTTTTTTTCTCCTCTTCTATGCTCTGGTGAGGAATCTTGACATAATAATTTTAATTCTACTCATCTTCTCACTCAAATTTTTTAGGATCATGTGATTTTTTTGGAATCTATATGATGTCGATGTGACAGAGTTCTGTCTTGGTGCCTCCTGCTGTGTGGATTTTATGCCGGGGAGTTGAGCTCCACGGGATTCTTGAGCACATCGTTATCATTCAGATTTCTTAGTATCTCAGGACGAAGGATGTTCGAAATTGCTTCAATACTAGTAGTGGAGAGATAGTCCCAGCATCCCAGTACTGGTGCACAGAGTTCGGGGGTACCACCATACTTAGTATCGTTGTGATTACAAGGGTGTGACATAGGTGAGTTCTGAGATCTCTGGTTATGTGTTGACGGATGTGATACACTGGACGGGTAGTGTTATTTCTAGGAGTTGAGTGATGTATTTTACTCCTTGTATCCGTGGACTTAATTGCATGACCTGAAATTTCGGGAGTTCTTAGGTGGGAATTCAAGTAGTTACTCATAGGACAATCCTCCAACAGATGCATGATGCGAGGTTGGGGTTCGAGATCTAGTGGATTCGTTTGTGCACGGTCGTCTTACCGCAGTTCTAGTTGTGTCTTAAAGAGTCCTTGTAGCTTGCTACGACTCAGGATCGCTTCGTATGTCGTGTGCACTGCATGTACATGATGGCTACTGTAGGATAGAGCCCACACGATCCTATCCACAAAAATATTGGACGAAATCTCTGCCATGAATTTGTTCCGGCTTGTGTTGTAAGCCTCATCCTTTGTTTTGCTGGAATATGGTAATTCAAGTTGCTTCGATGTCAAGTGGTGATTTCATATCTTTCCTAAGTGGTGTTCTCATATTTTATGGGAATGCAAATTCGTTTGCTCAATCAAGTTGTCTTTTCAATTCTTCTCAACCGGATTCGTCATGTCAATTCTTTTTCATCCGGTGTGCTTCTCTTCAAGTCAATTCAATCTTCTCCAAAAAAAAATTGCTAGGTCAATCTCTCATTTCCTTCCGGAGTTTGTCTCATATGTCCCAAGTTGTCTTTGTTTTCCCCCTCCCTTTTCTTAAGTGATTATATTACCATCCGAATGTCTTCGTTTTCAGTGTTGCTTCTGCTATCTTATCTTCTGTGTTGTATAGGTGTTTCATGGTGAAGATTCTTAGGAGTTTCGAGTTCATCATTCCTTCATTCTTCTTTTCTTCTCTGGTGGATTCAATTCAAGTTGTCACTGTTTATCATATGCTTTTCATCCTCTAATGATTTTCTATTGGAAATTCATATCAAGTCTTTCTTGTTTTTCATCTCTCTCTATTCTATCCGGAGTGTTCAAGATATCTCAGAGTTTCTTGTTTTCAATCCTTCCAATTAATTTGAGGTGCTAACCTCATGAAGTTTTCTTTACACTGGTGCATTCCCTCTTTTCTAATCAATTGTTTCATCCGGTGTTTTCTTTTAGTGGGCCCATAACCCACAGGTTTTCTCAGGATCTTACCTGGCTCTTGTAATCTTTTCCGGAGATCCCTAGTTCTTTTCAACTATGACGTCAGCATGAATTTCATTAGTCATATTCCTTCTTCAAGATTGCTTCAAATTTATTATCTCATCGTTGGCTCAACTTTTCATATTCTTATTCCGAAGTGACTCGGTTATTCTTGGTGGTGTTCTCCTCATCATTTTCAGCTTGGAAGACCGAAGGAGTGTTTCTCTCAAATCTTGCTTCATTCTTGTGCGATTTTCATTTCAGCTTGGTGCTATTCTTCCAATTATGAGCAATCCCTTTCTTGCTATCCGGTGCATTTCATATTTGTTCCGTTTCTCGATCCTCCGAAGGCCATCGTTTCAGAAGATTTCTTCGTTCTCAGCTTTCAACTTTCATTCTCAAATTCTTCTCAATTGTTGTCTCTTCGTTCGTCTCTCAATTATTCGATGCATTGTTGAAGTTTTGTTCTAGGTGGATCATGGTCTCTTCATTCCCATGTGCCTCCATTCATTCTTGGTATCCCTTTCGTTTGAAATTCTTACCGGTGGTTGCTCAAGACTTCTTCAGTTTGTGCTCTATCTATATCTCTCTTTTCAAGTAGAATAAGTGGTATGAAAAATCCGTTGCTTGTCATCAATTTAACTTGATGAAGGATAAACATAACATAATTCTTATTCTTGCCTCATCAAGTGATTACAATTCTTCTTCTGGAGTGGCTCGTGATATCAATTTTCTATTCTATGTTGTTCATCTTATTTTTTCCCGGAGTTTCAAGTTCTCTCAAGTATCTATTCGGGAAGCTTCATCTAAATATTTTCAAGGTCATAATCTAATTCTTGTGCAACCTTCAATTCTTATCTATCATCCTTTCATTCCGGTGTTCTTCAAGTGGTTTTCATGGTGGTTCTTCAAGGTTTCAATTCATTCTCAAGTGTTCTTCAAGATTCTTGTTAGAGGACCTCAAGTATTCCTTTCTTGCATTTCAAAGTGCAATTCTCCCTCCTTTATCCTTTGAGGTGATGCTATATCATTCTTGTTAGTGGAGGAGTCTCGAAGAAAATTTGTTTGAAGAATGAGATATTTAAACCCACCAATTCTATGATCATGAGATAATTTCAAACCCATAGTTTCTTTATTGAGCTATCTTGGTTTAGATTTCACCTAAAGCTTTTCCTAAGGATTTTTGCTATTATGGTGATTATCGTTAATCCAAGTTCTCAATATATCCGCTTGGTGTAAGAAGTTTTGCCTTTATTGTTGCATCCAATCAATCGTTGGTTCTATTAGGGCTGGTTGTCACCTCATTATTTTGGCATGGTTTTCATAACTCCACTACAAGCTTGTTCTTTTTGTTGTTGATTTTCCAACAACTCCATTCAATCCTCCTTTGTAAGATTCTCTTCAAATTCAATTGTGGTAGAAGTTGTGGTAGAAGTTTTCATTTTCTTCTTCATTCTTTCTTCCCAATGATCTAGTTACTATTCTCTTGTTCCGAAGTTGTTGTGATGGTGCTCTCTTTTATCCATCATTTTATCTTCTTCAAGATCTTGTTCTTTCTTTGCTTATCAATTTAGTTGGATTGTTGTGAATCTTCTCAAGATCTTTCCATCTTATCAAATTTTTGTCCCCCTTTTCCTATCGAAGTGATGCCAAAATTTTGTTTCAATTCTTTCTTGTTTCTCGTATCATTCTTCTTCTCTTTGCAACCTTCAAGATTCATTGGTTTCACTCGTTTGTCAAAGAAGCAACTAAGTTTTACTTATTTCCCCTTCTCATCCTCTTCCCCTTTTCGTTCTTAGATCTCGGGGCGAGATCTCTTGTTAGTGTAGGAGAGTTGTGACAGCCTGAGACCGATGCTCCAGAAGATTCCCCTTTTATTCCATTACCGCCATGCGATCAGATTGTGTGTCACATTCATCGTCGCATCATGCGCATCATCTGCATTGCATCGGCACTCCGTTGCCACCAGTTTTCAGACATGCATCCGTTATTAGTTGCCGGTTCTCTCTGTTCTTGTCGTAGACCGTTCGAGACCAACCACAACGCACGCGCCCCGCGGCATCGATAAGATGTTGTTTTTAAAGGTGTCCGGAAATATTCTCAGATTGGGTTGAAACTTAACGTGCGGTCTTAATATAGTGTAGGTAGACCGCCTATAAATTTTCATCGCAATCGGAGCTCGTTTGATGCCCGAACTGTTAAACCTATAGGAGCACTATAGCCGATCAAGTGTCGGACCTTTTCGGTATTTCAAAACCCCGATGCCGGGCTGCCTGTTTTCTCTCTATTCTACACCCAGCCCCTCTGCACAATGCACCGACCTCCGCGCAACCTAGTCCAAAAATTCCCCCCGGACCCGAACCCGACGGTCGTAACCGTTAGGTCCGTATCAACCCCGTAATACCGCAAACCATCATCAGTTTGTCAATTGGACTCCCTAACCTAATTTTCCGACCGTCCAATCTAAATCGAAGGGTCCTAACCCTTGTCTATTTGACTATATATAAACCACCTAGACCAAAGCCTAGACCTAATCCTATAAATTCTCACTCCTTTCCAATCGCCGCCGCCAGTCTCCTCCTCGATTTCCCGACCTGCCCAATCTCGTGGAGCCTGCATGCCCGCTAGTGCTTGACCTCGAGTCTGCTCAATCCCAAGGGGATCACGAGCAGCTCGTCCCCGGCAACCATTTCGCTGGACGTGTCCAGCTCGAGCTCTTCGCACCGCATCTGGTGGCTACGCCGGTGAGCGTCGCTGCCAGACCAGGTCATGCCTTGTTGCCCCGTGCTCCTTTCCCTTCCTTCTCGGCCTCCCTCTCTCATGCCTCTTATGCCCTTTATCTCTGTTAACACGAGCAGCAATGAGCCCCCCTGAAGCTCTCCTCTGCTGCCATGGCTGGAGCCAAGCCCGTCATCAAGCCCCGCTGACCGAGGTCCTCTCGAGAGCGCGCGTCGCGCGCGAAGACGACGCCACCGCCTCGCTTGAGCCATCGGACCCCCATCCTTGGCTGCTGCGTGTCAGGATCAAGCTTCAGACTTGAACCAGACAGGCGAAAATGATCAACTTCAGAGAAGAACAGAGAGAGAATTGGTGTTTCTATTGACTGGATTCGCCGAAAATGGGGAAAGCACGCCACCGGCGGCTAGGGTTTGTACCCGAAAATATCTTACATGCCTCGATGGGCTGTGGTGAGGGGCTCTAAATAGCCAGCTCACAAGCTAAAAGCAGAGAAAGGAGAGGAGCACGAGTGGAGCGTGTCTGATCTTGAACAGCGACGCGGGGAAGGCTCCGAGCCGTTGGATTCTTGATCTGCGGTGGAACTGGCTTCACTTTAACGAACTGGTACTACCTCATCTCAGCCGTCCGATGCTTCATCAACAACTCCAGACACAACCGGCACGCAGGAACAGGGGAGGAGCCTGACAATTCCCCCGTGTTAAGCTGCAGCTTGACCCCGAGCTGCAAAATCTAGGAAGACCTTCTGTATGAATGCTGCATCCTCCCAAGTAGCCTCCTCCACTGGCAGGTTCACCCATTTGATCAGCCACCTGACAATAGGAATACTAATATCTCCTTGCACCCTTGGAACCAGCTTCCTTTCCAACAACAATTCAGGCTCTATTTTGATCAACCCATCAGGTCCCACTAAAGGCAAATCCTTGGAAGGCACCACTCCTGGTCCCACATGTTTCTTCAATTGACTGACATGAAAGGTGGGATGCAGTTTACACCCCTGAGGCAGCAACTATTTGTAAGCATGGAAACCCACTTTTTGCAAGATTCTGAAAGGCCCATAAAACTTTGAATGTAACTTAAGATTCCTATGGATGCTCAGTGATGTATGCCTATAAGGTTGTAGCTTCAAATAGACCATGTCCCCAACCTCAAACTCTCTTTCTTTCCTTTTTTTGTCAGCAAACCACTTCATTCTAGCTTGTGCCTTGATCAAGTTTGCTTTAATAACTTCCAGTGCTAGTTCTCTGTTCTGCAGCAAATTTTCCGAATCAACAGAAATAGTATCAGGTAAAGCAGACTCAGCTACCACAGGAGGAGGGAACCCATACAAGGCCTGGAATGGTGTCATTTGCAGTGAAGTGTGAAAGCTTGTGTTATACCACCACTCAGCCAAAGCCAGCCATCCATGCCACTTCTTTGGTTGTTGAAAGCACATGCATCTTAAATAGTTTTCCAAACACTGATTAACTCTTTCAGTCTGGCCATCAGATTGGGGGTGATAGCTTCTACTCATATGTAATTTAATCTTCAAGGATTTGAACAATTGCTGCCACAAGTTGCTAGTAAATATTCTGTCTCTATCAGTCACAATCACCAGTGGCATGCCATGCAGCTTAAACACAGTTTCAGAAAAAGCTCTAGCTACAGATTCCACTGAAATAGGGTGCTTCATTGCTATGAAGTGTGCATACTTTGTAAACCTGTCCGCTACCACCAAAATGAGGTCTTTGTTTTTAGAAAAGGGTAGACCCTCCACAAAGTCCATGCTCACATGTGCCCAGGCAAAGTCAGGTACAGGCAGTGGCTCCAACAACCCAGGGTAAGGGCAATGCTCTGCTTTGTTAATCTGACAGACATGGCATGCTTTCACAAAAGCAGTAACATCTTGCTTCAGTCCTGGCCAATGGAACACAAGCTTGATTCTCTGATATGTAGCCCTGTCTCCTGAGTGACCACCTAATTCAGAGCTGTGGAATGTCTTCAACAGTTCCTGTCTTAAAGCAGTGGTGCTACCAATCACAACTTTGTTTTTGAATCTTAGGATACCATTCTTATAAGTATAAGCATTAGCTGGGCTTGTATCCACAGAGCCTTGAGCAATCCATTCTTTCACTTTCTCATCCCCACTATAGCTTTTAGCCACCTCCATTATCCAGGTTGGAGTAGTGCTACTAGCAACTAGCATGGCAGCTAAGTGTTTAACTCTGGATAAAGCATCAGCTACTCTGTTCTCCTTGCCCTTTTTATATTCAGTAGTGAAGTTGTATCCCAGCAACTTGAGCAAGAGCTTATGTTGGATTCCTTCAATAAGTTTCTGTTCCTGAATGTATTTGAGGCTTTCCTGGTCTGTTCTGATGATCAGTGCAGTGGCCAGGAAATAGTGCTTCCACTTTTTAACAGCTTCAATGATTGCCATAGCTTCCTTGTCATATGTGGACATAGCAGCAGCTCTAGGTCCAATGGTCTTGCTGAGAAAAGAAATGGGCCTTCCCTCCTGCATTAAAACAACCCCTAGGCCATATCCACAAGCATCTTCCTCCAGAACAAAAGGCTTGGAAAAGTCAGGCAGGATCAACACTGGAGAGTGCGTGAGTTTCTCTTTAATTGCAGCAAATGTTGCGTCTTGATCAGCTGCCCACTGAAAGGAATCTTTCTTCAGGCAATCAAACAGTGGCCTACATGTGATTCCATAACCCTGAATGAACCTCCTGTAATACCCACTTAATCCCAGAAAACTCCTTAATTCAGTAACATTAGTAGGAGTAGGCCAATCCTTAATTGCTCTAATTTTAGAAGGATCAGTAGCCACTCCCTCTTGGTTTATGATGTGGCCCAAGTACTCCACCTCAGTTTGACCAAAAGAGCATTTCTCCAACCTTGCATATAACTTATTCCTTTGCAATATATCAAACACTTGAGTCAGGTGATTTTTATGCTCCACCATAGAAGTACTGAAAACCAGAATGTCATCAAAGAAGGTCACCACAAATTTGAGCATCCCAAACAATAGGTTCATGAGGGCTTGGAAACTTGGAGGTCCATTAGTTAGTCCAAAGGACATCACTAAGTATTGAAATAAACCCATATGAGTGACAAAAGTTGTTTTATGAATATCTTCCGCTGCCATTCTGATCTGGTGGTACCCATTCCTGAGGTCAATTTTTGAAAAATATTTAGCCCCTTTCAGCTGGTCCAGCAGATCCTCAATGATAGGAATAGGATATTTGTTCTTCATTGTAATAGCATTCAATTTTCTGTAGCTAGTGCACAACCTCCATGATCTATCCTTCTTTTTCACTAACAGCACAGGGGAAGAAAATGGGCTAGTGCTTGGTCTGATCACTCCAGACTTTAACAACTCCTTGATGATCTTCTCTAGTATTTCCTTTTGATGATGTGGCATTCTATAAGGCCTTTGGTTTACTACTGTAGCCCCTTCCATCAAAGGAATTCTGTGGTCACAAGGCCTACTAGGAGGTAGTTCTGTAGGTTATTGAAATAACTGTTCATACTCCTGCAACAGGCCCTGTAGCTCATCAGGCAATGCTTTGGCATTATCCACTATTTCCACAACACAAGCAATAAACAACACAAATCCACAAACTGCTTGTTCCATCAACTTATCAGTACAATCTCTAGCTTCATCAGGTTGTATCTTAGGAACTGTCTCATCAGCAAAGGTAATGATCTGAGCATCAATACCAGACACCTTCATTTCCATCTGAATGAAATCCATGTGCACTGGACTGTAATTTTTCAACTAGTCCACTCCAAGAATCATATCATAGCCTTTCAATTGGAGAACTCTGAAGCAATCAGTAAATTGGGTACCCTGGATTTCATACTCACAATCCTGCACCATTAACTCACTCCATAATACTTCACCACTAGCAATAGCAACCTTTACCTTTTGGGTAGGCCTCGCCTTCACTGGTATTTTAGCTGCCATCTATGGAGAAATAAATGTGGAAGTGCTGCCACTGTCCACCAAAGCAACTACAGCAGTATTTCCCACCTTGATGGTGAGCACAAAAGTGTTTCTAATAGCTCCAATGCCCATAGAGCATGCATAGCCAACTGCAAAACAGTTTCAGCTTGGCATTGTTCCATGTTATCCAGTTCTGGATCAGCAAAATCAGTAACAAATATGGTTTCAGGAATTTCTTCTTCTTGTAATGCTTGGATTTGAGCTCTCTGACTCATTTTGCACACCTGCCTGTGCCCTGGAACCCAAGGTTCCCTACATTTGTAACACACCTGGTTCTGCTTGGCCTGTTGGATAATAGTGTTTCTGATTGGTGTTGCAGTATTACCCTCACTCTTGTTCTGCTCAAAGGTGACCTGTCTCCTAGGCTGTGGAATATATTGCTTAGGAGGTACTACTAGCACTGGTGGTTGAGCCTTCTCCATCCTCCTAGCATACCACATAGCAGTCTGCAAGTCCTTAGGCTTAAAACATTCCACATGACTCTTTGTGTAATTGTTCAGGCCAGCAACAAAACTAGTTACATAGTAACTATCTGGTATCCCAGGGTTCTCTCTCCTCATAACATTCATCAACTGCTCAAATTGCTCAGTATAAGTTGACAAGGTTGAAGTTTGATGGACAACATGAAATGAGCTGACAATATCACAGGCAGACTCTACAGCAAATCTGTCAGACAGATAAGAACAAAACTTATGCCAAGGCACATTACTGGGAGAATACCCTGTTCCTCTCCACGACTGCACAGCATGACCCTTTAAATAAGACACAGCCAATTCTGTCCTATGCTCAATAGGAGTCCTAGCAGCAACAAAGTACTGATCCAAATTCTAAATCCAAGCTTCAGGATCCACTCCTTCAAATTCAGAAATGTTCAACTTTGCTGGTTTAACTATTAGCACTTGCCTTCTACCATCAGATGGTGAGTACTGCCTCTGTCTCTGTACATCAGGCCATTCTTCTATCACCCCTGTCTCCGTTTGCTGTAAGTGAAAATTCTGCTGATTCCCAACCCCTTGCTGTCCCACATTTCTGTTGCTAGCAAAATTAGGATGCCTGTAAGGAGCCTTTGTTGTCCCATCCAAATTAAGTTCCTTCCCAGTATGGTCTCTTAACACTTCAGTGCCCCCTACCATCACTGGAACCTCCTTCTCATGGCCTTGTACTGAAGGTGGTGTAAAGTGAACTAACTGTTTGGGTCTACCAACAGGAATACCAGGAGAGTGTACCTCCTCAACTTTTTTCTGTGCACTACCCTGCTCAGAATGTTCATGATGTTCTTCTTCAGTCCCCTGGTTCACCAACAACTTCCTAAATTTTTCCTGGATCTTATCAAAATTTCCTTGCATGGTAACAAAGTTCTTGTTTACCATCTATCTAAACTCCTGAAACTCTTTCTTATCGTCTTCCCTACTGATCCTCAGGGTCTTGATATCAAGTTCCAACGAGGCTAACGGTAAATCGTCCGTCACCATGGATTCCTCTTGGCCAACCATGGCCACTCTCTAACACAGGGTGGGTGGTGGGAATTTGAGAAGTTTACCTCTGCCGGATCCAGATCTGGCTCCTGCTAGAAGTTGCGCTCCCTTGGTGCCTCCCCGCCCGGAAGATCGACTGGCTCTGAATACCAATTGTCAGGATCAAGCTTCAGACTTGAACCAGTCAGGCGAAAATGATCAACTTCAGAGAAGAACAGAGAGAGAATTGGTGTTTCTATTGACTGGATCTCGCCGAAAATGGGGAAAGCACGCCACCGGCGGCTAGGGTTTGTACCCGAAAAATATCTTACATGCCTCGATGGGCTGTGGTGAGGGGCTCTAAATAGCCAGCTCGCAAGCTAAAAGCAGAGAAAGGAGAGGAGCACGAGTGGAGCGTGTCTGATCTTGAACAACAACGCGGGGAAGGCTCCGAGCCATTGGATTCTTGATCTGCGGTGGAACTGGCTTTACTTTAACGAACCGGTACTACCTCATCTCAGCCGTCCGATGCTCATCAACAACTCCACACACAACCCGCACGCAGGAACAGGGGAGGAGCCTGACACTGCCCTGTAGGTCGACGTGCTCCTCTTCTCTTGTTTCTTCCTCCTCTGTGTTTCTCTACATCTCATCTCTCTCTCTCTGTGTGAAATAGAAGCACCACACGCCATGGCTACCACAAGCTCCAGATCGCCTTGTCACCGGGAATGGATTCCCATGCCCGGATCCGCCCTTTCCCCCTTGTCCTGGATGCTCACCGAAGTCCCATCGCGCCGCCGTACCTGTCCAGCTTCGTTGTAATTGACCCGTGTGAGCATGAGTTGACCATGCCGGTCCACCCTCTGCATCGAGCAGAGAAAGGGGACGCCCGCGCCTCGCACCCCCGTAGGTACGGAGCCTCCAGATCTGCCCCGCTCTAGAAGAAGACCAGCGCTTCGCTTAGTATACATCATTTTCCTCGGTTAGTACACCACAAGTTCGGTCACACCCGAGCTGACTAGCAACGCTCTGTTTCTTCCCAGATATCTGGGGTTCAAAACCCAGGTGTGCCAGTATATTTCTTCCCCTGTTTTTCTCTTGATCTGCACCGTGCTGAAGTGCTACTTCACTTGCACTGTGCTGAGTTCAGGTCTCAGGAACAACAATTTTTTGTGTCGGTTGAGTTTTTTTGCCGTGCGAATTTCTCCTTTATCTAGCAACTTAGAAAATGCCATGTTTTAAAAAGGGTCATATCTTTTAAACCGTGCATAGCATGCAAAACCCGTAGATATGTAAAACTTGTAGAATTTTGTGTAGATTAATATTTTCCAACTCTCATGCATATTTAAAACTGTTAACCTTGTTGTTTGCCTCGTTTTGCATGATGCCATGCTAAAAAGGGTTTAATTCGTAGCTAGTTAATGGGAGCTTCGTTGGACGCCAATTTTTTGTGCCAGTTGAGTTTTTTCTCGCCTTGCGAATTTCTCCTTTATCCAGCAATTTAGAAAATGCCATGTTTTAAAAAAGGTTGTATCTTTTAAACCGTGCATAGCATGGAAAACCCGTAGATATGTAAAACTTAAGGAATTTTGTGTAGATTAATATTTTCCAACTCTCATGCATATTTAAAACTGTTAACCTTGTTGTTTGCCTCATTTTGCGTGATGCCATGCTAAAAAGGGTTTAATTCGTAGCTAGTTAATCGGAGCTCCGTTGGAGGTAAGCTATATGTGTAAGCCGACTAGAAGGCCTTGTAGATCACATGCTTCACCTTTGCCATGTTAACAACATTTTTATAATGTCGTGCTAATAAACAGGAGTGAACTAAATAATTAAATGTGGAGTTTCATCAATATGCAGCGAGTTGCATATTGAGCTTCACTTAACGTGTAGTGTTTAATTATCGTGAGTTGCCATGCCATGCCTTGCATAATTTAAAACTCGACATGCATCATTTTAGAGTATCCATCATACCATGTATATGTGTGGTGAATATTGTGTGTTGATTCTTGTTTCTCGTTTGCTTCGTCTCGACAGAGTTCGCAAGCTTATCGGAATGTGAGGATTCGTTCGGCTACGTCGGTTCGTCTGCTTCATGGAGTCGTTCTTCTTACAAGCAGGATCACAGGCAAGATGAGCATTTCACTGGATACCACTACTATCAATGCCATGCTAGTTGTCTCATTTCTTTCGTTATGTCTCGTTGCCTACCACATGTTAAATGTCCGCCTCCCAACATTGCCATGAAAACCTTCAACCTTTCTACAATCTAGCAAACCACTGATTGGCTATGTTACCGCTTGCTTAACCATGTCTTAGCGTTGCTAGTTGCAGTTGCTTCCATGTGAAAACATGGGTTCCTTGTTATATCATTATATATATGCTATTAATTTAATGCACATATATATTTGGTAAAAGGTGGAAGGCTTGGCCTTCTAGCCTGGTGTTTTGTTCCACCTTTGTCGCCTTAGTTTCGGCTATCGGTGTTATGTTCCATAAATGAGCGCTCCTAACATGCTTGGGGTTGTTATGGGGACCCCCTAGATTCTCGTTCTGGGATAAAGGTTGTCTGGCAAGGACCAACATTGGTACTATTTGCAATAACTAACTAAAATATGCATAGGGTTTGATCACCCCGTGGATAATTAATCAACCCCCTGGGCCTGTGCTCCACATGAGTGTTGTTCCAACCTGTCAACCGTCGGTGGCTACCAGGGACAACTCTGTGTTTGGCCTACCAGAAGTTTGGGCATTCCGTCGTGTCCTAAGAACGAGATATGCAGCTCCTATCGGGATCGTCGACACGTCGGTCGGCCTTGCTGGACTTGTTTTACTTTCTTGAGCGGCTTGTGCAAGGGATTCCGAGGATACTTTGGGCTATCTCGAGGTTGAGGTTTTCCAATAGGAACCCGAGGAAATCACGGGTTTCCCTGATCGAGGTCATTCCGTCGCAGCGTGTGGTAGTTTGTGATGGACTAGTTGGAGCACCCCTACAGGGTTAAATCTTTCGAAAAGTCGTGCCTGTGGTTATATGGCAACATGGAAACTTTGTTTAACATCTGGTTCTAGACAACTTGAAGTTAATTAAATTTAAACATGCCAACTGAGTGCGTAACCGTGACTGTCTCTTTCGTGAGCTGCTTCTCCGATCGAGGACACGGTGGGGTATTGTCTGACCTAAGTAGGTGTTCAGGATCATTCAATTGATCATCAGTAGTTCCCGTCCGCTATGCGTAGATCATCCACCTCTTTTATTCTTGTACTCGTAAGTTAGCGACCTCAAATAAATGGTTAGTCGCTTGCTGCAGCCTCACCACTTAACCATACCTCACCCGTTAAGCTTTGCTAGTCTTGATACCTTTGGAAATGAAATTGCTAAGTCCTTGTGGCTCACAGATTTCTACAACACCAGTTGCAGGTACAAGTAAATAGTTACTTTGATGTGAGCGCTGATTGTGCTATTTGGAGTTTCTTCTTCTTCATCATCGATCTAGGATGGGTTCCATGCCGGCAGCCTGGGATAGCAAGGATGAAAGTCGTTATTTTATCGTTTGTTTTCGTCCGTAGGGGGACCCTGCTCTTCTTCATGATGATTGTATGTACTGTACTGATGTGACCCTGATGTAGTTTGTGGCGAGTGTAAGCCAATTCCATATACTCATCTTTTCAGTACATGTACTTGTAATGATATCCATTCTTGCGAAACGACGAGATGCGTTTATATCCCTATCGAGGCCCTTGCGCCAAAATAAGGATACGACGGCATTTTGTGCGTTACAACAATCCACGATCAACTAGCTACACTACAAAGATAACATCATGAATTCTTTACAACGTATCACCCTCGGCACTCGATAGTAACTTAGCAGAGCCATACAACTAAGGGGTGTGATGTGAGGTGTCGGGCTCAGGATGTCGATCACATTGACTGAGTCATCGATGATGAAGCAGGGGCAACAGGGACAAGGTGAGGGGTCACTGGTGGCTCAGTATCCAACCTATACTAAGCATATAAGATAAATAGGTAGGTAGAAACAACAGGTTACAAAATCAAACTATGTGAATAGGAGCAATCAATGCAATAGGAAATTCTAATGCAAGCATGAGGGAGAAAGAATTAGGCGATATGGGAATGATCAAGGGGGGTTTGCTTGCCTGGATGCTCTACTAAAAGGGTTGGACGTCCGGAGCATAGTCGTACTCGGAAGAAGCACCGGTCTCGGGGTCTACTAGAGAGAAGAGGGGGAAGGAACAACAAATAAAAAGCAGACAAATCCATCATGATGCATGACATGCCATAGTGTTGTGTTAGGGTGACCTAACGCAGTGCTACATGTTAGAGACGGAGCAGGAAAATATGTGTGGATATTTCCCGGGTCTTAGGCATTTATCGAATCGACGATCTGGAGGGGAAAGTTCCATGTTCATCATTCTAGAGGCATGTGAAAGATGAACGAACTCCATATTCAAATTAGTATATTTTTCTAAGCAATTTTCATATACAAATATTTTCATCTAACTTATAGATTAATTTATATGATTTTTCAAAGTTTTATTAATATTTTGATACTATTATTAATTCAAAAGGGGATTTATTGCGTCAACATGCCGTCAGCAGTTAACACGGTTAGCTGACTCGTTAAATTGACAAGTGGGACCCCACTGTCTGTGACTTAGTTAGTTAGACATGTTTAATTTAACTAATCTAGTTAATTAGCTAATAGGGGCCACCAGTCAGTGTCTAATTAGTTTAACTAATTATATTAATTAATAGTTTATTTAATTTTAGCGGTGGGGGCCACATGTCAGTCACTAGGGGTTGCCCAGTCAGCAAGTTGGGGTCAATGGGTCAACCGGGACCACGACCCACCGGGCAGTGACCGAGGGGTGGCCCCAGGCGACGCCACATCAATGGAGGCACTGGAGCAGCTTTGACGACCACAAACACGGCGGAGTGGCTCGGCCCTCGCCAGAAATGCGCTACAATGGCTCCCCGGACCCGTGGCTAGGGGCGTTTGGACGTGGGCACCGTACCACATCGATCTATGGCGATGGCATGACCGAAGGTGGTCGGAAACTATGCCAGCGACGACGAGGGTGGCACTGGTGTTCGGGTGAGGATGGGGTCGAGGCTAGGGGACAGGAGAGGGTGTGAGCGTGTGCGTTGGACTCCTTGGAACCCCAGGAGCATGGCGGTGGGCTTGGGCGCGAGCTTCAACCATGGGGACCACACCGACGAGGTCGACCACGGCGATGGGGTGTGGAACCACAGCGAGGGGGCTACAAGCATGTAATCAGGCGAGAAAGAGAGGGAGGAGGAGCGGGGGCTTAGCACGAGTCTGTAAGGGAGCAAAGCGGGCACGGGGGAGGCTCGACATGGCCGGGATCGACGAAGATCGCCGGCGGGGCAGAGGTTGAAGACGAAGGGTGTGATCTGGCAATGTAGGGTCGCCCAACTTGAACCGGTGGTCGTGGGCAACGTAGCACGCGATGAAGGTGGTCCTAGCGCAGTCCTAGGCGGGGAGGAGGACGGAGAGCGCACGAGTGACGATGGCCATGGCGATGGCAGCGTCGGTGTGCGCGAGGGAGGAAGAGAGTGGCGCAAGGGGGGAGAGTGAGGGATCTAGGGTTCGTGGGAGGCCGCGGGGCGTTCTTATCCGTGCACCCGTTCGGTTGATGGCTTCCACGGCGATGGCTGAGGCCGTGGAGGGCATCGGACGTGGCCACGAGCCCGTGGTGAATAGAGGTAGGAGGAGGCAAGCGAGTGGGCTGGGTTGGTGTAGTGGGCCAAGGCCCACGGAGTAGCGGGCTTTTTCCTTCTTTCTATTTTTTATGTTTTCTTTTAATTATTTTGTTTTGTATTTTTTTAACAACAAAAGGAGTTTAGTAAAATATGGAACCTAGCCCATTATTACTAATGCAATATTATGAAGTGCCACATAAAGTTTGGGAGGCTTTTAAAGTATTTTATAAATTTTATAATTCAAAAAGCCTTTCAATTATTGTTTTGGCCTCTGTCTTAAATCTTTTAGGGCAAATAACCATTTCATAAAATGTTGGTTTCACCATAGAAATTATCCAGGGAATATTTGCAATACTATGGACATTTTAGATTTCATGTTTGTGCATTTCTTTATTTCACTTATTATTTTAGTTTGAATTCAAAGTGGAATTTGAAATTATACATGAGACAAAGATGACCAAGCTCTATTTTAGCAAAATGACCTAGCTTAATGAGGAGATGTCACTGTAGGTTAATTACAAGGGTGTTACAACTCTCCTCCTATAAAAAAATTATCGTCTCAAAAATTAAGAGGTAGAAGGGAAGAGATGAGGGTATTCTTCACGAAGATGACCCTCACATTCCCAAGTGGCTTCATCTTTAGAATGGTTCAACCACATAACTTTTATGAACATGGTAACCTTCTGACGGGCTCGGCATTCAGTTTGATCAAGGATGCGGATTGGGTGCTCTTTGTAGGAGAGGTCATCATCTACATAGAGCAACTCATGATCCACTGTCCGTTGAGGATCCTCGATTCAACGACAAAGTTGCGAAACATGGAAGACATCGTGGACATGAGGGAATTTTGGTGGCAGCTTCAGCTTATAAGACACATATCAACGTCTGGCGAGAATGCGGAAAGGACCAATGTAGCGTGGAGCTAACTTTCCTTTTACACCAAAAGACGAGTACCTCTCATAGGAGTGACACACAAATAAGCTTTTTCACTAGGGTGATAGGTAGATTCCCAGTGTTTACAGTCATAGTTGCTCTTCTGATGGGGCTGGGCCACCTTAAGATTTTCCCATACAATACGAACTTTTTGTTCTGCTTGTTGGATAATATCTGGACCGATGAGTGGAGGTTCCCTAGTTTCTGACCAATTTAGAGGGGTTCGGTACTTACGTCCATATAATACCTTAAAGGGGGCCATCATCAAGCTAGCTTGATAGCTGTTGTTATAAGAGAATTCCATATACGGGAGAGATTCTTCCCACTTCCTGTCAAAGGAGACGACACCACCACGCAACATATCTTCAAGCACTTGGTTAACTTGCTTGACTTGACCTTGGGAATGGGAGTGATAAGAAATGCTCCAGGTTAAATGAGTTCCCATAGATTGTTGGGAACTTTCCTAGAATTTTGAGGTGAAAATGCTGCCTCGATCTGAACTCATCTCATTTGAAATGCCATGGAGTGACACAATTCTGGAGATATACAAGTTTGTTACCTAGCTACCAGTGATAGTTACCTTTACTCGCAAAAAGTGTGCAACTTTAGAGAATTGGTCGATGACGACAAAAGTAGCATCGTTACCCTTTTGTGAACTAGGGAGGACAGTGATGAAATCTATTTGAACCTTATCTCATTTCCATTTAGTAATAGACAGCGGTTGCAGAAGTCGAGCAGGCTTCTGATCTTGTGCTTTGACGCGACGACAAACGTCATTCTTCAATATAGCGAGCAATGTCATACTTCATCTTAGACCACCAATATTTCCAACAAATGTCTAGATACATCTTGGTACTACATGGGTGAATAGACAAAGGTGCATCATGTGGTTCTTTCATAACTTTCTCTGTCATAGGGTCAAATTGAGGGACGACAAGGTGATCTTTGAAGAATAAGGCTCCACATCCATCCAACAAGAAGTCCTTGGCCTTCTCAGAGGCAAGTTCACTCTTGATCCGATCAATTTCATTGTCTTTCTCTTGTGCAGACTTGTTAGCTTTCTGAAGAGTCGGTTCCGAAACAAGGTTATTAAGAGAACCCTATGGAACAATATGAATATTCAACTTGCGAAGCTCTTCATGACTGCGGGATTGATCTATCTGAACCATGTGGTTATTACAATAAGCTTTTTGACTCAAGGCATCGACCATGACATTAGCCTTGCTAGGGGTATAATAAATACCACAGTCATAGTGAGTAATTGCTTCCATCCATCATCATTGATAGAGATTCAAATCTGGCTGAGTAAACACGTACTTCAGACTTTGATGGTCGATGTAGATCTCACAACGATTACCTAGGAGGTAATGTCGCCATAACAACAGTGCATAGATAACTTCAACGAGTTCGAGGTCATGAACTGGATTGTTCTCTTCATGAGGGCACACATGTCGTGAGGCATAAGCAATCACTGTGCGCTCTTGCATTAGGGCAACCTAATCCTTGACGGGATGAGTCGCAATAAATGACAAAGTATTTACAAGAGTCTGGAGGAGCAAGCACTCGAGCAGATGTCAGCTTGTCCTTGAGTGCGTGGAAACTTTACGAAGACTTTTCTGTCCACTCAAACTTAACGCCTTTGTGAAGCAGATTACTCAAGGGTTTGTCAATCTTGGAGAAGGTCTCGATAAAACGATGACAATAGCTGGCGAGTCCGAGAAAACTTTTGACTTGCTTGACATTCTTCAGGGAGCCCAATCAAGAATAGCCTGGACTCGTTTTGGGTTGACCGCAATACCATCCTTAGAGATAACATGACCAATATAAGTTACTTCGGGCAACTAGAACTCACACTTGGAGTATTTGGCATATATTTGATACTCTCGAAGCTTTTCTAGTGCAAGACGAACATGTTTAGCAGGTTCTTCTTTATTCTTGGAATACAGGAGGATATCATCGAGATAAACCACAATGAAGTATCGAGGTAATTGAGGGAGTTCCGGATTAAGGAGTCCTCGGGCAGTCGGGTTGTCCCTTATGGGCCGATCATATGGGCTGCGTTACTCAAGAACCGGATTATCTCATGACTACGTGATCAGGATGGAAAGATCCGAAGACAGACGTGCACTCCAAGACAAGATGGCGTGTTCGGCATGTCTACTACCGATCTATATCGGTAAGTTGTAAACCTAGGGGTCCTGGTGTATATATAAACCGGAGGACCCTATACATAGTGGGGAATCATCTGATCTAGGGTTAGATCGTATGATCTCGAGGTAGATCAACTCTGTAATCATCATTCCCCATCAATATAATCAAGCAAGACGTAGGGTTTTACCTCCTCGAGAGGGCCTGGACCTTGGTAAACATTGTCTCCCCTCTCTCCTGCAACCCATCGATCTAAGCTCCATAGTTCGGGACCCCCTACCCGAGATCTGTCGGTTTTGACGCTAACATTGGTGCTTTCATTGAGAGTTCCGCCGTTGGGTCGCTGCAAAGATCGATGGCTTGCTTGATCATCAACGATCGAGCCCATGGTGAGGGCATCTTTGCCCCCGAGTACGGACCTAACCGACCATCCTGGCCTGATCGGTGGTTTTGTCCCCGGTCACTAGATAAGGTTCGGAGAGTTTGAAGTCTCCACCGACTCACGAGGCAATATGTTTCCCGCTAACCTCACGACCTCGGCTGGTGAAGTGCAAAACCACGAAGCTTGTCTCCGGGTCCCGTGTCTGACCATGGTCTTGGTCTCCTCCTCCTCCTCGGAGAGAAGGCCTCAATCTTGGAACCAACCACTCTGTCCGGACAGAGTGAAAAGGCTATTGCCGAATTGGTTTACTTCCCAAAAGTCGCGGAGGTTAACTCCGAAAACCCACAAAGGATTGCTCAGGTCAGCCTCTCGATGTTAAACGAGATGCTCAACCAAATCCAGTTGCTCCAACTCACGCTTACCCGAAGTCCGACTTGTTTAAAGGTCGGCTCCGAGGTGGATTATGGGGACTTTTACGACCCACCCACCACCCACTTGATCACCACCATCGAATATCTAACCGACGCACTGGACTACACCTCCGAAGAGCTCGAGGATATGGACAAAGAGGTTGCTACCTCTTGAGATTGCGTTGGTTTTTCCCTTGAAGAGGAAAGGGTGATGCAGCACAGTAGCAGTAAGTATTTCCCTCAGTTTGAGAACCAAGGTATCAATCCAGTAGGAGTATCAAGCCAAGTCTCCAAAGTACGTGCGCAAAAACAGTAAACTTGCACCCAACGCTACAAAGGGGTTGTCAATCCCTTCACGATTGTTTGCAAGGTGAGATCTGAAGGTGGAAAGTGCAAGAAAGTAAAAGTATAGGGCTGAAAATATGATGTGAAGTAGACCCGGGGGCCATAGTGTTCACTAGAGGCTTCTCTCATGATAGCAAATATTACGGTGGGTGAACGAATTACTGTCGAGCAATTGATAGAACCGCGCAAAGTCATGATGATATCTAAGGCAATGATCATACATATAGGCATCACATCCGAGACAAGTAGACCAATACTTTCTGCATCTTCTACTATTACTCCACACATCGACCGCTATCCAGCATGCATCTAGTGTATTGAGTTCATAACAAACAGAGTAACGCCTTAAGCAAGATGACATGATGTAGAGGGATAAATTCATGCAATAGATATAAACCCCATCTTTTTACCCTTGATGGAAATAACACAATGCGTGCCTCGCTACCCCTTCTGTCACTGGGTGAGGTCATCGCATGGTATGAACCCAAAACCAAGCACTTCTCCCATTGCAAGAATTATAGATCAAGTTGGCCAAACGAAACCCACAACTCGAAGAGAATTACAAGGATATGAAAGCATGCATATAAGAGATCAGAAGAAACTCAAATAAAATTCGTAGATAATCTGATCATAAATCCACAATTCATCGGATCTCGACAAACACACCGCAAAAGAGGATTACATCGGATAGATCTCCATGAAGATCATGGAGAACTTTGTATTGAAGATCCAAGAGAGAGAAGAAGCCATCTAGCTACTAGCTATGGAGCCGAAGGTCTATGGTGAACTACTCACGCATCATCAGAGAGGCAATGGTGTTGATGAAGAAGCCCTCCTTGTCCGAATCCCCCCTCCGGCAGGGCACCAGAACGTGCCCTAGATGGAATCTTGCGGAGACAGAAGCTTGCAGTGGCGGAAAAGTATTTTCGTGGCACTCTCCTGTGGTTTCAGATTTTTCGGGGATTTATAGGCGGAAGAACTAGGGCAAAGGAGCCACAGGGGGCCCACAAACCTGCTAGGCGCCCCCAGGCCGCGGCTAGGGGGCTTGTGGCCTCCCCTGGTGCCCTTTGCCTTGGTTCTCAAGCTCCCTGCGTATCTTCTGTTCTAGAAAAAATCTTTTCGGAGGTTTTATTCCGTTTGGACCCCGTTTAATATTCTCCTCTGAAAAAGGTCAAAAACACGGAAAAAACAGGAACTCGCACTTGGCACTGAGTTAATAAGTTAGTCCCAAAAAAGATATAAAATGCATACAAAACATCCAAAGTTTGACAAGATAATAGCATGGAACCATCAAAAATTATAGATACGTTGGAGACGTATCAAGCATCCCCAAGCTTAACTCATGCTCGTCCTCGAGTAGGGAAGTGATAAAGACTGAATTTTTGATGTGGAATGCTACCTAGCATATTTGTCCTTTGTAACTTCTTTCATGTGACATGAATTTTCAGATCCGTAAGATTCCAAAAAATAGTTTGCTATTGACATGAAAACAATAATACTTCAAGCAAACTAGCAAGGTAATCCCGAACTTTCAAAACAACAAGGCCAAAGAAAGTTATCCCTACAAAATCATATAGTCTGGCTATGCTCCATCATCCCCACACAACGAATTAAAATCATGCACAACCCCGGTATTTGCCAAGTAATTGTTTTCGCACTCTTACTTTCTCAAACCTTTTTCAACTCTCATGCAATACATGAGCGTGAGCCATGGATATAGCACTATAGGTGGAATAGAGTGTGGTGGAGGTTGTGAGGCAAAAAGGAGGAGATGGTCACATTGACTCAGCGTATCAAAGGGCTATGGAGATGCCCATCAATAAATATCAATGTGAAAGAGTAGGGATTACCATGCGATGGATGCACTTAGAGCTATAAGTGTGTGAAAGCTCAAAAGGAGAACTAGTGGGTGTGCATCCAACTTGCTTGCTCACGAAGACCTAGGGCAATTTTGAGGAAGCCCACCATTGGAATATAAAAGCCAAGTTATATAATGAAGATTCCCACTAGTATATGGTGGTGACAAAAAAGAGACTCTCAATCATGAAGAACATGGTGCTATTGTGAAGCACAAGTGTGGAAAAAGATAGTAGCATTGTCCCTTCTCTCTTTTTCTCTCTCATTTTTTTGTTTGGGCAACTTTGGCCTCTTTTCATTTTTCCTCACATGGGACAATGCTCTAATAATGATGATCATCACACTTTTATTTACTCACAACTCAATGCTTAGGGCAATGATGACTCTATAGGAAATGCCTCCGGCAGTGTACCGGGATGTGCAACAATCTAGCTTAGCGTATGACTCGCTAGCTATCTTACGATCATGCAATGGAAATATGAAAGTGACGGCACATGTCATGAGACGGAACGGTGGGAGTTGCATGGCAATATACCTCGGAATGGCTATGAAAAGGCCATGATAGGTAGGTATGGTGGCTGTTTTGAGGAAGGTATATGGTGGGTTTGTGCACTTGCCAAAGTTGCGCGGCACTAGAGAGGCTAGCAATGGCGGAAGGTGAAAGTGAATCTATACCATGGACTCACATTAGTCATGAAGAACTCACATACTTATTGCGAAAGTTTTTATTAGTAATCAAAACAAAGTGCTAAATGCATACTTCTAGGGGAAGGGTTGGTAGGTTTTAACCATCGTGCGATCCCGACCGCAACACAAAGGATGACAATCAGTAAATCAATTATGCTCCGACTTCCTAACATAGCGGTTCACCATACGTGCATGTTACGGGAATCACTAACTTCAACACAAGTACTTCTAGATTCACAACACCCTACTAACATGACTCCTAATATTACCAAATCCATGTCTCAAAACTAATTGAGAGGAATCAAACTTCTCTTTCTGATCAATGCACAAGAATATGGAAGTTTTATTGTATCCTATTTGGATGCCTATCATCTTTAGGACTACTTTCATAGCACAAGCCAACTACAAAGTTACTCAAAGAGAGCACTCTCAAAAAGATATAAGTGAAGATCGAGAGTTCTTATTTCTCCAAAATATGACACTGCCGTGCTCTATAAAGATCTAAGTGAAGCACTAGAGCAAAGTTATCTAGCTCAAAAGATAAAAGTGAAGCACATGTGAGCTAAATTGCCTAACTCAAAAGATATAAGCGAAGCTCAGTGAGTATTCTAGCAAATTCACGATGAGTGCATGTCTCTCTCAAAAGGTGTGCAGCAAGGATTATTGTGACACAACAAAAAGAAAAGACTCCTATAATACACGATGCTCCAAGCAAAACACATATCATGTGGTGAATAAAAATATAGCTCCAAGTAATGTTACCGATGGATTGAAGACGAAAGAGGGGATGCCTTCCCGGGGCATCCCCAAGCTTAGGCTTTTTGGTGTCCTTGAATTTGGCTTGGGATGCCTTGGGCATCCCCAAGCTTGAGCTCTTTCCACTCTTTATCCCATTGTCCATGATAACATCACCCAAAACTTGAAAACTTCACAACACAAAACTTAAAGAGAAACTCGTGATATCATTAGCACAAGAAAACAAACTACCACCTCTTTAGGTAATGTAGAAAACTTGATTTCTATTTATATTGGTGTTAGATTACTGTATTCTCACTTTTCCATGGCTAGTACCCCCCCGATACTATCCATAGTTTCATCTAAATAAGCAATCAACACAACAAAAACAGAATCTGTCAAAAACAGACCAGTCTGTAGCAATATGTATACTTCTGGTATCTCACAAATTCTAAACAATTACGACAATTTGGGCAATTGGCATATCAACCAGCAGCAAAAAGAATCAACTCAAAATCTCTTTCTGGATAAAAATGAAAAATAATTTCGTGAGCGAAAAGTTTGTGTCTTTTTCCAGCATGATCAAACAACCATCACCAAAACTAGTCATAAAGGTTTTACTTGGCTCAAACACAAAAAGAAACACAAAAAACACAATCTTAACAGAATTATGATGGTGTGGACGCAACAAAACAGAAAGCAAAAAGCAAAGATAAATTCATTTGGTTGCCTCCCAACAAGCGCTATTGTTTAACGCCCTTAGCTAGGCATTGATAATTCAATGATGCGCACATAAAAGATAGAAATCGGACGCGAAGAGAGAATCATGAAACATGTGACAACCATATCTAAGTCTAACATACTTCCTATGCATAGGCATTTTATAGGAAAACAGATTGTCAAGACAACCAATAGTTACCATATGCAAGGAAGAAGAAAGAGACAATATCAATCTCAACATAACGAGAGGTAATTTAGTGATATGAAAGTTTCTACCACAATATTTTCCCCTCTCATAACAATTGCATGTGGGATGACAATCAAATTCAACAATATAGCTATCACATAGGATATTCTTTTCATGATCCACATGCATGCAAAGTTGACGCTCTTCAAAAATAGTGGGATTATCATCAACTAAAGTCATGACTTCTCCAAACCCACTTTCAATATCATTGCAAGTATCATATTCATTATGAGGCTTAAACAAATTTTCAAGATCATAAGAAAAATCATTACCCCAATCATGATCATTGGAACAAGTAGTGGGCATAGCAAAACTAGCATCCCCAATCTTAGGGTTTTGCATATTTTTAGCACGATTGTCATTAATAGAATTTATAATGAAATCATTGCAATCATGCTTTTCATTCAAGGAGCCCTCGTGAATCACTTCATAAATTTCTTCATCATGATTTTCAGATTCACGCATCTCAAGCAAAACTCCATAGAGAAAGTCAAGTGCACTCAACTCACTAGCAAATGGTTCAACATAATTGGATCTCTTAAAGAGATTAGCAAGTGGGTGAGGATCCATATCACTAGATTTTCAGCAAGCGAAGATGCAAGCATATTGAAGGCACATAGCACACAAGCAAAGGAAAGCAAGCGCAAAAGGCAAATATTTTTGTAAATTTTTGTTTTTCAGAAGTGGGGGAGAGGAAAATGAGAGGCAAAAAAGTAAATGCAAGAGATGAGTTTGCGATAGTTACTTGGATAAACTTCACTTAGAATAATCCCTGGTGCCAGAAATTGACACGTTGGAGGAAGACTATTCTCGACTTGATGCTCCCTGGCAACGGCGCCAGAAATTGGCACGTTGACGGGAGACTATTCTTGACTTGATCCTCCTCCCCGACAACGGCGCCAGAAATTCTTCTTTCTACCTCTTGAGCTTGCATTGGTATTTCTCTTGAAGAGGAAAGGGTGATGCAGCATAGTAGCAGTAAGTATTTCCCTCAGTTTGAGAACCAAGGTATCAATCCAGTAGGAGTATCAAGCCAAGTCTCCAAAGTATCTACGCAAAAACACCAAACTTGCACCCAACGCTACAAAGGGGTTGTCAATCCCTTCAGGATTGATTGCAAGGTGAGATATGAAGGCGGAAAGTGCAACAAAGTAAAAGTGTAGGGCTGAAAATATGATGTTAAGTAGACCTAGGGGCCATAGTGTTCACTAGAGGCTTCTCTCATGATAGCAAAATATTACGGTGGGTGAACAAATTACTGTCGAGCAATTGATAGAACCACGCAAAGTCATGGCGATATCTAAGGCAATGATCATACATATAGGCATCACGTCCGAGACAAGTAGACCGATACTTTCTGCATCTACTACTATTACTCCACACATCGACCGCTATCCAACATGCATCTAGTGTATTGAGTTCATAACAAACAGAGTAATGCCTTAAGCAAGATGACATGATGTAGAGGGATAAATTCATGCAATAGATATAAACCCCATCTTTTTACCCTTGATGGCAACAACATGATGCGTGCCTCGCTACCCCTTCTGCCACTGGGTGAGGTCACCGCACGGTATGAACCCAAAACCAAGCACTTCTCCCATTGCAAGAATTATAGATCAAGTTGGCCAAATAAAACCCACAACTCGAAGAGAATTACAAGGATATGAAATCATGCATATAAGAGATCAGAAGAAACTGAAATAAGATTCATAGATAATCTGATCATAAATCCACAATTCCTCGGATCTCGACAAACACACCGCAAAACAGGATTACATCGGATAGATCTCCATGAAGATCACGAAGAACTTTGTATTGAAGATCCAAGAGAGAGAAGAAGCCATCTAGCTACTAGCTATGGACCCGAAGGTCTATGGTGAACTACTCACGCATCATAAGAGAGGCAATGCTGTTGATGAAGAAGCCCTCCGTGTCTGAATCCCCCCTCCGGCAGGGCACCAGAATGTGTCCCAGATGGGATCTTGCGGAGACAGAAGCTTGCGACGGCGGAAAAGTATTTTCGTGGCTCTATCCCGTGGTTTCAGATTTTTCGGGGATTTATAGGCGTAAGAAGTAGGGAAAGGAGCCACAGGGGGCCCACAAGCCGGCTAGGCGCCCCCAGGCCGCGGCTAGGGGGCTTGTGGCCTCCCCTGGTGCCCTTTGCCTTGGTTCTCAAGCTCCGTGTGTATCTTCTGTTCTGGAAAAAATCTTTTCGGAGGTTTTATTCTGGTTGGACTCCGTTTAATATTCTCTTCTCAAAAAGGTCAAAAACACGGAAAAAACAGGAACTGGCACTTGGCACTGAGTTAATAAGTTAGTCCCAAAAAAGATATAAAATGCATACAAAACATCCAAAGTTTGACAAGATAATAGCATGGAACCATAAAAAATTATAGATACGTTGGAGACGTATCAGAGGTCTACTACCCCACCCCCGTAAACACAGGGAAGTGGACCGCAACTTCAACTTACAATGTTTACATGGTAGACATGCCTCGCAATCCAGACAACGATACACCCAAGCAGAATGGGGATAAGCCCACAGAAGATCCCTCAAAACGCTGAAAGTTGCGTAAGCACTCGAAGGCAAACAAGGGAAGGTCTCCACACAAGGCACGTGGGAAAACGTGACCCCTGAGGGACATGACAACCCCGAGGCTACCGAACACGAACCAGAGGAACTGGCCAATGACGATCTCGATGGACGCAACAATTCAGAAGACGTCGATGATTATCTCCCTCCGGCGATGAGCTTAACGGCCTTGAAGCCAAAGAGTTCATAATTCCCGAAGACCGTGAAGGCCAGGAGAAATTTCGGCAGCAACTTATAGCCACCGCCCAAAGCTTAAAAGAAAAGCAACAACAGCTGTATGACGAATAGGATACCATCATTAACAGGTGGACCAAAATCCTAGCGGTCGAAGAAGGATACCGCACAGAATGGCCGGACCAGAAGAAAAACACCCGCGCCAACGAATGCTCCCATAGTTCGATCACGAGGCCCCAGAACATGTGTCCCCCCGACGCATCGACTACGACTAGCCTGATCGCCCACCGAGAGGGCGCGACAGAATGACCGGATCAGAGCATATGCACCATGGGGACAAACCCGACCCATGGTTTGATAACTCGGGTCGCAGCAGGTCCATCTGCGGAACAATGAGGTACTCCACCACTCGATCCGATGACGAGCCACCTCGGGTCACTTACAAGAGCACAGTACGATAAGAGTATCAGGCTCAACACGGAGCTAATCTACGACACAACAAAGCCCGGATCAGAGGCGCTGCTCACCCACTATGTTTCACGGATGAGGTCATGCAACACCAGTTTCCGGAAGGGTTCAAACCCGTAAGCATCGAACAGTACGAAGGGACAACAAATCCTGAAGTGTGGATAGACCATTTCCTTCTCCACATTCATATGGCTAGAGGAGACGACCTCCACGCCATAAAATATTTACCATTAAAAATCAAAAGACCGGCACGACATTGGCTGAATAGCCTATCGGAAGACTCCATCGCATGCTGGGAAGACCTCGAGGAGGCTTTCCTATCCAACTTTCAAGGAACATATGTTCGGCCATCGGATTCATCCGATTTGAGCAACGTCGTCCAGAAGACAAGGGAATCAGCGAGAGAATTTTGGAATCAGTTCCTCACAAAGAAGAACCAAATCGTAGACTGTACGGACGGCGAAGCAATAGCCTCTTTTAGGCACAACATCTGGGACGAATGGCTCGCCAGACAGCTCGGCCAGGATAGGACGAGAACAATGTCTGCCCTTACCTCACTCATGACCAGCATTTGCGCGGGTGAGGATAATTGGCTTGCTCAGCGCAGCCACAACACGGATGACCTCGCAACCTCTAAGGCCTGGGACGAAAACCAAAAGCCAAGGTAAAAAAAAAAATGACGTCACCGTAATGGTGGTGCCGATGATAACAGTCAATGCTGGATTCTGTAGTACCAAACCTGGACAGCAGAAGAAACCATTTAAAGGGAACATAGATGGACCAACCCCATGGGAAAAAATCATGGAGAGGTCCTCCCATATTCATGGAACCCAAGATAACCATGCCACCCACACCAACTGTAATTATTGGGTGTTCAAATAGGCATGCAAGCTGGCCACCGACGACAAAAGCAGGGGCCCATGAAGTGAAAACGATGAGGATCCCCACGACCCAAATAATGGAGGCCAAAAGCAGTTCCCTCCCGATTTCAAGACCGTGAACATGATCTATGTCATGCATATACCCAAGAAGGAGAGGAAACGGGCACTGCGGGAGGTATACACCGTAGAGCCCGTAGCACCCAAATACCTTGCCCGATCACTTTCGACCACAGGGATCATCCGACCAGCATTCGTCATGGAGGGTCGGCCACCCTAGTCCTCGACACTATCATCGACGGCTTCCACCTCATGCGAGTCCTCATGGACGGAGGAAGTAGCCTCAATCTGATCTATTCAGATACGGTGAAAAAGACGGGCATAGACCCATCACGCACCAAACCAAGCTACACTACATTTAAAGGAGTGATACCAGGCGTGGAAGCCCATTGCCCGGGCATGATAATACTAGAAGTCGTGCTTGGATCTCCCGATAATTTCCATAGCGAGTACTTGATCTTCAACATCGTCTCTGTTCAAAGCGGATACCACGCACTGCTCAGCCACACAGCCTTCACCCACTTTAACGTCGTACCCCACTATGCCTACATGAAGCTCAAAATGCCCGGACCCAAGGGAGTCATCACAGTCAACAACAACATAGAGCGTTCTCTCCGTACTGAGGAGTACACGACCGCGCTAGCAGCTGAATGTCAACACCAGAGTGACACTTCAATCGAGAGGCCAGCAACAAAGGCGTGAAAGGGAGGCAAATGGGGCTGAGCCCAAATAGACCAGCCGGATAATTCTTCGACCGAGAGCGCATAGGGATACGGCTCCCACGGCATGGCCCAGACACCACCAAGGTATATCCTTAGACAACACAATTTCATCATTAAAATTCCATGGGAAGCCGCGGGAGTGACCCACCAGGCATCAGGGGGCGGGTCAACCGAGTTGTGGTCCAACAAATCAAAGACAGGCCATCATGAGGAGCCAAGCATCAAGCTTCTCCATGTCATCAGCAACTTCTCAAGACCCTCCACTCAAGGTCTGCTTGCTGACCACAACTTCATGCAAAGGATCATACTCCCACCCCTAGCAGGGGCACTATATATAATGCGGCCGAACACAGAGATGACGTCAAGTGATACGTCTCCATCGTATCTACTTTTCCAAACTCTTTTGCCCTTGTTTTGGACTCTAATTTGCATGATTTGAATGGAACTAACCCGGACTGACGTTGTTTTCAGCAGAATTGCCATGGTGTTGTTTTTGTGCAGAAATGAAAGTTCTCGGAATGTCCTGAAAATTTACGGAGAATTTTTCTGGAAAATATGAAAAATACCTATGCAAAGATCCACCAGAGGGGGTGGGCCAGTGGGCCACAAGCCCTGTTGCCGCGACCACCCCCTGGCTGCGACAACCAAGCTTATGGGGCCCACGTGGCTCTGCCGCCCCCAATCTCAGCTCTATAAATTCACTTTCGCCCAGAAAAAATCAGAAGAGAAGATTTGTCGCGTTTGCGATACGGAGGCGCCGCCACATCCTGTTCCTCATCTGGAGGACAGATGTGGAGTCCGTTTTGGGCTCCGGAGAGGGGAAATCATCGCCATCGTCATCATCAACCTTCTTCCCTCTCCAATTCCATGAAGCTCTTCATCGTTCGTGAGTAATCTAATCGTAGGCTCGCTGGGCGATGATGAGTAGGATGAGATCTATCATGTAATCGAGTTAGTTTTGACGGGGATTGATCCCTAGTATCCACTATGTTCTGAGATTGATGTTGCTACCACTTTGCCATGCTTAATGCTTGTCACTAGGGCCCGAGTGCCATGATTTCAGATCTGAAATTATTATGTTGTCACCAATATATGTGTGTTTTAGATCCGATCTTGCAAGTTGTAGTTACCTACTATGTGTTATGACCCGGCAACCCCGGAGTGACAATAACCGGAACCACTCCCGGTGATGATCATAGTTTGAGGAGTTCATGTGTTCACCAAATGCTAATGCGTTGTTCCAGTTCTTTATTAAAAGGAGAACCTTAATATCCTATAGTATCCTTTTGGACCCCGCTGCCACGGGAGGGATGGACAATAGATGTCATGCAAGTTATTTTCCCTAAGCATGTATGACTACACACGGAATGCATGCCTACATCACATTGACGAACGGGAGCTAGCCACGTATCTCTCCGTGTTATAACTGTTGCATGATGAATATCATCCAAACGAATCACCGACCCATTGCATACGAGTTCGTCCCACTACTGCTGTTACTTGTCTTGCTCTGCCTCTACTACTGTTGCTACTTGCTACTGCTGTTACTACTGTCGCTTGCTACTGCTGCTGTTACTACTGTTGCTACTTGCTACTGTTGTCACTACTGCTGTTCCTTGCCACTGCTATTACTCGTTACACTGCTGCTACTTGCTACAATTTGGTTTGCTGGTCGTTGATGGGAACAGATAATTTCCGTCAACGGGGAACTTCTGGCGCCATTGATACAATCGTTAGGAATAGTCTGCCGTCAACAAATCGTTTCTGACACCGTTGTTATCATACTACTTTGCTGTTGACACTTTGCTTGCAGATACTAATCTTTCAGGTGTGGTTGAATCTGTCTCATTCAGCTGCTAATACTCGAGAGTATTCTCTCACCTCTTGTCTGGCGTATCAACAAATTTGGGTCGAATACTCTACCCTCGAAAACTGCTGCGAACCCACACGCTGGTGGGCCATCAACAACATTCTTCTAGTTTCGTTGCCGGGGAGTGTTAGCAGCATTCTTCTGGTGCCGTTGCAGGGGAAGGTCTGTTGTCACAGAGTCAGCAATTTTCTAGCGCCGTTGCTGGGGAGGTATTTCTATATTCTCTGAGTCACTTGGGATTTATATCTGCTGATCACTATGAAGAATCTAAAGGATCCAAAAACGAAAGTATTGCCCTCAACTACGAGGGGAGGTAAGGAATTGCCATCTAGCTCTACACTTGATTCACCTTCAGTTATGAGTAAGTTTGCGACATCACCTCCTGCTAGAAATCTTGATATGTCGCATGTGCTTCATGATGCTTATGATGCTACTGCTAGAGATGCTATGCTTGATACTATGCTTGATACTGCTAGAGATGTTATGCCTGATACTGCTATCCATGATGCTATGCTTCATACTGCTTTGCCTGATGATGCTAGAGATGCTATTTTGCCTGATGATGATATGCTTGATACTGCTAGAGATACTACTTTGCCTGATGTGCCACTAGGGGTATTCCTTGATGCTCATATTGCTAGAGTTACTGCCAATGCTCGTGATGCTTCTGAAACTGCCGATACTATTGAGATAGAACCTGCTTTTGCTCCTGCTAGATCTAGCTCTCCTAGATATGAATTGCCTAATATACCTGAGGGTTATGTTATGGAGGGACAGATAGCTGAGGATTTTCTTGCGTGTAAGGATGCCTATGAAGCTGAGAAATTACTTCTCAAGTGGAAGGAAAAATCTCTGAAAGCTAGAAAGAAATACGACCTGAAGTTTGCCACTTCACCTATCTTTATCACCGATAAGGATTATGAATTCTCTGTCGATCCTGAGATAATCTCTCTAGTCGAATCTGATCCTTTCCACGGTTATGAGTCTGAGATGGTCGTAGCCCATCTTACTAAACTACACGATATAGCCACCCTTTTCACTAGTGAGGAGAAGATCCGCCACTACTATATCCTTAAGCTCTTTCCTTTCTCTCTAAAGGATGACGCTAAAGCCTGGTTCACTTCTCTTGCTCCTGGATGTGTGAGTAGTCCCCAGGATATGGTCTATTACTTCTGTGAGAAATGTTTCTCTATCCATAAGAAGCAAGCTGCATTGCAGGAAATATACAACTTTACTCAACTCAAAGAAGAGAGTCTCCCACAAGCTTGGGGGAGGCTCATCCAGCTACAGAATGCTTTGCCTGATCACCCTCTTAAGAAGAACGAGATACTTGATATCCTCTATAACGGACTCACCGATGCTTCTAAAGACCACCTAGATAGTTGTGTCGGTTGTGTTTTTAGGGAACGAACTCTAGAACAAGCTGAGACTCTACTGAATAACATCTTGATCAACAATAATGCTTGGACTATTCCCGAACCACCTCCTAAGCCAACTACGAAGAAGAGAGGTATTCTATTCTCCAGTCCTAAAGATATGAAAGAAGCCAAGAAATCTATGCAAGAGAAAGGCATTAGATCTGAAGATGTCAAAAATCTACCACCTATCGAAGAGATCCATGGTCTCGATAACCCGATACAGGTAGTGGAAGTAAATTCTCTGCGTAGGGTTTGATAAGAGTGATATTCCTTTTGATAAACCTGCTAGCCTATGTTTTGATGAATTTGACAACTTTGTTGCCAAACAACAGAGTTTCAATGAAGTACTCATATGCTTAGTCATTTAAGTGCTTGTGTAGATGGAAATGTGAATGATCTGAAGCTTCTGAGTAAACATGCCTCTATGATTACTACTCAGGTAGAACAAGTACTTCAAGCTCAGAATGACATGCTCAATGAATTAAATGACAACTCTGTCAGAGTCATTACTAGACGAGGCAAAATGACTCAGGAACCTTTGTATCCTCAAGGTCATCCTAAGAGAATTGATCAAGATTCTCAAGGAATTAATGCAGATGCACCCAGTCATCCTAAGGAGAAGAAGAAGGATGATAGAAACCTGTGTCACACCTGAAGAACCAAATGATATTTCTATGTCTGATGCAGAAACACAATCTGGTGATGAACATGAACCTGGTGACAATATGGACAGCGATGTTCATAATGATGCTCAACCTAGCAATGATTAGGATGTGGAGATTCAACCTACGGTTAATCCTGATAACCCACACCCTAAGAGATATGGTAAGAATGACTTCACTACTAGGAAGCATGGTAAAGAAAGGGAGCCATGGGTTCAGAGACCTATGCCCTTTCCTCCTAAGCCATCCAAGAAAAAGGATGATGAGGATTTTGAGCGCTTTATTGAAATGATAAGACCTGTCTTTTTGCAGATGCGGTTAGTTGATATGCTCAAAATGTCTCCATATGCCAAGTACATGAAAGATATCGTGACCAATAAACGGAAGATACCAGATCTTGAGATCTCCACCATGCTTGCCAATTACACTTTCGAAGGTGGAACTCCTAAGAAACTTGGTGATCCCGGAGTGCCCACTATACCTTGCTCCATTAAGGGTAACTACGTAAGAACTGCCTTATGTGACCTTGGAGCCGGAGTTAGTGTTATGCCTCCCTCTCTTTATCGTAGACTTGAACTGGATAAGTTGACGCTCACTGAAATTTCTCTGCAAATGGCCGACAAATCAACTGCTTTCCATGTTGGCATTTGCGAGGATGTGCCTGTTGTGGTTGCTAACACCACTATCTTAGCAGACTTTGTTATCTTGGATATTCCCGAGGACGATGCCATGGCTATCATCCTCGGAAGACCCTTTTTAAACACTGCAGGGGCTGTTATAGATTGCAGCAAAGGCAATGTCACTTTCCATGTCAACGGTAATGAGCACACAGTGCACTTTCCGAAGAAACGATATCAAGTACATTGCATCAATGCTATCGAAAAAACTTCATCGATTCTTATTGGGAGCTTTGAATGCCCTATTCCTCGTGTCAAGATGCAGTATGATTTGCTTGTTTGGGAGATTCATATCCCCATTGAGGTGACTTAGTGGCTATTCGAAAATTCTCCATTCTCTCTTGCGATTCGAGAAAGTTTTGTCATAAGGATTTGATCAACCCCATTGACGGATTTCTTTCGATGACCATTGAATGGACGAATCAAAGAGTCACATACCTCTGTTTTAAGCTTTAACTTTCTGTTGTTTAGAAGAAAAATGATAGATTTAGTTTAGTTTTTCCTGTTTCCTGTTTTAGCGTCCCGGAGAAAAATACCCCAAAAATAGAAGTTCTCCGATGGTCCTGAAAATCTAGTATGATTTTTTCTGGAATATTTGAAAAATACTGGGACAGAGAGCCGGCCTGGGGGCCACTCCACTGGGCCACAAGCCCTGTCACCGCGGCCTACCCCCCTGGCCGCGGAAAGCAAGCTTGTGGGTCCCATAGGTGCCCCCTCCACTCATTCCAGCTCCCATCCTCTTCCTCTACTTCCAGAAAAAATCGTTTCGCAGCTCAAACCCGTGTTCTTTCTCATTTGGCTGTGATTTTTGATCTCCTTACTCAAAGCATCATTCTCCGAACCGTTTTGGGGAAATTACTCCTTGGTAAGTGACTCCTCCATTGGTCCAATTAGTTTTTACTCTAGTGCTTTATCCTTCGCGTATTCTTGCTACCTTGGTGACCCTGTTCTTGAGCTTGAAATGTTGATTTTAGCTGGTCCCAAGTAGTTTTAGCGCGTGATACGGTCTCTAGGCACCAGTAGGAGTAGTTGCTACGAGTTAGGTTAATCTTTATTCACTTTTCTTTCGAAGTCTCTAAAAATTTCAGAATTTTTCAGAGCTAGAAAAGGAAAAAGATGACGAGGTTCTTGAGAGGATCTTCAAGCCGTAACCCCAAGGAGGATGAGAAGAACCTCCCCAAGTACGTGGTTCCTCGAGTCACAGAAGTTCGAGCTTGCGAGTGGCCAAGTGATGATTTTTTACGCGCCGCCGGGCTTTATGATGACTTTTATCACTTGGTGGAGAACGCAGGTTTTACCGCGTTCGTTGAAGATAAGTGCTCACAATACCTCCTCCTCACCAATATTTTCGTTCAAAGCTTCAACTTTTATCTGAGGAAGAATCCTCCCATGGTTGAGTTCATGTTGTACGATATCCCCGAGTGCATGACACTACATGATTTTTGCAATGCATGCAAATTACCTTATGTTGGGGATATTCATGATCCTCGTCCACGGGACTTGGAGGATTTCATAGGTACTATTGCTGTTGGAGAGGAGAGAGGAGTGTCTCGCGCTAGAATTACTAGCATACATTTTCCTGTGCTTCGGTACTTCTCATTATTTGTGGGAAAATGTTTGATTGGCCGTGGGGAGGCTGGATCACTTAGCTCTCCAGACCTTGCGGTTTTGCACGAAGGCCTTTATAGCACTAAGACTTATAGCCTAGGTGCTATAGTAGCTCAGCGGTTGAACACAAACCGTTCCAAAGGTGTCGTCTATGGAGGTATCTATGCTACTCGTCTCGCTAGACACTTTGAGATACCCATTAGACTTCATGAGGAAGAAGAGATGCTTCTTCCTGAGAAATATCTCGATTATGACAGCATGGTTCACCATGATTTTCTGGATAGAGATGCTAGTAGACGGATGATTTATAACCTGGTATTTAGTCAGGGTGCTCGAGAGACTCTTACTTTGCCTGCTCCTTCTTTGTTTGATCTTAATGCAGGCAGGTACACTATTATGCCCTCGGGCATCTACGCATATTGGGGCTTAGCCCAACCACAGGTGCCCGTGCCCGAGCCGCTAGTCGAGTACCAGACGCCAGTTTATCAGTGGGAGCCAGAGGAGCTCACACAGCAGTGGCATCCACAGTCTGCTCCGGAGTATCCCGGAGCTGGTTATTTCCCGCCTTGGGAGTAGACAAAGCTAGGCCAAAAGCCTAAGCTTGGGGGAGTACGTGTTCTCACCGACTTTACATTCATGCTTATGCTTTTACTTTGTTCGTCGGTGTCCACACTTTGCCACTGTATTATCCATGCTAGTTTATTTTTGTTTTCTTGTTTTGTGTCCTTTTGAGAAAACCCAAAAAGATTTTCCTTTCTTCTTTTTGCTTGTTGGGAGCTTTCCCGTGTAAATAGTTTTCTTCTTCTTTGGGTCAAGGTAGAAGATATTGGTTACAATGTTTAGTGGTTCTCGCATGCATACCTGTTTAACTTTCAAAGAGCCATATTACTTTGTCTTCTCCTTTGTGTTTGCGTGCAGATTTCAGCTTACTCCATTGCACGAGCACTTATTATTGTTCACATCGTTCAATCGTGGAAGTGAAAGGCAATAATGATGATATATGATGAAGTGACTGAGACTGAAAAAGCTGGTATGAACTCTATCTATTTTGTTTTTGTAAATATGACTAGCTTTGTGAGAGAACCATGTTTGCAATGACAACTTAGATATCATAGTTTCTGATGCCATGCTTATTTAGCTAGGAGCTTATAATGGTTTGTCTTGAATGCCAACATAGATTTTGAGATGACTATGATGTAGTATGATAGGATGGTATTCTCCTTTGAATGATTCAAGTGGCTTGACTTGGCGCATGTTCATGCATGTAGTTGAAACAAAATCAACATAGCCTCTATGATGATCGTGTTCATGGTGATTTATATCCTGTTCATGCTTGCATTCCATGTTAGTCAAACACATTGCATCTTGATGACCGTTTTCGCTCTCTAGTTGGTCACTTCGCAGTCTTTTGCTAGCCTTCACTTGTACTAAGCGGAATACTGCTTGTGCATCCACTTCCATAAACCCAAAGTTTTTCCATGAGAGTCCACCATACCTACCAATTTTCGGTATTTACCTTCCGTTCCAAGTAAATTTGCATGTGTCATTCTCTAAACCTTCAAGAAATATTATGTTTTGCATGCCCGAACCGCTCATGTGGTGATAGGGGGCTATTGGTATCTTCCACGTTAGGCGTTCTATCCTCGACATGTGTTTATTCACTGTCATTCACGAGATAGGGGCCGGTAATTGGAATGCCCAGTTCCATGCTTAAATCGAAAACATAACTGTAAAACAGGACTCCCCCTGGATTGATGTTGGTATGGACAGTACCCGAGGATTCGGCTAGCCGTGGAGTGTGATTGATTGGTGGTGGGGGAGTTAAAACTTTACTTTTCTGTTGGGAACCGCCTATAGCATGAGTAGCGTGGAAGATATTGAGAACTCTTGGTCATTGCGTGGACAATGAAAGCATGCCACCCAAAATTATTATCTCTGTTTTCAAAGCTTGAGCTCTGGCACTTCTGCAAATCAATGCTTCCCTCTGCGAAGGGCCTGTCTATTTATTTTCCTTTTGAGTCATCCTCTTCTTATATAAGAACCAATTAGAGAGCACCTCTGTCATTTTTATGCTTTGCTTTTGATTGATATTGAGTATGACTATGACTGGATCTTCGTTGCTATGAATTACAATGTTTAGTCAGCCCTCGATCTTTGAAAGTGATCTGCATTTATGTTTTGCGGTCTCAGAAAGAGCTAGCGAGATACCACCTATTCATATTGCTTCATGCTTGTTTTGATTGAATTGTTGGTATCTGAAACTCACTATTATTTGCTCGCTAGCTGATTATGCCATTGATATTAGTTTACCGTGAGACCTTTGTGTCACTTGCTTATGTGGTTAACTTGTGATATTGCTGAAATTCTGGTTATGAGTTAGACATAGTTGCAACAACAAGATCAAACAGAGTTTGTCAAAGTTTTTTTTCTTTCTCTCTCAGTTTGTCAACTGAGTTGCTTGAGACAAGCAAGGTTTTAAGCTTGGGGGAATTTGATACGTCTCCATCGTATCTACTTTTTCAAACTCTTTTGCCCTTGTTTTGGACTCTTATTTGCATGATTTGAATGGAACTAACCCGGACTGACGCTGTTTTCAGCAGAATTGCCATGGTGTTGTTTTTGTGCAGAAATGGAAGTTCTCGGAACGTCCTGAAAATTTACGGAGATTTTTTCTGGAAAATATGAAAAATACATGCGCAAAGATCCACCAAAGGGGGTGGGCCAGTGGGCCACAAGCCCTGTTGCCGCGGCAACCAAGCTTGTGGGACCCATGTGGCTCTGCTGCCCCCAATCTCAGCTCTATAAATTCACTTTCGCCCAGAAAAAAATTAGAAGAGAAGATTTTGTCGCGTTTGCAATGCGGAGGCGCCGCCACATCCTGTTCTTCATCTGGAGGACAGATCTGGAGTCCGTTTGGGCTCCGGAGAGGGGAAATCGTCCCCATCGTCATCATCAACCTTCTTCCCTCTCCAATTCCATGAAGATCTTCATCGTTCGTGAGTAATCTATTCGTAGGCTTGCTGGGGGGTGATGAGTAGGATGAGATCTATCATGTAATCGAGTTAGTTTTGACGGGGATTGATCCCTAGTATCCACTATGTTTTGAGATTGATGTTGCTACCACTTTGCCAAGCTTAATGCTTGTCACTAGGGCCCGAGTGCCATGATTTCAGATATGAAATTATTATGTTGTCACCAATATATGTGTGTTTTAGATCCGATCTTGCAAGTTGTAGTTACCTACTATGTGTTATGACCCGGCAACCCCGGAGTGACAATAACCGGAACCACTCCCGGTGATGATCATAGGTTGAGGAGTTCATGTGTTCACCAAGTGCTAATGCGTTGTTCTGGTTCTTTATTAAAAGGAGAACCTTAATATCCTGTAGTATCCTTTTGGACCCCGCTGCCACGGGAGGGATGGACAATAGATGTCATGCAAGTTCTTTTCCCTAAGCACGTATGACTACACACAAAATGCATGCCTACATCACATTGACGAACGGGAGCTAGCCACATATCTCTCCATGTTATAACTGTTGCATGATGAATATCATCCAAACGAATCACCGACCCATTGCCTACGAGTTTGTCCCACTGCTGCTGTTACTTGTCTTGCTCTGCTGCTACTACTGTTGCTACTTGCTACTGGTGTTACTACTATCGCTTGCTACTGCTGTTGTTACTACTGTTGCTACTTGCTACTGCTGTCACTACTGCTATTCCTTGCCACTGCTATCACTCGTTACACTGCTGCTACTTGCTACAATTTGGTTCGCTGGTCGTTGAAGGGAACACACAATTTCCATCAACGGGCAACTTCTCGCGCCATTGATACAATCGTTAGGAATAGTCTGCCGTCAACAGATCGTTTCTGACACCGTTGTTATCATACTACTTTGCTGCTGACACTTTGCTTGCAGATACTAATCTTTCAGGTGTGGTTGAATCTGACTCATTCAGCTGCTAATACTCAAGAGTATTGTCTCACCTCATGTATGGCGTATGAACAAATTTGCGTCGAATACTCTACCCTCGAAAACTGCTGCGAACCCACGCGCTGGTGGGCCATCAACAACATTCTTCTAGTTTCGTTGCCGGGGAGTGCTAGCAGCATTCTTCTGGTGCCGTTGCAGGGGAAGGTCTGTTGTCACAGAGTCATCAACTCACCGACGCAAGGTCGCTTGCAAAAGTTGTTTCAACATACTTGTATTGATAGTTACCTATAACAGCTGCCTTCGTGCTATGAGTTATAAAAAATCACCACACACATTAGGCCAAGTACCTTCGTATACATACAATTTATGCTGATCAGCACTGTCAGGTCAGCATTTTTATTTGTATACGCTCAAAGTGCTATCGATCACTGACCAAGAGCTTGGATGGTAACACCTCCCCGACCACTGTACCGTCACTGCTTCTTATCTTTAGTGTTCGGTATCTCAGGATTTTACTTTATATGCGCCAGTTCCACATTATGTCTTGGGTCTACAGTTGGATTGCTCGGCTCCTGTGCTTACCGCCTTATGTTCCAATTGTTCGGCTAAAGGCATAAAGGGAGAACCACTGCGATTGTTTTCCTAGCTGGCCTGGTTTGAAATACCTATGTGGAGAAAGCCGAAAACTGACCGTCAAGATAAGCAAGAACTAGTCTGCAATCTGATCTCACTTTCAAAGTCCACATTACATGGATGGATTTGTACTTTCCGAAACATTGCGGTAATTATTCGACTTTTCGGTTTTCCTAGATTACCGCAAAAGGCTGGGGGCTTGTCACTAGCCCCCACATACAAAATTCCTAAGGCTAGGAGAAAGCGATAAAACCACATAGTCCGATGGCCTTGTTTCCCTCATGCACTACCGCCCTCGGGCATCGATACGTCGACTAAGGATAACAGTGTGGACAATGAAACACCCCAAGTAGTCTCTACATGGGGGCTGAAGCTGACGACCGGGAGTTTTCCAATTTAAAAAGTCAACATAGGAATCAAAATAACACAGAATGTACTCCATCTCGGGCATACAATTTAACAGATAAATCATTTTGAAATGCATTAACAAATATTTATTCTAATATTATATCTTTCGAGAACTAGGATTCGGTCACCCGAGCACCATCCATAGCGGCAGGGAAATACAACTCTGGGCGCCTATGCTCCTTTTCGGTAGGCGGTGGATCAGTGGCCATCTTAAGGGGCTTTACCCCAAGGAAATGCACCATCGTCCGAGCAAAGGCCACCCGAGCTCCTTCCATGCAAGTAGATCATTGTAGGACTTCAATCTGGGGCGCGACGTCGACCAAATTCTACACTAACACGAAGTAACTGCTCGGCAAGCGTTCGACAGGCCATAACTGAACACAGAGGTCCTTCATGGCCGGCTCCACCATCCTATGTAGTTCCATTAGTTGTTTCATCTAATAGCTTAGATTGGGGTTGAGCTCAGGAGTTTCAAACCGGGCCCAAAATAGCCGCTGCTCGGCATCCCTGTCATGAGTCGCAAAATGCTTGGCCACATACGCCACACTCTACGGGAGGTTCGTGAAGGCGCGTGCGGAACGCCATATCCGTGTAAGAAAGGCATACCTGTTTCCACCAAAGGCACATTGCAGTAAGTATTGCTCACCGGTTGCCATAAGCTTGACTTGGCGCACTTCGTCTTCATAGAACCTCCGCTCCACCCTCTCTGATTGAAACTTGGCGGACAGTTTGGTGTGATCAACCACGTGCTCTTTAGCCTTTTGCTCCAAGGCCTCACACTTTGAGATCGCCTCTTCCAGCTCCTGCTGGATCTCTGTCACCCTGGCCTCAGGTTTGCTGCTGACGACCTTAAGGCCGTCCAGCTCGGCAGCTGCTTGTTCGGCCGCCACCTTGCTAGTAGCGGCCTCTCGTTTGGCTTTCTCCACCTTGTCCCCGAGCTTCTCAAGCTCTTGGTATTGGAATGCTAACAAAGTTCGAATAAATAGAGTCAGCTGGCACGGCCAGGACGCTTCTTTAACATTTAAAAAAAGTACGGTATTAAGTTGTTTGCCTCAGCTTACCCTGCTTCTCGTTCAGCTGACCATTTATGCGGCCAAGCTCTTCTTCAGAAACTTTGAGTTTCCATTTAACCTCGGCTATTCCAACGCATTGGCGTTGGTAGCCGAGGACGAGGCGTGCAAGGTAAAATCGGTATGTTAGTCCGACTCTGAATTATCGGGGCAAACACTGCTCAGTCCAAATCCTCAAATATATTTTTTAACCAAGTCCCGGATGTTGAGTTATGTATGTTGGTGACCGAAAGTTGTTCGGAGTCCCGGATGAGATCCCACATGTCACGAGGAGCTCCGGAATGGCCTGGAGGTAAAGATTGATATATAGATAAGTTGCATGTGGCTTTCGGAAAGTTTTCTGGCATTACCGGTAAAGTACCGGGAGTGATGAATGAGTTCCGGGGTTTTACCGGGAGGGGCCACCCACCCGGGAGAGAACCTAATAGGCCTAAAGGTGGTACACCAGCCCTTAGTGGTGTGGTGCGGCCAGCCCAATAAGGCTATTTCGTCCAAAGGTGCAAAAGGGAAAGAAAAGGAAAAAGTGGAAGGAGGAAACCAAGTAGGAAGGGAGTCCTCCACCAAACCGTATTGGAGGAGGACTCTCCTCCCTTGGCTCGACCGAACCTCTCCTCTTGGAGGAGGAGGCAAGGAAGCCCTCCCTCCTATTCCTCCTATGTATAGTGGAGGTTTTGAGGTCAAACTTCACAAGAAAATAGCCACGTGCCACCCTCTCTTCCATAGATTGTCTCCCTCGTCTAGATTAGTCCGACATAGCTTGGCGAAGCCTTCCTCGATTAGTTCACCACCACCACCACCACGCCACCATGCTGGAGACCTCTTCTACCTCTCCGCCCCTCTTGCTAGATGAAGAAGGCAGAGATCGTCATCGAGGTGTACGTGTGCTGAACTTGGAGGTGCCGTCCGTTCGGCACTAGACCGGGAAGGATCATGATGGGATCGTGGGACTGATCATGATTAGGTCGCGGGACGGGATGCGATTTGGATCTTGAAGATGTTCCACTACATCAACCGTGTTATATAGGCTTTGTTAGGGCATATTTTGTCCTAAATAATTTTGGTGATTGATGACAGTACCACTGCAGACTAATCGTGTGCATTGAGCATTTCAGATTATACATGGCAAGGCACAAGACGATTCGTCGCCCCTCGGTGGTTTTGAAGCACGATGGATTCTACGGTTCTCTTTGGTGGTTTTGTGTCGTAGGAAATCCGTACTATTAAGATGGGGTCCGCGTCGGAAAGGTTTGGGTCGAATCAACTCACACACGCACACTTTTTCTTTCCACCACTTTTCTTTGCAACACTGGAGCTCCCGTTTGGTCTCTGCGAGCCTCTGCAAAAAATACCAGCGGTAGTACCGCTCCGGTTGAGCGGTAGTACCGCTTCTGGACGGTAGTACCGCTCTCTCTGAGCGGTTGTACTTTGTCGGACTTTTTGCGAGTACTTTTCCAGCGGTGGTAGACCCGGTAGTAGTATTTTTACTACCGTGGCTTTATGCCTACCTAGCGGTACTGGGCTGGCGGTAGTACCGCTTCCCTCCAAGCGGTAGTACCGCTAGGGGCAGCGGTAGTACCGCTACCCCCAAGCGGTAGTATCGTGCTGAGGGTGTTGTAAGTGAGGGTAACGGTTGGATTTGTTCCCTCACTATATAAAGGGTTCTTCCACTCCAAGAACCCCACCTTTGACCTTCCAAGACTCCATTGTTGCTCCTAAGCTCATTTTGGCCCGATCTCTTTCCCTAGCTAATCAAACTTGTTGATTTCTTAGTGATTGGTTGAGAAGGCCCAGATCTACACTTCCACCAAGAAATACTTGATCCCCCCCACTAATCCCTTGCGTATCTTGTTATTCTTGGGTGTTTGAGCACCCTAGACGGTTGAGGTCACCTCAGAGCCATATCCATTGTGGTGAAGCTCTGTGGTCTTGTTGGGAGCATCTGAACATTGTGTGGAGATAACCCCAACCTTGTTTTTGAAGGTCCGGTCGCTGCCTTCAAGGGCACCAATAGTGGAATCACGACACCTCGCATTGTGTGAGGGCGTGAGGAGAATACAGAAGCCCCAGTGGCTTATTGGGGAGCATCGTGCCTCCACACCGCTCCAACGGAGACGTACTTCCTGTCAAAGGGAAGGAACTGCGATAACACATCCTCGTCTTCATCAGTTCCTCTTGCGGTTATCTCTTACCTTTACTTTGTGTATATTATTGTTGCCATGTATTTGTTGCTTGCACTAGTTGTCATGGTAGTTAGCATCATATAGGTTGCTCATCTAGTATCTAATTTAGAGAACCTTTATGTTGCTTTCTCTAACTTGGTAAGAAGAGCTAAAAATTGGTAGTTGCCTATTCACCCCCTCCTCTAGTCAACCATATCAATCCTTTCAATTGGTATCACAGCCACGTCTCTTTATTAAGGGTTTCACCACCCGAAGAGTATGGTTGAAGATGAAGAGGGAGTCAGTGGACCACCCGAGGCCGTGTCCTTGAATTCGGTCACAAGGGACGACTTGAATGAGGCTATGGCCTCCCTCAGGTCACCCTTGACGAACGAAGTCAAGTCCATGTTTAAAGAGTTGCTTGAGGGGTTAAAAAGTTCTCCCGAACCGGTGTTGGTGGTTAAACCTACCAACTCGGAATCGGAGGCCAATTGCACCAAGGAAGCGGCTAAAGGTATGCAACCTTCTTCCCCTCTTAACAAGAATGGGACAGGAGCCTTTGCCTCGATTCCACCTCCCCCGGTCTATGGAGGACAGGTTCCTACACCGCATATTAATAATCTTGGTCCTCCTCCTAAGCTTGTTAAGGGGGAGTTTGCTAACTGGGTGTTTTGCATTAAGTCTCATTTGAATCACAGCTCAACAAATTTATGGAGAATCATTGAGCAAGGCTTTTACCCACATGACCCACGCAACCTCACCCAAGAGAAGAAGCAGACAATCAATATAATCATTGCGCATTGTTCATTCTTCAGTCTGCAGTGCCTCCTGAAGATCTTCCTCACTTGCGTCCTTTCACTCGTGCCAAGGACTATTGGGATCACATCATGGTGCTATACAAGGGAAGCTCACGTATTTGACGGTCCAACTATGAAGTGGTTCTTGACGCGGCCGATGAGTTTGTGATGAAGGAAGATGAAGACCCTCGAGATCTCTATCGAAGGGCGACTGCTCTGGTTGTTGCTCTCCAGGATCACGGGAGCAAGGATGTGGATGACACATGGATCAAGCGCAAGTTTCTCAAGGCCATCATGCCATTCAACAAAGCCATGTCATCTGTCATTCTCAAAGGCCAGATTTTCACTCCTTGTCCTCCGGTGAAGTGTTGGATGAATTCATTGCAATGAATATCATGAACAAGACTGCCGATAATGCTCTTGCTCGCATTCGGTCAAAGACAGCTTCACCCAACCTTGCAATAAAAGCCAAGGTTGTTTCTCATGAAGAAGAAGAATAGGAAGAGGATGTCTGCCCTGATGACACTAAGTATGCTTATCACGAGCACATGGCTCTTGCGTCAAGGCAATTCTGGGGCAACAAGAGAAACTCAAGGCCCAACTTCTCCAAGAATAACTCGAGTGGGTCCAAGACCAAGCAACGTGTGAGGACATGCTATAACTGCGGCAACGTGAGTCACTTCGTGGCAGATTGTCCTTATGAGAAGAGGGAAGACAACGGTGGCAAGCTCATTTGCAAAGACAAAGCCAAGTCTTTCCCAAACAAGAACAACTTTGTCAAGAAACCCCATCCAAAGGGTATGGTGGCACTTGAAAAGTACACATCCAATGATGATGATGATGATACGGTGGCAACGGCTACTGTATCCATTGCCACCTCCTCTCCCGAGGTGTCTCTCTTCGGGGGCCCCAACGACAACTGCATCGCCAAGTGCCTTATGGCCAAAGGTATCGATTAGGTAACACCCAACATTAAGACCGCCATCACTACTGCTCCCCCATTGTTAAACTGTGTTGATGATAGTGATGTTGTGGAACTTAACGAGCATGATTTTGACAAATTTCTGTGTAAAATCAAATGATAATCCAAGAAGCATTTTGTTGCTCTTTTGGAGCAAGTGGGTGAGGCTAATGACCTCATTGAGTCTCCTGAGGAGACAATCTCTGAGTTGCAAGGACATAGTCTTGACTATGCCGATGAGATTGCTGAACTATATATTGCTCTAGAAGAAGAGCGCGGTCTTCATTTGGCTCTTGAGGATTCACACAACGATGATTGTGCTAAATTACAAAAAGAGTTAGATCACGCAATTTTTCTTAACCCTGTGCTTAAGTCTGAAAAGACTGCACTTGGGGTTGGCCATGAAAGACTCAAGGGAGACTTTGATACACTTGAGAAGGCCCACAAGGTCTTGAAAGGTGCACATTTCTCCTTGAAGGAGTCTCATGATCAACTCCAAGCAAAGCTTACCAAGGAGATCTCTACCTGTCCTCCTTTTGTTTTAATTGACAATGCTTGTGCAACTAAACCTTGTTGTGAGCATGTACATCTTGTGGAGGAAAATGCTAAGTTGAAGGATCAACTTGAGAAGGGCCTTGTGTCATGCATCCAAGGCGAGAAGAACCTAAACGACCTTTTGAGTAATCAAAAGGAAGCTGTAGGAAAGGAGGGACCTGGACTTACATCCAAGTCGAAAAGAAAAAGGAAGAACAGGAACAAGCGATCGCTTACTCTCAAGGACATCTTTGTCAAAGAGGGCGAGGCAACTCAGGAGAACAAGAACAAGGTAGGGGATGGTAATGCCAAGAAGGGAAAACCCATCCCTACCAACACAACTGGCAAATTTAATCCTTCTTATGTTTTATGCCGTGCTGGTGATGGGCATATCTATGCAAGATATGTTGGTTCTTATTATGAGTCCATTGAATGGGCTATTTGGGTTCCTAAGACCCTTGTTTCTAACATCAAAGGACCCATTCAAAAATGGGTACCTAAAACCAAGCCTTGATATATTGCAGGAGTTTGCTTCCGGTGAGGTGTCATGGTTGCTCGATAGTGGAGCAACAAATCATATGACCAGAAGTAAGGACTTGGTGGTGGACATGCATCCTACCCCATCTATGCCCACCCATGTCCAATTTGATGATGCTTCAACGTCTAAGGTACTAGGATTTGGTAAGGTGGTCATCTCTCTAGATTTATCTATTGGGAAGGTCATGCTTACTGAGTCCGTTGTTTACAATTTACTTTCTATTCGTCAACTTGCAATTATGGGATTTTCCACATTCTTTAATCTTGATATCATGGCCCTTTTGTGGACCAAGAATCTTAAAGTAGCCTATGTTGGATATGTCAAAAATGGTCTCTATGTGGTGAACTTTTCACAGCAACCCACTAAGACTGCGACTTGTCTACCGGCTAATGTTGATGTGGGTTGGCTTTGGCATCGCCGACTAGCCCATGTCAATATGAGATCTTTGCAAAGTCTTCTCAAAGGGGACCATGTTCGTGGACTAACAAATGTGAGTTTTGCCAGAGATCGTGCTTGCAGTGCTTGTATTGAAGGAAATATTCATGAAACTGCTCATCGTCCCACGACTCTCATTTACACTAAGAGGCCCTTGGAGCTCCTTCACATGGATCTCTTTGGTCCTCCATCTTTTGATAGCCTTGGGGGCAGAAAGTACTGCTTGGTGATTGTTGATGATTACTCAAGATACACTTGGTTGCATTTCTTCAAAAGGAAGAGCGAGACTCAACAGACCGTCATCAACTTTGCAAATGAAGCAAAGATTTTGATGATTAGAAGTGACAACGGCACCGAGTTCAAGAACTACACCCTGGATGAGTTTCTCAGTGATGAGGGGATCAAGCATCAATATTCAACACCATACACCCCTCAACAAAATGGTGTGGTGGAAAGGACGAACCGGACGTTGATGGAAGCGACATGAACAATGATGGCAGAATTCAAATCTCCATACAACTTTTGGGCGAAGCCATCAACACAGCATGTCATGCATCCAATCGGCTCTATATCCGCAAAGGCTTGAACAAGACTCCTTATGAGATCCTCACCGGAAATAAGCCCAACCTCAAGTACTTCAAGGTTTTAGGGTGTAAGTGTTTCATTCTCAAGAAAGGTGCTCGTCTAGCTAAATTTGATTCTAGAGCTCAAGAGGGCATATTTGTTGGTTATGCTACAAACTCTCTTGCTTACCGTGTCCTCAACAAGTCCATCAGACTCATTGAGGAGTTTGATGAAAATAATGGCTCCCAGGTGGATCAAAGTGGTCTTTGTGATGTAGGTGATGGAATTCCTCCCCAAGCCACAAGAAGAATGGGGATTGGTCAACTACTCCCCATTGAGGAACCCCTTGTGGCTGAAGGGGAAGTACAATGCTCTACTCAAGTGGAGCCATCACCCTCACTAGCCCCACACGCTTCTGATGAACAAAGTGAAGACCCTCAACCAGTTGAACAGAATCAAGGACGAGCGCAATCAAGTCTAGGAGTTAGTGCCAAGACCAAAGGAGGAACATAATGTCATTGGGACCAAATGGATCTTCCAAAACAAGCAACACGCCAATGGGATTGTGGTTCGAAATTAGGCAAGACTGGTGGCTCAAGGCTACTCCCAAGTCGAGGGTATCGAGTACGGTGAAACCTTTGCCCCTGTTGCTCGTCTTGAATCTATTCGCATGCTTCTTGCATTTTTCCACTCATCATGATTTCAAATTACAACAAATGGATGTGAAGAGTGCATTTCTTAATGGTCCTTTAAATGAGTTGGTATATGTCAAAAAAACCCAGGGTTCGAACATCCCAAGCTCCCCAATCATGTATACAAACTCAACAAGGCGCTCTATGGCCTTAATCAAGCCCCACGTGTGTGGTACGAGTACCTGATACGTCTCAAACGTGTCAACTTTTCCAAACACTTTTGCTATTGTTTTGGCCTCATTCTTGCATGATTTGAACGAAACTAACCCGGAGTGACGCTGTTTTTCAATAGAGCTGCCTGTATGGTTTTCTTGTGTGCAGGAAAATGGATTTTTAGGCATCCCGGAAAATTCCAATAAAAAATAGAGAAAATCCACGCACCGGGAGGAACACTGGGCCAGAAGATGGGCCAGAGGGGGCCACCAGGCCTCCAGGCGACGCGGTGGCGTGACCTGCCCCGTGGCTGCGTCGGGAGGCCGCCTAGGTGGGTCCCACCTCCTCTGGTGCAGTACCTTGGCTCCTATTTTTACCCGTGACGGAGAAAACCCAGAACAGAAGTCGTTTTGCAAGTTCTCGACGCGGAGCTGCTGCCACCCTTGGTTCTTCTCGGGGAGTGCTAATCTCGAGGCTGCCTTGGCCTCTGGAGAGGGGCAATCATCGCCATCGTCATCACCATCACCACTCCATCATCCTTCCATGGATTCCCCCGTCATGTGTGAGTAATTCCCTGTTGTAGGTGAAGGGGATGGTAGGGATTGGATGAGTTAGATCATGTAATAGTTCGTCAGATTGTTGGGGGCATGTTGCCTATCATCTACTATGGTGTTTATCATCTTTGCTACTACTTGTTACTCTTAATGCTTGTCACTTTGGGCCCGAGTGCCATGACTTCAGATCTGAATACCTTATGTTTTCATGAATATATTTGTGTTCTAAGATCCTATCTATGAGTAGTATGCACCTATTATAGTCCGGAACCGGCGATCCCAATGGTGACAGCTTGGGAGACCAAAGGGGATAGGCTATAGTTTGAGGATTACATGTATCCATTGATTTTTAATGCTTTGTTCCGGTGCTCTATAACAGGAGCACCGTAATCTCCATAAGTTCCTTTTTGCCCCGTTGGTAGCGGGATGGTAGGACAGAAGATGTTGTGCAAGTTCTTATTGCAAGCACGCACGACTACCGTGGGATACATGCCTAATGTTTGATATTTGCCTAGATGATCATTACTTTCCTATGTGCCTTGCCCCAAGTTAAATACATGATATCTCTCATCCATGACCAACCGTCAATCTCCCTAGCCTACAGTGTTTTAATCCTGCTGGTTACAAGTTGCTTTACTTTTGTTGTTTTACTTTCATTGCTTTGCCACTATTATTTCCGTCGCCACCATCACTTCCATATCACCGTTGCTACTAATATTTCGTTGCCAAGCAAGTATCTTTCACGTGCGGTTGAATTGACAACTCAACTATTAAAGCTTATAAATATTCTTTGGCTCCCCTTGTGTCGAATCAATAAATTGGGTTATCTTACCCGCGAAGACTGTTGCGATCCCCTACACTTGTGGGTTATCAAGACTATTTTCTGGCGCCGTTGACGGGGAGCATAGCTTTATCTACAAGTCTACTTGGAGTTATTTTGCTTGTTGCGATTTATCCACTATGCGTAAGAAAGGAGACTCCAAGGTTCTGATTTTACCATCCACTACACGAAAAGGTATTGTTCTTAGCACTAGTGTTACGCTTGATTCACCTTCCGTTACGAGTAAGTTTGCTTCACCACCACCACATGCTGCTTCTACCGAGTCTGTCACTATGCCTGATACTCTTGATGATGCTTCTACTACTAGTGATGAGACTGGTTTACTTGGTTATTATATTGAATCTTAGATTGCTAAGGCTGCAAAGCAGTCTGGGATTGAAATTCCTGTTACACGCTACCCCATTAGTAGATCCTTTGGTTACCCAGACTTGAGTGGTAGCAGGGAAAGAATTCTTGATGATGATTATATTGAAATTGATGATGAATTATGCAGGGAGCTTACAGAGTGTGCTACCTTTGAGCCTGCTTCTGTTCAGAAGCTGCTTGAAAAGCATTCTATGAAGAATAAATTTACTCCTAATCCTAAATTTGCTTCATCTCCTATTTGCATTGAGGATGCTGATTTTGATTTCTCTGTCGATCTTTCAATTATATCCACAGTTGAAGCTGACCCCTTTTATGGCAGTGAAAATGACGACGCTATTGCACACCTTACCAAACTCACTGAGTTGGGTGGCTTATTCAGTACAGAGGACAAGAAGAGAAATTATTATGTTACTAAGCCACTCCCTTTCTCTTTGAAGGAAGATGCTAAAGCATGGTATGATGCACTACCATGTGGTTCCATTAAGAGTCCTCAAGATTTAGCTCCATCTTATGTTGCTAAATATTTTCGTGCTCATAAGCAACATGCTGCTTTACAAAGAATATATAACTGTAAACAGTTGCAGGATGAGCACCTCCCTAAAGATTGGGGGAGGTATTGCACTTTACTCCAGGCTAGACCGGGACATGGAGTCCCTAAGAATGAATTGCTTGATATATTTTATGCTGATCTAACCAATGAATCTAGAACCTATCTGGATAGTTGTGTTGGTTGTGTTTTTAGGGAAAGAACACCAGACGATGCTGAAGAACTAATGGGAAAGATAGCTAAGAATCATGATGATTGGTCCGTTCCTGAACCACCTCCACCAATAAAGAAGAGGGGTATGTTTTTCTTGAGCACCAAAGTTATGCAAGAAGCCAAGAAGTCTATTAAAGAGAAAGGTATTAAAGCTGAAGATGTGAAGAATCTACCTCCTATTGAGAAATTATGTGAGCCTACCACTCACCCACCTATGGTAGAGGTACACTCTCTTTTAGAATTCAATGCAAGCGACATCCCTCATGGTAAGGCTCCTGATTAATGTTTAGATGAGCTTGATAATTTCATTGTCAAGCAAAGTCACTTTAATGAGAGGATACAAAGCCAATTGCATGATAATTCCCTTGCTATCAAAAGTTTGCTTGATGTTTTATGTAGAACTATTAATGATGTTAAAGGTCTTGTTAAGCATTTTCATATGGTTCAAACTCAGCTTGAACAAATTTGTAATGTGCAAAAGGATTTGCTTGCTAACAATGCCAAACAAGTTGATACACATGCATACGGTATAAAGACCCGAGGTGGTACACACACCATGGACCCCCTCTATTCGGAGGGGCATTCAAAGAGGATCAAGCAAGATTCTCAATTGCAGGAAGAAGACGTTGACAACCCCCCCCCCCCCCCCCCCCCCGAAGAAGAAAAAGAAACACAAGGAAGCTGACAACTCCAATGACCCCATAATTGATGAAGAACCTATTGTTGATACTAATAGTATATCTATTTCCGATGCTGAAACTGAAGATGGTGCTGAACCTGATAAAGATAATGAGAAGAATGATCCTCCTGAAGTACAAGAAGAAGAAGCACCCGACAAGCGCAAGAGATATACTAGAGAAGACTTTGTTGCAAGAAGACCTGGGAAGGAAAGAGAACCATGGGTACCAAAATCAATGCCCTTCCAGGTAAGTCTTTCAAAACCAAAGAAGAAGCGCATTACAATAAATTTTGTGAATGGATGAAACCTCTTTTTCTTCAAATTCCTTTGACTGATGCTATTAAGTTGCCTCCGTACTCGAGGTATATGAAAGATATTGTTACTAATAAAAGAAAAGTTCCTAATGAGGCAATATCTACTATGCTTGCTAATTACTCTTTCAGTGGTAAGATTCCTGAGAAGCTTGGTGATCCAGGTATACCCACCATTCCTTGCTCCACAAAAATAATTATGTCAGAACTGCTTTATGTGATCTTGGTGCATGAGTGAGTGTTATGCCTTTCTCTCTTTTAAAAAGGCTTTGTCTAGATAAACTAATCCCTACAAATATCTCTCTTCAAATGGTTGATAAGTCAACAGCCATTCCTGTTGGTATTTGTGAGGATGTTCCTGTTGAAGTTGCTAATTGCTTGATCCTTACTGAATTTGTTGTGCTTGACATGCCCGAGGATGAGAGGATGTCTATTATTTTTGGTAGACCATTTCTTAACACAGCATGTGCTATTATTGATTGCAATAAAGGAAAGGTGACTTTCAATGTTAATGAAAGGTGACTTTGTTGTGCTATTAATGAGAAGGAGCACACGGTATATTTTCCGAAGAAGATTGATAAAAGGCATGGCCTTAATTATATTGAGAATATTGAGACCGTGAAGGTTGGAGAGTGGGTTTGTCCTCTACATGTGCACCACAAATAGAAAACCATTATGGTGGGGATAATATCCATTAAAATAAACCATGATTGCTTTATAAGAGGTGAAACTTTTTGCTCGATATAACACATGTTTGGTAGTAAGACTTGATCAACCTTGCTAACAAATATGTTTTATATGAGTAAAAAGAGAAGCTTGTGATGTTTTCATTTCCTTTATCTTTCATCCTCCTTGTTGTACCAAAGTTTTATGTTTTCGAAGCTTCATATGTTTAACCACTGCTTCGAGCTTTCGGAAGTTTTGCAGCTTTTGGTACTACGGATTTTTTTCAAACGTGAAGTTGTCAGAAAAATTCCAGAAAAATTATAATAAAAATTTCCATCAAAAAAGAGACACAAGGGGGCCACACCTCGTCCAGGTGGCCAGCTGGCGCAGCCTGGCCCCTGGCCGCGCCCACAGGTCGCCTGGGCCCACCTGGTCCCCTTTCCAGGTACTTCTTCTTCCCTTCTCTCTCTCACTCCAAAAATCCCGATTTTTCTCCTGGAGCTCGAGTTCTTGCTGTTCTTGATGGCAAATTTCGATATCTCTCTGCAGCCCATCATTTGCATTGAGAATTTGAGCATTTGCTCCTTGGTATGTGACTCCTCCACTCCTCGAATTAGAATTTTGATTGGTAGTCTTATTTGTGAGTATTTGGGAGTTCTTGGTGCTGTTCATATGAGCTTGCATGCATGTTTAGAAATTTATTTATGAAGTTTTGACGCAAGTTTACGCAACAGGGAAGTGAGTAGAATAGTTTGCTCCAACTCATTTTGCTTAAACCTTCGTTTTTGTGATGCACCAAAAATTTCATAAATGAGTTTGTTTGGAAAAGCAAAAGGATGGCTTGGGAAGAAGAGACTCGAGCTTACCGTAGACTAACTAGAGCTGCAGCTTCACCTTCTACTATGAGGACAAGTTACAATGATGATATTGTGCCACCGGAGTTGCTCCACGAGACGGACACAACACGTGCCATAGCTTACCCGTGTTCAGATTTCCTTGCGGCGGCAGGTATTAAGGATGATTTTGATAACCTCTGTGCAGTTGCACGTTTGACACGTCTCGTAACACGACGTGTGCCACAATATCCAAAACTCACCTATTATTTTGTCAACTGGTTTAGATATAATGATAAAACTTCCATGATTGAATTCAGATTATATGAGGATGTCTTTACCATGTCTTTGGCAGAATTTTGTGACGTTATAGGTGTGCGAATGTCCGGAAGGCGACCAAAATAAAAGTTCAGCCCTACGAGCTAAAATCCCTATTCGCTTCCCTTTGCAGCAAGGATTCGCAATACATTCACCAGGGGGGAAGATTTCCAGCATCTTGTTTCCCCACATCAGGTATTTCGCATACTATATTGCTTGAGGGGTGTTAGCTCGTGACAACACTAGAAACATTTCGGCTCCGGATCTTGCTATCTTGGCAGCCACCCTCTTAGGATATAACACGTATAATAGTGGTGCTTTGATTGCTCGTCGCCTCGTCGCTAACAGCGGCAAAGGGCCTCACTTTGGTGGCATTTATGCCACGCTTATCCTCGAGCACCTCGAGCGCACTGTACGCGCGGATGATATGCCTTTTTCATTCATAAGCTTTGATGTTACCGCTATGAAGATGCATGAGTTTGTTAATAGGACTTCTGAGTTTGGTAACCTTGTTTATATTGTGAGGTTTGGCGAGCTTACTACTCGCGAGATCCGTCTACCTGCACCACTTTTGTTTGATTACACTAGCACGAACGGATGGAACTTCACCTCGATTGAGTTGGACGAGTTCATGATCCAGCAGCAGTTCCACAACCCCATGAAGGGGGTTGTTCCCGAGGAAGAGGAGCCTTCTTCTTGGGAGGACAGTCGAGCATCATTCTACGCGCCCGAGGCCCCGTACAATTCTTGGAGCTACCCGTACCACCCCGGAGCCGAAGGGAGCTCCTAGAGCCCACAGTAGCCAAGCCCAACTTAGGCCAAAAGCCTAAGCTTGGGGGAGTACGTACCCTTCTCCCCTTTCACTGTATCATCCGTGGTTTCCTTTTTAATCTTTTCAAAGTTTTTTCCTGTTCTTCTTTGTTCTTTCTTTGCAAAAACAACAAAAACATTTCTCTTTTCTTTTGCTTTCGTTTAGCCTTTGGAAAACCCAAAAACATTTCCTTTCTCTCTTTAGTTTGCTTTGTTTGCAGAGTTCAGATCACGTCCATGGTTGCAATTGACGTGCAAGCGACGACGCAATAATGACGAAGATCGATGGAAGGGATGCAACAAGGAAGGCCGGTATGAACTCTATTTATTTCTACTTTTCCACATATGCTTGTACTTATGATCTAGAGACTAGCTTGTAGCGACATAGTGCTATGTTTACAATGCTTTCCTAGTAGTTCATGCTTTCTTTGTGACTAGTCTCAAATAGCCAGAGTGCATAATGTGTTATTGAAATGATTTGCATGCATTGCATTGTTCATGGTTTGGCATATTGAAGTGGTATTTCCCTTCAGAGAGTTTTTGGATTGACTTGGCACATGCTTACACATGTTTATGACCAGAAGTATATCAAGCCTTGATGATATTTTTATTTCAAAATAGTTATATCACTTTCATGCCCAATTCAATGTTGCTTTGTCGCTCTGCATGATTATGACCTTTATTGCTCTCTAGTTGGTCGCTTCCCCGTCTTTTGCTAGCCTTCGCCTGTACTAAGCGGACTGACTGCTTGTGCATCCAAAATCCTTGAAACCAGTTGCGCCATATGAGTCCACCATACCTACCTATATGCGGTATTTATGTGTCGTCCTAAGTAAATTTGCATGTGCCATACTCTAAATCTTCAATTAAATATTTTGTTTTGTATGCCCGAATCGCTCATGTAGCGACTAGGGGCTATCACTATCTTCCATGCTAAGTGGGTTATTCTCAAGATATGTGTTGATTCACTATCATTCACGAGAAAGTGGCTGGTAATCGGGATGCCCAGTTCCATGCTCAAAAGTCAAATCAAATTTAGTGAAACAAAACTCCCCCATGATGTTGTTTGTATGGACGGTGCCCGTGGATTCGGCTCGCCGTGGAGTGTGATCGATTGGTGGAGGGGGAGTAAAAACTTTACTATTCTGTTTGGGAACCGCCTATAATGTATTTAGCATGGAAGGTATTGAGATATCTTAGTTGTTACGTTGACAATGAAAGCATACCACCCAAAATTTTGATTCATATCTGTTTTAAAAGCTCAAGTAATGGCACCTCTGCAAATAAATGCTTCCCTCTGCGAAGGGCTATCTATTTTACTTTACTATTGAGTCATCCTCTTCTTATAAAAAAGGCACCAACTATAGATAGCATAATTGTCATTCTCAGTGTAATGCGCATTGTCCCAAAGTACGACATTGTCTTCTGCATGATTGTGATATTACTTATTCTGAAATATTTATTTCTAGTCTCCTTTAAGACTCTGAAGGAGCGTCTGCATTCATGTTTTGCTTCACTCTTGGGGGCTAGTGAGATACCACTCTAGTATGTCCGAGTCATGTGCATTGTGATATCGTCATGATTTTCAGTTGCATATTATTCATTCTTAGTTGTTTGAAACTCTTCACATGATCGAAGTATTGCTTCGTGCATTGTCTTTGTAACATTGCTTCAATACTTGTTGGACTTGTTCGTAGTGCATGCTTATATACATCTAATGAAGCAAAAGAGTTTGTCAAAGTTTTCTTTGTTGCATCCAGTTTGTTGAACTGAATTTCTTGAAGACAAGCAATATGCTAAGCTTGGGGGAGTTGATACATCTCAAACGTATTGACTTTTCCAAACACTTTTGCTATTGTTTTGGCCTCATTCTTGCATGATTTGAACGAAACTAACCCAGACTGACGCTGTTTTCAGTAGAGCTACCTGTATGGTTTTCTTGTGTGCATGAAAATGGATTTTTAGACGTGCCGGAAAATTCCAATAAAAATTAGAGAAAATCCATGCACCGGGAGGAACCCTGGGTCAGAAGATGGGCCAGAGGGGGGCCACCAGGCCTCCAGGCGGCGTGCTGGCGCGACCTGCCCCGTGGCCACGTCGGGAGGTCTCCTGGGTGGGTCCCACCTCCTCTAGTGCCATACCTTGGCTCCTATTCTTACCCGTGATGGAGAAAACCCAGAACAGAAGTCGTTTTGCAAGTTCTCAACGCGGAGCCGCTGCCATCCTCGGTTCTTCTCCGGGAGTGCTAATCTCGAGGCTGCCTTGGCCTCCGGAGAGGGAAAATCATCGCCATCGTCATCACCATCACCCTTCCATGGATTCCCCCAGGTGTCTCTCTTCGAGGCCCCCAACGACATCTGCATCGCCAAGTGCCTTATGGCCAAAGGTATCGATTAGGTAACACCCAACATTAAGACCACCATTACTACTGCTCCCTCATTGTTAAACTGTGTTCATGATAGTGATGCTGTGGAACTTAATGAGCATGATTTTTACAAATTTCTGTGTAAAATCGAAGGATAATCCAAGAAGCATTTTGTTGCTCTTTTGGAACAAGTGGGTGAGGCTAATGACCTCATTGAGTCTCCTGAGGAGACAATCTCCGAGTTGCAAGGACATAGTCCTGACTATGTCGATGAAATTGCTGAACTATCTATTGCTCTAGAAGAAGAGCGCAGTCTTCATTGGGCTCTTGAGGACTCACACAACGATGATTGTGCTAAATTACAAAAAGAGTTAGATCACGCAATTTTTCTTACCCGTGTGCTTAAGTCTGAAAAGGCTGCACTTGGGGTAGGCCATGAAAGACTCAAGAGAGACTTTGATACACTTGACAAGGCCCACAAGGTCTTGAAAGGTGCACATTTCTCCTTGAAGGAGTCTCATGATCAACTCCAAGCAAAGCTTACCAAGGAGATCTCTACCTGTCCTCCTTTTGTTTTAATTGACAATGCTTCTGCAACTAACCCTTGTTGTGAGCGTGTACATCTTGTGGAGGAAAATGCTAAGTTGAAGGATCAACTTGAGAAGGGCCTTGTGTCATGCATCCAAGGCGAGATGAACCTAAACGACCTTTTGAGTAATCAAAAGGAAGTTGTAGGAAAGGAGGGACCTGGACTTACATCCAAGTCGAAAAGAATAAGGAAGAACAGGAACAAGCGATCGCTTACTCTCAAGGACATCTTTGTCAAAGAGGGCGAGGCGACTCAGGAGAACAAGAACAAGGTAAGGGGTGGTAATGCCAAGAAGGGAAAAACCATCCCTACCAACACAACTGGCAAATTTAATCCTTCTTATGTTTTATGTCATGCTGGTGATGGGCATGTCTATGCCAGATTTGTTGGTTCTTATTATGAGTCCATTCAATGGGCTATTTGGGTTCCTAAGACCCTTGTTTCTAACATCAAAGGACCCATTCAAAAATGGGTACCTAAAACCAAGCCTTGATCTATTGCAGGAGTTTGCTTCCGGTGGGGTGTCATGGTTGCTCGATAGTGGAGCAACAAATCATATGACCGGAAGTAAGGACTTGGTGGTGGACGTGCATCCTACCCCATCTATGCCCACCCATGTCCAATTTGATGATGCTTCAACATCTAAGGTACTAGGATTTGGTAAGGTGGTCATCTCTCGAGATTTATCTATTGAGAAGGTCATGCTTGTTGAGTCCCTTGCTTACAATTTACTTTCTGTTCGTCAACTGGCAATTATGGGATTTGCCACATTCTTTAATCTTGATATCATGGCCCTTTTGTGGACCAAGACTCTTAAAGTAGCCTATGTTGGATATGTCGAAAATGGTCTCTATGTGGTGAACTTTTCATAGCGACCCACTAAGACTGCGACTTGTCTAATGGCTAAAGTTGATGTGGACTGGCTTTGGCATCGCCGACTAGCCCATGTCAATATGAGATCTTTGCAAAGTCTTCTAAAAGGGGACCATGTTCGTGGACTAAAAAATGTGAGTTTTGCCAGAGATCGTGCTTGCAGTGCTTGTATTGAAGGAAAGATTAATGAAACTGCTCATCGTCCCATGGCTCTCATTTACACTAAGAGGCCTTTGGAGCTCCTTCACATGGATCTCTTTGGTCCTCCATCTTTTGATAGTCTTGGGGGCAGAAAGTACTACTTGGTGATTGTTGATGATTACTCAAGATACACTTGGGTGCATTTCTTCAAAAGGAACAGCGAGATTAACAGACCGTCATCAACTTTGCAAATGAAGCTCAACGTCAACATGAAGCAAAGATTTTGATGATTAGAAGTGACAACGGCACCGAGTTCAAGAACTACACCCTCGATGAGTTTCTTAGTGATGAGGGGATCACGCATCAATATTCAGCACCACACACCCCTCCACAAAATGGTGTGGTGGAAAGGACGAACCGTACGTTGATGGACGCGACAAGAACAATGATGGCAGAATTCAAATCTCCATACAACTTTTGGACCGAAGCCATCAACACAACATGTCATGCATCCAATCGGCTCTATATCCGCAAAGGCTTGAACAAGACTCCTTATGAGATCCTCACCGGAAACAAGCCCAACCCCAAGTACTTCAGGGTTTTCGGGTGTAAGTGTTTCATTCTAAAGAAAGGTGCTCGTCTAGCTAAATTTGATTCTAGAGCTCTAGAGGGCATATTTGTTGGTTATGCTACAAACTCTCATGCTTACCGTGTCCTCAACAAGTCCATCGGACTCATTGAGGAGACGTGTAACGTGGAGTTTGATAAAAAATAATGGCTCCCAGGTGGATCAAAGTGGTCTTTGTGATGTAGGTGATGAAATTCCTCCCCAAGCCATAAGAAGAATGGGGATTGGTCAAGTACTCCCCATTGAGGAACCCCTTGTGGTTGAAGGGGAAGTACAATGCTCTACTCAAGTGGAGCCATGACCCTCACTAGCCCCACATGCTTCCGATGAACAAAGTGAAGACCCTCCACCAGTTGAACAGAATCAAGGACGAGCTCAACCAAACGAAGATGGTGATGCACCAAATGATGTCCAAGTTCTAACACAAGGTTCCGAATCTGCTCAAGATCAAGATCAAGTGCAGCCACAAGATCAAGATCAAGAGCAAACACAAGATAAAGAACAAACCAACGAGCTTGCTCAAGATGAAGATCAAGTTGATTAGGTGGTTGCTCCTGAATTTCCTACTACGGGACCTAAGAGGGGTCGCGGTGTCAAGGCAGGGTCAAAACCCAATAACAAGGCCAAACAACGCGATCAAGTTGATGCTCCTCAATTAACTAGCGTGGAACTCCTAGAGCGTCGCGCAGCCAAGATAGCATCCAAGCTCAGGGTCAAATCACACCTTATGAAGAATGTGCCTGGAAGCTTAAAAAGGGGAGTATCCACTCTTTAACAAATTTCAAATTACTTTGAGCATCACGCGTTTGTTTCACATTGTGAACCTCAACAGGTACAGGAAGCGCTCGATGATGAGGATTTGCTTATGGCCATGCATGAAGAACGGGACAACTTCGAGGAGTTAGTGCCAAGACCAAAGGAGGAACATAATGTCATTGGGACCAAATGGATCTTCCAAAACAAGCAAGATGCCAATGGATTGTGGTTCGAAACAAGGCAAGACTGGTGGCTCAAGGCTACTCCCAAGTCGAGCGTATCGACTACGGTGAAACCTTTGCCCCTGTTGCTCGTCTTGAACCTATTCGCATGCTTCTTTCATTTGCCACTCATCATGATTACAAATTACAACAAATGGATGTGAAGAGTGCATTTCTTAATGGTCCTTTAAATGAGTTGGTATATGTCAAACAACCCCCGGGGTTTGAACATCCCAAGCTCCCCAATCATGTATACAAACTCAACAAGGCGCTCTATGGCCTTAATCAAGCCCCATGTGTGTGGTATGAGTACCTGATACGTCTCAAATGTATCGACTTTTCCAAACACTTTTGCTATTGTTTTGGCCTCATTCTTGCATGATTTGAACGAAACTAACTCGGACTGAAGCTGTTTTTCAGCAAAGCTGCCTGTATGGTTTTATTGTGTGCAGGAAAATGGATTTTTAGGCGTCCCGGCAAATTCCAATGAAAAATAGAGAAAATCCATGCACTAGGAGGAACCATGGGCCAGAAGATGGGTCAGAGGGGGGCCACCAGGCCTCCAGGCGACGTGGTGGCGTGACCTGCCCCGTGGCTGCGTCGGGAGGCCGCCTGGGTGGGTCCCACCTCCTCTGGTGCAGTACCTTGGCTCGTATTTTTACTCGTGACGGAGAAAACCCAGAACAAAAGTCATTTTGCAAGTTCTTAACGCGGAGCCGCTGCCACCCTCGGTTCTTCTCCGGGAGTGCTAATCTCGAGGCTGCCTTGGCCTCCTGAGAGGGGAAATCATCGCCATCGTCATCACCATCACCACTTCATCACCCTTCCATGGATTACCCCATCATGTGTGAGTAATTCCCTGTTGTAGGTGAAGGGTATGGTAGGGATTGGATGAGTTAGATCATGTAATAGTTCGTCAGATTTTTGGGGCATGTTGCCTATCATCTACTATGGTGTTTATCATCTTTGCTACTACTTGTTACTCTTAATGCTTGTCACTTTGGGCCCGAGTGCCATGATTTCAGATCTGAATACCTTATGTTTTCATGAATATATTTGTGTTCTAAGATCCTATCTATGAGTAGTATGCACCTATTATAGTCCGGAACCGGCGATCCCAATTGTGATAGCTTGGGACACCAAAGGGGATATGCTATAGTTTGAGGATTACATGTATCCATTGATTGCTAATGCTTTGTTCCGGTGCGCTTTGACAGGAGCACCGTAATCTCCATAAGTTCCTTTTTGCCCCGTTGGTAGCGGGATGGTAGGACAGAAGATGTTGTGCAAGTTCTTATTGCAAGCACGCACGACTACCGTGGGATACATGCCTAATGTTTGATATTTGCCTAGATGATCATTACTTTCCTATGTGCCTTGCCCCAAGTTAAATACATGATATCTCTCATCCATGACCAACCATCCATCTCCTTAGCCTATAGTGTTTTAATCCTGCTGGTTACAAGTTGCTTTACTTTTGTTGTTTTACTTTCTTGCTTTGCCACTATTATTTCCGTTGCCACCATCACTTCCATATCACTGTTGCTACTAATATTTCGTTGCCAGTCAAGTATCTTTCAGGTGCGATTGAATTGACAACTCAACAGCTAAAGCTTATAAATATTCTTTGGCTCCCCTTGTGTCGAATCAATAAATTGGGTTATCTTACCCGCGAAGATTGTTGCGATCACCTACACTTGTGGGTTATCAGTACCTTACTGATACGTCTCCAATCTATCTATAATTTTTTATGGTTACATGCTATTATCTTGTCAACTTTGGATGTTTTGTATGCATGAACATGCTATTTTATATCTTTTTTGGGACTAAACTATTTACTCACTGCCAAGTGCCAGTTTCAGTTTTTTCCGTGTTTTTGACCTTTTTCAGAGAAGAATATTAAACGGGGTCCAAACGGAATAAAACCTATGGAATGATTTTTTCCATAACAGAAGATACGCACGGGATTTGAGAACCAAGGCAAAGGACCCCGGGGGAGGTCACACGCCCCCTAGCCGCGGCCTGGGGGCGCCTAGAAGGCTTGTGGCCCCCCGTGGCTCATTTTCCCTACTTCTTCTGCCTATAAATTCTCTAAAAATCCAAAACCACTAGAGAGAGCCACGAAAATACTTTTCCGCCGCCACAAGCTTCTGTCTCCGTAAGATCCCATCTAGGGATCGTTCTGGTGCCCTGCTGGAGGGGGGATTCGGACACGGAGGGCTTCTTCATCAACACCATTGCCTCTCCGATGATGCTGAGTAGTTCACCACAAACCTTCGGGTCCATAGCTAGTAGCTAGATGTCTTCTTCTCTCTCTTGGATCTTCAATACGAAGTTCTCCATGATCTTCATGGAGATCTATCCGATGTAACCTTCTTTTGCGGTGTGTTTGTCGAGATCCGATGAATTGTGGATTTATGATCAGATCATCTATGAATATTATTTGAGTCTCCTTTGATCTATTATATGCATGATTTCGTATCCTTGTAATTCTCTTCGAGTTGTGGGTTTTGTTTGGCCAACTTGATCTATAATTCTTGCAACGGGAGAAGTGCTTGGTTTTGGGTTCATACTATGAGGTGTTCTCACCTAGTGATAGAAGGGGTAGCGAGGAACGCATCGTGTTGTTGCCATCAAGGGTAAAAAGAAGGGGTTTATATCTATTGCATGAGTTTATCCCTCTACATCATGTCATCTTGCTTAAGGCGTTACTCTGTTTGTTATGAACTCAATACACTAGATGCATGCTAGATAGCGGTTGATGTGTGGAGTAATAGTAGTAGTTGCAGACAGTATCGTCTACTTGTCTCGGACGTGATGCCTATATGTATGATCATTGCCTTAGATATCATCATGACTTTGCGCGATTCTATCAATTGATCGACAATAATTCGTTCACCCACCGTAATACTTGCTATCATGAGAGAAGCCTCTAGTGAACACTATGGCCCCCTGGTCTACATCACATCCTATTTTCAGATCTACACTTTAACTTTGTTGCACTTTCCACCTTCAGATCTCACCTTGCAAATAATCGTGAAGGGATTGACAGCCCCTTTATAGCGTTGGGTGCAAGTTTGTTTGTTTTTGCACAGGTACATTGTTGCCTCATCTTGATACTCCTACTGGACTGATACCTTGGTTCTCAAACTGAGGGAAATACTTGCATTTAAAGTGGAAAAACCCTTTAAATCCTTTCCTCTTCAAGGGAAAAACCAACGCAAGCTCAAGAGGTAGCAAGAAGAATTTCTGGTGCCGTTGCCGGGGAGTATTTAAAGTGAAGCATATCCAAGTAACTATCGCAAACTCATCTCTTGCATTTACATTATTTGCCTTTTGCCTCTCATTTTCCTCTCCCCCACTTCTGAAAAAAACAAAATTTACAAAAATATTTGCCTTTTTCGTTCGCCCTTTTCTTTCGCTTGCTTTCTGTTCGCTTGTGTGCTTGTTTGCTTGCTAAGTCACCATGACTGAAAACACCAAATTGTGTGACTTCTCGAATACTAATAATAATGATTTTATAAGTACTCCGATTGCTCCCGCCACTAGTGCGGAATCATATGAAATCAATGCTGCCTTGCTGAATCTTGTTATGAAAGAGCAATTTTCCGGCCTTCCTAGTGAAGATGTCACATCCCATTTTAATACCTTCATTGAGTTATGTGATATGAAAAAGAAGGAAGATGTGGATAATGATGTGATTAAATTGAAGCTATTTCCGTTCTCATTGCGAGATCAAGCAAAAACTTGGTTTTCATCTTTACCCAAAAATAGTATTGATTCTTTGAACAAGTGTAAAGATGCTTATATATCCAAGTATTTTCCACCGGCTAAGATTATCTCTCTCCATAATGATATCATGAATTTTAAGCAACTAGATCATGAACATGTTGCACAATCTTGGGAGAGATTGAAATTGATGATTAGAAATTGTCCCGCCCATGGCTTGAGTTTTTGGATGATTATACAAATCTTCTATGCTAGTTTGAAATTTGCTTCCAGAAATATCTTGGATTCCGCCTCCGGTGGAACTTTCATGGAAATCACATAAGGAGAAGCCACAAAACTCCTAGATAATATCATGACAAACTGTTCTCAATGGCACATTGAAAGGTCACCTACTAGTAAAAAAGTGCATTCTATAGAAGAAATTAACTCTTTGAGTGCTAAGATGGACGAGTTAATGAAATTGTTTTCTAGTAAAGGTGCTCCTCTAGATCCAAACGATATTCCTTTGTCTTCCTTGATTGAGAATAGCAATGAAAGCTTGGATGTTAATTTTGTTGGTAGGAATAATTTTGGCAACAACAATGCTTATAGAGGTAACTTTATTCCTAGGCCTTTTCCTAGTAATCCCTCTAATAACTTTGGCAATTCCTACAACAATGCTCATGGAAATTAAAATAAATTACCCTCTGATCTTGAGAGTAATATTAAAGACTTTATCAACTCGCAAAAGATTTTCAATGCGTCCATAGAAGAAAAACTGCTCAAAATTGATGACTTGGCTAGGACCGTTGATAGAATGTCTCTTGATATTGATGCTTTGAAATTGAGATGTGCTCCTCCCAAGATTAATATGGATGCAACTTTGAAAGCTATGCGTGTTTCCATGAATGAGAGTAAAGAAAGAACCGCCCAAATTCGTGTTAGACATGAATGGCTTAAAAAGGCGTGTTCTCGTGATGAGAATCACGAAGATCTTAAAGTGCTTGGTGTGACTCCTATTGAATCCTTGTTTTCTAATGTCAATCCTAATGATGATGGGGCTGGATATGAATCCACTTTGGTTGAGAAACGCCCCAATGATTCGGAGTCTATCTATCTTGATGCTAAAAGCACTGAAAGTGGAGTAGAGGATATCAAAACTTTGAGTAGTAATGAAATTACTACTTTGGATTTCAAGGAATTCAATTATGATAGTTTCTGTTTGATTGAATGTATTTTCTTGATGCAATCCATGCTAAACTCTCCACATGCTTATAGCCAAAACAAGGCTTTTACCGATCATATCGTCGATGCTATGATGAAATCTCTTGAAGAGAAACTTGAGTTGGAGGTATCTATTCCTAGAAAACTTCATGATGAGTGGGAACCTACTATCAAAATCAAGATGAAAAACTATGAATGCAATGTTTTGTGTGATTTGGGTGGTAGTGTTTCCGCTATTCCAAAGTCTTTATGTGATGTTCTAGGCTTCAATGAGATTGATGAGTGCTCTCTTAATTTGCATCTTGCGGATTCTACTGTTAAGAAACCTATGGGAAGGATCAATTATGTTCTTATTATTGCAAATAGGAACTATGTACCCGTAGATTTCATTGTGCTTGATATTGATTGCAATCCGACATGTCCCATCATTCTTGGTAGACCTTTCCTTAGGACTATTGGTGCTATCATCGATATGAAGGAAGGGAATATTAGATTTCAATTTCCATTAAAGAAGGGCATGGAACACTTTCCTAGAAAGAAAATAAGATTGCCTTATGAATCCATGATGAGGGCTACTTATGGTTTGAGCATCAAAGACGACGATACTTGATTCTATCGCCTTATGCCTAGCTAAGGGCGTTAAACAATAGCGCTTGTTGGGAGGCAACCAAATGAATTTACCTTTGCTTTTTTGCTTTCTGTTTTGTTGTGTCCACACCATCATAATTCTGTTATGATTGTGTTTTTTGTGTTTCTTTTTGTGTTTGTGCCAAGTAAAACCTTTATGACTAGTTTTGGTGATGGTTGTTTGATCATGCTGAAAAAGACAGAAACTTTGTGCTCACAAAATTATTTTTAATTCATATCCAGAAAGAGATTTTGAGTTGATTCTTTTTGCTTATGGTTGATATGCAAATTTGCCTAATTTTCATAATTTTTTAGAATTTTTGAGATACGAGAAGTATACGAAGTATACAGATTGCTACAGAGTGGTCTATTTTTGACAGATTCTATTTTTTTGTTGTGTTGATTGCTTATTTTGATGAAACTGTGGATAGTATCGGGGGGTACTAGCCATGGAATAGTGAGAATACAGTAACCGAACATCAATCAAAATAGAAATCAAGTTTACTACAGTACCTAAAGAGTTGGTAGTTTGTTTTCTTATGCTAATGATATCACGAGTTTCTGTTTAAGTTTTGTGTTGTGAAGTTTTCAAGTTCTGGGTGATGTTCTCATGGACAATGGGATAAAGAGTGGAAAGAGCTCAATCTTGGGGATTCCCAAGGCATCCCAAGCCAAATTCAAGGACACCAAAAAGCCTAAGCTTGGGGATGCCCCGGGAAGGCATCCCCTCTTTCGTCTTCAATCCATCGGTAACGTTACTTGGAGCTATATTTTTATTCACCACGTGATATGTGTTTTGCTTGGAGCATCGTGTATTATAGGAGTCTTTTCTTTTTGTTTTGTCGCAATCATCCTTTCTGCACACCTTTTTGAGAGAGACATGCACTCATCATGAAATTGCTAGAATACTCATTGAGCTTCACTTATATCTTTTGAGCTAGATAACTTTGCTCTAGTGCTTCACTTAGATCTTTTTAGAGCACGTCGGTGTCATATTTTGAAGAAATAAAAACTCTCGATCTTCACTTATATCTTTTTGAGAGTGCTCTCTCTAAGTAACTTGGTAATTGGCGTGTGCTATCAAAATAGTCGTAAAGATGATAGGCATCCAAAGAGGATATAATAAAAACTTCCATATTCAAGTGCATTGATTAGTAAGAGAAGGTTGCTTCCTAACAATTAGTTTTGAGATTTGGATGTGGTAATATTAGAGTTATGTTAGTAGGGTGTTGTGAATCTAGAAATACTTGTGTTGAAGTTAGTGATTCCCATAGCATGCACGTATGGTGAACCGCTATATTACGAAGTCGGGGCATAATTGATTTATTGATTGTCATCCTTTGTGTGGCGGTCGGGATCGCGCGATGGTTAACACCTACCAACCCTTCCCCTAGGAGTATGCATTTAGCACTTTGTTTCGATTACTAATAAAACTTTCGCAATAAGTATATGAGTTCTTCATGACTAATTTGAGTCCATGGTATAGATGCACTTTCACCTTCCACCACTACTAGCCTCTCTAGTGCCGCGCAACTTTCGCCGGTGCACAAACCCACCATATACCTTCCTCAAAACAGCCATGATACCTACCTATTATGGCATTTTCATAGCCATTCCGATATATATTTCCATGCAACTCACACCGTTCCGTCTCATGACTTGTGCTGTCACTTTCATATTGCCATTGCATGATCGTAAGATAGCTAGCGAGATGTTTCAACGTCATACGTAAGCTAGATCGTTGCACATCCCGGTAAACTGTCGGAGGCATTTCCTATAGAGTCATCATTGTTCTAAGTATCGAGTTGTGAGTAAATAAAAGTGTGATGATCATCATTATTAGAGAATTGTCCCATGTGAGGAAATAAAAAAAAAGAGGCCAAAGATGCCCACCAAAAAAATGAAAATAGGCCAAAGAGCCAAAAAAAAGAGAGAAAAGGAGAGAAGGGACAATGCTACTATCTTTTTCCACACTTGTTCTTCCAAATAGCACCATGTTCTTCATGATAGAGAGTCTCTTGTTTTGACACTTCCATATACTAGTGAGAATTTTTATTATATAACTTGGCTTGTATATTCCAATGATGGGCTTCCTCAAAATTTCCCTAGGTCTTCGTGAGCAAGCAAGTTGGGTGCACACCCACTAGTTCTCCTTTTGAGCTTTCACACACTTATAGCTCTAAGTGCATCCGTTGCATGGTAATCCCTACTCATTCACATTGATATCTATTGATGGGCATCTCCATAGCCCTTTGATACGCCGAGTCGATGTGACCATCTCCTCCTTTTTGCCTCACAACCTCCACCACACTCTATTTCACCTATAGTGCTATATCCATGGCTTACGCTCATGTATTGCGTGAGAGTTGAAAAAGTTTGAGAAAGTAAGAGTGCGAAAACAATTACTTGGCCAATACCGGGGTTGGGCATGATTTAAATTCGTTGTGTGGGGATGATGGAGCATAGCCAGACTATATGATTTTTAGGGATAACTTTCTTTGGCCTTGTTATTTCAAAAGTTCATGATCACTTTGCTAGTATGCTTGAAGTATTATTGTTTTCACATCAATAGTAAATTATTGTTTTGAATCTTACGGATCTGAACATTCATGCCAAAAGAAAGAAGTTACAAAGATCAAATATGTTAGGTAGCATTCCACATCAAAAATTCAGTCTTTATCACTTCCCTACTCGAGGACGAGCAGGAGTTAGGCTTGGGGATGCTTGATACGTCTCCAACGTATCTATAATTTTTTATGGTTCCATGCTATTATCTTGTCAACTTTGGATGTTTTGTATGCATGAACATGCTATTTATATCTTTTTTGGGACTAACCTATTAACTCAGTGCCAAGTGCCAGTTTCTGTTTTTTCCGTGTTTTTGACCTTTTCAGAGAAGAATATTAAACGGAGTCCAAACGGAATAAAACATGCGGAATGATTTTTTCCATAACAGAAGATACCCAGGGGACTTGAGAACCAAGGCAAAGGACCCCGGGGGAGGTCACAAGCCCCCTAATCGCGGCCTGGGGGCGCGCCTAGCGGGCTTGTGGGCCCCCCATGGCTCCTTTCCCCTACTTCTTCCGCCTATAAATTCTCTAAAAATCCAAAACCACCAGAGAGAGGCACGCAAATACTTTTTTGCCGCCGCAAGCTTCTGTCTCCTCAAGATCCCATCTGGGGACCGTTCTGGTGCCCTGCCGGAGGGGGGATTCGTACACGGAGGGCTTCTTCATCAACACCATTGCCTCTCCGATGATGCGTGGGTAGTTCACCACAGACCTTCGGGTCCATAGCTAGTAGCTAGATGGCTTCTTCTCTCTCTTGGATCTTCAATACAAAGTTCTCCATGATCTTCGTGGAGACCTATCCGATGTAACCTTCTTTTGAGGTGTGTTTGTCGAGATCCGATGAATTGTGGATTTATGATCAGATCATCTATGAATATTATTTGAGTCTACTCTGATCTCTTATATGCATTCTCTTCGAGTTGTGGGTTTCATTTGGCTAACTTGATCTATAATTCTTGCAATGGGAGAAGTGCTTGGTTTTGGGTTCATACCGTGCGGTGTCCTCACCTAGTGACAGATGGGGTAGCGAGGCACGCATCTTGTTGTTGCCATCAAGGGTAAAAAGATGGGGTTTATATCTATTGCATGAATTTATCCCTCTACATCATGTCATCTTGCTTAAGGCGTTACTCTGTTTGTTATGAACTCAATACACTAGATGCATGCTGGATAGCGGTCGATGTGTGGAGTAATAGTAGTAGATGCAGACAGTATCGGTCTACTTGTCTCGGACGTGATGCCTATATGTATGATCATTGCCTTAGATATCATCATGACTTTGCGCGATTCTATCAGTTGCTCGACGGTAATTCGTTCACCCACCGTAATACTTGCTATCATGAGAGAAGCCTCTAGTGAACACTATGGCCCCCCGGTCTACTTCACATCCTATTTTTTAGATCTACACTTTTACTTTGTTGCACTATCCACCTTCACATCTCACCTTGCAAATAATCGCGAAGGGATTGACAACCCCTTTATAGTGTTGGGTGCAAATTTCTTTGTTTTTGCGCAGGTACATTGGTGCCTCATCTTGATACTCCTACTGGATTGATACCTTGGTTCTCAAATTGAGGGAAATACTTACTGCTACTGTGCTGCATCACCATTTCCTCTTCAAGGGAAAAACCAACGCAAGCTCAAGAGGTAGCACTTACCGAGTTGTTGGAAGAACGTGGGTTTGAAATTGGGAAGATCGATCCCACCCTTTTTACCAAAAGGGTAAAAGGGGATTTGTTCATATGCTAACTATATGTTGATGATATCATTTTTGGTTCTCCTAACGAATCTTTCATTGAAGAATTTGCCACACTAATGACCGAGAAATTTGATCTGTCAATGATGGGTGAGTTGAAGTTCTTCCTTGGATTCCAGATTAAACAAGGCTTAGAAGGAACCTTCATCAAACAAGCCAAGTACACCCAAGACATGCTCAAGAGGTTCGAGCTAGAGGATGTCAAGCCGGTCAAGTTTCCCATGCCAACCAGATGCAAGCTTGACAGTGATCCCGATGGTAAAGCAGTGGATCAAACGGTATATCGCTCCATGATTGGATCCCTTCTTTACCTTTGTGCATCTAGACCGGATATCATGTTGAGTGTAGGGATTTGTGCACGGTTTCAATATGCACCAAAAGAAAGCCACTTTGCGGCTGTTAAACGTCTTTCGATATTTGGCTCATATCCCAAACTTTTTCCTACGGTATCCCAAAGGAGCAAGCTTCAATCTAGTGGGCTATTCTGACTCAGATTGGGTAGGAGACTATGTGGAAAGGAAGTCAACGTGTGGAGGATGTCAATTTCTTGGTCGTTCGCTCGTAAGTCGGTCTTCAAAGAAGCAAAACTGTATCTCACTGTCTTCCACCGAGGCTGAGTATGTTGCAGCTGCAAGTTGTTGTGCACAGCTGCTATGGATGAGGCAAACTTTAAAGGATTATAGTGTCACTTGTGACAAAGTACCTCTTTTATGCGACAATCAAAGTGCTATCAAGATTTCCCTCAATCCGGTGCGACATAGCAAAACCAAGCATATTGATATTCGTCATCACTTCATCCGTGAGCATATCAAGCGTGGAGATATTGAAGTCAAATTCAGCAACATCCAAGAGCAACTTGCAGATATTTTCACTAAGCCCCTATATGAAGCAAGGTTCCGGGACTTAAGGCATGAGCTAAAGATCATCGATTCAAGTAATGTGGATTGAAACTAGGCAGTCTGCAACCTCACTCTGCATTATATCTTGTTCTAGGTGTAGGCATGTACATAGGGGGAGTGTTGTTCAACCAATGAACTTTCCCTCCCCCCATTATGCATAAATCGATCAAGTCTTTCACATTGCCATCATTGATCGCACTTGTGCTTCAAAGATGAGCTTTGGTCATGAACCCAAGGATAATTCTTCGCGATGTCATACCATTTGTCTCAAACATAGGTGGCTCCGGCCACCGCCCCCTAAAAGAGGGTCATGAACCCAAGGATAATTCTTCGCGGTGTCCATAGTGATTTCTCGCTGTTTTGGCAATTTCTATAATTTTCTGAGTTTTTTGGCACGGTACTACCGCTCGTGGAGCGGTACTACCGCAATGACCCGAGAGGTACTACCGTGCTGACCCGAGCGGTACTACCGCCTTCAGATCTGTACGCCTCAGGAGGAGCGTTACTACCGCAATGACCCGAGCGGTACCACTGCCATGACTCGAGCGGTACTACCGCGATGACCGAAGTGGTACTACCGCGGCAAGCGGTACTACCGCCCTGCCCGTGCCCTGGGGGCTATATAAGAAGGGGGGAGCAGTTTTTCTGCCCCATTTTGTAACATCCCAAAATTATAAATTTTGGAATGTTAATATAATTATTATTAGATTGTTTGTTGGTTGCCTGAGTGATTGAAACTTGAGTGAAATTTGAAACTTTTGAATGAGAGGGAATAAAATGACTTTCCCCATCTCCGGTGAATTCAAATTCAATCTTTTAAAAGCAACGAGAGAAGATGACATGACTTCTTCAACTATTAATAATTTGAACGGAGATATTTGCATTTGAATTCTTTTGCATTTCCATTCGTGCAAGAAATGCCGGGAAATACATTCTAAAGAGCGGAGGAACATGACCCTCAAAACCACGGGCATTTTGAAAGTTATTTGAACCCTCAAACTTAGAGGGTCATTTGAAATTTTTTTGCAAAAGAAAATAAACCTTTTTGGCAATTTTGTGAAAATAATTTTTTCTGAAGTTTTTATTTTTGCCGTGGAAAAATGCCCATCATCTATATTTTATTTTTCTGATAATTTTAGTATATAAAGACTCTTTATTCCGAATTGATTTGATTTCCTTTTTAACGTTTTAGTTTCCTAGTTTTGAAAATAGGAATAGAATCACTTTTATTAGGAAATAGGAGCTGGCCCAATTAAGACCCTTCCCTATTTTGGCCCAGGAAGATCATCTCCTACCTCCATCTCTCCCTCACGTCACAGAAGAAACTTGCCTTCCATGGACAGAGGATCCCCACCTCCAGGATTCGCGACGCACATTCCTTCCCAGCGCCTCCCGTCGCCTCTATAAGAACCCCATGCGCCTCCTCGTTCCATTCCCGTTGAAAACTTCACCTCTCCTCGCCTCTAGCTCGCGCACCCCTCGCCGGAGTCGTCACCGGAAAACTCACTAGAACTCTCCCCGTCGGCCCCCTGCACCCGCCCCTCCCTGCCGAGCCCTCTCCACCTCACTGCACCCCTCCACCACTTCGGCCACCACCTCGCTGCACCCCTCCACCCCCCTCCACCGCCCCCTGCTGCCCCATCCCCATCCCCATCGCCATTGCCAGCGAGCAGCAGCACCACCAGCAGTTTTTCCCACGTCGCCCTCCCCCTACAGACCCCCTCCACCTCGCCTCCCTCCCCCCAGGAACCCCCTTCGCCCCCCCTCCACCACTCCTCCCGCCGGAGTGCCCCTTCCCCACCGGCGACCCACCCCACCAGAACTCCACCACCATCGGCCATTACAGCCACGGGGGCAACTCCCCAGCCACGGTAAGGCCTTCTTCCTTTTTTTTTCTTGTTTTGTTTTTTTAGTTTACCCTTAGATCATTTTTAGATGGTGTAGATTAGATCCTTAGAATACCCTTTCGGTTTAGAGTAGAAAACCGGCGGTTTTATTTCACTTAATCATTTAGCCAGCAAGTTTTGTTAGCCTCGGCCGTTTGCTCCTAACCTTGCAACAAACACACCCTTAGCCCATAAGTGGGCGCCACGTGTCTGTAGCAATTATTCTCTTTTTCTGTCTAGTTCCAAAAACAGCAAAGTTTCTGTTTTGTTTTGGCCACAACTTTTGATCCCGAAGTCCAATGATAGTGATTCTTTTTCTAGTAACTCAAAAATTTCCTGTAGTTTTTAGAAACATATAATTTGTCTATGTTTGAAATTTTCAAATATAAGTTAGATCAGATTTAGTTTAAACCTTGTTTTGCCCATTCCAGGAGTTTAAAAATAGCTTTTAATTTGATTACTTTTGGTACTGATCACTGGTGATCCTATGTATCAGTGGTAAAAATTTCAGATTTGTTTGAGTATTTTAGCTCACTGTTTCTTGTGAAACAATTTCTGTTTCACCTCTTTTAGGATTTCGGCTAATTCCTTTTCTATTTTGTTTTAAAATATTTTCTTTATTATTTCAAAAAGATTATTATGTTTTGTTTATAACAGTAGTTTTGCAACAAGTTTTTATTTTAGTTTTATTTGTTTTCATGAAATCAATTCTAGTTCCTTAGTAACTTGCAATTGGTTTCCGCATTGTTTCAAATCCCGTTTGGGAATACTTTCAAATAATTTTGTGAAAAATACTTTATTTTATCTTAGTTAGATTTATATTTTAGTTCCTTGTTATTATTTTCTGTTAGACAAAAACTATTTAGTGTTTGACGTAGTAGAAGACTCCCTAGCCTTATTTGAAGTTTTCTTTCGTTTTCCTATTCGCTCTCTCTTTTGTTTTGATTGCTAGAATGATTGCTAGTATGAGTTCTTATGTGAATGATATGTTTGTTATATAGACTTCATCGGAGAGTGACGAATAGTTCTATCACGTATTTCCCGAGAACGAAAATGCTTCTTCGTCAACATCACCAGGCAAGTCACTTTGATCATACTATCACCTATGTTTTATGCATCGTAGTTCTACCATCCATTGCCCAAATTGCATGCTGCTTAGGTACTTGGAAATTTTAGTATAGATTGTAGTATCATGTGGTAGGCACACAACAACCCCGATGCTTGGCCCGGGACGACAAATTTCATACTGCTATGCTTGAGTAGACGGGATTTCGGTTGAGTGCATAACACGAGTGATGCGAGGTTGATTAAATAATCAAGACCGGTTAAGACAAGATTTTCAAGACCTCGGACGCAATGCAACTCTGGGTGAAGGACGGTTGATCGGCTCCCTGGAGAACCAAGTGGATGACCCGGGATGCTGGAGAGGCCATGACATCCTGCGGAAAGCTTCAGCCAGGCTCAAAGGGACGGACGGATATTTTCAAGACCCAAGGCTTACCTGCATAGCCACAAGTCATTATGGGCTCTGGCTTGGTTGGACAACGCGGTGACTCTGGACAGGCGGTGCTAGCAGATGTAGAAGAACGGTAGGATTGGATGGGCACCGACAGGGATTCAAAGGGACCCGTTGAAAGACCATGTTTTGATCATCCGGTCTTCAAACACCCTGAAGTGCGAGGACATACACGGAGGCGATCAAATCTTGTGGGGAACGTGTGCAAAACTCTGCAGAGTACTCAAACCTAATCGATTAGCCGTGTCCACGGTCATGGATAACTTGAGCCAAAGGAACTGAAGTTATCTGGATTTCTCAACACCATTATATATATTTGATGAGGGTAATATTGATAACTCGGGTATGAGAACTGGTTGGCGGAACCATCTCATTAACAACCAACTACGTAGTTATATTTTGCTTTTTAGCCCCTCTCTTGATGTAGGAAAAAATTTGCTTTACGCTAAAACTTATAGCCCCACCTGCCATATATGCATATAGTATAGATGATTACTTTTCACCCCTCTCTTATGTGACTTGCCGGCATATTCAATAGGCTGACCTACACGGCTCCAATGTCTTATGTTGCAGATATTTTTCTTCGACGAGTAAGAGTACGATTCAGGGTTACGGTCTACACTCAACTTGCCGTTGGTGTTTATTGGGACTCCACTCCCTTGACTCCTTCCGCTGAGATATTTAAGGTATATATCAGTTTTACGCTATTTACATGTGATTGCACTTTGATACATACATTGATGTACTGTGTGTGCCAGCATACTGATCCAGGGATGGCACAGATACATAGAGGCTTGACTCGTTTTGAGTCGGGTCGCTACACATTTGTTCCTGTCCCGTGGAGCTCTCTCTCTTTCTCTCAAATCTCACCAGAATAGATCTCCCTCCGTGGCGCTTCTCCTTCCGTGCTAGTTGAAGGGATTTCCCCCTTTCTCCTCCTTGTTCCATGGATCCCGGTACTACCCCTATCCTCCTTCTCTTGTTTTGACGTTCTTGGTTCTAGGGTTAGGGGCTTGGTGGATTACCTTCATTGTTATGGCATGATCTTGTCCCATACATGGATGGAAGGAGGGCTCTTGGGAGTGTTTTCCTTGTGTTTTATTGAATAGGTTATGCATAGTGGTCAGATCTATTTCTTTTGCACCATAGTTAGAGCTTTGTGGTTAGATCTATTTTCTGCTCTGTCAGATCTGAAACCACGCGGTACTACCGCTCGTGTAGCGGTACTACCGATGTGCCTTGTATGCATGACCTAAAATTGGTTCCTTCTGTGTTTTCTCCTGTGTTCTGGACTTTGCCATGACTTCCTTTTGTCGTTTTCGCGTGTTTGTGTTGCGTGTCACAGGTGGTGGCTCCCGTCGCTCAAACCCGGTACGTGACACCCAGTCCAAGAGGTTCCGCAACTCTCACGATCCGGAAGGTTCCAATCCTTCGAAGCGCAATATCAAGAAAACTGCATCGAAGGACAAAGAGGCCAACATTGACTATGACACTTTGCCTCTTAAGGAGTATGTGCGGCGCCGAAAGATCAATCCTTATGTCACTGAGAGGGATGAGCTCAAGGGTTGTGAGATGTTCTCGACCAAGCAGCAAGTCCTGATATATCAACATGTCGTCCTAACTCGAAAGAAAATATATGTCCTGGTGCAGTGGATTGATCTCAATCACCTCCAGACGGATCCTGCATATTTTGGAGAGGCCCTGAGTATGATTAAGCAGCTGGGTATTGAGGACCTCATCACCTTTCACTATGACTTCGATCCATAGGCAGTGGCTCAATTATATGTCTCTGTCTACTTTCATGCAGATGTGGATCGTACTGTGACCTAGATGACTCATGGAGAGAAGATGTCTCGCACTTGGGTTGAGTTCATGAAGCTTCTGAATGTCCATGACGAGGGGTTGCATAATTCTGTTGGCTTACGCCCTCATGCCAACCCCGGTGCTACCCCCAAGGAGAAGCTGCAACCCTTCTATCTCAGGAAGAATGTGCTCCCCACCTTCTTGGATGTCATGCATAGGATCTTCCGCAACACTCTTGAAAGGATCGATATGGTTGTCTAGAGGGGGGGTGAATAGACAACGACCACTTTTTAATCAATCTTAGCACGTTAAGGTAAACACCCTACGGGTTCACAAATAATACGACAATGAGGTGAACCCTATAGAAGCTACCAACGAGAGCTATTAAGACAAGTAGGATATAGTCACAAGCATAAGCAAATACAAAGTAAAGGATAGAGATAACCACAAGTGGAACCGATGGAGACGAGGATGTGTTACCGAAGTTCCTTCCCTTTGACAGGAAGTACGTCTCCGTTGGAGCGGTGTGGAGGCACAATGCTCCCCAAAAAGCCACTAGGGCCACCGTATTCTCCTCACGCCCTCGCACCATGCAAGGTACCGTGATTCCACTATAGGTGCCCTTGAAGGCGGCGACCGAACCTTTACAAACAAGGTTGGGGCAACTCCACACAAAGCTTGGAGGCTCCCAACTAAACCACGAAGCTTCACCACAATGGAATATGGCTTCGAGGTGACCTCAACCGTCTAGGATGCTCAAACACCCAAGAGTAACAAGATCCGCAAGGGATTGGTGGGGGGAATCAACTTTTCTCTTGGTGGAAGTGTGGATCTAGGCCTTCTCAACCAATCCCTAAAGAATCAACAAGTTTGATTGGCTAGGGAGAGAGATCGGGCACTTTTGAGCTTGGGGCGCAACAATGGAGCTTAGAGAGATAAGAGATAGGGTTCCTTAGCTAGAAGAACCCTTTATATAGTGGGGGGGAAAATCAGACCGTTTTCCCACTCTCTGCCCGAGCTCCAGCGGTACTACCGCTGCCTGTAGCGGTACTACCGCTGGCACTCGAGCGGTACTACCGCTAAACGGGGGCGGTACTACCGCCGCCTGGCGGTACTACCGCTGTATGCAGCGGTACTACCGCTGGGACTCCAGCGGTACTACCGCTGACACCAGCGGTACTACCGTTGGCCCCTTGGTAGTGCAAAAGAACTACTACCGCCAAGAAAGTCTTCGCAAAAAGGTCCGTCCACGAACTACCGCTAGGTAGGTGGAACAAAGCACCTGGAGCGGTACTACCGCCAGCTAGCGGTACTACCGCTAGCAGTCCAGCGGTACTACCGCTAGAACCAGCGGTACTACCGCTGGGGACCATTTTGCAAAGATGCGAGAAACAAAGTGGTGAGGGCCGCTCCAAAGATAAAGGAAAGGGAGAATGAAGTGTGCGTGTGCAAAGATAGATTCCACCCAAACCTTTCCACTACGGATCCCCTCTTAATAGTACGGCTTTCCTATGACTCAAATAAAGAGAATCGTAGAGAGCGCCGTGCTTCCGTTCCATGAGAGAGGAGACGTGTCGTCTTGTGCCGTTGACGTGTGTTATCTGAAACCTTAACACACACAGTTAGTCATGTACGGTACTGTCATCAATCACCAAAATTACTTAGGCATAAACTATGCCCCAACAATCTCCCCCTTTTTGGTGGATTGATGACAATACCGGATTTGCACAGAGAATAATATGAGAACAAAAAGATAGAGATATATGACAATACGGGGCATATGACTCACAGCATATGATGGAAATAAATCTCACATAAGTTCATGTCTCACAAAAGATAGCAAACTAGAAGCAAACCAAGTTCGAAGCAAACCACACGAAATAAAGCAAAGCAACGCAAAGTTCAAATATGAAAGCAAATCCTAGACTATCTCCCCCTTTGGCACAAGACACCAAAAAGGGGCACATCTAATGCCACAGGTAGCTACTCCTCATCTTCAGCATCACCAGACTCATCTGTCCCCTCCTGATTGGTCTGCTCCTCCTCTTCCGCCTCATCGCCGGACCACTGGTATCCTTGAGCCTGCATCCAAGTAGCCTCAGGAGTGATGTCGTCCTCTGAGCCGCTGGAGATGTCCACATCCAGGGTCCTGAGAACACACTTATGCCTCTGGCGGCTCTCCTTCTGAGCCACGTGCGTCTGGTACTGACCCTTGGCCTGCATACAGAAAAGGGTCTTCATCTTGTCCTGCAGTTTGATAGCCGAAGATGGCATGGCAGACGAGCGGGACTGAGAGGCGGTTCCTCTGTCAGCAGCAGTCTCTGTATCAGTATCCATGTGCTAAGAGGAAGTGGATGGGTTGGCCCATTTGTCCTTGACGCGAAGCTTGATCGGGTCGTGCACAATGTAGTCTGACTGAGCGTAGAGCACCTCCTCTGGAAAAGCCTCTTGCCACTTATGGCGAATATATGCGAACAGATAGGGCCCATAGATGGGAACCTTACGCATGATGATGCAGTTCCATAGCTCCGTGAACATCACATCAGAAATATCCAAAGGGGCAGACTCCTGAGACATAGCCTCCTCACAAAGCAGCAGCATCTCAGCCAAGGAACCATGAACCTCGTCGAAGTTACCAATGCGAGGGAAGAGGGTGTTGCGAAGGATCCGGTGCATGATGTCCAGATGCTTGGGGAGCACACCCTTCCTCACATAGAGCTTCTGCAGTCTGTCCTTTGCGGGGGCCCTATCGGTGGGGCCTGCAGCATGAGGACGTAGCCAAGTGGAGTGTCAGCTCCCTGGAAGTCAATGTTGAGGAATTGCATGAACTCACGCCAGGTACCGGTCATCTTCTGAGTCCCAGTCATCCACACCATAGAGCGCTCTGCATCAGGAGAGAAGTGGACCGTGACATAGAACTGAGCAACAACAGTGGGATCAAAATCTGTCTTGTATGTGATGATGTCCTTGATGCCGAGTTTATCAATCAGAGAGAGGGCATCACCAAAATAGTCCAGGTTCCGCTGAAGATGGGCTAGGTCAATCCACTGAACGGAGACATAGTTTTTCTTGAAATGTGCAACAACATCCCGGTAGATCCGGCACTGATCCCTTGCCCAGACATGGTCAACATCCTTGATCACAGCCCTCTCGTTGAGATAGTGGTTCTGAGTGCGAAACTGCAGAAAGTCCTTGGGGGACATTGTACGGACATTTACCCTGTTCTCCTTGTGTGCGACCTTCTTGAAGGACTGCCTTTTGGGTTGCAGACCTGAGGTGGCAGACCCCTCGGGAGCCTCTTGGTTGCGATACTGCTTTGACTGCGTGTCACGAGGGGGGTTCGAACGGCGAGAGCCACCTGTGACACAAAACACACAGCGAAAAGAGGCGACAAAAAGAGTCAAGGCAACGAATCTTTGAAAACGCAGAAGAAATAAACACGCGTTGCTAAGCACATAAAAGGAATACACAGTGGATGCTCCTGGCGGTAGTACCGCCACCCCTGGCGGTAGTACCGCTGTGGCCTAGCGGTAGTACCGCTACCCCTGGCGGTAGTACCGCTGGGGTCCTAGCGGTAGTACCGCTGGGGTCCTAGCGGTAGTACCGCTACCCCTGGCGGTAGTACCGCTGGGGTTTGACTTTTCAGATCTGACAGATAAAAACCGTTACAAGGGCATGGGTTGTATATGAACATGAAGAACTCCACCCCAGCCCTACTTTACATGAGGAACACTAGTAACACGAAATAAGTACATGCCTAGGCAAGAGAGAGCAGGTTTTAGATCTAATCCAAACAAAGTTCAAGTGCTAAATCTAAAACAAGTAAATCCTAGGGCATGGCAACATAATCAACAACAATCTATCGGACCTATACTCCCCTCAAATATCTCCTTCATGCCACCCAAGAACTAGCCATAAGATCAAAGATATGGATTCAATCCCCAATGCTCCTATCTCTAGAACGAGAACATCAACCAAATAGAAGAAGGGAGGAGCTTTACCGGGATTCATGGCTCTTGGAGGAGGAAGGAGAGGTGGAGCAACCCTTCCAAACCAACCGGGAGAAGGAGCTCCACGAAACGAGATCCAAACAGGGAGTTTTCGGGCTAGGGGAGGGAGGAGCCGCGAGGAAGAAGAAATAGGAGAAAAACGGGCTCCCTCTCCTTTATATAGCCCAAGGGGTACGGGCCAGCAGTAGTACCGCTAGATGCAGCGGTAGTACCGCTGGGGTCCTGGCGGTAGTACCGCTCCCCCTTGAGGCAGCCCTAAAAATTTCCTAGCCGGTCGTGTTAGATGGGAATCCTCGCAGTAGTACCGCTATCCCTGGCGGTAGTACCGCTACCCTGGCGGTAGTACCGCTGTGAATGTCGCAACGCGGCTAAGGAAAAGATATGAACTTGGGCACATGACAAGTGAGTAAAAAGGATAGCATCTAGGAAAAAGTATTGACTTGTCATTGTATATCCTTTCTTCGATACGCAAGAAAGGGTGGAGGGGCGGTGGCCGAGGCCACCTTTGTTTGAGAAAATGGTATGACACCGTGAAGAATTATCCTTGGGTTCATGACCAATGCTCGTCTTTGAAGCACAAGTGCCATTTGACAATGGCTAAAGTGAAAGACTAGATTGATTTATGCATAATGGGGGGAGGGAAAGTTCATTGAGAGAACAACACTCCCCCTATGTCCATGCCTACATCTAGGCCAAGATGGAATGCAAAGTGAGGTACAATATGCCTAGTTTCAATCCACATTACTTGAATCAATGATATTTAGCTCATGCCTTAACTCCCGGAACCTTGCTTCATCTAGAGGCTTAGTGAAAATATCTGCAAGTTGCTCTTCAGTGTTGATGAAGTGAACCTCAATATCACCTAGCTTGATATGTTCATGAATGAAGTGATGACGAATATCAATATGTTTGGTTTTGCTATGTTGCACTGGGTTGAGGGAAATCTTGATGGCGCTTTGATTGTCACATAGAAGAGGCACTTTGTCACAAGTGACACCATAATCCTTTAAAGTCTGCCTCATCCATAGCAATTGTGCACAACAACTTGCAGCTGCCACATACTCAGCTTCGGCGGATGATAAGGAGACGCAATTCTGCTTCTTTGAAGACCAACTTACCAAAGAGCGACCAAGGAATTGGCATCCTCCAGAAGTTGACTTCCTCTCCACACAATCTCCTGCCCAATCTGAGTCAGAATAGCCAACTAGATTGAAGTTTGCTCCTTTGGGATACCAGAGGCCAAAGTTTGGGGTATGAGCCAAATATCGAAAGATTCGCTTAACAGCCATGTAATGACTTTCTTTTGGTGCGGATTGAAAATGTGCACATATCCCTACACTCAACATAATATCCGGTCTAGATGCACAAAGGTAAAGGAGGGATCCAATCATGGAGCGGTATACCTTTTGATCCATTGCTTTACCATTGGGATCACTGTCAAGCTTGCATCTTGTTGGCATGGGGAACTTGACCGGCTTGACATCTTCGAGCTCGAACCGTTTAAGCATGTCTTGTGTGTACTTGGCTTGTTTGATGAATGTCCCTTCTAGACCTTGTCTAATCTCGAACCCGAGGAAGAACTTCAACTCTCCCATCATGGACATCTCAAACTTCTCAGTCATTAGTGCAGCAAATTCTTCATTGAATGAAATGTTAGGAGAGCCAAAGATAATATCATCAACATATAGTTGGCATATGAACAAATCTCCTTTAACCCTCTTAGTAAAAAGAGTGGGATCTATCTTCCCAATTTCAAACCCACGATCTTGTAACAACTCAGTAAGATACTCATACCACGCGCGTGGGGCTTGTTTAAGGCCATAGAGTGCCTTATTAAGTTTGTACACGTGATTGGGGAGCTTGGGATGTTTGAATCCCGGGGGTTGTTTGACATAGACCAACTCATTCAAAGGACCATTAAGAAAGGAACTTTTCACATCCATTTGCTGTAATTTGAAGTTATGATGAGAAGCAAATGCAAGTAACATGCGAATAGATTCTAGACGAGCAACAGGGGCAAAGGTTTCACCGTAGTCGATACCCTCGACTTGGGAGTAGCCTTGAGCCACCAATCTTGCCTTGTTTCGAATCACAATTCCATTGGCATCTTTCTTGTTCTTGAATATCCATTTGGTCCCGATGACATTATGTTCCTCCGTTGGCCGAGGCACTAAATCCCAGACTTGGTTGTGCTCGAAGTTGTTAAGTTCTTCGTGCATGGCCATAAGCCAATCCTCATCATCGAGCGCTTCCTGTACCTGTTGAGGTTCACAATACGAGACAAACGCGTGATGCTCACAATAATTCCAAAGCTGTTGACGGGTGGATACTCCCCTTTTTAAACTGCCAAGTACATTCTTCATAAGATGTGACTTGACTCTCAGCTTGTTCGCATTTTTGGCTGCTCGACGCTCCAAGAGTTCTTCATTAGATAATGGGGGAGCATCGACTTGTTTCTTTTGCTTGCCCTTGCGTCTTGAGCCGGTTGTTGGAGCTCCAGACGGGAATTCTGAGACAGTCTCCTGATCATCTTGTCCTTCGACTTGAGCAGGTTCACTAGTTTGTTCTTGTATTAGTGGTTGCTCTTGATCTTGATCTTGTGGTTCTACTTGGTCTAAATCTCGGGGTTGCACTTGATCTTGATCATGAACCGGTTCGGAGTCTTGGGGTAGTGCTTCAATATCATGGGACACATCACCATTGTTGGGCAATTGATCTTGACCTTGAGCTTGTTCAATTTGTTGAGAGTCTTCTCTTTGTTCATCGTAAGCGTGTGGGGCTTGTGGGGGTGATGGCTCCACTTGAGTAGAGCATTGTCCTTCTCCTTCGGCCACAAGGGGTTCCTCAATGGGGAGTATTTGACCAATCCCCATTCTTCTTATGGCTTCGCGAGGAATTTCATCACCTACATCACAAAGACCGCTTTGCTCTACTTGGGAGCCATTATTTTCATCAAACTCTACGTTACACGTCTCCTTAATTAGTCCGATGGACTTGTTGAGGACACGGTAAGCATGAGAGTTTGTAGCATAACCAACAAAGATACCCTCATGTGCTCTAGAATCAAATTTAGCTAATCATGCTCCTTTCTTGAGAATGAAACACTTACAACCGAATACCCGGAAGTACTTGAGATTGGGTTTGTTTCCAGTTAGAATCTCATAAGGAGTCTTGTTCAAGCCTTTGCGGATGTAGAGCCGATTGGATGCATGACATGCTGTGTTGATGGCCTCTGCCCAGAAGTTATATGGAGATTTGAATTCTGCCATCATTGTTCTTGCAGCGTCTATCAAGGTCCGGTTCTTCCTTTCTGCCACACCATTTTGCTGAGGGGTATATGGTGCAGAATATTGGTGCTCTATTCCCTCATCACCTAGAAACTCATCTAAGGTGTAGTTCTTGAACTCGGTGCCGTTGTCACTCCTAATCATCAAGATCTTTGCTTCATGTTGACGTTGCGCTTCATTCGCAAAGTTGATGACCGTTTGTTGAGTTTCACTCTTCCTTTTAAAGAAATATACCCAGGTATATCTTGAGTAGTCGTCAACAATCACTAAGCAATATTTTCTGCCTCCAAGACTATCAAATGTTGGAGGACCAAACAGATCCATATGGAGAAGTTCCAATGGCCTCTTGGTGTAGATAAGAGTCGTTGGACGATGAGCAGTTTCATGAATCTTTCCTTCAATGCAAGCACTGCAGACACGATCTTTAGCAAAGCTCACATTTGTTAGTCCACGAACATGGTCCCCTGTCAGAAGACTTTGCAAAGATCTCATATTGACATGAGCTAAACGGCGATGCCAAAGCCAGCCCACGTCAACTTTAGCCATTAAACACGTCGCAGTCTTAGTGGGTCGCTTTGAGAAGTTCACCACATAAAGACCATTTTCGAGATGTCCAACATAGGCTACTTTAAGAGTCTTGCTCCTCAGGAGGACCACAATGTCAATATTAAAGAATGTGGAAAAACCCATAATTGCAAGTTGACGAACCGAAAGTAAATTGTAGGCAAGTGACTCAACAAGCATGACCTTCTCAATAGATAAATCTTGAGAGACGACCACCTTACCAAATGCCAATACCTTTGAAGAGGATGCATCGGCGAATTGGACATGGGTGGGCATAGATGGAGAAGGATGCACATCCACCATTAAGTCCTTGCTTCCGGTCATATGATTTGTTGCTCCACTATCGAGCAACCATGACACCCCACCGGAAGCAAACTCCTGCAATAGATCAAGGCTTGGTTTTAGGTACCCATTTTTTAATTGGTCCTTTCATGTTAGAGACAAGGGTCTTAGGAACCCAGATAGCCCATTCAATATCTTCATCGTAGGAACCAACAAATCTGGCATAAACATGCCCATCACTAGCACAACATAAAACATAAGAAGAATTGAGTTTGCCGGTTGTGTTAGTAGGAACGGTTTTTCCCTTCTTGGGGTTCCCATAGTCCACCTTGTTCCTGTTCACCTTCTGAGTCCCCTCACCCTCTTTGACGAAGATGTCCATGAGGGTGAGAGATCGTTTGTTCTTGTTCTTCCTTTTACCTTTTGACTTGGAGGTAAGTCCAAGTCCTTCCTTTCCTACAACACTCTTTTGAGTGCTCAAGAGATCGTTCAGACTCTTCTCACCTTGTATGCATGCCACAAGGCCCTTCTCAAGTTTCTCCTTTAACTTGGAATTTTCCTCCACAAGATGAACATGCTCACAACAGGGGTTAGTTGCACAAGTATTATCAATTAACACAAAGGGAGGACAAGTAGAGATCTCCTTGGTAAGCTTTGCTTGCAGTTGATCATGAGACTCTTTCAGAGAGAAATGAGCACCTTTCAAGGCTTTGTGGGCCTTGTCAAGTATGTCAAACTCCTCTTTGAGTCTGTCATGGCCAACCTCAAGAGCATGCTTTTCAGATTTAAGCATGCGAGTAAGAACAACATCATGATCTAGTTTCTTTTGCATTTTAGCGCAGTCATCGTTACATGACTCCTCAAGAGCCAAACGAAGAGTGCGCTCTTCCTCTAGAGCACTAGATAATTCGGCAATTTCATCAGCATAGTCACGACTATGCCCCTAAAGCTCGGAGATGGTCTCCTCATGAGACTCAATGAGGTTAGTGGCCTCACCCAGTTGTTCCAAGAGAGCAATAAAGTGCTTCTTGGGTTCTCCCTTAATAGTGCACAGAAACTTATCAAGATCATGCTCATTAAGTTCCCCAACATCACTATCTTCAACACAATTTAACAATGAAGGAGCAGAAGCAATGTTGGTCTTAATGAGGGGAGTTACCTGATTGATACCTTTTGCCATGAGGCACTTGGTGATGTGGTTCTCGTTGGGGGTGTTGAAGAGAGACACCTTCTGGGAAGAGGTAGTGGCAATAGCAATAGTTGCCGTTGCCACTGTATCATCATCACCATCATCATCGGAAGGATACTCTTCCAGGGCCACCATCCCTTTTGGGTGAGGTTCCTTCACATAGTTGTTATTGATTGGAAATGATTTGGTTTTGTCTTTGCGAATGAGCTTGCCTCTGTTGTCTTCCCTTTTCTCATAGGGACATTCTGCCACGAAGTGACTCACGTTGCCACAGTTATAACATGTCCTTACTCGTTGCTTGGGTTTGAATCCACTCGAGTTGTTCTTGGTGAAGTTGGGCCTTGAGTTCCTTTTATTGCTCCAGAATTGCCTTGATGCAAGAGCCATGTGCTCATGATAGGCATACTTTGTGTCTTCAAGGCAGCTCTCCTCTTCCTCATCTTCTTCTTCTTCTTCAAGCATTGCTCTTGCTTTCAACGCAAGGTTGGGTGAAGTTGTCTTTGATCAAACACGAGCAAGAGCATTGTCGGCTGTTTCGTTCATGATTGACATTGCTATGAACTCATCCAACACTTCACTGGAAGACAAGGAGTGGAAGTCTGGCCGCTGACGAATGACAGATGACATGGCTTTGTTGAAAGGCATGATGGCTTTGAGAAACTTGCGCTTGACCCATGTATCATCCACATCCTTACTCCCATGATCCTTTAGTGCCACAGCAATAGCAGTCGCCCTCCGATAGAGATCACGAGGGTCCTCGTCTTCCTTCATCACAAACTCATTGGCCTTATCAAGTATCACTTCATAGTTGGATCGTTGAATGCTTGAGCTTCCCTTGTACAACACCATAATATGCTCCCAACAATCCTTGGCCAATGTGAAGGGACATAAGTGGGGAAGATCTTCAGGTGGCACAGCAGACTGGAGAATAAACAAAGGGGAGTGATTGTATTGATTGTCTGCATCTTCTCTTGGAGTGAGGTTGCTTGGATCATGGGGATAATATCCTTGCTCAATGATTCTCCACAAATTTGTTGAGCTGTGATTCAAATGAGACTTAATAGAAAATACCCAGTTAGCAAAGTCACCTTTCACAAGCTTAGGAGGAGGACCAACGGGATTAAGACGTGGTGCGGGAACGGATCCTCCATAGACCATGGGGGTGGAACTGAGGCATATGTTCCAGTCCCATCCTTTTCATGAGACGAGGGAGGTTGCATACCTTTAGCCGCTTCCTTAGAGGAGTTGGCCTCCGAATCGGAAACGGTGGGTTTAACCACTATAGCCGGTTCGGGTGAACTTTTAAATCCCTCAATTAACTCTTTAAGCATGGTCTTGACCTCGTTCGTCAAGGACGTCTTGAGAGCGGCCAAAGCCGTATTCAAGTCGTCCCTTGTGACCTAAGTCAAGTCCATGGCCTCGGGTTGCCCATGATTAATTCCATCTTCGCCTTCCATACTCTTCGGGTGGTTAAACCCTTAATAAAGAGACGTGGCTCTGATACCAATTGAAAGGATCGATATGGTTGGCTAGAGGGGGGGTGAATAGACAACGACCACTTCTTAATTAATCGTAGCACGTTAAGGTAAACACCCTACGGGTTCACAAATAATACGACAATGAGGTGAACCCTATAGAAGCTAACAACGAGAGCTATTAAGACAAGTAAGATATAGTCACAAGCATAAGCAAATACAAAGTAAAGGATAGAGATAACCACAAGTGGAACCGATGGAGACGAGGATGTGTTACCGAAGTTCCTTCCCTTTGACAGGAAGTACGTCTCCGTTGGAGCGGTGTGGAGGCACAATGCTCCCCAAAAAGCCACTAGGGCCACCGTATTCTCCTCACGCCCTCGCACGATGCAAGGTACCGTGATTCCACTATAGGTGCCCTTGAAGGCGGCGACCGAACCTTTACAAACAAGGTTGGGGCAACTCCACACAAAGCTTGGAGGCTCCCAACTAAACCACGAAGCTTCACCACAATGGAATATGGCTTGGAGGTGACCTCAACCGTCTAGGATGCTCAAACACCCAAGAGTAACAAGATCCGCAAGGGATTGGTGGGGGGAATCAACTTTTCTCTTGGTGGAAGTGTGGATCTAGGCCTTCTCAACCAATCCCTAAAGAATCAACAAGTTTGATTGGCTAGGGAGAGAGATCGGGCACTTTTGAGCTTGGGGCGCAACAATGGAGCTTAGAGAGGTAAAAGATAGGGTTCCTCAGCTAGAAGAACCCTTTATATAGTGAGGGGAAAAATCAGACCGTTTTCCCACTCTCTGCCCGAGCTCCAGCGGTACTACCGCTGCCTGCAGCGGTACTACCGCTGGCACTCCACCGGTACTACCGCTGAACGGGGGCGGTACAACCGCCGCCTGGCGGTACTTCCGCTGTATGCAGCGGTACTACCGCTCGGACTCCAGCGGTACTACCGCTGACACCAGCGGTACTACCGCTGGCCCCTTGGTAGTGCAAAAGCACTACTACCGCCAAGAAAGTCTTCGCAAAAAGGTCCGTCCATGAACTACCGCTAGGTAGGTGGAACAAAGCACCTGGAGCGGTACTACCGCTGGCCAGGGGCGGTACTACCGCCAGCTAGTGGTACTACCGCCAGCAGTCCAGCGGTACTACCGCTAGAACCAGCGGTACTACCGCTGGGGACCATTTTGCAATGATGCGAGAAACAAAGTGGCGAGGGCCGCTCCAAAGATAAAGGAAAGGGAGAATGAAGTGTGCGTGTGCAAAGATATATTCCACCCAAACCTTTCCACTACGGATCCCCTCTTAATAGTACGACTTTCCTATGACTCAAATAAAGAGAATCGTAGAGAGCGTCGTGCTTCCGTTCCATGAGAGAGGAGACATGTCGTCTTGTGTCGTTGACGTGTGTTATCTGAAACCTTAACACACACGGTTAGTCCTGTACGGTACTGTCATCAATCACCAAAATTACTTAGGCATAAACTATGCCCCAACAACTATGTTCCCTCAGGTTGGCAACAAAGACCAAGTTCATTCTTATCTGGTGGACATGCTCCTTATGGTGAGGAGGGACGTATGAAGGACACTGGGCCACTCGATGTGTCTAATGTGATGTTTTGCGAGCTTCAGATGGCTATATACAACCGTAAGGTTCCCATCTACGGGCCTTACCTGTACTACTCCATCAAGACAAAGTGGTCTGAGTCCTTTCCTCGCGTGCTCTTTCCTGCTGCCCGGGGTGTTTCAACCATGATCCCATCAAGCTGCGCCAGAAAGACAAGTGGGCCAATACCTCCACTTCACGTACACACATGGAGACTGAGGAGGAGGCTGTTGCTGCTGAGGATGAGGGCGGCCCTACCACTCATACATGTTCTTTTGCTGAACCATCTTGGGCCAAGAAGCTGAAGGATCAGATGAGCGCCTTATTTTGCATGCAGGCGAAGGGGCAGTATCTGACTCATGTGGCCCAGAAGGAGAGCCGTCAGAGGGATAAGCGTATCATGAGGATGCTTAATGTGCACTTCTCGAACGGATCTGAGGAAGTCATCACTCCAGAGGCTGATTGGATGCAGGCAAGAGACTTCCAGTGGGTTGTGTCCAATCAGGAGGAGCCTGATGAGGAAGATGAGGAGGAGTCTAATCACGAGGAGCCTGATGAGGAAGATGAGGATGCTATGAAGGAATCTGATGGCTGAGCTACCACTTGTGTCGTTCGCGCCCTCTCTGCCTTTTTGGTGTCGTGATGCCAAAGGGGGAGAGAGTGTTAGGGATTTGCTTTGGGTTTTCGTATTTTTTTCTGAGTCTTTATTTGCTGAATTTGGCTGGTTTTATCTTGTCGGATATTTTATCATGTGTGTGAAGACTCTTAGTCATATGGTGTGAGACATATGCTATCCCTATATTATCTTTATTATCTCTCTATATGCTTAGCCTGTGAGTTCATTTATCTTATGCCCCTATCTTTATGCTCATATACTAGACCTTGCTTCCTTACTCAACGTTGTATTAGGCCATTGCAAGGAGTATCCGTCTATGATTTCTAGAGGAGTGCTTTTCCTTGGATTATGTGCCTTACTGTTGAGAGCACTACTTTAAACATGCACACATCCACGGGGCTAGTCTCTAGTTCATAGACTTTGGGTTTGCATATGACTTCATTATATTCTCTTTTGTGCAAATCCGGTGTTGTCATCAATTCACCAAAAAGGGGGAGATTGTTAGGGCATATTTTGTCCTAAGTAATTTTGGTGATTGATGACAGTACCACTATAGACTAATCGTGTGCATTGAGCATTTCAGATTATACATGGCAAGGCACAAGACGATTCGTCGCCCCTCGGTGGTTTTGAAGCACGGTGGATTCTACGGTTCTCTTTGGTGGTTTTGTGTCGAAGGAAATCCGTACTATTAAGAGGGGCTCTGCTTCGGAATGTTTGGGTGGAATCAACTCACACATGCACACTTTTTCTTTCCACCACTTTTCTTTGCAACAATGGAGCTCCCGTTTGGTCTCTGTCAGCCTCTGCAAAAAGTTCGAGCGGTAGTACCGCTCCGGTTGAGTGGTAGTACCGCTCTCTCTGAGCGGTTGTACTTCGTCGGATTTTTGCTAGTACTTTTACAGCGATGGTAGACCCGGTAGTAGTATTTTTACTACTGCGGCTTTCTGCCTACCTAGCGGTAGTACCGCTCCAGGCCTAGCGGTAGTACCGCTTCCTTCCAAGCGGTAGTACCTCTAGGGGCAGCAGTAGTACCGCTTACCCCAAGCGGTAGTACCGCTAGGGGCAGCGGTAGTACCGCTACCCCCAAGCGGTAGTATCGTGCTGAGGGTGCTGTAAGTGAGGGTAACGGTTGGATTTGTTCCCTCACTATATAAAGGGTTGTTCCACTCCAAGAACCCCACCTTTGACCTTCCAAGACTCCATTGTTGTTCCTAAGCTCATTTTGGCCTGATCTCTCTCCCTAGCCAATCAAACTTGTTGATTTCCTAGGGATTGGTTGAGAAGGCCGAGATCTACACTTCCACCAACAGATATTTGATTCCCCCCACTAACCCCTTGCAGATCTTGTTACTCTTGGGTGTTTGAGCACCCTAGACGGTTGAGGTCACCTCAGAGCCATATCCATTGTGGAGAAGCTCCGTGGTCTTGTTGGGAGCCTCCGAGCATTGTGTGAGATAGCCCCAACCTTGTTTGTAAAGGTCCGGTCGCCGCCTTCAAGGGCACCAATAATGGAATCACGACACCTCGCATTGTTTGAGGATGTGAGGAGAATACGGTGGCCCTAGTGGCTTATTGGGGAGCATTGTGCCTCCACACCGCTCCAACGGAGACATACTTCCTGTCAAAGGGAAGGAACTTAGGTCACACATCCTCGTCTTCATCGGTTCCTCTTGCGGTTATCTCTTACCTTTACTTTATGTATATTATTGTTGCTATGTATTTCTTGCATGCACTAGTTGTCATGGTAGTTAGCATCATATAGGTTGCTCATCTAGTAGCTAATTTAGTGAACCTATATGTTGCTTTCTCTAACTTGGTAAGAAGAGCTAAAAACTGGTAGTTGCCTATTCACTCCCCCTCTAGTCAACCATATCGATCCTTTCACGCTTCTGCTTAGTGATCTACAAGGGTATGTAGATGCACTCTCCCCTCTCGTAGATGGTCATCACCATGGATAGATATTGTGTGCGCGTAGAATTGTTTTTTGTTTCCCATGCGACGTTCCCCAACAGTGGCATCATGAGCTAGGTCTATGCGTAGATGACATCTCGAGTAGAACACAAAGGAGTTTGTGGGTGTTGATGTTCAATTTGCTCCCCTCCTTAGTATTTTCTTGATTTGGCGGTATTGTTGGATTGAAGCGGCCCGGACCAACATTACTCGTACACTTACGAGAGACCAGTTTCATCGACTAACATGCAACTTGTTGCATAAAGATGACTGGCGGGTGTCTATTTCTTCAACTTTAGTTGAATCGGATTTGACCGAGGCGGTCCTTGGAGAAGGTTAAATAGCAACTTGCATACCACCATCGTGGCTTTGCGTAAGTAAGATGCGATCATACTAGATACCCATAACAGCCAAGTAAAATTTGCAACAACAAATTAGAGGACGTCTAACTTGTTTTTGCATGGTATGCATGTGATGTGATATGGCCAAAGACATGATATGATATATTGGATGTATGAGATGATCATGTTGTAATAGTTAAATATCGACTTGCACGTCGATGCTACGGCAACCGGCAGGAGCCATAGGGTTCTCTTTAATTATTTTGCGCTTGGTGATGCTTTGCTTTATCGCTAGTAGTAGTTTTAGTAGTAACAACATAGTTAGCACGACAACCTCAATGGCAGCACAATGATGGAGATCATGGTGTGGCACCGGTGACGATGGAGATCATATCGGTGCTTTGGTGATGGAGATCAAGAAGCACAAGTTCATGGCCATATCATGTCACTTATGATTTGCATGTGATGTTAATCCTTTTATGCACCTTATTTTGCTTAGGATGATGGTAGCATTATAAGGTGATCCCTCACTAAAATTTCGAGATAAAATTGTGTTCTCTCCGACTGTGCACCGTTGCGACATTTCGTCGTTTCGAGATACCACGTGATGATCGGGTGTGATAGACTCTATGTTCACATACAACAGGTGCAAAATAGTTGCACACGCAGAACACTCGGGTTCAACTTGACGAACCTAGCATGTACAGACATAGCCTCAGAACACAAGAGACCGAAAGGTCGAGCATGAACCATATAGTGGATATGATCAACATGGATATGTTCACCATTGAAGCTAAACTCAACTCACGTGATGATCGGACTTGAGTTAGTGAATTTGGATCATGCGACACTCGAATGACTACAGGGATGTCAATTTGAGTGCGAGTTCTTAAGTAATATGATTAATTGAACTCATTATCATGAACATAGTCAAAAGGTCTTTGCAAATTACGTTGTAGCTTGCGTTGTAGCTCTACTGTTTTTGATACGTTCCTAGAGAAAATTTAGTTGAAAGATGATAGTAGAAATTATGCGGACTAGGTCCATAAACTAAGGATCCTCATTGCTGCACAGAAGGCTTATGTCCTTAATGCACCGCTCGGTGTGCTAAACCCTGAACATCGTCTGTAGATGTTGCGAACATATGACATACACGTTTTTGATGACTACATGATAGTTTAGTGCATAATGCTCAAACGGCTTAGAATTGAGGCGCCAAAGACGTTTCGAACGTCACGGGACATATGAGATGTTCCAAGAAATGAAATTGGGATTTCAGGCTCGTGCCTGTGTTGAGAGATATAAAACCTCCGACAAGATTCTTTGTCTACAAAGTAAGGGAGAAAATCTCAATCATTGAGGATGTGCTCAGATTGTCTGGGTACTACAATCGGTTGAATCGAGTGGGAGTTGATCTTCCAGATAAAATAGTGATTGACATAGTTCTCCAAAGTCACTGCCACCAAGCTACAGAGCTTCATGATGAACTATAACATATCAGGGATAGAGATGATGATCCTTGAGCTATTCGCGATGTTTGACACCGCGAAGGTAGAAATCAAGTAGGAGCATGAAGTGTTGATGGTTAGTAAACCCCTAGTTTCGAGAAGGCCAAGGTTTAAAAGGGACACTTCATGAAATGGCAAACCAGTTGCCACTCTAGTAAAGAAACCCAAGGTTGAACCCAAACCTGAGACTAAGTGCTTCTATTATAAGGGGAACGGTCACTCAAGCGGAACTACGCTAGTTACTTGATAGATAAGAAGGCTGACAAAGTCGACAAAAGTATATTGTATATACATGATATTGATGAGTACTTTACAAGTACTCCTAGTAGCACCGGGGTATTAGATACAGTTCGATTGCTAAGTGTTAGTAACTCAAAATAAAAGCTACGGAATAAACGGAGAGTAGCCAAGGGTGAGGTGATGATGTGTGTTGGAAGTAATTCCAAGGTTGATGTGATCAAACATCGCACGCTCCCTCTACCATCGGGATTAGTGTTGAACCTAAATAATTGTTATTTGGTGTTTGCGTTGAGCATAGACATGACTAGATTGTGTTTATTGCAATACAATTATTCATTTAAAGAGAATAATGGTTATTACTTGAATAATACCTCCAATGGTCTTGCACCTAAAATGAATGATTTATTGAATCTCGATCGTAGTGATACACATGTTCATAATATTGATGCCAAAAGATACAAAGTAGTAATGATAGTACCACTTGTGGCACTGCCGCTTGAGTCATATTGGTGTAAAACGGATGAAGAAGCTCCATATTGATGGATCTTTGGACTCACTTATTTTTGAATCGTTTGAGACATGCGAACCATGCCTATTGGTATAAACGCCTGAAGAAACTCCATGCAGATGGATTGTTTAGACTCACTTGATTTTGAATCACTTGAGATATGCAAATCATGCCACATGGAAAAGATGACTGAAGGCCTTGTTTTTAGTGAGATGGAACGAGTAAGTGACTTGTTGGGAATAATACATTTTGATGTATGCAGTCCAATGAGTGTTGAGGCACGCAATGGATATTGTTATGTTCTTACTTCACTGATGATTTGAGTAGATACAGGTGTATTCGCTTGATGAATCACAAGTCTGAAATATTGAAAAGTTGAAGTGATTTCAGAGTGAAGTTGAAGATCGTCGTGACAAGAGGATAATATGTCTACGATGTGATCGTGGAGGTAAGTATATATCCGAGTTGCGAGTTTCGTAAACATTTAAGAATTAAGACATTGTGAAAATTGTTTCACAACTCATGCCACCTAGAACACCATAATGTGATGGTGTGTCCGAACATCATACCCGCGCCCTATTGGATATGGTGCATACTATGATGTCTCTTATCGAACTACCACTATCGTTTTTGAGTTAGGCATTAGAAACAACCGCATTCACTTTAAATAGGGCACCACGTAATTATTTTGAGATGACAACGTATGAACTATGGTTTGGAGAAACCTAAGTTGTCATTTCTTCAAAGTTTGGGGCTGCGACGCTTATGTGAAAAAGTTTCATCCTGATAAGCTCAAACCCAAAGCTGATGAATGCATCTTCATAGGATACCTAAAACAGTTGGGTATACCTCCTATCTCAGATCCAAAAGCAAAGTGTTTGTTTCAGCAAATGGGTCCTTTCTCGAGAAATAGTTTCTCTCGAAAGAATTGAGTGGGAGGATGGTGGAACTTGATGAGGTTTTGAACCATCACTTCAAACACAGAGTAGAAGCACGCATGAAGTTGTTCCTGTGGCACCTACACCACTTGAAGTGGAAGCCAGTGATGGTGATCATGAAGCTTCAGATCAAGTTACTTCAAAACCTCGTAGGTCGACAAGGACACGCACTACTCCAGAGTGGTACGATAATCCTATCTTGGAGGTTATGTTGCTGGACAACAATGAACCTACGAGCTATGGAGAAGCGATGGTGGGCCCGGATTCCGACTAATGGCTTGAGGCCATGAAATCCGACAGAGGATCTATGTATGAAAACAAAGTGTGGACTTTGGAAGAACTACTTGATAGTCGTAAGAGTATTAAGTACAGATGGATCTTTAAAAGGAAGACATACGATGATGGTGAATGTCACCGTTAAGAATACTCGACTTGTCGCAAAGATGTTTTTGACAAGTTCAAAGAATTGACTACGATGAGAGTTTCTCACTCGTAGCGATGCTAAAGTCTGTTGGAATTATGTTAGCAGTTGTTGCATTATTTATTATGAAATCTTGTAGATGGATGTCAAAACATTGTTTCCTCGACGGGTTCCTTGGATGCTAACAAGTATGCAAGATCCAACGATCCTTATATGGACTGGAGCCAGCATCTCGGAGTTGGAATAAGTACTTTGATGAGTGATCAAAGCTTTTGGGTTTGTACAAAGTTTATGAGAAACTTGTATTTCCAAGAAAGTGAGTGGGAGCACTATAGAATTTCTGATACGTATATGTGGTTGACATATTGTTGATCGGAAATGATGTAGAATTTCTGGAAGCATATAGGGTTTTTTGAGAGGAGTTTTCCAAAGGAAAACCAGAATTAAGCCTGCTTGAATGTTGAGCATCAAGATCTATGGAGATAGATCAAGACGCTTGATAAAACTTTCAATGAACACATACCTTGACAAGATTTTGAAGGAGTTCAAAATGGATCAGTCAAAGAAGGAGTTCTTGACTGTATTGTAAGGTGTGAATTTGAGTAAGACTCAAAACCTGACCATGGACGAAGAAAGAGAAAGGACGAAGGTCGTCCCCTATGCCATAGCCGTAGGCTCTAAAGTATGCCATGTTGTGTACCGCACCTGATGTGTGCCTTACCACGAGTTTGTCAAGGGGTACAAAGAGTGATCTAGGACTGAATCACTGAATGATACGTCTCCAATGTATCTATAATTTTTTATCGTTCCATGCTATTATATTATGAACTTTGGATGTTTTATGTGCATGAATATGCTATTTTATATTATTTTTGGGACTAACCTATTGACATAGAGCCCAGTGCCAGTTCCTGTTTTTTCCTTGTTTTTGACCTGTTTCAGATAGGAATATCAAACGGAGTCCAAATGGAATAAACTTTCGCGATGATTTTTTTTTTGGACCAAAAGAGACCCCCGAAGCTTTGGAAGAAGGCTAGAAGAGCCACGAGGGAGTCACGAACCCGTTAGGCATGCCCTACCCCCCGGGAGGGCCTATCAGGCTCGTGACCTCCTCGTGGGCCCAACTGACGTAATTCCACCGCCTTAAATTCCTATAAATACAGAAACCCCCCAAAAGAAACTTAGATCGAGAGTTCTGCCGCCGCAAGCCTCTGTAGCCACCAAAAACCAATCGGGAGCCCGTTCCGTCACCCTGCCGGAGGGGAATCCATCTCCGGTGGCCATCTTCATCATCCCGGCGATCTGCATGACGAGGAGGGAGTAGTTCTCCCTCGGGGCTGAGGGTATGTACCAGTAGCTATGTGTTTGATCTCTCTCTCTTGTGTTCTTGAGATGTCTTGATCTCGATGTACCGCGGGCTTTGCTACTATAGTTGGATCTTATGATGTTCTTCCCCCTCTCCCTTCTTGTAATGAATTGAGTTTTCCCTTTGAAGTTATCTTATCGGATTGAGTCTTTAAGGAATTGAGAACACTTGATGTATGTCTTGCACATGTCTATCTGTGGTGACAATGGCATATTCATGTGAGTACTTGATGTATGTTTTGGTGATCAACTTGCGGGTTTCGTGACATTGGGAATCTATGCATAGAGGTTGGCACACGTTTTATTCTTGACTCTCCGGTAGAAACTTTGGGGCACTCTTTGAAGTTCTATGTGTTGGTTGAATAGATGATTCTGAGATTGTGTGATGCATATCGTATAATCATGCCCATGGATACTCGAGGTGACAATGGAGTATCTAGGTGACATTAGGGTCTTGGTTGATGTGTGTCTTAAGGTGTTATTCTAGTACGAACTCTAGCATAGATTGAACGGAAAGAATAGCTTCGTGTTATTTTACTACGAACTCTTGAATAGATCGATCAGAAAGAATAACTTTGTGGTGGTTTCGTACCCGACAATAATCTCTTCGTTTGTTCTCTGCTATTAGTGACTTTGGAGTGACTCTTTGTTGCACGTTGAGGGATATTTATATGATCCAGTTATGTTATCATTGTTGAGAGAACTTCACTAATGGAAGTATGAACCCTAGGCCTTGTTTCCACGCATTGCAATACCATTCGTGCTCACTTTTTTTATTAATTACCTTGCTGTTTTTATATTTTCAGTTTACAAAAACCTATATCTACCATCCATATTGCACTTGTATCACCATCTCTTTGCCGAACTAGTGCACCTATACAATTTACCATTGTGTTGGGTGTGTTGGGGACACAAGAGACTCTTTGTTATTTGGTTGCAGGGTTGCTTGAGAGAGACCATCTTCATCCTACGCCTCCTGCGGATTGATAAACCTTAGGTCACCCACTTGAGGGAAAATTGCTACTGTCCTAAAAACCTCTGTACTTGGAGGCCCAACAACGTCTACAAGAAGAAGGTTGCGTAGTAGACATCAAGCTCTTTTCTGGCGTCGTTGCCGGGGAGGTTAGCGCTTGAAGGTATATCTTTAGATATTGCAATCGAATCTTTTAGTCTAAATAAAATGGAATTCAGGTTGCCTCATATGCTTCATCTTTTTAATGTCTTTCGTGAAAATGATGGAAATGAAAATTGTGCTCAAGTGCTATAAGAAGAATTACATAGAATGCTTGGCATAAAATATGTGAATTATGATCATGGTTGCAATGTTGTTAGTATGAATTCTTTGAATACCCATGATGCTAATGATATGCAAAGCCACAAGCTTGGGGATGCTATGTTTGATGAAGATGATCTTTTTAGTTCCCCCACTTTGAATGATCAAATTTATTATGATGAAAGCATGCCCCCTATATATGATGATTATTGTGATGATACTTATGCTATAAAGAAGAATGATAATAATGTCACAATTATGAGTACCCTCTTACTGAACATTACTTTTTTAATGTGGAAACAATTCGTAGTGTTCAAGTCTTTTACGATACTCCCACTACTATTGATGAGAATAAATTTCCTTATGTGGAGAGTAGTAAAATTTCTATGCTTGTAGATCATGAAAAGAATGCTTTAGGTTCTGGTTATATTGTTGAATTCATTCATGATGCTACTGAAAATTATTATGAGAGAGGATCATATGCTTCTACATATTGCAATAATATCAAGTTTCCCCTCTATGTGTTGAATTTTTTGAAGCTATGCTTGTTTTGCCTTCCTATGCTAGATGATTCTTGATTGAATAAGTTGTTTGTTCACAAAATCCCTATGCATAGTAAGTGGGCTAGACTTAAATGTGTTAGTCATATGCTTCATGATGCTCCCGTTATGTTTCAATTCTTATCTTCTATGTGAGCATCATTGAAATCATCATGCCTAGCTTGAAAGGCATTAAAGAAAAGTGCTTGTTGGGAGACAACCCAACATGTATCCTTACTGTTTTTGTGTGTTCAAATTATTAAGATACTGTATTAATCATGTTTTATAGCTTTTATTTCAATAAAGTGCCAAGTAAAGCCTTTATGATTAGTTTGGGTGATAGTTGTTTGATCATGCTGAAAAAGACACATTTGTGCTCGCGAAATCATTTGTAATTTCTATCCAGAGAGCGATTTTAGGTTGATTCGTTTTGCTGCTGATTTATATACAAATTTACTTAATTTTCATAATTGTTTCAGAATTTTTGGAGGTGCATAAGTATGGTTATTATTCATATCATTACAGACTGTTCTGTTTTTGACAGATTCTGTTTTCAATGCATAGTTTGCTTGTTTTGTTGTTTCCATAGATTATATTGAGTAATATAAATTGTGTAAATAGTAATATACAGTATTAATTGTGTTAAAATAATTATGAGTCTTGTTTTGACAGTACCCAAGTGATTGATTTGCTCGTTATCATACTAACTCATCTCACGAAGTTCCGTTAAGTTTTGTGTTGTGAAGTTTTCAAGTTTTGGGTAGAGTTTCGATGGACTATGGAACAAGGAATGGAAAGATACTAAGATTGGGGATGCCCAAGACACCCCAAATCCATATTCAAGGGCACCAAAGAGCCTAAGCTTGGGGATGCCCCGAGAAGGCATCCCCTCTGTCGTCTTCAATCCATCGGTAAATTTACTTGGGGCTATATTTTTATTCACCACATGATATGTGTTTTGCTTGGAGCGTCATTTTCTTTTATTATTACTTTCTTTATTTTATTTATATTAATGTTTTTCATCATTTAGTTCAATAAAAATGTCAAGGATAGCCTTTAACATGCTTAATTTGCAAGTATAGGAGTTGTTGTTCCAAAACAGAAAGTTTGCTTGTAGTACAAAAATTCCTTAGAATTTTCTGTATGTCAGAATAACTTGAAATTTGGACACAGTATGCTCTTATAAATTCTCTACAGTGTGGAATGTTTTTCAGATTTTTTGGAGTTAATTAATTATGGATCTTTCTGCATTCTTCACAGACTGTTCTGTTTAGACAGATTGTTGTTATGTTTGCATTGTTCGCATACGTTTGCTTGTTTAATGATTCCATTTGAGGATGGGAGTTTTAAATATGCAGAGGCATTTAGTATGCAATGCCAAATAATAATTTTAGTGATTTACTACAGTAGAGGATGATAAAGTTTTGCATTGATTTATACTAATCTATCTCACGAGTTTTTGTTGAGTTTTGTGTGGATGAAGTTTTTAAGATTTTGGAGACCATCATATGAGAGGAATTAAGGAGACACAAAAGCTCAAGCTTGGGGATGCCCGTGTCATCCCCAATACATATTTCAAGAAGTCTCAAGCACCTAAGCTTGGGGATGCCCCGGATGGCATCCCACCTTTCTTCTTCAAACAATTATCGGTTAGTATCGGTTGAACCTAAGTTTTTGCTTCTTCACATGATTCATGCTATCCTTTAAGTGTCATTTTATTTTGTTTGAATAAGGTACTTAATATCTTAAACTCTTAGATGGGAGAGTCTTCATATAGCCAAATAATTATTCACTACTCATTGAGCTTCACTTATATCGTTTGGAGTAGTTTGTCTTTTGATCTCATGCTTCACTTATATCATTTTGAGAGTCTTAAACAGCATGGTAATTTGCTTAGGTTATGAATCTAGTCCTAATATGATGGGCATCCAAGAGGGATATAATAAAAACTTTCATATAGAGTGCATCGAATACTATGAGAAGTTTGATTCTTTGCATATAGTTTTGAGATATAAAGATGGTGATATTAGAGTCATGCTAGTGAGTATTTACGGATTGGTAGAAATGCTTGTGTTTGAGTTTGTGATTCCCGTAGCATGCACATATGGTGAACCGCTATGCTAGGAAGTCGGAGCATGATGTTTTTATTGATTGTCATCCTTTGTGTGGCGGTCGGGATCGCACGATGGTTAACTCCTACCAACCCTTCCCCTAGGAGCATGCGTCCAGCACTTTGTTTTGATTAATGATAAAAGTTTCGCAACAAGTATGTGAGTTCTCTCTGACTAATGTGAGTCCATGGTATATATGCACTCTCACCCTTCCACCATTGCTAGCCTTTCTAGTGTCGCACAATTTTTGCCGGTGCATAAACCCACCATATACCTTCCTCAAAACAGCCACCATACCTACCCATCATGGCATTTCCATAGCCATTCCGAGATATATTGCCATGCAACTTCCACCGTTCCGTTTATTATGACACGCACTATCATTGTCATATTGCTTTGCATGATCATGTAGTTGACATCGTATTTGTGGCAAAGCCACCGTTACCTTTCATACATGTCACTCATGAGTCATTGCATCTCGGTACACTGTCGGAGGCATTCATATAGAGTCATATCTTTGTTCTAAGTATCGAGTTGTAAATAAATAAAAGTGTGATGATCATCATTATTAGAGCATTGTCCCATGTGAGGAAAGGACGGAAGCTATGATCCCCTCACAAGTTGGGATGAGACTCCGGACTATAAAAATAAAATAAAATAAAAGAGGCCAAAGAGCCCACAAAAAAATGAAAATGAAAAAAAAAGAGGCCAAAGACCCCAAACAGAAAAATGAGAGAAAAAGAGAGAAGGGACAATGCTACTATCCTTTACCACACTTGTGCTTCAAAGTAGCACCATGATCTTCATGTAGAGAGTCTCATATATTGTCACTTTCATATACTAGTGGGGATTTCCGTTATAGAACTTGGCTTGCATATTCCAATGATGGGCATCCTCAATTGCCCTAGGTCTTCGTGAGCAAGCGAGTTGGGTGCACACCCACTTAGTTTCTTTTTGAGCTTTCATAAACTTATAGCTCTTGTGCATCTCTTGCATGGCAATCCCTACTCACTCACATTGATATCTATTGATGGGCATCTCCATAGCCCGTTGATACGCCTAGTTGATGTGACCATCTCCTCCTTTTTTGCCTCACAACCACCAATATATTCTATTCCACCTATAGTGCTATGTCCATGGCTCACGCTCATGTATTGCGTGAGAGTTGAAAAGGTTTGAGAAAGTAAAAGTGTGAAAACAATTGCTTGACGAAGACCGGGGTTGTGCATGATTTAAATACGTTGTGTGGGGAAGATGGAGCATAGCCAGACTATATGATATTGTAGGGATAACTTTCTTTGGCCATGTTATTTTGAAAAGACATGATTGCTTTGTAAGTATGCTTGAAGTATTGTTGTTCGTATGTCAATATTAAACTTTTTGCTTTAAATCATATGGATCTGAATATTCATGTTACAATATATGTTAGGTAGCATTCCACATAAAAAATTATGTTTTATCATTTACCTGCTCGAGGACGAGCACGAATTAAGCTTGGGGATGCTTGATACGTCTCCAACATATCTATAATTTTTGATCGTTCCATGCTATTATATTATCAACTTTGGATGTTTTATATGCATGAATATGCTATTTTATATTATTTTTGGGACTAACCTATTGACCTAGAGCCCAGTGCCAGTTCCTGTTTTTCCTTGTTTTTGACCTTTTCAGATAGGAATATCAAACGGAGTCCAAATGGAATAAAACTTTTGCGATGATTCTTTTGGACCAAAACAGACCCCGAAGCTTTGGAAGAAGGCCAGAAGAGCCACGAGGGAGTCACGAACCCGGTAGGCGCACCCTACCCCCCGGTAGGCGCGCCCTACCCTCCGGTGGCCATCTTCATCATCCCGGCGATCTCCATGACGAGGAGGGAGTAGTTCTCCCTCGGGGCCGAGGGTATGTACCAGTAGCTAGGTGTTTGATCTCTCTCTCTCTCGTGTTCTTGAGATGTCTTGATCTCGATGTACCACGGGATTTGCTACTATAGTTGGGTCTTATGATGTTCTTCCCCCTCTCCCTTCTTGTAATGAATTGAGTTTTCCCTTTGAAGTTATCATATCGGATTGAGTCTTTAAGGAATTGAGAACACTTGATGTATGTCTTGCATGTGTCTATCTGTGGTGACAATGGGATATTCATGTGAGTACTTGATGTATGTTTTGGTGATCAACTTGCGGGTTTTGTGAGATTGGGAATCTTTGCATAGAGGTTGGCACACGTTTTATTCTTGACTCTCCGATAGAAACTTTGGGGCACTCTTTGAAGTTCTATGTGTTGGTTGAATAGATGATTCTGAGATTGTGTGATGCATATCGTATAATCATGCCCACGGATACTTGAGGTGACAATGGAGTATCTAGGTGACATTAGGGTCTTGGTTGATGTGTGTCTTAAGGTGTTATTCTAGTACGAACTCTAGGATAGATTGAACAAAAAGAATAGCTTCGTGTTATTTTACTACAGACTCTTGAATAGATAGATCAGAAAGAATAACTTTGTGGTGGTTTCGTACCCGACAATAATCTCTTTGTTTGTTCTCCGCTATTAGTGACTTTGGAGTGACTCTTTGTTGCACGGTGAGGGATATTTATATGATCCAATTATGTTATCATTGTTGAGAGAACTTCACTAGTGAAAGTATGAACCCTAGGCCTTGTTTCCACGCATTGCAATACCGTTCGTGCTCACTTTTATTAATATTTACCTTGCTGTTTTTATATTTTCAGTTTACAAAAACCTATATCTACCATCCATATTGCACTTGTATCACCATCTCTTCGCCGAACTAGTGCACCTATACAATTTACCATTGTATTGGGTGTGTTGGGGACACAAGAGACTCTTTGTTATTTGGTTGCAGTGTTGGTTGAGAGAGACCATCTTCATCCTACGCCTCCTACGGATTGATAAACCTTAGGTCACCCACTTGAGGGAAAATTGCTACTGTCCTACAAACCTCTGCACTTGGAGGCCCAACAACGTCTACAAGAAGAAGGTTGTGTAGTACACATCACTGAACATTGGTCAAAGTTATCCTTAGTAACTAGTGGACTAAGGATTTTTTTTCTCGATTATGGAGGTGATTAAAGAGTCCGTCGTAAAGGGTTACGTCGATGCAAGCTTTGACACTAATCCAGATAAATCTGAGTAGTAAACGGGATTCGTATAGTGGAGCAGCCATTTGGAATAATTCCAAATGGCGTGTGGCAGCAACATCTACAGGATGACATAGAGATTTGTAAAGCACACGCGGATCTGAAAGATTCAGATCCGTTGACTAAAAACCTCTCTCACAAGCATGATATGATCAAACCCCATGGGTGTTAGATTCATTACAATCACATAGTGATGTGAACTAGATTATTGACTCTAGTGCAAGTGGGAGACTGTTGGAAATATGCCCTCGAAGCAATAATAATTTGGTTATTATTATACTTCCTTGTTCATGATAATCGTTTATTATCCATGCTAGAATTGTATTGGTTGGAAACTCAAATACATGTCTGGATGCATAGACAACACGTTGTCCCTAGTGAGCCTCTAGTTGGCTAGCTTGTTGATCAAAGATGGTCAAGGTTTCCTGGCCATAGACAAGTGTTGTCACTTGATAACGGTATCACATCATTAGGAGAATGATGTGATGGACAAGACCCAAACTATGAACATAACATATGAGCATGTCGGTTTATTGCTAGTGTTTTGTGCATGTCAATGCATCTGTTCCTACGACCATGAGATCATGCAATGACACCGGAGGAATACCTTGTGTGTATCAAACATCGCAACGTAATTGTGTGACTATAAAGGTGCTCTACAGGTATGTCCGAAGGTGTCTGTTGGGTTGACGTGGATCAAGACTGGGATTTGTCACTCTATATGATGGAGAGGTACCTCCGGGCAAACTCGGTGATACAACATCACAATAAGACTTGCAAGCAATGTGATTAAGGAGTTAGTCACATGATCTTGTATTACGGAATGAGTAAAGACACTTGCTGGTAACGAGACTGAACTAGGTATAGAGATACCGATGATCGAATCTCGGTCAAATAACATACCGAAGGACAAAGGGAACATCATACAGGATTAACCGAATCCTTGACATAGAGGTTCAACCGATAAAGATCTTCGTAGAATATGTAGGAGCCAATATGGGCATCTAGGTCCCGCTATCGGTTATTGACCGGAGAGTGTCTCAAGTCATGTCTACATAGTTCTCGAACCCGCAGGGTCTACACACTTAAGGTTTGGTGACGTTTTGGTATTATTGAGTTAGTATATGGTGACCGAAAGTTGTTCGGAGTCCAGGATAAGATCTCGGATGTCACGAGGAGCTCCGGAATGGTCCGTAGGTATATATTGATATATAGGAAAGTTGCATTTGGCTTTCAGAAAGTTTTCGGGCATTACCGGTAAAGTATCGGGAGTGACGAATGGGTTCCGGGGTTTTACCGGGAGGAGCCACCCACCCGGAAGAGAACCTAATAGGCCTAAAGGTGGTGCACCAACCCTTAGTGGTCTGGTGAGGCCAGCCCAATAAGTCTATTTCGGCCAAAGGTGCAAAAGGGAAAGAAAAGGAAAAAGTGGACGGAGGAAACCAAGTAGGAAGGGAGTCCTCCACCAAACCATATTGGAGGAGGACTCTCCTCCCTTGGCTCGGCCGAACCTCTCCTCTTGGAGGAGGAGGCAAGGAAGCCCTCCCTCATATTCCTCCTAAATGTAGTGGAGGTTTTGAGGGCAAACTTCACCAAAAAATAGCCACGTGCTGCCCTCTCCTTCATAGATCGTCTCCCTCATCTAGATTAGTCCGGCATAGCTTGGTGAAGCCCTGCTGGATTAGTTCACCACCACCACCACCACGCCACCATGTTGGAGAACTCTTCTACCTCTCCGCCCCTCTTGCTGGATCAAGAAGGTGGAGATTGTCATCGAGCTATACCTGTGTTGAATGCGGAGGTGCCATCCGTTTAACACTAGATCGGGAAGGATTGTGATGGTCTCGCGGGACAGGCTGCAGTTTGGATCACGAAGATGTTCCACTACATCAACCACGTTATATACGCTTCCGCTTAGCGATCTACAAGGGTATGTAGATGCACTCTCCCCTCTCGAAGATGGTCCCCACCATGGATAGATCTTGTGTGCGTGTAGAATTTTTTTTTCCCATGCGACGTTCCCCAACATTACGCTGCTCCGACGATGTCGCGAGGTGGTGCTGCGATGGCGACGCCGTACTACTAACCGGTGTTGTGGCGGCATGGCGGCTCCGACGTGGCTGAACTATTGCGACGTTTGCTTCAATGATGGCTCGGGTTTCTCCCACGATGCTATGAGCCGGTGCTGCGACACTGTCGCCCTGCTCCGAGCCCGACGGAGTTGGTATGTGTTATGGTCATGATGGCGATGGGAAGACAGAGGAAGGAGACCATGTTGCGTTGACTTTAATCCATGGGCGGAGACATCGTATAGACACGGTGGGCCGTGTGTGGCACCCCGGCTCTAAGGAAACCGGAACGCCCCGTATTCCAGCCCAAGGACAAGTCTTCTGGAATACGGCACCGTTGGCATAGAACAAATCAGCTCTTTATTACTATGGAAAATATTACAAGGGTTCTTAGATTACATCGCATTAGCGATACTACATCTGCCTACGGTAATTCCTACACTAGCAGCGGAACAACGTCGGATGTGATGAACTCCACTCCACAGGGACTCTGGCTGGAACGCGTATCCTAGCTCGCAACTCGGAATCCTCGACAATCAAGCAATCATGGCATGACCTGCAAACTGGCATGACAAGCCAGGTGAGTGCTTTGAATGTACTTGCAATCTCACAACAAACATTAGCATTAAGGCAAGACAACATCATAGGAATCAAGGTTAGTTAAAGATTTGCTATTACTAAAGGGATAGTCGAAAAATAACTATACCAGGCTACTCTCACCATACTCTGGTGATACCAGCTCTAGTGATCTTACCAAGAACCTTTAGCAAATATCCTCGAGACTTGTCATCGGCATGATGCCCAACTCCTATCATACTCAGACGAGTTATTCCATCATTAATATCATAGTTACGGTTGACCACCTACTGAGGTCTGGACGGGCTGTCCAATACCGTGGACACGGCTATTCGAATAGGTTTGACACTCTATAGAGGTTGCACACTTTATTCACACCATGGAGCACTGACCTTGTGATCCCATTCGGGTGGACCAACATTGCTCCAACGAAACTTGTCTGACCCGTGACTCTTTCATCGTACCACCGACATTAATCCTCCCCCAGAGTCCTGCCCTGGGTGGCCCTGTGTCCTCATGACACCTGCCACCGTCATGGCCAAACTAAACTGTCCCAAACGGGGATGTGCGCACAAAACAACTCAACTGGCTCACAGGGTTATCACCGCCTAACGGGCCAAGGTAGCACGCGTGCATAACCCTCCCTCTTTGGAGGTACCGATGAAAGAGCATGCAGTCAGACCAAGTCAAGGCCGTCCCATATCGGCAAATGTGGTTGCACTCATGAGCCCGGACCGGTGACTCTAGATCAACCACTAAGTTATCTTATCTCCGAATAATATCTCTGTCATAACTGACACTCCGGTATCATAGTAATCCGATAACCAGTAAGCTCAAGCCACTAGTGTTGATTCATATCCATAAACTGTCGGTTGAAACCCCAAAGTAATCATAGACAGTAATCTCAACAGTATGGTGTAAACTAGTGGGTAAAATACTAGTTACTAACAGTCTTGTACTCAACACGGTAGTCATCTATTCACACAATGCATACTCAGATTCCAGACTATAAACAGATGTACTTGTGATTAAAAATAGTTAATCAAACTATGATATTATAATGCAATTAAGCAAATGAGAGTTGTGGCTTGCGTGTGATGAGGGATCCACCGGGAAGAAGTGCGAGAAGCTCGTGGAAGGAATCGCCGGAAGCAGTTCTCTCTCGAAGGAGGGGCTGTTTACGGCAAGGGAAACATGGTCATTTACACTGTGTGATCACATAGTGAAAACGGAACCATCTTGACGGGATCGACGAGACGAAGACGTGGGCTTTGGAATCACTTGAATCGGAGTCCCGAGCAAAAAGATACGCCCGTTTGAAGTCGAGGGACCCATCCGCAAAAAGTTTATTCATAGACAAGCTCGTGGTGGCTTAAACCGAAAGCGCACCAGCCAGATTATGTTTTTTGAAAACGAAAACATATTCTAGGCTGTAGTTTAACCGAAATACTCCTCCGTAGCAGGGAAGCGTATTCTCAAAGACGCACTTCCACTTAACAACGGGTGGGCCCGGGGTTGACCACCTCTGTCACTGTCGCGCGGGACCCACGAGCAGGGGCTTGGGGTCGTCTTCTCCGCGTCGCCTCCTGCCTGGACGGGGCAGGGCCCGGCCCCGACGGCAACCACCGACGACACGGGCCACCTCTGGTGGCGCTCAGCCTACCAGGGCGACCAGCGCGACGGGCCGCATCCATCCCCATGGGTGGCGAAGCTTGGGAAGGACGAGAGCACGACTCCCCCGACCATGGCGGATGGCTGCTCGGGTGCCGAAGGGAGCGGCAACCACATGGGCTCCGGCAGCGAACTGTAGGGAGGGAGAGGTTCGCCGACGAGAAGGGAAGTCGCCGAACATGACAAGGGTGGAGTAGGAGCTCGGCTCGGAGCCAATTTAGGGGGAAGAGGCCGACGACCATAGCGGCGAGAGAGGAGAGATTGGACACCGGGGCTTGCTCCTTCGAGCAGGGGAGGGGGTTGGGAGGTTGCTCGTGGGAGGAGGGCTTCGGGGCACGCCTTATATAGGCCCGGGGAGAAGCTGCGCGACGATGGCCGAAGCTCCGAGACAGCGGCTCCGCGACCACGTCGTAACAGGGCGTCGGGGCCGACCACAGGCTAGGCGACGAGGGGGAGAAGACTCCGGAGGGCACACGTGTGCGGTGGGGAGCTCTCCCTCGCTCGCGGACAAGCCGGAGCTTGCTGGAGAGGCGCTCCCATCGCCGTCAATTCACAGAGCGCCATTTTGGCTTGCTCTCAGCGTGGTCACCATGTGCACTACATGCTCTGGCGTGCCACTGCTCCTTACTCCATGTCAAACAAACCCACCACTGCTCAAATGGATAAGAGGCTAGGGTAGAATCAACTAGAGGGCTCTGGGAAGGAAGAAAAATGCTCAAATGAGATTTTGCAGCAAACTGTTTGGAGTGGGGTGGGGGAGATCCAACTGGGGAAATGCTCTGTTTTTGGCTGAGGGTGACCACATGCTAGGATGATTATCTATGAAAATTTTCAGCTCATTTGAATGAATATAATTAGCACTTGCAGTTCAAAGGGCTCTTTTGGACAGAACTGCAAAGTATGAAGTGGCACTCACATACTTGCTTGGACGGAGTTGAAACTTGGAGGAGATAAATTATTTAGGCATGTGAGGATGCTGTATAAATTTCATGCCATCTGGATAAGCCAATGTGGCACTTCCTTCACACAGTATCCCATTGGACAGAATCTTAGGAACATTACTGGGAATAATTGGCTAAATAAAATGAGCTCAAAATTGGTTGAGAGAGGTTTTATATGTAGGAGAATGTCCTCGTAAAATTTCAGAATTTATGGAGCAACGTAAAATATAGTTGCTTCACAATCCAAAATAATATCGAGAGACAAATATTTGATGCTATGGTCACATGATTGAAGGAGTGATGCTCAAATTTGGTGGAAAGGCATTATTTGAGCATATTGAGATTATGGCAAAGTTTCAACTTATTTGAACACTCCTAGCTAGCACTTGCTTCACAAAGCTTCCTGTGGATCAGAAACTTTGGAAATTTGCCAAGAAATATTTACTAGCTAAATTGAGTTGAATTTTTGGCATGAGGCAATGATATGGATAGGAAAGAGTGGCCACAAATTTTGAGAGGAATCTAGAAAATATAAAGGGTACTTGCTTCACAACATGGCACATAGAGCAGAATGAAAAAAGGAATATTTGAGGAATATTTTTGAACATGGCAAGGAAAGATTTTGTCATATATCAGGAAGATATGACCCAAGTGATTTATGAGAATTTCTTTTGGGAATTTTTGGAAAGATAGAAATGGGGGTTGCTTCACAACCCAAGGCAAACATGATTATTCCTTTTAAAGAAAAAGGAATATTCCTAGGAAAAAGCATATTGGATTGGCTCAAGTTGGAAATGACAAGGTCTTTGGATGGTTTGGAGGTTGGCAAGCCACAAGGGGAGAGGAATCAAGGGTGATCCCTTTAGGTTCTAAGACTATCAAGTCACACAAAAATAAAAGCAGACCAAAATCAAAAGACAAAGAAATAGGCAAAATCCACGGTGTTACACCGTGGTCCACCCAGTAGTTAGAGATTTTTTACTATGTATTAGTAATTCAACCCAAAGGCCGAGCCCACAACCATCTAGGTTGGTTCTCGCACTGTTGTGGGTCGCGTGTGGGCAGACAGGTTCCTCCTCTCGCTGTTCCCCTCCTCTCGCCGCCTCATGTCTCCCTCTCCTTGCACGGCTTGTCGCTTCCCTCCTCTCACCGTTAGTACGGCTTGCCGTTTCCCTCCTCTCGCCGGCGGCCGCTCGCCCCTCCCCTCCTCCCGCGGACCGCCGCTCGCCCCGTCATTCCTCTCGCGGGCCGTCGCTCGCCCTCCCTTCCTCTCGCGGTCCGCCGCTCGCCCCTCCCTTCCTTTAACCGGCCGCCGCTCGGCCCTCCCCTCCTCTAGCTGGCCGCCGCTTGCCCCCCTCCTCTCGCCGGCCGCCGCTCGCTCCTTCCCTCTTCTCGTCGACCGCCGCTCGCCCTCCCCTCCTCTTGCCGGCCGCCGCTCGCCCCTCGCAACGTCGACCCGCCGAGGCACCCACAGCCGCCGTCGTCACTCCAGGTCCTCAACGCCCCTGCTACGCCTGGACTAATCCGCCCCTGTTGTGCCTCCCTCAATGCCGGACAACCTCAGGCTCAAGTCCTCAACTGCATCAATCTCACTGGCTTCCCCAACCTCCTGTTGAACAAATAAGCAAGGTGAGATTTGTGTACAACTGATTTCCTGCTTCCTAGTAAATTCATGCCAAATCAACATAGTAGCAGACTGATTTCCTGGACTAGATAGAACTATTTGTGTAGAACTGATTTGGTATGCTGCTGCTGGCAATGATGTTTTTATTGATGAGCCAAGATGATAGGTTCAGATCTATGCGTAATATTTGCGAACTCTCTGTTATACTTGTTAGTACAAACAAACATGTTCCCTATGATTTGATCTACATGCTTATCAAATTGATATTGATCTTACCGGTGGCCACGGCGAGTGTTGAAAGAGTATTTTCAACAATGAATAGAGTGAAAAATAAATTGAGAAAGAGTATGAGTGATGATCTCATGAACATTTGTTTGTCACATTAATTGAGCGATATGTGTTCTTGAAGTAAGCGAGGAAGACATAGTTGAAACTTTCATGGCAAAGGAACATCCTGGAGTTAAAAAATAAGTAAGGAAGACATAGTTAAAGCTTTCACGGCGTAGTTTCTACATGCCTACATTTGTGTATCTTTCTTGTAAGACTATTTATATTTGCAATGTCGCAAACTTGGAATATTTGAGAACTATATTGTTGTCTGACTTGATTGGGTCATCTGTATTATATTTTTATCAATTATTGTATGGCACTTGGATTAGGTAGGAAAAAAATTAAGTGTGCACATCCTCCATATCTTTTCTGGCTGGGTCACTGCTTTTATTGACAATTAAAGATGCCCACATGGTACAGTCCTGAAGATGATGTTTTTTTAGCTTTCGCTACATCCCGATAACACATAGTAATAGTGAATATTTTATTGATGAAAATGTGGATAGGTCTTGAAGACGTACACGGGCACACTGTAAAAAAGAAAGAAAGATAAACACCTCCCATCGCCGCCGGACACGACGGCCACCGCACGCCACAAAATGCAAATGCATCCCGAACAATTCCGCATCCTGGAAATATCTCCAAACCCTCGCCTGCCGCCGACCGACGACCTCCAGATCTCCGCTCATGGATGACGACGGCGCCGCCTCTCCGTCGCCCTCGCCGTCGCAGTCACCGTCGCGCTCCCCTTCCCCGCTTCCGATTGCGGACCCCGTCACCGTCGCCGCCGTGCCCCCCGGCCAACTCGCCCTCGCCATCCCTATCCATAAACATGGTCCCTCCAACAGCGGCGGCGGCGGAGGCGGGGGCAGGGAGGACGCCTGGAGCGACGGCGCCACCTCCACGCTGATCGACGCCTGGGGTGAGCGCTTTGTGGCGCTGGGACGCGGCAGCCTACGCCATCCGCAGTGGCAGGAGGTCGCCGAGGTCGTCTCCTCCCGCGATGGCTACTCCAAGCCGCCCAAGTCCGACGTCCAGTGCAAGAACCGTATCGACACCCTCAAGAAGAAGTACAAAGTCGAGAAGGCCAAGTCGGACTCCTCATGGCCATTCTTCGACCGCCTTGACTTCCTCCTCGCCCCAGTCCAGAAGCTCGGGTGCAGTTCTGGCGGGGCAGCAGGAAATTCTGGCTCCTCCAATCCCAGCAACCGGGGCGTCGCACCTATGGCTCCGCGTGTCAACTTCCCTCAGCGCACCCGCACGGCCTTTCCCTCGTCAGCTATGAAGCGGAGGCTGCCGTCGCTGCCCCAGGCGTCAGCATCGTCGGAGTCGTCCGACGGGTTCCCACCTGAACCACTGGCTGAGGCTGTGAACGGCAAGAGGCAAAGCCTCGAGGAGTCGGCGAATGGAGCGGACAGCAGCGACCGTGCACAGGGCCTGCGCGACCTGGCACAGGCGATTCGACGGCTTGGGCAGGCATACGAGCGCGTGGAGTTCTCAAAAGGGGAGCATGAGCTCCGGATGGAGCGGAACCGCCTGGATGCCGCACGCGAGCTGGAGGACCAGCGTGTGCAGTTCTTCCTCAAGATGCAGATGGAGATCTCAAAGGCCAACAATGGCGCTCCACTCGCTGTCGCACTTGCTGCCGCTGCCATGGTCGGCAATTCAGCCTCTATAGCAGCCGATGGCAACTCGACAGCTGCTGCTGATGGCAACGGTTCAAGGAGAGCTTCTATGGCAACCGATGTCATGGCCAGCAGCAATCACCATGTCCGGTACCGTGTCAAGGACGACAGGCACCACCATGCCTCACAGCGCCCTTCTTACCTGTACGACCAGAACAATGCCGCTGCTGTGGATGGCAGAGGCACTGGTACTGGCAGCGATTCCGGCAACAAGGAAGACGAGGAAGAGATAGAAGACGAAGAGGAAGAGAGCCAGTAAGGTCAATCCGGGGATAGCAGTTCAAAAATTTGTCTGTTTTCTTTAGGTAAGAATTTGTATCTGTTGATTGGCATTGCCCTGGTTAAAATTGCTCCCAGTTATGCTTATTCTATCTCGGAGCAAATGGGTACTGAGTTTGTAGTTGTATTAGTAACCAGGAGTAGCAGAGTTATGGTGAACACCTGTGGGTGGGATGTTGTAGTAACTTGTAGCTGCCTGTCTGTGCTTTTGATGTGATTCTGTGGTTCGGATGTGATATTAAGGATGTCCCTCCCAGGCCCAGCGAGTGTAGAATTGGTTAATTATGTGGTGGTGTTAAGGTTTGCTCCTTTCGGAATCATGGCCAGTGTGTTGAACTGTGCTCAGTGCTATCTTCTTTTTGTTTTTTGTTTGAGTAACATATGTCCTGTTTTGAGAGGCTGACGGCCCCTTCGACCCGACCCTCCCCCAACCTCCCCCGTCCGGCGGCGCTGCCCCGCACCGGGGAGCCCCCGCCCTCCTCCTACAGCCGCCCCCACCTCCACTCCCCTTCGCCACCGTCGCCAGGGGCGTCACATCACAGGGCAAAGCCCTTGTGGCGTGGCGGCGGCGGCGGTTTTCTCCTCGGATCTCGATCTGGTTGTGAGGCGGCGCTCCTTTCCGGCCAGATCGGCGGCGGCGACATGGCTATGGTGCGGCGGCGGCGGTGGAGGACAACACCAACAGCGGCAGATCTGGCCTTGACTCAGTCAGGCTGAATCGTTGTGCTACCGATCTCAATCACCGTCGGCGGTGCATTGCTCCTGGACTTATCTACAACACGAGGACGTCTGGGGCACCGGTCCTTGTCTTGTTGGTGGTGGCCTTCTTCTTCGTCGGAGTTGGTCGGCCGACTGCCTATGCATGGAGTGGGGACGGGAGGCTGCCGGTGAAAGCCGTGATCCGACTTCGGTCGTGGTGGGTGACGACGGCGCCTACGCGCCGTTACCTTCTTCAAGGCGTCGCCTTCGCAGTCTACGTTTTCCCACTCGCAGTTTAGTCAGCGTCGGGCTGTTTTGGCACCGTGGTGGTGCCGCGGCCGGTCAGGCGGCGACGGCTGGATCTTTTGATCTAGTCTCCGGCAGAGAAGGCGGTGGCCCATGCACAAGAAGCTGGATGGAGTTCTCTGAACAGATCTGGGTGAAAACCTGTTCTTGTCTAGATGTCAAGGCCGACAATGGCGACGCTTTACGACGTCGTTTCCTTCTTGAAGGCATCGCCGAGGAGAAGTTCTAGATCACTATCTGCTACCTCCGGGGGAAACCCTAGATCGATAGATCAGAAGACGGCGACGCGCTTGTGTCGTCTCCCCCTTGGGGGCGTCATTCTTGGAGGTGTACGCGGGCTCGGGGGACCATTGGATGTTTTCTTTGGTGGAGCGGTGCTTTATCCTACACATTGAAGGCGACGGATCTCGATGGCGTGGCGCCCTGGTGATTAGGCGTCTGAAGTACGAAGATGGACTCGCGCAGGAGGGCGACGCTGTCTGGCGTCGTAGTGGCGTCGACGACAGCTAGACCGGGCAAGGTGGATGCATCAGTACAGTTCCGAAGATGGATTGGTGGCAGTTGGCGGCGGTGACCTCTCAATGTGCGCCGGACCGGTGGGTGCCCCATACCCGACAGGTGGCTTGGTTGGGGCATGAGGTCTTAGATGTTAGGTTTGGCTGCGAGGTCTGTTTGGTATTAGGCCCAGACTATCAACATCCCTTCATCAACTGTATCGAAGTAGCGACATATGTTGCCTAGACGGTGGCTTCAGTTTTACTGATGTATTACTTTGTAAGGTCTTTTGTGAATAATTAATAAAATGGATGCATGCATTGCTCAGATGCAGAGGCCGGGGGTCTTCCTCCTTTTCTAAAAAAATGTCATGTTTTGAGTTCTCAACAGTAGCCTATGGCTAACATGTGAAGTGCAATGGAGATCATCATGTGGAACTGAGCTGAGGTTATTGTGTCCAGCATGCAGTTAGGCCTCCTTTGGTTAATATGATGGTAATATCGTAATAATAGAAAAATCATAGAGATGCCATTTGATGCATAAGATATGATTTTTTTAGTTAGTCTAGGCTAATGTTTTTTATCTTATAAATGTGAAAGATTGGTTCCTATCATATATAAGAGTAGGAACCCATTCCTAAAACAAGTAACTTCAAAGGATTTTTTTCATTAAATATCCTATCCTACAAAATCCCTACAAATCAAAAGAGGCCTTACTTTTTTCTTTTAGTAGACGACCCAGACAAAATGACTGTCAGCAAGGCTTACATGTGTCATGAAAAGGAATGTATCACTCTAATGCTTTTGGTCTGCAACATACTTCAGATGTGTCCACGATACTTCAATCTAGTAGGGTAAGAATATCTACACCCGGAACTTATAAAAATGACGCCTGACACGTCCGTGGAGTGATCCGGCATCTCATACTAGATTCTCTTTGGTTGTAGGAATGGGTTTCTAAAATCGGACCTATGTATAAAAGCATGCAAACATAAAACCCTACGTACTACGTACAGACTAACGACTCCTCGTCAAAGATTTCGACCATCTCCCTGCCTACCTCCGATTAGAAGTGCGGCACCTTCAACTCCGCCCCTCCGGCTACTTCGTTGCGGCCTTTTCCGTCGCTATCTTCGCACCCTGCTCGTGGAAGAGGGTGTCGGCCTCCGCCTACCTCTCCCGGATGAGCCGACGATTGGCCTTGACCTCAGGGCTTGCTGCTCCGTCATTTCCTCGGCTTGGGCGACAGTGAACTCCGCCTCCGTGTTAGGGACGTTTTTTTTCGGGATATAAATTTCCCATCAAATGACCCTTGCTTCCTTGATACAAATATCTAAGCGAACACATAATCTTGGAGTACAAGACCATCACTACAGGAATCAGCTTCTTTGTCGTCTGCCATAGCATACGACAAAGTACAAGGTCACGGACGACAAAGGCCTTTGTCGTCTGCTCGCTGACGGCCCCACTTTCGGCATAATTTTGAGCTAACCAAGGTTATTATTACATTTTTGACCTAAGTAAGCTAACCAATCTAATTATGTCATTTTAGAGGAAAATAAGCTAACTATATGATATTTATGAGCTAACCAAGGTTGTTATTCCATTTTGACCTAACTAGGCTAATTATGTCATTTTGGAGGAAAAATAAGCTAAGTATATGACATTTATGAGCTAACCAAGGTTACTATGCCATTTTTAATCCAACTAAGCCAATTATGTCATTTTAGAGGAAAACAAGCTAAGTATATGACATTTATGAGCTAACCAAGGTTGTTATGCCATTTTTGTTGGAAATATGCCCTAAAGGCAATAATAAAGTGGTTATTATTATATTTCCTAGTTCATGATAATTGTCTATTATTCATGCTATAATTGTATTAATCGGAAACCGTAATACATGTGTGAATATATAGATCACAATATGTCCCTAGTGAGCCTCTAGTTGGCTAGCTCGTTGATTAATAGATGATCATGGTTTCCTGATCATGGACATTGGATGTCATTGGGGAATGATGTGATGGACAAGACCCAATCCTAAGCATAGCACTAGATCGTATTGTTCATCTGCTAAAGTTTTTCAAATGTCAAGTATCGTTTCCTTAGACCATGATATTGTGCAACTCCCGGATACCGTAGGAGTGCTTTGGGTGTATCAAACGTCCCAATGTAACTGGCTGATTATAAAGGTGCACTACAGGTAACTCTGAAAGTGTGTGTTGGGTTGGTACGAATCGAGACTGGGATTTGTCACTCCGTGTGCCGGAGAGGTATCTCTGGGCCCACTCGGTAATCCATCATCATAATGAGCTCAATGTGACTAAGGAGTTAGCCACGGGATGATGTGTTTACGGAACGAGTAAAGAGAATTGCCGGTAACGAGATTGAACAAGGTATAGGGATACCGATGGTCGAATCTCGGGCAAGTATCATACCGGTAGACAAAGGGAATTGCATACGAGATTGATTAAATCCACGACATCGTGGTTCATTCGATGAGTTCATCGTGGAACATGTGGAAACCAACATGGATATCTAGACCCCGCTGTTGGTTATTGACCGGAGAGGTGTCTCGGTCACGTCTGCATGGTTCCCGAACCCGTAGGGTCTACACACTTAAGGTTCGATGACACTAGGGTTGTTATGGGAATAATATACGTGGTTACCGAAGGTTGTTCGGAGTCCCGGATGAGATCGCTGACGTCACGAGGAGTTCTGGAATGGTCCAGAGGTGAAGATTCATATATAGGAAGTGGAGTTTTGATCGCCGGAAGAGTTTCGGAGATCCTCGGTATTGTACCGGGACCACCGAAAGGGTTCCGGGGGTCCACCGGGAAGGGCCACCAGCCCCGAAGAGGCTACATGGGCCAAAAGTGGATGTGACCAACCCCTAAGTGGGCTGGTGTGCCACCACCATCAGCCCAAGGCGCAAGAGAGGGAGGGTGGGTTAACCCTAGGCGTGGTGGGCTTGCCTTGGATAGCAAGCCACCCTAGGGTGCCACCTCCACCTCCTGGCCGCCGCCCCTCTCCCATCTCTAGGGCTGCCGCACCACCTAGGGTGGAAACCCTAGGGGTGCACACCCTCCTCCCTCTCCTCCTATATAAACCCAAGGTTTTTTTGGGGTTGTACACACAATTGCCTCTCTCCCTCGGCGCAGCCCTACTTCTCCTCGTCCTCGTCCTCCGTAGAGCTTGGCGAAGCCTTGTCGGAGTACCACGCAGCTCCGCCATCACCACGCCGTCGTGCTGCCAGAGCTCTCCCTCAACCTCTCCTCTCTCCTTGCTGAGTCAACGCGTAGGATACGTCACCGGGCTGCACGTGTGTCGAACGCGGAGGCGCCGTTGTTCGGCGCTAAGATGGGAATCCACCGCGATCTGAATCGCCGCGAGTACGACTCCATCAACCGCGTTCTAGCAACGCTTTCGCTTGGCGATCTGCAAAGGTATGAATATGCTCTAGCCCTTTGCTCATTGCTGGTTTCTCCTAGATAGATCCTTGTGAAGCGTAGGAAATTTTTGAAATTACTACGTTCCCCAATAGTGGCATCCGAGCCAGGTTCTATGCGTAGATTCTATGCACGAGTAGAACACAAAAGTTGTGGGCGATGATTTGTCAATTGCTTACCGTTACTAGTCTTATCTTGATTTGGCGGCATCGTGGGATGAAGCGCCCCGGACCGACTTTACACGTACTCTTATGTGAGACTGGTTCCACCGACCGACATGCACTTGTTGCATAAGGTGGCTAGCGGGTGTCTGTCTTTCCCACTTTAGTCAGATCGGATTCGATGAAGAGGGTCCTTATGAAGGGTAAATAGCATTGGCATATCAACGTTGTGGCTGTCACGTAGGTAAGAAGCGTTCTTGCTAGAAACCTAAATCAGCCACGTAAAACTTGCAACAACAATTAGAAGACGCCTAACTTGTTTTTACAGGGTATGCTATGTGATGTGATATGGCCAAAAGGATGTGATGTATGAGATTGATCATGTTCTTGTAATAGGATTCACGACTTGCATGTCGACGAGTATGACAACCGGCAGGAGCCATAGGAGTTGTCTTAATTTATTGTATGAGATGCAATGCCATGTGATTACTTTACTTTATTGCTAAACATTAGCTATAGTAGTAGAAGTAATAGTTGGCGAGACGACTTTCACAAAGACACAATGATGGAGATCATGGTGTCATGCCGGTGACAATGATGATCATGGTGCCCCGAAGATGGAGATCAAAGGAGCAAGATGATATTGGCCATATCATGTCACTATATGACTGCATGTGATGTTTATCATGTTTTTCATCTTATTTCTTAGAACGACGGTAGCAAAGATAAGATGATCCCTCATTAAAATTTCGAGATATGTATTCCCCTAAGTGTGCATCGTTGCGAAGGATCGTTGTCTCGAAGCACCACGTGATGATGGGGTGTGATAGATTCTAACGTTCACATACAACAGGTGTAAGCCAGTTTACACACGCAAAACACTTAGGTTGACTCGGCGAGCCTAGCATGTACAGACATGGCCTCGGAATACGGGAGACCGAAAGGTCGAATATGAGTCATATGGATGATACGATCAGCATGGAGATGCTCACCATTGATGACTAGTCCATCTCACGTGATGATCGAACACGAGCTAGTCGATGTGGATCATGTAACACTTGGATGACTAGAGGGATGTCGATCTAAGTGGGAGTTCATTATATAATTTAATTAGATGAACTTAATTATCATGAACTTAGTCTAAAATTGTCTTTACAAATATTGTAGATCCAATGGCCAACGCAAATGTCCCATTCAACTTCAACGCGTTCCTAGAGAAAACCAAGCTGAGAGACGATGGGAGCAACTATGCGGATTGGGCTCGTAACTTAAAGCTCATCCTCATGGCTTCCAAGAAGGCATATGTCCTTGATGCGCCGCTAGGTGACCCTCCCATTCCCGTGGCAACCCAGGATGTTAGGAACGCCTGTCAGTCGCGGAGTGATGATTACTCTCTGGTTCAGTGCGACATGCTTTACAATTTAGAACCGGGACTCCAAAGGTGTTTTGAGCAACACGGAGAATATGAGATGTTCGAGGAGATGAAATTAGTTTTTCAAGCTCATGCCCGGGTCGAGAGATATGAGGTCTCCGACAAGTTCTTTAGCTGTAAGATGGAGGAGAATAGTTCTGTCAGTGAGCACATACTCAGAATGTGTGGGTTGCACAACCGCTTGACTCAGCTGGGAGTTGAACTTCCGGATGACGCGATCATTGATAGAATCCTACAACCACTTCCACCTAGCTATAAAGGATTTGTGATGAACTACAACATGCAAGGGATGGAGAAAACCATTCCGGATTTGTATTCAATGCTGACATTAGCTAAGGTAGAAATCAAGAAAGAATATCAAGTGTTCATGGTGAATAAGACCACTAGTTTCAAGAAAGGTAAAGGTAAAAAGAACTTCAAGAAAGACAACAAAGCAGTTGCCGCGCCCGGTAAACTAGTTGCCGGGAAGAAGCCAAAGAAATGACCCAAGCCTGAGACTGAATGCTATTACTACAAGGGAACCGGTCACTCGAAGCGGAATTGCCCCAAAATACTTAGCAGATAAGAAGGCCGATAACGTCAAAGGTATATATGATATACATGTAATTTATGTGTACCTTACGAGCACTCGTAGTAGCTCCGGGGTATTTGATACCAGTGTTGTTGCTCACATTTGTAACTCAAAGCAGGAACTGCACAACAAACGTAGGCTGGAAAAGGACGAGGTGACGATGCGCGTCGGGAATGGTTCCAAGGTCGATGTGATCACCGTCGGCACACTATCTCTACATCTACCTTCGGGATTAGTTTTGAACCTTAATAATTGTTATTTAGTACCAGCTTTGAGCATGAACATTGTATCGGGATCTCGCTTGATGCAAGATGGTCACTCATTTAAATCTGAGAATAATGGTTGTTCTATTCATATGAGTGGTATGTTTTATGGTCATGCCCCGCTAGTCAATGGTTTATTCTTAATAAATCTTGAACTTGATGTTACACATATTCATAGTGTGAGTACCGAAAGATGTAAGGTTGATAATGATAGTCCCACATACTTGTGGCACTGCCGCCTTGGTCATATCGGTGTCAAGCGCATGAAGAAACTCCATACAGATGGACTTTTGGAGTCTCTTGATTTTGAATCATTTGACACATGCGAACCGTGCCTCATGGGCAAGATGACCAAGACTCCGTTCTTCGGAACAATGGAGCGAGCAACCAACTTATTGGAAATAATACATACCGATGTATGCAGTCCAATGAGCATTGAGGCTCGCGGTGGCTATTGTTATGTTATCACCCTCACTGAGGATTTAAGTAGATATGGGTATGTCTACTTAATGAAGCACAAGTCTGAAACCTTTGAAAGGTTCAAGGAATTTTAGAGTGAGGTGGAGAATCAACGTGACAAGAAAATAAAGTTTCTACGATCTGATTGTGGAGGAGAATATTTGAGTCACGAGTTTGGCACACACCTAAGGAAATGTGGAATTGTTTCACAAATCACGCTGCCTGGCACACCACAGCATAACGGTGTGTCTGAATGTTGTAATCGCACTTTATTGGATATGGTGCGGTCTATGATGTCTCTTACTGATTTACCGCTATCATTTTGGGGATATGCATTGGAAACTGCCGCATTCACTTTAAATAGGGCACTGTCTAAATCCTTGAGACGACACCGTATGAATTATGGTTTGGCAAGAAACCTAAGCTGTCGTTTCTGAAAGTTTGGGGCTGCGATGCTTATGAGGAGAAACTTCAACCAGAGAAGCTCGAACCCAAAGCGGAAAATGCGTTTTCATAGGATACCCTAAGGAAACTATTGGGTATACCTTCTAACTTAGATCCGAAGGCAAAATCTTTGTTGCTAAGAACGGGTCCTTTCTAGAGAAAGAGTTTCTCTCAAAAGAAGTAAGTGGGAGGAAAATAGAACTTGATGAGGTAATTGTACCCCCTCTCGAACCGGAGAGTAGCGCAACACAAGAAAATGTTTCTGAGGTGCATGCATCGGCTAGAGAGGAAGTTAATGATGATGATCATGAAACTTCAGATCAAGTTGCTATTGAACCTCGAAGGTCCACAAGGACACGTTCCGCACGAGAGTGGTACGACAATCCTGTCATGGAAATCATGTTGTTGGACAACAGTGAACCTTCGAACTATGAAGAAGCGATGGCGGGCCCGGATTCCAACAAATGGCTTGAGGCCATGCAATCTGAGATAGGATCCATGTATGAGAAAAAGTATGGACTTCGGTGCACTTGACCGATGATCGGCGAGGCATAGAAAATAAATGGATCTTGAAGAAGAAGACTCACGCGGATAGTAATGTGACCATCTATAAAGCTTGACTTGTCGCTAAGGGTTATCGACAAGTTCAAGGGATTGACTACGATGAGACCTTCTCACCCGTAGTGATGCTAAAGTCGGTCCAAATCATGTTAGCAGTTGCCGCATTTTATGATTATGAAATCTGGCAAATGGACGTCAAAACGGCATTCCTGAACGACTTTCTTAAGGAAGAATTGTATATGATACAGCCGAAAGGTTTTGTCGATCCTAATAATGCCGACAAGGTATGCAAGCTCCAATGCTCCATCTATGGGCTGGTGCAAGCATCTCGGAGTTGGAACATTCGCTTTGATGAGGTGATCAAAGCATTTGGGTTTGTACAGACTTATGGAGAATCCCGTGTTTACAAGAAAGTGAGTCGGAGCTCTATAGCATTTCTCATATTATATGTGGATGACATATTGTTGGTAGGAAATGATATAGAACTATTGGAAAGCATAAAGGCCTATTTGAATAAGAGTTTTTAAATGAAGGACCATGGAGAAGCTGCTTACATATTAGGCATCAAGATCTATAGAGATATATTGAGACGCCTCATAGGTCTTTCACAAAGCACATACCTTGACAAGATATTGAAGAAGTTCAATATGGATAATGCTAAGAAGGGGTTCTTGCCTGTATTACAAGGTGTGAGGTTGAGTAGGACTCAACGTCCGACCACGGCAGAAGATAGAGAAAGGATGAGTACCGTCCCCTATGCTTTAGCCATAGGCTCTATTATGTATGCCATGCTGTGTACCAGACCTGATGTGAACATTGCCATAAGTTTGGTAGGGAGGTACCAATGTGATCCAAGAGTGGATCACTGGACAATGGTCAAGAACATCCTTAAGTACCTGAAAAGGACTAAAGATATGTTTCTCGTTTATGGAGGTGTCGAAAAGCTCGTCGTAAAGGGTTACGTCAATGCTAGCTTCGACATAGATCCAGATGACTCCAAGTCACAAACCGGATACGTGTATATTTTGAATAATGGGGCAGTCAGCTGGTGCAGTTGCAAGCAAAGCATCGTGGCGGCATCTACATGTGAAGCGGAGTACACAACTGCTTCGGAAGCAGCACAGGAAGGAGTCTGGATGAAGGAGTTCATCACTCACCTAGGAGTCATTCCCAGTGCATCGGGCCCGATGCCTCTGTTCTATAACAACACTGGAGCTATTGCCATTGTAAAGGAGCCCAGGTTTCACAAGAAGACCAAGCACATCAAGCGCCGCTTCAACTCCATTCATGGATACATCTAGGATGGAGATATAGATATTTGTAGAGTACATACGGATCTGAATGTTACAGATCCATTGGCTAAAACTCTTCCACGAGCGAAACATGATCATCACCAGAACTCTATGGGTGTTCGATTCATCACAATGTAACTGGATTACTCACTCTAGTGCAAGTGGGAGACCGTTGGAAATATTCCCTAGAGGCAATAATAAAGTGGTTATTATTATATTTCCTAGTTCATGATAATTCTCTATTATTCATGCTGTAATTATATTAACCGGAAACCGTAATACATGTGTGAATATATAGATAACAATGTGTCCCTAGTGAGCCTCTAGTTGGCTAGCTCGTTGATCAATAGATGATCATGGTTTCCTAATCATGGACATTGGATGTCATTTATAACGGGATCACATCATTGGGTAATGATGTGATGGACAAGACCCAATCCTAAGCATAGCACAAGATCGTATTGTTTGTCTGCCAAAGCTTTAATAATGTCAAGCATCGTTTCCTTAGACCATGAGATTGTGCAACTCCCGGATACCGTAGGAGTGCTTTAGGTGTATCGAACGTCACAACGTAACTGGGTGATTATAAAGGTGCATTACAGGTATATCTAAAAGTGTTAGTTCGGTTGGTACGAATCGAGACTTGGATTTGTCACTCCGTGTGACGGAGAGGTATCTCTGGGCCCACTCGGTAATCCATCATCATAACGAGATCAATGTGACTGAGGAGTTAGCCACGGGATGATGTGTTACGGAACGAGTAAAGAGACTTGCCGATAACGAGATTGAACAAGGTATAGGGATACCGACGATCCAATCTTGGGCAAGTATCATACCGGTAGACAAAGGGAATTGCATATGGTATTGATTGAATCCCTGACATCGTGGTTCATCCGATGAGATCATCGTGGAACATGTGGGAACCAACATGGATATCCAGACCCCGTTGTTGGTTATTGATCAGAGAGGTGTCTCGGTCATGTCTGCATGGTTCCTGAACCCGTAGGGTCTACACACTTAAGGTTCAATGACGCTAGGGTTGTTATGGGAATAGTATACGGGGTTACCGAAGGTTGTTCGGAGTCCCTGATGAGACCCCGGACACCACAAGGAGTTCCGGAATGGTCCGAAGGTGAAGATTCATATATAGGAAGTGGGGTTTTGATCGCTGGAAGAGTTTCAGAGTTTGTCGGTATTGTACCGGGACCACTGGAAGGGTTCCGGAGGTCCACCGGGAAGGGCCACGAGCCCCAAAGAGGCTACATGGGCCAAAAGTGGATGGGAACCAGCCCCTAAGTGGGTTGGTGCGCCACCACCATCTGCCCAAGGCGCAAGAGAGGGAGGGTAGGCTAACCCTAGGCGTGGTGGGCTTGCGTTGGGTGCGAGCCACCCTAGGCGCCACCTCCACTTCCTGGCAGCCGCCCCTCTCCCATCTCTAGGGCTGCCGCACCACCTAGGGTGGGAACCCTAGGGGTGCACACCCTCCTCCCTCTCCTCCTATATAAACCCAAGGGTTTTTTAGGACTGCACACACAATTGCCTCTCTCCCTTGTTGCAACCCTACTTCTCCTCCCCCTCGTCCTCCGTAGAGCTTGGCAAAGCCCTGTCGGAGTACCACGCACTTCCACCGTCACCATGCCGTCTGAGAGGATCGATATGGTTGACTAGAGGGGGGGGGGTGAATAGGCAACTACCAATTTTTAGCTTTTCTAAATAAATATGGAGTAGCAATCATAAAGGTTCACTAACATGGCACTAGGAGGACAACCTATATGATGCTACTTAGTAAGTAACGAAGCACGTAGGAGATACTCTACAACACCAACATATACAAAGTAAAGGTAAGAGATAACCACAGGTGGAACCGATGAAGACGAGGATGTGTTACCAAAGTTCCTTCCCTTTGACAGGAAGTACGTCTCCGTTGGAGCGATGTGGAGGCACAATGCTCCCCAATAAGCCACTAGGGCCACCGTATTCTCCTCACGCCCTCGCACAATGCAAGGTACCGTGATTACACTATAGGTGCTCTTGAAGGCGACGACCGAACCTTTACAAACAAGGTTGGGGAAATCTCCACACAAAGCTTGGAGGCTCCCAACAAGACCACGGAGCTTCACCACAATGGAATGTGGCTCCGAGGTGACCTCAACCATCTAGGGTGCTCAACCACCCTAGAGTAACAAGATCCGCAAGGGATTAGTAGGGGGAATCAAATATCCTTTGGTGGAAGTGTGGATCAAGGCCTTCTCAAGCAATCCCTAGAAAATTAACAAGGTTGATTGGCTAGGGAGAGAGATCGGGCTAAAATGAGCTTGTGGAGCAACAATGGAGCTTAGAGAGGTCAAAGGTGAGCTCAAGGAAGAAGGAGATGCATTTATATAGTAGGTGGGGCAGATCCAACCATTACCCACCTACCACATAAATGCACGAGCGGTACTACCGCTTCCCAGAGCGGTACTACCGCTCCTGGGAGCGGTACTACCGCTCAGCTCCTCACCAACCACGGTAGTACCAGGGGGGTACTACCACGCCACCCCCTCCGTGGGAAAGTATGCGAGAAAAGGTCCGTCGGTGCGGTAGTAAAATAATACTACCGCACTGAGGGCGGTAGTACCGCCCTTGGAGCGGTAGTAAAAAACTACTACCGTTCTTCGGGCGGTAGTACCGCTCCTGGAGCGGTAGTAAAAGTTTACTACCGCACCTGGGACGGTAGTACCGCTCCTGGAGTGGTAGTAAAAATTTACTACCGATGTGCCAGCGGTACTACCGCTGCGAAAGCGGTACTACCGCTTACCCTTTTTCACATAGGCAAGGAAAATACAATGGTGCTCCATTGAGGCTAAAATATGGGTGGGTGCATGAGGTGTGTGCGTGAAGATTCCACCCAAACCTTTCCGACGCGGACCCCCTCTTGGTACGAAGACTTTCCTATGACTCAAACTAGGAAGAGAAATGCAGAACAAAATCCGTCTTCGAGATCCTCCGAGGGGCGTCGAGTCATCTTGTGCCTAAAGGAGAATATTCTGAAATGCTCAGGACACAATATTAGTCCGCACAATAATTGTCATCAATCACTAAAACCACTTAGGAGAAATATGCCCTAACACCATCGTGATGCCGGAGCTGTCCCTCAACCTCTCCTCTCTCCTTGCTGGATCAAGGCGTAGGAGACGTCACCGGGCAGCATGTGTGTTGAACGCGGAGGCGTCGTTGTTCGACGCTAAGATCGGAATCCACCACGAACTGAATCGCTGCGAGTACGACTCCATCAACCGCTTTCTAGCAACGCTTTCGCTTAGGGATCTTCAAAGGTATGAAGATGCTCTACCCCTTTGCTCGTTGCTGTTTCTCCTAGATAGATCCTTGTGAAGCATAGGAAATTTTTGAAATTACTACGTTCCCCAACAATTTTCGCAAGAATGGATATCGTTACAAGTACATGTACTGAAAATATGAGTATAAGGAGTTGGCTTACACTCGCCACAAGCTACATCAACACCACATCAATACAACAATATCTAGCCATCATGAAGAAAAGCAGGGTCCGTCTACGGACAAAAGAAAATGAAAAATGATGACGTCCATCCTTTCTATCCCATGCTACCGACCTGGAACTCATCCTAGATCGATGAAGAAGAACAAGAAGAAGAAACTCCAAATGGCACAATCATCGCACCCACGTCTTAATATCACTTTACCTGTACCTGCAACTGGTGTTGTAGTAATCTGTGAGCCACAGGGACTCAACAATCTCATTTCCAAAGGCTATCAAGACTAGCAAAGCTTAATGGGTGAGGTATGGTTAAGTGGTGAGGGTGCAGCAAGCGACTAAGCATTTATTTGAGGTGGCTAACTTACGAGTACAAGAGTAAAAGAGGGGGATGATATACACATAGCCGACATGAACTACTGATGATCAAATGGGTGATCCTGAACACCAACTTACGGTACACATAACCCCACCGTGTCCTCGATCGAAGAAGCAGCTCACGAAAGAGACAGTCACGGTTACTCACTCAGTTGACAAGTTTTAATTAAGTTTACTTCAAGTTATCTAGAACCGGATGTTAAACAAAGTTCCACGTTGCCACATAACCGTAGGCACGGCTTTCCAAAAGATTTAACTCTACAGGGGTGCGCCAACTAGTCCACCACAAACTACCACACGTTGCACCGGAATGACCTCGATCAGGGATAACCCGTGATCTCCTCGGGTTCCTATTGGAAAACCTCAGCCTCGAGATAGCCCAAAGTATCCTCAGAATCCCTCGTACTAGACGCTCGAGAAAGGTAAAACAAGTCCAGCAAGGCCACGCGGCGTGTCGACGATCCCAACAGGAGCCGCATATCTCGTTCTCAAGACACACAGATAAGCTAGTGTACACGACTTGCTAGACATCACCCGAGTTGCCCCGCGTTGGCCCCGCATAGTGCTATGTTTTCGACCAGTACCATCATCACTGGCCCTCCCTATGTTATGTTGAATTACTCCTCGGGTTCATGACGCCCTATGTTTTCCAGTATTAATAGAATTATTATGTTGGGCATATATAGTACCAATGTTGGGCCTTGCCAGAAGAGCTTTATCCCAAAATGAAAGTCATGGGGGTCCCCAAAACAACCCCAAGCATGCTAGGAGCGCTCACTTATGGAACATAACACCGGTAGCCGAAACTAAGGCGACAAAGGTGGAAAAAACACCAAGCTAGAAAGGCCGAGCCTTCCACCTTTTACCAAGTATATAGGTGCATTTAATTTAAATATCATTAATATGGTGGTATAACAAGGAACCCATGTTATCACTTGGAAGCAACTTCACCTTCAACTAGCAAAGCTAACACATGGTTAAGCAATCGGTAACATAGCCAATCAGTTGTTTGCTAGGTTGTGGAAAGCTTGAAGGTTTTCATGGCAATGTTGGGAGGCTGACATTTAACAGGTGGTGGGCAACAAGACATAACGAAAGAAACGAGACAACTAGAATGGAATTGATAGTAATGGTATCAAGGGAAATGATCGTCTTGCCTGAGATCCCGCTTGGAAGAAGCACGAATCCGTGAAGCAGACGAACCGACGTAGTCGAACGGATCCTCACATTCTGACACGCTTGCGGAACTCTATCGAGAAGAAGCAAACCAGAAACAAGAATCAACACAGGATATTCACCACAGTGATAACCCACAAGTGTAGTGGATCGCAACAGTTTTTGAGGGTAGAGTATTCAACACAAATTTATTGATTCGACACAAAGGGAAGTGAAATAATATTCTCAAGTATTAGCAGCTGAGTTTGTTAGTTTCAGCCACACCTGAAAGATTAGTGTCTGCAAGCAAAGTATCAGTAGCAAAGTGGTATGATAGCTACGGTGTCAGAAAAAGATCTGTTGACGACAGACTATTCCTAACTGTTGTATCAATGGCGCCAGTAAATAGCACGTGGACGGGGAACTATTCTTCCCCGGCAACAGCTCCAGAAAAGTCTTGCAACAAGTAGCAGCAAAGTAACAGCAGTAGTGACAGCAGTAGCAAGGAACATCACTAGTAACAGCAGCAGCAGCAGTAGTAACAACAGAGTAACAGCAGTAGTGACAGAGTAATGTAGCAAGGACTAGTACTAAAAGACTTGTAGGCAGTGGATCGGTGATGTAGAGTATACCAGATGCGATTCATCATGTAACAGCTATAACACGGAGAGATAAGTAACTAGCTCCCGTTCGTCAATCTAATGTAGGCATGTATTCCGAATGTAGTCATACGTGCTTAGGGAAAATAACTTGCATGACATCTATTGTCCATCCCTCCCGTGGCAGCGGGGTCCTAATGGAAACTACGGGATATTAAGGTTCTCCTTTTAATAAAGAACCGGACCAACGCATTAACACTTGGTGAATACATGAACTCCTCATACTATGGTCATCTCTGGGAGTGGTTCCGGCTATTGTCACTCCAGGGTTGCCGGGTCATAACACATAGTAGGTGACCACAACTTGCAAGATAGGATCTAAAACACACATATATTAGCGACAATATAATAGGTTCAGATCTGAAATCATGGCACTCGGGCCCTAGTGACAAGCATTAAGCATGGCAAAATAGTAGCAACATCAATCTCAGAAGATAGTGGATACTAGGGATCAATCCCCGTCAAAACTAAGTCGATTACATGACAGATCTCATCCAACTCATCACCGCCCAACAAGCCTACGATGAGATTACTCACGAACGGTGAAGAGCATCATGGAATTGTCGATGGAGGAAGGTTGATGATGACGATGGCGACGATTTCCCCTCTCCGGAGCCCGAAACGAACTCCAGATATGCCCTCCAGATGAAGAACAGGAGGTGGCGACGCCTCCGTATCGTAAAACGCGATGAATCCTTCTCTCTGATTTTTTCTGGGCAAGACGGAATAAATAGAGCTGAGTTTAGAGGCGGTGGTGCCACGTGGGCCCCACAAACCCTCATGGCGCGGCCTAGGGGGGTGGCCGCAGCCCAAGGGCTTGTGGCCCACTGGCACACCCCCTCCGGTGGATCTTTGCGCAGGTATTTTTCTTTAATTCCAGAAAAATTCTCCGTAAATTTTCAGGACATTCCGAGAAATTTTATTTCTGCACAAAAACAACACCATGGCAATTCTGCTGAAAACAGCGTTAGTCCGGGTTAGTTCCATTCAAATTATGCAAGTTAGAGTCCATAACAAGGGCAAAAGAGTTCTGAAAAGTAGATACGACGGAGATGTATCAACTCCCCCAAGCTTAAAGCCTTGCTTGTCCTCAAGCAATTCAGTTGACAAACTGAAAGAGACAAAAGAAAAACTTTGACGAACTCTGTTTGATCTTGTTGTTGCAACTATGTCTAACTCATAACCATAATTTCAGCAAGATCACAAGCAAACCACATAAGCAAATGACATCTAGGTCTCACGGTAAACTCATATCAATGGCATAATCAACTAGAGAGCAAATAATAATAAGTCTCAAATGTCAACACTTCAATCAAAACAACATGAAGCCGTACGAATAGATGTATCTCGCTAGCTCTTTCCGAGACCGCAAACCATAAATGCAGAGCACCTTCAAAGACCAAGGGCCGACTAAACATTGTAATTCAAGGCAATGAAGATCCAGTCACAGTCATACTCAATACAGTTAAAAGCAAATCATAAAAACGATAGAGGTGCTCTCTAATTGGTGCTTTTGTAAGAGGAGGATGACTCAACAGGAACATAAATAGACAGGCCCTTCACAGAGGGAAGAATTGATTTGCAGAGGTGCCAGAGCTCAAGCTTTGAAAACAGAGATAATAATTTTAGGTGGCATCCTTTCATTGTCAACACAATGACCAAGAGTTCTCAACATCTTCGACGCTACACATGCTATAGGCGGTTCCCAAACAGAAAAGTAAAGTTTTGACTCCCCCCACCAATCAATCACACTCCACGGCTAGCCGAATCCTCGGGTACCGTCCATACCAACATCAATCCTGGGGGAGTTTTGTTTGCAATTATCTTTTCGATTTGAGCATGGAATTGGGAATTCCAATTACCGGCCCATTTCTTGTGAATGATACTGAATAAACACATATCGAGGATAACACGCCTAGCATGTAAGATACCAATAGCCCCCTGTCACCACATGAGCGGTTCGGGCATGCAAAACAGATTATTTCTTGAAGGTTTAGAGAGTGGCACATGCAAATTTACTTGGAACGGCATGTAGATACCGCACATAGGTAGGTATGGTGGGCTCATATGGAACAACTTTGAGTTTATGGGGGTGGATGCACAAGCAGTATTCCCGCTTAGTACTAGTGAAGGCTAGCAAAAGGCTGGGAAGCGACCAACTAGAGAGCAACAACAGTCATCAAAATGCATTGAGATTAACTAACATTGAGTGCAAGCATGAGTAGGACATAAATCACCATGAACATGAACATCATAGAGGCTATGTTGATTTTGTTTCAACTACATGCGTGAACATGCGCCAAGTCAAGCCACTTGAATCATTCAAAGGAGGATACCATCCTATCATACTACATCATAGTCATCTCAACATTCATGTGGGCATCCAAGACAAACCATTATAAGCACCTAGCTAAGTAAGCATGGCATAAGAAACTATGATATCTAAGTTGTCATTGCAAACATGTTTCTCTCACAACAAAGCTGAATCAGGCATGATGAGCTATTCACAATTACAAAAACAAAATAGATCGAGTTCATACCAGATTTTCCACGCTCAATCACTTCATCATATATCGTCATTATTGCCTTTCACTTGCACGACCGAACGATGTGAACAATAATAAGCGTGCTCGTGCATTGGACTAAAGCTGGAATCTGCAGGCAAACACAAAGGAGAAGACAAAGTAATATGGCTCTTTGAAAGCTAAACATGTATGCATGCAAGAGGCACTAAACATTGTAACCAATATCTTCTACCTTGACCCAAAGAAAAAGAAAACTATCTACACGGGAAAGCTCCCAACAAGCAAAAGAAGAAAAATAAAATCTTTTTGGGTTTTCTCAAACTAGACAGACACACGAAAAGAAAACGAGAAAAAGAAATAAACTAACATGGATGATAAAGTGGCAAGTGTGAACACCGGCTAACAAAGCGAAAGCATAAGCAAGAATGTAAAGTCGGTGAGAACACGTACTCCCCCAAGCTTAGGCTTTTGGCCTAAGTTGGTCTACTCCCATGGAGGGAAATAACCAGCTCCGGGATACTCCGGAGTGGAATGAGGATGCCACTGCTGTGTGAGCTCCTCCGGCTCCCACTGAGAAACCGGCGTCTGGTACTCGACTGGTAGCTCGGGCACGGGGACGTGTGGTTGGGCTAAGCCCCAATATGCGTAGATGTCCGAGGGCATGATAATGTACCTGCATGCATGAAGGTTGAACAAAGGAGGAGCAGGCAAAGTAATAGTCTCACGAGTACCCTGACTAAACACCAGGTTATAAATCATCCTTCTATTTATATCTCTATCAAGAAAGTCATGGCGAACCATGCTACCGTAATCTAGATATCTCTCGGGAAGAAGAATTTCTTCTTCCTCCTCCAGTCTAATGGGAATCTCAAATTGTCTAGCAAGACGAGTAGCATAGATACCTCCATAGACAACGCCTTTAGAACGGTTCATGTTCAACCGTTGAGCTACTATAGCGCCCAAGCTATAAGTTTTATCATTATAAAGGGCTTCGCGCAAGACCGAAAGATCTGGGGAACTAAGTGACCCAGCCTTCCCACGGCCAATCAAACATTTTCCCACAAATAAGGAGAAGTACCGAAGCACGGGAAAATGTATGTAGCAGCTCTAGCGCAAGACACTCCTCTCTCCTCTCCTACAACAATTGCACCGATGAAAGCTTCGAAGTCCCGTGGACGAGGTTCATAAATATCCCTAACGTAAGTTAATTTGCAAACATTGCAAAAATCCTGGAGTGAGAAGCGCTGGGGGATATCATAAAGTTTGAACTCAACTATAGGAGGATTCTTCTTCGGATAGAAGTTAAAGCTTTGTACGAAGATATTAGTGAGGAGGAGGTATTGCGGGCACTTATCTTCAACGAAGGCGGTAAGGCCTGCGTTTTCCACCAAGTGATAAAAGTCCTCATAAATTCCAGCGGCGCATAAGAACACGTCGCTTGGCCATTCACACGCTCGAAATTCTGCGACTCGAGGGACCTGATACTTGGGCTTCTTCTCACTCCCATCATCCTTGGGGTCACGGCTTGAAGAGCCTCTTAAGAACCTCCTCATCTTTTCCCTTTTCTATCTCTGAAAATTTCTGAAATTTTTAGTGATTCTAAGGAAAAGTGAATAAGGCTCAACTAAACTCGTAGCAACTACTCCCACAAGTGCCTAGAGGCCATATTACGCATCAAAACTACTTGGGACCAGCTAGAATTAGCATGGAAAGCTCAAGAACATGGTTACCAAGGCAGCAAAAATACGCGAAGTATAAGGCACTAGAGCAAAAACTAATTGGACCAATGGAGGAGTCACTTACCAAGGAGTAATTTCCCCAAAACAGTTCGGAGAATTGTGATTTGAGCAAAGAGATTGAAAATCCGAGAAAGAGGAGCAAGAACATGGGTTTGAGCTGCGAAACATTTTTTCTGGAGGTAGGAGAACCAGATGAGAGTAAGAATGAGTGGAGGGGGTGCCTGTGGGCCCCACAAGCCTGGGTGGCGCGGCCAGGGGGGTGCCCGCGCCCCAAGGGCTTGTGGCCCACTGGTTTAGCCCCCAGACAAGCTCTTCGTCTCAGTATTTTTCGAAAAATCCAGAAAAAATCATACTTGATTTTCAGGATGTTCGGAGAACTTTTATTTTCGGGGTACTTTTCTACCGGATGCTAAAACAGGAAACAGGGAAAACTAAACTAAATCTATCATTTTTCTTCTAAGCAACCTAAAGTGAAAGCTTGGAATAGAGGTTTGTGACTCCTCGATTCATCCATCGCGTGGTCATCGAAAGAAAATCCGTCAATGAGGTTGATCAAGTCTCCTCGACAAACCTTTTCGAATCGCAAAAGAGAACGAAGAATTTTCGAATATTCACTAGGTCACCTCAATGGGGATGTGTATCTCCCCAACAAGCAAATCATACTTCATCTTGACACGAGGAATAGGGCATTCAAAGCTCCCAATAAGAATTGATGAAGTTTTTTCGATAGCATTGATGCAATGTACTCGATATTGTTTCTTCGGAAAGTGCACCGTATGCTCATTACCGTTGACATGGAAAGTGACATTGCCTTTGTTGCAATCTATAACAGCCCCTGCAGTGTTTAAAAAAGGGTCTTCCGAGGATGACCACCATGGCATCGTCCTCAGGAATATCCAAGATAACAAAGTCTGTTAAGATAGTGACATTGGCAACCACAACAGGCACATCCTCGCAAATGCTGATAGGGAAAGCAGTTGATTTGTCGGCCATTTGCAGAGAGATTTCAGTGGGTGTCAACTTATCCAGTTCAAGTCTACGATAAAGAGAGAGAGGCATAACACTAACACCGGCTCCATAGTCGCATAACACAGTTCTAACATAGTTTCCTTTAATGGAGCAAGGTATAGTGGGCACTCCGGGATCACCTAGTTTCTTAGGAGTTCCACCCTTGAAGGTATAGTTAGCAAGCATGGTGGAAATCTCTACCTCAGGTATTCTCCTCTTATTAGTCACAATATCTTTCATGTACTTAGCATACAGAGACATCTTGAGCATATCTGTCGAACGCATTTGCAGAAAGACAGGTCTGATCATTTCAACAAATCACTCAAAATCCTCATCATCCTTTTTCTTGGATGGTTTGGGAGGAGAGGGCATAGGTTTCTGAACCCATGGCTCCCTTTCTTTACCATGCTTCCTAGCAGTGAAGTCATTCTTATCGTATCTCTTATTCTTAGGCTGTGGGTTATCAAGATCAATAGGTTCAATCTCCACATCCTTATGATTGCTAGGTTGAGCATCATCATGAACATCACTATTGATATTATCATTAGGCTCATGTTCATCACCATATTGTGTTTCAGCATCAGAGACAGAGACATCGTTTGTACTCTCAGGTATAGAAGGAGCAGGGTTGCTAGCGTGCAGGTTCCTATCATCTTTCTTCTTCTTTCTAGGCTGACTAGGTGCATGAGTGCTAACTCCTTGAGAATCTTGTTCAATTCTCTTCGGATGACCCTTAGGATACAAAGGTTCCTGGGTCATTCTACCGCCTCTAGTGACGACTCTAACGGAATTGTCATTCAACTCATCGAGCAAGTCATTCTGAGCTTTAAGTACTTGTTCTACCCGAGTGGTAACCATAGAGGCATGTTTACTCAGAAGCTTAAGATCATTGACATTTCTGTCCACACAAGCACTTAAATGACTAAGCATACGAGCATTCTGTTCCAATTGTCTGCTAACATAATCATTGAAACTCTGTTGTTTGGTGACAAAGTTATCAAATCCATCTAGGCATAGGCTAGCAGGTTTATCAAAAGGAATATCACTCTCATCAAACCTACGTAGAGAATTTACTTCTACTACCTATATCGGGTTATCAAGACCATGGATCTCTTCGATAGGTGGTAGATTTTTGACATCTTTAGATTTAATTCCTTTCTCTCGCATAGATTTCTTGGCTTCTTGCATATCTTTAGGACTGAGGAATAGAATACCTCTTTTCTTCGGAGTTGGCTTAGGAGGTGGTTCGGGAATAGTCCAAGCATTCTCATTGCACAAGATGTTATTCAGTAGAATCTCAGCTTGTTCTACAGTTTGCTCCCTAAAAACACAACCAGCACAACTATCTAGGTGGTCTTTAGAAGCATCGGTAAGTCCATTATAGAAGATATCAAGTATTTCATTCTTGTCAAGAGGGTGATCAGGCAAAACATTCAGTAGCTGGATGAGCCTCCCCCAAGCTTGTGGGAGACTCTCTTCTTCAGCTTGAGCAAAGTTGTATATTTCCTGCAAGGCAGCTTGCTTCTTATGGGCAGGGAAATATTTTTCACAGAAGTAGTAGACCATATCCTGGGACTACGCACACAACCAGGAGCAAGAGAAGTGAACCAGGTCTTAGCATCATCCTTTAGCGAGAAAGGAAACAACTTGAGGATATAGTAGTGGCGGATCTTTTCCTCACTAGTGAATAGGGTGGCTATATCGTGCAGTTTGGTAAGATGGGCTACAACCGTTTCAGACTCATAACCGTGAAAAGGATCAGATTCGACTAGAGTGATTAACTCAGGGTCGACAGAGAATTTATAATCCTTACCGGTCACAAAGATAGGCGAAGTAGCAAACTTCAAGTCGTATTTCATCCTAGCGTTCAGAGATTTTTCTTTCCACTTGCGCAGTAGTTTCTCAACATCATAGCTATCCTTACACGCAAGAAAATCCTCAGCTATCTCTCCCTCCATAAGATAACATTCAGGCATAACAGGCAATTCACGCATAGTAGCAGGTTCTACTTCAATAGTATCAGCAGTTTCAGAAGTGTCATCACATCTAGCAGCAACTCTAGCAATTTGTGCATCAAGGAATGCACCTAGTGGCAAACCAGTATCAGGCATAGCATCATCAGGCATAGTATCAAGCATAGCATCATCAGGCATAGTATCAAGCATAGCATCATCAGGCATAGTATCAAGCATAGCATGATCAGTCATAGTATCAAGCATAGCATCATCATAAGCATCATGGGCAGCAGAAGTAGCATCATCAAGCACAGGCGACATATCAAGATTTCTAGCAGGAGGCAAAGTCGCAAGCTTACTCAAAACTGAAGGTGAATCAAGTGCAGAGCTAGATGGTAGTTCCTTACCTCTCCTCGTAGAGGAAGGCATGATTCTAGTTCTTGGATCTTTCGGATTCCTCATAGTGACCAGCAGACGTCAATGCCAAGTGACTCAGAGAATATAGTTGTGCTTCCCCGGCAACGGCGCCAGAAAAAGGTCTTGATAACCCACAAGTGTAGGGGATTGCAACAGTTTTCGAGAGTAGAGTATTCAACCCAAATTTATTGATTCGACACAAAGGGAAGCGAAAGAATATTCTCAAGTATTAGTAGCTAAGTTTGTCAGTTTCAGCCACACCTGAAAGATTAGTGTTTGCAAGCAAAGTATCAATAGCAAAGTGGTATGATAGCAACGACGTCAGAAAAAGATCTGTTGACGGCAGACTATTCCTAACTGTTGTATCAATGGCACCAGTAAATAGCACGTGGACGGGGGACTATTCTTGCCCGACAACGGCGCCAGAAAGAGGTCTTGATAACCCACAAGTGTAGGGGATCGCAACAGTTTTCGAGGTAGAGTATTCAACCCAAATTTATTGATTCGACACAAAGGGAAGCGAAAGAATATTCTCAAGTATTAGCAGCTGAGTTTGTCAGTTTCAGCCACACCTGAAAGATTAGTGTGTGCAAGCAAAGTATCAGTAGCAAAGTGGTATGATAGCAACGGTGTCAGAAAAAGATCTGTTGACGCCAGACTATTCCTAACTGTTGTATCAATGGCGCCAGTAAGTAGCACGTGGACGGGGAACTATTCTTCCCCGGCAACGGCTCCAGAAAAGTCTTGCAACAAGTAGCAGCAAAGTAACAGCAGTAGTGACAGCAGTTGCAAGGAGCATCAGTAGTAACAGCAGCAGCAACAAAAGTAGTAACAGCAGTAGCGACAGAGTAATGTAGCAAGGACCAGTACTAAAAGACTCGTAGGCAGTGGATCGGTGATGTAGAGTATACCGGATGCGATTCATCATGTAACAACTATAACACGGAGAGATAAGTAACTAGCTCCCGTTCGTCAATCTAATGTAGGCATGTATAACGTATGTAGTCATACGTGCTTAGGGAAAATAACTTGCATGACATCTATTGTCCATCCTTCCCGTGGCAGCGGGGTCCTAATGGAAACTACGGGATATTAAGGTTCTCCTTTTAATAAAGAACCAGACCAACGCATTAACACTTGGTGAATACATGAACTCCTCATACTATGGTCATCTCTGGGAGTGGTTCCGGCTATTGTCACTCCAGGGTTGCCGGGTCATAACACATAGTAGGTGACCACAACTTGCAAGATAGGATCTAAAACACACATATATTGGCACAACATAATAGGTTCAGATCTGAAATCATGGTACTCAGGCCCTAGTGACAAGCATTAAGCATGGCAAAATAGTAGCAACATCAATCTCAGAACATAGTGGATACTAGGGATCAATCCCCATCAAAACTAACTCGATTACATGATAGATCTCATCCAACTCATCACCGTCCAACAAGCCTACGATGAGATTGCTCACGAACGGTGAAGAGCATCATGGAATTGTCGATGGAGGAAGGTTGATGATGACGATGGCGACGATTTCCCCTCTTCGGAGCCCGAAACGGACTCCAGATATGCCCTCCAGATGAAGAACAGGAGGTGGCGGCGCCTCCGTATCGTAAAATATGATGAATCCTTCTCTCTGATTTTTTCTGGGCGAGACGGAATAAATAGAGCTGAGTTTGGAGGCGGTGGTGCCACGTGGGCCCCACAAACCCTCATGGCGCGACCTAGGGGGGTGGCCGCAGCACAGGGGCTTGTGGCCCACTGGCACACCCCCTCCGGTGGATCATTGCGCAGGTATTTTTCTTTAATTCCAGAAAAATTCTTCGTAAATTTTCAGGACATTCCGAGAACTTTTATTTTTTCACAAAAACAACACCATGGCAATTCTGCTGAAAACAACGTTAGTCCGGGTTAGTTCCATTCAAATCATGCAAGTTAGAGTCCAAAACAAGGGCAAAAGAGTTCGGAAAAGTAGATACGACGGAGACGTATCACACAACACATGCACGACATGATGCAATTCACATATGATGCATGATCAGTTTCAAATATGCAAGGCAGGGCATGGGAATTCACAATAGTCAAACGCTACACATTAAGTGAAGCTCAATATGCAACGAGTTGCATATTGACAGAACTCCACATTTAATTATTTAGTTCACTCCCATTTGTTTACATGACAATGTTAAATGTTTTTAAACATGGCACAAGGTGAAGCACAAACAAACTACCTATCTAGGCATTTTAAATGAGGTCGGGAACGACATATAACATCTCCGAAGTGACCCCACACTTTAACTTTGTAATCTGTCCAAATTTGTCCTAACCACATTTTATGTTTATTACACGGCTAAAAAAAGTGGGTCACATGATTCTACTCATCGTTCTACACCATTTACATATATGTCTCATCTCCAACGGAGCTACGATTAATTAACTACGGACTAAAATGTTTCTATCATGTTGACATGCAAACCAATGCAAATAACACTCTAAACAGTTATAAATAAGCATGAGAGCTGGAAAATATTATTCTACGCGAAATTCTAATCACTTTACATAGACAATTTGTCGCGATCCGACGCACGATTTAAAAACTACGTGCATTTGAAAATATGTTTTTTTTCTAAAATCACGTAAAACCCTAAAAAAACTAAACGGGTCGAATCTCACTAGCTGGGCTTACAGTACCTGTTGCTGCATAACTAAAACATGTACACGGGCGGGGTTTAGAGGCTCGCGCTTACCTAGGCCTCATGGGTGATGACCCACAAGTATAGGGGATCAATCATAGTCCTTTCGATAAGTAAGAGTGTCGAACCCAACGAGGAGCGCAAGGCTCTGATAAATGGTTTTCAGCAAGGTAATAACTGCAAACACTAAAAGTAGCGGTAACAAGTGATGGTGTAGTGAGGTGAAACGTAGCAAGCAAAAAGTAGCAAGTAACAAGTAGTAGCAATGGTGAAGCAAGTGGCCCAATCCCTTTTGTAGCAAGGGACAAGCCTGAACAAAGTCTTACAGGAGGAAAAACGCTCCCGAGGACACACGGCAATTTCTGTCATGCTAGTTTCATCATGTTCATGTGATTCACGTTCGTTACTTTGATAGTTTGATATGTGGGTGGACCGGCGCTTGGTTACTGCCCTTACTTGGACAAGCATCCCACTTATGATTAACCCCTCTCGCAAGCATCCGCAACTACGAAAGAAGAATTAAGACAACTCTAACCATAGCATTAAACTAGTGGATCCAAATCAGCCCCTTATGAAGCAACACATAGACTGGGGTTTAAGCTTCTGTCAGTCCAGCAACCCATCATCTACATACTAATCCCCAATGCCTTACTCTAGGCCCAAGTACGATGAAGTGTTATGTAGTCGACGTTCACATAACACCACTAGAGGAAAAGATAACATACATCATATCAAAATACCGAACGATACCAAATTCACATGACTATTATTAACATGACTTATCCCATGTCCTCAGGAACAAAAGTAACTACTCACAAAGCATAATCATAATCATGATCAAAGGTGTAATGAATATCATCAAGGATCTGAACATAAACTCTTCCACCAAGTAATCCAACTAGCATCAACTACAAAGAGTAATCAACACCACTAGCAACCTTACAAGTACCAATCGAAGTCGCGAGACGAAGATTGGTTACAAGAGATGAACTAGGGATTGGAGAGGAGATGGTGATGATGAAGATGTTGATGAAGATGCCTCCCCTCCGACGAGAGGAGTGTTGGTGATTACGATGGCGACGATTTCCCCCTCCGGGAGGGAAGTTTCCCCAGCAGGATCGTCCTACCGGAGCTCTAGATTGGATCTGCTCAAGTTCCACCTCGCGGCGGCGACGAAACCACGAAAAAGCTCCATGTTCATTTTTTCTGGAACGAAACCCTTGATATAGCAAAAGAGGGGGCCAGTGGGCCATCAAGGAGCGCACAAGCCCTGTAGCCGCCACCAGGGGGGTGGCGGCTACCAGGCTTGTGGGGCCGTGGTAGCTCCCCTCTGGTACTTCTTTCGCCCGGTATTTTTTATATATTCCCAAAAAATTCCACGTAAATTTTCAGGGCATTTGGAGTTGTCCAGAATAGAGGACTCAGATTTGCTCCTTTTCCAGTCCAGAATTCCAGCTGCCTGAATTCTCCCCCTTCAAATAAACCTTGCAAAATAAGAGATAAAAGGCATAAATATGGTATCAGAAAGTAATATAACAGCCCATGAAGTGATAAATATCAATATGAAAGCATGATGCAAAATGGACGTATCAACTCCCCCAAGCTTAGACCTGCTTGTCCTCGAGCGAAAACCAAGTTCCATAAACATGTCCACATGTTTAGGGACGAAGGTGTCGATAAAACATAATACGGAAATGAGGGCATCATGTTCACACATAGAACAACAATACATCATAAAGATTCTTATGGTAAAGTAACAAATCCTTCACAAAGCAAAGTAGGAAGCCAAAAACCTTACCGAGAAGTAACCAACAACAGTCCAAAGTCATTGAAGCAATTGCAATTTATCATAACATCAGAAAGAGTCAAATAAGAGCTTGTAAGGCAAACCCACATACTCAATCACCTCTTTTGTTTTCCACAATTATTACAACTCACGTGGTACCCATGGTATCAAAGTTTCAGCTGGACACAGAGGAAGATAGGGGCTTATAGTTTTGCCTCCTAGCTGTTTACCTCAAGGGTAAAGTCAACAATAGTAAAGCATAATACTCAACTCCAAGTTGATATATGAATATAGATCTTTCCCAAACATGTGATGGTAGCCAAGACAAAGGCAAAAATATGGAATTGGTGAAGATCACCATGACTCTTACAAGGGCAAAAAGTAAAGGTACAACATAGGCCCTTCGCAGAGGGAAGCAGAGGTTGTCATGCGCTTTTGAGGTTTGAATGCGTGTCCTCTTAGTGCGGAGGAACGTCACTTTATATTGCATCCTGTGATAAAGAACTTTATTATGTAGTCTGTCGCTTTTGAAGGTTTATGGATGCACAAGTAGTATCTCTACTTGGTGCTGGAGTTTTGGCTAATATGAGGTGGAAGCAATCGTCACATGCTAAGGGATCTCTAATCATATAACATTGTTTGGAACCAAGCAAACACAATTCATTATGTTGTCTTCCTTGTCCAACATCTACTCCTAAGCATGTAATAGTTTGGTGAGTGCTCACAATTGTAAAAAGTGTCTAAGATGATATATTTATATGTGAACCTCTCTTTCCTTATTACTTCTTATTAATTTCAACAATGACTGAGGTCTATGTTGATTTATTCTCAACAAGTTTCAATCATCATACGTGTCATATGTGAAGCTATCACTTTCCATAAGATCATCTCATGATCTTTCATGCTATCGTTCTTTTCATACTTTTGATCACGACACAAAGCAAAGCCCTTGACTAAGATACTCTTTATTATATAGCTCGTAAGCTTGAACAAAGGGGGAGAGACAAGGCAAAAGACTCAAACTAAACACTAAAGACTTATTCCTCTAAGAGAAGAAATAAAAAACTGAAAAGGAAAGAACTAAAACAAAGGTAAAAGCAAAAGATATAAAGGTGATACGATACTAGGGCAACTCCCCCAAGCTTGGCAAAAGCCAAGGGGATTGCCCATACCAATGCTTAGTTGTCTTCCTTTGGTGGTGATGGTGGTGGTGTTGTTGAAGCACTCTTGAGCTTGTCTAATTTCCACTTCAGCAAAAAATTCTGCTCCCTCAGATCGTCATTTTCCTCCTCAAGTTTCAACACTCTATGGCAAAGCTCCTACTTACTCTCCTGCAAGAAGCGAGAGGGGATAAATATGGTCTTAGGATTCTTCCAGGAGTTGGGGAGGCTTTACTTCTTGAACTCCACATGGGTGTTTGCAGGTTGAGGTAAAGGAGCCTCCTCTTCATCGAAACTCATTTGTTCTTTCCCCTTGGGCTCATAGTCCTCTTCCTCGTTAGTGGTCCAGCCATATGGTTCCAAGTCCTCATTAATCCTAGAGTTAGCACGATCATCGGCCACATAGATCTCTTCTTCCGAATCTTGAGAAGACATCTTGACCTAAATCTGCGGCAGACAACAGACTCGAAACGAAAATAGAGGAAAACTGCGCGATACGGAGATCAAAACCTTCGCGCGTATATATGATGATTTTTTCTGGACCAGAAGGAGTGCTCCGCAAGAAAACGGAGTTCGGGAGGCACACGAGGTGCCCACAAGCCCTCTAGCCGCCATCACGGGGGTCGGTGGCGGCTACCAAGCTTGTGGCCGCCTCGTGCGCTCTCCGGACTGCTTTTTATTTTTCTAATTTTCCAAAAATTCCAAAACGGGGGAAATTTCCTATTTGAAAAGTTTCGGAGTCCAATTACTTACCGAAACAGATACCTCTTCATTTTCAGGGTCTGGAACAGGCTGATAAACTTCCCTTATGTACTCCTATGGAGTTATGATATTGATGATATTGGTCTCAATATTTATGGGAGTACCGGAGATATAATGCTTGATTCTTTGCCCATTTACCACTCTAGGAAAATTTCCTTCCATGTTATTGATTTTGATGGCACCGGAATGATATACTTCCTCGATAATGTAAGGACCTTCCCATTTAGAGAGAAGCTTGCCTGCGAAGAATCTTAAGCGAGAATTGTATAGCAGGACATAATCACCTACATTGAACTCTTGTTTCTGTATTCATTTATCGTGCCATCTCTTAACCTTTTCCTTGAACAACTTGGCATTCTCGTATGCCTGGGCCCTCCATTCATCTAATGAGCTGATATCAAACAACCGCTTCTCACCGGCAAGTTTGAAATCGAAGTTTAGCTCTTTGATTGCCCAATAAGCTTTGTGTTCCAGCTCAAGAGGTAAATGACAGGCCTTACCGTAAACCATTTTATACGGCGACATGCCCATGGGATTCTTATAAGCAGTCCTATAAGCCCATAGTGCATCGTCAAGTTTGCTAGACCAATTCTTTCGAGATCTATTGACAGTCTTTTGTAGGATCAATTTGATCTCCCTATTTCTCAACTCCACTTGACCACTAGACTGAGGATGATAAGGAGATGCAAATCTATGGTTGACATCATACTAAGCAAGCATCTTGCGGAAAACACCATGAATGAAGTGTGAACCGCCATTAGTCATCAAATATCTAGGGACTCCAAATCTTGGGAAAATGACTTCTTTAAGCATCTTAATAGAGGTGTGGTGATCAGCATGTTTAGTGGGGATAGCTTCTACCCACGTAGTGACGTAATCCACAGCAACTAAGATGTGAGTGTACCCATTGGAACTCGGGAAGGGTCCCATATAATCAAAGCCCCAGACATCAAATGGTTCAATGACAAGTGAATAGTTCATAGGCATTTCCTGACGCTTACTGATGTTCCCTATTCTTTGGCATTCGTCACAGGACAAGACAAACTTACGGCATCCTTGAAGAGAGTGAGCCAATAGAAACCTGATTGCAATACCTTAATTATGAGCAGTTCTATCTCTAGCGTGGTGTCCTCCATAGGCTTCAGAATGACACTTCTGCAGGATCTGTCCCTGTTCATGTTCAGGCACACAACGTCTAATAACATCATCTACTCCTTCCTTATAATGGTGAGGATCATCCCAAAAGTAGTGTCTCAAATCAAAGAAGAATTTCTTCTTTTGCTGATAGGTGAAACTGGGTGGTATGTATTTGGCTATGATATAATTTGCGTAATTAGCATACCACGGTGCACTATGTGAAGTGCGGATGAAATTTAGTTGCTCATCAGGAAAGTTGTCATCAATAGGCCGTGGGTCATCAAGGACATTCTCTAGCCTGGAAAAGTTATCTGCTACAGGGTTATTAGCACCCTTTCGGTCAACGACGTGCAAATCAAATTCCTGTAGCATGAGAACCCATCTGATCAGCCTAGGCTTAGCGTCCTTCTTCTCCATAAGGTACTTAATAGCAGCATGATCAGAGTGAATAGTGACTTTGGAATCAACTATATAAGATCTGAACTTTTCACATGCAAACGCGACTGCAAAAAACTCCTTTTCCGTAGTGGCATAGTTTCTTTGGGCACTGTCTAGAATTTTACTAGCGTAGTGAATAACATTCAACTTCTTGTCAACTCTTTGTCCTAGAACAGCACCAACAACATAACCAGTAGAGTTGCACATGATTTCAAAGGGCAAGTTCCAGTCAGGTGGTTGAACAATAGGTGCGGTTATCAAAGCCTTCTTAAGTATTTCGAAAGCTTCCTCACAATCCTCATCAAAAACAAAAGGAACATCCTTCTGCAAGAGGTTGGTAAGAGGCCTAGAAATCTTAGAGAAGTCTTTAATGAACCTTCTATGGAAACCAGCATGACCTAGGAAACTTCGTATACCTCTGATATCTGTGGGGCAAGGCATTTTCTCAATTACATCAACCTTAGCCTTATCAACTTCAATGCCTCTCTCAGAGATTTTGTGTCCTAAGGCGATGCCTTCATTAACCATAAAGTGGCACTTCTCCCAATTCAAGACGAGGTTGGTTTATTTGCATCTCTGTAAGACTCGATCAAGGTTGCTGAGGCAATCATCAAAGGGAGACCCGTAAACGGAGAAGTCATCCATGAAAACCTCGACAATATTTTCACAAAAGTCAGAGAATATAGCCATCATACATCTTTGAAAGGTGGCAGATGCATTGCATAAGACAAAAGGCATACGTCTATAAGCAAAGGTACCGAGGGGGCAGGTGAAAGTGGTTTTCTCCTGATCAGATTGTGCAACAGGTATTTGCGAGAAACCTGAATAACCGTCTAGAAAGCAGAAGTGTGTGTGTTTGGATAGCCTTTCTAGCATTTGGTCGATAAACGACAAAGGATAATGGTCTTTCCTGGTTGCCTTGTTCAGTTTCCGGAAGTCTATCACCATCCTATAGCCAGTAATAATCCTTTGTGGGATTAATTCATTCTTATTATTAGGAACGACGGTGATACCTCCCTTCTTAGGTACGCAATGTACTGGACTTACCCAATCACTATGAGCAACAGGATAAATGATTCCTGCTTCCAGAAGCTTTAATATTTCTTTTCTAACGACCTCTTTCATCTTAGGATTTAATCTCCTTTGATGATCAGCAACTAGTTTAGAATCAGGATCGGTTTTAATCTTGTGTTGACATAGAGTGGGACTAATACCCTTAAGATCATCAAGAGTATATCCAATAGCAGCACGGTGCTTCCTCAGAGTTTTTAGTAACTTCTTCTCTTCGTGCTATGAGAGGAGAGCACTAATAATAATAGGATATATCTCCTTCTCATCAAGATAGGCATACTTAAGAGTATCAGGCAACTGTTTAAGCTCGAACACAGGATCACCCTTTGGTGGGGGAGGATCCCCAAGCAGTTCAACATGCAGATTATTCTTGAGAATAGGATATTGTTCTAAGACAATTTTATCTATCTCATCTCTTTCCTCGATATGCATATCATTTTCATGCTCAAGCAGATAATGCTCTAAAGGATCCGTAGGAGGTACGGTAATAGAGGCAAGAGCAATGATTTCATCCCTACCAGACGACTCTTTTTCATGGGGTTGTCTTCCAAACTTGGAGAAGTTAAATTCATGAGACACACCCTCGAAACTAACTGTGACAGTCTGCTTAATGCAATCAATGTGAGCATTGACAGTGTTGAGAAAGGGTCTACCGAATATGATGGGACAAAAGCTATCTTGTGCAGTTCCAAGGACGAGGGAATCAGTAGGATACTTCGTCTTACCACACAGGACTTCTACGTCTCTCACAATTCCAAGAGGGCAGATAGTGTCTCTATTAGCTAGCGTAATAGTGACATCAATGGGTTCTAGCTCAGTAGGTGCAATCTCATCTTTGATTTCATCATATAGGGAACGAGGTATTGCACTAAAACTAGCTCCCATATCACATAAACCATGGTAACAGTGATCTCCTATCTTGACAGAAACAACGGCAGGCCAACTACAGGTCCGTATTTGTCTTTCGCGTGAGGTTTAGCAATTCTAGCGGAGTCCTCACAGAATTTCATAACATGCCCGTCTATGTCTTCAGCTAAGAGATCTTTGATAATAGCAACACTAGGTTCAACTCTAATCTCCTCAGGGGGTGCAAGTGGTCTAATGTAACCCCTACGTATCACAGTTGGAGCTTTAGAATAATCCTTTTTCCTAGCAGGGTAAGGTGGTTTCTCAGTGTAGGCACAAGGAACAACAGGATCACTAAAAGCAATGACTTTCTCCTCAACTAGATTGGTTTTGGCTATGTTGCTTTCTACAGGAGGATGATACTTAAACCACTTCTCTTTGGGAAGATCAACATGAGCAGCAAAAGATTCACATAGAGAAGCTACTATCTCAGAGTCAAGTCCATACTTAGCGCTAAAATCTCTAGAAGTGTTTGTCTCAACAAAAGATTTAATGCAATCAAACTGGAAATTCATACGTGACTCCTTACCTTCCTCTAGCTCCCAATCTTCGGAGTTACATTTGATTCTTTCCAATAAATTCCACTTGTGGTCAATATCCTTCTTTATAAAAGAACCGGTACAAGAAGTGTCAAGCATGGTACGATCTTCATGAGAAAGCCGAGCATAAAAGTTTTGAGTGATAATTTCTCTCGAGAGCTCATGATTGGGGCATGCATATAGCATTGATTTAAGCCTCCCCCAAGCTCGAGCTATGCTTTCCCTGTCACGAGGCCAAAAGTTACAAATATAATTCCGATCACGATGTACTAACTGCATAGGATAAAACTTTTGATGAAATTCCAATTTCAACCAATTGTAGTCCCATGATCCAATATCATCACATAGCCTATACCATGTCAACACCTTATCCTTCAAATATAAAGGAAAGACTTTCTTCTTTACCTCATCCTCGGGCAAACCTGCAAGCTTAAATAAATCACAAACTTCATCTACATAGATCAGATGCAAGTCTGGATGTGAATATCCATCTCCTGTAAAAGGATTAGCCAGCAGTTTCTCAAGCATACCCGAAGGAATTTCATAAAAGACATTTTCAATAGGTACCTCAGGTTGAGGAACAACTCCTCGTGATTCCGTTCGGGGTGAAGATACCCCGAACAAACTCCTCAAAGGAACAGTTTCCATAGTCACAAGTGACAATAAATTTCAGCACAGTATATAAATGTTTCCTTACCAAATTCCACTTACCAAAGGCGCTTCACTCCCCGGCAATGGCGCCAGAAAAGAGTCCTGATGACCCACAAGTATAGGGGATCAATCGTAGTCCTTCCGATAAGTAAGAGTGCCGAACCCAACGAGGAGCGGAAGGCTCTGATAAACGGTTTTCAGCAAGGTAATAACTGCAAGCACTGAAAGTAGCGGTAACAAGTGATGGTGTAGTGAGGTGAAACGTAGCGAGCGAAAAGTGACAAGTAACAAGTAGTAGCAATGGTGCAGCAAGTGGCCCAATCCCTTTTGTAGCAAGGGACAAGCCTGAACAAAGTCTTACAGGAGGAAAAACGCTCCCGAGGACACACGGCAATTTCTGTCATGCTAGTTTCATCATGTTCATGTGATTCACGTTCGTTACTTTGATATGTGGGTGGACCGGCGCTTGGTTACTGCCCTTACTTGGACAAGCATCTCACTTATGATTAACCCCTCTCGCAAGCATCCGCAACTACGAAAGAAGAATTAAGACAACTCTAACCATAGCATTAAACTAGTGGATCCAAATCAGCCCCTTATGAAGCAACACATAGACTGGGGTTTAAGCTTCTGTCAGTCCAGCAACCCATCATCTACATACTAATCCCCAATGCCTTACTCTAGGCCCAAGTATGATGAAGTGTTATGTAGTCGACGTTCACATAACACCACTAGAGGAAAAGATAACATACATCATATCAAAATACCAAACGAATACCAAATTCACATGACTATTATTAACATGACTTATCCCATGTCCTCAGGAACAAAAGTAACTACTCACAAAGCATAATCATAATCATGATCAGAGGTGTAATGAATAGCATCAAGGATCTGAACATAAACTCTTCCACCAAGTAATCCAACTAGCATCAACTAGAAAGAGTAATGAACACTACTAGCAACCTCACAAGTACCAATCGGAGTCGCGAGACGGAGATTGGTTACAAGAGATGAACTAGGGATTGGAGAGGAGATGGTGCTGATGAAGATGTTGATGAAGATGCCTCCCCTCCGACGAGAGGAGTGTTGGTGATGACGATGGCGACTATTTCCCCCTCCGAGAGGGAAGTTTCCCCACGAGGATCGTCCTGCCGGAGCTCTAGATTGGATCTGCTCAAGTTCCGCCTCGTGGCGGCAGCAAAACCACGAAAAAGCTCCCTCTTCATTTTTTTTGGAACGAAGCCCTTCATATAGCAAAAGAGGGGGGCCAGTGGGCTGTCAGGGAGCCCACAAGCCTTGTAGCCGCCACCAGGGGGTGGTGGCTACCAGGCTTGTGGGGCTCTAGTAGCTCCCCTCTGGTACTTCTTTCGCCCAGTATTTTTTATATATTCCCAAAAAATTCCAAGTAAATTTTCAGGGCATTTGGAGTTGTGCAGAATAGAGGACTCAGGTTTGCTCCTTTTCCAGTCCAGAATGCCAGCTGCCTGAATTCTCCCTCTTCAAATAAACCTTGCAAAATAAGAGAGAAAAGGCATAAATATGGTACCACAAAGTAATATAACAGCCCATAAAGCGATAAATATCAACATGAAAGCATGATGCAAAATGGACGTATCAATGGGCCCGCTCTTGAGGAGGCGAGGTGTGCTCGGGTGGCGAAGTGAAGTGGGTCGGCTTCGGCTCGAGGAGGCCACGCGCTGGGCCATCTCGTGGGCTGGGCGAGGCCCACCATGCCGATGCGAGCAGTGGCCCACAAGGCACGAGGCTAGGCTGGCACTGGTGATGCGGTCAACAACGCGAGGGGAGGGTAGGGCGCTCGTCCCTGGATCTCATCGGCGCGGCAACTGCATGACGGCCGATGCTGCGATGATGTGCGGCAGCGGGCGATTGAGCTGCGAGGGATCCGACAGAACCGACAGTCGGCAACTGATTCCTGGCATCGGTGAGCTCGATGGCGGAAGGTGATCAAGAAGTGAAGCGGGCCGGCTTTGGCTGGAGGAGGCCACGCGCTGGGCCAGCTCGTGGGATGGGCGAGGCCCACCATGACGATGCGAGCGGTGGCCCACAAGGCACGAGGCTAGGCTGACACTGGTGATGCGGTCAATGGCGCGAGGGGAGGGTTGGGCGCTCGTCCCTGGATCTCATCGGCGCGGCAACTGCATGACGGTCGATGCTGCGACGATGTCCGGCAGCGGGCGATTGAGTTGCGAGGGATATGGCAGAACCGACAATCGTCAACCGATTCCTGGCATCGGTGAGCTCGATGGCGGAGGCTGAGCTCCGAAGCATTCCATGGCGGATACTACGGGGAGAGACGAAGAGAGGATATTAGAGAGAGAGAGGAGGGAGAGAAGGAAGGAGACGGGGTGGTGCAGGGGCACTGGCCTGGTCCGGCCAAGCTCCGGCGACCCTCGGTGTCCGGCCGACGAGCTAGAAGCTACAGGGCAAGCTGCTCAGGGCAGATCGACGGAGCTGCATGAACCTCGGCTCTGGCTTTGGTTGCCGGACATGTCCGGTTGGTGGCGCAGACGTGTGTGGTAAGTGGGGAAAGTGGGAAAATCTGGGCCTTTGGATGGATATCCAATGGACTAGATCTGACCTGACATAGGATTTCAGGGAGAGAGGAGGTGCAACTAGTAGGTGGGATTTTTCTAGGGGGTGGATGCAAAAATGGCTAGGGGGAAACCCTAGTGGAGTGAGAGAGCTCCACCATGGGGTGGTTCTTATATAGGGTTGGGCGATGGTGGGGTGGACCTCGTCCGTCCGATCGCGATTCGACGACCACGAACGGAGGAAGTGGCTAGGTGGGTCTAGTGGCTGTGTAGATGGGGTATGTCGGGATAAGAGGGAAATGGTGCGGCCCGTGACAGAGTTTTAAAACACCAAAACGTCCGACAATTAAACCCGCTATAGTGCCGTATGTAATAAATGGTACGGGTATCAAACAAGATCCGATTGCAACGAAAATTGGCAGGCGGCCTACCTACATAAAAATAAGACCGCACGCCAAGTTTCAACCCAATCCGAGAAAGTTTTATACACACTTAAAAGAATATTTTATTGATGCCGCGGGCGCGTGCGAGTGTGGTCGGGCGCAAAACGGTCTACGACGAGAACACAGAGAACCGACAACTAATAACGGATGCAAGTTTTGAAAACCGGTGGCAACGAAGTGCTGATGCAATGCAGACGATGCACATGATGCGATGATGAGTGCGACAAACAAACGAGTCGCACAACGGCAACGAAATAAAAGGGGAATCTTCGGGATCGTCGACCTCAGGCTGTCGCAACTATCCTAGACTAACAAGAGTTCTCGCCCCAAGATCTAAGAATGAAGGGGGAAGAGGAAGAGAAAGAGGTAAAACTCAGTCGCTTCTTTGACAAATGAGTGAAACCAATGATCCTTGAAGGTTGCAAAGAGATGGAGAATGATATGAGAACCAAGCAAGAATCCACACAAAATTTCGGCTACACTTCGGTAGGAAATTGAGGACAAAAATTTGATAAGATGGAAAGATCATGAGAAGATTCACAACAAACTATCTAAATTGATAAGCAAGTAAAAAACATGAAAGTAGACATAACACTCTTGTTAACTAAATAAGAAAGGAAAGAACACGATCTTGAGACAACGAGATAATGGATAAAAGAGATGAACACCACAACAACTCTGGAACAAGAGAATAGGAACTAAATCATAATGAAGAAAGAATGAAGAAGAAAAATAAGCTACTACGACAATTGAATTTGACAAGCATCCTTGCAAGAAGAATTGAACGGAGTTGTTGGCAAACCATTTCAAAATAATGAGGTGACAACCAGCCACTAACAGAACAAGGATTGGTTGGGAGCAACGGGATAGGCAAACTTCTTACACCAAGAGGAAACACTGGAAACTTGGATCAACGAAATCACCATAATAGCAACAATCCTTAGGAAAATCTTTAGGTGAAATCTAATCCAAGATAACTCAATGAAGAAACCATGGTTAAAAAAATATCTCATGATCAAAGAATTGGTGGGTTTAAATATCTCATTCTTGAAATAACTCCCTTCGAGGCTCCTCCAGTAACAAGAATGCTATAACACTACCACAAAGGATAAGGAGGAAGAATTGCACTTTGAAATGCAAGAGAAAGAATACTTGAGGTTCTCCCACAAAATCTTGAAGAACACCTTGAGAATGAAGAGATAATGATCCGCCTAATAGAAAACTTCAACAAGGCACCGGAATAATTGAGAGACGAACAAAGAGACAACAAGTGAGAAGAATTTGAGAATGAAAGCTCAAAACTAAGAACGAAGAAATCTTCTGAAATGATGGCCTTCGGAGGATCGAGAATGAAAACAAATCTGAAATGCACTGGATATATTTGGAAGGAATTTATCATGATTGAGAACAATTCAAGATGATAACACAAAGCTCAAATGATTAATCTTCAAGAGAATGTACCAAGATTTAAGAGAAACACTCCTTCGGTCTTCCAAGCTGAAAATGATGAGGAAAATACCACCAAGAATAACTGAGACACTCCGGAATAATGAAGAATGAAAGGTTGAGCCAAAGATGAGAATTAATTTTGAAGCAATCTTGGAGAAGGAATATGACTGATTAAATTCATACTTACGTCATAATTGAATAGAATTAGAGATCTCCGGGAAAAGATTAGAATAGCCACGTAAGATCCTGGGAAATACCTGTGGGTTATGGGCCCACTCAAAAGAAACCACCATTGAAACAATTGATTATACAAGAGAGATACTGCACTGGTGCAAATTAAAACTTGATGAGGTGAGACCCTGGAAATAATTGAAAGGATGAAAACAAGAATGGCTTGAATAAGAATTTCCAACATGGGAAAGAATTTAAAGGATGAAAAGGATATGATGAACACCTATAACTTGAATTGAATCCACTAGAGAGATAACAATAATGAAGAAAGATGCTCACAAAAATCATAAGAATCTTCACAATGAATCACACGATAGAACACATAAGAGAAGATAGTGGAAGCATCCATGAATAGAACTGCATTTGGGTGATAACTGAAACATTGAAGAAAAAGGTAGGGAGGGCGGGAAAAACAAAGACAACTTGGGACAGATGAGATGAAATCTGGAAAGAGATGAGAGATTGATCTTGCAAATCTTGAAAAGTTTAGAATTGACTTGAAGAGAAGCACACTGGATGAAAAAGAATTGACATGACGACTCCGGTTGAGAAGAATTGAAAAGACAACTTGATTGAGCAAAAGAATTTGCATTCCCATAAAAATATGAGAACACCTCTGAAAAGATATGAAATCACCATTTGACATCAAAGAAACTTGAATTACCATATTCCAACAAAACAGAGGATGAGGCTTACAACACAAGATGAAACAAATTCATGACAGAGATTCCGTCTGAAATTTTCGTGGACAGGATTGCACGGGCTCTATCCTATAGTAGCCATCATGTACAAGGGAGTGCACACGACATACGAAGTGTCCTCGAGTCATAGCAATCTACAAGGACTCTTTAAGACACAACGAGAACCGCTGTAAGACGACCGTGAACAAACGAATCCACTAGATGTAGAACCCCAACCTCACATCATGCATCTGTTGGAAGATTGTCCTATAAGTAACTACTTGAATTCCCACCTAAGAACTCCCAAAATTTTCTGGTCATTCAATCGGGTCCATGGATACAAGGAGTAAAATCCATCACTCAACTCCTAGCAATAGCACTAACCGTCTAGTGTTTCACATCCGTCAACACATAACCAGAGATCTCGGAAACTCATCTATCTCAGATCCTCGAAAACATAATGATACCAAGTATGGAGGTACCTCCGAACTCTCTGCACTAGTCATGGGTATGCTGGGCTTATCTCGCCACTACTAGTATTGAAGCAATTTCAAACATCCTCCGTCCTGAGATACTAGGAAATCTGAATGATAGAAATGTGCTCAAGAGTCCCTTGCAGCTCAACTCCCTGGAATAAAATCAACACAGCAGGAGGCACCAAGTCAGGACTCCGTCACATCGACATCATATAGATTCCAAAATATCCGCGTGATCCTAATTTTTTTTGAGTGAGAAGAGGAGTAGAATCAAAATTCTTACGTCAGGATTCCTCACCAGAGCATAGAAGAGGATAAAAAAGAATCCTACTCTCCGATATATAACTAGATTCAAAGCAGTTTTTCACTAGACTCGACTCGGCCAAGTTCGATCAATCAAGGGGGCTCCTAGGTCGGTACTGCTCTGATACCAACTTGTAACACCCAATATGCGGCCCTATCCTTATTTTGACGTGAGGGCCTCGACATGTATAGAAACACATCTCGTCGTTTCGGAAGAATGGATATCGTTACAAGTACATGTACTGGAAAAATGAGTATAAGCTGTTGGCTTACACTCGCCACAAGCTACATCAATATCACATGAATGCAATAATATCCAGCCATCATGAAGAAGAGCAGGGTCCATCTACAGACAAAAAACAAACAATAAAAGAACTACGTCCATCCTTGCTATCCCAGGCTGCCGACCTGGAACCCATCCAAGATCGATGAAGAAGAAACTCCAAATGGCACAATCATCACACTCACGTCTTAATATCACTTTACCTGTACCTACAACTAGTGTTCTAGTAATCCATGAGCCGCAGGGACTCAACAATCTCATTTCCCAAGGTATCAAGACTAGCAAATCTTAATGCATGAGGTATGGTTATGTGGTGAGGCTGCAACAAGCGACTAAACATTTATTTGAGGTGGCTAACTTACGAGAACAAGAATAAAATAGGGGGATGATCTACGCATAGCGGAAGTGAACTATTGATGATCAAATGAATGATCCTGAACACCTACTTACGTCATACATAACCCCACCCTATCCTTGATCGGAGAAGGAGCTCACGACAGAGACATCCACGGTTACTCACTCAGTTGTCAAGTTTTGATTAAGTTTACTTAAAGTTATCTAGAACCAGATGTTAAACAAAGTTTCCACATTGCCACATAACCGCTCACATGACTTCCCTAAGGATTTAACCCTACAGGGGTGCTCCAACTAGTCCATCACAAACTACCACACGCTGCGCCGGAATGACCTCGATCAGGGATAACCCGTGATCTCCTCGGGTTCCTATTGGAAAACCTCAACCTCGAGATAGCCCAAAATATCCTCGGAATCCCTCGCATAAGAAGCTCGAGAAAGGTAAAACAAATCCAGCAAGGCCGCGCGGCGTGTCACGATCCCGATAAGAGCCCTGTATCTCCTTCTTAGGACACATGAATAAGCTAGTGTACATGGCCTGATAGACATCACCCGAGTTGCCCTGGGTTGGCCCCGCACAGTGCTCTGTTTTGGACCAGTACCATCAGCACTAGCCCTCCCTGTATTATGTTGAATTACTCCTCAGGTTCATGACGCCTTATGCTTTACAGTATTAACATAATTATTATGTTGGCAAATAAAGTACCAATGTTGGGCCTTGCCAGACGAGCTTTATCCCAAAACGAAAGTCAAGGGGGTCCTCATAACAACCTCAAGCATGTTAGGAGCGCTCATTTATGGAACATAACACTGGTAGCCAAAACTAAGGCGACAAAGGTGGAACAAAACACCAAGCTAGAAAGGCCGAGCCTTCCACCTTTTATCAAGTATATAGGTGCATTTAATTTAAATAGCATTAATATGGTGGTATAACAAGGAACCCATGTTATCACATGGAAGCAACTGCACCTGCAACTAGCAAAGCTAACACATGGTTAAGCAAGCGGTAACATAGCCAATCAGTGGTTTGCTAGGTTGTAGAAAGCTTGAAGGTTTTCATGGCAATGTTGGGAGGATGACATTTAACAGGTGGTGGGCAACGAGACATAACGAAAGAAATGAGACAACTAGAATGGAATTGATAGTAATGGTATCTAGGGAAATGATCATCTTGCCTGAGATCCTGCTTGGAAGAAGAACGCATCCGTGAAGTAGACGAACCGACATAGTCGAAAGGATCCTCACATTCCAACACGCTTGTGGAACTTTATCGATACGAAGCAAACTGGAAACAAAAATCAACACGATATTCACCACAACACATGCACGACATGATGCAATTCACATATGATGCATGATCTGTTTCAAATATGCAAGGCAAGGCATGGCAATTCACAAAAGTCAAATGGTACACATTAAGTGAAGCTCAATATGCAACGAGTTGCATATTGACGGAACTCCACGTTTAATTATTTAGTTCACTCCCATTTATTTACACGACAATATTAAATGTAGTTAAACATGGGACGAGGTGAAGCACAAATAAACTACCTATCGAGGCATTTTAAATGAGGTCGGAAACGACATATAGCATCTTCGAACTGACCCCACCAGTTAACTTTGTAATCATTCCAGATTTGTCCTAACCAAATTTTATGTTTTTAAACGGCTAAACAAAGTGGTTCACGTGATTATACTTGTTGTTCTAGTCCATTTACATATATGACTCATATCCAACAGAGCTACGATTAATTAACTACAGACTAAACTGTTTCTATCATGTCGACACGCAAACCAATGCAAACAGAATGCTAAAAAGTTCTAAATACGTATGAGAGCTTGAAAATATTATTCTACGCGAAATTCTAATAACTTTACATATATAATTTTTCGCGATCTCACGCATGGTTTAAAAACTACGGGCGTTTGAAAATATGTTTTTTTTTCTTCTGAAATCACGTAAAACCCTAAAAAACTAAACGAGCCGAATCTGAGCAGCTGGGCCTAGAGTACCCGACGCTGCATAACTAAAACGTTTACATGGGCGGGAGTTAGAGGCTCGCGTTTACCTCAGCCTCACGGGCCGGCTCGGGAGGAGGCGAGGCCTGCTGGGGTGGCGAAGTGAAGCGGGTCGGCTTCAAGTGGAAAAGGCCACATGCTGGCCCAACTCGTGGGTTGGGCGAGGCCCGCCACGCTAACGCGATAGGCAGCCCACAGGGCACGAGGCGAGGCTGACACTAGCGTAGTCAACGGCGCAAGGGGAGGGTTGTTGGGAACGACGCATGGGAAACAAAAAATTTCCTACGCGCACGAAGACCTATCATGGTGATGTCCATCTCTCAGAGGGGATGTGCGATCTACGTACCCTTGTAGACCGTACAGCAGAAGCGTTAGTGAACGCGGTTGATGTAGTGGAACGTCTTCACGTCCCTCGATCCGCCCCGCGAACCATCCCGCGATCAGTCCCACGATCTAGTGCCGAACGGACGGCACCTCCGCGTTCAGCAGACGTACAACTCGACGATGATCTCAGCCTTCTTGATCCAGCAAGAGAGACATAGAGGTAGAAGAGTTCTCCGGCAGCGTGATGGCGCTCCGGAGGTTGGTGATGATCTCGTCTCAGCAGGGCTCCGCCCGAGCTCCGCAGAAACGCGATCTAGAGGTGAAACCGTGGAGATATGTGGTCGGGCTGCCGTGGCAAAGTTGTCTCAAATCAGCCCTAAAACCCCACTATATATAGGAGGAGGAGGTGGGAGCCTTGCCTTGGGGTCCAAGGACTCCCAAGGGGTCGGCCGAACCTAAGGGGGAAGGTCTCCCCCTCCCAAACCGAAATCTACTTGGTTTGGAAGGTGGAGTCCTTCTTCCCTTTCCCACCTCCTTCTTTTTTTTCTCTTTGATTTTTCTTCCAATGCGCATAGGGCTCTTTTGGGCTGTCCCACCAGCCCACTAAGGGCTGGTGCGCCACCCTCAAGGCCTATGGGCTTCCACGGGGTGGGTTGCCCCCTTCCGGTGAACTCCCGGAACCCATTCGTCATTCCCGGTAACTCCGAAAACCTTCCGGTAATCAAATGAGGTCATCCTATATATCAATCTTCGTTTCCGGACCATTACGGAAACCCTCATGACGTTCGTGATCTCATCCGGGACTCCGAACAACATTCGGTAACCAACCATATAACTCAAATACGCATAAAACAACGTCAAACCTTAAGTGTGCAGACCCTGCGGGTTCGAGAACTATGTAGACATGACCCGAGAGACTCCTCGGTCAATATCCAATAGCGGGACCTGGATGCCCATATTGGATCCTACATATTCTACGAAGATCTTATCGTTTGAACCTCAGTGCCAAGGATTCATATAATCCCGTATGTCATTCCCTTTGTCCTTCGGTATGTTACTTGCCCGAGATTCGATCGTCAGTATCCGCATACCTATTTCAATCTTGTTTTACCGGCAAGTCTCTTTACTCGTTCCATAATACAAGATCCCGTAACTTACACTAAGTCACATTGCTTGCAAGGCTTGTGTGTGATGTTGTATTACCGAGTGGGCCCCGAGATACCTCTCCGTCACACGGAGTGACAAATCCCAGTCTCGATCCATACTAACTCAACGAACACCTTCGGAGATACCTGTAGAGCATCTTTATAGTCACCCAGTTACGTTGCGACGTTTGATACACACAAAGCATTCCTCCGGTGTCCGTGAGTTATATGATCTCATGGTCATAGGAACAAATACTTGACACACAGAAAACAGTAGCAACAAAATGACACGATCAACATGCTACGTCTATTAGTTTGGGTCTAGTCCATCACATGATTCTCCTAATGATGTGATCCCGTTATCATGTGACAACACTTGCCTATGGTCAGGAAACCTTGACCATCTTTGATCAACGAGCTAGTCAACTAGAGGCTTACTAGGGACAGTGTTTTGTCTATGTATCCACACAAGTATTGTGTTTCCAATCAATACAATTATGGAATGGATAATAAACGATTATCATGAACTAAGAAATATAATAATAACTAATTTATTATTGCCTCTAGGGCATATTTCCAACAGTCTCCCACTTGCACTAGAGTCAATAATCTAGTTCACATCACCATGTGATTCCAACGAATCCAACACCCATATAGTTATGGGGTTTGATCACGTTTTGCTCGTGAGAGAGGTTTTAGTCAACGGTTCTGAAACTTTCAGATCCGTGCGTTCTTTACAAATCTTCATGTCATCTTATAGATGCTGCTACTACGTGCTATTCAGAAATGCTCCAAATATCTACTCTACTATACGAATCCGTTTCACTACTCATAGTTATTAGGATTAGTGTCAAAGCTTGCATCGACGTAACCCTTTACGACGAACTCTTTAACCACCTCCATAATCGAGAAAAATTCCTTAGTCTATTTAGTTACTAAGGATAACTTTGACCGCTGATCAGTGACTCAATCATGGATCACTTTCTGTACCTCTCAACAGACTTTGAGTCAAGGCACACATCAGGTGCGGTACTCATCATGGCATACTTTAGATTCTACGGCTAAGGCATAGAAGACGACCTTCGTCTATTCTTTTTATTCTACCGTGGTCGGGTTTTGAGTCTTACTCAAATTCACACCTTACAACGCAATCAAGAACTCCTTCTTTCCTGATCTATTTGGAACTCCTTCAAAAAACTTGTCAAGGCATGTATCTTGTTGAAACTTTCATTAAGCGCTTTTGATCTATCTCCATAGATCTTTGATGCTCAACGTTCAAGTAGCGCAATCCAGGTATTCCTTTGAAAACTCCTTTCAAACAACCTTATATGCTTTACAGAAATTCTACATTACTTCTGATCAACAATATGTCTACCACATACACTTATGAGAAATTTTATAGTGCTCCCACTCACTTCTTTGGAAATACAAGTTTCTCATAAACCTTGTACAAACCCAAAATCTTTGATCATCTCATCAAAGTGTATATTCCAACTCCGAGATGCTTGCACCAGTCCATTGAAGGATCACTGGAGCTTGCATACTTGCTAGTATCTTTAGGATCGACAAAACCTTCTGGTTGTATCACATGCAATGTTTTCTCAAGGAAACCGTCGAGGAAACAATGTTTTGACATCCTACGTGCAATATTTCATAAATAATGCATCAACAACTAACATAATTCTAACAGACCTTTAGCATCGCTACGAGTGAGAAAGTCTCATCATAGTCAACTGTTTGATCTTGTCAAAAACATCTTTGCGACAAGTCGAGCTTTTCTTAATAGTGACTTATCACCATCATCGTTTGTCTTCTTTTAAAGATACATTTTTACTCAATAGTCCTATGACCATCAAGTAATTCTTCCAAAGTCTACACTTTGTTTTCATACATGGATCCTCTCTCGGATTTCATGGCTTCCAGCCATTTGTCGGAATCTGGGCCCACCATCGCTTTCTCCATAACTCGTAGGTTCACTGTTGCTCAACAACATGACCTCCAAGACAGGGTTACCGTACCACTCTGTAGTAGTACGCGACCTTGTCAACCTACGAGGCTTGTAGTAACTTGATCAGATGCTTGATGATCACCATCATTAGCTTCCACTTCAATTGGTGTAGGCGCCAGAGGAACAACTTCCTGCGCCCTGCTACACACTGGTTGAAGTGATGGTTCAATAACCTCATCAAGTTCTACTACCCTCCCACTCAATTCTTTCGAGAGAAACCTTTCCTCGAGAAAGGATCCGTTTCTAGAAACAAACACTTTGCTTTCGGATCTGAGATAGGAGATGTACCCAACTGTTTTGGATATCCTATGAAGATGCATTTATCCGCTTTGGGTTCGAGCTTATCAGACTGAAACTTTTTCACATAAGTGTCGAAGCCCCAAACTTTCAAGAAACGACAGTTTAGATTTCTCTAAACCTCAGTCTATACTGTGTCATCTCAACGGAAATACGTGGTGCCCTATTTAAAGTGAATGCGGTTGTCTCTAATGCTTAACCCATAAACGATAGTGGTAATTCGATAAGAGACATCACAGCATGCACCATACCAAATAGTGCATGGCTATGACGTTCAGACACATCATCACACTATGATGTTCCAGGGGGCATGAACTGCGAAACAATTTCCACATTGTCTTAACTGCGTACCAAAACTCGTAACTCAGATATTAATTTCTATGATTATATCGTAGACAGTTTATCCTCTTGTTACGACGAACTTCACTCCGAAACAGAATTGAACTTTTCAATATTTCAGACTTGTGATTCATTAAGTAAATACTCTAGTATCTACTCAAATCGTCATTGAAGTAAGAACATAATGATATCCACTGCGTGCCTCAGCACCCATTGGACTGCATACATCAAAATGTATCACTTCCAACAAGTTACTATCTTATTTCATCTCAATGAAAACAAGGCCTTGCTCATGTGGTATGATTTGCATGTCACTAGTGATTCGAAATCAGGTGAGTACAAAGATCCATCAGCATGGAGCCTCTTCATGCAATTTATACCAACATGACTCAAGCGGCAGTGCCACAAGTAAGTGGTACTATCATCATTAACTCGTATCTTTTGGCACCAATATCATGAACATGTGTAACACTACGATCGAGATTCAATAAACCATTGAAGGTGATTATTCAAGAAAATAGAGTAACCATTATTCTCTTTAAATGAATAATCGTATTGCAATAAACACGATCCAATCATGTTCATGCTTAACGCAAGCACCAAATAACAATTATTTAGGTTTAACACCAATCCCGATGGTAGAGGGAGCGTGCGACGTTTGATCATATCAACCTTGGAAACACTTCCAACACGTATCGTCACCTCGCCTTTAGTTAGTCTCCGTTTATGCCGTAGCTTTCATTTCGCGTTACTAATCACTTAGCAACCAAACCGGTATCCAATACCCTCGTGCTACTAGGAGTACTAGTAAAGTACACATCAACATCATGTATATCAAATATACTTCTGTCGACTTTTGCCAGCCTTCTTATCTACCAAGTATCTCGAGTTGCTCCGCCTCAGTGACTGTTCCCCTCATTACAGAAGCACTCAGTCTCAGGTTTGGGTTTAATCTTGGGTCTCTTCATTAGTGTAGCAACTGTTTTGCCGTTTCATGAAGTATCCCTTCTAGCCCTTGCCTTTCTTGAAACTTAGTGGTTCTACAAACCATCAACTATTGATGCTCCTTCTTGATTTCTACTTTCGCAGTGTCAAACATCGCGAATCGCTCAAGGATCATTGTATCTATCCTTGATATGTTATAGTTCATCACGAAGCTCTCACAGCTTGGTGGCAGTGACTTTGGAGAACCATCACTATCTCATCTGGAAGATTAACTCCCACTTGATTCAAGCGATTGTCGTACTCAGACAATCTGAGCACACGCTCAACGATTGAGCCTTTCTCCTTTACTTTGTGGACAAAGAATCTTGTCGGAGGTCTTGTACCTCTTAACAAGGGCACACGCATGAAATCACAATTTCATCTCTTTAGAACATCACTTATGTTCCGCGACGTTTCAAAACGTCTTTGGCGCCTTGCTTCTAAGACATTAAGTATTTTGCACTGAACTATCGTGTAGTCATCAGAAACGTATGTGTCGGATGTTCACAGCATCCACAGACGACGCTCGAGGTGCAGCACACTGAGTGGTGCATTAAGGACATAAGCCTTCTGCGCAGCAACGAGGACAATCCTCGGTTTTACAGACTTAGTCTGCAAAGTTTGCTACTATCACTTTTCAACTAAATTTTATCTAGGATCATATAAAAACAGTAGAGCTATAGCGCAAGCTACATCGTAATTCGCAAAGACCATTAGACTATGTTCATGATAATTAGTTCAATTAATCATATTACTTAAGAACTCGCACTCAAAATGTACATCTCTGTAGTCATTTGAGTGGTACATGATCCAAATCCACTATCTCAAGTCCGATCATCACGTGAGTCGAGAATAGTTTCAGTGGTAAGCATCTCTATGCTAATCATATCAACTATACGATTCATGCTCAACCTTTCGGTCTCATGTGTTCCGAGGCCATGTCTGCACATGCTAGGCTCGTCAAGCTTAACCTGAGTGTTCTGCGTGTGCAACTGTTTTGCACCCGTTGTATGTGACGTTGAGTCTATCACACCCGATCATCACGTGGTGTCTCGAAACGAAGAACTGTCGCAACGGTGCACAGTCGGGGAGAACACAATTTCGTCTTGAAATTTGAGTGAGAGATCATCTCATAATGCTACCGTCGTTCTAAGCAAAATAAGGTGCATAAAAGGATTAACATCACATGCAATTCATAAGTGACATGATATGGCCATCATCATGTGCTTCTTGATCTCCATCACCAAAGCACCGGCACGATCTTCTTGTCACCGGCGTCACACCATGATCTCCATCAACGTGTCTCCATCGGGGTTGTCGTGCTACTCATGCTATTACTACTAAAGCTACATCCTAGCAAAATAGTAAACGCATCTGCAAGCACAAATGTTAGTTTAAAGACAACCCGATGGCTCCTACCGGTTGCCGTACCATCGACGTGCAAGTCGATATTAACTATTACAACATGATCATCTCATACATCCAATATATCACATCACATCGTTGGCCATATCACATCACAAGCATACCCTGCAAAAACAAGTTAGACGTCCTCTAATTTTGTTGTTGCATGTTTTACGTGGTGACCATGGGTATCTAGTAGGATCGCATCTTACTTACGCAAACACCACAACGGAGATATATGAGTTTCTATTTAACCTCATCCAAGGACCTCCTCGGTCAAATCCGATTCAACTAAAGTTGGAGAAACCGACTCCCGCCAGTCATCTTTGAGCAACGGAGTTACTCGTAGCGATGAAACCTGTCTCTCGTAAGCGTACGAGTAATGTCGGTCCGAGCCGCTTCGATCCAACAATACCGCGGAATCAAGAAAAGACTAAGGAGGGTAGCAAAACGCACATCACCGCCCACAAAAACTTTTGTGTTCTACTCGAGAAGACATCTACGCATGAACCTAGCTCATGATGCCACTGTTGGGGAACGACGCATGGGAAACAAAAAATTTCCTACGCGCACGAAGATCTATCATGGTGATGTCCATCTACGAGAGGGGATGTGTGATCTACGTACCCTCGTAGACCGTACAGCAGAAGCGTTAGTGAACGCGGTTGATGTAGTGGAACGTCTTCACGTCCCTCGATCCGCCCCGCGAACCGTCCCGCGATCAGTCCCACGATCTAGTGCCGAACGGACGACACCTCCGCGTTCAGCACACGTACAGCTCAACGATGATCTCAGCCTTCTTGATCCAGCAAGAGAGACGGAGAGGTAGAAGAGTTCTCCGGCAGCGTGACGGCGCTCCGGAGGTTGGTGATGATCTCGTCTCAGCAGGGCTCCGCCCGAGCTCCGCAGAAACGCGATCTAGAGGTGAAACCGTGGAGATATGTGGTCGGGCTGCCGTGGCAAAGTTGTCTCAAATCATCCCTAAAACCCCACTATATATAGGAGGAGGAGGGGGGAGCCTTGCCTTGGGGTCCAAGGACTCAAAAGGGGTCGGCCGAACCTAAGGGGGAAGGTGTCCCCCTCCCAAACCGAAATCTACTTGGTTTGGAAGGTGGAGTCCTTCTTCCCTTTCCCACCTCCTTCTTTTTTTTCTTTTCTCTTTGATTTTTCTTCCAATGCACATAGGGCTCTTTTGGGCTGTCCCACCAGCCCACTAAGGGCTGGTGCGCCACCCTCAAGGCCTATGGGCTTCCCCGGGGTGGGTTGCCCCCTTCCGGTGAACTCCCGGAACCCATTCGTCATTCCGTGTACATTCCTGGTAACTCCGAAAACCTTCCGGTAATCAAATGAGGTCATCCTATATATCAATCTTCGTTTCCGGACCATTCCGGAAACCCTCTTGACGTCTGTGATCTCATCCGGGACTCCGAACAACATTCGGTAACCAACCATATAACTCAAATACGCATAAAACAACGTCGAACCTTAAGTGTGCAGACCCTGCGGGTTCGAGAACTATGTAGACATGACCCGAGAGACTCCTCGGTCAATATCCAATAGCGGGACCTGGATGCCCATATTGGATCCTACATATTATACGAAGATCTTATCGTTTGAACCTCAGTGCCAAGGATTCATATAATCCCGTATGTCATTCCCTTTGTCCTTCGGTATGTTACTTGCCCGAGATTCGATCATCAGTATCCGCATACCTATTTCAATCTCGTTTTACCGGCAAGTCTCTTTACTCGTTCCGTAATACAAGATCCCGTAACTTACACTAAGTCACATTGCTTGCAAGGCTTGTGTGTGATGTTGTATTACCGAGTGGGCCCCGAGGTACCTCTCCGTCACACGGAGTGACAAATCCCAGTCTCGATCCATACTAACTCAACGAACACCTTCGGAGATACCTGTAGAGCATCTTTATAGTCACCTAGTTACGGTGCGACGTTTGATACACACAAAGCATTCCTCCGGTGTCCGTGAGTTATATGATCTCATGGTCATAGGAACAAATACTTGACACGCAGAAAACAGTAGCAACAAAATGACAGATCAACATGCTACGTCTATTAGTTTGGGTCTAGTCCATCACATGATTCTCCTAATGATGTGATCCCGTTATCATGTGACAACACTTGCCTATGGCCAGGAAACCTTGACCATCTTTGATCAACGAGCTAGTCAACTAGAGACTTACTAGGGACAGTGTTTTGTCTATGTATCCACACAAGTATTGTGTTTCCAATCAATAAAATTATAGCATGGATAATAAACGATTATCATGAACTAAGAAATATAATAATAACTAATTTATTATTGCCTCTAGGGCATATTTCCAACAAGGGTCGCGCGCTCGTCCGTGGATCTCATCGGCGCTGCAACTGCACGACGACTGGTGCTGCGGTGATGTGTGGCAGCAGGCGGCTGAGCTGGGAGGGATCCGACAGATCTGGCCGTCGGCAACCGATTCCTGGCGTCGGTGAGCTCGATGGCGGTGGTGAGCTCCGAAGCAATCCATGGCGGTTCCTGCGGGAAGAGAGGGAGAGAGGAGATTAGAGAGAGAGGAGGGAGAGAAGGAAGGAGACGGGGCGGTGCAAGGGCATTGGCCTGGTCCGGTGAAGCTCCGGCGACTTTCGATGTCCGACCGGTGAGCTGGAGGCTGCGTGGTGAACTGCTCGGGGCAGATCAAAGGACTTGCGGAGCCTCGGTTCTTGCTTTGGTCTCCGGACATGTCTGGTTGGTGGTGCGAACGTGTCCGGTAGGTGGGGAAACTCGGCGAATCTAGGCCTTTGGATGGATATCCAATGGTCCAGATCTGACCTGAGATTAGATTTCGGGGAGAGAGGAGGTGGAGCTAGCAGGTGGGGTTTTTCTAGGGGGGTGGCTGCAAAAATTGCTAGGGGGAAACCCTAGTGGAGTGAGAGAGCTCTACCATGGGGTGGTTCTTATATAGTGTTGGGCTATGGTGGGGTGGACCTTATCCGTCCGATCGCGATCCGACGACCATGAACGGAGGAAGTGGCTAGGTTGGTCTAGTGGCTGTGTAGATGGGCTATGTCGGGATAAGAGGGAAACGTTGTGGCCCGTGACAGAGTTTTAAAACACCGAAATGTCCGACAATTGAACCGGCTATAGTGCTGCTATACAATAAACGGTACAAGTATCAAACTAGCTCCGATTGCGACGAAAATGGGCAGGCGGCCTACCTACATAAAAATAAGACCGCACTCTAAGTTTGAACCCAATCCGAGAAAGTTTTGTACACACTTTTAAAAACAATATTTTATCGATGCCGCGGGCGCGTGCGTGTGTGGTCGGGCTCAAAACGGTCTACGACAAGAACAGAGAGAACCGACATCTAATAACGGATGCAGGTTTTGAAAACCGGCGGCAACGGAGTGCCGATGCAATGCATATGATGCGATGATTAGTGCGAGAAAAAAACGAGTCGCACGGCGACAACAAAATAAAAGGGTAATCTTTGGGAGCGTCGGTCTCGGGTTGTCACACATTTGTGACCTAACTAAGCTAATTATGTCAAAAATGAACTAAACAAGCTGATTATGTCATTTTGGAGGATAATTAGCTAAGAAGAAGAAGAAGAAGATGGAGAAGAAGAGGAGGAGGAAGAACAAGAAGTAGTAGTGGTAGTACTAATAGAAGAAGAAGAATAAGAAGACTAGAAGAAGAAGAAGAAGAACAAAAAGAAGAAAGAGAAGGAACATAATAATAAGAAAGAAAGAAGAAGCTCATTCTTCTTCTTTCATTATTTTTTTCTTCTCTTTCCTCTTCTATTCTTTATTTTTATTGTATACCATTTTTGAGCTTATTTTGTCATTTTGGAGAAAAATAAGCTAAGTATACGACATTTATGAGCTAATCAAGGTTATTATGCCATTTTTAACCTAACTAAGCTAATTTTGTCATTTTAGAGGTAAACGAGCTAAGTATATGACATTTATGAGCTAACCAAGGTTATTATGCCATTCCTGACCTAACTAAGCTAATTATGTCATAAATGAATTGAATAAGCTAATTTATTCATTTTGGAGGATAAATAGCTAAGAAGAATAATAATAAGAAGAATATGATGATGAACAAGATGAAGAAGTTGTTGTAGTAGTAGTAGTAGAAGAAGAAGAGGAAGAAGAAGACTAGAAGAAGAAGAAGAAGAAAACTAGAAAAATAATAATAAGGAGCAAAATAAGAAAGAGAAGGAAGATAATAAGAAGAAAGAAAGAAGAAGCTTATTCTTGTTCTTTTATTCTTTCTTTTTCTTCTCTTTTCTCTTATATTCTTTCTTTTTCTTTTTATGGCATTTTGAGCTTATTATGTCATTTTAGAGGAAAATAAGCTAAGTATATGACATTTATAAGCTAACCAAGGTTATTATGCCATTTCGACCCAACTAAGATAATTATGTTATTTTAGAGGAAAACAAGTTAAGTATATGACATTTATTAGCTAACCAAGGTTAGTATGCCATTTCTGAACTAATTAAGCTAATTATGTCATAAATGAACTAAATAAGCTAATTATGTCATTTGGAGGATAATTAGCTAAGAACAAGAAGAAGACGAAGAAGAAGAATAAGAATAAGATGAAGAAGTTTTAGTAGTAGTAGTAGAATAATAATGATAATAATAATAAGAAGAAGAAGACTAGAAGAAGAAGAAGAAGAAGTAGAAGACTAGAACAAGAACAAGAAGAAGAAGAAGAAGAAGAAAAATAAGAAGAAGAAAGAGAAGGAAAATAATAATAAGAAAGAAAGATGAAGCTCATTCTTTTCTTTTATTCTTTCTTTTTCTTCTCTTTCCTCTTCTATTCTTTATTTTTATTTTTATGCCATTTTTGAGCTTATTATCTCATTCTCGAGGAAAATAACCTAAGTATATGAGATTTATGAACTAACCAAGATTATTATGACATTTTTTAACCTAATTAAGCTAATTATGTCATTTTAGAGGAAACAAATCTAAGTATATGAACCAAGGTTATTATGTTATTTCCAACCTAACTACGCTAATTATGTCATAAATGAACTAAATAAGCTAATTATGTCATTTTGGAGGATAATTAGCTAAGAAGAAGAAGAAGAAGAAGAAGAAGAAGGAGATGATGAAGAAGTAGTAGTAGTAGTAGTAGAATAAGAGAAGAGGAAGAAGAAGACTAGAAGAAGAAGAAGAAGAAGAAAAAGAAGAAGAAAGAGAAGGAAAATAATAAGAAAAAATAAAGAAGAAGCTCATTCTTCTTCTTTTATTCTTTCCTTTTCTTCTCTTTCCTCTTCTATTCTTTATTTTCATTTTATGCCATTTTAAGCTTATTATGTCATTTTGGAGGAATATAAGCTATGTATATGACATTTATGAGCTAACCAAGGTTATTATGCCATTTTTATCCCAACTAAGCTAATTATGTCATTTTAAAGGAAAATATGGAAAGTATGTGGCATAATAGGGCTAACTAGCATGTACGAAGATATGTATGCATTTGTTAAGCAGAACACTAGAGAAAACTTACCGTTATCGTCATCATGGATGTGAAGCACCAGGGTTGCCCGAGCCAGTTTCACCTGGAGAAGCATTGTGTGATGCAGCTTGGGAGTTATTTTGCACCAAAGATCATTTGCAATGTATCGTTAGCATGATGACTCTCAAATGTTAAGACTAGTAACTAATGACCATTCAAATGGAACTGAAAGCACAATTGCTCCCTAAGCTGGTTTTGGTAATTAATCACAACATATGCATCATTGGACTAATGAGTTTATTCAAGTATATTTCAGAAAAGTTCAAAGATGCTTTGGCTATAAGATTGTGTTGATATGCCCCTTTGATGAAAAGAAGGAATAGGATTGGCTAAAGCTTCAATCAAGAAGACTCTTCATTTTCTACTTTGTGAGTAATCACATTTGAGTCCATAGGAAAGCCAATACTATTAAAAGGGGATGAGGTATTATGATGAATTGGTTGCTCAAGTGCTTAGAGATAGCCACCAAAAATACTTAGCCACTTTCCCACAAAATATATCTGTCCCAAGCCAAATATGGAAAATCGGTGCCACCAACATTTGTCACTCGACTATACCGATTTTGCACCTAGACAGATCATATGCCAATCCCACCATCTCGGTACAACCAACATTCCTATCGGTGCCACCGAGGGTGACCAACTTTTGGTTAAGCTGATTTCAAGTTCCGGAAATTCCGAGTTTGAAGTTGGTCTCACCGAGTTTGGAAATCCTATTTAAGTTATCGTATCGGTACCACCGAGATTCATATATCGGTCTCATCGAGAATCAAAGTTGCCACATTTATTGCACTTGGTACCATCAAGATTAACATTTCGGTTTCACCGAGTTTGCCAATAATGGTGTAACAGTTGGATTTTGGGAGATGCCTATATATACCCCTCCACCTACCTCTCATTCGTAGAGGAAGCACTCAGAACACACTTATACTTGGCAGATCCATTTTTCTGAGAGAGAGCCACCTACTCATGTGTTGAGATCAAGAGATTCCACTCCAACCATTTGAACCTTAATTTCTAGCCTCCCCAAGTTGCTTTCCACAAGATTAATCTCTCCTAACCCTGCCAAATCCGAGAGAGAGTGACTGAGTGTTGAGGAGACTATCTTTAGAAGCACAAGAGCAAGGAGTTCATCATTCTACCACAACTATTACCTTTTGGAGGGTGGTTCCTCCTAGATTGGTTAGGTGTCGCTTGGGAGCCTCCTACTTCGTGTTATGGAGTTGAACCAAGATGTTCGTAAGGGCAAGGGGATCGCCTACTTCGTGAAGATCTACTGTGAGTGAGGCTAGTCCTGTGTGGATGAAAGCCGTGGTGTAATAGACAAGGCCGCTTCTACGTGGACCCCTTGTGGGTGGAGCCCTCCGTGGACTCTCGCAGTCATTACCCTTCGTGGGTTTAAGTCTCCACTAACATGGATGCACGATAGTGCCACCTATCGGAACCATGCCAAAAATCGCCGTGTGAACCTTTGCATTTGATCTCCCTACCTTACCCTCTATTTACACTTGCATGTTTACTTTCCGTTGCAATACTCTTATATATGCATGTGTAGGGTGTACTTGACTAGTCATAGTTGCTAAAACTGTCCCACACTAAAAATTGGGAAAATGCTAAGTTTTTGTCTCGTCAAGTAGTCCAATCACCCCCCTCTAGACATACTTTCGACCCTAGGAGAGTATGGCGTCTAGTGAGGGAAATTATCACCGTAAAGGTCCATATTTCGATGGCACTAAATTTGCTAGTTGGAAGCATAAAATGAAAATGCATATTCTTGGCCATAATCCTGCCGTTTGGGCTGTTGTTTGTGTTGGCGTGCAAGGTGATTTCTTTGTAGATGGAAATGAGCCGGATCGCTATGCGATAGCAGAAGAACTGAAGATGCTGCAATTAGATGATCAAGCCAGTGACATCTTGTTCAACTGCTTGTGTCCCGAGGAATTCAACAAAATCAGTCGCCTTGAGAATGCAATGGAAATTTGGGTACTTTGGTTCATATGCATGAAGGTACCGATTCTGTCACAGAAGGATGGTGAAGGAGTCGCTGAGATGTACTCTAGGCTAGCAATCATCACAAATGAGATTGCCATCTTAGGAATTGAAGAGATGACCGACAAATTCATCATCAAGAAGATACTTAGAGCTTTGGATGGAAGATACGACACGTGTGCACATTAACCCAAATGATGCCCAAATACAAAGATCTCGAGCCTATAAAGTCATTGGAAAGATTGTTGCTCATGAAATGTCTCTCAAAGACAAAGATGAGTTGCACAACAAATCAAACGGTGCTTACAAATCTTTAGTCGATGCTCCTGCTACTTCAGTTGACATCCTTTTTACCAATGAAGAGATCAACCTCATGGTCAAAAAATTTCAACAATTTATACAAGAGTAGAGGCAAAGAGAGAAGCTCAAGCTCAAGATATGATGAGAAGCGTTCGTCTAGTCGTGACCGATACTGCTACAACTGTGGAAAGCCTGTAAACTTTTCAAATGAGTGCTCAGCTCCCCACAAACGAGGAGAAGAGTGACCTGGAAGACGAAGCTCAAGAGATGAGTCACCTCACACATAGAGAAGGAGTAGAGAATATCATTATGAACGAAGACACTCTCGCAGAGGTAGAGAATCAAAGAAGAAGAACATGTACACCAAGAGAAATTCAAGAAGACATCAAACTTATGTTAGTGAATGGGTTTCTCGCTCCGAGTCTAACAACCAATCCGAGAGAAGCTAACACTCCAACTTTGACTACAGTCAAGATGAAGGTGTTGCCGGCATTGCACTTGTTTCCTCCAACTCCCGTGACTTATTTAACTCACCAAATGAAGGGATTGGAAACTGCTTCATAGCAAAAGGTACCAAGGTATCGCACCCTGAGTATTTTGACTTTGATAGTGATGAGGATGGCTTGTTAGGACAAGATGAATTGCTCCTTGATAAGACTAGTGATAGTATTAACAATGAAGTTGCTAATCTTCATGCTAGTCAAGAGAAATCGAATGATGATGATAAGAGAGAGATTGAATGAGTAACTAAAGAATTAAACACTCTTAAGTTAGCTCATGAAACTACTCTAGAAGATCATAGAGAGCTTGCAAGAACTCATGAGAAGCTACGCTTCGAGAAGCTAAATCTAGAGCAAGAGCATGAGTTCCTAAAAGCAATCAAAGATGATATTGGAATGAAGAGTTCCTATTATCTAGCCAAACAATTACTCTTGACTACTTTTGTTCCACAAGTTAAACCTAAGAACACTAGTAACAAAGGCAAGAAAGTTTCTTGATCTAGTAACAACAATGCTAAAGCTAAATCAAATGATATTGTTGCTAGTAGCTCTCTTCGTTCCACTAATGATTCTCTTAGCCAAGTTAAACTTGAGCAAGAAAATGATTTATTGAAATGGATTATAGAGAGAGGTGTCTTCAAGATTCTTTCCAGAAGTAAGCAATTTGAGGAAATTGTGCGCAAGCAAGGAGGACCTCGGAAGAAGCAAGGTATTGGCTACTTCAACATCAACGGAGATGTTTGGGAAGAAGGACCATATCCCATTCGCAAGTTTGTTCCTCAAGAGGAGAAGTATAATCCTACTCCTCCCAAGGGAACAAGCTCACAAGATGTCCTTCTACCACAAGACCACTAGGGAAAGGGAAAGCTTCAAGAGGACATTGACTCATTTTATGAACCCCAAGCCAAGGTTCAGTGGGTTCCCAAGGACACTTCTAGCACTACCTCATCTAGTGCTACCACAACTCCAAGGATCCCCATCAAGGTGATGTGGGTCACCAAGAGGAAGAACTAGAAATTCTTGAGGGGTGACTCCACAAATGAAATTCACTCTCATTCATTTTGGGAAGAACTACATGCAATCAACCGCAACCATATGCGTTAGTTCAAGGAGTCACACATTCCCTCAAAGGTGAGCCAGGTACAAGGTAATTAATGCATCTTTGGACATCACCTCCCATGTATTTCACTCCGTGTCCATAGACATTTTGTGTTTGTTCCTTTTGCTTTGGGACTAACCCATGTAGGTGAGAAGAGTTAGAATCAACAAGGATTTCTCCCAACTCAAGATCAACTTCATCAACAATGAGCACCCACCACTACTTCACCTACTTGATGTCTTCTATGACAAAACCCAAGGTTAGTTGATCCCTCTTAGGGGGGATGTCACATGTAGGGGGACATTTACTCTAAGTCTTGAGTACAAGCATCACCTAAATGATGTGAACACATTAATGCATTATGTAAAAGTGGAAACCCCACTTGTGCTTAATCGATGAGTATGAGCTCTGATCAATTATTCTTACTTGACTCCTAAGTCAATATACTCATATATAGATGACTTCGTCATCACCAAAGTGCTTGATAGATGCAAGGATGTTTGTGCATGTTTGTCATGATTTCATTTGACATCTTATTGTGTGAACATGTTGGTCTTCATATCTTTTCTCATTCGAGGATATCCAATTTTTTCTATTTGGCTTTTGATTTATATTTTGCCAATTAGATAAACAAGAATGCCTAGGACCCTTCTTTAGCTATCTATGCTTTCTGTTCTCAAGTTCTATTCATGCTACATCACAAAACTTGAACAAGCACTTCTCAATCCCTTTGTGTGAGGAGCACTCAGAGTTCCATGTCGATAAGGGATGCCTTCCAAAATTTGTTTGTGAATCTCGGTGTAACCAACCCAAAATTCTGTGGTCCACCGATTCTCCAAGCTGATCTAGGTTTTTATCTTGGTACCACTGATACCATAATAATGACTTCACCGAGTTTCCCTGTCAATAGACAACAATGGGACTCGGTGTCACCAAAATTTTAGTATCGGTGACACCGATAGTTAGGGGTATTTATATCTAAGGTCCCGACACTATGAATTTTTATATTCAGACGTCAGGTCCCCAATCCCAAACTGCCGCACCAGGACCCATTGGCCGTCGCCCTTGCATCCCCGTGCTCCTTCGCCGTTTGGAATCGCCGCCGCTGACGGAATCTTCACCGCCGTCGATGCCTAGCGGTTTCATCACCGAGCTAGGGTATGAATCCTACCCCTTGTGTGCTCCTCTATCTGATTCATGAGCATTAGGTTACTCCCATCTACAATCCACAGTGTGAAATTCTTCTATGCCACTAGAAAATTCCATAGAATAGATAACAAAGAAATTTTGGATCTGATCTCCCGCTACATGCATCTCACTGATGCCGAGTGGATAAAATTGGTTCCACTGATTTAGTTTTAGGGTTTCTGAGAACCGCTTTGGTGAGACCGAGTAGTTATTTTTGGTTACACCAAAAAGGTTGCCCAAGTCTCTGTTAATGCGAGTGGTCAGTCTTGGTGACTCTGAAAAATTCAACCCAGTGTTATCGAAATACATTTTGTAGTAGATCATACCCAAAGATTCTAATTTCAAATTTTGAAAAAATCTGCAATTTTGTGATGCTTACCTTTTCTAGCACTTCCATATCTTTTCAAAGGGTCAGTCAGTTTGTGTGTGAGCTTGTCTGCTTGGTTTGCAAGATGTTAGGTTCTGATGTCAGTCAGAATAGTTTCAGTGAGGCCCATGCTGAGTCTGATTCAGGCACTAGTCCTGAGAAGACCCCTTCTGATCCAGCCACCCCGAGATCCAATAGCTTGCCCAAGGCTGCCACAAGGACCAGGAGGAAGCTGAATTCTGATGAAGAAGATTCAGATTTTTGTTCTTGTAGAGTCGGTTCCCCAGAAGCAAAAAGAGAAGCTTGCTGTCAAGAAAACTGTCACGAAGAAGTATGCTAAACCTTCTCACATGAGAGCTCCAGAGACTGCAAGGAAAGGGATGGCACTTACCCTTGAGAGACCTCCTAAGAAGCCAGGTGTGAAGAGAGACAGGAAGAGAACTACTCATGTCATTGGTAGGCCAACTTCCATGTATGAAAACCCAACAGAAACTGCTGCTACTGCTGAGGAAGAGAAAGAGGAAATACTAGCTAAGGCCCCTCCTACAAAGAAGAAGAACCTTATGGTAGATGCTATGAAGCCTTCTTCTCCAAAGGCATCAGCTCCAAAGAAGCATGTAGTTCACAACAAGACTACAAAGGACATACCTACAACTGCTAAAGAAAAAGGCACTACTTCCAGAGCCTTTGCTGCAAAGGAAGATGCTATGAACACACCTATTCTCATGAAGTTAAGACCTCAGTTGGCACTTCACAATGAGGCTTATCCAATTGCTCAAGACATGAAGTAGAGAAGAGATGCAGGGTTGAGGAAGTGGAGAGATATTGATCCCTATGCTGTGAGGATAAGAACTGCTTTTGATCCCAGGTTTCATACAAGTTAACAACAAGACTTCTATGAGACAGTTTTGTATGACAAATGCCCAACAGTTAGTGACATGAGATATGTCGACTAGAATTACATCAAAGCCAATGAAGATTTCTTACTCCATGTGAGAGATAACTTCAATCTTGTTGACATTAAAGAGTCTGTTGGCACATAAATGAATGCTTGGAATGATGAAATGATTATGCAATTCTATTCAACAATTCATTTCTATTGAGATGGCACAATTGTCTGGATGACTGATGGTCATCGATATGAAGCCAGAATTGAAGAATGGGCTACGATCAATGGTGCTCCAAAGTCACGAGCAGAGGACTTGGATGTGTATTTAGAACCTAAAAAGAATCAAAAGTCCATGGCCAATATGTACAAGCCAGTGCCCAATGACTACCTGCCATCTCACAAGCTTGGGTGTGTCTATTTCTTGCAAGGTGGAATAACCACTACCAACACTATCTTTAGGCATACCCTGATGCCCAAATCAGGTGATGACAAAATGATTAGAGACTATTCCATCAATATGCTGCTTCATTTAGACACCCACACCCGCTTCAAAGTCATGTATTTGATTGTTGAGGCTGTCAGGAGAACTTCTGCAGATCAGAAGAGATCTTGCAGATATGCACCATACATTCAAATGATCATCAATGCCAAGATTGGCAAGCATGCATATTAGCTTGATCGTCCTCATTTCCCACTTCAGCCATAGTTCGAGGATAATGAAGTTGTGATGGATGAAACTCATCCAAGCTCAGCTATAGCTAGAGAGGCTTCAGAGGCAGCACCTCTAGAGGCTGCTAGGAATGCTCTAGCTCCACCACGCCAACTAAAAACTAGAGATGAACACATGTCATTCTTGGTCACCACCATCCGAGGGATGGAGAAGAATATTTCTGAGATTTTGGTAAACCATAAGTGCCTAGAGAGGATCGTGGAAACAAAGTTCCATGACCTCGATGTGAAGGTTACGGAGTTGACCGTGGAGCAGCTTCAGCATGAAGTTGACTTAGTGCAGATTCCATGCTCAGATGATGAAGATGAAGTTGACGACGATGATGATGATGATGATTCACCTCTTCGTACTATCACACGATTCTCGATGCAGACTAGGTGAGCAGCTGTGCCAGTACCAGAAGATAGACCGTCTTCATCAGCTCAAGCTTCAGCTCGTGCTCCACCACCACCAGTGTCTACACCTCGAGCTCCTGCTCGAGCGACATCAGCCGAAGCCTTCGTCCATGCTCTCTTATGTACTCCAACATCTGCTATCAGAGAAGATCGTGCCCAAAGAGACGGTTAGATTAGATCTTCGGACTTTTTGGTTACTTGTTGCTAAAGGGTGAGAAGTGTATAGATTAATAGGGCTTCGAGAGAGGGATAACTTTTGACTTTATTTGCTCTCGTTTTACTTTGAAAACTTTATTTGGTCTTTTGGATCACATTATCAGTTTAGATGTGTGTTTCATCATACTCTTTGATTGTTTGATGCTACCATGTTATTACCTTTGAAGCTATCTACATCACGATCATTCACTTGTTTGTTTGGTGATATGCGCATTGATATTCATTCTTATCATTTATGCGCACCACCAAGTTGTATGTGACATGGAAGAGTAACCCATGATCCTAACCGATTATGCATTTGCATCCAAACGCAAATTTAAAATAATGCACAAATTTAGGGGGAGCTCTTGCTTTTCACATACCCCTCAAAGTGTTGATACTAATCATTGATTATATCTTTTGTGGAAGCTTTGATCTATATGTTGTCATCAATTAACAAAAAGGGGGATATTGAAAGCACAATTGATCCCTAAGGTGGTTTTGGTAGTTAATCACAACATATGCATCATTGGACTAATGAGTTTATTCAATTATATTTCAGAAAAGTTCAAAGATGCCGAGGCTATAGGATTGTGTGGAGATACCCCTTTGATGCAGAGAAGGAATAGAATTGGCTAAAACTTCAAGCAAGAAGAGTCTTCATTTTTCGCTTTGTGAGAACTCACATTTGAGTCCATAGGAAAGCAAATACTATTAAAAGGGGATGAGATATTACGATGAATTGGTTGCTTAAGTGCTTAGAGGTAGCCACCAAAAATAACCACCCACTTTCCCAAAAAATATATCTGTCCCAAGCCAAATATGGAAAATCGGTACCGATTTTACACTTAGACACATGCTATGCCAATCCCACCATTGCGGTACAACCAACATTCCTATGAGTGCCACCGAGATTGGGCGACCAACTTTCGGTTAAGCTAATTTCATGTTTTGGAAATTACGAGTTTGAAGTTGGTCTCACCGAGTTTGAAAATCCAGTCTAGGTCATTGTATCAGTACCACCGAGATTCATATATCGGTCTCACCGAGAATTCAAAGTTGCCATATTTAGTGCACTCAGTACCACCGTGATTAACATTTCGGTTTCACCGAGTTTTCCAATAATGGTGTAACAGTGGGATTTTGGGAGATGCCTATATATACCCCTCCACCTACCTCTCATTTGCAGAGGAAGCACTCAGAATACACTTACACTTGCCAGATCCATTTTTCCAAGAGAGAACCACATACTCATGTGTTGAGATCAAGAGATTCCACTCCAACCATTTGAACCTTGATTTCTAGCCTCCCCAAGTTGCTTTATACAAGATCAATCTCTCCTACCCCTGCCAAATCTCAGAGAGAGTGATCGAGTTTTGAGGAGACTATCTTTAGAAGCACAAGAGCAAGGAGTTCATCATTCTACCACATATATTACCTTTTGGAGCATGGTGCCTCCTAGATTGGTTAGGTATCGCTTGGGAGCCTCCTACTTCGTGTTATGGAGTTGAACCAAGATGTTTGTAAGGGAAAGGAGATCACCTACTTCGTGAAGATCTAAAGTGAGTGAGGCTAGTCTTGTGTGGACGGAAGACGTGGTGGAATAGTCAAGCTTGCTTCTTCGTGGACCCCTTCTGGGTGGATCCCTCCATGGACTCTCACACCTGTTACCCTTTGTGGGTTGAAGTCTCCACTAACATGGACGTACGATAGCGCCACCTATTGGAGCCACGACAAAAATCGTCATGTCAACCTTTGCGTTTGATCTCCCTACCTTACCCTCTATTTACACTTGCATGTTTACTTTTCGCTGCAATACTCTTAGATATGCATGTGTAGGGTGTACTTGACTAGTCATAGTTGCTAAAACTGTCCCACACTAAAAATTGGAGAAATGCTAAGTTTTTATCTTTCTAAGTGGTCTAATCACCCCCCCCTCTAGACATACTTTCGTTCCTAAAGAAACTCACCTTTCCCGCCACAGTAATGGATGGCTTTGGTGAACGGGTCTAACCGGTATTCTAGCACATAGACTGCACATTTGGTTTTGACGAGTTAGTCATACTAGTTAGTAATGAAACAAACATTAGATGCAAGATTTGGCTAATATGAATAAGAAACTTACCACGAGGAGCTCGTACATGGCCGAGTGAGCCGCCTCATTATGTGCAATCTCCTCTTGCAACTACGAGCTTCGTGACCCGTTCTTCTCTGCTGCCACCCGGTCCCTCTCCTGCAGAAGCGCATGGGTTGTCACTCTCTCTGAATAGCAGCCTGCAACACCACTCCTCGTTAGCATTGTAGTCATCGATGGTTACACATACATTGTTATGGAGGAAAGTTATTTGAGTCCATATAACTAACCTCAATGGCGAGATCGACTCGTTGTGGATGAGTCCTTATCTCACGACAGGAGATCGTTTGGCGCGCCTTGATCTACGGGAGAATGAGAGGACAACGTATCATCCCATCTCCAATGGTTATCGATCCATGGGGCCTCCCGCCACCAAATATGATCACCAGCTTCGGATCCAAAGGTTGATGGCTGGGGTTAAAGTCCTCCCTTTTCCTCATCTTCCCCTCCACGTTGTACCTCATGAGCTTGTGGTGGGAGGAGATGTTGGTGAACTTTTGTGGATTAATGAGGTCTGACTCAGAGAATGCCTTGGCCTTCTTATACGAGGCAATATGGGCCATGGCATAGAGTTCCTACACCTGTGGTGCATCCGTTTTATTATGATGTGCCTAAAAGAAAGGAACAAAGTATTAGTAAAGGGCTCAGGCTAGCATGAAGAACGAGTTGCATGAATCATGAAGCAAAGCACATACTGAGTTCCACCCGAACTGAAATAAGTTGGCGCTGCCTTGATGGTGTGGTACACCAACCATTTGGGCACGTCGGTCCTTCGCATTGTCGTGGACGGCTCACCATTGGCCCGTGCACCACTCATCCACCAACGCCTCCCAACAATCCATCTTATCCGCACACCATCTCCGGGGCACCTATAAGTTAGTAAAGAGAAATATGATCGCTACGCCTACGAATCAAATCAAGGAAACTAAGTACAAGGCCTTAAGAATAGGTAATTACCTTCACGTAGTGCTCCTTCCTCATAAACGTTTGGGGGCACGACGACTTGTCCTTCTTAATTTGACGCGTAGCATAGTAGTCTCGAACAGCCTGCGGCCGAGCCTCGTGGCGTAAGTTCTATAATAGGAGCTTGCACTCGGTATCGATAACCTTGGCCTCCTCCTCCTCGTATCCCTCGTGACACCTGTAGAAGGTGTGTAATCAAACGAGACAACACTGATTAGTACAATAACTAGATATTGTTAATTTCAGATTGTGTAAAGGAGAAATTACCCAAAAGCTGTTGATCACCATCTCGGCCGCCGTGTGTCACAAGACACCATCGATCATATCCTACAGCGGGGCTGGGGCAACCTTGTAGTGCTCCCAACTCAGTCCTAGTTGAGGAAGCTGACCCTCACCGACCAACGTGACAAACCCCGGGAAATTTAGCCGGCAAAGCACACCAAGGACAGTGTTCGGCTTTCGGACTCCACGTTAGTGATGCCAACCCCTGTAGTATGACAAGGTCAACACATTAGATATTTGAAGAAAGGTTAATGCAAAAGGTACAAAAAGAGTAAATGAAGTTACTTCTCCCCATCAGGCCTAATCATTGGCCTCTGATCCCGGGTCACCGGCACGGGCAGGAGCCGTGTACCACCATGCTGGTACACGGGGAACCCCTCAACAACCTCGCCATCACTATCAGTAGACTCGTCCCTGCCACCATCAGCATGGCCACTCAAACCCTCCGTTAGACCCGGCCAGGTACCCCATATGGACGTCTCCTCAGACATAGGCCTGGATCCGGAGTCTCGTAGTTCAAAGCCTTTGGGACCGGAGTCCCATGGGACGTAGCCCCTAGGACCGAGGTCTCATGGGCCGAAGGCCCATCGACCCGAGGCCCGTGGTTCAGAGTCCCCGTAGCCTCCACCTCACATGGGTCCACCCTAGCATTCGTGTGCTTGGGTGAATGAGCTGGGGGTGGTGGTGAGGAAGGCGTAGCAGTCCGCCTACCTTTCCTGCGGCCACGTTCTGTACCTCTCTGCTTCTTCCCTCCCCAACCTCCTCTCCCGGTGGGCAAAGACACCGATGAAGAAGTGGCTGCCGGTGTCCCCACACTGTCTACCAATGCTCTCCGGAGAGACTGAGGTGGAATGGAAGTAGGCCTCCCACGGGGTGCCGACGAAGAAGTACCCGCAGAGCGCTCTGGACCCACGCCCACCATCTTTCAACACCTACCATGACAAATATTAAATAAAATTAGTACAACATGAGAAAATTAAATACGTGTCAAGAATAATAATATGCACATAATTTAAGTTCATGTGCATACAAACTAATAATAGTCTAGATCATCTATATATTTTCTGAGATCAATAAATGCATCATCATCATCACTATCACGCGTGTCGTCATGAATGACGTGATCATCAGGTTCATCGACATCAACATGTAGAAGGCCTTTGTGTAATCGGTCAAGCATTGATAGGTCATCCGCAGTAGTAACCTCTTCTAGTTCCGGCTATGCTTATTTGGGCTTAGGGGTGAAGTTGGATTCACTATAGCTGTCTACTTCCATGTTCTGGGGTGAAGTAGAGCGGTTCTTGAAACATTTCTTGGAAAGACTTGTGTCTTGGAAGAATTCTCCTTCATATGTGTCTGGGTTAATGTGAGGTTCATAATACTCTTCATTGGGCGGAGGTCGTCTAGCATGTGGTGGCGCTTAATAAACAACATCCCAACCATTCAGATTCTTATCTATTTGGCAGGCCCATGGTAGATAGAAAACTTGTGTCGTCTGTTGAGCTGTAATATAGACATCGAGAACATCTAAATGGGTGCTTTGTTTGATTTTTACTAGACCTATATGTTCATGAGTCCTTCTAGTCTCCTTCGTCTAGAACCAATTACATTGAAGACTACGACGTTCGGTGGGTTTTAACCATAGAACTGAAGTTCATAAATTGCTTCAACTCTTCCATAATACTTCATACCTCCTTCGCCGATAGCAGAGACACTACAATTTGTAGATTTTCGATCGGCCATAGATAGCTCTTTGCCAAAGGTACGAAAGCGATACCCGTTGATGTTGTATTTCTGAAATGAACGGACCTTATAGTCAAAACCATTAATGGCTTGTTTCAATTCGCCATCCATAGACTTTGAATTAGCCTACAAGTTTAATATGAAAGGATTGTTACACTAGCCACAAATTGGACCAAGAAAAACTGTCCATTAATGATAATTACCATTTGTTTGAACCAAGATATGAAACCGGGATAGCCGCCTCCATACTTTGGGAGAAGCTCATACTCTATCTCAGAATTTGGCAATGTATCCGAGAATTTGGCGATGTATCTGAGAAACCGGGATAGCCGCCTCCATGTTTGTACCTTTTGGATCACCGCTCTATCCGAGAATTTGGCGATGTATCGATTGTATCAACTATCCGGGAATAAAAGCAGTTCAAAGGAATTAGAAGTTGCGGAAAAATATAACGAGAACTTACTCGATGTAGGACCGCACTTCTGTTAGGTTGTTGAAGATATACAATGAAATGGTTCGCCATTCTTGAACATCCAACGCTATTGGTTTTGAAGCACCGGCTGGTGCGAGCTTCCCTCTGAATAGGATGAGGTTGGATCCACCTTTTTAGGGTTTCTAGCATTGAATCGAGGCTTCGGATTATAAAAATGACGATTTCTGTCTTTGTAGTGTGCTATCACGAAGTTTGCCACCTCCTCAGTAATGAATGCCTCGGCCATCGATGCTTCAATTCCATGTTTATTTTTACATTTTGCCCAAAGCGTCTTCTGGATCCTCTCAGTTGCAAAGCACCAACGATTTTGCACGCCCACCAATCTTGCCCCAGTCAGGAGATGTAAAATCAAATGCTGCATTGGATTAAAGAATCCCGGTGGAAAGATCTTCTCTAACTTGCAGAGAAACTCTGACGCCAACTCCTCCATGTCATTTACCACGCCAGACGATGGTTCTTTCGCATAAATAACAAAGAAGAAATAGCCAAGCTCTGCGAGTACTAGCCATTCATCCTCAGGAATAAAGCCACGCAACATCATCGGCATTACCCGCTGAAACCATATGTTCCAATCATGACTCTTGAGACCACATATTTTCAATTTTTCAAGACTTGCTCCCCTCTTTAGATTCACCGCATACCCATCATGGAACATCAACAACATTTTGACCCACAAGATAATTTCCCTCATAGCTCCCCCTTTTAGATTGAATCAGGCCTTTGGCTTCGAGTAGTTCTCCTTTCCTTTCGATTGTCGCATGTTTTGTAATGGTCTATCACATTGAGTTTGATGATGACTGTAGCCTTTGGATTATCCTTAGACTTCCCCTCTATGCTGAACAATGTACAAAAAATGGCCTCTCTAATATTCTTTTCAGTGTGCATCATGTCGATGTTGTGTGGAAGAAGGTGGTCTTTGAAGTAAGGCAGATCCCACAAGCATGTCTTGTGAGTCCACACGTGTTCCGAATTATACCCCTTGAAATACCGTGGACGCTCCGGAGCAGGCTCAAGAGCGTTTAACAGATCCAGGATCTGTTGGCCTATCAACGAAAGTGGTGTCGAGTTTTTGACAACTGTACCCTTGATAAAGTTCTTCTTATCTTTTCTTACCTCATGGCGAGGATCCAGGAAGTGTCTATGCAAGCCGAAGCAAGAATACTTCTGACTCGCCTGCAACCAATGAAACTGAAGAGCTGTCTTGCATGTGGGGTAGAGGAACCTTCCACGCAAACGCCAGCCAGCGAATAGAGTATACGTCGGCAAGTCATGCATCGAGTACATGTACGAGACATGCATTTTGAAGTTTTCTTTTCTAGCGGTGACGTATGTGTTCAACCCATTATCCCAATCTTCTTGCAATTCATCCTTAAGCAGCTGCATGTACACATTGATATTCTTTCCCGGATAGTTGGGTCCTGGAATTATCAACGTGGGGAATATGTTGTTTCTTTGCATAATCTGCCCCGGGGGGAGATTGAGTGGCATGACAAATATATGCCAAGTACTGTATTTGGTCGCCGTCGTACCAAAGGGATTGAACCCATCCGTGGCGATGCAGACTCGAGGATGCCTTGGATTTTCCGCTTTATCCAGATGCAATGCTTCAAAGTGCTTCCATGCAAAATCATCTGATGTGCATACCAAAATCTTATTCTCATCTGCATCTAGTTCGGTTCTTTTGACCAATTTGTGCCATGTCATGTGTGTGGCCATCTCTTCGACCATGAAAATAGGTTGAAGTCTTGGTATATCTGACATATACCGAAGAACATTAATTGGGATTTTGGTCTGCCTCTTCTGACCCATACCATTGTCTACCACAACATATATCGAAGACTTGCAAACGAGACAATAGTTCAACCTCGCGTACTCAAGCCTAAATAAGGCACATCCTTTCTCACATGCATCTATCTTCTCATAGGGCATCTTAAGTACACAGAGTATTTTGTCCGACTGGTATAGGTTTGCATGCATGACATGGCCTTTGGGTAGAAAGCATCCAAATAATGTTATCATCGCGTCGTAGCATTCCCTTCCCAAGTTGAATTGAGACTTTAGAGCCATTAATTGTGCGATGGCATCCAACTGACAAAGCTGAGTGTGCTCATGGATAGGATGTTTTGAAGACTCCAACATT